>NW_021163010.1:4998333-6247916 GCF_004324835.1 Dendronephthya gigantea | reverse complement strand
TCTGGTTTCCCTCGTAAAAAAACAGTGTCCGTGTGTTCGGGACCGCGTTTACGGTTGGTTTTCCATACGAAATATGAACTTTTCACGAGTATGAAATTGCATGAAAGCTAAACATTTCTGTTTACTATTTATATTCCATTATACTGGATAAAAAATTGAGAATGTTTTCGCAACCTAGTAGACTTTTTAATGTCTGACGTAAACGCCCTCAGAATAGAAAACATGGTCTAATGGAAGCTGATTGTACACACGGTTACTGGGTTCAATTCCCGGAACACTGTTCTTTGTCGCAATGAACGGCATGTTTTCCAATTAAAGCATGCAAAGCTTCGTCTTTAGACTATAATTTCACTTGAAAAGTAGTTGATGAGCACTTCACTGATTTTGAAAGACGTGATACAGCCAATGGCAATACAAACCTTCCTCATCCTGGTGCTTATAAAAGAACGACCACATTCTCCAGATATGTGACTTTTAACGTGGAATAAGTGTTCTTCAAGACTTCAAGATGTTCTCTTAATCACCACCTCTTCCGTATCATTTGGCTAATAGCCTAGTTCTCAAGATCAAGACGAGATAGTTAAATATCAATGAGAACGAAGAGACAATCCCATGCAATGGCTATAAAGTGATGCTGGAGATTCCTTAGCGACAAAATGATGCGAGCTTGTTAAATCCTTACCTTACCTCCTGCACTTACTGTGAAGGTGCTTCCTTCTAGAACCAGCGCATGATGCACTGAGGCTACATTTTAACTTTATTAAACAAATATTCTTTTTAGTCCGTTTTTGGAATAGCAAGAGATACAGAGGAAAGGGCGAGCGAAAGGGGAACAGTTTCGGCGATGCAAGAAGCGCATCACGTTTCAGAACCTCACCCTTTGCGTCAACTATCGTCCGCGTCTGTGAACATAAACCCACCTCCCCCCTCCCCTCGGGATGCAGCTAACAGTCACGTGAACGAGAAGAACGTTCCGCCAAAATATAAAAGATGACATCGTCAAATATGACGCTATACTTGGTATAACTATTAGCGACTGATATTTTGTGTGGAATTTATATAATGAAATATTTCTGTAAACTGTGTCCCGGTTTCGTTTTTATATTGGTCGAGTTCAAAACCATGCCTTTAATATGCTGAGTGCATTATTTACGGCGAATGGTTATAAAACATATTGCATTATAGGTTGATACTGTATTTTATTCCAAAATCTCCATCAATATGCTTCGTCTATGCAAGCATTCGGTAATTTGAGAAGGTTTTGTTTTTGAAAATCAGCGCCCAAGTAATGTGGCAACGTTAAAGTGCTACTGCAACGAAATTTTGGACCCCTTTTTTATTGGCTCAATTGAAAGTGCTCACTTTCCTGATTTCATTTCTGAAAACAGAATCAAAATTGGCTTTCTCAAAAGATTTTTATAGCTCTCCAAAGTCGCGATTTTTGCCACTTCCTGTGCGAACTTTTGCTCCGCCATATTGTGGTTTGTGACGTAGAAAAGAGTACCGATTCTTAGCATGGCGAAAAAATACTAGTGTTAAGTAGCCTCGTCGACGAAGAAACTGTGTTTCTTACAGTCCCCACTAAGCCAGTATTCATCAAAATTATTAAATATCTATACATATTTTCCTAACGAAAGAGATGGGTCGCCAAAGTCGAAGAAAATATTGAATTTTGTTCCGACTTTCTGTTTCATGGTGCGGTTCTTTGCGCGGCTAAGTTGATTTCAGGATTCCTATACGACTCTTGTTTAGCAAGATCCCTTAGATTAAAGAGTTATTGAAAGAAGATTCTGTGCATACATTTGATGTCTGAAGAATCGTAGCAAAAGTTGAAAGCTAACAGATATATAGGCCAAGGCTGGTTTTATCATCAATGCGAAGATACTTCGCGCGCACATGCATGCATTCATGATGAATTATAGTGATGTTGGCCTTGGTGTCTTAATGTGCACGGCCAGTGTCGTTTCTAAAGACATTGAAGTTCAATTTAAATCAGCAAGGATGGTATTAAAACATGGTATCTCGTATGGCATGCTTGCAGAAGGATTGCTATGCACACTCGAAAATGAATTTGAGCTTGACATTACAGTATTTCCTTGAATAAATAGCCGTTTTTTTACCTTGTCTACTCGAATGGCAATATAATTTCTATAGTATTTTAATACAACACGTTCCTAGGATCCAGCCCCCTGGCGTGCGCTACTTTTTTTCACAATTTGCATGTTTGAGCGCTTGTATCTCTGAAATTAAGAATCTAAGCAAAAAACTAATGTAGAACTTAATAACTAATTTTTTATGCTCTATCAGAATCACCAATAACCCATTTTGGGTTTATACGCACTTTAAATATTTATGTAGATAAAAGGACCTGTGTTAGTGTGTGTTTGATATATTTTGATACGCGCTATTGCAAAACAGTGGCAATGTGGCATTCACAATAGTGCAGTATCATATTACTGTTTATGGTTTGCAGGAATATATCGCATAGCATACACCAATATTATCAGTAACAAGGACATCATATCATTGCCTTCGTCTTGTGGACGGACGTCTAACGGACCAAAAGCTCTATATACAATAATATTACTTCAGCAGGTAGTATTTATACTGTTATTATCATCTTTTTTCGTCGTATAGTTTGTTTATAGATATAACTTTATTGTATCCGACAAAAATCTATAGATATGTAACAAGCATGCAGAAAACTCTTTCTGTATGTTTGTGTTGTGCATTCAGTCTATTTTCCCGCCCTTTTTTAGTCTTCTTTACGTAAGAGAAATATACTAAATATAAATATCGAGCCTTATCTAAAGTTCAGCTGAAATCTCAATCACACTCATTGAGTATGTTCCATTACTCAATGGGTAAAACACACGAAAATCAAGCTTAAAATACCTCCATGAGTCCATGGAATCGTTGTAACGCTTTTATGAGAAGATTGACACTCAATGCGTTTGAGCGGATAAGAGTGCATGAGCTTTTAGAATAGACTATAGTTGAAGTACGGAAATATTTAAGGTATAAAACGCTGAAAATTAAGCTCTTATTATTCGATTGCAATACCGCCGTGGAAACGTTATGAGAAGACTGAGATCTCACACTCTAAGCTTTTAGAATACAGGCGTTAGACCACCACGTTAATGAAGGCTGAAGGTATCAGTGTCAATGGGCTATTTTGGTTGATCAAACTTGGTCGATTTCGTACTTCACACGGAAAAAATGGCGAGGCGTATCGTTGTTTTCAACGAGCATTGGCGATAGGACGAACTCTATGCGGAGGCAATTTTAACGCTTACGTCGTCTTGACTTTGTATTTGCTTGGAGTGGTTTCGGTGTCAAGCTATTAATGTTCGAGGAGGGAAAATTTTACTTCCAGCAAATCCTTACGCTTTTACAATCATGTAAGAGCCAATTTTCTTTTAGTTTGAACAAAGATGTCTACCAAGAGTTGGCAACCGTCTGTACGTTCACAAAAAATCACAAGGAAGCAATCTCATTTTCTGAAAAATCATTAGATTGCACGTGTACGGTAACGAGCATGAATCTTTCGTTGGACTGCAAGGCGTATTGCACAATGGCAATGAATTGGTCTATACTTTCTAAAAGAGCGAAAAAGCATTGCGATCTGCGTTAAACGCTAAAAACTGTCTCTCAGATATTCTTGACATGCAACTACGAACATTAATGACATGTTCTGTCTCCAGGGGCCGGTTGTTCGAAAGGCGTTTAGCTTAAACGGTGGATAAGTTCAAAATAGAAAACCAAATTATCGATTTATTGAACAACCGAGCTGAAATATTTTGATGTAAAAAGTTTAATTTTCAATGGAAGTACAAATTAAACGCATAAGATGCAAGTTCAGTCATTCACAAGATCCATGAGAGTATTTTTAAACTTTGGCTTATCCACCGTTTAAGCTAAACGCCATTCGAACAACCGGCCCCAGGACTTTTATGCTAATAGGTGAAATCGACGAAGCAGTGCAATTGTTGAACCAAGGATTGGCAACGGAACAGGAGGATGCGCCTAAAGTGAAATACTTGATGACTCTCGGACGTTTATGTGCGCAGCAAGGTCTAATGAAGGATTCCGAATATTATTACGACAAAGCTTTTGAAATTCTGATATTAACGAATGACAACACGGTCGATATTCCACCAACACTCGTCGATCACATCTCAAAGTTCTTGATCAAGAATAAGGAATCGTCGGAAACCGTCAGTTACTTAACCGATGCTTCAAAATATGTCTCCGAGATGGTTGATAACAACGGGAAATGCGGTTGTCTATATAAGATTGCTGAATGCTGGGAAGAACTTGAAGATTATTGCAATGCTTGGAAGTGCTTACAGCAAGCAGTCAACGTTTGCGCCGTATCCGCGCGAAATGAAAAGGCGGTACCATACGAGGAATTTACTTTACACGTCAAGCTAGGTATGACGGTGGGGAAAGTTCTTAAACGTTCGTCGTCTAAGGCTGAAGGTAGTTCAGACATGTCAGAAAAGAACGAACAAATGAAGAAGGCGCAACGGATGTATTACGATAAGGCTGGCTCTGCCCTTCGACAGCATTTAGCGACCGGCTGCTATAACTCCGTCACTGTTTTTCTGTTTGTAATCCTTGCATGGATATATCATTCTATATATCGATTTGTTGGAAAAAGAGAAACTGTTGCTTGAAGCTTTGAAGATGAGCGAAGATATATACGGCCTGGATATCGCTAATGATCTAGTCGCGTCTGTGCTGTCTTTTTTGGCTAACGTTTACCTAAGTAAGAAGGAATACGAAAAAGCCGCACATTTCTTTAGCCGTTCACTTGAAATGGAAATAGAATTACATTCTTCAGATCCATATCATCATCACATCAACACTCAGCTTTTAATCTTAGGAAGACTTTTTTTCGAATATCCGCGGTGGCAGCAGCTGGAAAACACTGTACAGCGATGTCTTACTTTTTTAGAACAGCCCAGCGAAGAGGAAGCGCTCAGGAACGGTGTGGAAAAAGCAAGCTGTTTTGCCAAAGTGGCACCCTTGTGTCTTCTCTCAGGCGATTTAATAAAAGCTGAGAAATTTCGCAAAATTGCTAGTGATATTTTTACAGCAGTTCTACAGAAGGGGGTTCCCCAAGATGTGGCTGTGGCCAGAGCAGGCTGTGATACCATGAGGGTGCTGTTAAGCCTTATAGTTATAAGCAAAAATCAGGACCCAGTTATCTTTCGTAGAAACATAACATTAATTAAGGAAAAATTTCGTTCTTTTGCTGAATATGAGACAGAATTCCTGAACTCACACGACGAGATAAATATTGTACTAAAAAACGAAGAAGAAAACGCAAACGTAGATCAGTCTCATGTGACAACAGATGATTTGGACCCTGATGCTAAATTATCACTATCTGAAGAATTGAAATCAGATTTCCCAGGCGCAGACTCTGTTCTGCATAACGATACACGAGGTGATCATGATTTTACAAACAATTCCTTTCATCCTTTACTTGCATCGTATTATGAAAAGTTTTCCGAGGAGTCGGTCCAATCCCTAATAAACGAAGCGGAAGAGTTAAGAAAAGAAAAAAATATTTTGGCGATGATTCGTTCCCTAGACCAGGCGTCGAAATTCTCAGCCGACGCTGAAAAAGCGGCAAAAATTTTCAAACTGACTGGAGAATACCAAATGTATGTTCAAAGTTACAGAATGGCAGCAATTAGCTTTGACAAAGCAGTTCGTTTCCATCAATCAAATGCCACAGGCTCGGAGCTGGAACATTATATCGAGTATTCAGAAAGTTTGATTGGCTTAACGAGAAGTCACCTTTTTTGCAATGATATACAAAACGCATGGGACGCATGTCAGGAAGGCGTGGCAATATTATCCTCCATTCAGCCTCATTTCAGGACATCCAGATTACTTGTAGAGTTGCTCTATCTATCTGCAAAGTGCACGCTTCTCTTAAGCACAGGTTCAACTCCCGAACGAGATCTCGAAAAGGTAGTGTCATTTTGCCAGAAGGCCCTAGAAAAGAGCGATGACGTGAATCGTTGCAGTCACTCAAATGATTTGACAGAAGAACTTGACTTGGAAAAGGGAGAGATTTTTGCGTTGAAATGTGAAATTAAAATACTCATGGCCTCCACCCTAGTCCAACAAAAGAATTTCGGTGAAGCACAAAAAATAGCGACTAAATTGAAGGAATTACTGCAAAACATTGCCGCTGACTTGGAAATGTTCTCTAAAGACACGTGGCCAGATGGAGTAGACGAATTTTCAAAGACCCAGTGTCGTCTGTTTTCTTGGATCGGAAGGGCGTTGGTGATCCTTAATGAGGCGGAGAATGCGTTAATGAATTTATCGAAATCAATGGCAATCCTTTCAGCTCCAGCTTCTCCGAAATCAATATTACCAGTAGAGGAAATAGTCCCGTTGCTGGAAGCAATCACTGCAGTAATTGCAATCACTTCACGCGCCGAAACACTCAGTTCGTTTAGGAAAGCTATTGAATTGTGCATACGTCAATTTTTGGAACGAAACGAGGATTTAAAAGAACTATGGGAATTCTTTGCCACTCTGGGTAATCATTACGTCGATTGCAATCGAATTAAAGATGCCATAATTATTTATGAGACTGGATTAGCAGTTGCCGAGTGCATGGAAAGCAATGTTCAAAACGAAAGTCGTGGCGAAAGCTTGCTGTATCTTGCAGATGCCAACAGACTTCAACATCTGCAAAAAGGCTTCTCCAAGGAACACTGCTTTGCTAAAAAATACTACCAGTCGGAGAATGGCAATTGCACTGAAAACAGCAGTATCCTTAAGAATATTATGTACGCTCAATTTCTGTGCGATGAGGGTCACTTTGAAGAAGCCACGACTACGTTGAAGAGAGTACTTGATGTAGGCGATACTCTGTGGTCTAGAAGTGTGATTTGTTTATACTCTAAACGGGTTCTTTTTGGACGAGATATTGAAAAGTACATTGAGTCTTACGGAGAGCTACAAATAATTATGGGGAACTTAGCGTACTCGTCACTAGTTCGCGCGTATGTGGAACTTGGGGACAAAAGGAAAGCAGTTGAAGCGTATGATATACTGTATAAGTATGGGAAAGATTTGCCTCATAGTTTTCGTTTCATGACTTCGTGTCATTCTTATTTACTCGGCGTCTGTGCGAAGTATTTAGTGTCTCTTGTTGAAGAGCCGAGAAAGATAACATTTGGTGAGTCAGATTTCCCATTGACGACGCTGAATCTGGCAAGATTGTACTACGAGTTAGGGGAGTATGACCTGACGCTGAGGCTAGGCGTGAAAGCGAGTATGTCGAAGGGCTCAACATCTGCCGAAGAAACATCGATAGCACATATTTTAGGAAATGCTCTGTTTATGTCGGGAGGAAGGCCTGCGTGTTACCAAGAATTTCTCCTAATGTTGCAACAGAAAGAAAACATTTTGGATAAACCTTTCCATGAACAACAAGCCATGCTTTCTCAGTTCTCGTTTCCTGAGCCGTATTACGTTTACCAGATATTAGGTGCGATGCTGGAAGAAAGAAACATTGATAGTAGAATAGCATGTTACGAGCATTGTCTATCTCTAAACCCAGCTTGCGACATTGACCAGGTCGCAATAGGAAGTTTAGCAGATCTTTATCAAACGAAGGCCTTTACGGAAGGCAAGGATAATAAGGTGACCTATCAACGGTGGATGAACAGAGCTGAAGGCTGTTTTCAGACGCTGCTCAATAAGAATATGAAGTTTACGCCATTTGTAGAAAGCACGTTTGCATCATTTCTCCACCGCACAAAACGTTTCGATGAAGCCATTCTTCACTTTGAGCAAGTACTTAGTGGTGAGAACTTCGAAGGAGTACTCTTCTCCGAAGTTGACGTACCTTTGTCTGACGTTTACTTAGCGCAAGAAATTCAAGCAAGAGGCAAAGTTGCCTTGCCGTCAAAGATTAGCATTTATTATAAGTTGGTGCTAGTTTTTGTGGAAAGCGGCAGATTAGAGAAAGCTCAAGAATGTGTGCTTCAAATGGAGGAACATGTCAATAACTTCACGTCAAGCCCATATTATCCCACCACTCAATCCTTCCTTGCATACGCATATAAAGAGTCTGGGGACGAAAGAAAGGCGTCTAAACTATTTCTGGAAGTGCTAGATAAGGAGCCAGATAACGAACCTGTAAAACTTGCGTTAAAAGAATGCCAAACGTCGGAGCAAGTAGCTACTAACTCAAGAAACAAGGACCCAAATATAATCAACTAGTATTTTACACTGGTGTGGTATTCACACTGGTAACTTCAGACAGAATAATTGTTTCAAGACTAATGATTTTCAAATAAAGTCGAAAATTGACAGTCTCAACCTGCGTCTTGCTTGATTCATATTTTCACTCTCAAGATGTCATGTTCATTCGGAATTTGTTTTTCACTTTACTTTTGTGTAGTATTTCACATTGGTGTAGTGTTTCACTGCACTCTGGTGTAGTATAAAATTGCTAGCTATATTCACCATGGTATAATTCTTAATTATGTACACTTTGGACACTGTCTACAGAGCCAGATTATATTTTATCAATGCATTTTGATACAGCTACACCGTAATTACGTTATTTACATGTCATTTCAACAAAGTACATACGCACTTTATGCGCGCATCTTGCTCGTACGTCATATAGGTACACCTTTTTGCGTTGTATGATGTCAGAATATGAAAGGAACTTGGCAATTCCGCCAGTACATGAATGTGAGAATTCAACTACTTTCGTGTGTTAGACGACCAAGCAAACCAACAGGCATACAAACCGCCAAAGTACAGCTGAATTGAACATATTATTACTCCAATGGAAAATTAATAACTCCTCCATAATTAATCTAACATAATTGCATACAACTTCTGCATACTAAACAAAAATGAGTACATTGCAAAGGCTATGTCTGTTATAAGCAGTAAGTCTGACTTAGACAATGCAAAAGGTGCTGCGCACGCACAGGATATGGCTTGGCTATCACATTTTTTAGATTCAATTAAGTTAGTTTTCTGTGCGCGTGCCAAACCATAGTTGTGTCGTAGAATTGTCATTCTGTACACAACGATGAATTTTTCTTAAACAAGGAGAAATATAGATGTAACTGCCATACCATTCTGAGTCGGACAAAGTACAATTAGGCAGTTTATTAAAATTATGTGAAGTGAAATACACATTCAATGGCCAATTCGGATTCTGATCAAGCTGAATTTGACACTTTGCCAAATAATAGTCTCCAATTTTACCACATCTGTCACTAAAAGTTAACTTCGATGAAAACCCTTTAAATTCAATGATATCACCACGTTTTTCAATACGTTTGAGCTCAATTCGTAGATGATCTGTTGTGTTCATATCATGACCATTCTTGTAGTCACACGTGAATTGAAGAAATGTTGAACTATTTGCAATGGAACTCATCCTACTTTTGCGAAGTCGATAACTTTTCCATGATGGCGAGTTTTCGCCTACCGGATGATTTTGGAACAATGGTTTATTGAAATTTTCCCTGTTCGCGTAACTGTAAGACTGCACCAAGGTCCAAATACCACCGTGACCAAAATGGCAATATACTTCATACACCGAGTTGTTAGAATCCAGTATTTTATACATGCCTGATTCCCGAAATGCTTCGGCATAAACGTGGCATGACCTGATTGGCTGGCTACAATTGTGTCCATGGTAACCGTCCGGGCAGGCGCAGATAAAACGTTTCCATGGCTTTTGGGTGGAATTGAACGGGTTGCATATTTCATTCTTAGGACACAGATCAGATTGCTGACAACAATTGTAACAACTGACGTCTGAACATTGGGCGACCAGTTCCTAAATAGATTAAAAATAAGGTCATTAGCATACGACTCCCTTCGTGAAAACAATGAAGGCGCGTATATATCCGTCTCAGGGCACTTTGGGACGCGCGAGAAAGACATAAAATTAAGATCTAGTGAAAGGCAAAACCTTCATTTGCTAAAGGCGCTTTATCATAAGTAAATGCGTGCAGAATTTGAAGAGGCTGGGTCTGTCTCGTGATCAATGGCCAGATGAGGCTTCTTTTGATTGGTTTGATATATTTGCGCAAACGTATATATTTACACCTGCAATCATCGTGAACGGAAATTGACGTCACTTCTTGCATAAAGAATGATCAGTTTAAATGATGATAAAAAGCAGTTTACTTTGACACAGAATAAATAAAAGCTTGACACACGAACTTTGACACACATTGACACACTAACTTTAACACAAATATATAAAAGTTCTTGCCCCTATTTGCAAATACCATTCAAATGCGTGTGACTTGATTCTTTCCAAACATATATGCATAAAAAGTCAGTATAAGGTAGTCAGCTTCTCGTCAGCAATCTCGTTCCCAGGCTACTTCGTACTTCGCTTATGTGTGAGCAAAGCGACTACCCTGGGAACGAGTTTGGTTGCTACGTTCCTTGATCTGCTTTTACACAGAAAAATACATTTATCGGTGTGTAGTAGCCAAGGATAAGTTTGCCAATATGCAAATTTTGTTCGTCGGTTTCAAAGCACTTCGGAATGACAATGTAGAATTCAGAACAATCGTAGTTCGTAATCGTTTTCGTTCTGCCCCTTCTAATTCCGTAATTGTCCAATTAAAGCGGGTACGCCGTCAGCAAGACGATGGTAAACGGGTCAGTGCGTGGATTTAGGATGGACTATATAGGATGTGAGCTAACTTCTCTTTAGATCATGAATGAAACCGTGGTTTAACCATAAACGCCTGTGTGGGAAGGTATATGTATTTCATATCGTTGTCCGGTTCAGTGGAAAGAAGCGCGCTGTTCTAATCCATAAAACAACTTTCCTCAAACAATCCATCATAATATTATTTTGCATGGGTCAAATTTTCAAGCTATTTAACAACTTTAACAGCAGAGAGTTTCAAGCCAAAACTTCGTGCAAATGCAACCATTTTTATGATAATCTTCGTAACTTACCGCTAGCTGATTTTTCGACTCCATCTGCCGCATCTCGTACGTAACATAGACGCAGCTGTCATTGCCGTACAGCAAAGAATTATTCTCTTGCTTGTGACTTGAACAGAGTTGGCATTTCAGATTATCACATATTTGGAACGACTGACAGCGGCAATTCTCAAGACAATGCTCAAGACAATCGGCTATGTTTCCATCTTCTATCTTGAACGTTGCAATAAGATATTTATCATCGAATGCTTTGTTTTTCTCGGCTTCTATAACGAATTGAGTTTGACCGTTGATCACTGATGCGTTGATGCAAGACACCGTTGCCACGATGATGACAAGCAGAGTAATAAGACTAAGTTGATCAAATGAAATAGAATATTATATTGGTGGTAGTTTAACAAAATTTAACATAGAATACAAGTTATATGCATGGGATGCCGCCGGGAAGGATGTGAGGGCAAAGGAGGAATGTTTGCCAAACATCGTCAGTTAAACTGATGAACTCTATTGGTGTCTGGAGTTTCTCACCAGACATTTGTGAACAGTTTAAAACAGACCTTTAAAACAGTTTCGAGAATTTTACTATATATAAAGCATCTAATTATATAAATTATAGTCGAATCGTCATATGCAGGCATGTAAATTTCATGAAAGGCACACAATTGGAAAATATTAGTTTGGAAACCACAGCGTTTTATCTGGTTAAGTCATAGACATAGTGCATGGTTTTAAATTTTTTTACAAACAATTTCATTTTATTAACAGGTCCGTCAAGCCAGGTTAGAAAACTGCACTTTGATCTGCAAAAAAACACTAGATGACGCATCTTTTATGTAGAGTGACATCACTGTAGTTGTTCGTGATTTCTAATTATTATTATTGGGAAAGGCGGGAAAACGCACAATGATCGATAGTACAAATTAGTCGCCATTTCTTTTTCGCTTTGCCTGTAAATCACTAATGAATCACACCATTATCTTGTCTCATTATATGTCTTCCCCAAGAAGCGTTTTGACGTTTTGGATGTTTTTGGTGTGAAAGGCTCTATATCTCTAGCTGTACCGCCATGCATAGTTAGTGAAGAATTTAGGTGGAATGAAATTGTGCCTTTACTATAATTTTTTTACTTCAACAATATTGCTTATTCAATTCAAAAGATGTGATCCATTGGTTTTCAGATGAGTCAAAGGGAACAAATGAAATGAACAATAAAAAGAGTAATCCATCTAATTAACCATGCACTAACCACTTTTGATAGGGCTTTATGTGTCTTGTCAAAACATTTTCAACGTTTGCCGCCCGGCAGTATCTTCAGGATAAACAAGTTCGTTTACCCAAGAATTAAGTACATTTCTCATCTTCCTCCGAGGAGGGGTTTTTCCATCAATATATTCATTTTGGTCCGCAACAAAATTTTCGTTACGCTATAAACTGCCTCCCGGCGACAACCATGCACTTTTATTACTTTTATTAGCTACAAGAACTACTGCACACGCAAGAAGGTGAATGCTCTACAATTCTCCACTGCGTTACCTACCGTAACCTATTTGTTGATGTCTTCTTTAAAAGAATTTGGGCCATTCGCATTGCCTTCAAAATAACTCGATATAATATTATTTTGTAATACGCGCGGTTAGCCGTGCTTCGTAGAGACTAAACGTCGTATACTTAAATTGTTATCCATATGTCCCCACTATCATCGTTTTCAATTTTCAAATTATATATCTGAAACCTAATTTAATTAGGTTTAATTGCCTAGTCGGGTAAAAAAATCGTATTGACAGTAGAATGCCATTCAGTATTTCATATTGTTCCAAAGTACACCGACGAAATTATGCATCCTGTAAAACCATCCGCTTCGCTGCACCAATGAAAGTAGAACATCCGCAATTAGTAATTTATGGACATGGAGAATATAAATTGCATGTTGCCAATTCAAATTATGCCGATCAATTATAAAGCCAATTGGTTTAATTAATCAAAAGTGATTGCCCGATTTAATTATGCATGCTCCTAAATTCATACGTGGCATGTTTCTCCTTGGCCTTTCCATCAATTCACGTTGAGAAATTGAAAAATCCAGATTCAAGTAATTTATAACTATAGACACACGCTCAACTCTTACGAGACGCAAGCAAATATTAAAACAATATTGAAATCTAAGCACACCGCGGTAATCAATAATCCAAACATTTTATTAATTAAAAATTCAATCGAGAGCTGTGAAAGTATAATGATCGGCTGATGAAAATATAAATTTTAATGCCGGTTTATAATGGCCTTTACTTTGAAGAAAAGTAGATATTATACAAATAATGAATGTTTATGAGTGCATGGTAAAAATATTTTTACGAGGTGAAAGATGGAATGTTGATGGATGGTATTTACTGAAAGTATAAGAGTGCAATGGAACAAAATGTATAGTACAATTGCACTCTGGAAAGTGCAATGGAACGCTTTCCATTGCACTCTTGGGAAATGGGACTTTCTATTCAATATCACGTAAACGCCCTAAATTTAATGGGGTATTATATAATAAGGTATCTTATCTCATTATTTGTATTATTTATCTCATTATTCCAACGGTCCGGCACAGATCGTTGAATCCCTGCATGCGCGCATTAAAAACTCTAATTTGGGTTGGCACCGTTCATACAGATTACAGATCACATGATAGGGTGGTATTCTACTAGTTGCGGAACTCGTCGCTCAAACGAATTTTTTCACTTGTGTCTTGTGAATCCGCTTCGATCGACTTCTAAAACTGAAATAAAATGAGAAAAAAAAATCCTTTCGATCAAAAAATCCCGCGAAGTGGAAAACCAGATCCTGAATTATCAAAACTGAATGATCATTTCTTTCATTTCATATGACTTCGGCACTTGAAAATTTATGCTAATATATATATAAACCAATATTTCTATGCGGAAATACCCTTTTCGGAAGTCGCCCTTTATACTTTTCGTATAGAAGAACGGGTACAAAGGCGCATTATAACTCAGTTTTGTCGAGGCACCTCCGGCTGCAACTATTTAACAGTTATTCTGCGAACTCGAGTCGTATATGAGCTGATAGCCGATACGACGGCGTGCGTTATTATATACACAAACTTTGTCGCCCCTCTTCGGTGCATTTTGGTGTGCTATTATCAACTAAAGCTTGGATTTCTATTTCACTCAACTCCCCAAATCTTTCAGCCATTTGTTTACTTTCTCTATACTAGACAGATATGAGTTAATATCTGTCTAGTAGCCAACCAATGAAATTGCAGCATACTTCATATCTGGCGCTTGTGTATATAATAATTACTGACAAATGAAGCCTCTTTGTCCAGGATTTTTTATAAGAAATATTTAGAACTGCACATTTTGTCTATATATCATGGAAAGTTATTATTAACATATAAACAATTAACAAAAACATATATACTAATATAGCCAGTTATTGACAAATTAAATTTGTTATTTTATATAATTAGTTAATGATGATAAAACCTAGTACATAAAACTATACGATACTGACTGAGTGCACTCAATCACGATACCAGCAACAGCTACAATCGGACTCAACAACACTACTTGACATGGACAGATACACATCGAAGGTGAAAGCAAAGGTGTTACGACTAAAACAAACGGCTCTCCTCGGTGGATGGGTTAAAGCTCTAAACCAGCAAGTATCGCAGGAAAAAGATGGCACCCGGCGTGTCTTTAAAAGGAGTTGAATTAGACTGTGGAAATGCAAGGCATCGTCGACACATTCAGCATCTTTACGTCACTGACACAAGGGACATTGATGCAATTAAGAATGAGATCATCGAGTCTCTAAAAGAATTTTTGACGCAAAGGTTTTTGAACGAAGAAGATGAGGCATTTGTAAATTTGCAGCAGTCAGCCAATTTGAAAGAGGTTCACAATAAGCATTTCTTTGAAGACCTAGATTTAATGGAACTTGGTATGAAATTTGATGATGTTATTAGTATGGAAGATATAGGAGATTTTAGAAAACTATCACTTAGAGAACGATTCCAAAGGTTTGTCCTGTCCGACAAGCTGCCTAACTTGAAAATTGCATTTGCAAGGATCCTTGCAGCTAAGCCACATATAGCGCTGATGTAAAACGCCTGATCAGCTGCAGTGTGGCACTGAATTCTTCTGGTCGTTCTCAAATGCTTTCTGAAACCGAAAATTACCTCAATTTGTATGTGCATTATAACATGCCACAGTTGGATCAGTGGGATCCTAAGCCAGCTGTGATGAATTGAATGAATGGAAGAGCACGCGCATGCGAGATCGTCCAAAAGGAAAACAACAGCAGTATTTCAAGGGAATATTTTTGGAAGCTTCAAAAACCAAAGAGAATTTGGCAGATTGTCAAGAAGAAGAACCAGCAAAGAAAAAAAAGAAAACATTTTCGTAATTGTTATGATTTACTATAAGAACTGAAATATTCTGGTATACTGCTTTTGTTATACCGGCGGTTATTGCGGTGTGTAATCCATATATATTTTAGATACTGAAAGTTCGCGAATATTTTTTTTCAAATGCACAATTTTTATTTTAGAATTGCACAAATTGCTTTAGAACTGCACATTTTGTGTAGAACTGCACGTTAATTTATCGCTCTATTTCATGGACATTATCGGCACATGTATATTTCGTATCTTTCATATCCGCAAGCGATTCTGGCAAATTCCCTCTGCTTGCTTGTGATTCGCTTCCGTGAACATGATGAGACAAAATGTCGATCAATATAGGAAAGATTTTGCACCAAAGATAACGATTAACACGGAGAGTTTAGAATAATTTATTCACCTCATTTCACCAAAACTATAAACACTGACTGAGAAGCTCAGTTTGAAATAAGTTAGCATCAGACGAAGCAAACTCGAAGAAACCTTGCAGTATACAAAGACAGCAGTTCACAACCGATAAAATAAATTATGAATAACGCTACACACGCTCTGGTCGAATTTTGTTCATTTGGTGGCACCAGTAATTTTCATGTTATACATTTTTCATCTGAAGGCTACGTATTAAACCAAATTATTTCTTGTGTGGCAAATTGCGTTGTGATGATTCCCACAATACTATTGAATGGTATTTCAATCCTCACTATCTTCAAGACCTCTTACCTAAGATTGAAAGCTTGTTACCTGCTAATCCTAATTCAGTCAACAGCTGATTTGGCTGTGGGGGTAGTCTCTCTACCACTTTCCACTATCCTGCGAGTCAATGAACTAAGAGGAACTGCAAACTGCTTCGTGAATATCGTTTTCAACACTCCTACTGATATTCAACCAACTCTCAATAGCAGCGCTGTCTGTTCTTACTTTCGAAAGGTATATGGGCACAGTACATCCATTCACTCATCGTGTACATATAACAAGGAGGAAAATCTTGAAATACGTCTGTTTTGTTAGCTTGCCTGTCCTAATTCTGCCGTTCATCAGGGTAGCGTCGGAGACGTTTTACCTAATAATTGCTACGGCGTATTCTTTAACAGCCCTTGTGTTTAATACTCTTACTTATACAAGGATATTTTTCGAAGTCAGGAAAATTAATCATGTAAGCGACGACTTGCGATCAGCAGCAGAAGTCCATGACTTGTCTAGAATGAATGTGAAAAGAAGATTTTCACCACAACTGCAATTATTGAAGTCATGTGCGCTGGTGGTTCTTGTCTCGTATATTAGTTATATTCCTTACCCCGTATGTTACATGTACTACACCCAAGTTATAGACGACCCGGTTTTGTTACGAGTCTCGACGACATGGTGTATTACCATTGGAGCATTGAATGCAAGCCTTAATTCCATAATATTCTTCTGGAAACGACCTTTACTGAGAATTGAAGCATACAAAATTTTGAGAAAAGAATTTTTGCATTAAAATCCCTGTTATCCTACTATATTATCATTAAGTTGATACAGTATTTCTATATGACTTATATCTCGATCGACTTATATCTAATATATGACTAATATGAGAAACAAAATACGTTGTTCCCCAGTGAAGATACATAAATTCATAATCACAAACTAAAATGTCGATTGTTGCATTTTTATTTTGAAACTAGTGCAAGCTGCCAAGCTAAAACATAATTATATCATATTATTTAATATATATATTAAAACTTTGCATGGACGTGTTCTATAACGTATATTGTGTATCCCATACGGCCATGCGTCAGGAATGCCTGCTGGGTAGTAACAACACAAAAAAGTTACAAAAAAAATACAAAACGCATGCCAAGTTGCCAACAGACCGCTTTATTCGCCAAAATTCAGTTTAACAGTGCGAAACAGCAGGGCGAAAAAAGTAAAGTTAAATTAAAAGTTAAATTAAGTAAAAAGATGGTCAAACTTTGCAAGGTCGTAATCAGTGGTCGTATTAATAATGTGAATTATATGAAGTACTTGCACTTCAGCAATAAATAAATATTTACGGTGACACATGCACGTGGTGATGGCGAATGATGCTTCTAAACAGAAACAAAAACATCGAAAATTCTCGCAAAAGAATAAGATACAAATAAAAGAGGCAAAACCTGTGACACAACCTAGATTACCAAAAACTGCCAGTGAAGTATCCTCGAATTGGAAAGCTTTAGCAGTGGTTTGTATTATATTTGATCATTGTGATTGTTAATTGTTTTGATCGCGGGCTTGTTGCCTGTGGTGTGTGGTGAGTTATGTTGAATACATTCTAGGGGCAAAACTTAAACTTGAGCAGATTTATTTATGTCCAACATGAGTTATTCTCTCTCCTCTTTGTGATTGCAGAATGAGCTTATACCAAGTTAGAAGGGGGGTGCAGCGATAGGATGCAGTGATAAATAGGAGTGTGGCACTCTCCTCCACAGCAGCTTTTGTGTGAGCATTGAAAGAATAGCAGGCAGAAATACCAGAGTCGGCAGTCTTTTACCTGTGCCTGTCAACTCCTGCTGTCTACTTATTTTAATGCTTACACAAAAGCCGCTGTGGACGAGAGTGGGAGTGATTAAACATTACACTGATATTATATAAAACAGAGTGGGCATATTGTAAGCAATTTTGACTCTGAGAAAAGAAAGATCACCCCAGAAAATACACTTTAGATCCAAAACTGGCACACTTCCTTCTTGCATAAAAAAGGGGGAAACTGCCTCCAGTGCCCACTGTGTGACCACTTTTCAATATCACCCTCCAGGTTTTTTGACCCTATAAACTTCCTATTTCTATCATAGTTTACTGCATGGTTTTTTTCACATCCAATATTTTGCAAAAAAATATCTAAAATATTATCCTTGCCTTATTAAGCCCACCAGATGAAATAGTATATGAAGTAGGTAATGTCTCAATTGCAAACTGGGTTTTCTTGCTCTGCCTCAGACACTTCAAGCCAACAAAAAACAGCAGAAAGTCCCCAAGAGGAAAAGAATACCATTTCACAAATCTAAGGGATTTGTAGGCAGCAAGTCTGGAAAGAAAAACATATTTAAGAATCAGTAAGTCAATTTAACAGTACAGGGTACACTATAACCTGTAGCTTTGTAAGATTATATCTTACAAAGACTGTGGAGGATAAAACCCATTCGCTTTATTTTGCAGTGGCAAAGTAATTTGAAACTACATAACATTATTAATTGACAGGAAAGAGTAAGCTGCCAACAGTTATGCAAGTTCTAAAAACTACGAACTAAAACTTCTAGGACTCTGAGTTATACCCTAGTTTAATTATATTCTCTTCAATATTCATAATTACCACAGGAGTGATAAAACAGATAAGAATGATATTTGGTTCGACGATGTTGATCCAGAAGACATTGAAAAAGTCACAGGATCAGAGCCAAAACGAAGAAAAATTTCGGTAGATGATGATACGCATGCATGTGCTCATAGTGATGTCCAACCGAATGAAGTGACAGAAAAGAAACCAAATCCCAGGTACTTCATTTCATCTCCACGATGCAAACTTTTTTGAAAGAAATGTTGTAGCCGAAGCTTTGCTTTTCTAGGGTCACAAAGCATGTTGCGATGGATTGTGAATTCGTTGGAGTTGGAAAAGCAGGATTGGAACATATGTTAGGCAGGGTATCCATAGTTAATATTGACGGTGATGTTCTGTATGACAAGTATGTCGCCGCCCGTGAAAGAGTTGTGGATTACAGATCGGATGTCAGTGGAATTAGACCTTTTCATTTAAGAAATGGTTAGCTATAATTGTTCTTTGTTCAACAGATATGAATTTCAAAGCTAATGGAATTATAATGAAAGGAATATTGTTCCTCCATTTTTTTAACAGCTCCAAATTTTGTTGATGTTCAGAACGATGTCGCTGCGTTGATTAAAGATAAAATTCTGATTGGTCATTCAATTTCTACTGATCTGAAGGTAGCGTGCGAGATTTGTTTCATCTGACTTGCGTCTGCATCTCTTGAATGGCCTAAATTTTGCCAAAAACAATATTTCAATAGACGCGTATGACCACTCTCTGTTTAATTTGCCTTATGACAACTGTTATCAGGTGTTACTACTTGATCATCCAAGAAAGCGGATTCGCGATACAGCCAAATACAAACCGTTTCAAGAGAAATTAAAGGTAATAAACAGACTCGTGAAATACGTTCAACAATTATATAAGAAAATTTCTCGCTGTTTCGACTACATGTGGCATTAAAACCCGGCCAAAAGTTATCATTATCCAGATGACTAACATTTCATTTCAACGAAACATCAAGCCTGTTTGCCATTTCCTGCTGGAAACATGTTCCAGTATACATTAAATATAAGTATTCTAGTATTTACCGCAATTGCCAGGGACTATTGTGTACAACAATAGACAATCCAGAAGGCATGTCTTATGGTACAACTTAAATAAGTCTTTATTTAGCTTAATTTATTTTACCATTTTTACATATGAAGACGAAGCATCCATCTTTGAAACGACTTGCAAAGGAGATCTTGTATATTTCAATACAAGATGGTGAACACTCCTCGGTAAGCAGTTCTGATCAGTTCAGATTTTTAGTACGTTTTTGGGCGAAAACTTGTGACTTTTTTGCCCGACATTTTAAGGCAACATTTGAAGTTTAACTTCCTGCATCATTGCTTGACTGACCAGCTTTGTTGGTGTACATTATTTATGTTAATTTACAGAATAAGATTTTCGTTTTTTATGTTGCCTTTCACTGAAGTCTACGTTTCTTAAATCTTACTTAAGGTGGAAGATGCGCGTGCTGCTATGAAATTGTATAATACTCATCGCAAGGAGTGGGAGAAGAGTATAAAGGATAAATTTAAGAAAAATAGAACGAAACCTGGCCAAGGCAGTTGATATTCGGCTAGCTAGCTTTGGATGAATAGAAAGTACATATATACGCTCTATAAAAAAGCATGAATAAGTTATTGTGTCAGCAGGCATGCAATATGCGCTTCCGTGAAGTAGCGGTGTGTTAGTCTTTTGACTTTTTTAAAGTAATAATTTTGTATGGAATACTGGGTTGCCAGGTTAGCCTAAACGATGAAAGTAGATAATATATGTAAAGTGTCTCAGGGGCTTTATTTGAATCATTTCAGCCAGATAAATTGCAGTTGATAATCACTGCCCACAAGAAAGTTCAATACTTGGGTAATTCCATTTCAAAATTCTTACATGACGTGTCAAAAAATATCAATATGGCCGACAATTTAGCTTGAGATCTTGGAATGATGAATAAAATCCATCCACTTTTATATTTTAAAAACTCTGCTCTTGCTGGTGAGTCTATAAATAGAAATTCACGTTATCATGGTATTATCGTTATCACGAAATTGCCAAAACTCCATTAGTAGATTCCACCATTCGCTATAATACTATTAAGATCACTGACAGACAGTAAGAATGCTACAAGTGAAAATGTCCATAGAGATATTTATGAATAACGTTATTATTTATATCAATTAGGATAAAAAGAAGGTTATATGTTGCTGTTTATCCCATATGTAGCCATGGCCAACTAATTGGTAAAATTTGTGGGAGGCTGAGCAGACAGCAAGAATGATATTGAATGGACGACTTGCGCTTTAGACTAATTTCTTACCACGGCAATAAAAGGAACATTTTCTGAAAGAGCTTACTAAAATTAGTGAAACTGCCAAGTTTGGCTGCGAATTGTTGTAAATTACGGAAAATATAGCCATGCGATGTTGACGAATTTTGTATACTTTTGTATTACGGGCAAAAGTGTGTAACTAATTTAGTTACACATTTCCGCACGTAATACAAAAGTATACAAAATTTGCCAACTTCGCATGGCTATATTTTCCATATTTTACAAAATTTCGTAGCCAAACTTTGCATTTGCACTAATTTAAGTAAGATCTTTCTGGCTGTGATTATTTATTTTCTTCTAGTTACTTCGATCAAAAATTAGTCTAAGGCGCAAGTCGTCCATTGAGTGCCTCTCCAATTCTACACTTTTAAATAGTTCCAGGACCAGAGTTTCCAGATTACTGAAAAAAGAACGACAAAGATTATGATATTAATCTTTGGCTAATTTATTCAGTAATCTAGCAACCCAGTCCAGGACTTCTCCTTTTCTATGGCATTTCTATATGACACCAAACAGTTGTGTTTACATTAGAAAATTGCAATCTATTATAGAACTTTAAATCTGTTCTTTGATCTGTTTTTTAAACAACTCTTCATGATTTATGAAATTCCAACTACTGGTTGTTGTAATACTTCCCATAACATTTTCATTTCCAACACTAGGTTTAGCTGGCATTGTTACTGGAACAGTCATACATTCAATTTATAAATATCCTGAAACAGGGAAGAAGGTGCTGGCTGCCTCTGCATTATCAGGTCAAAAATCAACTAACTTATGTACTACAGAATAATTTCCAATGATGACTAACTTTTATAAGAGAAGAGCACATATATTTTCCTACAATTACAATTTACAAGTGACATCCACCATGCAAATTGTAATGTAATTATACCTCTTTAGTTTTCAAACCCAAAGCATTGAATTGTATCCAGAACATGCCACAAACCCAATCTGCATTCAAGTACCTGCAACCTGTTATAGTACTATCCTGAACTTTCTACAGTGTACTGAATGGTCCCTGAATTACTCCTTTTCATTAACAAACAAAATGGATTTCTGAGTAAAAAAATAGCTTAAATATTAAATTAAGCAACCTGAACTAACGTATTTAAAATTATTTTTGTTCCAGGCATTGCTGGATCTGGTATAGGTTATACCTTTGGTGTTATAAAAAAGAAAAATGTCTACATTTATAGTTTATCAACTGGCCTAAACTTCTTCATAGTACCACTTGTATTCTTTGGTAAAGTTTGTTCTTGATGTTTTGTTTTTTAATGTTTTCAATCAATTTTTGCTACAGTAAATCTTTTCCATTTTTTACAGGTATTCGCCAAGTTGTGAAAACTGGCGATGCTACACCAAATTTCCTACAAAACGAGAGAACAACATTTGCTATGAGCAATTCTTACACATTTTCCATGACCAGTGGTTCAATAACAGGCTGTCTAACATCATTATACTCAATGAGTAAGGCTGCAAGTTTCTATGTGTCTTTAACATGAAATATTGCTGCATGTTTTGCACAGTTCTAGTCTTGTACGATTCGCGACCTCTCTTGGTCCGTTACAATATATTCCAGGCTAACAAGACTTTATAATCCTGGCATTTGCCTGATTTTTTTTTACCTCAGAAAGAAGTCTAAAATCAGCTGCACTGTTTACAATGACTGGATGTGCACTTGGAGTTTCTGGTATGGTTTGTTCCCCTGTTTGCGTTAGCTTTCCTCGCATCTTTTGTTCCACATATAAAAATATATTCAGCATCACGAGTGCTGTTTCTGGCACATTCGCAAATTTCAATAGCATTGCCAATTGATGCGAAATTCGGGCATATTTCAAACATACTTCTCGTGTGCTGAACGCTCTTGAAACGTTAGATATTTAGGTACACGCACGTAAATGGTCAGTGTCAAATATTTACCGCTGTCAAAACTTGTAAAACAGAAATATTGAACAGAAAATCGACCCTAACATCGAACGGACGGGGGCTTCTCTTTTAGCATGATAACGAACAGGCGTGAATATTTTAGGGCAGTTCATATATAACGTGGTAAATAGATGGAGAATTCAAAAAGCTATGAAGATGCATTACCCAGAACTATTTGAAACCGAGAAAGTAAGTTGCACCAACTTGCACGATCATTATACTGTAATATGTAATATTTTATTAGTAAGTTTATCGGTAGCCATTAGCCCATTAGCTTATTCAAACCTGGGGTTTTTTGGCGACGTGATTTTGCAACGACAAGCTTATGCCAGCTGCGTGATTTTCACTACAAGCTCTGTCAAGAACTATTTTTTTTCTTCCTAAAGGACGTGACGTGGGTCGAATGGCTGGATAAGCTTGTGTCGCGTAAGAGAAAACTTGGACGAATGGACGATAAAATTGAGGAATTGAAAATAGAATTTGAACTGTTAGAAAGGGAGGAACGGGAGTTGTTAGAGAAGCAGCAATCATGACAGGATGGGTTTTTCCGTCTTCGGATATCGGGGGATTTTAGACGGAAAAGTTTAAGTACACGAAAAGTTGGCATTCGATTGGATGTCGGCCTTGCATACGATCGTTTGTCCTTTTTGAAAAGCTGAAATAACTAATGGAATCTACAATTACCCATTTGGTGGTCGTCATGTCCTGTAATTTATGTCCTGTAGTTTATCCATTTTCTGCTATCAATCAACATTTGAAAAAAGAGCGATTTTCTCATAAACGACAACAATAAACCACTGACCTATGTATACTAATGACCTCAAGGGCGCGCAGTAATGGTAGCATCTGATTGGGTCCTCGCCGGGGTTAGTCATATCTGAACCTTGCTAGTGTCTTCTCACTGCAGGAGCTTTATACAATATGTAATTTATTAGAGAAAATATATTTCTATTAAACAATATTAAACTACTTTTTTTTACATCCAACGTTAATTTTTGCTACTGGAGAAAAAATATCTCCACGCTAGCTAACACACCCTGTTTCTATCGTCGCAAAACATTAATGCTGTTGTGCTGGTGAAGTTTGACCGAAATCAGAAGTAAGGCGATGGCCAAACAATAAACTTGTCGAAAATGTGCGATGAGTGTGCATCCAACCCGGTTGCAATAATGACGTTAGCGTTCCCATGGTGATTTGACTGCCGAGTAAGTACGTGTACCAGAATGGGGTCGGTCCTCGGTATCGGGTGATTTATCATTGGCCAGCACATCACCATCAATTCTAGAGGGTACTATAGCTGGAAACGAGTAAAAAAAATTGGCTCGATAAATCGAGTCATCCGACCTACTTCCAAGTCAATTTCATATGCAACCGCAAACCATTACCCTCGTTTACATTCTGCATCTTACGATCATATGACTGTCTTCGTACCATCGAAGCATTGTCTGCGCGAGAAGTTGATGTCTAGAGAAAATCAAATGCTCAAAAGTTAGCAGTACCGTATATTCGCTTTTAATTCGCTTTTTTTTGCCAGCTATATTTTCGGTACCTGTCTGATTATACGATTTTTCACCAACGATTGTTTAGAGGAACGGGTGCATCCTTGGGCTACATAAGTGTAGAAAAAGAACCGAGTCCACTCACTTATTTTAACAAATAGAAAGAAAATACTCTGAATGCATGGTTACTTTGCCAGCAGCTAGGGCATCGTTTTCCTTCCTACATTAACACAGCCGAACATAAAGAGCAGCTAAAAGCGCTTGCTTCATTCCAGAGTTATTGTTTCTGAATCCGTTGTGAATACTCCAACCTCGAATTCAGTTGTTTTATTAGAGAATGTAACGTTGCACTCAGCTATTAGATAGAGATCAGTTAGGACAAGCGATTACGGCAACTGATCTTGGAACAGTATGGACTGTTTTTACCTGCGAAGTGCGCCCATACTTTATCGGAAGCAGAACCAAAATCGGCCGGAGACCTTAAAGAAAATCACCAATGCAAGAGCTTAGTTATTGCTGAAATTGCCGTTTAAAAATTACACTACACTCGATTTATTGGCACAGCACGACTAAAATGGATACCCGTGCCCATTTTATCCGTGCCCGGCCTTTGTTTTGGTAGCCTGAGCACAAATAAAATTAGGCAAGGCCACGGGTACTATAGAGCACACACCTTCCTTCAGAGTCTTTAACGTTTGGATCTGCTCCGTTCTCTAGTAGGTACATAACTATCTGCAAAACCAGTGCATGTTCGATTTTCTTAGACAAATTGGAGATTAAGTGGTCCGTTGTGTCTCGAATGTCAAAATTGTGAATGTATTTTTCTATTATTTACTCCTGTTCATTGACTCCATTCCTTTCGTCAGTTAGTTGTTTTATTAAAACTCTACCCCAGGTAACTGAATTATAGAGGTGATATGTTGCTAAAATTAATCATTCTCAACAATGCGGTGTCCCCAGTCTCTACTGTTCCATGTAGACTTCGCACAGTCTGTTCAGACTTCAGACTATGACCCAGCGCGTCTGTGACGCAGGGTATGTCCCATGACTCCCATGGTATATTGGTATTCACCCCAACATTCGAGAATTGATTTTTAAACAAACCTTTCCATGCTCTTGGAAAGTTGCAGCATGCAATGGCGTCCACATACTACCAGGATTTTGTATATTCACGTTCGCTCCGCCTTCCACTAAACTCTTAACAACATCATAGAATCCCCAGAACGAAGCTAGTCAATAAATATGACAGCAGTAAGTAATTAAAGCTCTGTTACACGGTGCAATTTCTCATTTCACCTTGTCCCGCAATACCAGGAGTTGCAAAAGGGAGAAGTCGGTTTTTATGCATTAATTATCCTAATGATCCAGTGATATGATCTCCCCCCTGTTGAATGTCTCCCCCATCTTTCCGTATGTCAGTTACGCCACAACAATGCAAGGCGCAGCTAAGGAGGACTAGGGACTAGTCTGTCCGTATGTAAGTGCGCAAAAAACCTGGGAACAAGGATGGATCTGTCTTAAATGCTGACCAAGCTAGGCAGGGTTTGAATTCTAGTTAATTTCTACACTAACCAATATATAACTGACTTTGCTTTTGTTCTGCTGCTGCACCAGTAATGTGGACATTCTCTGAGAGAAACTTTTCTACAAGCTAAATTTGAAAATATATTACTAATATAATTACCCAGTGACATATCGCATATGTTTGAGTAAAATATGCCTAAACAGATATTCCACGCCCAAATTTAAAAATTGTAATCATAATTATATGTCTATTACAATTTCTCAACTTGCAAAGGGTGATTGGGTGATTGTTGTCATCGTGAAGTTTTGTTCTTCATTTCTGAATTGGAGGTTTTGAATTAATTTTATTGTCATAACCATCTCATCTGGCTCATGCAGGTGTATAGAGGTTAGAATTTTTAAAATCTTTAAAAAGCATTATGATTAGCCAGTTAGCCTTGCTTGATTTTGGTTTGGAGTTTGGCCTGCAAGCCTACACAAGAGGTGGAAAATGACTCCAAAATATTGGCATAGCAAGACTTAATTGTCAGGGCTGTATGTAAATGTTGCTAGGAACCATTTTAGGTTTAATCATGAAACACACTACATCAACAGATCGAGTGAAATAGCTCAAATGACAGCAACAGAATTTATTGAACAAATAGTCATAAAGAACAACAGTGAAAAGTTACACAACGAATTTAATTATGCATATTATTATAATCATAATCATAATCATAATCAATGGCTCTTTTCTTAGCTTTAACAAACCTCATCGTCGCCTTGCTGTGCTAAGGTTGAAAATCTCGGGTTATCGACTTTGTGATTTTCTAAACTGCGCCGTAATAAATTACCAAAAACAAAAGGCTCACGTGCACTGCCATTTTTTCCGTCCATATTTTTTTGCGGGATTTTTAAAAAATTCAAGTTGTTGATGTCAATGATGTGTTGTCAATGGTGACATCGACATAGCTCCCCCAAGTATGTAAATTATGAATGCTTCTCTTCATAAGGCCTGATCATTTACACTCGGGGTCCAATAAATTATTCCCCGATAAACCATTGGTTTTACGGGCGTTAGGGTTTATATACATGTATGCAGTATATGCCAGATGAAGTCACAATTCCAAATATACCTAAGAGGCCCATCTTCGAATGTGCGCTACGCCACTTCGTGCGCAAGCTTAAGAGCCGTGGAAGGCCACTGCAAGGGCCACTGAAGGCAATGGCCGCGGAAACATTCAGTAGAAAGTGGGAGGAGGGCACTAATAAAAAAGGGCACTTTCTCATTATAGTAATAACATTTAACTATGCATGTATCGACATTTACCAAATACTACCATACGAATGTGAAGACAGTGACAGTGAAGTAGTTTTGTTTAACTAATTTTTTTAATATTTACAAATCTCTGTTGAAATAATGTCGATAATGTACTCCTGTTTCGTTTTTTTTCGGTTTGCAATAATTATAAGACACATTTAGTTACTTACTCTGCATGAAGAAGGGGCATTTTTGCCAAAAGAACAAACAACAGTATTGAGAATTCCCTAGAATAGGCCCTGCCAGACACTAAAAGTCGCTGAATATTTAGTATGTTTCTTAAGTTGTTTAAAAACAAATTAAATTATCTTACACAACGAAATCCTAGTTTTTCATCCTGAACACTACGTTTTGGTCACGAACTGATTAGAGAAATGAATCAATACAATACCAATACAGTAAGTTTTCCTAGGCCTTAGACAATTGCAGTGCGGGCAGAAACCTAATGTATATGCATTATAGATTGTATTCAATAGCTGTTAGTTTTCTGTGCGCGTGCCAAACCAAAGTTGTGTCGTAGAATTGTCATTCTGTAGACAACGATTAATTTTTCTCACACAAGGAAAAACTTCATTGTAACTGCCGTACCATGCTGAGAAGGACAAGGTACAATTAGGCAGTTTATGTAACGCATCTTCGGTGAAATGCACACTCAATGGCCAATTCTTATTCTGATTCAACTGAATTTTAAACTTTGCCAGATGATATTCTCCAATTTTACCACATCCGTTGTCAATAGTTAACTCGGATGAAAACCCATTGAACTCAATAATATCAAGGGCAATATCGCTAGCGTTTTCATCACTTTTTTTCATCACAAGACTTTCAAGCTGAATTTGGAGATAATCTGTTGTGTTTATATCACGACCATTCTTGTAGTCACACGTGAATTGAAGAAAGGTTGAACTTTTCTTAATGGAACTCATTCTGCTTTTGCGAAGTCGATAACTTTTCCACGATAGTGAGCTCTCCCCTACCGGAAAATTTTGCGACAAAGATTTACTGAAATTTTCCCATATTGCGTAACTGTAAGACTGCACCAGGGTCCAAACACCGTCTGGGCCAAAATGGCAATATACTTCATACACCAAGTTTTTAGAATCCAGTACTTTATACATGCCCGACTTCGGGAAACCGTTGGCATAACCTTGGCATGACCTGATAGGCCGGCTGCAATCGTCGCCATCGTAACCATCCGGGCATTCGCAGGTAAAACGTTTCCATGGCTTTTGGGAGGAGTTGAACGGGTTGCATATTTTGTTCTTAGGACACACACCAGATTGCTGGCAACAATTGTATCTCATGTAACAACTGATACCTGAGCACTGAGCGACTAAGTCCGATTCCTATATAAGAAGATGAATAAATAGGTAATTTTAACGTGGATTTAAATTCACGCAGTTTTTATAGCGGAATGGGCCCGCTATTATTATTCTTTTTGATTGAAAACTCTGGCAGTGAGCTGGCAGGTTTGTCATTTCGAAGTGTAAGGAGCTTTCAACATGATTTTTATCCAGATTATACCCAACATCTATTTTTGCACATTTTCGCAAAACGGGCAATTTTTTCTTATTGTTCCAGTTTTCAGTAAGTTATTGTTTTTGCAATATGATACTCATGTATACCAAAGAACAACCCTTAAAACCTGATATACTATAGAGGTTACGTTGCCCAACAACTGTTCACTGTACGCACCTGGATGCGTTCTCGAATTTCATATACAGCATACAGACAGCTATTATTGGCTTGAAGTAATGAAGTATTCTCCTCTTTGTTATACTTGCACATAGTTGACATTTTGTATTTTCACATATCTGAAACGACTGACACTGGCAGCTTGCAAGGCAATGCTCAAGACATTTAGCTATTACGTTTCCACTGTCAATCTTGAACGTTTCAACGAGATGTGATTCGTCGAATGCTTTGTTTTTCTCTGCTTTTATTGTGAAGTGTTGATGATCGTTGACCATTGATGCTTTGGTGTAAAACGATGCCAAAACGATGGCGGCTAAACTGTGAGTATATATCATGCTTTTCACCAAAATACATTTCATGTAACACAAGTTTGTCCTTCAAAAACGTAAGCCCTGAACATTATTAAGCGCGAGAAAAAGGGATGTTAGGTTTTGTGTAACTTCCTGTTTAATGAGGAATGATGGGGGGCACTTATGTTCCCTGTAGAGCATATTCGAATGTATTATACGTCATATCACTGACCCTCTCTTAGTTTAAATTATTAGATCTTAGAATACATCGAACTTTCGAAGAAAGCGTTGCGTACGGCCCTAGCTCTCTAAAGCTTATGGTAAAAACATCTCAACATTAGACAATTATCAAAGGTGGTTAGCTTTGGTTTGCTCAATTTGAGTACCGCGAATGACTGATGATTGACCTGAAAATACCATAGCTTTACACACTTCCATATTCGGAGTAAATGCAATCTACTACTCAGAGTCTTTTACCTCCGTGGAACGCAGAAAGTCAATTAATAAGGATAGACAATTGAGAGAAAATTCATATACGCTTCCCAAACTTTGGTTCGCAATTTCACACCCGCGTTCGATGGTTTACATTTGGTGGTGACCCCTCACCTTTCATATTCATGCAGCTGCAAATTGTCAGAAACGTTTAGAGTGTTAGATTTTAAAAAGAAATTGTATATAGAAAGGAATCATCTATTTTTATGATCTATAATGACTTCAAATTTCAGTGAAACTTGTGATATATATTTATCGGTATAGTCATCAACCATGCATAGATCTTGAGATTTTAGAACAATTAAGTCTTTGTTTCGCGACTTGAATATGCCAGACGGCCACATAAGAAAATTAAACGAGATAATTGACACCGGAACTCAATAACAGAACTGAACAAAATAAAAACCTAATTCTCTCAGTAATTGTTTTAATGATGTTGGATTATGATAAGTCTCTCAGTTCAATTAGTTTAGCACAGTTAATAGGGGACTATACTCGAGGATCGTGGTAAAAGAGATGATCAAAGTTTTTACTGCATGGGAGAATTTACTCTTACAATTGCAGGAAGGGCATTGGAATATTATTAAGCCTGCATGGAAAATTTGCCAATTAAATATTCGGCAAATTTAATTAAAAAACCTTGACATCTGACACTTTGAAAATGACGTTTTCATGCATTCACCTGTATTCCGCTTTCCGGCTGCACGTATAATTTTTTTCTCAATCTTAAGCTCTAAATTTATTTTGGCATTGGAGCGATGCATTTTGGCATGCTTTCATCAACTGACAAAAATATTACCCGTGCAATTACGGCCAAGTCTCAAGGATTTGTACATGTATGCTAGTGTTTTTCGCGCTAGCCGAACTGATTTCGATCGAACAACTCATGCAACGCTTTTAGGCCTACTACTGATGCATCCTATCTTAGTTCATCAGCTTACCTTAGAAGCCTTTGGGGGATTTTTCTTCGTGACATATTTGATCTTAAAACTTTGGGCATATAAGAGAGTATGGCACTTCCTTCAAGTATCTTCGTGCATGCATATACTCACCGAGGCATCCAGCGTTAGTATGGTTTTTGGGTTATATCTGCTCCAATTAGTTTGTGGCAAGGATAAATTTTAATATCATCTCTTTGCTAAACCAATCAGATCATCGAGATTGATAATCGTTTAAAAAATTTGTAGTTTTTATGAGTTTCTAACTTTTTTGCATGTGGACACACCTTAATTTTTAAGCATATAAAGTTTTTTTATTAGTCGTTCGGCATTTTTTGAAGTACATATTTTGTATAAACAATCGAAACTAAATGGATGTAAATTATCCTTCGTCATTACACGCATCAAAATCGGTTTTGACCAATAAATGTGAAAATACAAAAACGACGCTCTAGGGCAAGATCGGAAGCCTCGTTCTCGTGTCGTGGCTTTATTCTACGTTTATTGTTTATAAAAAAAAATGTTGGAAACACGGTTTCATTAATGCCTCTTTAGACTACACGTTGAGTTGTACGCTATTATCATTCTGACGAATGCAAAAGAGGGCCTATGCTAGTAACGCTGCAGTCTTTATTCATATTGTTCAAGGCGGAATTTGAAATGTCGCGTTTGTACGTGTGTTCACACGTTCACATACGCCAGGGTAGGGGCTGTTTTTCACTTCAACCGTACCGTAGAGAGACGTAGCGTAATATCATTCTTTCCTGGGCACTCCGATGGAACTAATGACTTTGAAAAAAAAGGAATAAGCTACGGTTCCCCACGTTAAACGGTCGAAGTGATAAATCAGTAGCACCCTCGATAATCCTCATAGATGAAGTACATGGGTGTGTAAAGAAAATGCAAGTGATGCAAGTAAGCACGGTAATATAAACAAAATGTTTTAACATTGTTTTAGGATTTGCATAGTTACTGACATTCGAGCCAAAATTTTATTTGGAGAGCAAACCGAGCATGAAATCATTAATAGCATGTGGTCGGCTGTTTCTTGCGAGTTATTTTGATGAATAACGTCGAAGTATTGGAGTCTTCAATGACATGTGAGCGCATGAGAAACCTCATGTTTATATGATACTTGGGAAATCCAACTGTCACTGCTGTGCTGTTGTCTTTTGGCAATCGAAGCTCATTGCATGTTTTATAAGAGACATAGAAGATGGGGCAAGATAGTAGCAAGCTGTCGTCAAAACGTCGTGTTGAACACGGAGAGAAAACGAAATTGTTAAGTAAAGACCATCATGCTGCTGCTATGAAACGTAAGGATTATGTGTATTTTGCTGTCGCAGGATTATAATGTTGTTATGCAGGATTAATGTTGTTATAAATATTAAAGTAGTATACTTTATTGTGGTTTATCTGTTTACATCTATCAAAGCTATAATCAAAGTTATCTCATTTATCTACAACTTAATACTACACCACCATGTGATAGCAAATCTTCATGCAACTCTCAGTGGATGTTTCAACAATTATTGTCATGTTTAGGGTGAAGTATTCATATTAATAGAGATTGAAACATTTGTTGACACTTTAGGGTGAAGTGGGGTCACCACTACCCAAACATGCACAAAGTATGCATTCATTTTTTTTTAAACAATATTCTGTACAAAAATGTCAGTTTGGAAATTTCTTTTTTTAACTGTAGTGAGTACTTCTGAAGTAAACACTTTGAAGCAGCTTTATCACAGACTTGCAGCTCTATCTCCTGAGGATGAATACATTAACAAACAAACATTGTAAGTCAGTAATATATATTTTGACAATTGACATTGAAAAACATCTAAACAAGTGTGGTGTAACCACAGTGATGAGTGTTGCTTCAACCGTCAACAATTGTTGACATTAAATTGACCTATTAAAGTTGGCCCAGCTAGTGTGAAAAATATTGAGTAATCAGATGCTTTGTATGTGGACCCATGGTACTGCGGATTCAGGTAGACCATTAAATTTTAATGTTTGGGCAAAATGGTGACTTCTCTAGACAGACATTGACAAGTTTCATGTGCAGCTCCTCTTTAGTCAGCGTTGTCAGCGAAGTTTGAATATAAACATTGAACCATGCCCTGGAAACATGTCTGCTTAAAAAAGTCATCGGGAAATGGTTAAACTTAACACAACAACTATTCATATTTAATGGTCTACCTGAGTCCGCAGTAAGAATATACAATTTGAAACAAGAAGTCAGTCAGAGCAATGCTTATAATATTGTATGATTTAACTGAAGAAAGTGCAGTGTGCAACATTAAATAGTCAGACATATATGGTTTGGCACCAATGCTGTTTGATCAGCACATGCATTTCACCAATATACTGTAGTATGTCCCAATATAGCATGCCCCTACCCTTCCAGACATATTTGATGTAGTGATTTGACAAATTATTTTGTATTTAACTTTTTCTCTCCTTAGTTTGAACTACTTTCCTCTTGAGGGAATATTAGCTGAGAGGTTGTTTGCTACATTTGATAAAGACAAGAATAATGTGATTGATTTAGAAGAATTTCTTGGTGAGGAAATATGCTTTGTGCATTCTATGTTTAATTTTAGAGACTATTAATCCCTTTGTTTACCTTTTGAACTAGAATATTGTACCTGCTATATTTCTAAACTGTTATGGACTGTCCATCTATAGATGTACCCAGCACTCTTTTGGTTTGCAATACCATTTTATTGCAAATGGTTGCATATGAACTAAAGTTCAGTGAAAATTCTGTTTGTAAAAGTAAAAATGAAAAATTCAGACAGTTTTCAAATCAGTTGTGAACGCTTTGTGTCATTGCCATCGGTGTGACATTATAACCTGGGAACGGCTTTTTATCACACGGTGTGACATCATAACGTGGGAACGGCTTTTTATAACACGTTATGACGTAATAGCGTGCCTGAAAACTCGTATCCACTTCTCGAAAAACGTATTGTCACTCGTTGGCCATTCAGAGAATGGTATTGAAAAATGTTGCGTCTGTTTCAATGCAATCCATCAAACTTTATTGATGTATTCAGCAGTTATGTATCACGTATAGCTAATTCTCTTGAAGGTGGTCTCGCTTTGTGTCTCGCCGGAACAGTGGATGAAAAATTTCAACTTGTTTTCGACTTGGTAATAATTTGTTTTCAAAGTTTCTTAAGGCAATGTATTAAGTAAATGCAACCTAATTACCAGCTAATCGAACTGTGATTGCGTGATAAGAATAGCCAATAGATAGACTTATTGATTTCTAAAACATAAAACCAGCAGGGGAAATGTAGCGAGTAATGAGTTAGAATATATTTTTTTCTTTTATGTACGTGATGGAACAGTATAACATTGATGGTGAGTATTGAAACGAAGAAATCAATAATTGCACCTTATATAGCTATGATTTTTAGCACTTCACTCGATGTAGGTAAATTCTAATGGTTCTGAGGGTCTTAATTTCGAGTGGAATTATACACACTTCAAGTTCAAGTCAGGAACAGTTGATGGAAAAATGAGTCAACTATCGGTCCTGCGGCAGGAATCGAATTTACACTTTTGCCATGCCGGTGCAATGCTTTTGCCATTGAGAAAAGAATTGCCAAGAGCATTGCACCGGCATGGCAAAAGCTTAGGTTCGATTCCTGTCGGAGGACCGATAGTTGACTCATTTTTCGGTCAGCTGTTCCTGGCTGGAATCAAGTAAACTCAATTCTGAAATAAATTTTGTGAGTTGTCGGCACCACACAATTCAAAACGTACTATCGTTCGGTAGTTATTGAAGATATCACAGCATGATCATACAAACTTAAATGATTTAGAAAACTGAAAAAAACCGTGAAATTAAAACGGTTTGCATCCAGTGTGTGTTGGCCTAAAGAACGTTGTTCTGCCCTCAACATAAAAAACGAGCTGCCAAACAAGTGATAAAATTAACATCGTTATACCACTTGTTGACAACCAATTTTGAGGGTTTGTTCAATTCTTCCATCAACCGCGCATGCGTCCTTTTTATAGATGGTGATGGTATTTCCGAGGAAGAATTGGCCATAGTTTTGAAGTCAACATTAATCGCTGCAAGAGCGTAAGTTTAGTCATTGTAGAGTTGATGAGTTAAAAATTGATCGAAGATGACAGGCAACTCCTTACTTTTAATCAAAGTGATAATAATAATACAGTATATGAAAACTCTGTAACACGATTTTTTTATGATTTTGGGTGTCCTTCTATAAATGAGAACATTCAGTTTTCCATCGTTCTTATAATATAATTTACGCATACACTTTACTAACGATAAGATTTCTTAAAATAATATCGATAAATTTCAATTTAGAGTGAATAAAACATACTGTGGTGACAAAACTGCGTAAGAAACTTAATCTGCTTAAAGTCATATAATAGTTGAAAGTTGAACTAATATTATCAACCAAATTAACTAATATTATCAACCAAAGCATATAACCCGCACTTTTTTAAGCAGAATGCTGTTGGAATAGTAATTTTAGGCTCAAAACTATAAAATATATGCATTGTGTCCTATTTAAACAATACCATGCATGCATCATCGTGCAACCAGTATCTAGTGTGAGAAGATTGAACCAATATATTGAAATTAGATTTGTCAATTCTTGCATGTGTTCAATTCTTGTAGTCAGTTCTAGCATGTTTTAAGAATAAGAGTTAAGCTTTTGTAAAATAAGTTACTAAGATTTCATCGTAAGGTGAATAGTCTTTACTATAAACATTTGTGGAAAAATTTCAAGTCCTAGTGCATAAGATCTTAAACAGTACTTAAACGATTAAATAGTAAGTAAACACAGGCTAGTTAAAGTCGTCGATTTAAATATCTTTTAATGTTTTTTTGTTTATTAGAATTGTAGGGCCAATCAAGAATAGCACCCTAGGTACAGTAAGCAGTATATTATGCCATTCTTTTATGGAAGTGTCATTAATGTTGCATCTTTTTTGCAATGTGAAATCTATAAAGAAAAACATGCAGTCGATCAGTATATGGTGCAATTTAGCTACTTTATCGCTTTTGATGGGTTGTTGGAAATGTTGAACTTTGACAGGCATTGAATTTAGACGAAATTTCATATATTCATCTATTCAAATCTAAGTTATAATGTCTGACATATATATGCAAAGGAATTATAGAAATTTTACGGATAGATTTCGTCGAGAATTCAAAACTTGTTCAATTCATGCCAGAATTCCTAAAATGTGATACGAACACAGTACAAAACTACGAAAATGATACTCTCCATAACTATTAGCACTGTTTCTGATCACTTTAGTATGTTTTAAATGTGCGTTTATTTCCTAGACGAAGAGGTAGTCAAGGAATTGTTTGATGTTGATGAGCATGTTAAGAAAGTCGTTCATGATGCGTTTGAGCAATGTGATACAAGTCAGGTAATTATATATGATAATATATGCGTATAATGCCCTATGTTTGACGCGTCACCATGAATCAGTGTAAAAATGTTTCAACGGAAAATTTCGTCCACTGTACGTATGCAATCATCATGGCAAGTCAGAAAAGGTACACGAAGATGGCCGGCATAAAATTTTAACCCTGAAAATACCATTCCACGATGTTCTGAATTAATGTTTTTCTCCCAAGACTGGAAAACTCTCTCCGGAAGAATTCAGAAACTGGGCAGAACAACATTCATACATTTTGGACATCATATTTGGTCACAAAAGTTTTACCGATAAACAAAAGGTACAATCTACAGTATATACACGCGGGAATCGATCGTATACTGTGAGCTTCTTTTCCAGCTCGTTTCGAACAGAAGTTCTCAAACAGCCTCTACATCTGCAAATGCATTGTTGTATAGTTGACTACACCTGTGAAATAGTCTTGAAAACTCGGAATTTTCGGTCTGAGAACTTTACTGTCTATAAATTAAACATCGAAGCATGCATGCAATCACCCATGGCAGCAGTTCGCTGGATTACTCTTCACAGCCGTATACTGTTAAAATACCAATGAATGCAACACCAAACCACTCGTCATCATATAACCTATGTAATTATACATGCAGCACTGTACCCGGTACTGTACCCGGCACTGTTCCGAACGTTTTGCTGTTTTAGATTTCGCTGAATATTACAGCTGCAGCCATTAAAGCCGCAGAAATAAATTCTGTCAGGTACAAAAAGTCAGAGATAAATTACCAACTGTTATACTGGAAAGACCTACAATTGAGGTTGTGTAGGATAAGTTCTTTAACTTATTTTTGATATCTTATGTTTTTTGCTCTAGATGTCAAAGCCAAACATGGATTGATTCTCCAAATACCCTGGAAAACCAGATAGGTAAGAGGCAGGCTGTATGGAAGCCGGATAGCGCTATCCACCGGATAGTGATTTTTTCAACTGTTCTAAAAATGCTTGAAAAACAATAAAATCTCAGTTTTGAAACCAACAATTATTAAAGAGGATCCTCGATTTTGGAATACTAAGATTTATTCAAAGTTATACCCAACAACAGGCGATTTTAACGCGATTGAAAAAAACACTATCCGATGGATAGCGCTCTCCGGCTTTCATACAACCAGCCCCGGTTGTTTACCACAAAATACAGTAGATTGTTATTGGACTTCAAGCAGCATTGGACTTGAATATACAATCCCTGTTGTTTGAAAGCATAAAGTGTGATCATGTATTGTTGTATAAAAAGCAACCGTTTCTCAGCCTACCTGATTACTTTATATGCTAGATAACCATCGTGGATATTCCAAAGCGACGTATTTGTGGAGTCCAGTATTCCCAGTGATGTTAAAGGCTCCTAAAGCTCGCAGTGAACACACAGCATGTGTTTATCAGGGTTCGCTTTACGTTCTGGGAGGAAGAGGCGCCTGCTCTGCCTTTAAAGATTTCTGGAAATATGACTTAGGTGAGTTAACATGCACCGACAATACAGGATGTCCTCAATGCAAAGAAAACCTTCAGTAAAGAAAACCTTCGAGATTAGGGCCCACCTGACATACCCAGAGTCCAAAGACTGAGCCCGGAGGAAAAACTCTGGGTACGAGGTTGGGTAAGGGCCACCGTGCAGTATTATAATATTGGTTAAATTTACAAATATAAATTGGCATAACAAATTTCAGTTACTATATATAGTTGGTCCCCTGAAAATATAATTGATTGATTTTTGTAAATATATTGCCACATAATTCATTGGCAGTATTTGCACTCGACTGATATTCATTGCATTCGACGGGCATTTTGTTCTTCTCGGGAAAATTTCGCCAGTGCTGTAAATTTTCGAACCATAATTATGTACTACTGTGTACGATGTAGCGCTGAATAACTGGTCTGAATTGCCAAACGTTGATCAAAGACCATCACATATTTTTGGACACACTGCTGTTTTATACAAGGTACAGTAAGTCTTTACATCAAACTGGGTGAATGAAAGTTTATCAAGGACACAACACGAAAAGTGTAATGACCTTGATAACAACTCAGCATCAAATGTGGTATAACAACTGCCTAGAATAGACAAAACACTTCTCGACGTTTCGACCTGAGGGCCTTCGTCAGGAGAGTTAGTATTACCATTACTAACTCTTTGTCTATTTCAAGGCAGTTTTTATACCACATTTGATGCTAAGTTGTTTGAAGACGCTGCTCTCTGGTTGTATTGGACCTTGATAACATGCAGTGTTATTAGAACTGTGCATGATTTTACCAGTGAGGCGACAGCTTTCCTGACGAGCGTGAATTTGTAAAAATCCGTGACGATATTGTATTAAGATGCTATCTACAACATTGAAAAGCTAAACATCGTACTGATGTGCTCTATCCTGTGTCTTAGGGAAGTATGTATATTTATGGAGGGGAATTTGAATCGTGTGAAACGTTCGTGTGGAAGTACACATTTGGTAAGATGAAATATCAATGTGAGGAGTATGCCCGTGGTTAGGTCATATTCTTAATAACATAGTGTCACGAAACTCAAAATCTTGTCACTTCCGTTGTGGTGCTGTTAAAATGAATAAAACTAAGGACATTGGAGCAATTATAGAATATACAGTGAATGCCGTATAGATTACCTTGTTTAATTTTACTTTCACTGAACAAGAATAAGCACTATTTCTAAAGAACGGAGCGGTTCTATGCTCTATAAAATTGATCCTCTAACAGATCTTTAACAGAATGCACTATTCTATAATTGTACATTACACATTCAATCATCTGCACCAGCGACGACAGTAAATATCAGACTACAGATGTTGATTAAATTAGAATTTTTTTTCGACTTAACCGAGCTTGCACCGGTTTAACCTTGCGTTATCTCGCTCAGTTGATTGATCATTTGAATAGCAAATCGAACTTTGTTTTACAGACAACAATAATTGGGAGAAAATGAGTTTTTCTGTCTTACCTAATAACAAGGTAAGCTTTGTGGTGAACATAAACGAACCCAAAATCAGTTCATTTTTTTCTAGGTCTCTCGTAGTACCAGCATTAGCAGGGTCAATCATAACTTCTGATGCTGAACTCCAATGATTTATGGATTTTTTTCATAATTTGCAAGAAATTCCTTTGATTCCTTTGATAGTTTAGTTGTATGCTTTGAAAAAATATACACGGCGTTCATAATTCTCGTTGCTTATTTCCTAGGCACCAATGAACAGACGCTACCATTCTGCCGTTGTTTATCAAAAGAAGATGTTCGTTTTTGGCGGATTGATCGAAATTCGAGGTTCGACTGATGAGCTCTGGACTTTTGACTTAGGTGTGTACTCTTCTATTTTGATCTGATCAAATTATGAGATCAGTTTAAATCAGGATCCTGTACAACCTTCTGCCTAACTAGTTCTGCAACAAGCTAAACTGGATGTCAAAAAAAGCGAGAAAGCAGGTAGAAACCTTTTTTCAAAATATCAAAAGTGCATATTTTATTCTCTTTCAGAGGAGCATACGTGGGAGCGGTTAAGTCAGAGCAATGCAGCTCTTCCTGGTAAAAGATATGAACATTCTGCTGTTGTTTACAACAGAGCAATGTGGATCGCCGGTGGACTGGAAGTTTTTGTACCTAGAAATGACGTCTGGAAATGGGAATTCGGTGAGTCTTATTGTAGTATCCTGCCGGGCAAACAATGTTGAACTATACAAGTGCGATGACAAGTATCAATGACGATGGAGATACTAATATAATTATAATATTAATAATGGTTATAAGAAACATTATACAAGATTATTATTTTTTATAAAGAATTTCATTTTGTGCCATTGTTGTTCCTTCTTCCATTTTGATAGAGAAAAGTACTTGGTGTAAAATTAAGAGCAGAGGTGGACCATTTCCAATCCGCGGGCATCGTGCTGTTAGAGTAAGCTTCGTTTTAACTATAGTAATCCTTCGAATAATGTCCTATCTACTATCCTATCTATAACTATAGTGAATCCCACAGTGAGACTAATATCTTATCGTCTTTAGTGTGGAAATGGTATGCTGGTGTACGGTGGCAGTACGAATGGAGAGCATCAAAATAAAGTATGGAGACTGGAATTTGGTAGGCGATTTATTACAGTACCGCACTTATTCTTTTTTTGTCAAATAGCATGGTTTTGTTGCTCTAGTACTTTTGTTGTCACGAATGCGTAGCAGATATAGGCTGAAAGGCTTTATATACGAGCAAATGTTTTCACTTTGATCATATATAAGTTGTTTCCCGCAACTGAAATGCACTTTGTTCCCCGTATCTCATATACTCTAGCATTTGCAAAGAAAGAGTTCGTTAGCGTAAACAGATTCAACTTGACTGCTCCCAATACAAGCATTCAAAACATGCAATGATGGAAAATATATTTTCTGTGCTGTGGAAGTCCAGCTTTCAGTAATTGATAGATTTCAGGAAGTGATTTGATTGGTGGTTATCTGTCAGCCTGAAATGTTTGCACGATTGTGCAGCACAGGTGTGATCCATTGCACATACTTGCAACCAAACCCAAAGTCTCGATTTCAAAGTGACCACCATAGGGGAACTGTGACGTCACATAAAACCCAAGCATGAGAAACCCAGCCTAAGGCAAAAGAGTTTTTGTAACTAATACAGTTTAATTACATATGGCGTGCGCGCACTCTGAAGCACACTGGCCTTTTGGTTAAATGAGGAAAGAAACGTATAATCTTGACGATTCTAATTTTTACCTTAATTTGCATATTGTCCGTTTTCCTTGAAGAATCATTGTCATGGAACCTTGTCACTCCGCACGGTGGGGTATCTCCTCCGGCGCGCTCTTCTGCGGCTCTCGTCATACTCTCGGCCTTTTCCTTGCCCTTATTACCACCGCAGATGGTAAACACTGCAGACATTTCCACGACGAAGAGTAGGGCAAAAACCTCGATACCTGTCGAAGAAGAACGACCGCATACCTCGCCTGGCGCGAACGGCAATCAAAAGATAACACCATCAAGCGAAAGAAGAGCTCGTCATTGTTCCGTTTCAACGGACTCTGTTTACCGACCGTCATCTTTGACCCCCACTGACAAACGTTGCTCCGCCGGGAGTCTGGATAATCTTGAAAAAAATTTTGTTGCCTTCACTAATGCGTGTTACAGCAGTAGTAGCGAATGGCAGGTTGATAAGAATAATATTTATCCGCTGCATAGAACTTTTCATAACAGATCCCACTCGTTAGAACGACACGAAGAAGAAGGTCCGCAGAACGAAGGGACCGCAGGAGCAAACGAACACAAACTCAACAAAAATATGAATTACGGGGATGACACCTGCACTAGGGCAAGTCAAAATATCGAGGTTTCTCACCCGAAAGAAGGGTTGTGTATCTTCGTTATCGGCGGCAAATATTGCGGGAGTCATGACTGTTTCGCCAAAGGTGTTGATATTTGGAGATGTGACGTTACAAAACGTAAGTAAGCAAGATCTTATTATCATCTTAGAACGTCGGTCTCAGCCTCTTGAGTCCAAAAATATATGTACTAAAATGTACTAAAACACTACTTTATTCTACTTTTTTATGCGGAAACACGTTTCTTTTTCCTCAACGGAGATATAAAGCTTAAATTTTTCGCCTTTTATACTATTAATTGAAAGAACGGGGACAAATGACTCCAGGCGCATGATAACTCAGTCTTTTCGAGACACTTCATGACGTCATGATCTTAGATCAGCTGGCTAATCTTAATGTATTTAGATTTGTATTTTATACTGTATTCAAAGTGAAATACTTTCTTTAATCTCTGAAATGTAATTCCACTTTGAGAGAAGACTCTACGCGACTTCGAGATCTGATAAATTCAGGGATCTGAGGGAGAAATCTGATAAAGGGAGAGATCTGAGATTTAGCATGTGGACGTGAACGTCAAAGACGACGTGAAAATAGCGAGTAAATGGCGTGGCATGTCCATATTTGGGCGCATCACGCCATTTATTCCCCATTTTCACGTCGTCTTTGACGTTCACGTCCTCATGCTAAATCGCCCTTTCTAAAAGAATATCAGCATGTATTATACTTGGAAACCTGGTTTGGGCGCATGAAGGGACAATTTTAACTAATTACAACTAATGTTTAATCACGAATTGAAAGTTATCCTGTATAGAAATTGTGTTAACTCATGATGTTTGTTGTATGTAGGTTGGAAACGAAAAACAAAAATACGAAAAATCAAGGTAGAAACAGCTGACACTGCTAGTATAATTCCTTCTGTGGTGACACAACAGACTGATGCATCTTTTGCAACTTTTAACGAACAAAGCAGCAGCAGAATTGTCAATCCATCCAGACTCGGGGATGTGAGGGTCTCTCCCATCAACAGTTCGAGAAAACTATTTTCTTCAGCATGTCGACAGGATGTTCTCAGGATGTCTGACAGGCAGGTTAAAGTGGAAGATCGTACAGAGGGAGAAAATGTTGAAAGTTACTATGGAGATCTTGTTGTAACTGACTTAGGAAGCTTAAATGAGCCTGTTGTTAATGATTAGCGGAAACAAGCCATAACTAACTTGACTACCAACGAGAGGACTTGAAGTCAACGACAGAATGATAATTTGATGTCCGCTACGAAAGGGAATCAAGATTATCATTCAAATGATCATCTCTTTGCACATTGTACTTTTGTTCCATGCATAAGTGCATGTATTTTATTACAGCTGTTATATAGTGATTTAATTTGTTTTATAAAAATGACAACATTCACAGCAATGTCTGGAATTATTTTATTAATTTTTATGTTTATCCTAGTATTTGTATAGGCTGGGGAACCGACCGTGTAAGGAGGCACCAATAACAGAACGGCTCCCTACGTGAAAGAATGCAAGCGAAACTCAAACTTATTTTCAGTCCTATCAATTTATAATCGTAGCAATATAGTCTAATTAGGTGAATATTGAGACTTTAATGTTGGGGGAAAGTCATATAATATTATCTAGATATCACACTGAACTGAGCTCTGCTATATACGCCCATGACTTATACGCATGAGTTGAAACTTTCACACTATAGTGACTATACTCAGCTACGTATTCTGAATTTTGGGGTTGGTTGAGGAGAGGAGATAATCTTTTCATCATTTTTGCTTCATATTTCGTTGATGAAGAAACATCACGTTTAGAAGTGCACAAGTGTCCACAATGATTTGTGGACACGAATAACAATTAGCTCAGGTATTGTGAGATAGATAATGGTAATTGAACGAATAGGAGTGCAACCACTCGTTCTATTCCTTACTAATTATACAACTTCTTTAATCAAAAAGAGATAAAAATACAATACTTGGTAAATAGTACAACTTGGAATGATTAAAATTTATTTGTTATTCACCTTCCACAGTTTATATTTGGTGTCCTGAATTGTGATGTCCTGAATGGCTATAGTAGAGTGATTTTTATTGGCTATGAGCAAGAATTCGAATACAAGTTACAAAGGATGCGAATAAAGCTTAAATCGCACTCCTCTCGACCAATGAAATTGCAGTATTTTTCATAGTTTACAGAAAATATTAGTTTTATTAATAGCGCTGAATGTTTGACAATCATGCAAACATTTTCATTTGCAAAGTTGTGGTCTCTGGAGATAATTTTTACCGCCGACGTTCCTGAAATCATAGTGAAATGCAAGATCCATTCGTAACCTGCGTCGTATTCACCTCCAAGCTGTTCGTCTCCTTGCGTGTATACCTTACGACTTTGTCAATTTTTTGTCTCACCGGGTTTCCCACGACAACGCCACAGACCGCGAAAAACGAGCGTCGATATTTGGGTAGTCTCCAGCCGTACAAAGCGGGGTTGATAACGAAATTGACTGAGAATATCGGGGTGAGATAGGGTGGAATATATACCATGTCATTGGGGATGCAGCGAGTTCCACAAAAGAGATTCAATCCATGTAACAACTGGTAGAGGAAAATCAACGGAAGCGTCGTTACGAAAAGTAGAATGATCAGCGCGAACACGACCTTGGTTAGTTCACTCTCTTTCTTAAGAGCTCGGTGATGCTGAAACGTGTGTCGTCTGCGAATCACCCAAAGCTTTGTGTAAAATACGATGACAACCAACACGCATAGCTCGTAGACGGAAGACGATATGAATATGTGCACGCTTATGTTTTTCTTATCAAGTCGCACGAACGACATCCCTGAAATGAGCCAAATGATCACGACGGCGTACGCGGTTCTCCGCTTCGTCACGACCGAATCCGAAGACCAGATGTAACGTATTACGATGTATCTTTCCAGAGAGAGCAATGCGACGGTGAGGAATGAGGCAGAGTATCCAAACCAAACTAGGGAGAATATGACTTCGCTGAGCTCATCAGATGCCCAGTCCCAGGTGTTTGTATTCCATAAAACTAGCGTCGTCGAGGTGAGCAGGTCTGCAATGCACAGGTTGAGAATCAGACCCGAGGAAACGTTACGTAAGCACCGCAGTGGATCCATAGCAAAGACGACCAGGAGAAAGCCATTTGATATGACACCGCAGACGCTTACGATCAGGCTTGTGTATAATACGGTCTCGAATATGTCCTGTGGATCTTCCGGCGATGTTCCATTTGATGCATTCCTCCCGACACCGTCGTACTGCAAATTTAGAAAGTATTCTGTAATATCAACAAACTATAGAATGTCCCATGCAACGATTGCAGAAGGGTTTGCGGCAACCTCGTTATTCGCCCGACGGATCATCCGTCTACACGAATTTGGGCAAGCAAAGTTCGTCTTCTAGTTTGTGTTTAAACATGGGCGAACAGACGGATAACTGATCCGTCAACACGAATTATCCGCATATTTCGTCTATTTAGACGAAATTGAGTGGGTAGTTCGTCCATAGTTCGCCTTGACGCATCACTCGTCTGCATGTGAGTATAAAACGAGGTGGGGACGAACTACGGAAAATTTCGTAATAAAACGGCGCTTGTGCACTCTTTTTGCCAAATAAATTTTCTTCATTTAATTGTTTTTTACCAGATAAATGCTTCACTAGTTACATTTTTGCCGTCATTTTTAAATTGGATTTCCCTGCCATGCATCTTTGTTCCGATTCCCTTGCAATTTCTAAACGCGCGACCAGGTTTCGTCTGACATATTTGTCTACATATAGTTCGTCTAGATATTTTGCCTTAATTGCATTTTATACTCGACGAATGATCTGCCAGACTGATCTGTGGTCAGACCGATAATCCGTCTCTAGTATAAATCGGGCTAATGTTGACAAGTTACTTGCTACTACACATTTCAGTGTCCGTGACGTCCATTTTTACTTGACAAAAACTACTTTACAATGATAATATATTGATTTATCACGTAGCTATAAATTTTTCATTTAAATATGTATGAAATTCTCTTAAAACTTGCTTAATTACTTTTAATTTACCTTGTCGGGATTTGACTTTTGCATTATTAATTTGGAGACATCAAGCTCTCTGCCGCTAAGTTTTTTTTTGGCGTATAATCGAGTTTTTTGCGCAAAAAACGAGATTCCGTATAATTGAGATTTCAGCGCAATAAACATGTTAATAAACACACATTCTTGTAAAGTTTCATTTGAAAAGTGTTATAGTTAAGTTTAGTTTGGTTTAGTTCATAGTTTTACTATATAGTTTTGAACTCTGATGATCTCATTGTTGATATTTTCTATGAACTGTTAAATGAGATTTGTTTGTCTCAAAGCTGCATGGGGGTGCTGGGAGATTAAAAAATGAAATTAAAAATGAAACTTAATAGCGCGGCATGCATGCATGGTTTATATTTGTTCGGCGAGAAATGCCGACTGGCGGCAATGCTGTCTTTATAGTTTAAATTATTATATATAGCTTCCTGGAACAAATCAAACGAAGAAGCATATAATTTTTCCTAACGTTCTCGCAGAACGCTGTAAGAATTTTGAAGAAAATTAGTATATTATCAACCTTGGCATCAATGCCTGCATGCATAGATATTCGGTTTAATTTTTAACAGACGTTCTCTAAAAACTCATTATAGTTGGCGCGAATTAATGCGCTTTTCGCGACACAAACACCGCATTCACAAGGTGTGACTTCTACAGTGTATATAAGAAAAATTCGAATCCAAATTTGGCGTGTATTTACGCAGAATATATGTGACGAAATTGGTTGATTTTTACACCATTGTAAAGTTTATTTATTTGCCTTTCAAATGACATCCAAGACCAAGTACGCGTCATTCTGTTAAAAAATGAACGAATATTGGGTCGACAAAAAAGTCGATAAAAATTAATTTCTTCTGCCGATGGGAATTGGACATTTTTCTTTCGAAAATTTGTCAAACAAGGCTTTGAAATGCTATAATTATCACTGAAAACAGAAATACAAATTTATCGAAAAACTTCTTATTGTGCAAAACAAGCGCTTTGTTCATGAATTAAGTTTGCATTGTCTTTTGTCTTTAGGTGCACTTCGAATCCCCATGCATAAGCGGAAAATTTTGATTTCAAGCAACTATTTTTAGCAGACGATAACTTGGTCATTTCTGGTCGTATTCAGAAAGATATAATCGAAAACCTAATAGGCTAGTCTTTATTGCCATAAATAATTCAGTATAACATTTACTATATATAGTATTTTATATACAGTAGTCTGTGAAAGTTGAATTCGAATTTTTTTTATACACCATGCATATATATGAAACTGAATATTGTAGACATGCATGGAGCGACCTGTCCACCTATAAACGTAGCTCTTTGACAATTTTGCTTATATGTTAAACGTAAAATAACGTAAATTGACGTTCCAATATAACCAAGTAGCAGCATGGCAACTCTAACGAAATTAGAAGTGTTTTTGTTATTTTAGGCAGTTGTTATGCCACATTTGATGTGCAACGTAAAATGACATTTATAGACATGCAATGACGAATCGCGAGAAAAAAATTTCAAAAGAAGTTGAATAAGCTGGATATTAAACGCTCGTTCACACTTGCTTTATTTTATCTTTTGTACGATCTTCTTTCGAGAGATGTTGACGAGTGGATAAGTAAAGGATGTGCAAATAATGGCATCGTACATCAGAGCATTCTTAACCGTCAACTCGTTCACATCTTTGAGAAGGGGAAAACCGCACTGGAAATCGCAGCCAAAATTGCAAGTGTACGTAAACTGGCGCCTAAAATGCTTTCTTAATTACGAGTTGTTCATGCACGTTATGCTGTGCGTGTGACGGTTTGTACAGATTTTGGATTTTGGAACAACAAATCTGTGCGAATATTTAAAAAAGTGAAGTCAAATCGCGATTATCGAACCGGCAGTTTTTTTATTTTTCTCTGTCTCTTAACATAGATGTTACTAGAAATTCCAGAATATATATTTAATATGAATATGGAATATAGATTTAGTAGCTAGTTAATCCGTCATGATAACAGTCTTTGTGTGATCCATATCTATATCATTCATTCAACTTGAATAGATTACGGGAAGAGATTGCATGCACATGCAGATATACGACGATTTCCCATAAATATTTTATGAAAATTAGAAAAAAACCCAATTCCACATGATAATAGAGTTGGAAAATTGCCAAGCGTGTTGATCTTGAGAATATTCGCTATAGGCATGCCGCATTTATATTATAGGATTGGTGAATTTTGACGAACGTTACAATTCTTTCACGTTGTAAAAATTAACTTAATTCGCATATGTCATGAGGTCACAGTAGGCATCTGCACGGAGAACAATTTTTAGAAAAATGTTCGCCTATTAAATAACTTATTGTTGTCGTCTCCAGTGTGAACTTTAAAGGTACATACAGTCGCGGTAATGTTAACAAACGCTGTGTTCGCAATTGCATCGCTATATCTCTAAAAATATCTTGTCCTAGCTGTCAGAATATTTATTACTATTTTAGTTCACTATATTTCTAAATGAATAGTTTATGCTCAAAGAAATGTAAAACATACGAAATTTGGGTAATTTCTAAATCATGGAGTCCCCCAATATTATGTGCAGAGAAAGGGCAGGTTATAATTGTACCAAATCTGGATAGCGCTATCCACTGGATAATACTTTTCAATCGCTCTGTAATTTCTTGTTGTTCGCTACAGCTTTGATTAAGCCTTGGTATTTCTAAATTGACGACCCTCTTTCATAACTGTCAGCTCTAAATCTATAATTTCATTGCTTTTAAGGTATGCTTATAAGGGTTGAAAAAATCACTATCCGGTGGATAGCGCTTTCCAGCCTTCGTTACTACAACTGGCCCCAGATGCGCAGAAACCGCTGTAAACTATCTTTAAAAGATAGGAAGTAAGCCAAGGAAGCATCTGAAGTTAGCTCTTAGGTCATAACGTCAATGCGATGCGGCTATAAATCCGAATTCGAATAGTTCTTGTGTGAGAATTTTTCTATGCGCAATATCCGATGTAAGTGTCTTAAAAGTTTCGTTCCCTTCTAGATATACTATAGCTATGCGGACCCAGCTGTAATTATAATCAGAAATCTTGGAAAGCATCAGTTTGAACTTTTTTATTAGTGATTGATTATTCAAATCTAGAGTTTCTAGAATGTCACCAGTTACTGCACTGATTCTCAGAAGCGATTGTAAGACAGTGATTTCTAGACTCTATACCGTCGCCACAAACACTGCGGCGGCGGCACATGACGTTTTTCCGCACGTTCGCAATTCGATGCTGTTTTGCTGTTTACATTTCCCATCTTAAAGTCGACATCTGGGGGTTTGCATGGCCTTCCGCCGCGGCCATGTCGATTAAGTTCGAATTGTCATGTCATGAAATTATTTTTTCAGGCAACAACGATGTCTTTTACAAAATTTGTATGTTAATATTCGCAGTTAAAAAATTATCAAGCGCGTTTCACCTCAGTATTTAGCATGAATAGAAATAGTGGCTACGTTACTTTTCAACGTATTAATCCTTATAAAAATATTTTTAACAACGCGATAAATAATCGTGACTGGACAAACCATATAGACGAGCATTTTTCTTGTCATCTTGTGTTGCTATATAGTCATTTCATTGTGTTACATTTTTGTTTCTCTTAATTTGTTTTGACATATTAAATCAAACCGTGCCTTGGTTTGTTATATTGACCGTGTCAAAAAGTATTTCATATAATGTTGGCTGCGTCAAAATTGAGTAATTGGCGTCTTTGCCATTATATATATAAGGAATGTGCGTCAATAGAAAACTCATTTCCATTCACAGTTAATTTGGAAGTTTGCTTGATAATACCTTCATTTCCCTGAGGCTATATTTGTTGATTCGACAAAGCTAGAGAAGCGAGTTGGCAGCTTCTTTAAATGTGACATTTCCTATACATACTATGAACCCTCCTGACAACCCTTATAAGAGTATAGGTCGAAACAGCGAGCTTTTTTCTTGTCATCATGCACACGTGTTATCATGCACGTTCTACATAGTAGCTACATACCTTTTTAGCTGCGATTTTTTCACACTTTCAGGTATTATTTTAGGTATATGTTAATTACATGTCATACGAAGTTTATAGTTATAATTTACAATGAATTAGCATGCATCTGACTATTCGTATAGTCAAATCACGTCTTATTTAAACATGCAATGAAAGCTGTATTATAGTTATGTATACTTTTATTATATAGAAGTATGAGATTGTTAAATGTTATTGACACAACCTTGTCCCAAACTTGCAAGTGTATATGTATATATTTGACACATATATATAACACACATATGGAAAATTCTCATGCTGTTTCCGTGCACGCAATCTGCTGCTATATACATTATAGACGTATTCATATATGGCAAATCTCTTAAATTTCATTTTGTCATTTTCTTTTTTGTTTTTATTAATGTAAGTTGATCTATACAAAAAATATATGTTTCCCGCGGATTATATGAAATAATGTAATTTATCGTGCGTTTGAAGTTATTCGGCTGACATGCATGTTCGTTCATGGAAAGCTTTTTCAAGTTTATAATTTTCAAATCAGGGACACATATATGTTTAGCGAATCAATTATCGGTGGCATGTCGACAGATAAAAAAGTAGGAATTATAGCCGCGCTTACCTGTAAACTTGAATGCACTGGTAGCAGAATCTGTACAGCAGCGAGAAGGAAAATATGGGGACAAACCGCTCGACCAAACATACGGACTTCAAGGATTTCTGCGCGCGTTAATGAATACACGAAGTTTTGAACCCTCGGCGCAAGCTGCTTCACTTATAATACGATTTCCAAGCCGAAATAACATAATGTTAACTTATCAAATACTCGTTAATCACTTGGGCGGCATGAAGAATATTATTGGTTCAAAATTGTATAAACATTAATTGAGCGTGGTGTGCAGGGCGGTCCGAGCAGATTTTAGAACAGATTGCTGTTAGATGCTTTGATTGGCAGCTGTATTTACATTAAATCATTATCTTGTTTTCAACATCGCTATATAATATATATAAATCCTTAAAGTATATATTTTACGGAGTGGAAAGAAACTATTGCAAAAGAATGTCTATATAGTATGTCTCTTGACTCTTATTGACTCTTCACTCTAAACGATTCAGATGTCGCGAGTGTAAAAATGTAACTCTATAATCTTATACATGAAATATTTATTCAATGTTATATGTATTATATATTGTATGTCTGTATATGAGATGTTCATATACGAGCAAAAATAGACTGTAGTCTTGAACCGCGTGGTTCAAATTAACCACAAAGCCATGCAAAGCCAAAGCACTTAGATAAACATGCACGGTGCTACAAAAGCCTTGCTGCCTATTCTATTGAATTTATTTTCCTAACTTTGACTGTTTTATCATTCGATCGCAACTTATATAATATACTTAACTCCCAGCGAGTTTAGCCCGTAGCTTATTGACACTCGTGTTGTTGTCTATACTATATGGTCTAATGTTGTCTGCTATGATCTAATGTTGTCTACTATGGTCTAATGTTGTCTATTATGTGGACGACTTTACACTATACTAGCTTTTGCCCTTGTAAAATCTTCGCCTTCCAATGACCTGTATGTATAGGAGTTAAAAAACGGGAGAAAATGTTTGATCCTATTTTTTGGTATGGTGCCGGTTTTTTTATTGCATGCTTTGTAATACAACAAACTCATTGTGATCTGTGTACATGCATGCATGCATGTATGTGTGCGTGAACACATTAGCTACTGCATGTGCATAAAATACAGGATTCACATGACTCTATATAAGTTGTGTTATCATAATGAGCGTTACGTATCGTTGAGGCTTTGTGTGTTTGAATATCAGCAAGGGTCAAGGCTAGTCCGGTTTACGAGGATGATAATATAACCATGCACGTCACATGAGAATTTTAGATAATAATTTTGTCAATTACATGTTCAGAACCTATATAGAGGTCGTGATGCTATAGTGCATGGAATGGACAGATCCATGTTATTAATATTCTTGTATTAAACATAGCTAAGTGCGGCATTTCATTTAGCGAGGACTCGAGTCGATGAACACGAAACAAAATGTAAATATTACAACGAGAATATGGATGAGAAGCGAGTAGATATTTAACACTTCGGCTGCCTTCTTCCACTCGGCGTCTCTTTCTGCTAATTCTATTTCTGTTTCGATCACGTCTGCAATAGCTTTGTCATCAGCTATCATCTCATCATAAAGCTTTCGATCCACCTCCTCGTCTACAACGCGGTAGAAGTCCTCTGTAGAAACGAACAAACGTTGTGTTACATGCAGATCTTGGCGCGAAATTAAATTAAACATATTTCTCAACGAAAATATTTTAATTATGGCCATTGACGAAAAAAAACCCTTTCTAATTAGTTTTGATTATATATGCATGCCTACGCAAATTTTTACTACACATACGCAAATAGATTCAAAGCATAATGTAGTTCTTACGTTTTCGGGTCATAAGGATCTGCTTCTTCTTCATAATCTTGTGTGATGGTCGAATTTTGAGTTGTTGGTAGTCAATGCGAAACGTCATTCTTAGGAATCTTGCGCCGTAGTTTAAAATATATTTCTAAAGTATTGAACGAAGGAATAATCAGCAATTTATCCGTAAATTATGGCCATTTTACATATAATTATATCCGCAAATCATATCGATCTGCATGCACCAACGCCGCAGAAATTGGTGTTTATGAAGCTTCAGTCCGAAAATCTAATCACTGCATGGTTCACAATTGTGGATTTCTGTATCGCTATGAAAGTTCAAAGTATCAAAGTTTAAAAAGTTCATCCTGCAATCTTTTGACAGCTCATCATCATAGTTCATACACTTTGGTTTTTCATACAAAGATTCGCTTCTTTTTAGAATGAATCTTCTCAGGAGGGGCCCAGAATTCCACCTGGGAGAAATACTATTAGTAGCAACTCAGATTCATTCCCAAGATTCTCGACACTCGTGCACAGTTAAAATTAAAATCACGAGTCGTTTGCGCTCACCTTGACCCAACGTGGGACTTTTTCTTCCGTCATATGGTGAAACCGCAGAATGAGAACATTGAGAAAGAACGATATTGTCATTTCAATCATCGTCGCAGCATAAAATTCCCCAACCACGGAAACTTTCCCCGACGCAGGCATGGTCTCTGACACAAGCAAATAGAAAAAGGAAAGCGCGACCAAGATCGCCATCCCTAAAGCGAGAAAAGTATCTAAGTTGGAATACAAAACATTTTATTTTGCCGGCAGGTTTTCATCATCGCAGCCAGTCGGCGACTCTCTGCGGTTCATTGTTGATCCGCACCAATGAAGTCAAAAACTTTTCTCTACGGACAAAGCATTTCATGCATCGGTAACAAACAACAAAATAATAGAGATCGCCGACTGTCTGCGTTTAATTGTCTCACATTAATTCTGCATGAAAGCGCGCAAAATTCCGCCTAATGGAAAGCCGGTTTTGCACTAGGGGAATTCATTCGCGCGACGCGAAGCGATATCTGGAATCCAGTGATGTGATTAACTTGCGAAAAAACTCGCCGCGAAAAAGTAGAAATGAAATTCGAATTGTTTTTTTTCCTCATTCCAACTTGAGATGTTCCATGCATTAGTGATATTGTTTTGGCGGAGTTAATCGGATTTTTGTTTTTTATAGGTATGTGTGATTATGCGCATAAAAATCTTGTTTATTAGTATAATCTATGGTTGGTAGATTTCTGAATAAAAAAGCCAAATAATAATAACATAGTCATTGTTTTCTTTGTTCAAAACAAAGGAATTAAAGGCCGCCAATAACAATATTTGGCTTAGCTATGTATTCATCCTGGTTATCGAACATAAATGATCCGACTTATTGTATTTTAATTCGTGCGAATTGTTCTCCTTCGAAAACAATATTGCATTTCTTGTTTTCTTTTCTGTCAATAAAAACCAACGGAAATTGATAACGCAAAGATCTAGAGGGTAGTTCGATACCTCGTTAGTCGAGCGACCATGTGTTCATACTTTTTAGTCTACGTTTTTATGTATCGGTCTGAATACTCTGTCTGAGCCCGGTTATCCGAGATTCAACGAAGCGTGAGATGATTTTGAGGAATTGAAATGAGCAAATAACATGATCCTGAGTCGTATAATCACCACAACAATAGCATGTGCTTGTTTGGTGTCATAAAGACTTATGTCATAAAGACTCAATACCTCAAAATCCTCTCACGCTTCGTTGAATCTCGGGTAACCGGGCTCATGTAAACAGCCCCTTACAGGGTGTATAAAAAAGTACTCCTATTGAAATGAAGCTTCTGTTGGAATTTGAATACATGTCGATTTGCCATTTTATAAGTTGCATTAAATCCCCACGGGCTGAAATTCGTTAACACGGCATTCAAATTTTAACAATGAGTGATTTCAATAGTTTTCGTTTTTTTTTGGGACACCCTGTACAGGGTGTATCAAAAAAAACGCAACCACTTAATATTCATGAATATCCTCTTTGTTCTACAACACAAAAGACGTTTGGCCCCTGGAATGCGAGAAAGCTTGTAATCATATTCTAGCGGCACAATCGTTGGTAAACAAAGTCGGGTGCGTAAACCAACGAGCTGAATTGAAAGTATTTAACGAGTAAAATTTTATTTACAATTTATCTTACAAGGTCGACAGTTAACATTCAAGTTATCCGTGCACGACAATAAAAACTCGTTGTTCGGTTGTTAGCTACACCATTATTAGTTTAGCTGATTTGACCATTAGCAGTTGAACTGTACGATTAGAAGCCATTTTAAAATCCCAGGGGCATAAAATCTATTGAGCTTATAAACAATATGAATTTTAGAATATTAAGTGGTTGCGTTTTTTTTTATACACCCTGTATATTGCACTGTTAATAGAATGGTAATCAGGTTAAAGTATTCATATTGAGCCTCTCGCTTTTAAGCATGCATGCATCCGCGAGTTTAGCAAAAGCTCGATCTAGATATTAGGGGGTACTTTTTTTATACACCATGTACATAAAGTTTTTGAATAATCACTCGAAGTCTAAAAGAAGCAAACCTAGCGCGACTGCGATCAAAAAGAAGACTGTCATGATGCTTTTGAAAGCTGCCACGTGTACGAAGGTATTGTTAGCAATAATGTTTATAGTAAGAATAATTTCTATATCCAACTATGGTCATGTTTCGTCATGAATTGATAGCGTTGGTTTGCGCTGGTTGTCACCGTACGCCATGACTTTTATTTTACTACCTTTTTACTGTTCAATCCAATCAATATTGGTCACGTTTATTATAGTTTATACCATGATAAGTTTTGTTTAACTCATCAGACTATATACCCTGCGCGCTTAGCGTTTAAAGCGTTTAAAGTTAGCGTTTAAAGATTAATAAAGCCTATTAAAGGACAACCTATTACCAATATATACTGCAAAAAGTACGCCATATTAATGTGATAATTAAAGACTTGCAAGTCCCTATTTCGACTTGCCTGCATAACGGTCCCTAAATATATTTCGACATGAACAGTAAATAATAAAATGTCTTTTGCGTGCACCTCTGGATAGTCAAAACTCAAAATGGACACCTTTTTAGTAGTTTTGACTTTTGATCATTAACCTTCAAACATCACATGAATTGAAATGAATTGGTCAACTCTAAGTAGTTGTTCATATGAGCCCGGTTGCCCAAGATTTAACAAAGCCTAAGACGATCTTGAGGTATCAGAATAAGTATTTTTGAAACAAAGCAAGCAATGCTAACTGCACGACTACCAGAATCATGTTATTTACCCATTTCAATACCTCCAAGTCATTTTATGCTTCGTAAGGTGGCATTGCAACGACAATAATACAGCTAGCCATGCAAATTCCATTTTTCGAAGTTAAAATGCAGTTTTTACCTACGGTTATTCGCTCACTGCAGTCTTGGGGAAGAAGGAATATGATTGCCGACAGCAGAGCTATTAACGTTCCAGGTATTATCAAGTACATCGCGTAATACAGCACACGTCGACACAGGAAGATTTCAAACGTGACGTCGTAAAATCCTTTGCTTCTGTTGTCATAAAGTTGCAAATGCTGTTCGAAGGTCGTTCCAATGATTTTCCATTGACCATTGTCGATATAGCGACTGAGATCGAATTTATTTGGCTATAAAAATAACCGTAAAATTGCATATATAGTCATCGCTTATTTTGGGTAACTTTTTTTAATGCTGATTCCACTATCGCGTTTTTTGCACGTACGCACACGCACGTAAAAACCTAAAACTTTCTAAGTTGTTGTACATGCAATAAGTTTTACGCCAGAGAAAACACAGTAAATCCTCAAAAGAATCCAGCCCTATGCATCTATTCAATCATTGATTTCATAATAAACGCTAATTTACTGACGCCGAGCGAAACAGTGTGTTTTGTTGACCCGAGACCGCCGTTATGAGCGGTTATTATGTATGTATAGATTAGAATATGAAACAATATAAAATTAACTTCAAAAACGGTAGAAAAATTTTTTATTCTCAAAAATATACATGTTCGCCACTTTCCTTTGATTTCCAGGATCGCGTTGCTATATAGGGAAGGCATAGCAACGGGCATCAAATTTCATAATTTTCCCAGCGGCAAAGCCCGCTCGTGTTGCTGACTCGTCCCCAGTCGCTTTGTTGTTACGCAAATGATAATTACATAATTATAAGGATTTAGACTTAAAAGCGTAAATGGAAAACAGCCCTTATACTTTTTAGCATTATACGCGTACGCGCAAAATATTTTAACTTGCTCGGGTTTATTAGTATATATCTGCAGTGACAATGTTATTAACTATGCAAACGCGGTGCTAAGTTTCAATGTTAATTGTCTATATACCTGGCTTGTTACTCTGACTTCGGTCGAACGATGTGACCATGATCCAAAAACAAGATTACATTTTTGTCGGTCCATTGGATAGTCGGCGACGTCAATCCTGCACAGAGTATACAGTACGACAGGGCAGTCTAGTGTCACATTTCCGGTGTGATGAATGATAGGTCGCATTCGACCCAGCCGTCTAGATGAATAATCTTCGTTCGCACTATGAAAGTAGGATAAGGGCTTTCTCAAAAGACGTGATAATTTTAACTTAACTTCGTTAACACTTCGTTCTTAAAATGTCGAGAATAAAATTAAAATGTGGAGAAAACGGAATATGATCTTTGAAACACGACAAAGATTAAAGAACCTTTTACAAGACGTCAATGTTTCTATCGATGGGAAAGTAATTAAATAAGGTTGAAACCAAAAAAGCCGTATAGGTTCATTAGTTGATGAACATCTTTGCTTGGATAAACAAATTGACGACATCAGTAAAAAGATTTAAAGGGTATTGGCGTGTTTCGTCGTGCGAAACCCTATGTTTCTGCCTAAAAACTCTTACATATCTTTATCAAGCTTTATAGTGCTATCACACTTCATTTATCGCTCAATGACTTGGGGTAACTGTGGCGAATATTTAAAAGCAAAGCTACAGAATTCAGAAACTTCAAAACCGTGATCTGCGAGAATTATAACTGGTGACTCATACGAGATATGTTCTAGTAATATTTTAAAGAAATTAAATTGGAAAACGATTGATTAGTTACCGTGTATCTTTAAAGATGTTTTAATAATAATAATAATAATAGTGGAAACTTTATTTAAACATTTTTTACATTTATATATACAATTATGAATCTCACTAATGAAGGTTATTTATAATTGAATACTTGAACCTATTAAGTTAAAGATACAATATATGAAAAGTACTTGCTTATATAACTAAATATTCTGGATCGGACCAAACTTTGTTTCCGACAACAAAATATATAGTATGTTGTTCTAATGGCGATAGACATAATTTACTTAACACAAAAATTCTGTTATTTCTTATCAAGACCAACCTTGTTTAACATTTTCATGCAATTTAAGTGCATGTTTTGCCTGGCCATGCATATTTCAATAATTTCAAGTCTGATTAGTGTATACCGGATGCTATATTTGAAAGGCTCGAAGAACAGGAAGAAGTCTATAAAGTACCATTTTTGAAAATTTAATGTAATTATTGAAATACGACTGACAAATTTGTTGTCGGAATGTTTACGGCTTGTTTATGCTCAATATTTGTTTTTGCGAATAAATTAGTAAATTAATAAATTAGACGTCACCATTACAGAATACCTAGAATTATTTGTGAATTTGACGTCACAATTACAAATACCAGGAATAATTTTGTAGGTGGTTAACCAATCAAAACGGAGATTGTATCTACAGTGAATAATAATACCTGTTATACAGCACGATATCTGGTATCCATATTTGACCATTATCTATTGTGATATTTTCAATTTCACCAAATTCTGATTTCTCCCAGCCTAAATGTGGGTCGTTCCAAGTCTACAGAGTTATGGGTGGATAAGAAAAAATAAGTTCACTCATACACATATATCTTGACTACAAAAAAAAATTAGGGAAAAAAGTTTTTATTTTTTCCACTCAAATATATACTTGCATGATAAGATTCTTTCAAGGAAAACTATACAATATATGTATTTGCAATTTACCAGGTGAAGTACTGCGTGTGTAACGAGCTGCTGTTCTTTCTCAACCTGGTATAAAAAAATCAACCAACTTTTGCATGATGTTACATGGATGCATGGTACTGTAAATTGTATGATGAGAAAGAGTACTCCCTCTCGCTGTATAAATCATGTGCCATAGAAAAATTTTTTGTACTGTGAATGAAAATGGAGCAAATCATTTTATACATTTTGGTCAAAAGTGTTTGAGTCAACCTTTTCTTTTACACCTCGATCGACAGGATTACAAACAAAAGGACAAAAAATCCTGCTGGTGTAGGGCAGGATAGACTTGATATTTCTAAGTAACCAAGTTTTCATGCATCATTTAAGTCTTCTTCCCAGCATGTAGTATTTTGAGTAGCATAGCAACTTCCGAGAGGTAGTATTTTGATTAGGCATTTTGCTTAATCCATTCTATTATCATACCAGCATATTATGATGTGCACAATTTGAAGTTAATTAAAAACAAATCACCATTTATCATTAACAAAATGAAAATTTGAAGAAATATGTTGTTTACCAAATCTTCAATGCGGTAAATTGTTAGTCCGACAATAACATCCACCGGTCCACTCTGCTTCATATTCGGTAAAATTCTCTTGTCGTATCGGCTTTCGTTGAACACGTGTGTTAGAAGCCTTAATTCTTGGCCACTAGCTAAAAAAACAAGATTCATGTCAAAAAACCTTTTTTATAGCGATTTTCAGTATCGTTATTGAGTATATATAGGCGTACTTAAAAACTTGGGTTATCGCATACTAATTTCGGTAGTAATAAATAGTAATACACAATAGGTCAACGACCTTTGGGCTCTAAACCGGATGCAACCAACTTCTCTGGAGTAAAATTCTCATTTATAATTACATATAGAGAATCCACAAAAAAATGTATATCAGACGAAGGTCTTGCTGTACAAGCTAGCGAGGTTTATTTGTAGCAGCAGCGTTTTGGCGCCAGTTTTTTTCTGTCTATAAGGCTGCTAGGGATCTCTGGGCACTTACTGCTGGTGGCATTCATTGTCTTGAATTTTATTTAGTATTTATAGCAGCCCAACATGCGTGATGAAAAAGCGTAATGACCATGCACGTGCAGTCAGCCAATCAGATAGCGCAATTTACTTTTGTCATAAATTAATTAATTTTTTTGGAAGAATTCAAGGCCTAGATTGGTTAATATCAGAATAATGAATCATCCTCACGCTCTATACGACTTTTTTCTACAAGGAGCGGAAAAGAACGAAGTTGCAGTGCTCCCACATTCTTTCGAATCAATACTGAAACAATAATTAAATTTTGGTTTCAAATTGCATGAAGCATTAGTAAGACTCTGACGTTATTAGCTTTTGGTTTGATAATTATTCATTTCTTGTTCAACGTCATTCAGACTCATTCAATCATTGTTAAATAAGCAAGCCCACAGGGACTCGAATTCATAAGCCTCCAAACAACGTCAACCTTTCTGACGTGTCAATAACAATGATAATAACTATATATATATATCAATGTTACTAAGGCACTTGGCTAGAACAACAGGCCGTGAATGTAATCTTGACCTTGTGTCTGGTGATTATATACATAGGAATGCTTCTAAAAGGGCAATGGTTGATGCATACTGTTACAATGCATTCAATACGAATTGCAGAAGTCGATTCTATACATGGCCGAAATATTTCTAAATATATAAATTATACTTTACATGCATGCATATATTAAAAGAAATTTGAAATTTGGAAGAGACGGAATCTTTGTAAATGAGAAAACCTTTTCAGTTTTGAGTCTAGCCTGAATTAAGTTTTTAATTTTTAAAGGAAGCATAGACTCCTGTTATGTTGTCGCGAATCATGCAGAATAAAATAACTGGAACTCCGTGCCGCTATGACAACCATAGTAATGACTAATGGCCGTCAAACCGACGAATGACTAATCGTTCGTCTTTACGGCGGTTTTAAAATCAAACATTTTTATGCATCGAAATGCATGATATATCTGATTCGTTTATATTTTGTAGCCAAAACGTAGGCAAGTACGTGCATATAAAAATATAAAAGTATAAATGACTTTGCTGGCATCTTAGAAAATAAAAAATAAAAATTGACGTTTAATACACATGCATATATGTATGAGTTGCATGCATGCATTAGTTAGAACATTGTAGTAATGATTTTTTTCTTCAGTATCGATAGAATATATATAGCTATAGATGTCAGAATTAGACTATAGGTAACATTGACGAAATGAAACTCCGTATATATAGCTGTAAAAATTACAACATTTTACAAAAGCAATTGCTGAATAAGTCGGAAAATTGAGATATATATTTATTTTCAACAAATAGATGTACATTTAAAACGACAATATATAAATGAAGATAATTTTACCTGTCACGATCGCGATTAAAAAGCAGAGGCAACACATAAGTACTGCCAACTGTTTCATCGGGAATTTTATCTCCAATATCTTTTCCAACGATCAAATATGAAGAAAGTATTGGGCGAAGACAAACACTTCGGAAAAGTTAGCTTCGTTTCGTAACATTGACATATTCCTCAGATCAGTATCCAAGCCAAAATATTAATTGCATATACAGAGCAGGTGTATCGGGAATATAACTAGCTTAAAATGCAAATTCTGTTTAGCTGTAGACTGTATAGTAAAGTAGCAAAATGGATTATGGATGAAGCATGCATTAATTAAACATGCAGATACTAAACAATGTCATCGATATCTAGTATAATACCAGCAATATACTACATCAGTTATTTGACATGCAGAACTCATCGAAAATCTATATAATTATAGCCTCTTTAAACAAGCGATCTATTCCTCAATGGCGATGGCCAAAAAATGCTGCATGGGTACGAGGTTGGGCGAAGGCTTGTTTATCGCTACTAGACCGACCCAGCACGTAATTAAAGTCTGAAATATTAAAAGGAATTCATAATCACATGCAAATTCATAATCACATCGTTCCCATGCAACACACGACACACACGTGTTGGAACCTAAACGTGTTCACTTGTTTAACAAGGGAAGTGATGCCTAGTAAAAAAGAATTGTGCATGGTGTTGTACGAATGTGCAGTTACCGCATTTACTTGAAAACCAAAAAGCCCAACCATGGAAAATGGTCGTCTAACCACATTTTAACGCTAAAACGATGGAATTGCTTTTATTTAGCTTTAAATATATTTGTTCTGGAGTTGAACTAGGTGGCAATATTTGAGGCGAGTTCGCAAAATTTGCAAACATAAATTTACAAACATGTAAAAATCGAGTCCATATATGTAAATGAAACGGTTTGTTTACATTTCGAGCTTTTATACTTTTTAAAATGATACAGTTCGCAACGCTTCTAAGCCCTGTTTTCTACTTCAACCGTATCGTATTTCTTTGTTTCAAAGTCATTAGTTCTATCCGCGAGTGCCCTGAAAATAATGATATACGTTACGTGTCGTTACGGTACGGGTGAAGTGGAAAACAGGCATACATGAAAAATATAAATAAACTATAGTGAATAATTTATGTTTAGAAAAACCCGAAAATGCGAAATTTGAACAATTTTTACAGGATCTGTTGTGAGCAGGCCTAGGACCGATGTGGATGCGCAGAACGAACTTGGCTTATTTCTTTAAAATTAACGTTGGAAGCCTTATATGCCGGCCGGGGATCCTCTTGATTTATATGGAGTGAAATTTTCAATGCAAGTATAATGTATGCATATAGCTTAAATTCTCAAGTCATGTAGACGTTCAGTTTCAAGTTCAGCGTACAATTCTTATTTGATACAACGTTGCTTGTGCCTCAGTCTGACAAAAATGAAACAAATATAATTAAGCATGCACAGTCATTAAACAGGTGCAACACTGTCGTTACGATAGCGTGAAACTATTGAAATAATAAGAAACCTGCTAAAAATATATAACAGTTCGATTTTTCTTTATACATTAAATGATATAATTAATGCGTACTTTATCAAACGTACTGATTACTATTACTACTAAAAGTGACTAAAGTTGGCAATGAATTGCCAATTGCGTTTTTTTGGGACACTATTGTGACACTATCACCATGCAAAATTGCAAGAATATTAGTCCATTGTCTTTCGTAAAATATAATATAACAAAACAAAGCTTAAAAGGTTTAATTGGATTGGAAAGTTGCACGAAAAATTGCGGCGTGTAACACGCGTCCTTAAGGAACGGCCTATAGTTCTTAATCATGAGAATCCACTTCGGTTGAACTGTCACATTTTAAAAGTCAGGAAAAATAATTTCATTCAATCGAAAAATTTCCTCCTAGCAGAAACCCCTCTTTTTGACGCTCTTTTTGACACTTTTGAAGTCTGCCACGTCTCTATAGATCATGCATCTATTGCCTTATATAAACTGGAAAATCTAAAAAATGATGATTGTCGAATAATGATAAAAACATTACCCATGCACCCCCTGATACATGGTCCGCTCAACAGAAAGGGCTTGCAATTATCCGCACGTGCTCCTACTTCCAAGGAAAAACAATTTCGAATAACATTCTTTGTTCGTTCATTCATTTGTGAGGAGGTCTGCTGTAGTAAGTTGTGGATTGAAAGAGTGGAACAGTTTATATTTTTAGAAACTCTATATATAAAATTATAAAGAACTGGTTCCTGCACAAGCGGATAAGGAATTTCTAATCTGAGAAGTGCTGCAGCAGAGCAATTCAAAGCCTCCGTAGAAATAACGGCTTTACACGTCGATGTTATTGTTGCTCAAAGCTTTACAAACCCAGCACAGGAGCATATGGAAGAACTATACATATATATATATATATATATATATATATATATATATATATATATATATATATATATATATATGTAGAGAGTAAGCTATCACTACAACCACTGGATAATGAAGTGTTAAATCTGCAATCACTACAGTCACTGGCCATGGTCAAGAAGGGAGACTAGATATGTGGGCAGGGGGGTTCTGGACACCGGGTATGACAACATTTTTTGACGTTCGTGTTACACATGTCAACTCCAGGTCTAACCAGGGCAAGCCAACTGCAACGATCTTCAGAGAGCAAGAAAGTGAGAAGAAAAAGAAATACTATCAGAGAGTTATGGATGTTGAAATGGGAACTTTCACATCTTTAGTGGTGGGTACAAACGGAGGCATGGGAGCAGACTGTCATTTTCATACAGCTATATAAAGACAAGGCGCTGTGATCTGGAATAATTTGAAAAACAACTTAAGGATGCACATCCCTTGAAAAGATTACTTACTGTCATAATCTTACTAGTTAGTCTTACTAGTAGGTTTTTTTAAATATCAAACTAGTAGGTTTTTTTAATATTTGTAAATATATGGTTTATATTATAGCACAAATATGCGAAGATTTTTGTAACTTCCGAAAAAACCAATGTGGGTGAAACTATTAAATTATCTATCTATTTTATTGTTACAGTAATTTTCTCCCGTATGACTCGTGTTCATATTAGACTCTTGGAACACAACATAATTACTGAGATATGCGATGTACTAGCGTTAGCGCATCTCTCGAATAAGAAGATGTTCAGTGCGTGACTCCTATAATTCTTTTGTGGCATAATAGCCAATGTGATTAAACGTGTCCTTTTATCTTTACCTTATATATTTCATGCAACGTTACTTATGCCTCATGCATGCAGTCTGATAAAATATCCGATTAACAATTGCCAATTGCAAAATCAAGGCGTGCATGCACGCGTCATGCTGTGAGTAAACAGGTGCAACACTGTCGTAACGATAGCGTAAAAATAACAATATACGAAACCTGCTAAAAATATATAAAAGTTCGATGTTTCTTTACATTAACATTTTAAATCTTATAATTCATACTCTATATAGCGTATAAAATGAAACTATGATATTGTCTACAACATGTTCATTCAACTAAAGCTTTTCGCATTATCGATGCTGTACTTGTGTTCTTTAGGTATGTATAATCCGGCGGGGTGCCATGTCAATAGCTTTTGATATTTTCAAAGCAGTTCAAAAATTGGTGCATACACATTTTCACGAATTCAAAATAACGATATTTATATATTATGTAATATGTGTAATCTATAATTGACGCGACTTATTAGCGTGTTGGTATGTTTATGTCTAAACCATTTCATTTTTAATTTAAACAGCTGTACATAATATATATCAATCAAACCTTACAATCAATTAGCGTAATTGCATGTACACGTCCTGAGTTAAGTATTTTACATTAAAATTACTATTACGAATACAATATAGAAGCGATCAATTGGAATTATGTTTTGTTTAGCGAAATGGTTTCAGGAGGTCTTAGCAAAGATTCCTCCCGCAATAAGTCGCGCCAATTATCATACTATATACAGGCAACATATGCAATTCTTATTAGATTTCCAGTATCTATATATTATCTATTCATTTGCGGCCAATGTGTATAATATATAAGCATTGAGTACTCCATCCGGACGCTTTGTATGCGTTATAAATATATACGTTGGCCGCAAATATTGCTGCGTTGTTATATAGGTGCTTTGTATTCTAAATGTGATTGGTTCATTCGTAGTCAAAATGACTTTAATAAATAAAACCAATGTTTCCCGACAGAGGAACAAGTGAAAAATTGTTGCCCGCTTCTTGTCATAACAAAGTAAAGTGGGTTTCTTTTTAAATGAAATTGTAGTGTAACATTTATGTTTTCGTTCCTATATAACAAAACACCATTAGGCGAATTTATTCGCGCGAACATATAAAAAGTCGGAAGCGTTTCTACTATTTTGCGGCGAATGTTTTTGCAAACCAATCACATCCGGCACCGGATTTCAGGTATCGATTTGGAAGCTTACTTCAGGGGAGTATTCATGCATTATTGCTCTATGCCCGCATGATTTTATTTTAAAACACTTGCTTCTCACTATATGTGACAATGAAATATGTATACGTAATACGTTCTAGTGCCGGCTTTGCCCACGGATACGGAGAGTCAGGGTGAGTCGGAAAATTTTTCATATATGCATGTTATGCAAATGTGATGTAAAAATTTGAGATTTCTGCTGTTTTGTTTTCAAAGTAATCGGAAAAAGTGGAAGGTCACCATGTGGTGATGGAACTGATATATACATAAAAGATAATAAACAGTATTCGAAAAATTTAGTAAATTTATTACTTTAAACCTTTTTGTTTTTCTGTGGCAATCTGGGACCAGTTGTTCTAAAGGCATTTTGCCTAAGCCGCCTAAGCGGTGGATAAGTCATGACAGTTTAAAAATACTCATACATCTTGCATGTGGATGGCTGAGTCTTAATCCACGCGGATATTGCGATGAGCAATATGATAGTGTCACGTGACGAAATTTGCATATTCTCGGACAACTTTCGCCGCGTTGTATATAAATTACTATACAGGTGCGCAAAATAAACAGCTTTAAAAACGCACATAAAAGAGAAGAAACCTAGATTTTTTTGAGTGATAAGAGTATAAGGATGTAGCTTTGTTTCTTCTACGGATGGAGATGCCTGGCGCGTCGAAAAAAAAATATATAAAGAACGTCTGGCGCGTCGAGAAGGAACTTTCTTTTTGTGTAGTGTTTAGATAAGCTAAACGCCTTTCAAAACCAGCCCCGGTGCTCTTTAAAGATGATTATTTTGCATGTCACGGTGCGACAAGTGTTGACGACTTCTGATGTCCATTTTTTCTCAGTCTTGCTATATGATTTCAGCGTCAAAGCGTTGGAACCAGGATAAGTTTACGACTATGTGTACGTATTTTCATAATTTTCTACGCATTGTTCATGGTTCCCCTCCGCTAAAGTGGAGTGATCTATTGGAACATCGTAGCCAGGCGTCGGCGGATTATCTGAGCACAATTCAGGTTAGTGTTCAAATTATCACAGGGTGGTTGGTGTGGCTGATAACAATGGTTACACTAGGTATCCCAAAAAACGCAATTAACCTTTTAAGCCTGATTGCTAAATGAAAACGTGATCGATGTAATTATTTTTTGCATGCTGACGTTGTGTTATTTAAGTTAATGTCTGACTCAAATAAGATACACATATACGGATTGGATATGAGAATAAATTTATTGAAATTCATGACTTTAAATGGGGTTATAGGAGTCTAAATAAATACTCAAAATGAGGAAATTTAACCCACCAAAAGAGTTGAGTTTTGAAGGGAATCTAAGCGAGAATTGGGAAAGATGGAAAAAGGAGTTTAAATTTTATTTAACAGCGACATAATCCGACGAGAAAGGAAATAATGCCAAGACATCACGGCTTTGTATAATATCGTTAAGAATTCAAGCAATTTCATCGCCGAGAGCCTTAATCTATAAAAGGACAGACGCACGGAATGGCGTCACAGATAATTCTAAAGCGAATTTAATCAGGTTAAATTGGATTGGAAAGTTGCACGAAAAATTGCAGAGTGTAACACGTTCTTAAGTAACGGCCTATAGTTCCGAATCTGAGATCACAAAAATTGAATTCGTCGGTCGTATGCAAGGAGGCAGCAACACCCCCTTCCCCCCAGCCAATGCGCACCCACAAGATTTTAAAAAGCTTACTTTTTCAATATATACTAAAGCTATATAATTATGTGGAAGAGGAAATTGATGTTTCAGCATCTTCCAACTCTCATTGACAGGCCATATATTATATAATCATATTTGTTGTCTTCTACAACGTTCCAGAAAATGGAGCACAGGGAATCTACTACCGTTGGTTCTAATATATATCAGACGTCTCTACATGAAGACATTGATCTCGGATGTTTGAAAGCGGTCGTGTTTTGGTATAATGAAATAAAAGATTATGATTTTAATAAGTCGGTTTATTCAGAAGGAACAGGTAATGCATGGTATATGTTTTCAATAGACGGAGATTTTTGATCGAATGGAATTTTTTGCCTTTTTCAACCGTGCTCGGTCCAATGAATCCACTTTGGTTGTCACATTTGTCAACTGTCACATTTTAAAAGAAAATCTCAAAATCATCTCACGCTTCGTTGAATCTCGGGTAACCGGGCTCATGTAAACAGCCCCTAAAAGTTGAAAATTACTATATTGAAGAAACAAACCGTAATAGTTGCATGATTAAAATTATTGAAACCCAATAACTTAATATCTTTCACTTCATAAGTTAACTCCTGAACTTTTAAAAATTTTCAAAGATATTTTTTTTACTCCTTTCCTCTTTTATTACTAGTGCTGTACTATTATTCTTAGTTTATATAGTATATCATTGTGTGATACTCCTATAATGAAAACATCTTCGCGGGTAGTTATCCAGCATTGGTATAGCTACAACCGGCCCCGGTGAATAAAATCTTATCCTTCCTGACCCTTGACTTATCTTAACATCGCGCTTGGACTATTCATGTTGATGTGATATTCCGGCACCCAGTTTCTTTTGAAATCCTATTCTAGTCACTGCAACTGAGAGATTAATTTATGCACTATATCTATATATGCAGGTCACTTCACGGCGATGGTGTGGAGTGCGACTGAAGCATTTGCGATGGGCGAAGAAGGACAAGCTGACGGGAATTTTTTTGTCGTAGCGGAGTATTACCCGCGAGGAAACATGGATGGAGGATTTGCAGATAATGTAAAAGAACTGAGTAAGTATATATACAATACTGTGCGTCACGTCACAGAGTAATTGTTTTCCAATACGGATATATTATTTATTTAGCAACGATTTCTCATTATCTTTTTACTACCATCTTGCAAGATGCATGGCGTCTTTCATCTAAAAGGTCTATAAGCGCTGTCTCGTTCGTCACTCGAAATACCAAATCTTGCGTTGTGTCAATTACTACGACGATAATGAGATCATAAGAATGCGTAGGTTCTTCCAATAAAATCATAGCCGATCTACACCATAGTTTTGAATGTATATATTGTTTACACAAGAAGTCAAGAACGCACAAGCTCAAGGCCAAGACAAGTGAATCCGAACTACAGGGTGTCCCAAAAAAAACCGGAAACTATTGAAATCACCCATAACAATGCAATTGTTAGAGTTTGAATGCCTAAGCACTCTGTTGGGACCCACAGGTGTATAAATGTTTACCATACTCATTTTTACGCATGCATATGATGCAGTAAAATTTGCTTGTTCGCAAAAATGATATTTATTAACAATATTTACAATTTACAAATATGGATAACAATATTTAAATGTGTATATCAAGGACCATGACCTTCGACATGTCCCCTTTCTCTTGCAACACAAAGCTTTTAGCAGTTTATAAGTTGCATTAAATCCCCACGGGCTGAAATTCGTGCATGAACACGGCATTCAAATTTTAACAATGACTGATTTCAATAGTTTTCATTTTTTTGGCACACCCTGTATATATATATATACAAGAGTGTTATATCTAAATTTAATATTCCCAAAGTCCCCGTGACCCCTAGTGCGAGTGTAATTCTTTATACTGTCAATTCTTGACAAGCGCACCCGGCAGCGTTTTTTTATGGCTGGTATAAATACAGTGAGAGACGTCTTTTTGACTATTTTGGACTTTTGAACATTGAAGCCATTGAAATTTCTCTAACATATTACAGACTACAAGCGCGAATTAAATTTACCAAAACTGCTACTAACGAGGGTACCCCGACTCTCGTTTAGATCTTTAATCTTTATCCTCCCAAAAAATAGCAGATAATTTTTGACACTTTAAGGAAAGGTTCCGTCGTCCTGCATTGACGTAGTTGCGAATGAGGAGAGTTACAAATTGTTGATGGGTGAACTAAAAGTCGACAACATTCAGAACAACAAGTTTGTTTATGAAAGTAACAAAACTTGTGTGGTTCCAAGTAGAGCTACGAAACAGAAAGCGGAGACCTCTCCAAATCCTGGACAGAGCAAACAGCCTTCGACGGACCAGCAAGGAAAAAAGCCTGGTCCACAAAGGGGTGCGAATGGTCCACAAGGGGGCGCGAATAGTCCACAAGGGGGTGCGAATGGTCCACAAGGGGGCGCGAATTCTCAACAAGCAGGTAAAAACAGTCAGAAGTGGGTGTGACTTGTTCCCAAACAGGCACTTCTGCAGGTACACATTAGGATCTACTGATACACAAGTCAGTACGGCACTGCAAAAAATGTGGTACAGTGAGTTTAGCAATTATTTCACGCTCTAGAAGCAGATATTCAAAGGTGTAAAACATCAGACATGCCTTTTTTGCTGCATTTCAAGCCCTGTTTCCGGCAAATCGTTCATTTTCAGTCTCTTAAATGCTAAGGTGGGATACTAAGGATTGTACTAAATGCAAAAACACCAAATATAGATTACTATTTTGGTTAATGTGTAACGTCAGCGTTGTAGTTCACATTATATAGCTTTGTAAAATAACCTAGTTTTCCTGACTGGCTGAAGGCCAACCAATTTTAAGGAATGGCTCCTATAGCTTCGAAACGACCTATGTTTCCTAGCGGTCTGCCGTTTATTGTTTTGCGTGTTACTTCATTATGATATCTGCTTTGTATAGGAAAGGAAACGGGAACGGCTGGGAACCTGACGCCCTTGGCTAAAACTCCACAACAGATAGTCATCGTGCCTATCAGCGAACCCATGGCGGCGGCGCATACGAACCCCCAGGTAGTACTAGCGGCACCGGAAAGTCCCCCTAAAACTGTTCCCAAGGTAATAGTTGTTCCTGATATTAATCCTCAACTTCCAGCACAAAAAATATCTGTTGCACCTGGCGGAAGCAGCGGGGTGTTTCCAACTGTTACCCGATTAACTTGCTTAGTGAGCTGTTTAACTATAACACAGCATCTTCAAACACCACTGTCCCATCATCCATTTATGCATGTCTCATCTACTACCTCCGTAGCTTCACGACCTACCAGTTCGGTGAAGGTTGGAGAATTAAAAATATGAATACTCGTTTTAATACTATAACATTAATATCCCATGCATGCAGGATTAATTGCAGTACCATGTTACAGTACCATATTGCATTTTTCGTTCAGTTTTCCATTTATATGGAAGTTTCTAAATGCAATTTACTTTTCGATTTTCAAATCAATTTCAGACTACGTCTAGCGTGTAGATTGAGGCCCTATAGATATTTTCCATGTCTCAGTTTCTCACGGTGAAAGCAAACAGCCTGCATGTTTGGCATCTCTATTTAATATTTAATAACATATATATGTATTATGTGTTTCATTGTTTCAGCAGCATATATTAATATTCTACAAAAAACTTTACTGATAAGTGAACTAGAAAAAAGTAAATGAGTAAACTGAAAAATACATGCTGTACAACAACTATGAGATGTTATGATATTCATTTAACGTATGTTAAAGTGCAAACATGCATTAGCTACATGTCAATGCTTAGTATATCCCTCTTTTTTGCTCTTGAAACAGCCTTTATTCTTGCTGGCATAGATTCCAATGGTTTTTGAATGTCACACGTTAAATACCTTGCCAGCATTTGTTGACCACTTGCCTTAAGTCATCCTGGCTGGTGGGTCTGTGCCTTGCCCGTTTCCGGTTAAAACGGTTCTACAAGTGCTCCATAGGTTTTAGATCTGGAATTTGAGGTGGAAAGCCATGAGAACGAGATCACCAGAACGAGTTTGCTTCCAAAAGATTTCTGGCACATAGAAGATGTGCATGTGCTAAGGGTGATTATCATGTAGTTAGACGCGCGATCATCTTTGTACCAGATGAAATTTCATGTCCTTGAAGAATTGGATGATATTTTTCTTTAATTACGATCCTATTCTATCTTTCAATATTGCCAAACTCAGCATGCATGAGATGACCGAAGCAGCTAAATGTTTGCTTGAGTAGGAGTTAGTTTCTTCGAACCTCTCCAAGTTTAGTTGCGTACCACCTTTTGAAATTCTCACTTTTTCTGCGATCTTACGAGGAAAGAATCCTTCAATACTTAATGCAACTAATTGTCCTTGTGCATCATCACTTTGCTCTTTTTCCAATCCATCTTGGGCAGTGTAAAGGAACTTTATTTTGTTATAATTTATATATACATATATATAATTTTATAATTTTATATGCATGTGCATGAGCGCATCTCCCAGGCGCGTAAGAAGATGTTCAGAGCTAATTAATGCATGACACTTTCTTTTGTGGCAATAGCCAATGTAATTGTATCTTTTACCTTATTTCATCCAACGTTGCTTATGCCATAACGCAGTCTGACAAAACAACTGATTAATTAACACAATCAAAGCATGCATGTACGCGTCAGTCAGTAAACAGGTGCAACACTGTCGTTACGATAGCGTAAAAATAACAATACGAAACCTGCTAAAATATATATAAAAGTTCGATGTACGTACTATAAATAACTGTACGAAAACGTACTATAAATAACTGTACAAAGCAACTTCAAAACAAATGAAACTATGATATTATCTACAACATGTTCCTTCATGCAACTAAAGCTTTTCTGGTTATTGATGCTATACTTGTGTTCTTCAGGTATGTAATCCGGCGGTACGCTATGTCAATAGCTTTTGGTATTTTCAAAACAGTTAAAAATTGGCGCATTCACATATCCACGAATTCAAAAATTCAAAATAACCTCTGCTCTCAGGAAACTTATTCCGAGTTCAATGTGACTTCATAGTCAGTTGTTATCAAATTATTTTAATAAGTATTACATATAAAGTTTTAAATAATTGGTATAGGGATACGATGGAGGCACTTGAAGGTTGAGAATAGGGATGAAGCCACAGGTTGTGCATAGGGACCCATGCACGAATTGTTTCCAAAAATTGTTATCATTTTTACACGAAGATTTACCGGAAGTCAATATTTTTTTCTGAATTGTGTGTATATATATTTACATATATACACCCATTTGCAAAAACGTTGGCCGCAGATAGATAGATAGATAGATACTCGGATGTCTAATTAGAATTGCATATGATTATATTTGCATAGGATTTCAATCATATTACACAACATATGCAATTCTAATTAGATTTCGAGAATGTATCTATCTATGTATCTGCGGCCAACGGTTTTGCAAATGGGTGTATATATATATATATATATATATATATATATATATATATATATATATATATATATATATATTTATATATACTTCTTTTTATCAGCCTGCGCCTAGAAATTCGCCTAGTGGAAAATAAAACGGGCTTTGGGAACTTATACTTTAGTGGAGTATTCATCCACGGCATTATCGTTCTATGCCCGACCGCATCACTTCATTTGAAAACACTTATTGTGCATGACCATGAAATGATATATAAATAAAACATTATATAAGCAGTATTCGATTTAGTACATTTATTACTTTAAACTGCATGTTTTGTTCTTCTTTGGCAATCTGGGGCCAGTTGTTCGAAAGGCGTTTTGCCTAAACGGTGCATCGATGGATAAGTCATGACAGTTTAAAAATACTCGTACATCTTGTATGTGAATGACTGAGCCTCAATTACATCTTATGCATTAAATAGCTATGTATATACTTCCTTTGAGTATTAAACTATTTATCCCGATATATTTCAGCTCAGTTGTTCAATAAGTAGACAAGCTAAACGCCTTTCGAACAACCGGCCACAGCGCTCTTTAAAGATGCTTATTTTGCATGTCATGGTGCGATTGGTGCGCCAAATGTTGACGCGACTTCTGATGTTTCTTCTAAGTCTTGCTATATAATTTCAGAGTCAAAGCAATGGGACCATGATAAGTTTACGACTATGTGTACGTATTTTCATAATTTTCTACGTATTGTTCATGATTCCCCTCCGCTAAAGTGGAGTAATGTAATGGAAGATCGTAGTCAGGCGTGGGCGAGTTATCTGAACGCAATTCAGGTTAGTGTTCAAATAATAATAATGATAATGATAATAATGGGTATATATTATGAACTGCCTGCATGATTGGGTTAAATTTCGTATATTTTTACACATAAATTTCAGCTTAAATTATAGCTATTCGTGTAAAAGTAAAGCGAGCTAAGATGGCGTTAGCTGACGTTCTGAGTTCTGACAGTTCATTATGTAATATAAATAAATTAGCTTGTAGGTGCAACACGAAAGTAACCTAAAAGCAAATTCATTAGACGCACTTCCACGTGTTCGTCGGAAAAACTTGGGAATTGCACTTGGAAATTCCAGCGTGTAACACGTCCTTATAAGTAACGATATTTTTGCCTAGTTCAGATATGCAAGAAGGCAGCAACACCCCCTTTCCCCAGCCAATGCATGCTCACCGACAGGAATTACAAAAAGCTTACTTTTTCAATATAATATAGCTATATACGTGGAAGAACGTGTTGCAACAATAGGCCCAATGAAATTGATGTTTCAGCAACTTTCAACTCAAGGCAGGCTAAATTTATAATCATATTTGTTGCCTTCTATGACGTTCCAGGAAATGAAACACAGGGACTCTACTACCCTTGGTTCTAATATATATCAGATGTCTAATCCCGAAGTCATTGATCACGTATGTTTGAAAGCGGTCGTGTTTTGGTATAATGAAATAAACATATACGATTTTAAAAAGCCTGGTTTCTCAAAGAAAACAGGTAATATTATATGTTTCCATTAGACTTTTATCAAATGCGATGTTTGGCTGATTTTTTCAACTGTGCTCGGTCCAATGAATCCACTTGAGTTGAAATGTTACGCTTTAAAAGAAAATTAGGCCAAAATAATTTCATTCAATCGAAAAATTTCCTCCTGGTAGGAACGCCATAGTTCTTTTAGACACGATTGAATTCTGCTACGCATCTATAAATCATGCATATATCTATTTAACAAATGGATAACATTAAACCGTTGTCTGTTCGGTTTTAATACACAAACTTTGAGCATTGGCCTATAAATCTACTTACGCGATTGGTCGAATACAATCACGTGGCTTCTTGTTGCCTGGCGACAGATCATGGGAATCATAATTTATTCGTAATAACCCATGAAAATCGTGGTTTATTCAAAAATGACAGCCTGCAGCGAAGCTTAGATCTTCAATGCAGCAAAGAATGAACTCAGATTGTATATTAAAAGTGTTAGAGACTTTATGTTCTTGTTTTGTTTACAAATAAACTAATATTGAAATTTCCCAGCGCGTGCGTTTTGTCAACAAAACACTCACAACAGTCTCCAACCCTTAAATAGACACACCGTATGACGTCATTCGTGATAAGAACAAAACAAAGTGGCCAGTACTAGCCGCCGGAAATGCTATTGGCTAGCTTAAGACACGTTCTAAAATATGAATGGCTGACAAAATAAAACGAGAGAGGACTGATTAAATTTGTTAAAATTATCTGTGAGGTCATTCCGTGCGTCTGTCCTCTTATAGATCATGGCTCTCGACCAATGAAATTGCTTGAATTTTTAACGTTATTATATAATACCTTATATAAACTGGAAAACCAAATGATGATGATCAATTAATTATAAATGACAAACCTGCCTCCTGATACATGGACCCTGGGCAGTTTTCCTTATCTCCACTATCAACATTATAGGGATACTATTAAAAATTAGTATGCAACCGACCATTGTCTATTACAAATCCTACATTCTGATTGGCTACTCAACCATTGTCTATTCGTGATGGTGCACGCTTGGGAAAATTTCTCTCGCGCGACCGTATAAAAATGAATTACTTTTCGGTGTAATTGCGGTGTATCGATTATTTTCTCGAAATTGATATATCTATAGGTAAGGGGTGTATACAAAAAAATTAGACAACTCACCTTCGTTGTCTATGAGCGAATAATCAACTCAGGTTTCGCCTTCCTTCGTTGACTATTCGCTCATAGACAACTCGGACTCGTTGTCTAATTGTTAAATGGAAAATTCCAAAGGGCGACAATAAGTGGCAAAACTTGAGAGGGGGTCACGCTTGGACTATTCGTGCTATATTCACCAAGCTTCTTTTGAAATCCTATTCTAGTCACTGTCTGCGAGATTATTTTATTCGCTATATCTCTATTCAGGTCACTTCACAGCGATGGTGTGGCGTGCAACTGAAATTTTTGCGGTGGGCGAAGAAGGACAAGCTGATGGGCATTTTTATGTCGTAGCGGAGTATGACCCGCGAGGAAACATGGATGGAGGATATGAAAAAAATGTAAAAGAACTAAGTAAGTACCCTATATCAAGATGTGTTTATAATTTTCATCTCAGATTTATAGAAAATCTACTAACGATTAGCCTTTTGCCAAAATCGAGTACAAAATTAATAATTTTATAAATTAAAGCTAATCGTTAGTAGATTTTCTATAAATCTGAGATGAAAATGAAGGTTTCTGTGGATCAGTTTGGTGCTTATAGTATGTGCGTCCACCGGGCCTACGCTCGAAGAACGATATCCTCCCAAGAAAGATAAATTAAATTCACTGTCGCCAAATTTTCAAAGCTGAGCCATAGATCATTATGACAGCAACATAATCCTATTTTGGCAAACGTAAAAAGGGACGCTGATTTTATGAATTTCACCGTTTTTATTTCTATAACTATAGGTTTATATTGCAAGGTTGTTTGTGTTCATTGGAACAGCTATCCGCCAGGGGTGGATCCAGCACTAGTGCACTAGTTTGCATTACAAAACAAAATGGCTATTTTGAGCAGTTTTCTTGTGTCATGCAAATTAGAGCACTAGTGCTGGCAGCTGGATCCACCCCTGCTATCCGCTATAGTTGGCGATGGACTATTTTGGACTTAACCAAGTGCTGAAGTCATGATGTTATATTCAATAACATTACATGCGAATTTTCCAAACCTGCTACTGACGAGGCTACCCCCCCCCCTTCGTTTAGACCTTCAGTTAATCTTTACCCCCCAAAAAATAGCAGAGAATTTTTGATACTTTAAGGAAAGGTTCCGTCGTCCTGCATTGACGTAGTTGCGAATGAGGAGAGTTACAAATTGTTGATGGGTGAACTAAAAGTCGAGAACATTCGGAACAACAAGTTTGTTTATGAAAGCAACGAAACTTGTCCGGTTCCAAGTAGAGCTACCAAACAGAAAGAAGAGACCTCTCTAAATCCTGGACAGAGCAAACAGCCTTCGACAGGTCAGCAAGTAGGAAAGACTGGTCCACAAGGGGGCGCGAATTCTCAACAAGCAGCTAAAAACAATCAAAAAGTGGGTGTGACTGGTGCCCAAACAGGCACTTCTGCAGGTACACATTAAGATTTACTGATACAAGTAACAAGTCACGGTACGACTGGTGCCAAAAATGTGGTACAGTGGGATTAGCAATTATGTCACGCTCTAGAAGCAGATATTTAAAAGCGTCTTACATGCCTTTTTTTGCTGCTAATCAAGCACTGCATGTTTCCGGAAATTCGTTCATATTCTTTGACCAGAATAGCAGGAGAAAGCAAACCCACAAATTTACCTTTTTATTCTCTTTTATAGAACTACTAAGTATTGTACTTTCTTAGCTAAAATGCTTATACAAGTAACTTTCCATTTTGGATACAACACTACCATAGATACAATAAAGTTAACTATTTTGGTTAATGTGTAACGTCAGCTTTGTAGTTGACATTATCTTTGTAAAATAACCTAGTTTTTCTGACTGGCTGAAGGCCAACCGATTTTGAGGGGTGGCTCCTAGCTTCTAAAAGGCCTATATGTTCCCAAGCTGTTTGTCTGACGATCATTGTTTTGCATGTTACTTCATTGTGCTTGATTGTTGCTTTTTATAGGAAAGGAAACAGGAATGACTGTGAACCTGACACCCTTGGCTAAAACTCCGCAACAGATAGTCATCGTGCCTATCAGCGAACCCATGGCGGCGGCGAATACGAACCCCCAGGTAGTACTAGCGGCACCGGAACGTTCTCCTAAAACTGTTCCAAAAGTCATCGTTGTTCCTGGAATTAATCCTCAAGTTCCAGCACAAAAAATATCTGTTACACCTGGCGGAAGCAGCGGGGTGCTTCCAACTTTAAATTCCACAGCATCTTCAAATACCACTGTCCAACCATCATCAATTTCCGTCTCATCTACCACCTTCGTAGCTTCACGACCTACCAGTTCGGTGAAGGTTGGTGAATTGAAAATATGAATACTCGTTTTAATACTATTTATAATATAAGTATGATATAACAAGCAATTTGATTGGCTACCGCGCGTGCATTGTGAGGCCATAATGCACGCTTCTGGCTTTGAAGTTTTTGTTGCTAAGCAACATCTTAAATAACATGTAAGGAGAATTTCATTATTGATCAAATAAATAAATTTTTTTGTTGCCCTATAATTTCTTCTTATATTATAAAAGAATTAAAAAAGCTCGTCGCGTGCCTTTATGGTGTAATAATGCACTCGGGGAAATGTTGGAAGAATACTCGAGAAGCTTGTAAAACACTCGGCTACGCCTCGTGTTTTACAAGCTTCTCTCGTATTCTCCCAACATTCCCCCATCGTGCATTACTACACCATAAAGGCACGCGACTCGTTTTTTAATTCTTAAATAACATTAATATCCCATGCATGCAGGATTAATTGCAGTACCATGTTACAGTACCATACTGCATTTTTCGTTCAGTTTTCCATTTATATATGGAAGTTTCTAAATGCAATTTACCTTTAGATTTTCAAATCATTTTCAGACTACGTCTAGCGTGTAGATCGAGACCCTATAGATACTTTCCATATGGGGATATGTCTCAGTTTCGTACGGTGAAAGCAAACAGCCTGCATGTTTGGCATCTCTATTTAATATTTAATAACATATATATGTATCAGTGGCGTCGCCAGCATCGATAAGTGGGGTGGACATATTCATATACTCATGTTCACAGACCTTTAAAACAATCAACCTGAAAAGAAATGAATAATGTAAAACACGAATATATGAATAAGTCCACCTCACTTATCAAGCTGGCGACGCCACTGGTATGTATTTCATTGTTTCAGCAGCATATATTAATATTCTACAAAAAACTTTACTGATAAGTGAACTAGAAAAAAGTAAATAAGTAAACTGAAAAATACATGCTGTACAACAACTATGAGATGTTATGATATTCATTTAACGTATGTTAAAGTGCAAACATGCATTAGCTACATGTCAATGCTTAGTATATCCCCCTTTTTTGCTCTTGAAACGGCCTTTATTCTTGCTGGCATAGATTCCAATGGTTTTTTAATGTCACACGTTAAATACCTTGCCAGCATTCGTTGACCACTTGCCTTAAGTCATCCTGGCTGGTGGGTCTGTGCCTCGCCTGTTTCTGGTTAAAACGGTTCTACAAGTGCTCCATAGGTTTTAGATCTGGAATTTGAGGTGGAAAGCCATGAGAACGAGATCACCAGAACGAGTTTGCTTCTAAAAGATTTCTGGCACATAGATGATGTGCATGTGCTAAGGGTGATTATCATGTAGTTAGACGCGCGATCGTCTTCGTGCCAGATGAAATTCCATGTCCTTGAAGAATTGGATGATATTTTTCTTTAATTACGATCATATTATATCTTTCAATATTGCCAAACTCAGCATGAGATGACCGAAGAGGCTAAAAGTTTGCTTGAGTAGGAGTTAGTTTCTTCGAACCTCTCCAAGTTTAGTTGCATACCACCTTTTGAAATTCTCACTTTTTCTGCGATCTTACGAGGAAAGAATCCTTCAATACCTAATGCAACTAATTGTCCTTGTGCATCATCACTTTGCTCTTTTTTTCATCCATCTTGGGCAGTGTAAAGGAATAAGAACTTTATTTTGTTATAATTTAGATAATTAGGACCAAAACAGTGTGCAAATATTATGGTTTACAGTACCGAAACACTATACATATAGCACGCATGTCTTAACTCGAATATGCTGCCAGGATTTAATACTGGAATTCTACAACGACTGGACTCAAACCTTTGCCCCCTACTGTATGTCCCATATAGATGGGATATACTAGTACATGTTGGCGCATCTCCCAGGCGAGTAAGAAGATGTTCAGAGCTAATGCATGACACTTTCTTTTGTGGCAATAGCCATTAGCCAATGTAATTGTATCTACCTTATTTCATACAGCGTTGCTTATGCCGTAATGCAGTCTGACAAAACAACTGATTAATTAACACAATCAAAGCATGCATGTACGCGTCAGTCAGTAAACAGGTGCAACACTATCGTTACGATAGCGTAAAAATAACAATACGAAACCTGCTAAAATATATATAAAAGTTCGATGTTTTTTTATATTAACATTTTAAGTTATATAACTGAGATGATACGTACTATAAAAAACGTACTATAAATAACTGTACAAAGCAACTTCAAAACAAATGAAACTATGATATTATCTACAACATATTCATTCACGCAACTAAAGCTTTTCACGTTATCGATGCTATACTTGTGTTCTTCAGGTATGTAATCCGGCGGTACGCTATGTCAATATGACTTTTGGTAATTTCAAACGGCAGTTAAAAAATTGGCGCATTCACATATGCACGAGTTCAAAATAGCAAAATAAGATTACCTCTCAGGAAACTTATTCCGAAGTCAATGTGACTTCATAGTCAGTTGTTATCAAATTATTTTAATAAGTGTTACATATAAAGTTTTTAATAATTGGTACAGGGATCCGATGGAGGCACTTGAAGGTTGAGAATAGGGATGAAGCCGCAGGCTGTGCATGTATGGGATCCATGCACGAATTGTTTGCAAAAATTGTTATCATTTTTACAGCAAACCGGCAGTAATTTTTTTTTTCTGAATTGATGACTGATTAAAACTAATTACAATCTATAGACCTGGGGCCGGTTGTATCAAGCCCGTTTAGTTTAAACGGTGGATAAGTCAAAACTAAGTAACACTCTTAAAACTCTCTTGAATGAGTCAACTTGAATATTATGCACTGAATATGTATAGTTGTAAACAGTAGCTTTGTATTAAGTTCAAAAACATTTTGTTCGCTTGTTGAATAAAACGGCAGGCTTGCTTTCTATTTTAAACTTATCCAACCGTTTAAGCTAAACAGGCTTGATACAACCCGTCCCTGGCCCTGGTTAGCGTTAAGCTCATTTCCCCTAGGCGTATTTATTCGCGCGACGCGAAGCGATATCCGAAATATATACATATATATATATATATATATATATATATATATATATATATATATATATATATATATATCAAAATTTAGAAAGGTTGTTATAGCAAATCAAGAGTGCACAAGCCGAAGCGTACTTTATTTAAATTTACCGAGATAGTATGAGGAGCTACAATATATATATATATATATATATTTATATATATATATATATATATATATATATATATATATATAAAGGGGTTTTATTCATGATATGAAGATGTGATGTTATTGTATTATATTACTAATGTGGGATTATTACTAACACGCATTCACGTGTTATTCACATGAGCGGGACAATCAGTCGCGAGCTGTCATACAAAATTTACTATAACGAGAGTGCACAAGCCTAAGCGTGCTTAATATCAAAATTTAGAAAGGTTGTTATAGCAAATCAAGAGTGCACAAGCCGAAGCGTGCTTTATTTCCTTCCTCCTTTTAAACCAGCCATTGTCCAGTCCCAAGCCTGGAATGAGAAATCGGTGAGGGGAAGGAATATTATTGTATGTAGCTAAAGTGGAATTGATCATGGTAAGCAATAGTGATATGATGTCCTGCTTGTAGCTCCTCATACTATCTCAGTAAATTTAAATTTAAATAAAGCACGCTTCGGCTTGTGCACTCTTGATTTGCTATAACAACCTTTCTAAATTTATATATATATATATATATATTATATAATATATATATTATATATATATATTTATATATTTCGGATATCGCTTCGCGTATATGTATATATACTATACATATACGCGAAGCGATATCCGATATATATATATATATATAAATATCATATGCAATTCTAATTAGACTTCGAGTATCTATCTATCTATCTATCTGCGGCCAACGTTTTTGCAAATGGGTGTGTATATATATATATATATATATATATATATATATATATATATATATATATATATATATATATATATATATATATATATATATATATACACCCGTTTGCAAAAACGTTGGCCGCAGATAGATAGATAGATAGATACTCGAAGTCTAATTAGAATTGCATATGATTACATTTGCATGGGATTTCAATCATATTACAAAACATATGCAATTCTAATTAGATTTCGGGTATCTATCTATATATCTATCTGCGGCCAACGTTTTTGCAAACGGGTGTATATATATTATATATATATATATATTATATATATATATATATATATAATATATTATATAATATATATATATATTTATTATTATTATTATTATTTAAAATCTTAAAATTACAATGATTTTTCGCTACTCAGAGTTTCACAATCTTTAACTCAGAGTTTCACAATCGTGAAACTCTGAGTAGCGAAAAATCATTGTAATTTTAAGATTTTAAATAATAATATAGCTCTGCTTTTCAATTTAGTATTGAGCACTCTTTTAGTCTTAACGAAATACGATTATCTTGGTTATATATATATATATATATAATATATATATTATATATTATATATATATTATATATATATATTATATATATAAATTTGAAATGAATTGGAGATTAAAACCTAAAAATTTTTCATTAAATCAGTAGGTTTTAATCTCCAATTCATTTCAAATTTTAACCCAGCTCCACTTTAGTGTAGAGCACTATACGGCTGAAGGAGAAAACCAAATTGTATTTGTATATATATATATATAAATATATATATATATTATATATTATATATATATATATATATATATATATATAATATATATATATATTATATATATATATATATATATATATATTATATATATATATATATATATATATATATATATATACTTCTTTTTATCAGCCCGCGCCTAGAAATTCGCCTAATGGAAAATAAAATGGGCTTTGGAAAATTATACTTGAGGGGAGTATTCATCCACGGCATTATCGTCCTATGCCCAACCGCATCATTTCATTTGAAAACACTTGATTTTCACTATATGTGCATGACCATGAAATATATGTATACATTCTAGTGCCGGTTCTGTCCACGGATACGGAGAGTGAGGGTGAGTTGGAAAAATATTCATATGCAAAAGTAATATGACAAATTCGAGATTTCTCCAGTAAATGTTTTGTTTTTTAAGAGATCGGAAAAAGTGGAAGGTCACCATGTGATGGTGGAAATGATATATAAATGAAACATTATATAGGCAGTATTCGAAAAATTTATGTTCGATTATATAAGCTGTATTCGAAAAATTATGCATTAAATAGCTATGTATATACTTCTTTTGAGTGTTAAACTATTTATCCCGATATATTTCAGCTCAGTTGTTCAATAAGTAGACAAGTTAAACGCCTTTCGAACAACCGGCCACAGTGCTCTTTAAACGTCATGGTGCGCCAAATGTTGACGCGACTTCTGATGTTTCTTCTAAGTCTTGCTATATAATTTCAGAGTCAAAGCATTGGGACCATGATAAGTTTACGGCTATGTGTACGTATTTTCATAATTTTCTACGTATTGTTCATGATTCCCCTCCGTTAAAGTGGAGTGATGTAATGGAAGATCGTAGTCAGGCGTGGGCGGATTATCTGAACGCAATTCAGGTTAGTGTTCAAATAATAATAATAATGATAATGATAATAATGGGTATATATTATGAACCGCCTGCATGATTGTGTTAAATTTCGTATATTTTTTCACATAAATTTCAGCTTAAATTATAGCTATTCGTGTAGAAGTAAAGCGAGCTAAAATGGTGTTAGCTGACGTTCTGACAGTTCATTATTTAATATAAATAAATTAGCTTGTAGGTGCAACACGAAAGTAACCTAAAAGCAAATTTATTAGACGCACTTCCACGTGTTCGTCGGAAAAACTTGGGAATTGCCCTTGGAAATTCCAGCGTGTAACACGTCCTTATAAGTAACGATATTTTTTGCCTGGTTCAGCTATGCAAGAAGGCAGCAACACCCCCTTTCCAGTTTCCCCAGCCAATGCATGCGCACCGACAGGAATTAAAAAAAGCTTACTTTTTCAATATACTATAGCTATGTACGTGGAAGAACGTGTTGCAACAATAAGCCCAATGAAATTGATGTTTCAGCATCTTTCAACTCAAGGCAGGCTAAATTTATAATCATATTTGTTGCCTTCTATGACGTTCCAGGAAATGAAACACAGGGAATCTACTACCGTTGGTTCTAATATATATCAGACGTCTACACCCGAAGACATTGATCTCGTATGTTTGGAAGCGGTCGTGTTTTGGTATAATGAAGTAAAGAAATATGATTTTAATAAGCCTGGTTATTCAAAAGAAACAGGTAATAATATATGTTTCCATTAGACTTTTATCAAATGCGATGTTTTGGCTGATTTTTTCAACTGTGCTCGGTCCAATGAATCCACTTGAGTTGAAATGTTACGCTTTAAAAGAAAATTAGGCCAAAATAATTTCATTCAATCGAAAAATTTCCTCCTGGTAGGAACGCCATAGTTCTTTTAGACACGATTGAATTCTGCTACGTTTCTATAGATCATGCATATATATATATTTAACAAATGGATAACATTGAACCGTTGTCTGTTCGGTTTTAACCAGGTTTTAACACACAATCTTTGAGCATTGGCCTATAAATCTACTTACGCGATTGGTCGAATACAATCACGTGGCTTCTTGTTGCCTGGCGACAGACCATGGGAATCATAATTTATTCGTAATAACCCATGAAAATCGTAGTTTATTCAAAAATGACAGCCTGCAGCGAAGCTCAGATCTTCAATGCAGCAAAGAATGAACTCAGATTGTATATTAAAAGTGTTAGAGACTTTATGTTTATGTTTGTTTACAAATGAACTAATATTGAAATTTCCCAGCGCGTGCGTTTTGTCAACAAAACACTCACAACAGTCTCCAACCCTTAAATAAATACACCGTATGACGTCATTCGTGATAAGAACAAAACAAAGTGGCCAGTACTAGCCGCCGGAAATGCTATTGGCTAGCTTAAGACACGTTCTAAAATATGATTGGCTGACAAAATAAAACGAGAGAGGACTGATTAAATGTGTTAAAATTATCTGTGAGGTCATTCCGTGCGTCTGTCCTCTTATAGATCATGGCTCTCGACCAATGAAATTGCTTGAATTTTTAACGTTATTATATAATGCCTTATATAAACTGGAAAACCAAATGATGATGATCAATTAATGATAAATGACAAACCTGCCTCCTGATACATGGACCCTGGGCAGTTTTTCTTATCTCCACTATCAACATTATAGGGATACTATTAAAAATTAGGGGCTGTTTACATGAGCCCGGTTACCCAAGATTCAACAAAGCGTAAGATGATTTTGTGGTAATAAAATGAGCAGATAACATGATCCTGGCAGTCGTATAATCACCACAACAATAGCATGTGCTTGTTTGCTGTCATAAAGACTTATTTCAATACCTCAAAGTCCTCTCACGCTTCGTTGAATCTCGGGTAACCGTGGTCATGTAAACAGCCCCTTAGTATACACCCGACCATTGTCTATTACAAATCCTACATTCTGATTGGCTACTCAACCATTGTCTATTCGTGATGGTGCACGCTTGGGAAAATTTCTCTCGCGTGACCGTATATAATTGAATTATTTTTCGTTTTAATTGCGGTGTATCGATTATTTTCCCGAAATTAATATATCAGGTGAGGGGTGTATACTAAAACAATTAGACAACTCGCCCTCGTTGTCTATGAGCGAATAATCAACTCAGGCTTCGCCTTCATTGACTATTCGCTCATAGACAACTCGGACTCGTTGTCTAATTGTTAAATGGAAAATTCCAAAGGGCGACAATAAGTGGCAACAACCAGGGGCAAAACTTGAGAGGGGGTCACGCTTGGACTATTCGTGCTATATTCACCAAGCTTCTTTTGAAATCCTATTCTAGTCACTGTCTGCGAGATTATTTTATGCGCTATATCTCTATTCAGGTCACTTCACGGCGATGGTGTGGAGTGCAACTGAAATTTTTGCGGTGGGCGAAGAAGGACAAGCTGATGGGAATTTTTATGTCGTAGCGGAGTATGACCCGCGAGGAAACATGGATGGAGGATTTGCAGAAAATGTAAAAGAACTAAGTAAGTACCCTATATCAAGATGTGTTTATAATTTTCATCTCAGATTTATAGAAAATCTACTAACGATTAGCCTTTTGCCAAAATCGAGTACAAAATTAATAATTCTATAAATTAAAGCTAATCGTTAGTAGATTTTTTATAAATCTGAGATGAAAATGAAGGTTTCTGTGGATTAGCTTGGTGCTTATAGTATGTGCGTCCACCGGGCCTACGCTCGAAGAACAATATCCTCCCAAGAAAGATAAATTAAATTCATTATCGCCAAATCTTCAAAGTTGAGCCAAAGATCATTATGACAGCAACACAATCCTATTTTGGCAAACGTAATGTGCGACGCTGATTTTATGAATTTCACCGTTTTTATTTCTATAACTATAAATTTATATTCCAAGGTTGTTTGTGTTCATTGGAGCAGCTATCCGCCAGGGGTGGATCCAGCACTTGTGCACTAATTTACATTACAAAACAAAATGGCTATTTTCAGCAGTTTTCTTGTGTCATGCAAATTAGAGCACTAGTACTGGATCCACCCCTGCTATCCGCTATAGTTGGCGATGGACTATTTTGGACTTAACTACTGAAGTCATGATGTTATATTCAATAACATTACATGCGAATTTTCCAAACCTGCTACTGACGAGGCTACCCCCCCCCTTTCGTTTAGATCTTTAATCTTTATCCCCCCAAAAAATAGCTGAGAATTTTTGACACATTAAGGAAAGGTTCCGTCGTCCTGCATTGACGCAGTTGCGAATGAGGAGAGTTACAAATTGTTGATGGGTGAACTAAATGTCGACAACATTCAGAACAACAAGTTTGTTTATGAAAGCAACGAAACTTGTTCGGTTCCAAGTAGACCTACCAAACAGAAAGAAGAGACCTCTCCAAATCCTGGACAGAGCAAACAGCCTTCGACGGGTCAGCAATTAGGAAAGCCTGGTCCACAAGGGGGCGCGAATTCTCAACAAGCAGCTAAAAACAGTCAAAAAGTGGGTGTGACTGATGCGCAAACAGGCACTTCTGCAGGTACACATTAAGATTTACTGATACAAGTCACGGTACGACTGGTTCCAAAAATGTGGTACAGCGGGATTAGCAATTATGTCACGCTCTAGAAGCAGATATTTAAAAGCGTCTTACATGCCTTTTTTTTGTTGCTAATCAAGCACTGCATGTTGCCGGAAATTCTTTCATATTCTTTGACCAGGATAGCAGGAGAAAGCAAACCCACAAATTTACCTTTTTAGCCGGTCTCTTTTATCACAGTTGATAGAATATACATGGTTTAGAGACTACATAAAAGTACAATAGAACTCATTAACTATGTCGGAGAACATTTATGCAAAAAATTGTTCCTTATTCGTCACGTGTCTATTGTATTTTGAACAAATAAACCAATAGTAAGGTCTGAATTAACATGTTGTTCAAGTCACGGTTGAGGAGCTAAGCCAAGCCATTGCTATTGGTTAGTTGGGCAAAAATACAATAGACATGTGACGGATAAGGAAGTATTTTTTGCATAAACCTGGACAATAACATGGATAATGAGTTGTATTGTACTTCCATCTTGTCTCCCAACCATGTGTAGCTATTCTAATAACTGTAAACTGTGCTTTTATAGAGCTACCAAGTATTGTACTTTCTTAGCTAAAATGCTTTTACAAGTAACTTTCCATTTTGGATACAACACCAAATAAAGTTAACTATTTTGGTTAATGTGTAACGTCAGCTTTGTAGTTGACATTATCTTTGTAAAATAACCTAGTTTTTCTGACTGGCTGAAGGCCAACCGATTTTGAGGGGTGGCTCCTAGCTTCTAAAAGGCCTATATGTTCCCAAGCTGTTTGTCTGACGATCATTTTTTTGCATGTTACTTCATTGTGCTTGATTGTTGCTTTTTATAGGAAAGGAAACAGGAACGACTGTGAACCTGACGCCCTTGGCTAAAACTCCGCAACAGATAGTCATCGTCCCTATCAGCGAACCCATGGCGGCGGCGAATACGAACCCCCAGGTAGTACTAGCGGCACCGGAACGTTCTCCTAAAACTGTTCCAAAGGTCATCGTTGTTCCTGAAATTAATCCTCAAGTTCCAGCACAAAAAATATCTGTTGCACCTGGCGGAAGCAGCGGGGTGCTTCCAACTTTAAATACCACAGCATCTTCAAACACCACTGTCCAACCATCATCAATTTCCGTCTCATCTACTACCTTCGTAGCTTCACGGCCTACCAGTTCGGTGAAGGTTGGTGAGTTTAAAAATATCTTTTATTTTTCCATTTATATGGATAGAAGTTTTTAAATGCAATTCAATTTAATAAGGTGATGGAGTAAACGCTATCCCCAAAACTTTTTAGGAAGCCCAAATACGCCCGTATCTATATTACGAGAGTACGTCTAGCGTATAGATATTTTCCATATCTCAGTTTCCATTGCCAGAAATTTGTGACATGGTAATTAATATTTGCATATAAAACAATTTGCATATAACTTTCAACAATAATGGCCTTTACTATAAAATAACGTTCAACAATAACGTTTACTATAAAATACATATAGCGAAAGTAAAACACCTAAAATTGCCGTTACCCTGGATGTTGCCCACTGTTTGCCGATCTCTGGATCAATAGAACAGCCGTTTTACAACGCTTTGATGATCGAATACTTACCTTGAGTGTTTCTACGTTCCGCCAACTGACTGTGTTCAAATGTGTAGCTATATACGCTTTGTATGGTTGAACTGCCTTATGAGACTGATAATATTCTTAATTTTCAACTGCAGAAAGAATCCGGACCGTACAGGAAAATTCATATTAGAATCAACAATCCAAATCGAAATGTTCGTATGAATGTGAGCGATTTTATAAGTTCGTTGAGAGAACACGGCCATAATTTTGGGCAATATATTTTAAATTTGGCGAACTGCAGAAATACTCATGGAAGGTAAAAGATTCGGTTACCAAAACGTTTCTAAACGGCTGTTCTATCAATCTAGAGAGTAGAGACTATAGAGGTCGGTAAACAGTGCTCCAAGTCTGTGGCTCTGACGTTACGAAGTTTTATATTTTCACTCAATGTATTTTATAGTAAAACTCGAAGGTGATTATGTATGGATTAAACGCAAATTAGCGCACAAGCGACAGCCATTTTGTCACCAATTTCTGGTGATGTCACGAATCACGATTTCCTCCCTGCTGTGGTAGATCCAGGGTGTATGACAAATTACACAGTCAGCTTATTTTTGTATTCAAAACCGACACGAATGCTGCTATACATGGAATGATATTTTTTTAAATCATTCTACTAATGCAACTGCAAATAAAACTGTATACCGAATCCGTCACAGCGCCTTTAAAAAATTTCGACTCGAATTTTGAAATTCCAACCCTCTGGCCCTCTGTACCATTACATTAGTAAGATATACTGTAGACAACAATCAATCTACCTCATTCTCAGTCTTATCTTTTATACACTTTTGATATTAAAAGACGTCCATCTTTTCTTTCTTTTTTATGACACGTTTAAATTTAACTGCTTATTTTCTTATATATTTTTAGGCAACAATTCAGAGGTGACAAATGGTTATAGCTTATTATAGCCCATTTTAAGGTAGTATAATGTGTATATATATTATAATTAGAGCGATGTAATCCATTCAAAAAAAAAACTTTTCAAAACATTTATCGTATAGTTTTACCCAGAAAATATCCGACTATATATTACTATATTGTTTTCATTACACCATGCAGCTCACCGGTTGTCGAATTTGAGCTACTGGGAGTCTGCAGTTTGCTTTAAGTTTGTAGAGGGTCACGATTTGAACTTGGTCTCATTTCGATGCGGATTTACTTACAGATGTCATTCCTGACGGGAAGTTTCAAAATTTAATAGGAACAAAAAATAATAACCAAAATTAAAAATTTTTTGCATGAAATACAATACAACTCAAAGGAGCAGCCTCAATTCAGGTCGAAGCATGCTAAACGTTCAACAATATGCATGTAGGAAATCAATATACAGCTAAACAATCAGATTTCATCAAAGTCAAGTTTTGTTATGACCTATCGTAATTTGATCACATTCCACCCGGTAAAAAGTTTTATCAATTCATGCAATTAATGTACTTTTTTGTATGTCGAGAACAAACGAGGGGTCTGTTTTGTTTATCATTTTAATTTCTTAAATTCCACGGTTAGACGAACAATTTTGATATAGTAATAACGAACAAGAGAAAAGTGGACAAAATAATAATGCATGTTTAATGGTCACGTCATTGATATTTATATATTTCTATATATATTGACATCACAACCTTAATGATAACGATCTTAATGAGGAAATCACACAAATATTGATTTTGTTGTTATCACCACGTAGCACAATTACAATTATACAATTACCTGAAATTACTTATACATTAATTATAAATATCTTAACTTCAATTTATAGGTAGCTAAATATATGGGTATATGTATAGGTTTGTTATAATGCACTATTACTTATACTGAAGAAAAAATATGTACGTCTACGGGTGAAAATAATATATCTAATCATTGCAAACAGGTCTTATGTCAATATTCTTTCCGTCTTGTGGAATGAAATGGTGACTGAAAAAACTGGGATTTCTTTAGTGGAAGACAACATCGCAAACCAAATAGTTTTTATAGATATCGTCAATATTTCATTATAGATAATGCAAGCTTCATATCGTTGTCGGTTTGGGAGTTTTTCATTTAATGGTTGCACTTCCTCAAATCGTTTCAAATGAAAGAGCATCTTTGCTCCCCTTGCATGCATGCCCCTGCTGGCAGAAGGCAATGGGTAGCTGCTCCTGTAATAACCTAATTATAGATGCGAAGAAAGAACTTGTTTGAACTTGCCCAGGCTTCCGGGAGTGCAAACGTAAGCAAAAATTTTATGTCATTAAGGAAACAGGAAAAATCTAGTTCATTGGCATTGCTGTTTTTGACCGGTGAATAAGGCACTCGAAAAAACTTCATATCAGTGAAAAAAACTACAAATGGCGTTCATTGGTGAGACGTTTATCAAGTATTATGTTGCTATGTCAGTGTTTTGTTTCCAATTTTCTAAGCCTCAAGGTAAGATATTTTTCCTAAAATTTATAATTAGCGTTGAATTACTTTTAAAGCCTGGTTTTCATACATCATAATTTATCGGCGATGGCTGTTGCCGGTGGTCATTGATGCATAAAAATCCTTTGTCTATCGAAGAAAATTATATACTTCATTGATCACCGACTATAGATCGTAGAGCATCGTCGATGAATTACGACATATGAAAACCAGGTTTAAGAATGTCCTAAATTTGTCCAAATATTAAAGACACGCCATATAAAGCAACAGTAATTACAGTCGGAACCATGCAAGATGCTAGAATATACCGAAATGGATTCTGTGTGAGACGTATATAGTTACCTTTAAATCTTACAAAGTTGCTACCTAATATCCAGTAGATTCCGCTATAGGAAAGCAGGGATATATATCCTCACCTGTTACTTATAAAACTACAAATAAAAATGATTATGTCCACGGGTGGATGACCAACCTCGTTTCCAGGTTAGTGCATGACTTGGTATGGAATTTTTCTAGACTCAATCGACACCAATATTAATGGTGATATTTGAAGTGATAATATTTTGAAATTATACTTCCAAAAATATATCGTGTTGGTGCGATAGCTAACTTTGATTTTTTTAATTTGCAAAATATTTTAAAAGCTCTAATAAATGCATGGTTATATAATGCAGTGCAACTCGACAGTTTGTGTGCATTCCAATTTCCGTATTTGTATTTATAAAAAATTCATGACCAATGGATGACTTTATAATGAAAGCGTATATTAATTTAAAAGTTATAAAAGTTATATATAATAAATTGAATGTCGATATAATTAATTGAATGTCGTTATAATAATATCATTTTTAATATAATTTCATGTCATCGTATAGTCGCGCAGTCGTGTTAAGATCATTCTTTGATTAGCAAGTTACATCTGTGGTTGGTTACCTGCAAGAACAGATATAATTGCCAAGATAATTGCCTGAGTTATCTTTACCAGATAAAAAAATAAACCGGGGTCGATCGTTTTTCTTATGATGCCCTGAATATATTAACAACATAACACAGCTAATGAGGAAAAAGGCTGAAATATTTATTTTCAAAACGCGTTTGCTTATTATAATTTGCGCCATTTCCTGCATGGTCTACGTTCGAGTTATCAATACAAACAATAGTCGATCACGCATGCCCGTGCAAACATCATCAAAAAGATAAATATCACTCTTTTTTAATGTGTTTGTTTAAAAATACAATTTGTGACAGTTAGCTGATATCGCCAAAGCTGATATCGCTAAATAACAAATCACGCATGCATTTTGATAAATTTAAAATTCACGCAATGCTAAATTATATATAATAGGTTTCTTGGTTTCAAATGTCATTTTGGTCCTGTCTGTAACACTTAAGACCTACAGCCTATAGGACCATGCGGATTAAAATCTTCAGTTGATGAGCCATTGTTATCGGATCCGCCGATAACAATCGATCTTAAGAATTCAAAAATACCTCATTCAAGCAGATAAAATGCCGTGTTCAAACCTATTCCAGGCCGGATATATGCTTATATGGTTATAATTAGGCAACTCCTGTTGGTCGCATGCCAAGGGCAACATTTTTTGTTTATTCACGCATTTCAAGTTACCTTATATAATATATAGGGTGAGAAAAAAAAACTGACACCTTTGAAATTCAAATTAGCTGCAATGTGTCTGTAATCAGCTGTAATGAGACAGAAGTTGCCTAAAGTATACAAGGCCGTTTACACTTGCAAAGATGTGAACCAGTAATAAGTACGAATGCTGTGATGTGACGAGCTCCTGTGCGATTTGAACATCCGTAACTAATTCATTTGTTCATATCTATCTAAAGAAAAAAATCGCGCACATAAAATGATGATCAGTTTTCGACGATTTTCAAGTGTAAAAGGGCTTATATAGGATCTATTCATAGCTCAGACTTAAAAATTGTAATATGATTACGCGTCCATGCATGGACGTACAGCTATACGAAACGTTTTACTGATACGGTCGGAAATTTCCTAAACCTAATTATACGTATTAGCAAATATATTTCATACAGATTAATGACAATATTTTGTCATCTTGTATATACGACCGGAATATACTTACAGGTCACAGAGCTCTAGTTCTATACTTTCTCACCAATTCTATATAGTCTATATATGTCGAACTTTCCATTGCGCCGCATCTTATGTTAATGAGCTGAAGTCTTTGTTTAAGTTTGTTTGCTTTCGATTTAGCACATGAAAATAATGACGTGTGAAACGGGCCTGACAGCGCAAAATTAAAGACAGAATTATATTGCTCACAGCAGGCGTTATTACAATGCATACGGCTCGCTCAAAATTAGCAAATTTAGCGCATTTTATTGTTTTAAACTATTAGAATTTATCTAACCGACAATTGCAGAATGGATCGCAGGATGAATTTCCTGCTGAGTTTTTGAAAAAAATTAAGAATTTCCAACAACGCGCTGAACAAGCTTATAGGCTCGATATAGATCTTGTTTTTTGTATTAGTCCCAGGCTGCGTGAGTCTTGACGTGCTTGCACCTTGTATGGCCTTTAACAGTTTAACCAAGTAACCTTGCTTATCCAACTGCAGGTGTTCTCATGCCTGGTTTCTATTTAGTCGTGAGTGTCGTTAACATGTCAATTAGTTAGTTGATGTGATAGAATTTTTAGTATGCGGTCAACAATTACGATTTGTATGCAGAAATAAATTTAAATTCACATCCGGACTTTTTTTCATCGATGAAAATGACTACCTTCCTCGCGGGTGGTGCCCGCGTGCCCGAAGCTTTTTGCAACTCCGATATATTCTAAGGGCACATGGCAAGATGAAGTGTTTACAAGTTTTCCATTGCGCTACGGTGCAATCCCGGCATTAATATAGATACTTAGATCCTGCCTGTAGAAATTTGAAATGTCATATTTCCCTTGCAGTTCGGTTACAAGGCCCGTCAAGCTCCAGTGGTATTGGTCGTGTTGAGGTATATCATAGTGGACGTTGGGGAACAGTATGTGATGATGCTTGGGGCATAAGTGATGCCAAAGTGGTTTGTCGTCAACTTGGATATCAAAGAGCGGATCGAGCTCTGCAAGGACCTGCTGGAGTTCCTGACGGCTCTGGGCAGATATGGATGGATAATGTTAATTGTAACGGTTATGAGCGGCGTCTATCCAGTTGTTCCCATAACGGATGGGGGAGCCATAACTGCGGGCATCATGAAGACGCTGGAGTAGAGTGTTCAGGAGGTAACATAGCCACTTTAATCTTCTACTGCGCATGCTCAGTATTACATCTTTATCTCATTTTTTATTTCTGTCCCACCCTTTGATATTTAATATACTATATTAATATAGATCTCAATGAGTGTTCACTGGGTTACGACAACTGTGGCAGTAATTCTCAATGTATAAACACTCAAGGGAGTTTTTCATGCAGATGTAATCAAGGTTATTCAGGAAGTGGCGTTGTTTGTAGAGGTAAATTACCAATACCAGCTAACGATCCCGAAAAATGTGAAATAAGTTTCTCATAGAAGAAAGTTATAGATTAAGTTTTAAAATGGTGCAATAACTCATGCATGCACATGCAAGTCTTTCCTCTGGCACTATATAATACATTAAATTAATTATATTTATATCTATTCAAGACATCGATGAATGTTCCCTCTCAACTGATAACTGTGATCAAAACTCAGTCTGTACCAATACTGTTGGATCTTTCTCATGCAATTGCGTGGCTGGCTTTACTGGAAGTGGCGTTGTGTGCAACGGTAAATAGACATCTGCACGGATAAAGTTATTTCCGGATAATTCTCTATCGTAAAATTGCTGCTTTGGAAAGTTTCTTCAAAATTTGTTCAATGTACTGATATAATTTATCCAGACCCAATTTTTGAAGATACTTTTTTAAGGATAGTTCTAAAATAGATATGGTAAATTGATAAATGAAGTATATTTTATAATTTTTTTTTCAATTGAAAAGTCGCTAATTTTTATATAATTTAAATCCTTTTTGGTTTGAACTTCGAGCTTTTTCTTGTTTGTTTATGCCGCATATAGATCTCAACGAATGTTTACTGGGACTCGACAACTGCGGCAGAAATTCCCAATGCACTAATTCAGTTGGAAGTTATATATGCACGTGTAAGCCTGGTTATACTGGAAATGGCTTTGTGTGTACAGGTATAAGTCAATTGGTCATTCTGTCAATCACACAATCGATCAATTAATAAAACTTTATGTAATATAACCGAGGCTGTATAGGAATCCACTGTTTCAAATTAAAAATTCAAGAACGCTTCACCACAACAAATATATAAGACCATGTGCACACAGTAACGTTTTCATTTTCCTTTTCATGTCAAACAGTCAAACACCGCCAATTTACGATAGAAGTTGAAGCTAGCTTAACATATTGGGCATAATTTCCCTTGCATGGATCGTGTGGACCAGGCGTCAAAGCAATAAAACTAGATAGTGAATATAAAAATGATTTTGAAAAACGACGCTCGTGTGCATATTACGTAAAATATCACTAGTAAACGGACATTTGCTGCAAAGCATGTCCAACACACAGTAGACAATCAGCTCACTTCGAGTATTTGTCTCGATTTTGAAATCTCGATTTTGAAATCTCGAATTGAAATCTTCGGTTGTTCAAAGGCGTTAAGCTTAAACAATGGATAAACCGAAGTTTAAAACTACTCTCATACAGAGCCTTCACTGAATGCCTCTACGAACCTATGTTTAGTATGCCTCCACATCTTATGCATTAAGTGTGTACATTCATTGAAAATTAAAGTATTTACATCGAAGTATTTGTACAAGCATAGCAACGTTTATATATTCTTTAGATATCAATGAATGTTTTCTTTCTCTTGACAACTGTGATCGAAACGCAATCTGCACTAATACTGCTGGATCATTCCAATGCAGATGTTTGACTGGATATTCTGGGAACGGAGTTACATGCAACGGTAAACTAATAGACTAAGATAATTCTCCGGCCTATCATATGCATATAACTGGAAAGGTACTAAGACACCTCTCGTGAAAAAAGTAAAAATGCTGAATAAGTTAAAAAATATTTATGGAGTCAACCATGCAAAAGATAATGTTCTACATCAAAAAAGAAGATATCCGAGACAATTATTTCCAAACAACAAAATTAAAGCACCTAAGGACCCTAAGATAATTGCAGTTTTTCTTTGGGATCTATAACATGCTACTCATGGTACATCAGAACATGCAGAGTTAGCTATATGCAACTACAATAGGCTATGATTATTCTTGAAATTATAACCGCAGGCAAGAAGGCTTGAAAAACAGTGCGAGAAAACATCGCATTACGTACGAAGATCCAATTCTTCCTTAAACCAATTGATTGCAAAAGTTATAATTGGCTACTTTTTATGATTCTCTATCTTGATACAGACATCAATGAGTGTTCACTATCGATTATGATGAAATTATAATGAGTGTTCATTATCGAGTGTTAATTATAATATATTATAATTTCTCTTGATTTTAGACATCAATGAGTGTTCACTATCGATTGACAACTGTGATCGAAACTCAAACTGTACCAACACTGATGGGTCCTTCTTCTGCACTTGCAACAGTGGATATACTGGAAATGGGATTAGGTGCACAGGTAAATGGCGATCTTTGAATTCGAGTGGGCGAATACGAAGTACAAAACCTATTGTAACGTGTTATTAGTATTTGGGAAAATCCTAGCGTAACAAGCGTTACATAACGCTATAGCTACAATCATTATGTCCAGCAATATTACCAGATGCTATACAAAGAATCTGTGAGAAAATAGATACGTTAAAAAATAACTTTAAAAACCAAAAACTCTTAAAGCTAAAAAAACAACTTTAGTTATTGTTTCTTATGAACCTAGATATTAACGAGTGTTCGCTGACGATTGATAATTGTGATCGAAACTCAAACTGTACCAACACTTATGGATCCTTCTTCTGCACTTGTAACGGTGGATACACTGGAAATGGAATTAGGTGCACAGGTAATGTTTGAAGTGGATGAAAACGCCTACCTATTGCACCTAATGTAACGTGTTATTAGAAGTAGGGGCAATTACAGCGACAGAATTGCGATCACATGTTTTTACAAGCTTTATGTAACCCTACAATCATTATCCAGCAACAAGAGGTCAACTTCATCTACGGTTTCTTATGAATTTAGATATCGACGAGTGTTCACTATCAATTGACAATTGTGATCTAAACTCAAACTGTACCAACACTCATGGATCGTTCTTCTGCACATGTAACAGTGGATATTCTGGAAATGGAATCATGTGCACAGGTAATGTTTAACTGGTCGACTGACCCTACTTAGCAAAAAGTAACAAAGATCACTCATATACCATCTCCATCTAGCATTCAACTAGGAAAATAACAGCGCGAAATGTGAAGTCATAGCCTAAAAGTAGAACATAACGCAATATCCATTTTCTATTTAGTAGAGTTTCGTTAGGTTGTATAAAAAACTAGCAAAATAAAAAAATAGTTGTATTTTATAGTTTATACTTAATAATTTTACACAAAAATTTTCCTAATAACTCTTGTATTTTCTTTCTCATGCCTTGCTCTAGATATCAATGAGTGCTCACTTTCGATTGACAATTGTGATCGAAACTCAAACTGTACCAACACTGATGGATCCTTCTTCTGCACTTGTAACAGTGGATATACTGGAAATGGAGTTAGATGCACAGGTAATGTTTGAAGTGGAAGATTACTAAGAACGAAACCCTTTAAAAATCCAGATTTACATGAATTTAACATTATGCATTAGCACTATGCCTGGGCAAATTATTTTTTTGATGTCTCGCTCTAGACGTTGACGAGTGTTCACTATCGATCGACAATTGTGATCGAAACTCAAATTGTACTAACACTGATGGATCCTTCTTCTGCACTTGCAACAGTGGATACACTGGAAATGGGGTTAGATGCACAGGTAATGTTTGAGGTGGAGGACTTCTAAGAACGAAATCCTTTAAAAATCCAGATTGACATGAATTTAACATTATGCATTAGCACTATGCCGGGGCAATAAGAGTGTCGCCGGTTGTGATTAATCTTATATAATTCTATACCAAATTAGCAAGATTATACGTAACCTTATGGAAAACAAATCACAAAACTTTATAAACTAATGCAGATTAGAACGTTACGTAAATATTCTCTAAGAGTACAAAATATATTATAATTTCTCTTGATTTTAGACCTCAATGAGTGTTCACTATCGATTGACAATTGTGATCGAAACTCAAATTGTACCAACACTGTTGGATCCTTCTTCTGCACTTGTAACAGTGGATATACTGGAAATGGAATTATATGCACAGGTAGTATTTCAAATCTAGCATTATATGACGCTTCACAAATAAAATAGGGTGACGTTACCAGAACCTTTGGAACGAACGTCTCATGCATAGCATAAATACGTATATATAACCTTCTTAAACGAAGATATCCCAGAAGTTACAAGAATGATTTTTTCTGTTGCCTCCCCCTAGACGTTGACGAGTGTTCACTATCGATTGATAATTGTGATCGAAACTCAAACTGTACCAACACTGATGGATCCTTCTTCTGCACTTGTAACATTGGGTACACTGGAATTGGAATTAGGTGCACAGGTATAAAGTTTGAGTGAAAGACTGAGCCTATACTAATTAATCAGGAAGCCCTTTGCCGGAAAGTCCATATTAACATAAATTTGGCATTCTGGGCCAAAATAATTATTATGTCGCCATCAAATTTTTGCTTGGGAAGGTTTTGTAACCATCTATGAAAAACAAATCACAAAACTTTAAACTAGTAGAAATTACAATTTTACGCAAAAAAATTCTCCAAGAGTACGAAAAAAAATTCACTTATTTCACTTGATTTCAGACATTGATGAATGTTCACAAAAGATAGACAATTGCGATCAAAACTCAAACTGTACCAACACTGATGGATCCTTCTTCTGCACTTGTAACAGTGGATATAATGGAAGTGGAATTATATGCGCAGGTTAATATTTGAAGTGGAAAACTGAGCTTTTATAACATATAATGATAGCGTCTCAAGTAAGGTTTTGCCGTTACATAATGATGACGCAACTCCAATTCTATTTCGTGCCTTATATAGATATCAACGAATGTTCACTATTAACTGACAATTGTGATCGAAACTCAAACTGTACCAACACTAATGGATCCTTCTTCTGCACTTGTGAGAGTGGATACACTGGAGATGGAATTATCTGCAGGGGTAATGTTTTGAATGGAAACGACGCAATAAAATTCCAATGTATATTTCCTGAATCACAATATGTAGACATGTTCTTTTCAGGCATATAAGCTAGCGACCAGTATAAAATGCCGAAAATTAATTTTAACCTTTTTCTTATGAACCTAGACATCAACGAGTGTTCACTATCGACTGATAATTGTGATCGAAACTCAAACTGTACCAACACTGATGGGTCCTTCTTCTGCACTTGTAACAGTGGATACACTGGAAATGGAACCATGTGCAAAGGTATAATGATTTTAGTTAAGACTGAGCCATGCACAGAGACGTTGGAAGCACGATAATTAGGGGGGGGGGGAATATTCATATATTCATTTAAACCAACTGTAAAGACAATCGGTTTACGCTGTACAAAGAAAAAGTAAAGATTATACATATCTTATAACATACTATAAATAAACACGTTCTTTCCAAGCAAGATACCAAGAACTAACTTTTTAAATACAAAGAATAAATTTCAACTATTTTCTTATGAATCTAGACATCAATGAGTGTTCACTATCGATTGACAATTGTGATCAAAACTCAAACTGTACAAACACTGTTGGATCCTTCTTTTGCACTTGTAACAGCGGATATACAGGAAATGGAATTAGGTGCACAGGTAATGTTTGAACTGTTGATGATACGCCTACTAAGTACTAAATACTAAACTTAATGTCACGTGAATTTAGTATTTAGGGAAATTACAACGTTTTTAGCGAGCGTTATGTAATCTGTATATACAATCATTATTAAGCGTCATACCAAACTGTTGCTTCTCATGGATCTAGATATCAATGAGTGTTCACTATCGATTGATAATTGTGATCGAAACTCAAACTGTACCAACACTAATGGATCCTTCTTCTGCACTTGTAAAAGTGGATACACTGGAAATGGAGTTAGATGCACAGGTATTTTTTAGGTGGTAGAAAATCATCCGGCGCAGTCATGAACGGCTACAAAAAAATCTCAAAAATCTCATTTCATGCAATAAGTATGGTCTTTTACAGAACAAACATATCTAGGAATTCCAAAAACTAATTACAGTTTTTTTTCTTGTGAGTCTTAGACATCAATAAGTGTTCTTTGTCTACTGTCAAACAAAGGTGTGCTTAGAAACACCACCTTTTTTAGCACAAAAAGTGTGCTGCAAAAAGAGAGGATACGCCTTTGAAACAAAGATGTGCTAATTTAGCACACCTCTCAAATTTAGCACACCTTGCTTGACATATATTATAAGATACCACATATTCTTTTCAGGTATAAGAGAACATTAAAACCACCAAATTAAATTGCAGCCTTTTTCTCATGAGTCTAGACATCAATGAGTGTTCACTAACGATTGACAATTGTGACCTAAACTCAAACTGTACCAACACTGATGGATCCTTCTTCTGCACTTGTAAGAGCGGATTTACTGGAAATGGAATCACGTGTACAGGTGCGTTTTAGTGATGGCCTACGCGAAATAGTTAAAAAAACCCTGATATAACGTGGGTTGGTATTCAGGGTTATGGCAGCATCAAATGTGAGGTAGCTAATATTTTTCAATTGAAGACAAGAAATATTGACCTGTGTAATACGAACAATTATCGACGCTTCGGTTTTATTGATTTATTCACCTCAGTTCACTTTGGTAGATCACCTAGCATCTGCCTCGACAATTCTCGGACCATATTACGCTCAACCTCACGGCTCAATCAATAGCTTTTTAATTTCTTTTCGCAAAAATAATTCGTGAAATTTAGATAATTTAACTATACACCTATTTTTCATGCCGGGATCTAGACGTTGATGAGTGTTCACTATCGACTGACAATTGTGATCGAAACTCAAACTGTACCAACACTAATGGATCCTTCTTCTGCACTTGTAACAGTGGATATGCTGGAAATGGGATCAACTGCACAGGTATATGTTTTAAATGGAAGAGAGAACAAAAGCTTAATATAATGCATGAGTAATATTTTGTTTGAGTCTGCACGAAATATCAATTGTGCCTATTTTTTTGTGTCTAGACATCAACGAGTGTTCACTATCGACTGACAATTGTGATCGAAACTCAAACTGTACCAACACTAATGGATCCTTCTTCTGTACTTGTAACATTGGATATGCTGGAAATGGGATCAACTGCACAGGTAATGTTTTAAATGTAGAACTAATTCTGCTGAAATAACAGAAATAACAGCTTCGAAATATGGCGACCAGATAACATTAATCATGTTATCAGATAACACTAACCATGCAGTTGCTATATTTAGGCGCTTTTTGTGAGGCAATACAACAAAGTTCCTAAAATAAGAAGTAGCAGCTATTTCCGTTTTACGCAAAAAAATCCTTAGAGTCTGCTAAATGAATTCTAATTATAATTAGAAACTATATACTTTTATATATTTATTTCCCGTTCATGTAGACATTAACGAGTGCTCACAATCGATTGACAATTGTGATCGAAACGCAAACTGTACCAACACTGATGGATCCTTCTTTTGCACTTGCAACAGTGGATACACTGGAAATGGAATCATATGCACAGGTATCATGCTCAAAACTAGTAGAAATCCCTGATATAACTGTATTATTTGGAGTGATGCACGGCATCGTCGAAACCACATCGTCGTGTTACTCCAAGCGACACAATTCTATTCTATAGCAGTATAACCACGCAACCCTAAACAATAGTTGTAATTGCAATACGTAGACAAGAATAATCCTTAATATTGGAGAAAATCAATTTCATAAATTTTTTCATGGATCTAGACATTGACGAGTGTTCACTATCGATTGATAATTGTGATCGAAACTCAAACTGTACCAACACTGATGGATCCTTCTTTTGCACTTGCAACAGTGGATACACTGGAAATGGAATTAGCTGCACAGGTACTCAAAATCACCATTTCATGCAATGATTGGGTACATATAATGGATATATTTGACTTCTTCGACAAAAAAATGTTTTAGAAATTTTAAAAAAATAACTTTAGCTCTTTTCTAACGAGCCAGATATCAATGAGTGTTCGCTATCAACCGACAATTGTGATCGAAATTCAAACTGTATCAACACTGATGGATCCTTCTTCTGCACTTGTAACAGTGGATATACTGGAAATGGAGTTAGGTGCACAGGTAATCAAAATCACCATTTCATGCAATGAATGGGTACATATAATGGATATATTTAACTTCTTCGACAAAATATGTTTTAGAAATTTTAAAAAAATAACTTTAGCTCTTTTCTAATGAGCCAGATATCAATGAGTGTTCACTATCAACCGACAATTGTGATCGCAACTCAAACTGTACAAACACTGATGGATCCTTCTTTTGCACTTGTAACAGTGGATATACTGGAAATGGAGTTAGGTGCACAGGTACTCAAAATCACCATTTCCTGCTGTGAGTGGATACATAACTGTTTTGACAAAAATGTTCTAGAAATCCCAAAAAAATAACTTTAGCTCTTTTCTATTGAGACAGATATCAATGAGTGTTCGCTATCAACCGACAATTGTGATCGAAATTCAAACTGTACCAACACTGATGGATCCTTCTTCTGCACTTGTAACAGTGGATATACTGGAAATGGAGTTAGGTGCACAGGTAATCAAAATCACCATTTCATGCAATGATTGGGTACATATAATCTTCTTCGACAAAAATGTTCTAGAAATCCCCAAAAAATAACTTTAGCTTTTTTCTAATGAGCTAGATATCAATGAGTGTTCACTATCAACCGACAATTGTGATCGAAACTCAAACTGTACCAACACTGATGGATCCTTCTTCTGCACTTGTAACAGTGGATACACAGGAGATGGAACTATGTGCACAGGTAATGTTTAAAGGGGATCGAAAGCTATGCCTTCTGGATAGAAAACCCTCAGGATGTAACGCGAAGTTAGTGCATGTTTGGCGTGAGCTTAGCCCCGAAAGTGAGCTTATATTCTTTCCATTGAGCGTTATGTTACGCTATCATTTTTAAAAAGAAAACTTTAGTAGAATTCGAAAAATCAATTGCAGCTATTTTTTTATGAGTCTAGACATGGACGAATGTTCACTATCAATTGACAATTGTGATCGAAACTCAAACTGTGCCAACACTAATGGATCCTTCTTCTGCACTTGTAACATTGGATATACTGGAAACGGAATCATGTGTACAGGTAAGGTTTTAAGTGATAGAAAAATGGAAAGATGTTCTAAGTAAAGAACACGTCAATGTAATCACACAACGCTATGTATACGACGCTATGTATGCCAACTTCAGTCTTCACGGTATCCCTACCCAATTTAATATAGGCGCATGTCGTAACCCAATTCAAAAGAACAACGGAAACATGGAATTTGTAGATAGATTATTAGATAGTTTAAAGTATATTTCCCCAACTTTCCGAAGAACTGAAAGCATGCATGTGTTTTTTCATGAGTCTAGACATCCAAGAGTGTTCACTGTCGATTGACAACTGTGATCAAAACTCAAATTGTACCAACACTGATGGATCCTTCTTCTGCTCTTGTAACAGTGGATATGCTGGAAATGGAATTCGGTGCAAAGGTATGGTTTTAGGCAGAGGATTGAGCCCACTCAGTAAAAGTCGTTGGTATAATATATTAGTACTTAGGGAGCGTCTAATACGTAATGCTATACAAAGAACAATTAAAGATTATATCCCATAACATACATTCTGACATGCAATAAGTACGCATGTTGTTTTAAGAAGGAACTATCCTCAGTTTTAAACGGTAAAAATCAATTAGACCTTTTTTCTCGGGTGTAGATATTGACGAATGTTCACTATCCATTGATAATTGTGATCGAAACTCAAACTGCACCAACACTGATGGATCCTTCTTCTGCACTTGCAAGAGTGGATATACTGGAAATGGAATTAGGTGCACAGGTATGATTTTCCACTCAGTAAAGTCGTTCGTATAATATATATTAGCACTTACAGAGCGTCTAATTACGTAACGCTATACAAAGAACAATTAAAGATTATATCAACAAGTAGACATGTTCTTTTCAAGCAAGAATTCTTTCAAATGCAAAAAGTAAATTTCACTATTTCAGCTATTTTATTATGAACCTAGACATCAACGAGTGTTCATTATCGATTGATAATTGTGATCGAAACTCAAACTGTACCAACACAGATGGATCCTTCTTCTGCAGTTGTAACAGTGGATATACTGGAGATGGCATTAGGTGCACAGGTGTGGTTTTTTAACTTCGATGATTGAGCCCATCCCCATGGATTCAGTAAAAATTGTTCGTATAACATATTAGTATACTCATGCAGTGAGCGGCTAATCACGCAATGCTATACAAAGGATAATTAAAGTTAATATCTCATAACATACAATAGGTATAGACATGTTGTTTTAGGGAGGAATCATTTATTAATTACAGCTTTTTTCTCATGCATGAGTCTAGATATTAACGAGTGTTCACAATCGATTGACAATTGTGATCGAAACTCAAACTGTACAAACACTGATGGATCCTTCTTCTGCACTTGTAAAAGTGGATATACTGGAAATGGAATTAGGTGCATAGGTATGGTTTTAAGTGGAGAATCGAGCTTACTGAGTAGAAACCTTAATATAACATCTGACTGGTATTGTAGGAAATGATTGCATCGCATTTAAAAATATTAACGTTATGCAACACAGCCAACACTACGTAATTTTTAATCAGGAAACATAAGAGATCCTGTATAAGTTAGCCGAATATACAGTATCCAAGCACAAATTTGCAAATACATTACAAATATTTACCGTAAAATATATTTCAACTATTTGCTTATATGAACCTAGACATCAATGAGTGCTCACTATCCATTGACAATAATTGTCATAGAAACTCAGACTGTACCAACACTGATGGATCCTTCTTCTGCACTTGTAACAGTGGATATACTGGAAATGGAATTAGGTGCACAGGTATGGTTTTAAGTGGAGGATAGGGCCCACTCAGTAAAAGTCGTTTGTATAATATATTAGTACTCAGAGAGCGTCTAATTAAGTAACGCTATATAAAAAATAAGATTATATCCCATAAAATACAATAAGTAAACATGTTGCTTTAAGGAGGAATTATCTTTTTAAACAGTAAAAATTAATTACAGCTTTTTTCTCATGAGTCTAGACATTGACGAGTGTTTACTATCGATTGACAATTGTGATCGAAACTCAAACTGTACCAACACTGATGGGTCCTTCTTCTGCACTTGTAACAGTGGATATGCTGGAAATGGAATTAGGTGCAAAGGTATCGTTTTAAGTGGAGGTTTGAGCCCACTCAGTAAAAGTCGTTTCACTTGTTTGTATAATATAATAGTATTCAGAGAGCGTCTAATTTCGTAACGCTATATAAAAAACAATTATAAGATTATATCCCATAACATACAATAAGTAAACATGTTGCTTTAAGGATGAATTATCTTTTTAAACAGTAAAAATTAATTACAGCTTTTTTCTCATGCCGAGTCTAGACATTGACGAGTGTTTACTATCGATTGACAATTGTGATCGAAACTCAAACTGTACCAACACTGATGGATCCTTCTTCTGCACATGTAACAGTGGATACACTGGAAATGGAATCATGTGCACAGGTAATTTTTCAAATAAAAAGTTGAGTCTCTAAGCAAAAATCCTCATACAACGCACAATAAGAATTCAGAGAAATGACAGCGTCGAAAGTAAGGCAACGCATTTTGTAAGCTTATACAGAAAAATGTCAAAAATAATAAGTAGTGTATATATGTTTCCATTTTACACAAAAAACTCTTCAGAGTCCGACAGATTAATTTTAATTATTTACTTCCCATCCGTCTAGACATCAATGAGTGTTCTACATCGACTGACAATTGTGATTTAAACTCAAACTGTACCAACACTAATGGATCCTTCCTCTGCACTTGTAAGAGTGGATACACTGGAAATGGAATTAGGTGCACAGGTATGGTTTTAAGAGGAGGATCGAGCTCACTCAGTAAAAATCGTTCGTATAATATATTATTAGTACGTAAAGATCGGCGTAATTGTGTGAGGCTATACAAAGCAAATTTATAGATTATATCTCATAATATGTAGTAAGTAGACATGTTGTTTTAAGAAACAATTATATTATAGATATCAACGAATGTTGGCAATCCATTGACAATTGTGATCGAAACTCAGAATGTACAAACACTGATGGATCTTTCTTCTGTACTTGTAACAGTGGATATACTGGAAATGGGGTTATATGCAAAGGTATAATGTTTTTAGTAGAACACTGAGCCAACTCAATAGAAAACCTTGATATAGCATTTTATTGGTATTGTGAGAATTTATAGCATCGCAATTAAGGCCGTTAATGTTATTAATTGAAAGCTAAGCTTAAGTAAAGAGAAGCAGCGAACATGTGTCCATGCAGTCTTATTAAAAAAATATAATGATTCTTTCGCATGATTAATTGATTAATCTTTTAAAATACAGAATTTATGTGTGTATAGAAAAAGTATCTCTTCATGATAAAACAACCAAGCAATGAGTACGGACCCAGACGATTCGCAGTGACGAAAATCGGTCCTACAGTGCCTAAGTGTTTGACCAAATGACAGTAAAAAAGGAAGCTACCATGAAATAATTTTCATACCAGTTCTCAATAGAGGCAGAAGATAATTTTTATGAATTGAGATCAGAATCTAGGAGTGTACAGAAGAAGTTTATATAGATGTTTGCAACACTGTTGTTTGTATTTTATCAGACAAAGACGAATGTGACCAAGGTACTCATAACTGTCACTTGAATGCAAATTGCACCAATATTAATGGATCATTCGAGTGCTCCTGCAACAGTGGCTACAGTGGAAATGGGACAGTGTGCCAAGGTGAATGAATGGTTTTTACTTGCATGATCACTGCGATGAAATGAAAGAAACATTTTCAAGAAATGTGAAATGAGAAATTCTTTAAGCATTAAAAAGATTTGATCCCGTCAATATACTGTCAAATCTGTGTTCATACCTCGAATTTTTTTCAGTTGGTTCCATTTTACTTGTTAAATAACTACAAACTTGGTTAAAACAACAAGGGGCACAGCTATAGAACGATTTTTCAAACACTGATAAAAATTTCTGAAATAATAGTTTCGAGAGAAATTGAAATAGACATGCAGTTGATGGTGCATGCAAATTAAGAGGGGTAATTGTAAACAAGGTGTCTGAATAGAAACTGTGAACAGAAATTAACAGACATTTACGCAGGAAATATTGAGTTAAATATTGAGGATAAAGAGCAGTTATTTACGTATACCGCCTTTCCAATGATAACTTTATCCCCACAAATTGCAGTCTCAGGCCATCTGGCTTGAATGCAATCACTGCAATTACACCATATACATACAACTGATTAACTTCTTCTCTCTTTTAATATCTTCTATATGCAGACAAAAACGAATGTATTTCAGATGCTCATAACTGTCACCCGGATGCAAACTGCACCAACACTAACGGCTCATTCGAGTGCGCCTGCAACAGCGGGTATAGTGGGAATGGAACAGAGTGCCAAGGTAGAAACATTTTTAATCGATGCAATAAAAGGGATAGGAATTCTTCCATCTTCCATCAAAAGATCGATCAAGTTGAAATTCGTGAAATGAAAATTAAATTAAGGAGAATCACAGGGGAGCGTTTTTTTAACAAAATTGCACCTTCACAAAAGAGCTCAGTAGTGTCAATACAGTAATGACTAAATTTAATGGACGCGAGTTATTATTGGTATTTTTGTAGATACTGACGAGTGTACAAAAGAGCCATGTGATGAGAATGCAGAGTGTTTGAACACTGTTGGTACATTCTATTGTAAATGCAAAAAAGGCTATACTGGAGATGGGAAAAGCTGTGAAGGTGAATATGTACACTGTTAATTCAAAAGAGTCATTTTGACTCCTTCAAAGGAGTCGTTTTCTTGACCCCAGGACGACTCCTTGAAGAGAGTCATTTTGACTCATTTTGGGTTGACACCTGTAAAGAGTCATTTTAACCCTTTAACTAGAGTCAAATTAACTCCTCAAAAGTGTCGTTTTAAAAGAGTCATTTTGATTTTTGACTCTACTTTGGCATCAATTTTACTCTTATTTGGAGTCATTTCGACTCCTTTTTGTCATCGATTTTACTCTTATTTGGGGTCATTACGACTATTCTGTGGCATCAATATTACTCTTATTTGGAGTCATTCGACTCTTCTTTAGCATCGATTTTACTCTTATTTGGGGTCATTACGGCTCCTTTTTGGCATCGATTTTTCTCTTATTTGGAGTCATTTCAACTCTTCCTTGGCATCAATGTACTCTTATTTCGGGTCATTTGAACTCTTCTTTAGCATCGTTTTTGCTCTTATTTGGAGTCATTTCCACTCCTTTTTGACATCGATTTTACTCTTATTTGAGGTCATTACGACTATTCTGTGGCATCAATTTTACTATAGTACTGTACACCAATATTAGTTTCATGAAGCTTGCATATAATACAAAAGCAGAGTTTGAGTAAACGATGTTTAATAATGTATATGCAGTGAGTATTACAGCATACCATACATGCATTCCGCAAATATGTTGCTTTGAAGAGAAATTATATATAATAAATATCTATATATAAGCATGCAGGCTTTAAAATATCGGCCAACAGGCCATCTGTCAAATGTCCGGTGTCTTTAAAAAATGGGTTGGATATACATTTTTAAAATTAAAATATGGTAAATGGCCATATGTTAGCAGCAATTAATTAAGTAATGGTTTAAAATCGAAGTTTCAAACGATTAAAACAGTAGAAAACTTCAGAGACAAAGAAAAAGCCTCAAATGTTATTTTATTCTGTAATTACAGTCGACGGCTAAACGTTTTATACTTCATAGACATAGTGTGTATTTTTTATAGCAAAATTCAAATTACACTTTCAAAAACACTTTTTGAAGTTATAGCAAAGGTGTAATAGCCTTTCACAGGTTTATCCGTTTGCATAAAAAGCTGAAAATTAAACAAATAAACGGCATACAAAGCTGAAAATTATACAAATACAGCTCATCCTTACTGCGAAGCAAATACGAAAGAAACAAAGTAAACACGCACCCTTTGAAAACAACAATAAGCTTGCAGATTATGAGTTATTTCTCTTACACGGCTTTCGGTCTTGATTGTATCCCTGTTCATCTTTGGTATCTGTCATGCTTCACATATCTTGTTTCTTCCCGTTTTACTTTGCACAAAGTTTATGAAACGCTTTTACAAAAAGGTTTACGAAATGACAGTTAAATTGCTGACGTTCTCGTTGAAATTCAAACTTTCTGTCTTAGCCAATCAGAACGTTTGTTGATTATTTGTCATTTTTGATATCAGCATATACTTATCAATGAGTCAGAACTATTAAAATGGATTTATGTATAATATATTTTTATGTGTGCATATCCTGTCCAGCTGACATTTTCCAGAAATTTAAAACCTATATACATGCAGTGTAATATATTTTTTTATATTTATTTTATTTTATAAATTGCCATGTTAAAAAGTTAGAATGAACTACACATAAACTACAAATGAACTACACACATGCAATGGCTGGAATCACCACACAGAGATATGTCTCCAATAACGGGGTTCCACAACTAACTTACAAATAGACAGTTATAAGACTTTCTCGATACATGAAGAAACGATAACAACTAATATCAAGTGTGTTTGTGTCAAAAAATTGAGTATTTTTTTAATGTGTTGATGGTTATTTGCTTCAAATACAAAGGATTGGAATACATATAACATGCCTAATGACTTCAAATTTAATATTTTAAATGCAAATTATTTGTTTTGTATATAAGTGGCTGTTATAAAAGCCAGAATGACTCTAAGAAAGAGTTCAACCACTCTTACAAAGAATCATATGGCTCCAAGAACGAGTCACATGACTCCATGTGAACTCTACTTAAGAGTCTATTGACTCTTGCGAAGAGTCTGTGACCGTCAAAAGAACTAAACGAGTCCTCCAAATTGTCATTTAACCAATGTCGGAGTTAAAAGACTTAGAGTCGAAACGACACATTAGAGGAGTAAAAATGACATTTTGAATAAAGGTGTTGAAATGACTCGCCCTGGTCAAAACGACTCTTTTGAATTTACAGTGTATACAAATTAGATAAATCACATGCACTCGGATCATCCTGTTTAAGTGTCTCAGTTTTCGCGATGGTCCATGTACCTAAATTACCAACGACAGGATAATGATATACGATTTGGCCAAATAACTGTATCTATACTTTAAGATTAGGAATAGTATACTGTATAAAAATCAATGGACTCTATCGATGTGCTTCTAGATATTGATGAGTGTAATAAGGAAGAGGTGTGCGGTGAAAATTCAGGGTGTGTGAACACTGCTGGCTCATCTTATTGTAAGTGCAACGAGGGCTATGAAGGAGACGGAAATAGCTGTGAAGGTAAGAACAATTTCCGCGGTTAAGTGAATCATATCGCGATCGACAATCAAGCGCTATCTAAAAACATTGAAGGATTTGTAATTGTTCTACGGCCAGGTAAAGGTAGTTTTTATACAATTATTCCTGTTGGTGAAGTCATTAGAATTGACCAGGTGTATATATATATATATATATATATATATATATATATATATATATATATATATATATATATATATATATATACAGGGTGAGTAAAAAAAACTGACACCTTTGAAATTCAAATTAGCTGCAATGTGTCTGTAATAGGCTGTAATGAGACAGAGGTTGCCTAAAATATTTTATGGGTATACAAAGCATATCAAATAAGTGAACCCATTAATTAAGTAGAACATAAAGTTTGTTCCCTTTGGGAGTTAAAATGCATCCTAAGCTCTGTAATAAAAAAGAACGTGGAATTAGTTCAATTGGTTTAAACACTTTTGCATTAATTAACCACGTCTTGTTGATTGTGCACAATGGGAATTGGCAAATTCCAGCCATAAGTTCGCGGCTAATTTGAATTTCATACGAAATTTGCGATCATACGGAATTTCGACTGTGTGTGTGAACAACATTTCATATAAATACTTTTATTTTATTGCATTCTCCAGAAATAACAGATCCTGAAACGGCAGCTTCAGAAGGTAAGAGAGAGTCTCTTGTCTAACAGAGATATTAATTTCTGTGAAATGATTGTGCGTCAACCAAACATTGACACTGTTCATTTTTAGGACAAGAAAATCAGAAAGATAAATTTCTTATTATTGGCATCGCTGGCGGCGTGGGTGTTTTGATAATAATAGGATTAGTGTTTTTATTCCTAAGACGACGCCGGAGTGAAAGGTCTCAGTGCACTTATGATAGGAAACAATCGTATATGAACGAGATGTATTCACTTGAGTATACCGACAGCGGTAACCCCAGGTCACCTGAAGATGAATTGGACACGAGTGAAGAACGTCGTGAGTCGTTGAGTAGCGATAAATTCAATGATGATACTAAGTTTTAAAGACATTCAGCCGAGTTTACAGCGCGTGGGATTTATATACACTCGTCGGCAGGCAGGTAGAGACATACGTAACTTAAAAAATAATAATTGTTGATAATTTAATACCATAAATCCTCCCGGATCATAGTTCACCTTAGGGCGCTTTCCTTTATACGGAAAAAACGGCCAGAGTGGTCTTGTAGAATGTTTCAAGAACTCTGCATTCAAGTATATCGTTATTTACATCTGCCTAGCATAGGAAATACAGTTTTATCGCTATATTCTTAACGAAATACTCTATTTCAATTTAAAATATGACCGGCTTGACCATTTTGGCCGCTTAATGGAAAGCGCACTAAGTGAAAAGGATATTCTGTTAACAAGGGGGAATTTCGTTTTATGCCAATCAGCGAATTTGTTTACTTTTTTAATAATCAATCAGAATGCAAAAATTTTGTCTACTTCCGGTAATGTACATTATTTATCCTTTTACATGAAGATACGTTCCAATATAACCAGGGAGCAGCGTGGCAGCGTCTTCAAACAACTTCCCATCAAATGTGGTATAACCACTCCCTAAAATAGACAAAACACTTCTCGAGGTTTCGACCTGAGCTAGGGCCTTCGTCAGGAGAGTCATACTAACTTTATTGGCGAAGGCCCTCAGGTCGAAACGTCGAGAAGTGTTTTGTCTATTTTATGCAGTTGTTATACCACATTTGATGCTAAGTTATTTTACATGAAGTATTAAATATTTAGGCATTCTGATTGGCTTTCCCTGAAAATGTGATCAAATGTGCCGATTAGTTCCACGAAATTAGTTAGACGAAATTCCACCCGCCTGTTGATTAATAATACTTTATTTTATTTTTTTTCTTGCGGTCCGAATTCATACTTTAGCGTTTCCTGCAATCTGATTGGCTACGCAAGCGGTCCGTATGAGGCCGTACGGACCGCTCGTATACGGACCGCGCGAGATTTAGAAGCTTAAGCAGGCACGCATGGGGGACGGGTAATTAAAAAAAATAAATCTATTATTTACCAGTTTAGTCGGTCTGTATAGGGAAATATTTCCCTCGGTCTCAAAAACGTCCCTCGGCCTTCGGCCTCGGGCTGTTTTTGAGACTTTGGTAAATAACATATATATGTTATCATTTCCAATTTAAGTTTGTTTAATTAGCTAATTATGTATTTTATAATATTATCAAATTGGCAAATTAATGTGAATTGCAAAAAATTAATTAATTAATTTAAAAAATTAATGCAAATTAATTAACATAGATTCATGTGTAGGTCATACTTCATTGAGCTCCCAGCACCCACTGGAAGACGCGAAGTTCTGAAAACGCCGGAAAAACATCCAACAGAATTTTCTTGTTTTCAGTTTACAAAACTAAACTCCACTGCACTCAGGCATTTGTCTAACACGGCAGAAATTGGTGTTTATGAAGTTTCAAGCCTAAAATCCGATCACTGGTTCACATTGTGCATTGCTGTATCGCTATCCGAAAGAGAAAACCATTGAAGAACTTTAAAAAGTTCGGGTTTTTCTTCCGAATACGCACTATGCAATCTTTTGACAGCTCATCATACACATCTGACAGCCTGTGAAATTTCCATTAATGGCCATTTTGAGGCTTAAAGTATACACAAGGTTATTAATTCAGATGATTCGTTTTTGCCGTGTGCAAGCTTCAAATCTTTTGTGCAAGACATATTTTGTATAGTATCTATGAATCTTTTTTCTCACCAAGTACTAGTTTGAAGCCTATAAGTATTGAGAATTGCGGCTAAGTATTTTTCAATTTTACCAATTTCCGCGGTGTCCATTTGTCTGGGGGTGACTCCCTTTCTTCTGAAAGCCGTGGTTTTTACTGTCATTTAACATAATATTTGGAAATACACCACCAATTAAGTTATGCTTCCAGCTGCGCGACTGACTGCAGGCTCTTCAGTGTATTTAAATTTTAAACTTAGCAGTAAAACTTTTTTTATTTTAGAACTTTAGCTAACAAACTGTTCATCAATAATTTTAAAATTTAGCAATGCATTTATTAAATTTTTGCCGCATATTTGGCTCAATATTTTTTTACATATATAGAGCTGGCTAGTCAGCAGCAATTTCCCAACTCTCGAGTGCAAATTGAGCATTTCTGAGCAAACTTCTGAGCATTTCTGCTCAATGAGGCGGATGATTCATCGTGCACCTCCTACGGGCTATATATAGCAACCACACGCAGGGTCCATGAAAGAAACCCAAAATAATATTTAATTGATTGCTTTTAATTTAGTTTGTTTCGTCTGGCATGAAGACTATATATAAGATGGTTAATGTTATGACAGCAATGACAAATTGGCATGTCCTCGTCGGATGAGCTGAATTGCATGTATAGGAAGTTTTGAGGGAACCCTGTGGCTATAAAGCCCTGCTTACACTACACTCAATTTATTGGCACAGCACGGCTAATAGGAGTACCCGTGCCCAATATTATTAGTGCTAAAGCCCCGTTTACACTACACTCAATTTATTAGTACGGCACGGTGAAGATCGGTACTCGTACCAAATTTTATCAGTGTTCAGGCTACCAAAACAAAGGCCGGGCACGGATGAAATTGGCACGGGTATCCATTTTAACCGTGCCGTGCCAATAAATTGACTGTAGTGTAAACGGGACTTAAGGCTACCGGGTACCCATTTTAGTCGTGCCGTGCCAATAAATCGAGTGTAGTTTACCCGAGCTTATAGGCAGTAGCAATGCCTTAGATAAAAGCACTTTCTCCCTCTGTTATCTGGTAATAATGACGGCTGCATGTCGCTGTATGCAAATGTGTATATTTGCATTAACCCATCTATACATGCACAATGCAGAACCTTCAACGGTTAAAATTATATGCCTTCGTAGGGCGTTATCATAAATCCTAAAATTGTCGAGGTTACTATTATACGGCGTCGGCCACGATTCGAAACATTTCGATCTTTGATATCTTCACATTGTATATATTTCTACAAGCAGCGATTGAAACTGCATGACTATTTCACGTTTACATTAATATATATACATAAACAGTAAGTAATGTTTTAATTTTAGCTATTTAAATTTTAATGCACAAAACGGTGACATTTTATAAAGGAAATGAAAATCTTGATCGAGTAACTATATATATACGTCTTCATTAATTATAAATAATCGCATCGCCGTGGCCAATATATTGCAATATACATAATTATATTGTTCCCTCTATATAGTCAACGAGCTTTGCGTCTCCAGTACAGCGCAAGAAATGTTTTACGATAGTTGGTTAAACGCTTAAAATATATTAAAGGGTTCACGGCAAAAGTGCTATAGAACAGCGCAAGTGAAAAACGAAACGATATATCAATAGCCGATCGATATCCCAAACTCTTGATTCCCTTGATTTCCTTCTCCTTTACCAACTTCTTTACTATTTTGTAAGTAGTTATGAGAGGGATCACGCCAATCACAGCAATGCATGCCACCAAAGCTATGGTATTCATGAACCGTCTTTCCCGTGATGCTCGAATTGCTTGTGTACGGTTCGATCTGACGTCTGGATTGTGCGACTCTAAATTTCGCGACTGGATTCGCAACGATCGAGTTGTCATTACATACAACAATCCTGCCAAGATGGTGAATGTCAATCCCGTGTAAATATGTGCAGAATTGACTTCAAATAATACAACTTTTTCGGGTAAAAATAATTCTCTAATATTATACAAAGGTAGCATCCAAAGGGGTATTATCCAAAGACCAATTCTTTTACCCTTTGTTAAGGATTTATGTCTGAATGGACAAGTCACTATCAGAAAGCGATCGACTGCGATTGCAAAAATTGACATGATCGATACAGCCCCCATTGAGCGCCAAATAAAGAAGAAGACCCAATGTAACTCTTGTGTCACGAATAGACCACAGCAACATATTACTAGGTCAGAGAATGCTAGGTTTGCTACGAGATACGTTGCAGAATTCCTGAAACACTTCAAAGGATCTTTGACAAAAGCAATCCAATGTAGTACATGAGATACGATGCCGAATAAACAGATAAAATACAGATGCAGCTTCCTGTACTCGAGTTCGAAAGTCATTTTCGCCGTTTTTTCCTGCTCCGTTTCCAAGGTTTGATAAGATGAACATGCAAGTTGTCCAAGAGAAAGGTTTACATGCAACAGCGAGACGAGTTATGATTATCAGAGATAAATTATGAAATATCGTACGACTCCACAGTCCCCTATCATCTTTTGTAAACAAATTTGCTTCATCAATTCATCAAGTATAGATTGACATTCAAAGACAAAATTAAATACAAGATTGATAACACCTTTAGCTATTATATATAGCGCAATAAAAGGCGGACAACTGCTCATTACGATTTTTCATTACTATTATTACTATTATTATTATTACTATTATTGGTTTTTAAAATGAGTTAAACTAGGAAAAAATGCTTAGTGATAGCGACTGTTGAGGTGCCGTGATAATTTTTTTATTTCAAAATGTAAAGTTCCGAAAGAACCCGAACCGAAAGAATCGTTTCGTCTTAATTTTTTTGTGTATTCCTGGCGGATGATAGGTCACACTTGATGACATGTATACTCATCATGCTGTTCAAGAGCCATTTTCATAGGGATTTGGGCTTGGGAGCTGCAGCCCTTTTTGACGTCAGTGTTCCCCACCTATCCACTACGGTTCGGTTTTAAGGGGTGATCGATGTGTATAAAGGTCACATCGCAACAAAAATTGTGCAAACGCCTTACCTCGAACCATAAACAAGAATAGTATAAGCTTTACTTTGTGGTGTTCAGAAGTCGGATTGTGTAAACTAAGTTCTAATTACAAAAAAACATGATTTGTCGCATAGCCTATATATATGTGCTTTCAAAAGCAAGCGCCTGCGATTTTGCTGTCTTAAATTTGACGTAGTTACTTAAGCCTGGGTCACACCTGTCTTAAGAATCGGGGATTCCTTTTGTTTGAATTCACTGCGGAGATCCCTGATTCTTAGGACCCAATGTGAACCAGGCTTTATCAATCTTATCTCAGTCTTCTTTATCCAAAGCCGAGTAATAGGATGCAGCGATTCACCTGACATCTTGCCTAAGGCTTTCTGATAGTGATGGCTGTTATATCTACAGGTATATATATTTAAAGGCAACAATTTATATATCCGCTACGGGTGAACTTTTTATGTTGAGCGTGAACGACTAACATTGGACCGAGTTTGTTCGCCTTTTATCGGCTAACTTTTGTCGGATATTGCACTATTATTTTCGGCGGAACTTTCTTATAATTCATACTTGTCTACTTTATAATTTTAGAACGAAACTTCTGAAGAAAAGCTTGAATTTTGAAGAGATGCATGACCACGTTAAGGTTCGTTAGCCCGACTTTTGCATTTTACAAAACTCTCTGTGCGCCTGCAATAAGTGTGCGAATTTTTTGAGCGTTCATATGCTTTGATATAAAACTTTTACCCCGGTTTAATAAGGCAAGATTTTCGGAGCAATTATAGAATACCTGGCCAACTCTACCCTTAACAGTGCATACCATATATATAAAAAGGCCTACTTTGTTTTACGTTACTGAATGCATGAATTGGACTTTCATGTACAGCCGGACAAGAATAAACACTATTTTTAAAGAACAGGGCAGTTCTGTTAGTTCTGTACACTAAAATTGATCCCTCTAACAGATCTTAAACATTTAATGCACTATTATATAGCCTGGAATTCTATAAATGTACCAGATTTTCTGACTATCTTTGTAAATCAATGGTTTCTAAAACGTTGACCTATATGCTATGCCTATGGCTACGACACTAATATATGAAACGTGTAGGCATGTATAGCAAGGCCACGGATTGCATGGACCCGGCGTTATTTAACTCTGAGTTTCCTAGTTTTTAATATCAAATAAACCAAAATATATTACAACGTTGTATGTGCATGTTACGAAAGGGAAATCAGGCAGTCTGTTTTATCATTTCAAAAATATACGCGTTATATTAGGCTTTTTCTATCAAATAAGAAATAATCAAAAAAAACATAACAAAAGTCAGTGCCAGAAGTAGGAAAGTAGGATGTTCGCCCATATGCATTACTAGCTTCAAGTCTACATCTTCCACTCTCTAATACACCCTACACTATTTCAGTTGGACAAGTGGAAAACTAATGCGTAAGCACTTTAGAAGTCAATATTGTGAACATACTCGAATCTTTTCGGTTTCGTCTTGTGGTAGACGATATTTCGAAAAACTTAGATTCGATACTATTTAATAACTTAACAGTTAACAACAGCTCGGCAGCTGGTATAGACACTTTTCAAGTCTCGACTGTTGAAAACGTTAATGAATCTTAATCTGACATCTATCTTTACCGTGAATATCGTTAGAAATATTGGTATATATTGGTGGAAAAACTAATCAATATTGCATCGAAAATCGAAATCGATATTGCCTGCCACTATTGCACTATCGGTGTTTGCGTTGGGTTTCCTCGGAGTCCAGTTAATTAACCGCCCGCACGCAAGGTTATATTGCTGACGCGCTTGCGGGTATACACCCGCATTTTGGCATTTGTAAGTAGTTGTTGACAAATGAACAATCATCAAATCATGCTCATGGAGAGCAAAGAGTTTTATTGAAGGATTTGTGGATCGAATATTTTGCTCTTTTCACATCTCGTCGAGTAATGATAATCTCAAATATAATTGTGGCTCTTTGTTTGCTCACAGTGATAAATGTGAAGCCGATCAAGTCATCTAATTCAACAAAATGTCACAGGCTTTGTGTTTGCCCTAATTTGACGATCGTAGATTGTTCGAATAAAAGTTTAACTTCGGTGCCTGATGATCTGCCAGTCAGTGTGAAAATATTGTAAGTACTGCTTTATGTTTCCTACTTATTCTATCCAAATTATTCTACAAAGACAGATGTTCACGCTCCTTGCTAGTACTTCGTGTGATATATGGCTTTCTTATACCCTCTTGCAAGTGTCAAACTCAAAGTGTATTTATACTCTCATTCGTATTGCTTATTCGTTTACGCGCTTCTGTGTTTGCTCAGCCATGCGAAAGCCGTAATTTCGTCTAATGGTATTACAGTGAAGTCTAGATTAATACGGTTAATGCAGTTGATTTTACCTAAATTGCCCAATTTTATAGTACATGGCACGAACATATGTATGCGTGGCTACATATGCCATTATTGTCCATATCTGTTTACAATATTTTGCCCCGACAGTTGGCCGGTACATTCAATTCTTCGTCTTTGGCGGACTAGATTATTCTGTTTATTCATTGACTAATTATTCAATATCTGTTGCCGGTCGATATTGGGTCGTTCGCATAGCTTTTAATTAATTTAATAAATTTATCTTTGTCGTATGTGTATGGTAGACTGTAGAGATGCCGAAAGAATATTATATCCCTCATAATTTATCGTGTTGTGTTTTTGTGAAAATGAAAAAGAAACATTGAACTCGTGCTATTGTGCAAAGTTTAAAAGTTACCTGCTTGAGACTGACCTGCTTGGCGATTAGGCTTATGATGCATTTGCATCATCCTGTCAATTTTTAACTTATATTTGATACAAAGCACTGATAGCAGTATTCTTTTATCTGGCATTTATCATGGGCATGGTAGTTCTGCTTTGGTAACAATGCAATTTTATGTATCATATTGTGATATACATAAGAAAATGATAAGGCTTTTGAATTGGTAACATAACATCAGCATGGGTTGTAAATTGTAAGCACTTACATTGTATAACCCCTGAGGTTGTCTTCATGTAGGTTGAAGCATACACTTCATGGATTCCTCTCATAATTTTTTGCTCATACTCATATGAAGTAAGCCCTTAAACAATATATTGCAACTTGAATAATGTAACCAATAACTAAATATCAATGCAGTGTGACTCTTTGCTTTCGAAATATTATTGGAGTTGACAAAAGCAGGGGCTGCATACAAATGCAGACAAAGGCGAGACAAAGGGAAAATTACACAAAGAGATGATGGCTAAACATTTGTTATAAAATATTTCATCAGAATGTTTCCTTCATCTTTCCACACTCTCACAATAGTTGCATGCCCATTTGAAATTATTGTGAATGTCTAGGGTCTATTAGATCAAGCTGCATTACTCAACATGAATTTCAACCTCATTGAAATTCAGCCTAGCTTTAAGAAATGTTTTGTGTTTTGGCAAGACTTAGCAACTGGCAGTCATTCTCTAACAATATATCTTTAAGTAACATCTTTGCATGCAAGCACCTTACAGCAAATGAGATCCAAGTGATCATAGACTTGTTCAAAATCATCTCTATCCAGAACAGCTCAATATGAATTAATCTTGCTGTAAGCAATGATTCTCTTGCATCCATAAAATGTTTGTTGGGCTCTTGGCAGCTTATCAATGATGATTGGTATTTAAGTCCACTCAGCATGCTGGTTTCTTATTCATAGAAAGCATGCTTAGAGGTAGTTGACCCTTGAATGCTGCATGTCCTATAAGGAAAAAGACAATTCTCTTATGTCTATAGTGAATGGAATAGTAATTTAAAAACATCCTCCTGCCAACAATTTCAAGGAGTAAATCCCAAAAAGGTAAAGTCATCAGGCACAATTCAAGCACATATAAATTTCCCTTTTTTTCTTCATATCTGGAATTAAAAGATGGATTGATTCAAAAACCAGACTGTCAAGCTGTTTGCATAATTTTCTTTCTTTTTCAAATAAAGCGATTGTTTCTGTGGTAGCAGAAATTAGCCAATTTCATAGGGTTTCTCTTCCAATTCAATTAGTGTTTTGTTTTATGGTAGCATCCACAGTATCTAAACCTTATCAGAATCCATCTTGCATGAGATTTGGCAGCAAAATTATGTGTAAATGTGGGCCTATTATACCTGTCCCTATACTGATGTTGCAATGCATACATTGCACCATGCGTTTTACGGATCATTGTTAGTTTTTGAAGATATAGGTAACAATGGGTTTAGTAACTTTATTTGATGGGTTTTGTATACTTTGGTTCATGCAATTGGGATGTGCTATGAGTCACTGCAGTAAGACATTGAGAGAGTACCACGCATTGCTTCTGACAGGCGTTTTTAGGCCGAATTGAAAAAAAAAGGGGGGGGGGGAAGGGATCTAAACTCAAAAAGATTAATTTTACAATCGAACAATGCCCTCTGTACGTCAATTCCGTAATTGCTTTCAGATGGTAATCCTGACTTATGACAATGTGTTCAGGAAGTAATTCATAATTGTTTTACGTTTAATAAGACTATTTTCGGGCATGAAATATTTAACCCCGATTAGCAAAGTGATAACCATCATTTGATCTCCTTGGGGCATCTTTCGTGCCGTATCATTTACATCGACAGAGTTCAGTTAATTTGAGTTTACGAAATACCGGATGCTCGCGTTTATTTTCAGTGCTTTCAATATCGTTTCCGGTTTTTTTTTCGTTCCATATCGACTGGATGTTTCTGCTTCTAGAAAATGCACCGTGTGTGTATTGTAAGAGGCGTAGTTTGAATGAAATGTTCGTGGCGAATAATGTAAAAGGTCTTCGTGACTCTGCCTCTGATCAGAAATAGGTTTTAATTCAGACGCCGCAGTCTTCGACGGAGTAATCAATGATTCTACTCGTCGAGGAATGCAGACTAGCAGTCGTAAGCATGTAGTTGTAAACAATAAATATCCTTGACCATTGAAACGTTCTTTAATTTAATACAATATATGTGTATAAAAAGGTTTACAATAGTAAATCTTGTCAATTTTAGTCTTTAGAACGGCGACTATCACAAAATGAGTAATATTTTAAATTTTTAATGCAAGAATTTGTAAAATGCGAAACGTATAGCCCTGCGCAACAATTTCTTTCAGTAGAAATCACGCGGCAAAGATACTACACGATAGCACGAGACAAAAAAGAGAAAACCTCTCGATGTTTTCAACACAATGATGCACGAACTATTATTCTGACGAAGGTGTGTTTAAATCGAATCGTCGAGTTTTTTCTCGTGCATATTTATAAAAGGCAGTTTAAACAACTTCAAAGTCTGTTGTTATGATTCCATACGTAGCTATAATCTTTTGAGAACATGCAGAGACAAAGGGATCATTCGCTTGCGGGCTATCGAAACGTGCTCGTTCTCATATACTCGGAACTTTGTTGTATAGATTATAAGGATTAGTAACTGACGCCCTATATATGTAGGGCCTTGTTGACATTTGTCACGAGGCTCGTCGAGAAAAAACACTCGAGTGAAACACACCGATTATAGGGCCAGATGCTTTTAAAGGTCGGAAATGTAAAACAAAATTTGTCGAATTTTGAACTAAATCTCTTGGTCCTTTAATAAGGCTGGATATTTTCTAACATTTTGTGAAATACAGTTTTCAGTATTTCGTAGCGTTTTAGGAAGTTTCGAACACGGCAAAATAGGCAAGTTAGCATGTTGACAGGAAAACGTGAGTGTGTGCGGGAGTGTCAGTGCAGGGTGGGAAGAGGATATGTTTCATCGTCACGTAATTTTCGAGAGGGTATATTAGTAATTGTGACACAAGTATAACAAGCTCTCAGATGGGAACGGGGGAGTCAAAAACATGGCCAAAAAGCGTCACGTATTTTGTGGACAGCTTTTTTTTATCACACCCAGACTTTTTGATCACATCCAACTGACTCGACTGTAGTTGTTTTTTCCATCTTCCGGTGGCTTTTTTGGCCGCCATCTTGGTGAAAAGCATCTATAAGCCGGAATTATTCAGCGCGAAAAAAATCACTAGTGAAAACTGGTATATCCGGCAAAATAGAGTTGGCATTTATAGACAACAGCTATATAGAAATCTCTGTGTTATTTAACATGACTTAGTCACGGGTGTAGATAAAAGGCGGGCGCGGACTGGCGGACGCGGACTGGCAGACGCGGACCGGCGGACGCTGACTGGCGGACCGAAAAAGATTATATTATTAATTATTGTGTTATTAATTAATGATTACATTATCACTTATGAATATTATTATACTTTTTGCTAATTATTTAATCCACTATTTTCTAAATATTCTACGTGCTCTGGTAACAGGCAAGCTCTAATTTCTCGTGGTATTTGTACAAGAGAGGGTGCAAAATATGGTTGTCTTTTCTTTAAGCATTCCCGGGAGTTTCATTTAACTCTCAGGTTCCATCATAATAGGGTCTATTCGCATAAGGCATAATCACTAAATCCCAAGGTCCCAATTTGATCGAGAAATCACCCTAGGGGTCTTTGAGTGCGCGCGCCAAAAGTTTACGCTTATATTACGATAACATGTAAAGTCATGTAAAACAAATTAATAAAGGGATGTTTTATAGTTACAATTACGAAAATTGACCTTTAAATCTTGGCTGCTTCAGACGAAACACTACACCGGTTTACAGTATCTTTTGATGTGGCGCTGTACGCATCAAGGAAATTAAATTCACATAGGCAACAAAGCAGCTCTTCTCACCCGAATACCAGTTAACGAGTTTCTTTTGTAATATCGCACGTCTGTCGCTAAGTTAGCATCCGTTTTTGTTAAAAAAAGATTCATGTATCAAGTGAAGAAATGCTTTGGATGTGGGCAATCGCTAAAACCAGGAGGGAATATAGGGCTCCCCCTTGGGATTTAGTAATTGTGTCATATGCGAATAGACCTTATTACGATGGAACCGGAGAGTTAAAGGAAACTCCCGGGAATGTTTACTACCACGTAAACAGTGGATGCTTAAAGAAAAGACAACCATATTTTGCACCCTCTCTTGTACAAATACCACAAGAAATTAGAGCTTGCCTGTTACCAGAGCACGTAGAATATTTAGAAAATAGTGGATTAAATAATTAGCAAAAAGTATAATAATATTCATAAGTGATAATGTAATCATTAATCAATAACACAATAATTAATAATATAATCTTTTTCGGTCCGCCGGTCAGCGTCCGCCAGTCCGCGCCCGCCGGTCCGCGTCCGCCGGTCCGCGTCCGCCAGTCCGCGTCCGCCAGTCCGCGTCCGCCAGTCCGCGCCCGCCTTTTATCTACACCCCTTAGTCACTCAGGCTATGGGTTCTATTTGAGGCAACAACGATAGCCGCAAAAGACAGGAAATTACTCCTAATTTCCTTCCTTGTTGGAATCTTTAATCTTCGTGGTATCAACAAACGTTTCTTCAGCATTTCTTCCCTGTGCAAAACAACGAGAACCCCTGATTGTATTATATTGCCAATATACTGAAACATGCAACAACTAGCAATTGAAATTAAACTTTTAACTGAAATTTCATTTTCTACCATTACGTAATTATAACTCTGATACTAGGCTATAAATAACAGTTATTAGCTATGCAAGAAAGACCAATCTATTGCCAGTAAAAATTTCTCAGAGTGTTTGACAGAACAATCATTCTTGACTTATGTATATACATAGGTCTATTTCTTCTACAGTGACCACAAATGCAGCCTTTAATTATAGAAAAACTATGTATTTTATAGATTATTAAAACACAATGGGATAAAGAGCTTATCACCTAATAGTTTTCTTGGTCTTCGTAATCTGACGGAAGTGTAAGTAGCGTAATGTTATGCTATTCATGCGAGATACGTGATGTAATTTCCTGTATACAGTATAATTCACCTTTTACACAAGAGCTCCTTGTGGAAAAATTTTGGGGCGGTTGTTCAAAACTAGGTTAGCACTCACCCCTTGGGTTAAATTTTAATCCACTGTTTCAGTTTACGTGCTTCTCCATCGATGTTCGTTTTAAAGCTTTGCAAAGTAAAAAGTAAGACTTTCATTGTTCGCCCAAATACTCTTGGGAAAAATATTACTAGCGATGAAAAATATTGATGTAAAGATATGCGTTAATCGTGGGTTAAGTTAACCGTCTTTTGAACAACTGCTTCCTGATTGTAAAAATTGTGGTATCGGACAGCGAGGCATTTAAGAAAAACACGCTGTAAAAACCATAAGCTTGTTTGCATTAAGTTTTAACGAAAGTCATTCCTTTGTTGCTGGTTTAGTGACCTTTCTGGAAATAAACTTGATTGCAACTGTTCACTGTCTTGGTTGAAAAATGCGAGTAGCTCTCGTATAAAGTTTAAAGCGATCTGTGAAAGCCCACCTCAGATCAGCGGGAGATCATTCAAAGACATTTCGATGGACGATATGTGTAGTAAGTTCATAAACTGTATGTCTGTGAATTGTACATACTTCAAGGGGCCTCTAATCAACTATATAGATGTAGAATTGCCAACACTCACGGTTCAATTAGAGACAAAAGAAATGAGCTAATATTGGGCGGCCGGGTTCTGTCCCAGAACCCATTTTCGCGTATAGTGAGAATATCAGTTTAAATAAAAAAAGATCGAAAAACCTTTTGCCCAAACATTTTGGCTTCTTTTCAATGGTAAAGACACTTTAAACTGATTGATTGTCAACAAAGCCTTCTTTGACTCCTGCACTTGAGTGCAGTTTCGACGGTCAATAACTCCCGTTTCCACTTCTATCACCAACAGCTGCTTTTATTGCATTTCAGGCACCCCTTCATCAACTCAAGTTGCTATAACACCTGGCCGGAGTACGGTGAGTGTTTAAATCGAGATTACGGTAATACTGCAGTAGTAACGGCAAGTTATTGTGTGTTTAGGGTCTCTGAAATATAATGCATGCATTGTCTTGACCGTTTATGTTATCGCTTAAAAATGGAAATTATTGTAAGAGAAGAGCTGTAAGAGTTAAGTTTCTTTTAGCTACCCAAAGAGAAATTTCAAAATTAAGGGAAGTGCTGTTTAGTCTACAACTTTTCACGTTTCAGCAGTCGCAAACCAATACGACGCCTCATCCTACAACCATGCCTGCGCTATCTACGGCCAAAGAATCTGTAACGTCAAGCAAAATTCGTACAACAACTGCAAATACCTCAATGACACGTAGTACTCCCCAAACGACGATTATCGAAACGCAAACGACAACGGTCAAACCTCAAACGACGACCGTCGAAGTCCAAACGACGACCGTCAAAGTCCAAACGACGACCGTCGAAGGCCAAACGACGACTGTCAAACCCAAAACGGCAACTGCCGAACCTCAAACGACCACCCACGATGCTCCAACAACAGTTGAACGAACAGAAACAAAAATTACAATGCCTCAACCGACCCATCAACCGAATGTTAGTTCTTCTCCGGCCCCAACGGGTCGGCAGAATCTGACAGATTCTGGTAATCTAACTAGTATAGTTGAAAGGTCTAACAGGAAAGACTTGAATGCCGTGTTGCTCAGGGATGTGATTAAGAAGCTTGAAAGTGTTGTGGAAGGACAGAATCACAGCGACAGCAAGACAACAAAGGTAACCGTCGCGCTATTAAAAGTACTAATTCATTCCGAAGAGTCGAATCATCACATTGCACATGCGCCGGATACAGACAAAAATTTGTCGAGAGTCTTACGTTCATCCAGGCACTAGAGGATTAGAAAAGCCTTGTATTTAAACTACTTGTCTCTCAGATCTCTTTTGAAAGTTCCCTAGTTCCAGACTTTTCCCAATTTTTCTCTATAGGATATTTTACTTGTCTCAAGCAATCTAATGAGAAAAGAAAATCGCAAAATCTGGTCTACTGCGAACAAGGTTTAGTATATAGATATATTCATAGTAAGGTGTCCTCGTGTTTTTGCGATTCGAACTAAGATTAAGAAGATCATCAATTAAAGTTCTTGTTATCAATTATCATAATCCGTCCATCAAATCGCCCAAACTTCGTATATATTACGTGTGTTTTATATTATATAGTTGTTTGCATATCATGCACCATCGCTTTTGACTAAATGTTAACACCATATAATTTTTTTTATTTAGAATTTTCCTGCAGGCGAAAGCCTTCTCAAAATTGTCAATAAAGCAATGAGACTTTTCGCATTGGGGATGTTAAAATCAACGACAAATAACTCGCAACATTTCTCGGTCAACCACACCAATCTTGGTAAGTTGACTGCGGAGAATTCTAGAGTGTCTCACTTGATATATCCACTACATGGTGTAACAGAATTTTGAAGATTTATGCTTACTAAAGTTAAAGTATCACTGGCTTTTTGACTCTCGATTTAGAGGCTGAAATCTATGTTGATGTTGGGCAGAAGTTATCGGAGAAGGAAATTCAATTTCCTTCTACAAAGTCTACTAAGAATGATTACGTTACGTTCTCCAAATCAAGTTTTAAAACAGCAGGTAACTTCCATCTTAGGGTCTCAAAAATCCTGCATGGAAACGGCTTAGGTTTGGAACCTGATATTTAGATTAATTTATGCACGTCATTTACACGTTCAAATTTATACATATTAAAAAGGTTTACACGAATCTTGTTTATTTGTTCTTATATGTCCGTAATATACTTATCGTCTAGGAACTACATTCCCTCTTGCATACGCGGTAGTAAATCTACAGATAACCTTACATTTGTTCATTTTTATTAGGCAAAAATAAAGTGTCTGTGATTGGAATGAAATCTGCCGAGTTAGGAGACCTTTTACCTCAGCGTTCATTGATTGATGATTTCGACAGGTACTGTGAAAGCTTTAATGGCGAAAAGTTACTGTGCTATTAAACGTTTCTTGAGAAAAAAGGATCAACTTTTCACCTACCCTGTATACCAGGGATGGATTAACCTTAGGTCATTAGGTGCACACCCATCTAAGTCTAAGTCACAGAGCTATCCAATATCTTTTGCCGTGCACATGTTTTCTTAGCGTGTTTATTTTTCACAATAGTTTCAAAACTGGTTCTGGTGTACTGTCAGCAAGTGTTCTTTCCCTCGAAGGAAAGATTTCATCATCAGTAAAAATTAGTTTTAACAACAAGGTAAGACCGCGTGAAATTTGGCACAAAAGTATATAATAGTTTGGAGGGGGTTTATATGAGGGTAAACTCACCCCCCACAAGAAAATTCCCGATTGTGCAATAGATCCTCAATGTAGCTACATATTTCACCAGAGTGTTTGTGGTCAAAATATGTTTGAAAAACTGAACTAAATTTCATGACAGTCATTTTTTCCTAAACGTTTTTGCATGCTTGAATAATTTGAATACTCACTGCCGGTCAACTTTACCGTAATGGCATAAATTATACACTTATTTTTTTACTTATTGCTTTATATGTGTTTTGGGTGCGCATACTGTGTTAATTGTTATACAACTATATAATTGTTTGTCATTCCTGCGACATATCGCTTTTTAATTTGTTTCTCCGCCAATAAATGGGCACCCAGCTTTAGAATATTTCTTTTTCTTCCAGGGTTTCTTAGGCAAGGACGAGGAACTCACTAAATGTGTCTTTTGGAAACATGAAAAGTAAGTTCCACACTTCCATTTCCGCCTATGGGTATACCCTTAGCCGTAAATTAGGTAACAACTTCAGATTGTACCATTTTATTTGACGCGTTACTTGGGAGTTTTAAAAATTCAAGTTAATAGATCTTTGAACTGTACCAAAGCGGCATGCGTTGCCAACTTGTACATGAGTGCATACCCCCTCCCCCGGCTGTCTGGTAAAAATATTTGTGTATGCTGCAGTACGGGCAAGGATGGCAATGAAGAAGTGTCAAGTGGATGGTCTGATGAAGGTTGTAGACTTTCATCACGCAACAGAAGCACGACGATATGCCACTGTGATCACATGACTGACTTTGCAGTGCTAACACAAAGTATACAGGTGGGTCAAGCATCGTCAACTCGAGTTAACCAAATAGTAATGGCTGGTGATGGTATTTGATAGGCTCGATGACGTCTTCAATCATCATTGCCAAGCTAATCAAGCTTTATGACATTAAACGACTTAATGAGACGATTGCATAATTTTTTCTGTTTCAGTTTAAGGTGGTTACGAAGCCCACAGTGATCATGTACGTCGCTGGTCTATGTCTGTTGTTTGGAGCATTGATTGCTATGATGCGAAATATTTTTGTTTGGTGGTAAGTATATAATTGGATATGAAAAGAGTAATAGTAATAGTAATAGTAAGAGTAAGAGTAAGAGTAAGAGTAAGAGTAAGAGTAAGTGTAAGAGTAAGAGTAAGAGTAAGAGTAAGAGTCATAGCGAATAGCGAAAAGTAATAGCAAATAGCGAATAGCGAAAAGTTATAGCGAATAGCGAAAAGTAAGAGCGAATAGCGACGTGCCAATAGCGAATAGCGAAAAGTAAGAGGGAATAGCGAACAGTAAGAGGGAATAGCGAAAAGTAAGAGCGAATAGCGAAAAGTAAGAGGGAATAGCGAACAGTAAGAGGGAATAGCGAAAAGTAAGAGCGAATAGCGAAAAGTAAGAGGGAATAGCGAACAGTAAGAGGGAATAGCGAAAAGTAAGAGGGAATAGCGAAAAGTAAGAGGGAATAGCGAAAAGTAAGAGCGAATAGCGAAAAGTAAGAGCGAATAGCAAAAAGTAAGAGCGAATAGCGAAAAGTAAGAGGGAATAGCGAACAGTAAGAGGGAATAGCGAAAAGTAAGAGGGAATAGCGAAAAGTAAGAGCGAATAGCGAACAGTAAGAGGGAATAGCGAAAAGTAAGAGCGAATAGCGAAAAGTAAGAGGGAATAGCGAACAGTAAGAGGGAATAGTGAAAAGTAAGAGGGAATAGCGAAAAGTAAGAGGGAATAGCGAAAAGTAAGAGGGAATAGCGAAAAGTAAGAGCGAATAGCGAAAAGTAAGAGCGAATAGCGAAAAGTAAGAGCGAATAGCGAAAAGAAAGAGCGAATAGCGAAAAGTAAGAGCGAATAGCGAAAAGTAAGAGCGAATAGCGAAGTGCGAATAGCGAAGTGCTAATAGCGAATAGCGAAAAGTAAGAGGGAATAGCGAAAAGTAAGAACGAATAGCGAAAAGTAAGAGCGAATAGCGAAAAGTAAGAGCGAATAGCGAAAAGTAAGAGCTAATAGCGAAGTGCGAATAGCGAAGTGCGAATAGCGAAGTGCGAAAAGTAATAGCGAATAGCAAAGTGCGAATGGCGAAAAGTAATAGCGAATAGTAATAGCGAAAAGTAATAGCGAAGTGCAAATAGCGAATAGCGAAAAGTAATAGCGAATAGCAAAAAGTAATAGCGAATGGCGAAAAGTAATAGCAAAGTGCGAATAGCGAAGTGCGAATATCGAATAGCGAAAAGTAATAGCGAAGTGCGAAGAGCGAATAGTAATAGCGAATGGCAAAAGTAATTTCATATGCTTATATAAAAAGCTACGTAGTGTACTCTGATAAATGTGTGTTTGGCAATATTATCGAATTTAACCATTGACACAAAGTGTTCAATAATATATCCTTTAGTAAAACAAGAAATGAAAGGTTGTCTGTTCTCGTTCACGAATGCCTTGCCTTCATACTAGCTGCGGTGGTATTCTTACTAGGACTCTTTTTGGAGCATCATCAGGTACACTCTTACACCATACATTGGCACAACTGAGGAACCGAACCTTAGTATTGTTGATTTATAGCTTTTTTATATTTCTTCGTTTCATATCTGTAGTTTGATTGATTTTAAAGCCTTTTCACAACAGGTTAAAAATCTAAATTACTTGCTTAGCGCGCTATCCGGCCTTCGTATAGGTAGCTACTCTAAATGCCATCCTAACTGATGTAGGATGGCAAGCACCAAATCTTCCTCCCACTGTGTTTTTAACGTGAAATAGATTTTGTATATTTTTTTTCTCTTTTAAAAGGTCATGTGCATGATATTTGCTGCCTTGTTGCATTGGTTTATTCTTGCTGTTTTCTGTTGGATTCTGGCCGAGTTTCTGCAACTGTACATGTGCAGCCATTTTGGATGGAATAGAAGCAGCTCGAGACTGAAGTATTTTTCAGTTATTGGTTGGGGTACGTGTGTTGCGCTATATTATGTACAAGTTGTCTATACAGCTTATCCTTCAAAATTCTCTCGTCCAAGTGCTATATTATACATGCCTTAAATATTTCGCTAAACACCCAGTTACGTTACGGAAAGTACACTACGGTAGTACAGTACCAAGTGCAGCAGATGCGCCATTGTTATACAGTACCTCATAGGTAATTCTAAGGGTTAACTGGTTTTGCAGTGGAAGGATAAAATATCTGGAGGCACTCGAGAAAATCGACTTAAGGTTACAAATTGCAGGGGGAAATTTTTATTTTAAATTACCACGCATATATTTGGGCTGCCTATGATTGCACTTACAAAATTCTCCTAAATTCGAATTGCGGTAGGCGAAGTGAAGTGTTCACAATCTTTCTAACATCCAAGCGTCCTAACAAGTTAATTCATAAAGCATGTATTGTTTTTTTCTCATTTTTTACAGTTTTCCCTTTGGTTCTCGTGGCCATAACACTTGCAATCACACGAAAAAACGAATATGGCTCCACGCAGTGGTGAGCATAAAACATCCAGTAGCTACAATAAACTACAACTGTTTAAAAGATTGAAATCAACTAACCTAAAATGCTTTCCTTTTAGCCGTCTAAATGGTCGAACTCGTCATATTTTGAATTGAATTTGCAGTTGCGAATATTACACTAGGCGTCTAGGCGAAACCTATCCTCTTCCTTAGCTTTGACGTGTGCTGGGTTTATGGCATCGTTGCGTGGAATGGCGACTATAGAACCTAGATTCTGCTAACTAACTGTTCATTTTTGCCTCTTGTTCATAGGTGCTGGTACAGTAATTCTGAGATTATTCTTTTGACCTATGTCGTTCCTATTGTTCTATGCATATTGGTAAGAAATTAATTATACTTAAAACGCTGGATATTCGTGCATAACCCTAACCATACATATTTATCCTTTCCATGCATTTTTAGTTCAGTATTATGGTTATTCTAAAGATTACGTGTTTCAAGTCTGATGCAACGGATGAAGGCGAGAAACGAGATCTAAGGTATCTTATGTTGTATATTATTTCAAACAACCATGTTCTTTCTCTTGAACTTGATCTTTGGGCTTAGGCTCATTTCCAGGTGGAGGCGGGCGAGAAATATTAATCTCTAAAAACATCAAGTGTATTACATGCAGTGTAGAGATTTTGTGAAACGTAAACTTGTGGTACATTTTGGATCGGGCGAAAATAAATCTCTGCCCGCGAGAAACACTATTATATGATATTTTTTCTATTGTTACGTATTTCATCTACAAAACTGTTCTATGCATGCATATATTTTTTTCGGTTTTAACTATACCGGCTGAAACGACAAAATTCCAAATCCATTTATGTAATTTATTATATTAAAACCATCAACTGTCTCCGCGACGAAGCAGCTCATGCGCAGACTGTATTTTTTTTCTTTATGAAGTATTGTCATGGCTCTATCTGCATTTCTCATTCCCCTGGTCCTATGTGCGTTTACAATGGCCGCGTTATCGGCTGAGGAACCGGAGGAAGATGTCTTCCAGTACTTGTTTGCTATGTTTTGTATTCTAGTTGTAAGTATACTTCATTTTCAAATGCTATCCACCGTCCGAATGCATGCGGCATTGATGTTTTGCTCACTGGCAATTCTTGCTGCGATTTTGACGAAGTGCCCCCTTGTTTCAGTTGTTTGAACAACCGTAACTTATCCACTCGTTCACATCTATCAAAAGAGTAAATGGGCCTAGTATAGTGCAAAGGTAGTGCACTAGTATATAGTGCAGAACAACATTGTTTATAACCCTTCTCTCATATTAAAATTTATTGCTATCTTCAATACTTTAGGCAATTTACATCGTGGTATATCATTGTTGGCTAGATAGAGAGGTGATTAAACTGTACATGCATTTTATATATAAATTTTGTATTTTGCCATATATGCACATTTGTTGTCCTGAAAATTGCAATCTTCTCTGTAGGTCATGAAACTTTCAGTTAGAAAGAATGTTGAAAGGCCTCGACCAAAACGTGATTATTACAGCACTAAAGAGACTGTAATGGTAAAAAACTTTAGATTTTTCTTTTCAAAATCTTATCAAAAGCTCAGTTCCACCACGTTGCTTTAGCCGAACTATATATATCCGGTAAGCAAGGTATTATTTAGGACCGGGTTATATAAAGGTAGCTAACTTAATTGTATCTACAGATGGTGACGGTACATATTGGCCAACCCGCATCGCGTATTTTAAAGTTAACTGCAATTTAACTACCTATATTTAAATTGTACATGCAGTTAGGAGTTTTTATACAACCGACCTCTGGACGGCCATAGGGTTAATTCCTTGATCACCGTTCCTTACATGCGGTATACTTAAACGACCTTGAATCCTTGAACTTGTAAGAAGATGTTTCCATGTACTCGCATCAGTCTTGTAGATTTAGTTCATGGATATTGTTTTCTATGAATTTTTTAGTATTCTGAAGGCACCTCCGAAGGGAAGAGTTTCAGTTTAATATTTCCGTCTCGAAAATCTCCGGAAAAGAAGCCTGCGAAGACCGACAGAAAATCAGCGAAAAGAAGCGATTCTTCATCTCCTTTTGACTACGACTCTACCGTACCCATGTATCCTGGTATAAATGATTCCTCGCTGAAGTCATTTAAAAGTCAAGTGTAAGTGTGTTTAAAACCGTAGTGTGCGGGAATGTTAATTATAATGTTTATAGAAGATTAGTGATAGTTTAGAAGAACGAAGGTAACACCTTAGGAGTATACGACACCGCAGAAATTGGTTTTCATGAAATCTCATCACTGTTTCACGGTGACATTCTTCTATTACTAGCAAACAAATTAACAAAATCCTATTAAATGGATAAAAGCAAGTACAAGTATTCCTCAGTAACCTTTCAAAAGAACATCATGCATGCACGTCTGGCAGCTGTGAAGAAAGTATGCATGCATGTATATACATGCGCCTATACTAATTCATGCAGGCAATTCGTTTTTTCTGTTGTGTTCAATTTTAAAAGCTTTAAATTTTTAGTGCAAGAGATATTTTATCGAGCATAAATCTAAGTATATTCCGTATTGCGGCAGAAGTCATATAACGGGCATCCTTAAAATCACATCTTCGATTTTGAGGCTTTCATTGCTCCGGTTTTCAGCAAGTCGAGACCACATAAAAAGACTAATTTCTTCGCTTTCAGGTCAACACAACAGCACACGTTAGACACTCCTCCTAATACGCTGACAGCCATCACGATATCTCGACCAAACAGCCAGTGTATCGAGCTCACCTCACTTTCTGATCTCGACCGACGACCCGACGGTGCTGAGCAAACAGATGCTGGCGAAACCGGCGAGTTCTATGGCTCTAGGCATAGCAACCCGTTGGACAGGGAGAGACAGCGAACTAGCGGCTGTAGCACGGACTGTACAAATAATTCCACTACGTTCGGTAAGGAAAAGGTAGTCCCAAAGCCCTCGGAGGCACCTGGGGACAATGAGGGTAAAAACCGGATTTCTGGTGCCAGTAGCGTGGGGTTATCACGAACGAGCAGGAGCTCAGTGTCCGGTGCTTCACAAACTGCTCCTGGAGAGGTGAGTTACGCGCATTTTGAGAGGCGATTTCTTTATGATTGTCTGCACCTGTGAAAGACTATAGAGTTTAATAGAGGGCTTTCATTTATTGGATCTAAAAACTGCCACAAAGCCATCTTTTAATTTACCACTTATATGGTCTTAGGAATGATAATGTTAATGTGTTGAGAATAATTTGTAGATCTTTTTTGTTGATCTGCCAAATCTATATGCGGCTCGAGGCCCGCGAGTGCGGAGGGGGGAATACCCGCGGCCCACGAGTACTCAAAGTGGCCGGGGGAAATCTCTTGCAAGCATATAATTATATATCAGACGATTCATTCATTTGTTGATTGAGAAGGACAGAGGCTTGTGTCCACCAATTTGCAGGCTGCTTGATTGTTTTGTTGTTATTCATAATGCACTATGTAAATCTCTCTTGGTCTTTTTTAGGAGAACTTAAATGATGACGGATTTGAAGACCAACCGTTCATCCGTCGTGAAAGCGAACTTGGACCTGAGATACGATCGGATCCTCCCGCGAAAATTCCCAAGCGTCGAAAGCGCGGTTCGCGGCGTCGTTTGGATGAAGAGTTTCATGATGATGAAACTGATGAACTAAAACCAAAAGTAACTAGACAGAGCTCTTCCACGTTGCCTTCGGAGGAAAACTCTTCCGTTAAACTCAAACACTACACGAGTTTTTAAATGCTTTATATTAACAGTTCTTTTTATTGCACAATCTGACCTTATTTCCGGCGTTGTCGAAGCTTTTTACCACAATATTTTGTGGGGTTTTTATCGCAATTAATGTTTGAATTTCTTACCGTGATGACTTAGCCTATACTGCTTAGACTCTTCAAAATTTGGCATGTGTACAGCGAGATTTTTCCAAACGTGAAAGGGTCGCCGATTGACCCTCACAAACGTTTCTTGAAATTTAAATTAACATGGGCAAGTTAACGGATAGCGAACAGTCGAATGGGCTACATTTGATAATATCAAGTGATGTTTAATATGTACGCAAAACAGCTTGCAATAGTATCGATGACAATGGAACCTTTCTCTTTCAGTAGACTAGAAAGCGCATATTTAATTGTTTTCATGCCAAATTCAAGTCTTGCATGGAACGGATTATACCTGCGAGTTTGTATATTACATACAAATCGATTTTTTATTGCTTAATATTTGCACTGTTTTAATGACTATATTGTAATTTCGTTTACTGGATGTTTAAAAGTGGAACATGTTACCTTTACAGTGATTTCTCATCATCTGGTCTTTCTTGTTCAAGACGTCAGTCACGTTGCATGCCCTAAAAGGGTTCTAATACTTGACTCCCGCGCACTGAGTCCTGGGAACCAGCACTGGGTAGCACTGGGATCTGGTTGGGTTGGTCCAACCCGTTTAATTGACTGACAGTTAACTTATACAGGCACTTTCAAATAGTCCTTTTTTTGTTTGATTTTTAAACCCTGTAACTTATTAATATAACTTAGTCTCGCCCCTCTAATTTCTTTCCATTTGCACGCAGTCGCAGATGCATACGTATATATATATATATATATATATATATATATATATAATTAACGTTTATTTGTGTTATTTATTAATGCCTGTCTTTTCTCATCAGGTCGGTACATAAACAGACATTCTTCGAATTTAATAGTTAATTGGTATCCAGCTAATGTTTTCCCTTCAACGTTTCATTATAAAGTTGAAAATTAGTTTTTTCCCTTTCCTTGGTTATCTATGCCTGCATGTATGTATGCTATATAGCCTTAAGCGAAATCAAGTCATTATATATATTTTGTAATTACTTTTGGCGTCAATTTAGTTGTCCGGTATGCAAGGGAAGCGATATACCGAATAGAGAAATATTCCCTCTCTCTCGATTGAATTGGTTGAATAATCACAAGCGTCAGTGCGTCACTTATCAGATCGGTAAATAGTTGTCGACGCTTGTAAAACGTGGTATTTATCTGCATATATACAGAAAAAGAAATCCGTCATTGTCCTCTTCAGTGCATGTGTAATAGAAAGAGGTTATACGCGCTTATTATGATGTAAACGCAAATAATTGTCATGCACTATAAATTTATTAACAAAATGAAAATCCAATTCTCGGCAATAGTGAAAACAAACTAATCATGTAGAAAAGTGATATAATTGACCAAAATACAATAGTCGCGCTAAAAGGCTTATATATAGTTGTGTATTTAGACTTATCAGCTTTCGGTCCGTAACCGATGTCGTGCTTTATGAAATAAATAAATGTCTCGCCGAATTATTTAAATTAACTAGTCTTGCACAAATTTGTTTTTAAGCAGTTTGTAATTTGCCGGCCACTGCATGGGTAAAAGCAATCAATTAAAATTTCCTGTGTGAAATTAGATATTCATTTATAGATCATCAAAACTCGAGTTCTGTTCGTCTATAAATGACAATTTTAACACGCTTTTGTGAAGATTTGAAAAGAACATGCTGCAATAGACAAGCATCTTCAAATCAGCGTTTTTCGTTAAAAGGCGAAATGTCTTTTAAAGCTTTGATATTGTTGCCGTTTTAAACACACCTGGGCCATGTGTTTTGGCGAATTTATTAGAATTCTTGCACCTGGTAAATTTGGCCAATCACCGGCGCGCGTTCGTGCGAAGCTGTGCAATTGTTATGATTTCAATAATTGTTTAAAAGGGCGCCGATAATAAAGCCGCGTGTAAATTATCATCAGCACAATGCTCGCTGAATAATCAAAACAAAAGGATAACAAAATCTCTTCATTTATAATTGTTGACTGTTCAAAAAATTACACGATTAAAAGGTTATATGATTTTATATTATGTGTAAACGTCGGATCATAATTGACTACTCAACTTCTTGACACGTCGATAACCCGTCAAATTTCATCGCACGCGGCAAAGGGATAATATTTTGCACGCAACTATATTACTCTAAATTGTACGGGGTTTTTTTCCTCGAGATAAACACTTTGTAAATAGGTTAAAGAAATAATCATATCAGGTCGATGGGGTGCCACCCCCTGATCGGATAAGCTTCAATAAAAGGCTCATGCACTGAGCCTTTTCAAATCATCCAGCCCAGCGACCGAAATACGTCACATTTTAAGAAAGCCATTCGAAGACAAGTGCCTTTATAATCGAAAACAGATCATGACGGCCTCTGTGGCTTCTAGTTCCTACTCAATTGCATCATTGATAGCTTCAGATCCAGTAAAACCGAAAACGGATATTTCAAGTGACGCTTTGGAACGGAGTTCCGAGGAAGAAGTTGAGCATTCTGTCGGCCAGGCTGTTTTGGAAGACGAAGGAAAATCTCAAACGACGAAATCTTCAAGTCGATGTTCATGTTTTGCCTGCACTCAGCCTTCAGCGTTTTCACCTTTCAAAAACACCTTTGGTAATGGAAGTGAAGTGAACGCTTTCCCGACAATCCCTAATTTGAGGTCGTACGCAGATTACGTTTACATTCCCACAAAAGGTAAAACATACATAACATAACCTAACTTAGGACAAGTTGAAAGTAACCTTAAAGTCCCAAATTCATTAGAAAATTATTTTCATTGTAGCTATAGCTATTCAATCAAGAAATTTGCAATTACCGATGTCTATAAAAATTTAGTTTAAAATCTCAGGATATTCACGATGTTCGTGCTCATGGAGTAATATAAAGAGTATATATAGACTAAATATAGAAAGTAGAACTTTCTATGAAGACTATATATAGACTAAATTTACTTGTATTATAATTTATTAAAAGTTCAATTGTCCGGCATAACGATTATATGTCTCTCATGTCTCTCTAGATATATGCATGATATGATCTTACCTATATAGATTAGCAATAGCTATTCCCTTTAAATTCTGATAGTTGGAATAGTCATATGCATCTTTATATAAAAAAAAGAGATGGTAAATTTGTGTCGCGAATTGATTCTGATTCTTGAGACCTTCACTGATACACGCAGAATATAAAATGTGAACTGGCATTTCACACTCGCGGCCCTTGTTCTACCTTTTACAAAGTTTAATTCTCTCCCGTGCATTGATAGTTTCGTCTGGAAAGAAAAAGAAAAAAGAGAACAAGGCGCGTCGTCAACGAACGACTTTTACAAGTGAACAAACTTTGAAGCTCGAGTTGGAATTTCATCAAAACGAATACATCACTCGCTCGAGGAGGTTTGAACTCGCTGCATCCTTAAAGCTCACAGAAACACAGGTAAGATAAACTTCTCTCACCGCTATTAGATAGACTGTACAGTACACGCATACTAAGGACGTTTTAGAATAGAGCTACTGCATGTTATCTAACAGAAACATAACGCGGGCATCAGTTTAATACTGAAGAACCATCTCTCGCGATAATTGCAAGTGCATGACAGTTATTTCAATTAGGATCTTTAGACCATTTGAATTTTGACGATGAGAGTGAGCACTGTAGGATGGAGCAGAACAGAAGAGTATCATTGATCGGATGGAGGCAAATTCGTCTCAAAATCCCTCTCTGTCCTTACTTAAATTCTTCAAAAATAAAATACATAGCATTCTAACAAATAGTATTCTAACTCTATCCCTGATCTGTAGGTGAAAATATGGTTCCAAAACAGACGGGCAAAAGACAAACGAATCGAGAAGGCACAACTGGATCAACACTTTCGATTTTCCGGCTACCCAACCGGGCTTTTGTACCACCGAGCAGCCTACTATGGATTCTGCAATTCTTCGCCTTACTATAAAACGCCCCCAACTCCTGAATCGGCAGCTTTGCCAACGCCGCCAGCGTTGTTATAAATTGTTAGAAGCAAATTTCACGGAACTATGTTCTGCCATGTAAATACAATGTACAGAGACCTACCACAGGAATCGAAAAGTGGCGGTTCTTGACACTTGATGATGCAACTGCGGCAGACGGCAATTTTCAATTAATTCATTTCAATATATAGAAACAATTCTAAATTGATTTTCTACTGATCACTGATCCATCTATCGCGAAAGTATAAAAATTTCTATCGCTCTTCCGTTGCCACGTTTTTTGGGATTCTATATAAGCAAATACCCAGTGTCCCTCTGCGGTATACGTATCTTTATTAATTCACGGATAAGGGATGAACATTAATCGTCTAGACGTACTATGCGTCTGTTATCCGTCTTTATACTGAAGTCGAGTAATCATTCAAAAAATATTGAAGACGCATTATGCGTCTCTAGTGTGAAAACGGCCATTTCACAGTAATTTTTCACCCAGGGCTTTTTTAACTATGATTATTTTTGGGGGGTCGAATTCGGGCACGGTCCCAAAATCGTCTGCGCTCGTGTCAACTTAGCCTTGATGTCAGGGGCATAGCGAAATATCGTCATATGCAATCCAAGACTCCAAGTTAAAGCTTTCCGTGATGGAGCTAAATGGATCTAGCTTTACCTTTTTCAATCAAATAACATCGACTGATGATTATAGAATGTTGCATCAATATTACGAAAATCGTCTCACTTGCCTACCGCTTTCATTTAATTATATGCACAGCGATTTTATAATTAATATACAATTCCTTCTTGTGATAGATGTCTACAAGTGGATAAGTTACGAATGTACAAATAAAGGCACTTATATTAGTATATTTAGCGAAAGCATTCAGGTCATATTTGTTGACTGGTCAAATACTCTTAGCACATTAAATCGCTGTATTAGTCGTACGTACATGTCAACTGGCCTCAGGCTCAGTTCTTCCTTTGGGAAATTTTTGCATAGCCTAATCATTTTGTTTCCATGTGTGCAAATAGCTCATCATCATCCTGTTAACGGTTGCAATCCAAGCTTCTTCGAGAAAAAAATGGTTAGAAAGTGACAATATTAACCATTGATACTAACTAATTATTGACCAAGCCTGTGAGGTCTGTACTGTGAAATATCAGACCGATGCTTTTTAGTATGGACCGAGGGACGAAGGGAGTTCACTGGTGCAACAGAACAAGCGAGGCAGCATGGCTGAATTGCATGAGAGACATGAGACAACCGGAATAATGTTTCAGATACGGAATACACAGACCTCGGTTCCGGATCCTTGTTTTACGGACCGCTTTTCAACAAAAAAGAATAGAGGATTTTGAAAAGCTATATAATAATATTTGATATCGGGCTATCGGCTTATCGAAGCATAGGCGGCCCAGAACTGATCTCGCTGACCTCGCGCGACGCTCATGCTGTCTGAACAGTCTTATATTATAAGACTGTTCAGACAGCATGAGCGTCGCGCGAGGTCAGCGAGATCAGTTCTGGGCCGCCTATGATCGAAGATGAAACTTTTGGAACAAATCGAACCTTTCTTACATGAAGTAATCTCATTAGGACACGTAATCGCAAGTTTTAGCCCGCGGTCTGTGTATCCCAAGGTGCAACGTCATCAGAAGCCTCTTTGTTCGACACAGAAAACTACAAATTCGAATGTAAGAAGTAGTGATTTGTAACTTGATTTTTTGTGCTTTTTTAGATGGTAACAATAAAATTTTAATAATATGCTGTTTACTTATAGTTCGTAGTCGCGTTTTATCGAACAATTTTCGAAATGGATCAAATCGTAAATTTTTTTGAGCCATGTAAAGAATTCGCCAAAGATTCCATGAGATTGGTCAAACGGTGTACGAAGCCCGATAGAAAAGGTTTGTTTGTAAAACGTTATCATTACAATACGAAAATATACTTTACAATCTTCTAGTTTAATACATTTATTGAACATTCCGAAATACACTGCATTATCCAACACATACAGGCATAATAGCGCTATATAATATATTTATAAAGTCTCTGTTAAGAAAACTACGATTTTTAGAAGTAAAAGTTGCAAATTTCAATGAATAAAGTCAACTAAGACTGTAAGGTATTGAGATAAGTTCAATTGCTTGCCTTTCTTGTGACAATTCATCTTTTAAATGGTTTATTCTTCAGAATTTGTCTCTGGTCAGCCCAGCTCATTTTGATCCCTTCTATGATCCTTGTTTGGCTCAATTGACTACCCATCATACAATTAACCAATATTTGAAACTAGGCTGTCGATTTATTAGCTCTGTTGGTAATTTGACATACCGTAATATGTGTTCATCAAATTTGTTGTAGACAGGGGTCATCAAATCTGTGGTAGACCACATGTTAAAACTTTGCACATTTTAATACTATGTTCTAAAATAGTGAGAAATATTGATAATGTGTCAAAATCTAAATTGTAGAATTCCAGAAAATTGCAATTGCAACTGCCATTGGTTTTGCCATCATGGGTTTCATTGGCTTCTTTGTGAAACTAATCCACATTCCAATTAATAACATTATTGTCCAATAATAAGGTACAGTATGTTATAAAATAATTTACTAAAAGAGTGAAACTCTAATTTGTAATAGTTATATAAATGATGACATAAAATGACTATATTTGACTTATATATCAGGAGTTTGTTGTATAAAAATCTTTAAATAACTGCATTTTGCATAGTTAAATCCTAGTTAACTCTGAAATACACGACTTTGATTGGCCAATTCTGCCCTTAACGACAGTTAATATACAGACATGAAAACATCACAACATATGCGGAATTTCTTTATCTTTCTTTTTTTATGTTTTTAGGTGTACAGAGTTAAAATGTTTTTATTGTTAAAATGGAAATTGAGAAATGAAAACTTAATCTATGGGAACAATTGTCAAAAAGAGGATTGCACTTTACATTACATATAGCAAATGTTTGTAATTTATTTAAACAAGTATCGGTGACCCAATGTAGTAGTCAGTCTATTGTTTGAAATTAACTCCTACGAGACATATGTAAAATACTAAGGTCCGTTTGCAAGGAATTTTACAACAGTTACTATATGTTTACAACAAAGTGGCTTTGATCCAGAAATGGATATTTTAGAAATATTTGGTTGCTAATTAAGCTTGAGAGTAAATTTCCCTGCATCCTGGCAACCATAGATTGTGGCAGTAAAATTGTTTAGTATAGATTTAATAGTTTTGGAATGGTACATGTGAATATCTAATTGCAGACCTACTCTCAATGTGTCTTGTATATGCAATATGACAACATATCCTATTTTGTAAACATTTATGAACAAAATGCAGAAGTGCACGACATTCACTGATTGTATTTTCGTACAGCATCCATCTTATAGTCCGAATTTTACATCAAAACTGCCTAGAACTCTGCAGAGTTTTTGGCATGTTCATATTTTGTCTGTTGGCTGTATAGTTTGTTAGCACGAACTAAACAAGTGTAACGTATCGTGCCTCCTACAAGGTGCTTTATTAGTTGACCTGCATCTAAGAACGAAAGGGGACTTATAGGCTCATTAATATCATTACCGAGACGTAAGCCTAAGCAACACCGCTGCTTCCTACTGGTTGCTGCTTTTAAATTTGCATGTTTAGGGAAAATGCATGTGTGTTATTGGTTGTGACGAAAGGGGACGAAATCCTAAATAATTCAATGTCGATATATGCATGTATTTTGTACGGATCAAGTCAAAACGGGTCTTTCAAACTGATAGCTAGATAAATGCATTTATATGGTAGGGAAAAAATACGCAAATATTTATCTTGGCAAGATTGGAATAGAAGATGCGTTCCCCTAGCGCTCTTGTCAGATAGATATAGAATGTAGTGTGACTGAATGCCCTCGTAAATGTATAATACAGAGTTTATTAGTCGGTGTTTTACAGACCTCGATCAATAATCTGGTCACAGCCACAAGGGAAAAAGCACATACCGCAAATCAGGAATATTCTTTAGATCAATAATTTACTGAGTTTCATCTATGAAAATCAGTGGCGTATACCCATGCAGACTGGCGATTTAGTCCTGCTATGGAAATGTTATTAACATTATTCATTTCTTTAGAAATTCATTGTTTTCACTGTCAACAGCAAAATATCAGCATAGTGGGACTAAATTGTCAGGCTGACTATTAAAATCATTTGCATTTAAGAATTGCTCACTGCCTATACAACAAACAACAAGTATGAAAGTGACCATGGAGAACGAAATTGTTGATTTAAATGTCCTATATGTGAACTTAAACAATATATTTCAAGTTTTGTTTACCATCTACATACCTACCGCTACTTTACCGCTTTTTAATGTTCGTATATTGTCTTATGAATATTGTGTTAGGTATGGTGAAAGACTGTGCAGCTATCCAAATGACAAATTACATTGCATAATACTGCTCATATTAAAAGTCCCAAAGGCATAATGACGGTGGAATATTTGTTGACTAGCTGGCGGTAATACAATTTGACTTAAAACGTCTTTCGAGAAATAACGGGGGAAATTTGCAGTCATGCAGATGACAACCAAAGGAATGGCTGCTATATTAGCATCATATCATAAGTTCATAGGAAACAATCTGCATACAAAAGTTGTTTTATAGCTGGCATTAGCATATGCACTGACATAGCGAATAAGATCTCGGGATTTTGACGAAAGAACGTTGCATAAATGAATATTAGTCCGCTTTCGTCCTTAGATGCATGTCAACTATTAGAAAACAAAACTTTGCATTCATCTATGAGATATCGATTAGCAAATGAAAGCCAGCAAAAGAATGCACGGCGCGCTAAGGACGAATAGGGACAAGTCTGATTTGAAGCGTGGCTGCTTGGGGACTGGGAAGGTTTTGACAGAGGAAACTTCACCAAGCCTGGCCTACGAGGTTGAAGCTTCACTCTAGGCAAAAGCCATTGACTCCCTCGCTTTCTCAGAAGAGACTTCACGATAACAAGTTATGAGTATGAATTACTAGTTTTGGAAGGTAAATAGCGAGAAAATTATCCAGTTTTCAACCGTGTTCTTTTGCCCAACTTCACGTCTCCCAGAACTCACTCAAGGCTGCAATGCTGTGTACCTCTTCGAAGTACGGCTTACATTATAGGTATGTGCGTCTGACCACATGAACTAGAGAAAAAAGCCTAAAACATTCTAACCCCCCCCCCCCAATTAAATTTCGATCGGCCCGGTCTTGTTAATCTGATGGAAGTTGGAAAACATCTGAGCGGGATTATTACATAAAACACGTAGTATCGTGTAGCATACTAGCTATATTAGCAAAGCTCGATCAGTGTACGCGTTGACTTGCTTTTCAACCAAACTCTGCACGGTAAGAAATGAAATTGAAGCATTAAATTGGATTGAATAAAACAGAAAGCACATATAGGTAATTACATAAAAAGTTGTAGGCTATGCAGCAATGGTCAAATACTGGTATGTACAGATTTTACTGTGCATGGCATATGGCGCAATTGAAATCTACACTGACAGTCTGACACTGTAATGACTGCATGCATTTATATATAGTTTTATACTTAGTATAACAGCTTTTTGTAACTATAACCTAAAATGTCCCCCGTGTTAAATTAAAATTTCATAATCCGGTTATTATCTAGGGTCGTGCGTCAGGTATGGGTAGGGTCGCAGCTCCTCGCAAGAATGATTTTCATTAGCTGAACTTTACAATACATTTCTGTTTCAACCAATAGCATAGCTTCGTTCTTTAAAAAGCATAGAAAAGCATTATCCGATTGGACGAAAGCTTCCGAGCACTGCGACATGTCCCTCAGGTATCCCGTACGGAAAAAAAAGCAAGCAGTTCTTCCGGTGGTGATGAACATTCCAGCTTCGTCGTCATTTTCCAAATTGCACGTATGCAAGTAGTAGTTGTAGCATGGAAGTGGACAGTACTCAGAAGTTGTGTACAGTTCTGCTCAGTTGTACTACAGACAACGCAGATGGTGTACAGATGTATACTATTAAGAATGAATCAGACTAACAACTGACAAGGGTTTGTTTCTAAGATGTCCCATCAAAAAGTAAATCGACTGTACTTTATAATAGGCAATAAATATTTTAGACTTTCGCTACTGATAAGAAAAATTTTACACCTGCACCGCAGCCTCGTACCCAGGCGCTTTATTGGAAAACATAAAGGCTGCATTCAGCGTAATATAGAGATCTGTGGCTAAAATGTGCGAGCGCGCAGGGGTGCTTGGGGAGGACGCGACAAATGAAGCGCCTGGCAGAATATGCAACAAATATGGCGCCGGCGGACGACTTATTCATATTCATAGATGCAAATGAGCAAATTGCCGTACACCCTATCACCGGGCGGTACATTTGGGAAAGATTTTGTGCAAAAATTGTCACTGCGTTGTATTATTCATCATTTTTGAATATCAAAGCACAAACAGTTATTAACGAGCGCTGAAAGAAGAGAATCTACTCGAATATGCAATGATTTACATCAGATTTTATAGGTTGCACATTTCTTCCATCTGTTTGACTTCTTTATTAATTTGTTTTTCTGGGGAATCTGTTATTTTAACACCTCCAGAAACACTAAGAATTTTGACTTTGACCTGGTACGTTTTTATCATGCTGAGTTTAATTTGAAAAATTGTTGCAATTTCACATTATGGTCTTTTGCAAAGCTCATTAGCCAGTTCAATGTTTCCATCATCTAATGCAGTAATAGCAGCAGTTGATTCTGTTCATCTAAGCCCCATTACATTAAGTTCATTCTGCATTACAGAAATATTATGGTTTACTACCATGTGGTTTTATTAACAAATTAGTGTAAATAACTGTATTAAATGTTAAGAAAAATTAACTATTGAAACCTATGTAGAGAGTAATTCATTAATATTCCTTTACAACACCAACACTCTTTGGTATACTGTACTGTACATGAAATTCAACTGGTGTACTACAAAGCAAATAATAGACTTAATTCATCCCTACAGCAATATACTTATATACATCACACAATGTATATGCAGGTTGTGTACAGTATTCCAAGAAATTACTATAATACATGTATAAATTATATTGTTCCATAGTCCTATTTACTAAAAGGAGATAAATATTTTCACATCCAACAACTATTTTCTTTTTTGTAGAATGTGGGAAAATTTCTTTAATTCCCGAGTCAAAGTATTATTTTTATTATCAGAATGCCATGTAAACTCATTAATAATGTCTGTTTTTCATGGACATTGGAGTCTTCACAATAGTCATTAGTCCAACAACCTTTCTAATTCAGAGCATAAATTTGGTGATTTATATCTTCCACTACCTATGAAAAGCATAAATATGTATAATTTATGAATAACAGTCCCAATTTCTGACAATCGAGTCTTGATATATAATATGTACTTATGTTTATTGTTAAATTCACACAAACTCCAAGCATTGGGGTTAAAGCATGTTTCCCTGCTGAAATGATTCTTTTCCTTCCTCTTTCTGTGGGGTGCTGGTAACAATCTGACCTGGAGTTTGTTATTGTATATCACTAGTAACACGCATATAAATTGCAACTTGATAGCATATTTGATATAGAATGAAAATAAAAATGTATTATTGTTTAATTAATATCAATAGTGGAAATATTTAAATCTCAAGGCAACTAAGCACTCGCCTCTAACACTCAATTCTTGATTCTTCGATACCAAACGTATACCTTTCCTCCTCCGAGCTTGACGATACTTTTGTAAGGAAATTAAGACGAATTTAAATAGTGTTAAATACTGCGCGACTGCATAGTAACACAGAGGAGTATACTCATACACTGTTTACGAAACGAGATTTGTCAAAATAGTCGTAAAATAAAAAAATTCAGTATAAAGCTACCTTCAAATGATGGTTTTTGAAACGATCGTTCCAAATCATCCATAATTTTGATCGCAGGTTCAATTCTTCTTCAAAATATATCTACATATTGTAGCCTTCACGCATTTATCACTTTTTGCAAAAGTGGGAGCCGGAAATCTGCATATTCTGCCAGGCGCTTCGTTCTCCCGTCGCGTCCTCCCCAAGCACCCCTGCGCGCTCGCACATTTTAGCCACAGATCTCTATATTACGCTGAATGCAGCTTTATGTTTTCCAATAAAGCGCCTGGGTACGAGGCTGCCTGCACCGTATGACTATTTACGCTGACCAGCCCAATACTGAAGAGGTGTGTTGAACTGAATATCATTCGTATAAGGTCGTGATCAGAGATGTTCTGCTATAGCTAAACTAGCTTTATAAACACATGATCTTCGCACACCTACATGCATACTGTCTCAGTTCAAAACGCTTTCCATTCGCAAAGCTGTCACTCTCTGGAACAACGCAAATTAAACTTAGATTTTAAGACCTAGATCTATTCCTATAGCATATACTGTATTACTAAAAAAATGTGTCCCCGTACAGTTTCCAAGTAACGTGTTAATTAATTTGTGTTTCGTTAAAGTGCTTATATCACTTGTGGGATCTTTATGCATTTGAAAAGAGCGTAAAAAGTTAGTTAATATATTAAAAAACATTTTTTGATTTAGTGCAATAATTTCGAAGATACAAGCCTAAACTACCTGCGGTTCCTGAGTCCCAACCTCCTGGGTTTAAACACGGCTATTCAATTTAAAACTGTCCATTGTTTACAGGAGCCTGGGACTCAGGAACTGCACGTAGTTTAAAGGCTAGTATCTTCCAAGATATTGCACTAAATCAAAAAACATTCTTAATATATTAACTAACTTTTTTAATATAACATTATATGTAACGGTCGAATTTCACACGCTATATAGAGAATTTTTCCAGGCAATTTTTGAACAAAAAGGGAGGGGGGGGGACTTGGTCTCTGACCCAATCCTTGGTGAACATAATTAATATTTTGTCACTGAAATTTCAGCCAAATATCGTTATTGTGTAATATGTGTGTCTTTTCATTATGTAGATTTTCTGATAAACGTTCATGCATAAGATGTCTGTCGTTCAAATTTGGATTTACGCGTGTCTCTGCCTCGTTTCTCATCAATGCGCGGGTGAGTTTGTGGTCGAGTTAGAGAGTATGCATCCTCGTATTCATCATCAACAATTTATAGCTCTTACAATTTAGACCGCCGTTTCACGAGGATTTATAGAAATTCCCTAACTGCAATCTGGCTGCTAATTCTCCTTCCGCGTTGGTTTTTTGATATGTTTCTACCAAGCGATGATTAACTGTCATCTTTATATCAAATTGAACTGATTATCCGGCCTTTCTGTTTCTATAAGAATTCTATTGGTCTGAATGAGTGGCCTTGGCTCCCCCAACACAGATATGCAGATTCCAAAACTTAAATTTCATCAACGATTTTTTAGATTAAATACTTAAACTTAAAACAAAATTTGAATTTCATAAACGAGTCACTACTCCCCGTACCCATGACACACAATTCAATTATAGTAGCCCAGTGCGTAAAGTAATCAAACAATACCTATTTCTTAAAGGGCTGATTATTTCACCGCCGAGTGGAACAGTCAAAACATTTGCGCCTGGAACAACTCAGAGACTAGAATGGTCATTCACGGATGATATAGACCACACCTTGCTATCTTGGTATTTCCGGAGTGGTAGTGGAGTGAGGATGTTGTTGGCTAGAATCATCCACAATGGAGTCCCTCATTTATTAAGTAGCATTCTTGATATCGAAATAGTGAAACCAGCAACATTGGTCTTAAAAAACATTAATGCCAGTTATAATGGAACATATGAATTTCAGCTAGACGGCATATGGGGCTCAGAAATCAATCAAATCATAGTTCATATTGCAGGTATGTTAACCCGCAAAACAAATCATTACAAATACCAGGTCTTTCGCAAAACAGGTAAAAACTTTGGGATGTGCAGAAAAAATTAACAACGAAGTATTTTATAAAAATATTTCTTGCATTGAAGATGGATGAACTGTTGGTGAATCTGAAACTGGAATGGAACAGGGGCAGCTGCCCTTCTTCCATGTCCACTGGGCAATGTCCTTTCAGTTATTTCATTACAATTTTTAATAAAATTGCTCCAAGAAAACTCCCAGACAGGTGACCATCTAACGAAAAAAAAGACACAAATCGCTGACGTTTTGTGAGCACTATTAGTATATGTGCCAAATGCCAATGATGAATGTGCTTTCACAAAAATCTGCCCCCTTGCCTTAGTATCGTTTCGCGTCTCTAAACATGGTACATCCCGAATATAATTCTTTTTTTAAAGTTCTAAATTTTGCTGGTTGGGTGTCGCGAAGTTTGACATTGTATTGAAATGTTGCATACCAACTGCCTAAACTGATAGACAAAAACACTTTCTGACGTTTCTTCGTAGGCATAGGCGCATGGGCGCAACTTCGTTTGGGGGGCAAAAAAATCGCCCGAATTTTTTACTGAATTATACAATGTGCTCGAATTTTAACTTTTACCAGATTTGTAACAATAAACTTGGCAAAGTGCCGGATGTGCTTTCAAGAAAGTGTAACAAAAATGGCCAAATAGAATACACATAAGTGATGAAACAAATGGTTTTAAAAATTTTAGCTATGTAACCGGCTCTTTTTCAGTTTGCCCGAATTTTCGGCTCAGCTTTGCCCGAATTTCTTAACTCTCGAAATTTTGGGGGGCAAGTGCTCCCCCGTCCCCCTGCCCCGTACGCCTATGTTCATAGGGAATTCCTTCAGGAGAGTTAATACTAGCTCTCTGAGACTCATAGACTAGTCATAGTCATTCTAATTCTTTTGACCAAGGCTCTGAAGTCGAAACGTCGAAAAGTGTTTTATTAATCATTCTGTTTCAGCCTTTTGTTATTATGTAACATTTGATGCCAAGTTATTAGAAGACGCTGCCAGGCTGCTTCTTAGGTTATATTGGGATATTGCTACACTTCTAAAGAGGTGTTAAAATATATTTTGACACGACGAACGATGTGTATAATATGCAGTAACACCAAATGATTTCCGGTAATATTGTTTATTGTGTGGGGAAATTTATATTCATCATTCGTCTATTGTCCCTCGCAATCCCCTATTACCACTGCAAAGTGGGCCGTCAGTGTTTGTCGTTTCTCATGAAATTAATTGACTATTGTGATGACAATAATGGAATATTCTGATCTTACATGCACCGATTCATAGTTGGGGCAACTTCGATATTTCAGCGATTCCCTGATTTCAGACACTCAAGTAATATGGCAAATTAAACAATTTCGTATTTGTTTTGAAGCCAGTTATGTATATAATTGTTTTGTCAACTGTCAACTTATTAATGAGTGTACAAAAGCCAAAACAATTGCGCCGGTCAAGCTCCAAAATCCATACGCGCCGAAATATACGGACAGGTCATTGCACAGCGAATAGGAGCAATTTAATTTTAAAATACAGAATAGAGCCGTAGACGCAACCCTCCATTGCCCGCAAGCCCTAAGGTTTTGCATATTATATATTCTTCGAGCACAGTCGATTCAATGTTTTTTCGGGTTATAAATACAATGCTGAACAATTTAATTCAACAATGTTAGCTTAATTCTATATTTGGATGAATAAAATCCAACTCGTTTTCCTCTCAAGGCAATAATTTTCATGTGAAGCAAGAATTTTTTCCATGGGAACATTTATTCCGTCTAAGGAATTGCCTCTGAGGCCATTCATTGACTGTCTTGTACGAGCCCTTTATTAACGTATCAATACATAACAGATTGGCCTGCCAGTCTAATGTGAAATATGAACTGAGGTCAATTTTTCAGACGCTTGTGTCAAAATTTAGTATCCGCCATAAATTTACTCTGATCTCGTGCTGAGGCAGTTTTGAACCAAGGCAATGTCCCATCTTTCCCTGTAAGATGGATAAAGCCGCGTGATAAAAGCGCGCAAGCGAAAAATGCACAAGCCGAAATCCGAACCCTACAATGCCAGTTGTGTTCTGTCTGCGGGCACCCTACTGCGTAATGATTAATATGTAACTTTGTCAGGCAATAGAATTATACTTTCAAAACCTGTAGTGTTTGCTCAAGATCGGTGAAAACCATGAAACGATTGACGTTTTACCCTAGGCGAGAGGCTAAATGCGAAAATCGCGCCGCTATAAGCTAGTTTGTTTGTTGTCGTGCGCGGGGCATTGATCACCGCGCTTCCTTTTGCACGCATATTGAGGCACACTGTCGTTCAAGGATCCAATTACAGAACAATCGTCTATTTTGTATGAAACCCGAGAGGAATGCCTCCCCTTGCATGTGGGTATTATTCGGTATAGTTGGCTGTGCTGCGTGGATACCACAACTGCACGAACCGACCTAGTCTCATTTGTCTCCAGCGAAGCTGTGAAAAGACTCTGTGGTTAACCCTGGTTTTTTCTATAAACCGGTTAATAAGATGGAGTTAAAATATCTAGCGATTCTTTTGGTTCTTGCTGTGGTTGTGTATCGAGCCGAATCTCAGGGTAAGCGAACGCCTTACATTCCTCCATTTTTTCGGCCGCAGAAACCATGATTTTGTGTAGATTCAATAATATCACATCGTGAGTCGTACGACTTTTGTTTCTGCGCGAGTTGCGCGCTTATCTAATTAGAATAGTTTGCGAATAAAAACTGGAATAAGCTAACATTATTTTCGCGGTTATGTTATTCTCACTGGCTGTAAATATTGATATCAATGCGTTCACGTAATATCAATATTTGCACTAGACCTCTTTAAATTGTTGACTAGGGGACACAAATGCATGTACAGTTGAAGGCGTCTCATAGCAAGACACTCGCTTTGTGCAAGGGAAACAAACGCCTGAAACAAGGAGTACATAGTCTCATTTGTGTGTTTCATATTGAAACTGACCAGGGAGATTTAGAATTTTCTTTTTGAAACAATAAGTGGTCTAAGGTTATATTAGTGTCGATATTCACAAAGGAGTTTATTCATTTAGCGCGCACACATCGTTATTATGCGCGTTACTATTTTTTATCACAGCATTGGTTGAATATTGAACGTATATAACAGACTTGACATTGTGCAAGTGCCATTGTCCGAATCTCCGAAAATGTCGGGGTACGGTCGAGACATTCTTTTGGTCGGCACTCAATCGTTTCTTCGCGTTGATTATCGTGAAGGGATTTGCTGGAAACGGTGGAAATATTGCGCGATTTTAGCACAAAGTTGTGAAAATATTTATGCGCCTATTTTGCCGCGACAACAAAGACCGCAGTGTTTTTGACCCCAGAAGGAATTGCTATTCAACGCGGCTCGCATTACAACTTTCCGTCGCGTTCCCTTGTGTTTAGGCTCTTTGCGCAAATGCAACAAGCCTACGAATTGCCCGTTTCGCAGCATTTTTTCACGGCTTCGTCAGAAATATTATTTTTCGTCAAAAGCTAGCGTGACTTGTGTGAGCGAATATTGACGATTTAGGTGCTGACGTGACATAGCTCAAATACAATAGATTATTGTACTCATGACAGGGTAACATAGAAATATTACACAGTTTTTTGTGCTACTAGAGGCAATAGTTGAGGAAAATGCTCGAATTTAATGTAATATATCAATTCTAAAATCTGCTACGAATTGCTATACTACAATGCGTGCTAAACGCGAATATTTGTGATATATTTATAAATGTTGTCTGCATGATCTGTTCCCCCCCCCCGTGTTTACTGTGGAAGTTGATGATTCTATATACATTCAATGTTCGTGTTGGGAGGGTTTAAGACTTTAAGTGTAAATTTGAATGTCGGGTGGGCAGCGAATTTATTTAGAAAATTACCGGCCGTTTGTTTAGACTTTGAGCAGACTTTTATTTTTACATATAGCTAAGTAAGGACAAATATGAGAACTATAGTATTTCAGACAAGGTTTTAATAAAATTGCCAGGGAAAAAGTTTTGTGGTTCGTTTTAGCCTGTGTGCAATCAATTGTATTTCAGGACATGATTTTCAGATAAAAAAATTAATAGTGTTTGAACGCCTCATTCATTATGCATCATTTATTGATCCAAATAAATGCTTTTTCTTTTCCTTTGACCTTGCCACTACCTGATCTTTTATCACAGTTTTCTTGTTCAGTTCATGTATATTAAAACACAAAACCTTTTCACATTCTCTTTGTAAGCCTGATTCAAACAGCAACGATTCAAGATGGCCGTCTAAAACTGAGGATAAACCCTTACTTGAAATATCATTCCTATGACAAATAAGTGAACAAAAATAGTACATACAATAAACTGTTGTATTCCCCAGTTTCGATCTGGGATTAAACGTAACTATACATAAATGCGGTTTCGATTTTCTCATGGGATTGAATTTTTACCATTTGTGAGATAAAAGCGGAAAAACTGTTGGTTAGAAAACCATAAACCCATATTGCAGCTTATATATTTGCGCATGGAACTTTACTATCACTGTTAAATCTGTTTGCTTGACACCATATTTATATATAATAGGTTTTTCAGTGATGCATTAATTTTGGTTTGGAGAAGTTTATATCGATTTTCAAAACCATGCATGGTTAATAATATATGCTTCGATTTTAACGCGTCTACCATATACATGCAGTCATGAAAATCATAAAGAGTCTTGCCATACACGCACTACTGCTAGCATGTGCACGGTTGTCAGAACAAAACAAGGAAACATTTAGACAACAATTAGTTCTTTTTGGCCCGTTGTCAGTAATTTTGAATGGGCAAACATTTTGTCGAAAATCTTTGCATGGGCGCTGCGCATCGAGTCATATCTTATAATCCTTTTAAACGCAAAACTCAGTTCTATTTAAAACAACAACAGGGTTATACACCTTTATTATACATCAACAGAGATTCATTCAAAATTCATTTTATTCAGATATTAAGTTATGTATGTATATATCAAGAAATGATCGCAAAAATCAGGCATTTAAATGTTTTTTTTATCTGTTCTTGATTTTCTGTTGATATATAAGATTAGAAAAAAGTGTTAGAATTCAGTGTTTCAATGTCTACTAAATTTGTGCTGCTGATATTAGTGAGTTTAAGATACACCAAATCTACGCGGACGTGAAGTAATACCGTTCTAATTTCCCCAGTTTCTCAACAGAGATGGAAAGTATATAGACTCTTTTTGCATGATAAACAAAGCCAGAGCCGTATGTAAAACAAATTAATACTATATAGCTTCCTAAAACTATAGTAGCAGATTTCATGTCACGTCCGCGTCGTAGAAATGGTGCATGATGTGCATCTTGAGCTCGTTTTCGTATCATTTTGGTAAAACCTATATGCCTATCTTAATGAACTTTTGAGTTCTTTGAAAATTCCTGTTTTACTGAATTACGTAATAATTTTGGACATGCATTTCGATAGATTATAGACGCGATTGAGTTTTACACGCGGCAAAGTATGTAACTATATATGTTTTGCATTTGATGAGCTTTAAAATCTAACCTCTATTTTCTATCTTTCTTTGTTTTAGGTTCAGGCTTTGTAAGTATACATCCATATTTATGTTGTTTTTCAAAATATTGTTAAATGAGGTTCTCAACACTCAAAATAAATTCCATATTTCCGCGCATCATTTATTATTCTCTATTTAATATATATGTAAGATTTATAATATTATATTATTATTATTATATAAATATAGTATATTATATATAAGATCTTAAGTTACTGATGCTTATTTCTTAATGTTTGCAGGTAATAAAAGGCGACAAAGGTGATCAGGGAGATAGGGTGAGTATACTTGAAACGCATACGGTAAAATTGATTATATTGGTTATATAGACTATTAGACTTATAGTGTGTGGTCTATAGGCACCATGAAAAGTAATTCGATGCCTGGGGCAGGCGATCTAGCCCTAGGAAAACTTTTTTTTGAGTTGAAACAAGTACTAAAGCTTTTAAAAGGGGATTTGTTATACATATATCATGCATGTCGCCCAGAGTGGAATTTTTTCGTTCAGAACTTCGCTGGTTTTATAAAAGTGATTCTTGAAATTGATTTATTTCAGGGTAATCCAGGTCCAGACGGAGGTCGTGGCCAACCAGGTCAAAATGGCCCACCAGGTTTTGATGTAAGTTGTGCCTAGACATCTAACACGTTACGCACATTACTTTCTTCTGAGATGCAACGACAATTAATATCATGCGGCCATTTTCCTTCAGGGATTACAATCTGTTATTTTCAATAGTCTCGGTAGTTGGCATAAATTTTATTCTCCTGTCCCTCGTATGTACATCGAATAGCCACTGATTGAAACCGATAATTATATATGATTCTATTGAATTTCTTTAGGGACCCCAAGGAAACCCTGGACCAAAAGGCCCTTCAGGCCCACCTGGTCCACCCGGCTCAGGCACAATTGGAACTGGGGTGAGTGTAGAAATACTCGCACAAACCATTGTCAACATAGGTCATTTCATGTTGGTTTCATGAAATACCAAAAATTCAATGATATTAAAATTTAGTATTCTTTCAATATTTTTCGAAAATTTAAATTGAGTTTAGGGAGTTTGTAATCACCGAAGTTCCCATTTTGTTGTACAACTGTCTGGAACAAGTCATTTTCACATTTTGCTATGGTGTTTGTAAGACCATTTAAAAATGAAAATGATACAGCTCTATGGTTTTACCTGCAAAATATATTCTATCAGGGAGCTCCTTTTGTCAACGAGAGTTTGGACTGGTAAACCCTGCGAACAATTCTGGCTCAATATTAAATTTATTTTTCCCTTTTTATCCAGAATATTATTCACAGACCAGGACCACCAGTAAGTGCAATGGATATACTAGATATTATAAGTCAAGATGTAACTATCAATGCAAAAGACTAAAATACTGTACACTGTATTTTTATTATTGAGGTCTAACATATATTATTCTCTTTATTTCTAAAGGGTCCACCAGGTCCCGATGGTGCAGATGGTCCAAGAGGCCGAGCCGTAAGTATACATTTTCAATTGCTAAAAGCTTTTTAGATACCTCTCTAAAACAATGTACTTAAATCTTGAATTGATCATAGCGGAGCAATTTAACATGGCCGCCATAAGATGCATTATTAATAGCAGGTGGTTAGCTGGTGTCATTTTATAAATCGGCAGTCGCAGTTCGTTTCACGAACCTCTTCACACACACTCTTTGCCAGGCATTTAGTTGGGCAGTGCTCCCTTTACAGAAGCACAGAGTATGTTGCACATGTACGTAGCGTCTTGCGTACTCCGACTATCCATTTCGCGTTTGCGTGTCAGCCATGCGTGCTATTCAACATAGTTTTGTAGACGGTGCTACAGAGGCTCGAAACACACGCGCAGAAGCGGCTGTAACTCCAATTCCTATAACATTTGGAAATGAGGTGTTTTATTTACTATACACATAGTCACCTATTTCACACACATGCAAAATTCGAGATTTGGAACAGGGCTTTTGGCTCTTTACTTGCAACACTTATATGGAAACAATTCCATAGATCTAAATCTTTTTTATTGTTTACTCTAGGGATACAAGGGAGAAGCTGGACCACAGGGTCATGAAGGATCACGAGGTCCTCCGGTACGTACAAGCAACACTGTGCACCAGTCCGACTTAATGCTATAATTAATATGGAATTACAGAGTTCGTATGTTGTTGGATTTCGCACAAATTGGAACCTATAGCTAGAGTGTGTATACACTAAGTACGTCCTTCTCGAGACTAATACTGCAGCTACTTTTAATATATGGGAACGAACGTAACTATAATGGAACGATTCCTACGTGCCTTCATAAAATATACGATCCATATTTTTCAAAAAATGTTTGTTTCAAAATTTTAGGGAGATCCTGGTCCATCCGGAGACATTGGAGACCCTGGGGCTGCTGGAGAACAGGTGCGTGTGTAATTACACTAGCTTAAAACGTATTAACGCAAATCTTTCGATGATGTTATGAAGGAAATATCCAATTTCGAGACTACCAGGCGAATTTTTGACAGGGCTTGAGAGAAAGTGTTACCTGTATATTTTATGTAGGGCGCAAATGGTGCTAAAGGTTATCAGGGAGCTCGTGGAGAGGTTGGACAAACGGTAAGTTGCTATCAAAGTAAGCGAATGTATAGTGATCACACATCACAGTATGTAACTAGATTCTTCAAAATAGAGTGTTTATGGTAAATTGGAAATAATATAACTAGAAATAATGATAATATATGTAACTAACTGCCTGGAAATAATATAACTAGAACTTCTAGATTTCTAAAATGGGTAGGGTAGTCGTTTCATTTCTGCCAAACGAAGGGCGTTCGTTTGACATATCAACACGCGATTTTTTTACCGACCATCACGATAAAACATTGTTTGTTTTCAGCAAAACGTAATCGAAATGTCTTTTTACTGTAAACTTTTAAGCAATGCTTTTGAATGACCTAGCCACAGGCAAGCCTTCTTAAATATACGTGGAGTGGAGTACCCGAACTTATTTTCCAGGCCCAAAACGGGGAGAAGTTCTTCTTTTCCATAATTTCAATTCATGAATATTCATGTTTTATTTCGAAACTTCAATGCTTGTTTGAAGCATTTCTAGCTGTCATCTCTTTAGCCAATCTCATTTCTTTTGCTCGGGGCTGAACGGTAGATAAAATCATATGATAACAGGCAATGTGCTTATCAACCTAGTCGGTGCAAACAACCCTATAAGCATGTTGCGTACTTAGCTAGAATAGGTTGTATTAAAAAGAAAATGCATGCATTTGTTTGACAGGGTGAGCCCGGAGTCGCGGGCGAAAAGGGTATTCGTGGATTCAAAGGTGATCGTGGATGGCGTGGAGATACTGGTCCACAGGGATCCAAAGGGGAACAAGGAAGTCCGGTGAGTTTCCTTGGTCTTTACAAATCATTAATGTTTAAGAGACTGGGCTGTTTTCTTTTGTTGGGATTTCAACATTTCTCTTCTTCGGAAAACTGGAAACGTTATTTCCGCAATCCTCTCTTTCCTTGTAACCCATCGCGGCAATCCTAAAGTAGTCACGTTTTTATATTTAGGGCACTGCTGGGTCTGCTGGTTCTGATGGACGAGATGGGAACGCTGTAAGTAGCTATATCGTTTATATCGTTTCCTGCAGTTATGTATGCATGTATTGAATAGAATTGAGACAACAAGACGATAAACAAGTCAGCCTAATCCATAAAAGATATTGTGCGCAAAGATATAATGTGGCGCGCCCTTTGTTGCATTTTAGGGTCAAGATGGCGAAGCTGGACAGAAAGGAGATCAAGGATCCCCAGGAGATCGGGTAAGTGGTATTGTCAAATTAAGAATATACTAAAGTATCACAGGCCAAATGTGTATTTTTACAGTCTTATATGAAAGGACATGCAGGCTCGATTTTTGTCGCAAGAAGACATGTACGGTATGGTGAAAAACTGTCTGGTCCCAACAGTAGGTTGTTACACGCTTTCGTTTCTCTTTTAGGGCGAACCAGGTGCCCCTGGTGAAAGTGGTCCTGCCGGTTATCCTGTAAGTTTTTTACCGCTTTGTTTCAGCGATGAGAAATTCGGGAATTCTTGATATTTTCACTGATATATTTTGCTAATATATGGAATATTTGATATTTTCCTCGCGATAGGGTGAAGAAGGTCCTGTTGGTGTATCTGGCCCACCTGGTGCTGCAGGCAATCCTGGTAGCCAAGGTGATAAGGGTCCACAAGGAGACGAAGGTCCTGAGGTGAGGATCTCCTCTTATCAAGTCTTAACCAGCTTTTTTTTCTCCAGCTAACAACTCTAAGACATTATTTGCGCTATGGCACAATAAAGATGAAAAACATGATATGAAACTTGTACAACCATTAAAATGCCATTGTAAAATGCCATTTCTCTTAATGATGAGTTATTTCTTGTTCAGCGTTGTATATAGGATACAATCGTGCCACCAAACATGCCCTTATTTTCTCCATTGAAGTAAATACAAACTGCTAGATTTTTTCCTTCCTTTTCAAAACGTCAGTTTTCCTTTTTTTGTCACTTGAAACTTAGGTTTTCTCTTGCGTCAGTTACATGTTGAATAAAAAAATAAAGGAAAATTTTCTCTGTTACTCTTCTTCAGGGTGCTCGTGGAGACCCAGGCAGTGAAGGAGCCGCTGGTGAACAAGGAGATCAAGTTAGTATTAAGCGTAATTCAGTACGAAAATTGAATTAATTTCTACAAAATTTTCTAATACTATACGTGTACTGTAAGTCTCTTTCTAATACTACACGTGTACTGTAAATTTTCTCTTGCGTACGAGCACTGAGATGTCACGCAGATTTTCACTTAGTTGTTTGAAACAAAATCTTTAGAAAAATGCAGTATTTTCTAGAATATGATAATTTGATGTGATAATTATACCAATAACACCAGCTACTATCAAGCCTGGTCGAAATTTTACCTCTCGCAAATCGCAACTATTTGCTATAAATTTTAGGGCGAACCTGGTCCTGCCGGTCCTGTTGGTCCCAAAGGTTCCACCGGCGATGCTGGCGAGCAGGGTAACCAAGGATTAACCGGACCTCCTGGCCAACAAGTAAGTCTACCATAGAAGACAAAGTATTACGAAGTAACGACGCTTCATTTACACAATACTGAGTTGCTTAAAATCTAATTTCTGCTTCAGTCCTATATGCATAATTATGATGCAATCTTGCGCATCAGCGTCTAGAACACTGACCCATATACTAGATGGACTGAGCACGCCACCTATTTGATCAGGAGCCAGACAGGAATAGCTCAGAATAAAAAATAATCTTGGCTTTTGCAATTGCATCGTTGTAATCCTTTTCTTTTTGCCATTAGGGTTCCCAAGGTGAAGACGGTCAACCTGGTGAAGATGGTGAAAGGGTAAGTTTGAGACTTAGCAATTAACTTCAAAAATATTTTTGTGCCTGAACAGTGACAGATGTTATACCCTTCTATCATTGAGGGTGTGGAGAAGAGGGGGTTGACAGTGGGAACATAGGAGTGGGATTGTCTTGAGTACTTTTAAGGAGGTCCATAGTTGGATCTGACCAATCTAATAAGTAATGTTGATCAGGGGCCGATTGTGTCAATCCCATTTAGCTTAAACGGTGGTTAAGTTCAAAATAGAAAGAAAGTCTATCGTTTTATTCAAGAAGAAAACTAAATGTTTTCAACCTTAATACAACGATACTGTCTACAACTACATATTCAGTGCATAATATTCAAGTTGACTCATTTCAGAGAGATGTAATGGTGTTATTTAAATTTAACTTGTCCACTGTTTAAGCTAAACGGGCTTGGTACAACTGGCCCCAGAAATTTCGTGGTTATACTTAGACATCAGCGTTTTGCGTAATAAGAACGGAAGATAATTTATTTCCCCCATATATTCCTAGGGTGACGATGGATATCCCGGTTCACCTGGTAGACCTGGTGATAACGGAGAACCTGTAAGTGAAAATTTCTTCCACCTTTCTCAACATTTGTTGTCATCTTGTCACGTCCTGGATACCATGTTTTCAGATTTTCACTTACATTATTCATTATTCATGAAAATCGTATTCGTGAAAATCGTGGCATAACCATGGCAAGAAATAAAGTGCTCAGGCAATGCTATGCTTGCCCCATGGCGCTGACCAGATAGAAGACAGAAAGTGGAAATCCGCAGCAGGATCATCAACATGAGCAGTAATAATGTAGTCGTTAAAATTAATTTTTAGGGTGAACAAGGAGCTCCCGGTCCAGACGGAAATGAAGGTCCACAAGGAGAGCGGGTATGTTACATATATATCTCTTTACGTGAAGTATCAGACACTGCTCGCGACGTGGAGTTCATTGTTGCGGTTCTAAAGTTCAAACAGCGAAAGGCAGATGCATTTTTTACGTATACTCTACATACAGGCATATATTTTTACATATAAGGCTATGCGTACACGAGCGTCGTTTTCGAGCGTTTTCAAAAGCTTTCTTGTCTTTTTATATTTTCAACGCCCTGTCCACCGACACAGGGGAAAATATGCCTTATATGTATTATAAATTAACTTCAACTTCTATTCTAAATTGACGGTGTTTGAAACCGTTTTGGCATGAAAATGAATGTAAAAACGTTGTACCTTTTGCACATAGCTTAAATTTCAAAATTCAGGATATGCAATTAGGCACAGCGTACTTCTGAATTGAATAATTTGTGCATAATTGGCAATTAGAAGTTGTTATAAAATTGCTCGGAAAAATGAAGCTTGAACATATTCTAAAGAAAAGTGACATGTAAATGATAAACAACGCGGTGATGTTTTATTGATAGTTTGCATATTGGTAATTCGTAATTATAATTTGATAATAAAGAATTTTTGTGATGATACAGCATGCTTCTCTTTAGTCGTTGGACCCTTTTGCTACTCATTCCAAGTCCCTACTCTATGATAACGATAAAATATCGATTACAAGCTCTTATTCGTACGGCTTTCGGCATGTTTTCTACACCTTGTTGCACAGTCATTAATTCCGACCGAACGTCAAGAAAACAATGATTTAATTAATCGCGCCACGCTTTGCTACGGTACAATTAGATGTTCACTATTTTTTCATTGATGTGGAAAATTTTCTTTCCTTCAGGGTCGAACTGGAGCTCCCGGACCACCTGGCAGGATTGGCGATCCCGGTGCCAAGGTAAGAAAGGCTGGTAATATAAATTAGCCTTAAAATTATCAGCACGCGACGAAAGCCTGGCTAACCAGATTAGTTCATTGCAAGATCTAATTGTACCTACACGAAAGATGCCTGCTATTTTTCGCTGGTTGTAATGTTATATCACAATAGAGTTCTCATACAACGAACATAAATTTCAATTAAGTCAACGAGATTTTTCTTTGATGTTACAAAGGGTGCAAGCGGTGTTCGTGGTGCAGTCGGAGCAAAGGGTCCCAAAGGTCCAAGTGTGAGTATATATGAGATTAGCATTTTTAGTATTTTGCCACTACAGTTTTAAACTATGTACTGCATATTTGTTCAAAGGAGTAGTTTTGAAAGAAAAAATGACTGACCACCCTTCCATTTCAGGGTCAAAAAGGTGAACCCGGTTTACCAGGTCCAATTGGAATCCGAGGCGAACAGGTATGTTATTGAATGCTTCCATATTTTAAAAGGTAATTCCAATGCAAATGTTGGTCTGACGATCGAAAAAACTGATGAAAGTATGTTCGGTTCTATTTTCAATAGGGAGAGGCTGGTTTAGACGGTGACCCAGGTGACCCAGGAGATCGGGTATGTATAGTTAACAGTCGACTCTCAACTGATGGGTTGTAGACATGGGCGTATCAAAGTCAATTTTCTGAATTGGCGATAAACTGAGCTCTTCCTTTCCCCACACAAGGATACCTAGTGTGTTGTTGTACGTGTTTAAATTGATTCCATCTAAGACCGGTAAAAACAATTGTTTCGTTTCAATTGACAGGGTGCCCAAGGTAGAGCTGGTGAGAATGGTGAAGACGGCAAACCTGGTATTGCTGTAAGTTGCCAATATTCCGTTCCAATATATAAGTAAAAAAAGCCTGGCCCTTACTGGGCTCCCATATTAGAAATGCCATTGATCAATATCTACCGCATCTTATTGTAGGGTCCTCCTGGTGATGCTGGTTCCCGCGGAGAGAAAGGTGCCAGTGTAAGTCGAGCCATAATTTGAGACATCCATGAATAATAGGGTTAAACATACAATTAGATGGACATGAGAAAAACCCCTTGCTGAGTGTACTTCATTGTGTTTAACTATTATATACTTGCATTGTAAATTCCTCGGTCAGCGTGTATGCAGCCATACTCTTAAGATAATATACTAGTGCTTCCGTTCCTGTTTGTCAATCTTTTCATGTCCTCTTCAATTTCAACTTATTCTCAATAATCTATTGTGTTCTGCAGGGACCTCAAGGGCCTCCAGGTCGCATGGGATCAAGCGGTTTGAATGGTGCTCAGGTATTTAGCCAATCCTTTTCCGAAAGCTGATAGAACTTCCGGATGAACCTTGACAGAAAACTTGAGAAAACTATTATAGACCCCTCTTTAACATTTTGATATTTGCCGCAGGGTGATCAAGGTGAACGAGGACCCAAGGGTGCGAAAGGAAAGGCTGGAGAGAAGGTGGGATTTTACGAGCAAAATACAGTCGTTTGTTTATTTGAGCTTAGCCATAACCAATCACTATCTTGTTCCAGGGATCAATGGGCGAGCGCGGTCCTATGGGCGAGAAAGGAAGAGAGGGTAAAAACGTAAGTATTGAGTTATTTCAAATTTTGTTGCTAAGAGTACGTTGAAAAGCCCTTCGTAGCTAACGTAGGTAACGTAAAAGCATCTATAGACATGCAACAAAACATTCAAACATTCAACTTTTATGTATGATATGCTATCGGCTGTATTCGTAAAGCACACTCACATTCCATGTCACCCTTCATAGCGGTATTTTTACCCCCTCTAAAGACTGGAAACAATACATTTTCTTTCGCCATAGTACAATAACATTGTCCCTGTTTGTTATTTGACAGGGTTTGGCAGGTGCTCGTGGTGATCCAGGTGCAGTTGGTCCTGATGGTCCCGAGGTAAGCAATTTAACACGTTGGCTCATGTTGAATGTTGATGATAATTATTGGCCAAAAATTTTTCTGGTCAATTTGATCACCAAGATTTGGAAATCATTTATTTTGATAGTCATTACCGGATGCGCAGATACGCACTAACTTTCCAGCTCTGCCCTTCCTTGTAACCAATCTTGGAAATCTTATTCTGATAATTCTTAGGGTATTCAAGGCGAACAAGGAGCTGTTGGCGCAGCTGGTGCTCCTGGTCCTGCTGTAAGTATCCTAAGCCATCATTCTCGCCTATGAATTAACCGTATCGCAACTTTACAAGTCTTCCAACCACACATGGTGCATTTTATATTATTTTAAAATGGCTTACATTTTATTCCATTTTAGGGGGCTCCTGGTGAGCCAGGTAGAGAGGGTGCAACTGGAAACCCCGTATGTATTAACTTACATAAAACAAATATTTCTTGTAATCTAGGCGATTTGCAATTACCGCCATCATGTCATTCAATACATAGTTTTTGTGCGATGTAAAACGAGCAATATTTGTCTTATTCTAGGGTCTCCAAGGGCCACCTGGCCCACAGGGCGGCCGCGGTCCTGCGGTAAGTGTGTTTCATTTTTATTAACCCCACTTCACCATCACAAATAGTGTCGCCTATGCAGACGTGCGCTCCACTACGGTATTGATTATTTTGACGGGTTATATCTGGTCATTCTTCTCAAGTAACTACCGTATCTCATCATATTTTGGACAATTGTTATTTTTTAGGGTCGTGATGGTGATCCTGGACCAACTGGTAATGTTGGTAGTGATGGACGACCGGTAATTGTTCATATCTTACTGTTGCTAATGCCTGATTCCTCTATATTATGTTCTATCTATGTGATAACTGGTAATCATAGACGTACCAGATGAGTGATGGTCGCAAGGCACCCCTTAGAGCGATCACTTTCACTCTTCCGTATGCCCTATGTGTTTTAATTAATATGAATTTGATTTACATGTCTAGGGTCCCCAAGGTGCACGCGGACCACAAGGACCCATGGGCTCACCAGGACATCAGGTGAGGTTGATATATGCAGTTCTATGATTGGGTTCTTTCCCAATCTCTCTTAACCAAAATAATTCTGTCACACTTGATAATTTTCTGCTAAAGATAAGACAAAAGAATCGATTAAAAGTATACAGATCAAAGGTGTATATATTTAATTGAACTATTCGATTGATTATTATCATTGTCTATAGGGTCATCCTGGCGTTGATGGCATTCCCGGTACTGATGGCGGTCCAGGCACAAGGGTAATTTTTGATAATGATTTCTTTTCTTTATTCAAATCTTCATATATTAGGCTTATATTAGCTTATGATTCCGGAAACAAACAAATTGTGCGTTAATTCATAATCAGAGTTCGATATAAGAGAGTGCTCTTGACTTCATGTAGGGTGAGCAAGGAGAAGCTGGTAAACGTGGAGAAGATGGTGTAGATGGCCGAAGGGTAAGTGAGAATTTTTACGTTTTGTTCAACACAAAACTGTACTTGTAGACTTCCTTGCGGATAGACCAGACTGACAATTACCATTCGGCCCTAAATTGAAGCTTTAGGCAAAGTACTGTAGGTTCCTAATTTAATCAGAATTAAATGTAATTCGTGAATTTAAAAATGAACGAAAGAAGCTATCAGAATTCATTAGTAAGCTTCATTTACATACCACGATACTTGGCTGACATAAAAAAGGTTTGCGTTGCTTGCTGACCCAGAAAGGCGCAGCACCACTTTTAATCAATGTTTGTTTAAACTTTCCTATAGGGTGACGATGGTGAACGAGGTGTCGACGGTTTACAAGGACCCGCAGGCAAACGCGTAAGTTACTTCAGATTTTTTCTCGCTCCAATCTAGAAAAGAGACCTTTAGCTGTTGTCTTCGATGTCGGGGCGACGGGGTCACTTCCATGGATAGTAATGGGCCTGAATTGGAATAGAAAAAGTGCAGTAGAAGAATTAAAGGAAACTATATGGTTTTTAACTTGTCAATATTAAATCATTTTACAACTTATATATTCTTGATATAATGGTTAAAAAATGCTTAATTTCATAAGTTTGCAACCTAGGACCATATTAACCAGGAATGAGGCCCTTTTCCAAATTCAAAGTGTTTCGAAGCGCTTATCAACAAAGAGGAATTCCGTTTTGAACTAATCGGCAAATTTGTTTGCATTTTTCATGTAAAATGGTAAATAATGTGTCTTTTTATCGGGCATTGTGATTGGGTTACTGGAGATGAAAACAATTTTGCTGATTGGTGTAAAACGATTTTGTGTTTATCTTCTTAAAAAATTCTTAGGGAAACCGGAAGAACACCTCCTCATGCTAGGAATCACATTTATCCAAATTAAAAAACCTTGATTGCGCTTTAGGGTGAACAAGGTGATGCGGGTCCACCTGGTATGAATGGTGCAAGAGGAAATCCGGTATGGCTGGCTTTGTCTGCTTCAATTCGAATTTTTTTGACAATTACATAATAACGCTCCGGTTACTGAAACATATTAATCGTTTTAGGGTCCCAATGGTGACACAGGCCCACATGGACCTAAAGGTCAAGAAGGTGCTAGGGTGAGTATCATGTACAATTGTTATTTTTGTTTTATTAAGTTCATCAGGCAAAAATGTCCGAAACCACGTGCGTACGAAAAGCAATCATGCTTTGCGCAATATTATGATATCTGATATTCTTTGTTTCCTAGGGTTCAATTGGTAATGTTGGTGACCAAGGGCCAATGGGCGCTAAGGGAATCAAGGTAAGATCACCATTTCAATTTTCTCATATCCACAGAATTTCAGTCCTTTAAACAAATCGTCGAAACAGAGCTTGTCAACCTTGAGCATACCCTTTAATTAAGATGCAAAATTTAAGTAATGTGTCACGTGACAAAAATTCCGACTTATACTGTAGGGTGAAGCTGGTGATCGTGGACAGAAAGGTGAAGCAGGTGAAGTTGGACCAAAGGTACAGTCAAACATTCAATATGTTTTGTCAACGTACAGTCAATTCCTTTTCCACATTTTCCCCCATTGTTATTTCATGCTATATTGAATGAGTTTACTGCTCAATCTGTTTTTAGGGTTTCACTGGACCAAAAGGTCCACGGGGACCTGACGGTGATTCTGGTTTAGTCGTAAGTATCTAAGCATTTTATGATAACATAGATTTTCTTTCCATTCTGAACACGAATAGTTCATTCTTTTTACGTTATTTTATCACATCCAACTTGTATATAACATATTCTGCCTGACAGAGCGTTTGAAAAACCAGAGCCAATCTAAGCCTTTGGCGGCATGTGAACATAAATAAGAAGGCCTTTTTTGAATTTTTAAAAATTTAAATGTAGGAGTTGGCAAAATTTTCACGTTTAATCTACACTCTAAATGAATTGTTTTCTGAATCGTTGTTTATTTATTTTTTTTTTTTTTGTTTCACATAGGGCCCAGATGGAGCTCGTGGTCTTCCAGGTCTTCAGGGAAGCCCAGGCGTGAAGGTGAGAGCATTAATTATTTTTTTGTTTATTTAGCATTATTTTATTTTTTTCCCTGAAAAGACGACCTAGCTGATAGGGCATTAGTTTAGCCTGGTGATCGAAACAATGACTGAGAGGACGATTGTAATACGTAAGTTATCACTTCAATTAGGAGGAGTGCACCACACAAGTTCTCAAGTGAAATACTGTAGAACAGATCTCCTTGTTCGATATCAGGACTAGTCAATTTCCCCAATATACGGTTTAACTCCATTTCCGCTTGTTTTAATTTCACTATTATGTAAGAATCTATCGTTTCATTCTCTACGCCATGATCGTTTTTTTATAGTTGGTTATACTTTCCCTATATTTCTTATCTGTTTTCCTTCAGTGTCCGACGGTGTCACTTTGTGGACACACGTCCCCCATTTTTTGAAGTGAGCTGTTAATCTATAAATAGTTTTCTTATCTCCACAGGGCCCTGCTGGTCAACGTGGTCCAATTGGTAATGCTGGCAAACCAGGCGCTCCTGTAAGTACTGCAAAGGATGAATGGCGATGCGGAGGGAACATATTTGACGCATGTTTAAATTCAGTTCGACGTTATTGCAATTATAACATTAGGTTATTTTACTAGTTCTAGCGTTAACGAAAGTTTCAACCAGCTCGAGCATTAAAAATCACTACAATGACGAATTTCTCTTCTCTAAGGCACCCTGTAGTGTTGTACCAAAGCGTTGACTGTCCCTGTTAGATCTTTTTTGAATTACATCCCTGTTATATTTGCATCACCATATACTTAAACGCCTGTTTATATACTTATTTCGTTTTTTCTAGGGCGAACAAGGTCCAAATGGTGGTCGTGGCGCTAACGGTGCACCAGGCGCTTCGGTAAGCGCACAGTTTCATCATTTATCATATCCTCGGCGAGCCAAGTAGTCGGCGTAGTGATTGTATATTTCACAATAACGCAACGTATTCGAACCCGAATGTTATCAAATTAGTGAAGTGCTATAATGTCAAAATGTATAGCAATTTATCCATCTAGCAATTTATCTCTAACTCTTTAGTAATTTCAACATAATCATCTTGAAATCATTGTGTCATCATCCAGCCATTAAAACAACTCGCTCGTTTCTCATTCTTAGGGAGCTGACGGTGCAGACGGCCAACCCGGAAATGCAGGCGCACAAGGCAATCCGGTAAGCGATATATCAATATCTTAAGCAAGGAGGGCAAAACTTCGCGAATTTCTGACAAATGCATAACATTAGGATTTTTTGAGGGCGACAAGTAGGTGTAATATTTCCAATCCTAATTTTTTTTCTATTAAAAAGGGACCTATGGGACCCGCTGGAGCAACGGGTGCACCAGGAGATGTTGGTGACACCGTAAGTATTACTTTCCTTCCATCCTTTGTTCAAGGCATCATGTGACTTTATAACTCATTGTAACTCAGTTACGCTGTCCTACCTTACTTCGGCGTTCCCCAGTTTCCCTAGTCTATCTAACCTCACCTCACTCTATTCTTTGTCTCTCTTGGAGTCCGTGTAGAAATAACTTTAGCTTAATGCCAAACGCGTAAACACTTTTCATACCGATCCCCAGGAGACACTCGCAGTGTTGAGACAATAAAAAAGTTAATAAGCAAATGTATAATTTAGTGTCGTTAAAGCGCATAACCATTGTTAGTCCATTAGTTTATGAGAAACTTTAACGTTACTGTCAAGCGCTTGCCCTATTAAAGTCGCTTACTTACTTTCTAGTCCAATATATCATAACTTGAACATTCTATCCCACTGAACTTTAAGCAAAAAACTGGCCCGAGTTCCCTTAGTTAATTCGCTTCATCGTCATGGCATATATCTACATCATCTTTTTGCATTTAAGGGCCTTCCTGGACCAAAGGGACAACAAGGTAGCACAGGCCCACCAGGTCCACCGGTAGGTTTTAACTACATTCGCTAATTAATTAATGGCCTTGTTCAGGCATCTGAAAAGGCTAAATGGTGGTAACTTGCCTCGTATATTACACCTGATTCAAAACAAGACGCGGCTCAACACCGTTAGTATATTGGTTTTATTACCTGGGTTTTTAGTTTCATGTATGGTTACCTTCTGTTACAGGGTGAACCAGGTAATACGGGAGAGCGAGGTACCGACGGAGATGATGGCGAAGCAGTAAGTAGATATTGACCAATAAATGAACTCCACTGCATAGTCAATTGGACCGCTTCGATTATGATTTCAAACCTTGTATTAATTACACTTTCAGGGAAACAGCGGACCTCCTGGTCTTCCTGGAAAGAACGGAAGAAACGGCGAAAATGTAAGTAAATATCCCATTTAATATTTAAGACATGTTCCGACTTTTTGGCGACAGCGTTATTTATTTTTAGCGATGGTCTTTGTCTTATTGAGCAAATATTCGCATTTTTAAAAAAAATCGATTCCACTTTAAGTTAATTCTATGTGCTCGTTACACTTAAAGAACCAGACATATGACAATAAAGCGACCATCAATTCCTTAACATTGTCGTTACAAAATTACATTACCGATTAAGTTGCATAATTTCTATTTAACAATTAAGTCGCCTCAGGCTCGGTATTTCGAGGTGTTTACAAATAATAATCAACATAATTTCCTAAATTTAATTATTTCTTAAATTTCTTATTTCAAAAACAACAACAAAAAGCTATAGTCACCGACCAGTGACTATTGCTTTAGAGACAGTGAATCTTGACCAATCATAATGCAGGAAAATCAATAGTCACCAGTCACCACAAGAACTGCATTTGTTTGCTTATCTCTTTGTAAGAAACGTCCACAAAACGACTAGCCGCCATTTTAAAATTTGTTATATTCACCTGAAGGTGAAAATAACAGCCTAATACGTCAAATTTGAGCAATCAGAATGTAGTATTTGTTATATTCACTTTTGCAAAATCACTAAGGTTATATAGTTAAAATTCGGGTTGAATTTTACAATTAATTTAATCGTGTTGACAAGTTGAATATTTCAACTTTGCAGGGTAGCCCTGGTCGAAATGGACCTTCTGGACCTAAAGGCGAATCCGGACAACCTGTAAGTAGCAAGTTAATTTCCAAAAAAATGTGAAACGTGCGGAAATAGAGTGGGAATCTTTAATTGTAGAAATATCTTTCGGTTTGTATTGAACCACCTATAATTGTGGAAGAGATTACAAACAAGGCTTTTCGATGTCTGTAACATCTATATTTTCTTACTCTTAAATTTAACATTAACTTTAGGGTGAACCGGGTGAAGCAGGAGAACTTGGAGCAGCCGGACCGCCAGGATTCGCCGGACCTCGAGGACCAGTTGGCAACCCTGGCCCTGCAGGTACCGACGGAGAAGATGTAAGTTAAAGTAATCAAGTTCCATTCTGTTTACTCCAGTAAGCTAAAACGATATCGAAATACTTGTCCTCATTATTTCGTATCGAAACACTTGTCATCAATATTTGCAGGGTAGCCCAGGTCCACAAGGTGATGTTGGAGAGGCAGGGAAACAGGGTTCAAAGGTAATTAAGCATGCTACCTTCCGTAGTTCTTATCTCAAAATAAGATTATTTTTCAGGACTTTTAAGACCCGTTTAGTGATAAGTATAATTAAGTTATGCTTTAAGGATTTTAGGTTTTGTAAGCTCCATTCATTGTTAGGTATTAGTAGTAGCATGTGTGATATTAAGATCATCTCATTTTTCTGTGAATACTAAACTGTGTAAATTCCCAACTCCATTAACGCTGTCGTCTAAAACGACGTATTACGTAAAGATGTTTTCGACACTTTCTGTCTCTGAGCCCCATTAAATATTCGGTCAGCGTAATAAAGTTGGACTAGTGAGTCTGCCTTATTCATAGTATGCTCATATTCAACAATAAACTATTGCAACCTAGGGAAATCGTGGCGATCCTGGCGCACCAGGAGGTGACGGTTTAGCAGGCGAAAAGGTGAGAGCAGTTTGATTATATTTTCTCAAAACACTGACTTTTGCCTCATAATAAGCTGCAACGACTACTTTTTAACAAGTGCACCGTTGTTTCAAAAAAGAAGTAAACAAATACAAAAGAATTAACTCTAAAATAACTCATCTTCAACAACTCCTTATTTCTCTTGTTGCCATTACATGATATTTACGCTTAATATTAGTTGGCGAAATATGGCGGATGCATGACTGCGCGTGTCTGTAGGTACAGCTTTCATTTCAGAATTTGTAACATTTGTGTTGACTTTAATTTTAGGGAGACAAAGGATGGAACGGTCCGCGAGGTGAAGCTGGGCCACAAGGTCCACGGGTTAGTATTCTGGACGTTTTTCATGTTTAGATAAGTTGAAGTTACCCGTTACCGGGCTTTTTGTCGGGACTACGTGCACTGTGTAAAAGCAATTTCATTTGAATTGAATATATACAACATTAAACCATCTATATTGAATATATAGATTGTTTTATTGAAAGCACTTGTGAATTTTTCTAAATGTTTACTTTTGACGGAGTTTCTATTGTTTTATATTTTACTAAATATGATATCATTACTTCATTTCAGGGTAATCAAGGTGAACCTGGTACATTGGGTGAAGCTGGTGTTGACGGCGATATTGTGAGTGTCGAGTACTTCATTATTAAAAAATTAAGACCATGATAAAAATTGAAGTTAAATATAGAGCGATGTGCATGTATCACTCAAATAATCCGGTATTTCGATTTAAAATCTACAGAGATCTTAAAAATTTATACTCAAAGATCTAAAAGGCCTAGGTTGCTTAATTAAGATGACCAAAAATAAGCCGGTGAAATATCAACAAAATTTCTTGTTTAAGTTAAAATGCAAGTGCATGGCGGGACATATACTTTTTTAAGATTTTTTTGGCAACTATATAGCGTTGCAATCATGCAGTATTTATTACTCACGTGTTGATATTGCTTTGTTTCTTTATAGGGTCCTAAGGGTGCTCCTGGACGATCTGGACCTGCCGGACCACCAGGGCCAACGGTAGGTTCAAGACTTATTCCTATACGCCTACTACTTCCATGGTTCGGGTCCTCATTTTTAGGATTTACTCTTCAGTCTAGTCTGTGGTCTTTACTTAGTCTTATCCTTTAATCGTTTCAGGACCTAATTCAACAATTATGCGGGCCATATACAACTGAACACGTGTTTGTCTTATTTAGGGTGAACCCGGAGATCGTGGTTATCCCGGACGTAGAGGTGCCCAAGGATCTGACGTAAGTTATTTATGACTCCTGTCTGAAATATGTTCGTTAAAACTCTGGGTCAAACCACTTCTTAGGATTGAGGAAAAATGCGGAAAGCACGACCCTACAAAGTTCGCAATTGTCACATTTACGGCCCACATAAACTAATAAAAAAAATTGCAATCTCTGCTAAGTTTTATATACTTGTTTGCTATATACCTGTTTGTTTCGTATCCTACAACATTCTGCAACCGAACGTTGCAATTTTACAGTAGCCTCTACAGGGATAGCAATTTCTTTGCCAAAAAATAGTTTTAAATAAACAAATCGTTTATTCACCGAAGATGTAGTTACCATTGGGGTAAGGATTTTTTTGGTTTTAGATCTTTGAAGTTTATTTGAAATATGTCCAATTCGCTTTATCTCAGTACACCAAATGATATCACTAATGAACTATTGTCACTGCATTTGTTCTACAATGCTTACATCTTTTTGACATCTTTTATTCTTTCGTTTCGTTTTTTAGGGTATGCCTGGTGCGATGGTAAGTAGCAACTTATTTTATCATATTCATTACTGGTGTGTTTCTTCTAATCACCATTTTATGTTGCAATTTAGGGAGCTCCTGGTGTAATGGGACCACCGGTACGTGATTTTCTATACGTTGTGACATGCGTATTTTTATTTTGCGGTTTTGGCCATATGCAGCATTTATAATGACTGCGTTGAGTACGCTTCGGTTTTGTGGAAGCGACACAATGCAAGTTTGTGCATTGTCAAAGGTGCTCTTTGATGTCTTGTTTAAAAATATTTTATACATTTATATAAAAATAACTAACTTTGCATTATACTTTTCTTTCTGCAGGGTCCACCTGGAGGTTTACCACCTGTAAGTATATTAATTTCATGACATGAACAAATTAAAGAGAACTGTTAGGAAAATTTTCCCAATTCATTGAATGCTGAGGGTAAATAAGCATTCTTGACTTACTCTTAGCACCCCGACCCTAATGCGGTTAAAGGCAACATCCCAGACGAAGGACCTGGACCAAGACGTTTCCGATATTACAACAGCCAATTGGAAGTAAGTAAAGTAATTTCAGAATTTGCAGATTTCAATTATACAGGATTTTCGGTGGAACATGCACAGCTCTTTATTGTTCAATAACTTGAGTCATTTTCATCATCATCGCCGTCTATTTTATTGTCGTGAAGTATTTCAATTTTCGAATCGGTCATTGCTGACTGTCCGCACATTGAGGTATTGTCCACCCTTACATGTTCACGACACTCACAGCTAAATACAAACGTAACAAACACGGCTAAACGTACATATATCCTCACCATGGTCGTTTGTCGGGTTCACAGAGAGGATGGGCATATTGTCTGTTTAAAAATCCATTTTTCCAACGAATATTTTTCGGTACATGGTAACTTCAAGCTTTCTGCATCCCCACTCACAAACGGACGATTATTTTTTGTTTAGAAATTGGACAAAACTGACTTGACGCTTGTAAGTATTCTTTTTTCCTCATTTTAATGAGAGTAATTTTGAGTGGAAGAAAATGATAGGTGCAGAGTCTGATTTAGATCATAGATTTTTATAACATGATTATTGGTGGATAAATGATAATTGATAATCTTAATTTTCACGTAATTGTCACACGACATGGCCAATATATGCTTCGTTGTTGAAAAGTATTAGAAGACATGAATGAACGATTTGCCTTTTATTGTTACACATTAACCGATTTTAAAATTACAGGAGGATGCGCTCATGAACATGATGTATGGTTTGGATGAAGATTTACTGAAAAGAGAGAGTGCTGATGGGTCAATGGAATACCCAGCTGTATCTTGTAGAGCAATCAAGGATTGCCACCCAGAGAAAACTGACGGTTAGTGAAAGGAATTAGTTTAAGAAATTCGAGCATTGTTTCCCAGGCAAGCAATGTCATGTTTTTTTGTGGTCGTGCAGCATTAAAACAGCTATTAAATTGGTTGACGAATCACTGAGTTTTAAATTTGTTTTTCCAGGCTATTACTGGATTGATCCCAACCAAGGCAGCACCATGGACGCAATGAAAGTTCTTTGTAACTTCACTAGCGAATACTCTTCAACATGTGTCTTCCCTACCAAGAAGGTACGAATCTAGACATATGTTCAGACCAAATATGAATTTTTTCATTTATTTATCGATATGCATGAGTAAGATATATAAGATATGAATTGGCATGTACGAAATTTTTAAGATTCTAACATCTTTACTAGATCGAAAATAATGCCTGGAGTTCTCTAAAGAATGGCTGGTTCAGCGAACTTTTCGGAAAAGACAAATCAGTAAGTAATATTTGTTCAGAGCTACCATCGATATTACAGCAGCGACTTTGCATTGCTCTTAACAAATCGCACTCCGTAAACCCTATGTGAATCCACCACCTATAATAAAACCCAAGCTTGACAATTTGTTTGTCATCTTTTAAAAGATCCAATACTCAGACCATCAATCACAATTCGCCTTCCTGCAAGTCATGAGCCAACGGGCCAGTCAAACGATCACGTACCATTGCAAGAACTCAGTTGCCTGGTTAGACGAGAAATTGAACTCACACGATAAATCTATCAAATTACTTGCCCTCAACGGATATGAATACAGCAAAGATGGACATACGAACGCACAACCTAAAGTAATCAGTGACGGATGCAAGGTTGGTATTTATCCGAAGCATTGCAACAAGTAACTCTGGGAGTTCTAACTTGAAAATAAGACGAAGGGGGTGGCTCAAGGCAGAAAGTCTACTTTCTCTGAAGTCTGAAGGCAATTTTCTAGCTTGAAAGTTTAGACAATGCAATACATTGTTAACGTGGGCAAATGGTGAATGGTTTCATTGTTTTTATTTTAGACACGAAATAGCGAATGGAGGAAGACCATTTTCGAATTGGAGGCAAAATCGTCGATCGCCCTACCCATTATTGATGTTGCGCCTCAAGACATGGGAGACAATAAAGAATTCGGAGTAGAACTCGGACCCGTGTGTTTTATAGGTGTATAAGAGATACGAATAAAGAACAATAACAAATGACTGAGACTGGATCATTGTTGTATAATCGATCACGGGTCGATCGTGAGCCATATAGATAGAAAATAAAGATCCAAACTTCTTTAAAAATTATTATATACAATTGTCTTTCTTTTTCGTTGGAAACTGTTAAATATTTCGTACCGCGTTTAGTGTTTGAATAAACAGCGATTATGCTCATTTTGATGCTAGTTTGTAATGTGTTTTAGTGGTTAGGTAATTATTATATGTACGACAATTAAAATAAAGAATTTGGTTGAACTAGTATTTAACCTATATAATTCCGGTCCAGTTTCTTTGCTTGAAGTTTCGTTTGAGCTGCTCGTCACGCATTTTCTGCTTATTCTTCTGTTGTTGGTGAAAAATTCGATATTTATTTTTCTAACGTTTGGCATAAGAAACTAATATCATGTATTCGTTTACATTGTCTAGATAAACTGAATTGAAAACTTTATTTGCAAAAATTTCCGGTCCTCGTTTGTCTTTTTCCCAAATTGTCGTGTTCTCCAACTAGATAAAACGTTTGAAGCGAGCGCTCGATCTACAAATAGCTTACATACAAACTTTTAATTTTTCTGTAGCGTTGTGGAGAGTGAGAGAAAAACTGCTTAGAATACGTAGAGCTGTTGAAAAAGGCTCTGCTCACATGATAGCTACATCCGATCTGATCGTAATTTATTATGTTCAATCCAGCCCATGGGCCAATCACAATCAGTGATGGCCATTATTTAGTTGACGTCGTGGTATCAAATCGCTAAATTAGTGTTTTTTTAATCGAACTAACTAATCAATAGAATTTTTCGATCGTTAATGATTGACGAAGGTGGTGGTATCAATCTAATAAAAAATGAGCCGAGTATATTTGTCATTTTAGCCAAGGACCCTCGCAACTCCACCTATGATTTGCTTGGCCGTTGGTTAATGCTGCATCAGAGTAAATCGTTGGAGTATGGTACGAATTACGTTGATAAAAACCAGAATGACCAGGCTTTTCGAACTTTGAATAACCCACAGAGCAGAGGTTGCATGTTAAGGCCTATCAGAATCGAAAATCGGTGTTGAGAGATCACAATCGTAACTTTTAAATCTTTCACACTCAATTTTGGCCGAAAGACCCTGGATACGAGTGCAATTTTTTACTTGCCACTGACAGGATTCTCTCATTGGTCTGTAGGACTAACAATTACATGTACATTAGGTAGGGCAGGAATTTACATAATTGATGGATGGCCGGAGTTAGTTAGATAATAGGGCTTTCGCTCCCCGGCAATTTTACCCACTGGTTAAAACAAGATGGCGTCCACAATAACGGCAGGGCCACAATCTGTGGAATTATCTCGGCTTCCTCTACCTCAGCTGGACAACTTCAAAGCTGTACTTGACGAGGTATTTGTTCTATAGTTTTTGAACGTTCTTTCTGTGCTTTATTTTCTTCATTTTCTGTGGACAATAATATGAAATAGATATTTCATTATTGAAATTTTGGGTGAAAGTGAAATACCACTGTGGAGTGTGGACCTGTGGTACCGTATATATATTACTGTATAAATGCTTACATTTTTGCATACGTAGATGAGAATTTGAAATAAAATTGTAAGAAGTTCACGATTTTTTGTCCGTTGTTAAATCTTAAGTTCATCCATTGCCTTTGGCACCCCACCTTAGTTGGGCCACCTATGGGTGAGTACAATGTTATTTGTTGTGCATCTTTAAATTTTAGGAGATAAGGATTCTATCAGAATCAGCAAGTCAGCTGAAAATTGCTCAGCAGAAGTTTGTTGACTCAAGGGAAGCCATTAAGAAGCTTCATGAAAAGAAAGGTATGTTGTAGGAGTATCTGTATACAAAAAGAGGAATAAGTTGTATTTTGAAACTAGACCTATAACTTCATAATTTAAGCTCTCAGGTTACTATAGATAATGACTGGAAGGAGGGGGAGGCATTGAAAGAAAGGCTGTTCAAGATACATGATTATTGTCTTTTTACATATAGGTACTGAAGTGTTGGTACCTTTGACTGCATCTGTATCCTTTGTTAACATGTTGACTAACTTTTTGAGTTGGTATTCCTGTACAAACGTTTAAAAATCAGCCATTCTAGCATTTAGTTTAAAGTATATTTTGTTACTGACTCAACAAATCTCCGGTCAACAGATATGTTGTTTGTATTGGGGGTTAACACCATGTCGGTGTTTGTTATCCTGCTGGTGATGTATATTGGAGAGGCCCTTATTAAAATTTTGGCAAAGCATCCTGATAAAAAAGATTGTATAGTGTCAATATTTTTGTCTTTTGTGGAAGTTTCTAATAGTCCTTAAAGATATTGAAGTGAGGGCATAGTGCTTGCTGACTGGTGGAGGTGAGCATTTCACAATACATATTTTGAGACTATGATCCTCATAATAGTATGCTTCTTCAAATTTTCCATTAGGTGAATTTTTCCTTAACACATCTCAGCTCTATGCTCCGGGACATTTAGAGGGGACTGATAATGTTTTAGTTGATATTGGTACTGGCTATTTTGCAAGCAAGGTACTTTAAAAGTAATCCTACAGTATTCCATGTATTGCATTCCTTCCTAACACCACATTTTTCGGAAAAAGGTTGCCAATAATATACTTTGATATATTTCTCGAATTTAGTACTTTTACACGCAACTATTTTTTGGAAGCCTAGAATTTTTTTTCGGCGGTTGTTCACACAATACGTGAGACTTTGAGAGGTAGAAGTGTTTCAACATCATCCGAGATGTGATTATTGTTAAGAACTCAACAAACTGTCAGAGATTCAATTGGAGGTTTTCATTAGATTCAACTGCAAACTCGACACAGCTGGCACTGCACTTGCGTGAGTGCAATGCTACGTGATGATGTTAACAATCTTGTTTTTTCACCCAGAAAATAAAAATTGAATCTTTCGCTGCTCGGTTTCTTTAACGCAATCTTTTCAGTAAATGCACTTTTTTGTCTTCTCCTGTTTTCTCCTGTTTTGCGTATTTGTTCCGTCGAGTATTTTGCGTAGACGTTCTCGACAGCCTGACAGCAGCCTGAGTGCCCTTAGTTAGAGCCTGTTTATATAGAGCGAGTTATCCCGGCTAGACGAGGTATAAAAAGCGCATAAGACCAAAGGCTTAACCAGATTAGTCTTTCATTATATGCAGTTTTCACCTCGCCTAGCCGGGATAACTCGCTCTATATAAACAGGTCCTATGGCTATTATGCACGATACGACTAACCTATAAGATTATTTGTCAGACGAAAACTTGCCAGTGGGTATATCTACCTACTACGATCGCGTTTTGTGATTGGCTTTTTGTAACAATAGTGAATAGTGTTTATGACTCGTTCTTTCGACCCGAACTTGCCAACTGCTTGATACGAATCGAGACGTACATAATCGCGGACATAATTGGGAAGTTCTTTATAGACTAAAGCCTGCGTTATAAAGTGTTACATTCAGGGCGCTTATATATATATATATGTTAGAGCCCTGGCAACATCCTATCCTCGAACGCGCTTGCTATGCCCATCCGAATTCACAAAATTAGGTCGTGCGAACAAAAGAATAGCCATCCTCCATGGGTGTTCCTCCAAGCTAGGTTCTGTGTCTGTGGTTTGGTATTTCATTCGTTGCCAATGATTTTTTGTTTTGCATTGTTCACTTCGCAGTCTTTGGAAGGAGCTGAAAAATACTTTGAAAGAAAAATAGAATACCTTACCAAACAGATTGAAAAAATTCAACCAGGACTAATCGAAAAGCACAGAATACGACAAGGTAGTAAACTCGATTTTGATTAAAATGCGATAATATTCTGTCAATATTCAAGCCGCGTTCATGAGTGGATGTGACCTGTTTTGGGCCCGTTGGTTTACAGCCCTAGAAAGTAATCTGAAAAATAATTGATTAAAATCGGTTACAAAATAATAGTCATCTTCAACTCAAATACATGTTTATTGTGATATTTCTGGCTGGTATCCCAGATCAGAGGGACCTTGATCGTTATCCCGCACAACCACATAAAATTCTTATACAACTTTTTGATTTGTCCGACGTACGTAACGTTCTGTGTGAACCTTCCGTATAGCGTCATATAAACATCGTTGTATCAGTGGTTAGTTCTTAAGAAATATGGCTATTCGTTTACATTATGGACCGGCTGTCCTGGGTACAAGGTTGACTGTACTTTACCCTTAAACTAAAGTGTTTTTCTTTTCTTTTTCAGCCGTCATAGACACGATGTCTGCTAAAGTGAAAGCAGCTCAGATGACGAATCAGGTGCCAATAGCAAAGGCATAAAAACATAACGTAACATAAAAGCATAATTATGAAAACTACTTCTTAGGCCTCTTGCGGGCTTGTTTCAAGGACTTACCGAGTACGATAACGTGACTCAAGATGAATATAAAGCCCATTGAAACATTGTTGCGGAAGCATTTGTGGCTCGCGATAACTCCCCAAATGTTTCCCTGTTTGCCCCCTCGTCGAAACATCATTTCGGAAACAAAACTTGATCTTCAGGAAGCTAAAATGTTTCCTATCAAATACAGAAACATTTCAACATGCTTTCAAACTGTAATTTTTGTTGACATATTTTCGTAGTGTTGGATCATCATAGGAAACATGACACGAAACCAGTGATAATATGGGGAGGGAGGGGGGTATTGATCACATTTTCATATATTCATGTTAACAGACCTGTAAAGTCAATGAATTTGAAAATTGAAAAGAAATTAATCTTGCACAATATGAATAAATGAATATGTGCCCCCCCCCCAATTATCGTCTCCCTTACGCCACTGCACGAAACGTTTGCAGGAAACAATGTTTCTGCAACAGTTTGCAGGAAACAATGTTTCTGCGAAAGCACAAAAATCGTCCTATGTTCTGTTCCGTCTATGACAATTTATGCACATTTTCGGCATTGTACTTTCTGTGTAATGAAGCACTCATCCAATAGCATCTAATAGACTGAATTAATGAGTCACTTCAGCGTTGGGTCGCTCCATCATAACCCGCCCATAAAATGAAATTTCATTTTCTTTGTTTGTGTTGCCTAGTCGTAAAATAACCCATCATCTATTGCGCGCCTTTAATGTTTTCCTTCATTGAATTCGGTGTATTAAATTTCATCAACGATGAGCCGGTCGCAAAGTGGTTTTGATCTATGCGTGACATACTTGTTCGAGAACAGCTTCAGAAGGCCCACTCAGAAGGTGCAAAGTTTCTCGGCTTCTTAAAGCAAAAATATGCAATAGACTTAGCGAGGACATTCACATCAAAGTTTCCGACCAAAGTGATCTTCTAGTGCTCTCATTATTTTATAACAGCGTACACTTTATTTTCACCCCAACCCCATGGGTGGGTTTTCAGGCAAATGGTAGTCACTGCAATAACATTACCGTGTAGAGGGAATGTTGGAAAATCAGGCATGCGCACAATTCAATGAAAATACTGCTGTTGTTTTTCTGATTCGTTCTATACCATTTACAGCTCGTTAAAATTCGCTAATTCGGGGTATGAGTCTAGGTGTTAATATTCACCTCGGATTAGATCTTGGGACGTATCCAAAACAAAGTAAGATCCGTTTATTTACACTAGTTGTTGTGTTTTACCCTAGCGACGGTAACGTCCGCGGCGTAGATTTGATTACTCGATACTAGCGACCGTATTTTTTATATCATGAAAGACCCGTGTACTGCCTCTGTCTACCTAATGTGGTGTTCGTTGCAAATCGAATGGCCGTAAAGACTAGAGTGAAGCAATGATTAGATAATTGGACCATTTTCATTACCCGAAATATCAATGGCTTGAATTATCTGCAGATGATAAGAACTACTACGTGGCACCACGTGGTGGCTGGTAGCACCTCGAACTCAAGCAGCGAATACAGTGGCAAATAGATGGATTTTTCGAAATCTTTTGTGGGTGTAAGATGGTGGTTTGACAGTTCGCCCAATGATTAATTCAGCCCGTGATCCTTCACGAGAGTGATTTGTTCATCTCCTAGTACGATCACGCAGTAGAGTCCTGGCGATCCTAAGACCTAACTCCTTGTGAGTTTCAATGGGGATCTCAAAGAGCAAAGTTTACACCACGCCTCCTGTTAAACTCGGTCACCTGTAGAGCTTATCTGTCATGACGTGGGAGAGCTGAGAAACAGAATAATATAATTGCCGCCCAAGCCGTACTACGCCAATAGCAATTTAATTTGTCGGCAATGCCGAGGCATTGAGAGAAGCGGTGGTCGATCAGCAGGTTGAAGGAGTGTTGTTGCATTTTAAATAATCTCGTGTTAATATATTGGTTTTTTAGTAATTATGAATAAATTAAAGCCAGTTTTGACATATTTCTTATTTAAAAAGAGTTTTATTCTGATAAAAAAAAGCGATTTCGACCGAGATTTAAAACGTCTTCTATATGTTCCGAACGACGTTCGATAGCTAGACGTTACACTAATGGGGCGCTTTAGCAGTGACTTCTGAGTACGCAAACTCAATTCGTCATTCTTGCGGCAAACTTCGTGCTGTTTAGTGTTTACTTACCGATGCTTATGCCATCTGCCAAAACTCGAAAAGCCTAAAGTCTGTTCTCTCCAATTTTGTCGGACCAATTCACTTCTATTCAACCAAAGCCAATGGCAATGCAGTACTACTTTATCAATAACAGACTACGTTCCATACATCAAAAGTGAATTAGACAAAATTGGATCGTGTGAGTCCACTAACTGTGTGTGAACTGACCCTAGCTAGTGTTGGGCTTATGACCGCAGAAAATCAATTTTCAAACTCGTGATCAACATTGTTGAGAAAGAGTTTTAAAGTCTATACGACCGAAGTATATCACACCATTTTCGAAGAACCGCCCGGTTTTCCGACCATTTAGGTGCACCCAAAACACACAATATGAATTAGGTTTAATCCGATTTAAAGTCGGAACGATGTAAATGCTAAATTTTTGCATAATTAGTTGACTCGAAGCTTGCCTTTGCCCTTTAAATAATGTCTACACTTTTTGTCCTCTAATATTCCAGTGTATCAACTATGAAATTTGGGGACGATGTTTTTTGTCTTCTTGGTTAGAGTGTCCGAGAGCGACAGCTGCTGCTGCTGCTGTCCAAACTCCAAAGGCGTTTAGAATTATTGTCAAACAAATCGGCTAGCCCACGATCTTAGGGTTTAATTGTATGATCAATATTAATTTAGATTTTTATTGCTTTTCGAACATTTTTTTTCAATTTCGACCTGCACTGAGTTGAATCAACGACGTTTCGTCGTTTTTATTTCAGTACAAAATTTACAAATTACAATTGACAAATGCTTAGGTAATTTTTGCCAGCATGCGGTGTATAAATAATATATACATACAGCCTAAATTTTCGAGCATGTATAGTCTGTGTATCTATAGTAAACTATTGTCTGAATGTAAACAACAGCTTGTTGTTACGGTTACCGGTAAACGTAGCAACGAAACGCCACATTAGGTGACAGACGATACCGAGCTGTGATAAGTTCGATAAGCCTCAAAATTTAACGCAACTACAAGTATCTACAAATCGCGGAAAGATGGGAAACTCTTAGATCGGAGGCTATTTTGGACCATCATTGGACACATTCGTTCGTGCGGTGGTATACGCTTTACGCTATACAAGACGGAAATATATAAACTTGAGTATCACCTGGACAGGCTGGACTTTCATCTCAACTACATAAACTCTAATATTAATTTACTACATCCAGGCAGCGTTTAAAAATTTCAGGTTCAACATGACAGAGGAAAGTGTAAAGGTCGCCGTGCGAGTTCGTCCATTTATATCCTTTAATGTTCTTATTATTGCTGGTGAAGTCAACCTTTTAGGACCTAATGGGACGTATAAGCTCATCGAATTTAATATTACGTACAACCGTGTAGAAATTACTACAAATTCAAATCAAGTTCAACCCCCTATTGTGAAGTTGTCAACTGCGAGCAATCTGTATCCTATAGTTGCAGAAATCATGTCTAAATTCTTGCGCAAAATTGCCAGTGTCTCTGACAACATTCGAGGCGAAATTGTCCTACTTATTTTGCTATGTTTTCGTACCAAATGTATTTTGTAAATACAGGCCATAACTGTATTAAATTTATAAACAGGACTTGCTGCCCACATTATTAGATATAGAATTTTGCATATTTAATATAATATAGTCGCATGTTTTGCTGAAGATAGGGAATTTATAGTTTTACTTTTAACAATTCAGCTATGTCATACAAAGATTAAGCCTTCTGCAACACTAATCCTATAATGTTTTAACACTAGTACTTGGCATCTCTGTGCACAGTAATTTTTTCAGCAGGCTGAGATGTACCATTATGATAAAATTGAATATGTTGAAAACATCATTCTGACATAATACACTGCCATTATTCATCATTAACATCTAGCAATATGCAAGTGACAAGCATGAAATGTATAGTAATCTTAATTTAACAGTCAATTGCAAACTCTTAGGAGATTAATGATGTACCTCAAACCTTAATTCTCATGTCAATCCCTTTAAACCTCTACATTAGTGAATTTTAATTACAAAATGGAAAGTATGGCATGTTATTATTATTATATCTACAACCATGATAGAGAGGCAGAAGGCAAAGGATACCTCTTATATTTACATGAGTTATTAGTATTTTCTAATAAAGATTGTCCAGTTACTATTACAGCCATTATAATCTGAGTATAATTTTAGCAGAAAGCTCTTTACTATAAACCTGAGCATCATACAAATGGATCTATCAAGTTTAATTATTTGGCAGGGTGGTCATGCAATTAGATCAATGAACTATATAAAGCATCAGTTTCTCTAAAACTATCTTCATTTGTGACTGACATGCAGATAAATGAGGTTAATCTTGATAGTTTGACACTTTTGATCAGACATAAATCGGCTATGTTCTGCAGATGGTATATATAGATTTCAAACTATTCTATAAATATAAGATATATTACACGGTTCGCTCGAAAATATGGATTTTATGTTCTTGTGTCAAAAACAATATCTCACTCATTCGCAGAATGGAAAGAAACACAATAATGAAACAAAATAAAGTGGGAAAACATGCTATAGTTGTGCAAGGAAATACGCACATTACATATTTTATTATGGAAAATATTTTCATCATGGAAAATATGTCTAAATAATAAAATGTGATATACAACTTATTGAAATCAAGCCTTTGTTAGAATCTGATTGCCTGGATATTATGATAAACCCAATTGAAAGCAAGATGCTTTATTTGAATGCCTCAACCTAATAACTATGCTATTTATACATTACTGCATTGATCATGCATTCAAATTCCAACCAAAGCTTCATTTCAATAGGGGGGACTTTTTTGGGACACCCTGTATTGTGAGATAATGTTAGTAGACAGCCATTTTAATTAAAGCATGTCAGATAGGTCTGTGTAGTTAAAATGTGTCACATTGCACTAATTTACAGGTCAAGGTGATCGAGGATCAAGGTTTTTCAATCTTGTGCTTTTCCTCATTAGACCTGCCCTTGGACTGGGACTCTGTAATGTTTTTTGTGTTTTGATGCACATGCAGTACATTAATTTCCCTGCTAATTAATATTTGCTGATAGCATCATGCCCATAACGGTAATGACCAATTGATAAGGAAGTATAGAGATGTCATCAGATGTGTGGGTAGATGGACATGTGATTGATTGATAGATGTTGTGATAAGCTAAAAGCTTTTCAGTCAGCTAAAACTAAACTGAAAAAGCACACATATTTCACTTCTATATGGTTTGGGAATAGGGTGTGTGCGATACCTGGCGTCAAATGTTTATATTTCCTTAACATTTCTCACAATAAACGGGAAAAAGCACGAAATTCGACGCTTATCATTCAGATGAATGGCCCGACCACCGAAATCACAGATCCAGCAGCTCCAAATGACCCACCACGCAAGTTCACATTTGATTACAGCTATTGGTCGCACGATGGCTTCGAAAAGAACGATGATGGATATCTGAAGCCGACTGTACCACATTATGCTGATCAGGTAGAGTAGTACAATTCATGCAATGCGCTCAAAATGGGGCAGTAAGTAGTTTTCTCTCTAATAAATCAAACGTCTGAACTTTTTTGCGCCCCCAGGTACATCAGTATACATGCAGGGTGTATAAGAAAACGCCACCCTAATAATTCCTAGGGCCTACGATCTTTTGTTATTGAATAGAAGCGAACATATATGAATATTAAGTGTTTTGCAGTTTTTTTTTTACACCCTGTCCCTGTATATACTCGTCTCAGAGTGCATAAACTTCTTTCAAAAGAGTAGAAAATGTTCTTAACTTGACGTTGGACGGCGTACGTTAGTGCTTTTGACGTTTTCAAAATTCGTTTTTGTATTTAGATGAAAGTTTACAATGATCTTGGCAAATTGGTGCTAGACAATGCGTGGTCTGGTTATAACACATCATTGTTTGCTTATGGCCAGACAGGCTCGGGAAAATCTTGGTCCATTGTTGGTTATGGTCCAAACAGAGGTGTGAACACTTCTCTACTCCACGCCGTTCTATATCGAGTACAAAAAATACCTAGCAACCCCCCTGTTTCTCCGGATGTTCCAATGTCATCTTGCAAAAAAGTATTATGCACGATAGCTTGATATTACCAATCTAAGGGTGCATCTAAGGATGATTGTCTGCAGCTGGTCAAAACCTCTCACAGGGAGAGAGGTTTGAGTTTGTCTTAATTGGGCTTGAGGAGGGGCCGCGGGGATGACGTAGAAATGACATATTGCATAATAAGGGTGGAGGGGGAGGAGGCCAATAGGGTGCTGTCCAGTATATGAATTTATAGTTTATAGTTCAGGGACTCCATATATCAAATTTATGAATTCGATGTTAAGGTATCGTTCCCGTATTTTGCGAAGAGATTTTTTCACGAATCAAAGAAAAGCAAGCTGCAGGAACAGCTGCTCAGTACGAGGTTAGTAACACAGATGAGGAGAGATATTTTCGCAGCGAAAAAATTTCACAGAGGAATTGGGCTTATTAAACGGATAGAGTAGTCTTCTACGTCTCAGTAACCGCACTTTAACAGGGAAAACTGCTTATTTAGTTAACACTACACTACACTACATTGCATGCACTGCACTACTGCACTACTGCACTGCACTGCACTGCACTGCACTGCACTACACTACACTACACTACCCTACACTACACTACACTACACTACACTACACTACACTACACTACACTACGCTACGCTACACCACACCACGCCACGCCACACTACACTACACTACACACACACAGCCACACTACTCTACACTACACTACACCACACCACACCACACCACACCACACCACACCGCAGTAACGTGGATGTGACTATTTATATTAGGTCCAATTCAGTATGCTGGAGATCTATAACGAACAGGTCCGAGATTTGTTAAATCCAAGCAGCAACAAAAAAGGCGGACTCAAAATCCGGCAACATCCAAAGAAAGGCTTTTACGCTCAAGGATTGAAGGTCCTGCCAGTCGTGAGTTATGACGATATCGAGGACAGAATGGAGGAAGGAACGCAGAATAGAACCGTTGCTGCGACTAATATGAATGCAACGAGCAGGTATCGTACCATTCAACTTGGGGCGTCTTTGACAGGGGGGGGGGAACAGGGGTGATTTTTATAGATAGAAAGAATGAGGTGGGATTTAAGGAGAAAAAGGTTTCCTTACATTCTTTGGTCCGCAAAATTCATGTCTTTGCTCATTTTATTTTAGTCGAGCTCACACAATCGTGGGAATAACGTTTATACAGAAACAGAAAAACGATGCTGGACAGGAAACGGCGAAAACGGCAGTAATTAATCTTGTCGATCTGGCAGGAAGGTATCATCCAATGAGCTCTGTATACATTATACATATCTGGAGTACGCACTGTGGATCTTATATCAACCCATCACCTGTTACAGTAATCAACCCAAGGAAGCCAAGCTTCTAGGAGTGTTTTTGTGTCGAGACTACTTTGTATGAGAGATACAGTAGGGCTAACTAAATGAGCTACGTTATAAGCAATTAATTTTAGTAATATAGTCCAAAATTGCGGGCAATCTATTCTCCTGGCTATAGATGAAGTTCACAATCTGCTTTCACACCATTTCACCGGCAAAAAAGTTTCACTGTTGTGATGAGACGCAAAAGTTCACATCACACTCATTATTGCAACACTGTAGAAATACCGTATAACAGTGTTGACTTTTATTGCTGTGCCTTGATAATCAGTAAGCACACAAAACCCTCAATACTGCATCCCTCAATGCGTACAATTTAAGGATAAATGGGCAAAAAGGTACATGTATCTAAATGGAATAAAAATACCGTACGTTTAGCATGATTCTAATATGATGCTTACTTTTCCGTTTCAGTGAGCGCGCTGAATCTACTGGTGCCACGGGTGATCGGTTGAAGGAAGGTGCCGCGATAAACCAGTCCTTGTCATCTTTGGGAAATGTTATTGCAGGTATATAAAGGCTCGTTTACTCTTGCAATTTTTGCTGCCATTTAATGTGCGATTCTCTTCTTTTGATGGCTATGAACAAGTAGCTAAATTTGTTACTGTTGTTCAAATAACAACTCTTATACATCAGAGCATCGTATAACTAATTACTCATTCACATGCGTCAAAAGAAGAACATCGCACATAAAATCGCAACTTTACACGGGCCTTAATTAATTATATATGCGTGCTTTTCTATGCCTTGTGCATGTCCATGTTTTGGTCAAATACTGATGACAACGTGTGTCTTTCAAATCTTTTAGCCCTCGCTGAGAAGTCGGGAGGAAAGCAAGTCAGAGGTAATACATTAATCCCTATATGCTAATACGAGAATTTCTGTCATTACAGAAATGTCTGAAGAATACTATAAAAAACTTGGGAAAGGGGGGAAGGTGGCAGAATTTTGTCGGAAGGTTACAGTTTCCCACAAAATTTTGTTAAATTTTGTTTACGTAATTCATTATGAACTCATTAATTCTTAACTTTTGTTGGATTGTTGAATTCTCTATGAATAAGGAGAAGGGCCTAATTTTTGTGTGCCTAATTAATGTGCGCAAAACATCGCCTGCATGTGCATCAAGGTCTTTTTCTTAAAACGACAAAATTTTTCATAGTTTTGTACTTTGTGTTTTAAAGTGCCATACAGAAACTCCGTTCTCACGAAACTTCTGAAGAATGCTCTTGGTGGCAACAGCAAAACAATTATGGTATAGTCTCAATCGCACAAGTGTGCATGCTTTCTGTAAAAACACAACGCAACGCAATTCTACATCTTTTTAACAAAGGCAACGGGGTCTCAGTTAAACTACTTTTCCTAGATTGCTGCGATTAGCCCGGCAGATATCAACTATGACGAAACGCTATCCACCTTAAGATATGGTATGTATATGGGATTGATAACAATGTGAACGGTTAAGATGTGTGCGGTATATATTGGCGGTTCTAAATAAAATTTAATCGATTCATGTTAGCTGACCGCGCTAAACAAATCAAGACAACAGCGACAGTGAATGAAGATCCAACGGAGAAGCTTATCCGTGAACTGAAAGAGGAAAACGAGAAACTGATGAAAATGCTGAAGGCTGCCCAGTCGGGAGAGGCCGTCACGATGAAAGCCGCTGATGACGACGACGATGATGACGACGATGCTGACGATTCAAAGAAAATGTCAGAAGAAGGTAAGTTATATCTGGTATTTGACTTGGGAACGGACATTTTGGCAAAGGAGTAATTTTTTTGTCTGAACGGACCATTAGTTATAGTCATTCTTAACGCGTGGAATTAAGTGGTGGAATCTCAGTATGAAAATGTTGTTGTTATTTTTGTTTTAAGACCTTGATGAACTTAGAAAGCAAATAGAGGATGAAATAAGACAACAGGTAAAATAGAATTCTTCCTTTGGTCGTGATACTTTTGTCGTAAAGATGACGTGTGTGCCCATGCGCGGATTTTCAAAGCGATTTTTACATTCCCTCTTATATTCGCGTTCTTAACCAAAATCTACTCATCGCTGAAGGGCGTTATAAAAACTGACACGCACGCATATGGTTATAGGAGTTCGTCTTTTAAGTTTCATGGATTCTTTATTATAACTGAATCTTAGCGCTATCGATGACTCGATGTAAATGAATGTACCTTGATTGCGCATTACTGATGTCCAGCCAGTGAACTCTGTAAAGACGGTTAACTGACGGTAATTTTAAGCCGATTTAGGTACGAGTGGCAGTCTCTTTCTATTGTCTTTTTAAATGTATAATCGTCGACCGAGAAAGACCAAAATAATAGAAATGGGCTGGCACTGGTGCCTAATTATTGCCTTCCAAGATGGCAACTGCCATCACCGCCATCAAGGCCTTTCGTTCCTCCATGACATAAAAATCCCATCTCCGGGCGAACCCCCCAATCGCGACGTCTCCCCAGATATTCTTCCTATCTCCAGATATGATAGCTTCATATCTGAAGCTAAAATATATTAATATAGTAATGACACTAGCGCCCCTTGGATTGCCTGCCATAGGATATGCTGCCTCGATTAGTAAGAGTATGGCACCCATGGAATAAAGGTTTGTTTTAAATCGATCGAGTATCTATTGATTCTGCGTTATCCTTATAAACCCGTAGATGAAGCAAGATGAAAACGCCGAAGATGTGAATACGTCTAAACTAAAAGAGGCAGAGAGTCTCCATGAGGTACTTCATGCGAGGTTTTTTCAACGAGGTGTCATTCTGACCTTGAACCCAGAATGTTTGTTCTTAGATCACATGTTCTTAGGGACACTTCTTCATATACGTAATATTCTGCTTTGTAGACTAAGCAAGCGAAAAAGAAAGAACAACAGTCGACTGCTCATATTTGGAATCTAAACCCTGATCCACAACTGTCTGGAATGATTGTTTATCTTCTGCAACAAGGTTCATACAAACTTTCAAGGCTCTGTGAGATTTCACTTGCGTTCAATCCAGTATTCAAAGTTATCTTTTTATGTCCTCAGGTGAAATTCGTGTTGGAAGCAAAAAGGCAGATCCCTCTCCAGATATAACTTTAGTTGGTCTCAAGTGAGTAAAGTTCAGTCATTATGTATGCCATTTTATACAACAAAAACCACTTCAAAAACGTATGGTCTTGCATTGTCCAGAAACATCTCTATCTCTATTTCTAACCCAGTGCAGTTCATGCCTTTCTATATAGATAATATCCGATACTGATTTCCTTCCTATATAGATAATACCCGTTACCGATTTCCTTCCTATATAGATAATATCCGTTACAATTGCCTTCCTATATAGATAATATCAGTTACCGATTGCCTTCCTATATGGATAACATCCGTTGCCGATTGCCTTCCTATATAGATAACATCCGTTATCTGATTGCCTTCCTATATATATATATATATATATATATATATATATATATATATATATATATATATATATATATATATATATATATATATATATATATATATATATAATATCCGTTGCTGATTGCCTTTCTATATAGATAATATCCGTTACAACCAAATTAAAAGACAGCTGAAGAATTTTAGTGCAAACTTTCGGTCATATATTGACTTTTTTCTCATCGTTATACCCTTCCTGAATTTACTTTCTGGCAAGGGAAACTAAATCTTACTAAACAATAGGCCATTTTTTCTGATTGTTTGTGTGTAAATTCAGGAAATGTTTATTCATTAAAATATCTTGGCGAATTTTGTTTCAATAAATAACAAAAAATATGTCTATGAGCTTTAAGTAACTAAATTTTTTTCTTTTATACCAGCATCCAAAAAGAGCATGCTATACTATCCAATAACGAAAATGTGATAAGCATTCAGTCATGTGGTAATTCTAAAGTCCTGGTAAACGGAGAACCATTGACAGAAAAAGAAACATTACATCACAATGACAGGTAAATAGTTATTTTCTGTATTTTAATGTCTAAAGTATATTCTTATATCGGGTAATACGTTCAGTTTGCATTGATTATAACGAGTTTAAAATAACCTTTTTATTTATTTTGTCGCAATGACTAGTAAGTAAATGTAAGATTTGCGTATAATAGGAAACAGATTGCTTATCTGATCTGGTCATTCCTTTTTGTAGGATAATGTTTGGGTCCAGTCATCTCTACGTGTTTTATCACCCGCAAGAACTAGAGACGGCGAAAAAGAATGGCACCGAAATTGAAGACGTTAATTACGAAATGGCGCAGGAAGAGATCGCACAAAATTCAGGAATTAATGTTGAAAAGGGAACCGATAAATCGAATGGTATGTAATACTGTGTTGCACGGTCCCGGTGTAAGGAGTAACCTTCTTTTGTTTAGTAATTTCCTTCGATGTTTGTGGTTTTATCTCGACAATCCTTTTCCAGTAAACTTTAGCCTCTTGAGGGCAGCATGATTTGTTAATGAAACATGTCAACAGAAGGAAATTCCATTTAACCAAAAGAGGATGATACCTTTACCCGTATATCATTCAAGTCAAAAATAACGAACACGAAGACATTTTTATTAATGACATTTAGATATTGAATACATACAGGCCTTTTTGACCACTTTGCTGGTCAGAGTATAGCAGCCTATTCTAGTGGCTCAACCAATTATTGATTGTATGTTCCCCATTTAGAAGAACTGCTTATTCAAGAGGACCTACTTGACATCCTTCCCATGGTTGAAGAAGCAAATGCTATTAGTCAGGAACTCGACAAAAAAGTAATTCTGTTAATAATATCCACATTCCAATACAAGACTTTATTCCAACATTTGTATAAATAAAACTTTTGTTCTTTACACGAAGCAACTCCTTCTTGAAATATTCGCACGACTGATATTTTTATTCGATTTCTTTCAAAGGTCAAATTTGAAGCCTGCGTTCTTTCACCCAAATCAAGAGGACTCGTCACAGGACATCCTGAGGTTCGTGATCAGCTTAGTGTATTCTAAGATCTTTTTAGTTCATTTTGCGTTGTTGCAGAAGATTCGTCCATATAGTTTCCATATAGGTTGAGTGGACGAGAATGACGGATACAGTCGCTATTTCGTCTCCATCCTAGACCTAGTTTATCCAATGCTTGTGATGTTGCGATATGTTCGTATACCGCGTTGGACATCAGAGTGTGAAATACTGTATATGGCATTTACAAAAAGCATATTATGTATTTTTCCTGAAGATGACTAGTTGTAATATATACGTCGAAGGGTCGAATGTTTAATTTTAATGATTTACGGGTTATCAAAATTTCCTTTCCATTTAGGTGTTCGTAATCATGAAGAATCTTCAGTCAGGTTTGGAATGGATGTGGTCGAGAACGAAGTTTATCAACAGGAAATATTTGATGCAAGAAATGTACCAAGATTTTGAGGAGGGTGAGGATTGGGAACTACCCGACGAACGGGATCCCTTTACCGAATCCGATAGTACGGAGGTCATGATTGGTTGTGTTGAAGTGTATCTAGAGTCCATTGGTTATTTGGTAAGTATCACGTGGCTGTATTTGTGCCAGTAAACTTATAAGATGTAACGGAAATAAGGTAATACATTTTTGTCAATAAGGAAATAAGGTAATAAGGTAATAAATAAATAGTCCCCCCCCATTCTAAGTAATGTATTTTATTAAAAAATCAACGGACGAACGATTCGGCACATGAGTGGGACGGCATCTAGACCTGTGTCGCTGGAAATACACATTCGCATAGCATGACTAAATTGTCGGGCTGGCTACGCTTTCAATGATTCGCTTCAGTGGATTTGCTGCTGATATACATTACAAGACAACAGACTATAAAACGTCCATCAGGAATGAATTGGATCCAACAAAATTGGATCGTGTGAACAGACCTTTAGTTACAGTACATGCACGATTATATCCAATCTAGATTGATATAAGAGAACAGTTAACAATCAACGATTACCGAGGAAAAGATGTTGGATATTTAAATGTAAGTACGCGTGTTGCAGGTTATGACTTGGAACGTAGTGAAAAGAAAAGGAATTTAATCAACCACCCCCCTTGACTATCAATGTACCAAATTCACGGGGGGTGATGATGTGAAATATTTCTTGTTAGACTTACAGTAGCTTGTAAATCAACAAACTCGACCCGGTTGTAATCGTTTCTCGGATTTTTGTAGATGGAAGTAGTACCATTAAAAGAGGATGGAAAAGAAATAACTGAAGGTGATGACATATTTATAGAGAGTCCCAATAATATGGTGAGTGAACTTTCAAATAATTTACTCGGTAGGGGCTTCCTAGGTAGGACAGAATATTAGATGATACCAGAAGTCTTCATGCGGCATACACGAAAGCACCGACGTTAATGCCCACACAGAGCGAAAGACTTCTGGGGGTTTTCGCGTCTAGCTAAAGATAAATTAGAATGGCACCGATTTGATAAAACTTATTAGATAGCCTAATCATACATGTACTTTGGGGCAGTCAAGCTGAAGGTTTTACGAAATAGCCTGAAGCAGGCAATATTTTTTATCTACTTAATTAATAATTTCTAATTAGATTGGCAAAAAACTGGAGTTTGTCGTCAAAATTGTAAATGCGCGAGGAATTGAAAAGAAATATACAGTAAGTACATCGTAATTTTTTTTTGAAACAAAAAAGCTTTACTTTCACCATGGATAGTTAAATGACGTGATTTAATTATCCATGCTTTCACTTTACCGTTGCATGGTAAGCCGGATTCTACTAGTGTGATCGATTGATTTTTGACTTGAGTACTGTATAAACTGCATGCTACTAGTTTTGCCCAACCGTTTTCGAGCGTTTGCGCATTCGTTTTCATGCCAAAACGGTTTCAAACACCGTCAATTTGAAATAGAAATATAAAGCATTATTTTCCTCGGATCGTGTAGAGAGTGCGTCGAAACAATAAAATGGACAAAAACGATTTTGAAAACGCTCGAAAACGACGCTCCTGCGCGCATAGCCAAAATATGCTTCAGAAAAACGATGCCGGAATTCAGGATCCGGAAATTTCTGTCAAGAGAACAAAATGATAAAAAAAATATGTCTTATTATTCCAGGACGTTTTCTGCAAATATTCATTGTACAATTCAAAACAGTACGAAACAACCTGCATCGCTGGTACAACGAATCCTGATTTCTTTCACATGGAGAAATTTTCTTTTGATCCTTGCCCCAAAGAGGTTCGTATGTTCCAAAATATTGCATGTGACCCTCTAGAGGCATCATGTGCGTTGCTCATTTTTAGGCTGGGTGGAGCGATTCCGCGTAGCATAACTGCAGTTCTCCGCTAAAACCGTTGTTACCAATGAATTGGTATTCGGGAACATGCTTCCCCACCTTTTATTATCGGTTCTGCATGTAATAAATCGTTGACCACAACTTTTGTATGTAGTTAAATTGTAGTTACAGTCAAAATCTCCGAACACAGTCAGTTCACTTTAGCATGCATTAACGATAGTTGACTCATGGACTCGAGACTTGAAATCTTAAGTGCAGTATCAGTGAAATAAGTATAGTATATCCCCTGCAAAGCATTTATAGTACTGGGGCCGGTTGTATAAAACTCTTTAACTACATTGGAAAGTAAACTCAGAAATACACTATCCTGATTGGCCAATTCTGTCGTTAACTACAGCTAAATGTTAACTAGTCTTTTATATAACTGGCCCCTGGTTGTAGCAAGGCATTCGGACAATGGCCAGTCAAACTTTTGTTCATTTTCGCTGTTAATCATACAAGGTTTTATACGATCAGTTTGCTCCTAAATCACGAGTATACTCACCACCGATTTGAAAGTTTCATGTCATGAATCGTACCCAAAGTGTTAAAGTTCTGTCACTCTGTGATATTTTACAATCTGTTAGACAAAAGTCCTGACTGAACTTTGAATAATTTCTTTTTGTTTTTATAATTGTAATTTTTAGTTCGTTAGCTTCATCACGACGGAGAAGAAGCCCCTAATAATACAGGTTTGGGGAAAGCAAAAGGCAATTGGAAAGAAAACCGCAAAGAGGGCGAACAAACCAGATCAAACTACAAAAGCAATCGTGATGTCCGAGGCAATGAAGAAAGATTCTGCCGCTGGAAATGTTCGCAGTGTAAGTATCAGTATCGCTGGCATGCATTTAAACGACATTAAGGTGGCTAATAACCGCTTCGAGCGGTCGTCGACATTTAGTACTTATAGAAGATCCATCTTCGGTGTATTTGCAATGATTGTACTTTTTAGGATAAAAAGTATACTGAAAATGCTGTATTCAACGCAGTTCAGCAGATAACCATGCAGAAGCGTTTGCAAAGACTAGAAAACAAAGTTGTGAGTATTTTTTCAGCTTGTTTTGTGAGAAATGAATTGTTAATAATTCTGTCCATGTCCGCTTGTCCCAGACTTCCGGCGCGCCTTTATAGTAATGAAATTCCCTGCCCGTACATACGCATCATGCATTTGAAGAACAAAAGTTTATTAGCTACGCTAAACAATAAACGTTTCTACATACACAAGCTAGGTCTCGTGCACTTACGTTTCCGACTAACCGAGCTTCAGAGTTAATTCCTGTAGTGGACCTAAATGCGGTGCCTTTCCGCTCTAAATGTTCCTTTTAAACTATTTTTAAAACACTCATCCTCATGAAAACTAACCAGTTAGTCTGTGTTGTAAATCATTTGTACAAGGAAATTCTTGCAGCAACTTGTAATTGGCAAGCGGACTATCAGTTCAACACTTTCTCTCTCCTACAGCAACAAATACGAAGTTTGTGTGAACAGAAAGAACAAACAGGAGGTCATGAAGTCGAGGTAGGAATTAGTGTGTTTGCCCTTATAGTTAGAAAGTATAAAACTACAGTTTCAGAGAAAACATTTATTGAAGAGAATCCCCAATTTAGGAATTCTAAAGGGTTTAATCCAGGTTATATACCGAACCGTTGTTCGGTAACAACAGAAAACGGTTGCCCCCAACAGAAAACGCCTAATGAAAATCCTCCAAAAGACGGAGGTACTCCCAACCTCAACCAGGATCTTTGTACGCAGGCTAAGAATTGCACAAATCAATGCTTTTTTTAACCGAATTAACTTTACCGCGGCTTCTGTTTCCTTGCCAGGTCTCTGACATACGCAAGGTGCTGGGAGATCCTCCACCAAAAGTGATAAACGGACATAAACACAGACGCGACTCTTCTGCATCATCCGCATCGTCGGCAGGAAGTAAACAACAACAACAACCACAAAAACAACAAGATGAACGATCGCGAAGCCAAAATGGGAGTCGAGCTTGCACTGTGTTATAATTTGACGCCACAAAACACACCGCACATTATAATATGCGTACGTATTGTTCAATATCCTGTACAATTGCACGCATGTCTTCATTTTATCACAGAAGCTTTGTACATATTTTAAGTATTTTCACACAGCCAGCGTTTCTGTGAGATGTAGGACACATAGGATACCTTAATTCCGCATTATTTGCCCATCAAACGTTTTGAATTGTTGAGATATTTAATCCCATGTACTGACGATTACAGTTACAGTATATAGCCAATGACTGATATAGCCACATACGGTATATAGTTTAGAATCACAAGCTATAGGATCGGGGACTACCGAATAAACCGAGGAAAAATTGACATCTTTCCATGCAGTCTGTTAAGGGCGGCAATAGTCTGTGAAATGATTTTCATTCTCAGAAAAGGGCACGCGATTTTTTTAAACATGTTCTCTACAGGGTGTATAGGAAAAAAATGCACAGTTTGAAATCAGATATTTATAAAAATTGCATAATTTAGTACTATAATTGCTCCATGCTAATTTTTACAGTGAAACACAATTCATCATGCTCCGAGTCCGTACTGTAAGAAGTTTTGATTTGGCTATTGGAATAACAATGAATGAAACATATTTTCAAATTCCAGATTATAATTAGTTGTACTGGCGTAGAAATGCTATTTGCAGTATCTACTTACAGCGTTTGCACTTTTTTATACACCCTGTATATAGGGATATGCTATACGAAGCTGTGTGGAGATGATCGGTACAGGATTAATTACAAAACAGCTTATGGGAACATGCGCAAAAGCAACCGAATGTTGTGTACGTCTACTGAATTTCTCTCTTCCATCGTATGCCTAATTATAGAAGAATCTTCATCGATTTACTTGGCAGTTCCTTTAAACACATGCTTATAATCATGATTATAATCGCTACAATCCATGTTCCATCCATGCGGATGTTGATATGTACTGCATAGAAATATTGTAATTGATTTTCTCCAACTATTTATTGATCAACTCGTAGCTAATATATTTGCACGTGACAGATCAGTGATTGTTTGCCACGATTTAGCTGGAGTTAATGTTATTTTATCGTTGACGTAAAATATACAGTAAGAAAAACCCCAATTGATTATTCTCCGTTCAGCTTTACAACAATACGGTAGATAAAATGTTTTACGATATTTAATTTGGCAAGCCCAATGGACGAGTTGCGTTTTCGACTAATTTCTTATCTCAGGAGTAAAAAGGACATTTTCCCAAAGAGCTTACTAAAATTAGTAAAACTGCCAGGTTTGGCTGCGAATTGATGTAAATTATGGAAAATATAGCCATGCGAAGTTGTCGATTTTTGTATACTTTTGTATTACAGCCGGAAGTTTGTAGTTTCCGCGCGTAGTATACAAAAGTGTACAAAATATGCCAACTTCGCATGGCTATATTTTCCGTATTTTACAAAATTTCGCAGCCAAACTTTGCATTTGCACTAACTCAAGTACGCTATTTCTAGCTGGGGTGATTTATTTTATTCTAGTTACTTCAATCAAAAATTAGTCTAAAGCGCAAGTCATACACCACAGGATTCACAGAAAAATTTGCGTAAAATAGTCCAGAAAATATGTTTAGGTCAAAATCCGAGTGATTAGATTTTTAGGCAATGTTTGAAATGCATAATCTTCGAACGAAAAATATTATCGAGGGCATGATACAAACGACTTGAATACAAACTAATCGCTCTCAGAAAACGTGTTCCCTGTTGATTTGAAATATTTTCTAGAGCCAAGTTTCTAGACTGCTTCTAAAGAAGCAACTTATAGTATGTATGTTAACCCATACATCACGCATGAAAATATGATTGCTGTCATGGCAAGATAATTCAAGACAAGTTCTATCACGTCTTTGAAGAAAGGAAAGAAGATAACCTTCGCAGGAAATCCTAAGAGTACAACCCAAATACAAGCCAACCATACGACGATGAGTTTTCCTTTAATGACGACGGTCATTAAAAGGCGTTGTCCCTGTTCTCATAGCAAATTTTAAATTTTTGTGGGCCATTTAGCATTTTATAAGTTGTGTTAATCCCCACGAGCAAAAATTTGCGAACAAGCTATTCAATTTTTAACAATAGGTGATTTCAAATAGTTTTTTGGGACACCGTGTGTGTACTGTACAGGGTGTCTCAAAAAAAACGCAATCACTTAATATTCTAAAATTCATATTGTTCATAAGCTCAATAGATTTTATGCCCCTGGGATTTTAAAATGGCTTCTTATGGTACAGTTCAACTGCTAATAGTCAAATCAGCTAAACTAATAATGGTGCAGCTAACAACCGAACAACGAGTTTTTATTGTCGTGCACGATAACTTGAATGCTAACTGTCGACCTTGTAAAATAAATTGTAAATAACATTTTACTCGTTAAATACTTTCAATTCAGCTCGTTGGTTTACGCACCCGACTTTGTTTACCGACGATTGTGCCGCTAGAATATGATTACAAGCTTTCTCGCATTCCAGGGGCCAAACGTCTTTTGTGTTGTAGAACAAAGACGATATCATGAATATTAAGTGGTTGCGTTTTTTTTTATACACCCTGTACAGGGTGTATCAAAAAAAACGCAACCACTTAATATTCTAAAATTCATATTGTTCATAAGCTCAATAGATTTTATGCCCCCGGGATTTTAAAATGGCTTCTAATCGTACAGTTCAACTGCTAATGGTCAAATCAGCTAAACTAATAATGGTGCAGCTAACAACTGAACAACGAGTTTTTATTGTCGTGCATGATAACTTGGATGCTAACTGTCGACCTTGTAAAATAAATTGTAAATAAAATTTTACTCGTTAAATACTTTCAATTCAGCTCGTTGGTTTACGCACCCGACTTTGTTTACCGACGATTGTGCCGCTAGAATATGATTATAAGCTTTCTCGCATTCCAGGGGCCAAACGACTTTTGTGTTGTAGAACAAAGAGGATATTCATGAATATTAAGTGGTTGCGTTTTTTTTGATACACCCTGTAGAGGAAAGAAAACAAAAGGCTACAAAACAAAGGACCGTTTATTTATTGTTCAGCGATTGGTCAAATAAATTAACCAAACAACCTCGTTAGGGCTCAAAAAAAAGACAAAGAAAACAAAATGATTGGATTACAAAATTAGGGGCTATAATTATACGCATGACGGATTTGGCTATTCCTACGAACCTGAAAGCCACTAAAGTTGGAGAAGAAGCATAGCGAAGTTCAGTTGTTAAACTTCCTTTAAATCGTCTTTTAAAAGAACTTCACTAGAATAAATCACTAAAATAAACGTTGGTCATTGTCGCATCGAAAACCAGGTTAGTGTTGAAAAGATCGTTGTTTGAATGAGTTTGACTCGTACGTGTTGTTTCCACAGAACGACCTGTTGAAGCCGGCTGTTTAAACAATATAGTATGAATATGAGTTTGCATCGCCCTTTACGCTTGACATAATCTGTTTAAAGCCGATATTTGCCGAAGGAGTTTAATATGATAGGTTATAGCTGTGTTGAATGTAATGTATATGATATATTTTCTGGAAACAACGACAGAATCCCAACATGTTTAGCCAGAATCTCAGGACGGCTAAACGTACGCCAAAATAAGCAAATGTGGTTGCAAAAGAAATAAAATAGTCTTGCGAACACCGTATATAGTTTCTCGGTTACACAGATTTCTCATCCTCTCCATGCACCACATAATCACAGAATATTCCCGTTCTATCGCTGCCCAGCTTTACAACAATACAGTAAATAAAATGTTCTACGGTAATTTGGTAAACGCAATACGTACACCACAGGGTTCACAGCAAAGTTGGCGTGAAATAGTCCACCGAGAATGTGGTTCATAATCCGAGCAAATGGGCGATCTATACGCGACGCTTGAAATGCACGATCATCGAAAAGTATTATAATAGGCAGTAGGCAAATTATTTGAATACAAGCTATAAAACTAATCGTTCTCAAGAAACGTTTTTCTTTCAAAACTCGTGCCTTCTCCTGTCGATTTGAAATATTTCCTTGAACCAAGACAAAGTTTCTAGACTGTCTCTTCAACTTATAGTATGTTAAGCCATACATCACACAAGAAAATAAAATTAGTGTTCCCGAAATGTAATTGCCGACAAGCATTTTCACGTCGTTGGCATTGGTTACAGGATCTAAAAAGTAAATATTCACAGAAAGTCCGAAGAAAACAAGCCAAGTACAAGCCAACCATATCACGATAAGTTTCCCCTTCATCAAAACGCGATATTTTATTGGATATACAGTCATTAAGAAACGATCAACTGAAATCGCTGTTATCGTTAAAATGGACACGCCGACGCTAACGTGTTTGACCAGCATGACCATGTGCATATACCAAGTACTTTGGAAATCACGCAGGAAGAATAAAATCGGAGAGAAAAGACAGAACAGGAAATCTGAAGTCGCTAAATTTCCTACGAGATATGTTCCTGAGTTCCTGAAGCATTTCAGAGGGTCCTTGATGAAAGCAACGATGAGGAATACATTAGCGATTACGCCAAAAATGCAGACAGAAAAAGATAATATGCTTGTGTACATTATTTCCAAATCAACCGAGACAACGGAGTTGTTACTTGCCATATTTACGGAGTGGCAAACTTAGCTAAATGTCAATCGATCATGGTTTCGGGTGTTTTATATTTCAATGCATTTTAGTTTCAAAACTCAATATTTTTTAATGATGATAATTTAATTTTTTTAATGAATGGTTTTAATTAAATGTATTTACTGTATATTAAAACATCATATATTAAAATGGTGCGGCCATTGACCATTGTAAATTACAATGAATCACAGAGTATAAGCGTGCATTGTCCATTCAGTCGACGTAATCCTTCATGTCTTGTGCTTTTCATCCTCCGTTTTTCAATGCCTTCCTCAAACGCAATGCATCCATGGAGGATAATATTCTTATGCCAAGCCGAGCAAACCTGCAATATTCCAATTTTAATGAAAACTTTTTGACTGCTAATAAATGGGGATTATTGACTTAAATAGCAACAATAAGATGAGAGCCATTACTAACCGCCCGCCGCACACTAGAGCTATCAGCTGAGCTGAGCGTCACTCGTGATGGTCGGCGTAAGCAAGTCCCTCCAGTGTGCGGTGACGTTTTGAGCTCTTTCTGGCACGCGTGCCATCTGCAGCAGATATTCAACATGTTGAATAGTATGTTAACCCGCACATCAAGCCTGAAAACATAATTACTGCATGTTATGTCATAGAAATGTCTGATATTCCATGCCACGTCTTTAAACGAAAAATGCATTAAAACGGCATAACCACGTGTGCGGTGTGCCCAGTGGTTAGGAAATGATGCTGAAAAGCAAGGAAATAAATCAGAGAGATAAAACAGGTCAGGAGACCGAAATGGTTTTAGTTTTCCACAAGATACGTTCCTGAGTTCCTGAAGCATTTCAGAGGATCTTTGATGAAAGTGACGATGAGAAATACGTGAGCAATTAACCAAAAATGCAAATAGAAAGAGGCAATATATGCCTGTGTACTACTTCAAATTCTGTAAACACATCGGAGTTGTAATTTGCCATAGTTCGATCGAATAGCTATGTTGGAAGCATATTATACTTTAGTGTCAATTAATAGATTTTTAGGGTGTTTTCTGTTATTTTAAACTTTTTAATAGCAATTTCGATTTAAGGAAAATTATTTAACATACGCATTTTCTTAAGATTTAAATATCATTGAACAACCAATATTGTTTTTTGACGAAGTCTGTAATAAATTCTCAATGGCTAATGAATTAAAATATTGAAATGAGAAGTAAAACAATAACAAGACCACAAGCCGTATCAACTTCATTATCGTCTTATTAACTATTATCTTAATTGCATTCAATACGAGGAAACGTATAACCTCTTCTAAATAGTCATGCAGGGCTGCCTACATAAGAAACTAAATATCAAGTTCATGATACATGCCTCTAAATCTACGGTGTAGGTGGTTTTCACTCAAGACTAAAACATAGGGAAACACTTGGTGGTCAACTTCACACATATTGCCGAATTATGCCTTGTGGAAGTGAGCAAATTTCGTTAAATTGCACATAACATCTACTCAACATTAGGTCAAAACCTACATTGAATATTCTACAAAGAAATGAGTAAATATATGAAGTAGATTTGTCACGAATAAACGCAGACTTCACGTTCTCTCTTCTCTGTAAGTTCCTCAGACACCAGATCTTCACAGAATAGTTCTGTTCTATTGCAGGTCAGCTTTACAACAATACAGTAAATAAAACGTTTTACGATAATTTGGTAAGCGTAATACGTACACCACAGGATTTACAGCAAAATTGAAGTAAAATATAGCACTAAAAATATAGGTCAAAATCCGAGTTGCTAGGTCATTCGGCAATATTTTAAGTGTATGATCATCGAAAAATATCGTCGCAGGTACGATACAAAAAATTTGAATACAAGCTATGAAACTAATCGTTCTCAAGAATCGTTTTTCTTTCATAACTCGTGCCTGCTCCTGTCGACTTGAAATATTTTCTAGAGCCAAGCTTGTGGACTGCTTCTTCAACTTATAGTATGTCAACCCATACATCACGCAAGAAAATATAATGAATGTTTCCACAAAATAGTGCACGATATGGCCTACCACGTAATTGATTGAAGGGAAGAGGATAACCGTCCAAGGGAGTCCTAAGAAGAAAAGCCAAATACAAGCCAACATTACGAGGATAAGTTTTCCTTTCATCAACACGCGATATTTCATTGGATATACGATCATTAGGAACCGATCAACGGAAATAGACGCTATCGTTGCAATGGATACGGAAATGCAAACAAAATTGATGGACCTCAGATACGAGCACCAAGTGCAAGGCAAATGAAGCGATAAGACAACAATGGAAGAGAAAAGACAGAACAGGGCATCCGAAAAGGCCAAATTTGCCACGAGATATGTTCCTGAGTTCCTGAAGCATTTCAGAGGGTCTTTGATGAAAGCAACGATGAGGAATACTTGAGCAATTACACCAAAAAGACAGATGGAAACAGGCAATATTTTTGAGTAACTCATCTCCAAATAAATGAAGTCATCGGAACTGTTGTCTGTCATAGTTCAAATGGCCTGTGTTGAAAGCAAAGCAATATTAACCGACTTTAGTTGTAGTTCTATTTTAAGGTTGGTCAACCTTTATGTCCCTGTCGTCTTGGGTAGTGTCGCAGCTCCTCGCAAGAATGATTTTCATTGGCTGAACTTTACAATACATTTCTGTTTCAACCAATAGCATAGCTTCGTTCTTTAGAAAGCATAGAAAAGCATTATCAAATTGGACGAGAGCTGCGACATGTCCCGAAAAAAAACGAAAATGTTTAAGTAGGAGAGCAATAAAAGATGACAAACCATATTAAACGCATTATTGTTCTATTATCTATTGTCTTTAATTGGGAGAAAAATAAGACATCCAAACTGCTGCGATATATAACTGCTGGGCGGAGAAGGGCATTGTTTATATACGGCCAATGAAACGTATACGTTTTGCAACGATAAGATTAATGTGGAAAACAGCCCCTTTTTCCCTTATGAAAACGTGTACAAATTAACGGTGGCTAACAAACATGGAGATAAATAAAATTCTGTTATGTTTTATAGAAATGACTTATTTTGTAGCTAATTCTAGAGGTGGCTAAAAGCATCTTCAAAAATGTCTGATGATTTCTTTACGTAGCACTCCTGTTCTGCTGCAGCCCAGCTTTACGACAATACAGAAAATAAAACGTTTTTCGATAATTTGATAAGCGCACAACGTACACAACAGGATTCACAGCAAAATTAGCACAATATAGCGCACCAAAAGTTGGCGTCAAAATCTGAGAATATACGCCTTCTATAGGCAAAACATCAAGTGCCTTAAAATGGAATAATACCGTTGAGGGCACGATACAAACGATTTGAATGCAAGCTATAAAACTAATCGTTCTCAAGAAACGTTTTTCTTTCATAACTCGTGCCTTCTTCTGTCGATTTGAAATATTTTCTTGAACCAATACCAAATTTCTGGACTGCTTCTTCAACTCAAAGTATGTTAACCCGTACATCACACATGAAAATACAATCACTGCTCCCGTGAAGATGGTTAAAGGAAGCAGTGTCATGTAGTTAACGTTGCTTGAAGAGAAGAGGAGAGTTTTCGCCGAATATCCGAAAGAAATAAGCCAAGTACAAGCCAACCATACGACGATAAGTTTTCCTTTCATCAAAACGCGATACTTCATGGGATATACGGTCATTAGGAAACGATCAACTGAAATCGCCGCTATCGTTAAAATGGACACGCCTAGGCTACCGTCGACGGCGAACAGAATAACCGTTTGCCAAGTGACATGGAAATGACTATGAGAGAAAGTAAACAGATAGGTAAGACTGGTCAGGAGATCCGAAATAGCCAAATTCACAACAAGATATGTTCCTGAGTTCCTGAAGCATTTTAAAGGGTCCTTGATGAAAGCAACGATGAGGAATACATGAGCAATTACACCAAAAGTGCAGATAGAAAAAGGCAATACGGCTTTGTAGTTTATTTCAAACTCAGTGAAGACAATGGAGTTGGTATTTGCCATACTTCGATCAAAAAATCTGTGTTGGAAGCATATACTTATGCTTAAATTCTAAATCAAATTTGCATTAAATTGAATTTAATTTAGTTTAAATTTTAAACATTTTAAATTTTAATTAATTTAATTTAAATTTTGAATTCTTAAAATTTTCAAATTATATCAAGTCTAAATTAAATTAAATTTAGCTTAAATTTTTTAATAACAATTTTGATAGAAATTTCGATTTAAATGGTCGGTAGGCATATCTGTAATGAAATAATATATGACTATTCACAGAGTAATAGCGCGCTGACCACCCTGCTTAGGGGGGGGGGGGGGGGGGATAGCTAATGACCACTTAAATTGGCAAGTCGACTCACGTTTTATACGCCCTGGTCGTCTCAGCCTTCATTTTCCAATATCTAGCAAGGGATAAAAATATTTCATTGCAAACCGAGCAACTACAACTAATTTCAATGAACTCAGTCCAAAACATCTTGAAGGTTAATAAATGCAAATATATAAAAAGCAATTATGAGATGACAAGCCTTTATCAATTACCTCATCATCGTCTTATTAACTACAATTGTCTTGCATGCAATAGGAGGAAAGTGAAACTCATCTATATAGTCAGGGCTGCCTTTCAATTCAATCGTGTCTCCTGCATGATGGCTACTCCATTTACTGTTCAGGATCATTCAGAACACTGTTTGAGAAGTGTGTGTAATGGATGCACATATTGTTCTGGAACAGTGTTCAGTCTATTACATATGCGTTCAACCATGATTTTATAATTGTTCGCATTATACACAGTATAATGATTTCGTGTATTTTCATGTCTAAGTGCACTTTTTAGGCACTTTTACACATTGAACCTCTCACAACTATAACCTGTACAAGGGCGTAAATCCTGAGAGGGGGGCACCCCCACACTTTTGGCGTAGGAGGAGACGAATATGTAATTGTATATACATACCATAGTGTCGTATCAGAGGCGGATCTAGGGTCAACAGTCGACAGACGTATTTAAGGTATATTAAATAAGAATTTAATACTCCGAACAAATGAAATGGAGCCGGCTGCTGCACGGACGCTCGGCTAGGAAGACGTGAAGTTCATCACGTTTGCATACACTGCTGAAAACTCTTATGACTCCAGATAGTTTTTTTAATGTACAGTGCAAAATGCAAATATACTCAAATTGATCATGAACTATACCTAAAATCAAAACAAAAAATATTTATTACAGTATATATATAATTCTTTATTAAAAACCAAACGATTACTGTTAATCAAAAGAAGGCTAAAAATTCGTGGTTTTCTTCATGGCTATCTTTTTGATATAAAACACAACAGAATACGTACAATGAAGTATAATACAAGATACAATTTTATTTTGCTGGTGCTTATCACGATTAAATATAGCTATATCATTGTGCTGTCCTCTACAAGTGTTAAGTCAAAGTGTTGCCAAAGAAATTAATTGTTTTCAAAAACGACCAGGTTGGCTTCTATCTTCTATGATAGATCATAACTCATGGTTAGTGTTATAAGTCATAACCATGTTTTGAATAGGAGCTTTGAATACGGGCGTCAGTCAGGGAAACGTCTTTATCCCCCCGGTTACACAAACTTCGCATCCCCACTTTTTCTGACCATAGAATATTTTTGTTCTAAAGCCTTTAAGTTACAGCTTACAACAATACAATAAATAAAACGTTTTTCGATAATTTGGTAAACGCCATATATACACCAGAGGATTCACAGCAAAATTGAGGTAAAATAACCCATAAAGAATATGCGTCGTAATCCATGCTGATGGACTATCCATTAGCGGAGCCTGAAATATTCGAAAGTTAAAAAATGTTGCGGAAGGCAGGATACAAACGATTTGAATACAAGCTACAAAACTAATAGTTCTGAGGAAACGTTTTTCTTTCATAACTCGTGCCTGCCCCTGTCGATTTGAAATATTTTCTGGAGCAAAGTTTCTGTACTGCTTCTTCAACTTATAGTATGTTAACCCATACATCACACATGAAAATATAATCACCGCCCCTGCGAAAAAGTTAATGACCAGCGTCGCTACTTCGCCAATTTTGTTCAAAGGGTCTAATAGGAAAACCTTCGTAGAAATTCCAAATGAAATCAGCCAAGTACAAATCAACCATACGATGAGACGCTTTCCTTCCATCAAAATTCGATATTTTATGGGATATACAGTCATTAGAAACCGATCCATTGAAATTATCGCTATCGTGAAAATGGATTCGCTCATGCAAACGTGCTTGGCGAACAGGAGAACCGAGTGCCAAGTGCCAAGGAAATGACGATGAACGAAATAAATCGGAGAGATGAGACTGGTCAGGAGATCCGAAATTGCCAAATTTCCCACGAGATATGTTCCTGAGTTCTTGAAGCATTTCAGAGGATCCTTGATGAAAGCAACAAAAAGGAACATGTGAGCAATTACACCAAAAATGCAGATAGAAACAGAAAATATGCTTGAGTACATCATTTTTATCTCAGTCAAAACATCGGAAGTGTTATGTGCCATAGTTCGAATGGTGATCTTAGCCTTCGTTTTCCTCTTCTAGAGGCAACGGAGCAAAACACTCTTATTGCAATTCTGATAGTTAATACTTGTTTTAACGAAGTATTTAATGTTAATATATGAGCATACTGAACTAAACAGCAATAACAAGATGACAAGCCTTATTGACCTCGTTATCGTCTTAATTATTAAAATTAGCTAATAAGTCGTCATCTAATCTCTTAATTGTACTTAATGCAATTATAAGACACCTAAACACAGGCGGATCTCCGAAAAAATCTCCCTTCAAAAAAGCCGCTTCCTATAAGCAAAATATACCTTCAATTTTCGAGTGTACCATATTCTAGTATATTCGACCATAATCGAGTATACCATATTCCTGTATATATTAGACCATGGTCGAGTACACCATACTTCGGTATATTCGATCATGATCGAGTTTTCCATACTTCGGTATATTCAACCATGGTCGTGTATTCCATATTCCGGTATTTTCGACCATTATCGAGTATACCATATTCCTGTATATTCAACATGGTCGAGTATACCAATCTACGGTATATTCGACCATGGTCGAGTATACCGTATTCCGGTATATTCAACCATGGTCGAGTATGCCATACTTCGGTATATTCGACCATGGCCGAATATTCCCTATTCCTGTATATATTCGACCATTATCGAGTATACCATATTCCGGTGTATTCGACCATGATCGAGTATACCATATTATTGTATATTTGACCATTGACGAATGACGACGTCAAATGGGCAGGCGAGCGCCGCTGCGCCGCACGTTTGCAGTGGGGACGAAGCACACAGTCACATACGACCGGGGTAGTTGCAAACGGCCCAAGTTCAAAGGACATTGTGCGCACTCGCATTCTTATAAGCCTGGTTTTCTTCAATCGTAATCGTCGTGAACAGTCATTTTCCCCTATATGACATTTTTCAGGACCAAATGAAAACCCTGCATTGCAAATCTTAACCGAAGTCGACGTTATCCCTTGAAAAGTTGACGATTCTCGACATCTGCACAAAACATCTTTCCATCCACGGAGGGACGCTGCCCCATTTCTCCACTGGACCACGCCGACTTCGCCTTTCGTTTCCTTGAAAAAAACATGATTAATGATTACGACATTTTAAAACCAGCCTGCCTTTAAATACTGCATGTTTTTATTAAATATTATAAAAATTGTTATTAATTGTAAATTTCATTATAATAAGTATATATAAGGTATATATAGTTACTCAGCCTATGTGTAGTAAAGCTATTATCCCCTTTTTTTTGGGGTAGGGTCATTGAAAATGAAAAGCTGTGATGAGACGAAGATAAATGATGGGTCTGGCCAACGTATAGCCGCTATACTACACCTTTCTCCGGCTCCCGGCAGCTGTCTCCGAGATTTGTTGAAATACAAGTTCAACAATAATTTCTTCAAGAGAACATTTTAATTAAAATTTCTCATTATTAAAATTAAAACTGTTATTAAAATAAGTTTTGAAACTGTAAGGCTGTCAGAAAATTACGAAACACACCGAAGTGCAACCTGCACTAACTAAGCTTCCAATGCACGCCATTGTGGTATGGCAAATAACAGCTCCGCTTCCGATGTCATTATTGGACTGGAGTACCCAAACATTTTGCCTGTTTTTATCTGTATTTTTGGTGCAATCGCTCATGTATTCCTCATCGTTGCTTTCATCAAAGACCCTCTGAAATGCTTCAGGAACTCAGCAACATATCTCGTGGTAAACTTGGCTATTTCAGATCTCCTGTCCTGTCTTATCTCTTCGACTCTTTTCCTTTGGCGTTATTTCTTTGTCACCTGGACCTCGATTCTGCTGTTCCTTGCTAATGTTAGCGCAGGATCATCCATTCTAACGATAGCGGCGATTTCAATTGATCGCTTTCTTCTGACCGTATATCCCATAAAATATCGCGTTTTGATGAACGGAAAACTTATCGTCCTGTGGTCGGCTTGTACTTGGCTTATTCCTTTCGGACCTACTGCAAAGGTTTTTTTATTCCCTTCAGCCAGCACTAGCGACATGGAAATGCTTCTCATTAACATTTTCGCAGGAACAGCAATCATATATTCGTGCGTGATGTATGGGTTAACATATTATAAGTCGAAGAAGCAGTCCAGAAACTTGGCTTTAGAAAATATTTCAAATCGACAGGAGCAGGCACGAGTTATAAAAGAAAAACAGTTCTTGAGAACGATTATTCTTATAGCTTGTATTCAAATAGTTTGTGTCGTCCCTAAGACGATTATGTTCAATGATTATATATTTCAAATATTGGTTACAGACGGCCGTTCCGCTCTAATTTGGGGCCGTATTCTTGCTGGACTTTTTTACCTCAATTTTTCTGTCAATCCTCTTGTGTACGTCTGGCGCTTACCAAATTATCGAAGAACGTTTTCTTTATTGTATTGTTGTAGGCGCCAAGACAGATAAGGCCGAAGTCGACACAACGTAACTTAAATTCTTTTTACTTAAGTCTATACGACTATAGTATAAATCAATACCCGGCTATATCCAAAAGGTTTTGACCACTTAATTGTGCACGAGAAACTAAATGAAACTTGTTAAATATGTTTATATTTGTATGAATATTAAAAATAAACTTTATTTTAGCACAGAAAATCTCCATATCGAAACAGTACACTCTTTAGCACACTCATGCAGTTATTGCCAATGTGTTAACATGATAGCAACTCATTATTGACCTCGCTTAGTTCGGTCTATACTGTGAAATATCAGACCGAGGTATTTTAGTATGCAAAAAATGGTCTGATATTTCACAGTATATACTGACCGGAACAAGCGAGGTCAATAATCTGAGGCCGGTTGTATGAAAGCCGGATAGCGTTGAAGTCGCCTGTTGTGCATGGGTATACAACTTTGATTAAATCTTAGTATTCCTAAATTGAGGCTTCTTTTTAATAATCGTTCGTTCCAAAGGTGAAATTTTATTGTGTTTCAAGCAATTTTAGAGCGGTTGAAAATTAAATCACCATGCAGTGGGTAGCGCTATCCGGCCTTCGTACAACCGTCCCCTGTTTATTATATATGACTAACTTCATGAGATATCTGGGATACTGCATTTCATCCACGAAGTTACATATATTTATTCATCCTCTGACAATGTTGACAAAAGCTTGGCAGAAATCGAATGGTTCCCTATAATAGTTCTCATAAACTATAATAGTTCCCAAGAAACGTTTTTCTTTCGTAATTCGTGTCTGCTCTTGCCGATTTGAATTTTAACTCGCGGTCATCTATTTTTTGCAAAAATATTTACAAAAATGAAGACGAAAAAATTGATTAAAAAAACATTAAATAGAAGGTTTCTGAGAAGGTCTCTGATAATTTATGTTTCATTAAACTATAGGCTTCATAAAAGATGCCTTTTAAAAGCACTTAGATATAGCTTTGCATCTGTAGAGAGTGCATTTACATATTCATATATTCATGTTAACAGGCCTGTAAAGACAATGGATTTGAAAAGAAATTAATCTTGCACAACATGAATATATGAATATGTGCCCCATCCCCCAACTATCGCCTCCCGTACGCCACTACTTTACTCTATGCGAGAAAAAGTCCAAGCTGCTTTGAAACGTAAAAGAGGCTATATACAAAATATTAGAACAGCCCCACTGAGTGCATGGGAGTCAAAACACATGGGTGGCATTACTAACACAAAATGCGCAAGTTCAGATCAACATATCAAATCTCCAACTCACAAGATATCATTTTTTGAACGTTAATGTTTCAATTGCTTCTCGACTTAGGGATGCATGGAGTAAAAACACACAGGCAAAATTTGTGGGAGAATGGGGTGTAGGGGTGAAGTACTCCGGTGAATTATTTACAAGTTAATTTTCTATTAATAGACGAAAGATGTCCTAGGGGTAATAATCCCCTAGAACTGGCGCTCTATGGCAGGGGCCTGACGCATGCGAGAAAAGCTGTTCGCTCGAAGCTGTGTGGGTATTCGTTAAGAGCTCTATATCGTCTCTTGCTTCTTTGTTGTCTCCGTTTTGCGAGGTATAGGCTAGGTAGGTGTCGAGCTCGACATGGCTTTCACCGCTACAAGGGCTGCTTTCGATGCGATATCGGCCATTGACTTCTCAATTGTCCGTGTTGTTATGGCTTCGATCGCTTTTAACTGGGCTTCGCTCCGGAGTGGCGGGGCCTCTGTCGAGGTAGATGAGACCACAGTTGTAGGGACGATATCATTGTTTGGTGAATTTGAAGTCGTAGACGTCGAGGGCAAACTTGTAGTGGCAACTGAAGATACAGTATTTGTCTCGGAGACAGGACTTGACGCTGTGGTATGATGTTCTAGACGGGCGATCAAGGCGTTACGGCGACCGCGAGTAGGTAACCCCTAGTAAACCCTTATCCGAGGCATCGCGAAATATGTAGATTTTATTTCCCTTTCTTTATCTTGCTCCTTTCCGAGTTCGTAGTGCTTGGTCTCGACGTTAGCATAGAGTAAATCTCCAACTCACAAGATATAATTTTTTGAAAAATTATCGACTAGACTCAGACTCTATATAAGGTATAGTTACTCGGCTTACTCCAATTATATCTGCTTAGGGTCATTGTAAATGAAAGGCCGTGACGACACGAAGATAAAATATGGGTTTGGCCAGTGTAGGCAGCGACTATACTAGTATGGCCTCACCTAAGTGACGTCACCCACCCGCTCTCAGTGAAATTTGTTGAAATATAAACGCACAAGTTCAACGATGATTTCTTCAAGAGAAAATTTTAATTAAAGTTTCTCATTATTAAGATTAAAATTGTTATTAAAATAAGTTTTGAAACTGGCTGTCAGAAAATTACGAAACACGCCGAAGTGCATGTCAACATGCACTAAGTTAAGCTTCAAACGCATGCCATGCATTCGTGCTATGGCATATAACAGCTCCGATGTCATTATTGCATTTGAGTATGCAAATATTTTTTCTGTTTTCATCTGCATTTTTGGTGTAATTGCCCATGTTTTCCTCATCGTTGCTTTTATCAAGGACCCTCTAAAATGCTTCAGGAACTCAGCAACATATCTCGTGGTAAACTTGGCTATCTCAGATCTCCTGTCCTGTCTTATCTCTTCGACTCTTTTCCTTTGGCGTTATTTCTTTGTCACCTGGACCTCGATTCTGCTGTTCCTTATTCATGTCACTATGGGTGCATCCGTTTTAACGATAACAGCAATTTCAATTGATCGATTTTTTCTGACCGTATATCCTATAAAATATCGCGTTTCGATGAACGGAAAACTTATCGTCGTATTGTCCGCTTGTACTTGGCTTATTCCTCCTGGACCTACAGCGAAGGTTTTTCTATTCCCTTCAGCCAACGCTAACGTTAACGTCATGGTATTGTTTGGCATGAACACTTTCGCGGGAACAGCAATCGTATTTTCAAGCGTTGTGTATGGATTCACATACTACAAGTTAAAAAAGCAGTCCAGAAACTTGGCTCTAGGAAATATTTCAAATCGACAGGAGCAGGCACGAGTTATAAAAGAAAAACAGTTCCTGAGAACGATTATTCTTATAGCTTGCATTCAAATCGCTTGTGTCGTTCCTAAGACGATTATGTTCAATGAATATATATTTGAAACATTGTTTACACACGGCCGTTTCGCTCTGATTTGGAGCCGTATTTTTGCTGTATTATTTGACGTCAATTTTTCTGTCAATCCTCTTGTGTACGTCTGGCGCTTACCAAATTATCGAAGAACGTTTTATTTACTGTATTGTTGTAGGCGCCAAGACAGATAAGGCCGAAGTTTGACACAATTAACGTGAGTATTTTGCATATCCTAGAGACATCCCGAAATAATGTACCGTAGTTTGAAAAACAATATCTCTATATTAATTCTTTTAAAGAATACAATTATAACATATAAAAATCTAAGTTAGTCTTTCCTCTAAATGATGAAAGTTATTTCATTTCGATAACTACACTCGATAAGAAGTGAATTGAATTGAATCAAACCGGAGTACCTTTTTTGGGACACCCGCGTTACTGTAAATTTTGACAGTTCTACAAAGGGTGATTTTTCAAGCATTCAGTTCATGTGATGCAGGAACAATCGGTAAATAGTTTCGTAAGTTTCTTTGAATGTAAAAAATATAGCATTGCATACATTGTGATAGGAAATTATTCATGTGTTTTTAAAAACTGCCGGAAGCATTAATTTGTATTAAAATAATATTTAGTATCTTGAATTATTATTTATCTTCTCAGGCTCACCTTAATTGCACAAGTACATGCAGCAGTGATAGGAGAGTAGAGAATAAATTTTGATCAACACTACTGCATTCGATTTAAATTAAGTGTTAAAGGGGAGATTTTAAATGAACAATTTTATTAATTACCAGGAGTGCACTGTGTATACTCCCACAACATTATGTGTCTTGTTGGACAAGACTAATGCTACGCGGTTGGAATAGGGAGGATAACACAATGTATTAGAATCTTACCAAGCGTCATGGACTGATGGACGTAATTTAATTATAGGAACCATGCTTCAAGCAAATTAATTGGATGGTTATGGTTCCCATGCAATGTGCAATACTAAATATTTCATCATTTTCCTTGAATGAGTAATTTAGCGCTATCCTTTGCCCCATAATACCATGTGGGTTGTGGTGATAGTAGAATTTTTTATCAGTTAGTTCATACTAATTTTATAAGGCAAGACTTCTGGAAACGGCAAGTTTCAAAGTCCCATTTGTTTTCTTCTTGTAAGGCCAATTTAGAATTTAAAGATAACGAATGGCATTGCAAGTCATGCTGACCGCTTTGCTATTTTAGAACTGTTATACATTTGTGCGTGCGTTTGTTAATTGTAGTTCTTGTGGCAATATAATAGTGAATTAAAGTTTGACATATGTCTAGAAAATAATAGACTGACTTATTATCGCATTTTATATTTTCATGATCATCAGAACTGATTCCGTCTCTTTAGCAGACTCATGCAGTAAATGTCAATGTGTTAAGCACGATAGATTTATTACATGCATTTACGAGTTATAAATAATAATTCATCTTCTGACAATATTAACACAAGCCGGTATGGCAGAAATCGAAGTAAGAATTTAATTAAAAATCTTTTAGTTCTATCTTTGGTGGGAAATTTTTTATTCACTAGCTCATGACTACATTCATAGCACGAATATTTAGCAGGTTACCTTAATACTCCCGCTGTCCTGCACCAGATCAGTGATAATGACATAACATACGAATATTATCTATCAGAAGTTAGTATAAAACCCAGTATATTTTTTTAAGTACACCAAAATTCAACGGATTAGACATTACTTACAGACAATCCTTAAAGGTCATTGAAAATGAAAGCTGTGACGGCACAAAGGATTAATAATGTCTTAATTGCTAGTGTATGTAGCGACACTAGACTTCAGCTACACTTTCCTCCCCAAGTCCCAACAGCATGCACGCTCACTCTGTGGTATGTTGAAATATGTGAAGTTGTAAACGCACAAGTTCAGCGTTATTTTAATTATGACAATAAGAGATTTTAATTAAAACCATGATGCAAATCGCTATTTCAATTAAAATTGTTATTAAAATAAGTTTTGAAGCTGATTGTATATAGTTGTGAGTGAAAAACTGAAACACATTAAAATATCAACATGCACTAAGCCTCAAGATACGAACAACATGCACACGTTATTCGTGCTATGGCAAATAACAACTTGAATAACTTCAGTGTAGACTCTGGACTGGAGTACTCAAGCATATTGCCTATTTCCCTATGCACGTTTGGTGTAATTGCTCATGTATTCCTCATCGTTGCTTTCATCAAGGATCCTCTGAAATGCTTCAGGAACTCAGGAACATATCTTGTGGGAAGTTTGGCTATCTCGGATCTCCTGACCTGTCTTTTCTCTCCCACTTTTCACTTCCTACGTCATTTTCCTAGCATTTGGCGCTCGATTTTGCTGTTCGTTATTCATGTTAGCATTGGCGTATCAATTTTTACGATAGCGACGATTTCAATTGATCGCTTTCTAATGATCGTATATCCCATAAAATATCGCGTTTTGATGAACGGAAAACTTATCGTCGTATGGTCGGCTTGTACTTGGCTCATTTCATCCGGACCTTCATTGAAGATTTTCCTATTCCCCTCAGCCAACGCTAACGTTGACGTCATGGTGTTGTTCGGCATGAACCTTTTCGCAGGAACATTAATTGTCTTCTCAAGCGTCATGTATGGGTTAACATATTATAAGTTGAAAAAGCAGTCCAGAAACTTGGCTCTGGAAAATATTTCAAATCGACAGGAGCAGGCACGAGTTGTGAAAGAAGAACATTTCTTGAGAACGATTATTCTTGTAGCTTGTCTTCAAATCGTTTGTATCGTCCCTGTAACGATTCTTTTCAAGTATCAGACACTTCTTATAGAAGACCCTTTCGTTCGGATTCTAGCTCATATTTTTAGTGGACTATTTTACGCTAATTTTGCTGTCAATCCTATGGTGTATGTCCTGCGTTTACCAAATTATCGAAGAACGTTTTATTCTTTGTACTGTCACAGGCGCCAAGACAGATGAGGCCGAAACCCCAATCATATTATGTAATGTTATAGACACGGAAATCATGAAAGAGCAATTTTGGTCATTTAGATGACCGCGTATAGCTATATATATCATTAGAAGAAACTTCGTTTTGAATGCATTGACATCCTCAGTTTGATTTCATGTCATCGCCTGAAAAATGCCTGGCGATGATTTCAAAATTGAGGATGAGATGTTTTTCTCTCTGTCGAGTACACGAACCCGATTAATTCGGTTTTCCATAAGATTGAAATTTTCATTTTTTACAATTATATAATAACGTTAAGAATTCAAACATTTTCATTGGTCGAGAGCCATGATCTATAAGAGAATAGACACGGATGACGTCACAGATAATTTTAACGAGTAAGATCAGTCATCTCTAGTTTTATTTTTGTCAGCTAATTACATTTTAGCACGTGTCTTAAACTAGCCAATAGCATATCTCCAATTCTATAGAACATGTACGCTTGATATCTGCAAAATTTTGATCCATTGGATCCGGGAAACATTGCATTAATTAATTTATTTAAAGTCATATGACTACTAATAAACCAATCATATTCAAAATACACAACACCTATATAACTGGCAAATCCTAATGTAAAACTGTATAGCTAGAATGTTCCGTTCCAAAAACTGAATTTGTGTGGGTGTGTGTGTGATAACAATAAATTATAAATAACACTCAAATATTGAATTTTCTCAAAAGCTAAAGCCACTACTAGCCACTACAAACGCTTTCAAAAATTGCTCCATGTCCTTGCAGTTTTTAGGCCATCCGAAAAGATATTCGACTTATTATTTAACTTCCAGAAAAACGTCCTGAAGTTTTTTGATCTGAAATTCAGTTGGTTGATTCATAGTCAATGTTTATTCAAAATTTCACAGCATGTTTTTGCTGTTGGCTCTAAGCAATTCGATTTCTTCTGCATCGATCTTATTTCTAAAAACCCTCCTCGTGCGGCCGTGCTTAATTTATTACTTATTTGTTTCTACCGTATTCAATCCAGTTTGTTTCAGAGGTATTTTCAATACCTTTCTTCAATATAAAAATAAATAATATTTTAATTAAACATAACCTGTTTAGTTCTAATTGCTGCATACATTTTTCAGTTTAAAAAAACAGGGTTTTTCCATTCCTTATAATTATCATAGATCTTGATTAAAACTTTTCAACAGTCCCCACGATATTTTTCGTGGATCGTCTGTAAATGCGAGATAATATAGTGATAGATATAAGTCCTATAACGACTGGCGTATAGGACTTATATACGGATATATTATATTTGACAATTAAAATGAATCAAATGAAATTCGACAACTTCGATTAAAGAATGAGATTTTGATTTTTGAATTCATTTGAACCACTGTCCACTTGAATACACCTTGTATATATCTCTTGACTGAATCGGTCATGCCACGTTTGAAGATTTGACTTTACTTTAAGCTGCATGGCTATGTTACATCGCGGTGCAATTTTTCTTGCAACTTGCAATGCAATTCTACCTTGAAGAGATGGAAAGGTTGGTAAAGAGTCTTCAAAATGTAAGTGTAAGAGACGTCACGGAGTGTAATAAAGGCAGAATTATATGGTAGTTGCTAAATTTACATCTCTCAAAAGAAGAATTGCATCGTAAGTTGCAGGAAAAATTGCACCGTGTAACAGGACCTTAAATATACTTTGCATTATTGACGGAGCAAATTGCAGAATGTCGATATAGAAAATAACTAAGGACATAATGATGAAAATAGTGTGTCTATAATAGGGAATCGTCTTTAAGGTATATTGCATAGAGGATATGATATTTGTTAGCTACCCATGCACTAGCTGCAAAAGGCCGTTGCGTGATATGGTTGCGCCTGAGCTACAGTAATACAGTGAAAATTGGAAACGTTTGCACTTTTTATTATTATCATTTAAAGTACAGGCTATATATAACATCTAGCTATGTATGTAACGTTTTAGGTTTCGATTCGTTTCAGCTCATAGACGACTTGAGCAGTCATTGTATAAATAAAATGTTTCCTGGAAACAAGACTATAAAGGATGCATGACATTAAGTACCTCATACTCTATACGATGCAAGTTTATGAAATCAAAATTTATTTTCATTAAAGGCCTGAAAATGCGAAAAGAGTTCAAACGGTAAAACACTTGTAGTTAGGCTACACATGCAGACTTTGCAGTCTATTTATATACCAACGCTAAAATTTTCTGTCCATAACTTCATCGCATAATTCTTTTCCGCCGCATCCGGCCAGCTTTACAACAATACAGTAAATAAAACGTTTTCCGATAATTTGGTAAACGCCATACGTACACGACTGGATTCATGGCGAAATTAATGTAAAATAATACACCAAAGCAAAATTTCAAAATCCGTGCGAATTGACCAACTTGAAGTAAAGCTTGAAATGTGTGATGACTTGTAAATATCGTCGCAGGAACGACGCAAAAGACTTGAACACATGCTATTAGAATAATCGTTTTTAGGAAATGCTTTTCTTTTATAAATCTTGCCTTCTCTTGTCGATTAGAGATACTTCTTAATGCAAAGTTTTCGGACAGCTTTTTCAACTTAGAGTATGTTAACCAATACATCACCCCAGAAAATATAATTACAGTTGCCACAAAATAATTCATGAACATCAATGCCACTTCTTCGAATGATGGGAAAATGAACGTTTTCGCAGGAATTGCGGAAGATATAAGCCAAGTACATGCCAACCATACGACGAGAAGTTTTCCTTTCATCAAAACACGATATTTTATTGGATATACGATCACTAAGAAGCGATCAATTGAAATCGCTGCTATTGTTAAAATAGATACGCTGACACTAACAAAAGAGACAAGCGGCAGAACCGAATACCATGTGACGGATAAATGACGCCGAAAGAATAAAATCGGGGAGAGAAGACAGTTAAGTAGATCCGAAATAGCCAAATTTACCACGAGATATGTTCCCGAGTTCCTGAAGCATTTCAGAGGGTCCTTGATGAAAGCAACGATGAGGAATACATGAGCAAGTGCACCGAAACCGCAGATGGAAAGTGGCATTGCCAGTATGCCTGCGTACTCCATTCCAATCAAGACATCGGAGTTGTTATTTGCCATTGCTCAAATTTTTAGCCTACTGTATTGTCACTTCGGTGTATTTTGTATTTACAACATGGATTTCAAAATTAAATATTTTTAATAACCATGCATTTTCAATTTGAATAATGAAAAGTTTTAATAAAATAATCTTCTTGTAAAACGAGAATGCATTTATGAATTACAACGACTTAAAGAGTTATAGCGTACTGCTGTTGAGAGGAAAGCTATGTATAGCTGAATTCCTGGGCTATAGATTTGTAGGACTTAGTCGCCACCTATATATTCACATTGCCAGATACCATTCCTAATTTCCGCTTCGTCTCAGCCTTCGTTTTCTCTAACTTCTGTTAATTCAGAAAAATATTTTTATTGTAACTTATACAAGTTCTTAATCAAGTTTTTTTTTAATTTTCAAACTGTTGATAAGCGGTGTTTTTAGAAATCAGCAGCGGGCGAAATCTATAGCCTTTCTTGCAATCTGATTGGCTGTACGTAGCAGCGAGCGGATATCATAGCAATACTTTTTTGTTTTCCTAAATATTTATTCACCAATTTTTAACTAGTTTATACATTCCTTGCATTATCGATTAAATGGTTTCATGTACGACTAAATGGTAATCACGCGATAAAAGTATATATTTCAGTAAATTAAACGAATGAGGTTTTATTAATAATTGGTCTGACTACATAAAACGGACTTATAATATTATACATTGCATGTATATTACATAAAGTCGAATTTAAGGAAATAAATATTATTCAATATTACTGAGGGAAATATTTCTTTATTATATATTATTATAAATTATATATTATAATTTGTTGACTGAAAGCATAAAACGTACGCTATAATTTAAAACATAATAATAACATTTTCGCGCTTCTTTCTTCCCCCTTAAATCTCGCGATTAGCGTGGCTTTCACGAGTAATATTCACCTCTCCAGCGATGAATAAGAAGCGGCCGCTGTTGTGAAGGACTGCAGAAATTAATATAGACCATTTGAATTTGAGGTATATAACATTGCCTTATATCCCGGTATAAGTGGGTGTGCTAAATAATGCATATAATTATTTCCACTGAACATAGAAGTGATGCCGGAAGGTTTTTGACTGGATAACAGTCGGTTGAAATGATAAAATGATATTATGATAGGTAGATCAGTATGAATGGGTCCTCACGATCGACTTCCTCACAATTATAAGCACATTGTACATGTTTAGTGCAGTTACTGTGTTCCGCATATTACGTATATCCTCCCCACTCGATAAATGTTTTTTACTATATTTGAACTGTTTTACCGCTGCCCAGCATTACAACAATACAGTAGATAGAATGTTTTACGATAGTTTGGTAAACGCAATACGTACACCACGGGATTCACAGCAAAATTGAGGTAAAATAGTCCGGCAAAAATATGGGTCAAAATCCGGGCAAATGAGCCGTCTATACGCAAAGCTTGAAATGTCCGATGGTTGAAAAATACCGTCGATGGCACGATACAAACTATTTGAATACAAGCTATGAAACTAATCGTTCTCAAGAAACGTTTTTCTTTCATAACTCGTGCCTGCTCCTGTCGATTTGAAATATTTTCTAAAGCCAAGTTTCTGGACTGCTTCTTCAACTTATAGCATGTCAACCCAGACATCGCGCCTGAAAACAGAATTACTGTTGTCCCAGAATAATTCATAATAAGCGAAGACACGCCGACATAGCCAGTTGTAAAAGTGAGGGAAATCGTAGCAGCCGAAACCGAAATGAGCCAAGTACAAGCTAACCATGCAACGATAAGTTTTCCTTTCATGAAAACCCGATGTCGTATGGGATATACGATCATTAGAAACCGATCAATTGAAATTTCTGCTACCGTTAAAATTGATACGCTAAAGCTAACTAGATTAGCGAACAGCAGGGCCGAGCGCCAAGTAATCGGTAAAAGACGGAGAAAGAATAGAATTGGATAGATAAGACTGGCCAGAAGATCCGAAATAGCCAAATTTACTACAAGATATGTTGCTGAGTTCCTGAAGCATTTCAAAGGATCTTTTATGAAGGCAACGATGAGGAATACATGAGCTAGTACACCAAGAACGCAAATGGAAACAGGCAAGATGCTTGAGTATTTTAGTCCAATGAAGACATCGGCGGAGCCGTTATTTGCCATTTGCTATAGTGTTGACATTTCGAGGTGTTCTGTATTTCTTTGCTTTCATGCAAAACTCTTTCTAATAACAGTTTTAAATTAAAAAAGAAAGTTTTAATCAAATCTTCACTATATCAATATAGGTGAACCATCATGACGTGATAGAGGAAATATTTTATTGCAGCCATTTGCCAATATTGATACAAGTCTTTTATAATATACTAAATGTTCTTATACTAATATAGTCTAATATTCCTTCATTCACTAAGGTATACATTATTGTGCTACATAAGACGTTGGCGATAAGGCCTAAGAGGTTGAGTATTCTCTCGGCGAGAAAACTGAACGATTAGAGTGCAGTAATATTGTGCGATAGTAATATTTTTACGTGTCACCATATATTTATTTATGAAACATAATACATTATTGACAAAATAGGAGTTTTAATATATTTTTTAAATTAGTGCAAAACTTCTCGGTATTGATGGGTATGGTATATGACATGTATTATATATATAGTTATAGACAAAGAGCTGATAGAGGTTTTAAGCTGTTTAAGCTGTAAACGTTATAAACTGCACATGTTTCAATGATTTGATAAGAAACTTTAACATTAAGAAACAAACATTATTAAGAAACAAACGGGTCGTTTTCAGCTACTACATAAAAATCGGTTACTAGAAAGAGCTAGAACGCGGAGCCGTCTTCGGATAGGGGTTGACTGTTTAGCCAGAACACATTAGATATAGAAAATCGATAAAGATCGAGGCAATTTTTCGTCCAATAAAGCGCCTGTATACGAGACTGATAGAGTGATAGTTTATGTGTAAGATAAAAATCTGGCGTTAGCGTTGTGTAAAAGCCCTCCCTTTCATAATTCCGTATATACTTGGATGAAAAAATTTAGCCGGTGCAAGACTGAAAAGTATATATCAATGAGAGTAGTTCGTTCAGACATGCAGTTAGGCTGTTATACGTTGACTTCGCATTTTCTTTTCTCTCGGCAAAACTTTCTGAGATATCTTCGCTGTTCTACCGCTGTCCAGCCTTACAAGAATACAGTAAATAAAACGTTTTACGATAATTCGGTAAACGCAATACGTACACCACAGGATTCACGGCAAAATTGGCGTGAAATAATGTAGCAAAAATGTTGATAGGAATCAGAGAAGATTGATCAATTGTGGGGGAAGCTTCTAGTGTTCGAGAATTAGAAAATATTGCCGAAGGCACGACACAAACGATTTGAATACAAGCTATAAGACTAATCGTTCTCAAAAAGCGTTTTTCTTTCATAACTCGTATATGTTCCTGTCGATTTGAAATATGACCTAGAGCGAAGTTTTTAGTCTGTTTCATGAACTTATAGCATGTTAACCCATACATCACGCTTGCAAATAGAATGACTGCTGTCGCAAAATCTCTCAAGATATGCAAAGGAAGGTCAACACCGTTCATTGTAGAAGGGAAAAAAACCGGCGCGGCAATTCCGGTGGAAATGAGCCAAGTGCAAGCTAACCATACGAAGATGACTTTTCCTTTCATCAAAACACGATGTTTTATGGGGTACACGGTCATTACGAACAGATCGATGGAAATTGCCGCTATCGTTAAAATCGATGCGCTAATGCTAACAAGGCTGGCGAACACTGTTGGCAAGGTTAGAAACTCAAAGCACCAAGGGTCTGCCAGATCACGCTGTAAAAAAATTATTAGAGAGGTAAGACTGGTCAGGAGATCCGAAATGGCCAAATTTGCCACGAGATATGTTCCTGAGTTTCTGAAGCATTTCAGAGGGTCCTTGATGAAAGCAACGATGAGGAAGACGTGAGCAAATACACCAAAAATGCAAATGAATACAGGCAAAATGCTTGTGTACCCCAGTCCAGAGTCTCCAGCAAGGACATCGGAGCTGTTATTTGTCATAGCGCAAATTGTCTTCCTTCGTACTTAGTATCGACATTTCAGTGTGTTTTGTATTTTGCTGAAATAATTAAGTTTCAAAACGTATATGTAATAATTAGGAAATTTATTTAAATAATGGAAGTTTTAATTAAAAGAGTTCTCTTAATTTAGCCACAAGTATCGCTGAATCAAATATCGCTGAATGAAGTGGTGTCCGCATGTGCATATTAATCAAATTAATTTTTGTGACGTCCGAGCCTCTTCTTTTCCAGCAATAGCAATGATCTAGCTTCACAGACGCAGTTGGACGAAAAAATTATTAATATTACAAGTTTAATAACTGAGACTAACTTTTAACAAGACGGTAGAAAGAACAGTCAGTAAATTTATGCATGCATGCATAAGATAATATTCACACCCAAATTATGCTTCACGCTATCTAGAAGCTCTACTTTTTGAAAGCAAAATTTTATGTCTTTCAATGCAAGCCATTAGCTAGTATAGTAAACTTATTCGAGTTTTTATAACTCTAGTCGTAATTTTTCAGCTTTTGATAAATTAGAAACCCAGTTTAAACTTATATTAAAGACTTTTTCATTCTGAGTCTGTCTGAGTGATATTATCCAATGTTGAGTGGAATTGTCATTTTCATAACTATATTGTTCGTATAGAAATTGCATTCGTTCATTCGACCAGATTAAAATATTGTTACGTGTCACTCGCTATATGCAAAATAGAATATGTAAAAATGTTAAAATGAAATTTTAAAACTGTAAAGTAGGCCTAAAAGAACGGAAATTATCGTATTTATCAATCAAGCAAGATATTGGGTTTATAGTTGTGAAAAGCATTTATACGTTGTTCAAAGGGTCTGACTGGAATCAGCTTCCCGTCCGATTCAGTGGGAAATAGATAATGCTGAATCTTAAATGATTTAAATCTTATTCAGACATCTTTCATAATTATAATGAATAACGTGAACTCAAATCAGGAAGTCATCGAAAGGGAAATAACACAGGACTCCAGTCTGGATTCCACTTTGGAACCATGCACAACTTCTTTAATAGAGGAAGATTTGAAAAAAAATCTATCCAATGTCAAACCGTATACCGCTAAAGTTATACGAAATGAGGTAGAAACAATTGCAATTTTCCGGATTCATCTTAAGAGTGAAGCTAGTGTTCAAGCCTGTTGCTAAAAAAGTCCAAAACTACTTACTCGATAAAAAATTTCTTCAAAAGGTCTTAGAGGAGGCATTTATCTCTATTTACACTTTTATCAGTCAAAGATTAGGCCAACACCTTTATCACAGCTTTAAGGAAAACATCAAGTTAAGAAAAAGTTAGAAAAAAAGCACATTTACGCATGACTGCAGTTACTTTATTCACTATACATGTAATTCAACATTTCAAGTTTGGTCGTATATTATCCTACTACCTTCCAGCTTTACAACAATACAGTATACAAAATGTTTTCTGATAATTTGGTAGGCGCAATATGTACACCATAGGATTCACAGCAAAATTGAGGTAAAATAGTCCAATATTATGTAATGGGTTATCCTCTCGCGGAGCGTGAAATTGCTGATAGTTGTAAAATATTATCGAGGGCACGATGCATACCATTTGAATACAAGCTATGAAACTAATCGTTCTCAAGAAACGTTTTTCTTTCATAACTCGTGTCTGTTCCTGTCGATGTGAAATACTTTCTCGAGCCAAGTTTCTGGACTGTTTCTTCAACTTAAAGTATGTCAACCCATACATCACGCACGAAAATATGATTGCTGTTATTTCAGAGAAATGCTTGATATGTACTGTCAAGTCGTTGAGCGAATTGCGGATGAAAACCTCTGAGGATATTCCGGAAAGAATAAGCCATATGCAAGCGGACCATACGACGATAAGTTTCCCTTTCATGAAAACGCGATATTTCATGGGATATACGATCAGTAGGAAGCGATCAATTGAAATTGCTGCTATCGTTAAAATGGACACGCCAACGCAAACGTGCTTGACAAACAGCAGAATCAAGTGCCAAGTGACGAGGATATGACGCTCCACAAGAGAGGCAAGACAGAACAGAAGATCAGAAATGGCCAAATGTCCTACAAGATATGTTCCTGCGTTTCTGAAGCATTTCAGAGGGTCCTTGATGAATGCAACGATGAGGAATACATGAGCAATGACACCAAAAATGCAGATTGAAGATGGCAATATATTTGCGTACTTCATTTCCAATCGAATCAAGACATCGGAGTTGTTATTTGCCATAGTTAGAATTTATATATAATAGACTTGCATGCGTTGGAGAGAAAGTGTTAACCCATTTTGCAAGGGGTGTTTTTTATTTAACTGCATTATTTTTACGAATTTTTAATAAAAATTAATGAATAGGTTTTAATTATATATGCATGCATTGCCCCTAGATTTAAGTATCGAAATTGTTTTGGCCATGTACAGATATGTAGGATGAGGAAATATGCCTGAAAATATTCCTCTCATCAAAATGCGATATTTCATGGGATATATGCGGTCATTAAGAAGCGATCAACTGAAATGGTGGCTATCTTTAAAATGGTCACGCCAATGCAAACATGCATGATTTTGGGAAAATTGCAGAACCGATTCCCATATGGAAGTGCGGCAATCCACAAGGCAGCAAGAGCTAGCGGGCTATGACAGGTTAAGAGATCCGAAGCAGCCAAATTTTTAACAAGATATGTTCCAGTGAGTTTTTGAGGCATTTAAGAGGGTCCTTGATGAGAGCAACGATGAGGAATACATGAACAATGACACCAAAAATGCAGATGGAAATTGGCAATATTCTCGCGTGCTCTCTATTTCCAATCCAGTCAAGACATTAAAGTTGTTATTCTCCATAGTTCAAATAGACAGGCGTTGGAAGCGAAGTGTTTTGCATGAGCTGTTTTTTATTTCGCTTCATTTAGTTTTAAAACATTCTCATTAAAGTATAATTTAAATTTAAATATTAAAAGTTTTGCATCTATAACATTGAAGCGTTGTTTGCATTCGAATTCGTTAAACGTGCAGATAGACGATACCGGATATGCCCAGGTTTTGGAATTCAAGGACATCCGAATTGTTATTTGCCATAAGTGATATTTGAGTCTTTCTTAATCCACTGTATTTGTTTTAAAACCTTTTTACAAACCGTTTTCAAATAACAGAGACATTTAATTAAAAAACGTTTCTGTATATTATTTTTGCGGTAGCTCAAACTAGATGTCATTTATTAAGGTATTTGCACCTTTACATGCTTTACACTTAAAATTGCACTGAACGATTAATTATGCATGCATAGATATAAAGTCCTGAAGACATTCAAGAGAACATCATTAATAATTACTTTTGGTAATATTTCTGCAGTTCAGGTTTCAGAAAAGCCTATTATTGATGTCCATAAATATCCGGTTGTCTTCAAAATATCCGACAATAGTGCCAAAAAGTTCAAGCATTTATTAAATTTCATATAGGAATGTGTAAATAATGAAAATATCATTAAGAAAGTAAAAAATAAACCTGTCAGAACTAACTGCGAAGTGAACGAATATAATCAGTTTGATCAGTTTAATAAGTGTGATGTGGGAAAAAGGTGACTAAATCATATATAAACTATAGTATATAGTATATTATATGCATGGTTTATACTCCATTGTAGTATTTTTGAATATAGTATTAGTGATACATTTCGAAGCCGTACTAGTTAATTAATCTGTAAAATATAAATTGCAAATAAAAAGCAGTTTTTTTCTCAAAATTTCGTTATCTCAAGATTTGTCGATTTCTTGTATATCGGTTTGACGGATTGCGCTAAATGCATGTTTCGCAAGTTGCACTTCACAGGAGTGACACCATGCAGCCCGTAACGGAAAAGGTGTAAAGAACCTAATGGGTTTGAGCCGCTTTACCTTATAGCGCTAGAATTTGATTGCAAAAACTGGAGAAATGGCTACAGATTGCAGGGTCTGCTTTATTGTTAAATTTCATTTAAAGAACGGAAGAATAATCCAAAATACAGAAAGTGCGATTATTCTTGAAATTAAGAAGTGAGGTTGTAATCATGTTTTAGCCTTTAGGCCTTGCAGTGCATATATATTGCGGTTCTACCGTCTCCCATTCTTGCAACAATATAGTAAATAAAATGTTTTTCGATAATTTGGTAAACGCAATACGTACACCACAGGATTCACAGCAAAATTGAGATGAAATATTCCAATGAGAATGTAGATCGTAATCATAACTGATGGGCTATTTAAAGTTTGAAATCTATGATGGTTGAAAAATATCGACGTGGGCACGACACAAACCATTTGAATACAAGCTATGAAACTAAGCGTTCTCAGGAAACGTTTTTCTTTTATAACTCGAACCTGCTCCTGCCGACTTGAAATATTTTCTAGAGGCAAGTTTCTGGACTGCTTCTTTAAATTATAGTATGTCAACCCATACATAAAGCATGAAAATAAAATTATTGTTGCACTAAAAAGATTTTTGAAATAAGATAACACGTTTTTAAATGAAGGATGCATGAAAACGTCGAAAGTAAGACCAAAAGAAATAAGCCACGTAAAAGCTATCCATACGACGATACGTTCTCCTTTTATAAAAACCCGATGTTTTATTGGATATACCGCCATTAGGAAGCGATCAATTGAAATCGCTGCTGTCGTTAAAATGGACACAGCGATGCTAACACGCTCGGCAAACCTTATAATCTTGTGCCATGTGCCCAGGTCAAGGGAATGACGCGACAACGGAGAGATAAGACAATAGAGGAAATCTGAAGTGGCTAAATTTCCAACAAGATATGTTCCCGAGTTCCTGAAGCATTTCAGAGGGTCCTTAATGAAAGCAACGATGAGCAATACATGAGCAATTACACCAAAAATACAGACTGTATAAGGTAATATGGTCATCAGGTTTTTCAATTCAAGGACATCGGAGTTGTTATTTGCCATAGTTTTGAATGCCGTGCGTCTTCAGAATCGTATACAGAATCGAACCTTATTTTCATAACAAAGAGATTTCAGATGGCGATTCTTAATTAAAAAACACTTTTGTATACTCATCCCCTATATATAGGGACAATTACTAAACGCCATTGATAAGACTGAGTTGTTTCGACATTTGGAAATTACACTGTCACTTAACGAGTAACTGTTGTTAATAAACAAGAAAATTAAAACTTATATTAAATGAGCTGAAGTGTATTTTTCGATTCTGAGTTAGGGATAGGGCTATCGTGTGCGACAGTTTGAATCTTGCTATTTTACAGAGCCTTACCGTACCTTGCCTTGCCCTTTGATCACATATAGCTATCAAAATATTTTCAAACTTTCCGACTTTCAAATATATTGCCGAATATTGCCATAAAACATGGGACGGCAGCTCACGGCGTTACTTGAGGGTGTCAGGGTGTCAAGTGATCGGGGCCCCCTGACAAAAATTACCATAAAAAATATTAGTACGCGCGGTCATGTTGTGAAATTTATTAGATGATGAGTTGGAAATTTTACTTTTATTAAGATAGTGGATATATGTATTTCGGACATATTTAACCAGTGGGATTACGGACAACAGTTTAAGGGCAGGTCCAGGAGTTTTTTTATTCGGTTTTCAAACATCCGCATTATGTGAAAACATAAACAACCTTACGTCCAAAGTTACTCAGTCTTTAATGAAATCGACTGTCCTGAGTAATACGGAAATCTATGACTTTCCTTCCGTGTTGTCTATATATACTACTCTAAACATCCTGCTTTAACTGTTTATGACTAACGAGCTCGAGGTGCATCAGTTTCAGTCATTATTTATTTTTGCCCCTTAAAAAAGACTTGTTATTTTACGGCACGAGCGAGGCTATAAAATGAGTTAAAGACTTTTAAGTGACAAGGCTTTTTTAAAACTCCGAAAACAAAATCTACGACCTCACAGATTTACAACAATACAGTAAATAAAATGTTTTCCGATAATTTGGTAAACGCAATACGTACACCACAGGATTTACAGCAAAATTGAGGTAAAATAGTCCAGCAAGAATGTGGATCGAAATCCAAACTGACGGGCTACTCAGCGGCAAATCTTGAAGTTTTTGGTAACTGAAAAACACCGTCGAGGGCACGATACAAACGATTTGGATACAAGCTATGACACTAATCGTTCTCAGGAAACGTTTTTCTTTCATAAGCCGTGCTTGCTCCTGTCGATGTGAAGTGTTTTCGGCCAGGGCAAAATTTTTCGTCTGTTTCTTCAACTTATAGTATGTTAACCCATACATCACGCATGAAAATATAATTACTGCTGTCGCGAAAAGGTTAATGATATAGAATGGCACGTCTTTTAATGAAGACATGATGAAAACATCTAAAGAAAATGCAGAAGAAATAAGCCAAATGCAAGCTATCCATACGGCGATATATTTTTCCAACATAAAAACGCGATATTTTATGGGATATACGGCCATTAGGAAGCGGTCAATTGAAATTGTCGCTATCGTGAAAATAGATACGCTGATGCCAATATGCCTGGAGAACTTCACGACTGAGCCCCAAGTGGAAGTGAAGTGACGTGAAAGAGAGATAAGACAGGCCAGGAGATCCGAAACAGCCAAATTTCCCACAAGATATGTTCCTGAGTTCCTGAAGCATTTCAGAGGATCCTTGATGAAAGCAACGATGAGGAATACATGAGCAATTACACCAAAAACGCTGATGGAAGCAGGCAATATGGTGATATAATTCAACTCGGAAGTATCGGACTTGTATATATTTGTCATTTTCGCGGGAATGGAGCGAATGGTTCGCTTTAACCTTGCTTCAATGGAAATATTATTTCTCAGTGTAATAAAAATTTTTAATTAAAAACCCATATATTATACAATTTATATTTATCCTCGTAAATAAAATTATTGAATGTCATTTTTATGCATGGATTTAGGCAGCTTAACATATATCGCGATTGTTTCGGTGGACATGCAGCTCAAACGCGTTATGAAATAAATTTGCCGCTCAATCGCCTTATGAAATAATACGTATTTTCGAGATTTCACTCACATATTTTGTGCTGATTAAGATTCAACAAATTTTTGCTAATGAAGATTTCGCATAATATCATTCATACAAAGCTCCAGGTCAAAAGTGCTACAAAAAAATTAGGTTGTAAAAAATAATTTATTCATTTTCAACGCAGGCGGGACTAATTTGAAAAACAAAACGGAAAGATTTAACTAGATAACACTGATCGAACCATGATTATAGGAAGTCGAGATCCACTGAACACTCCAATTGCGAGATATCGTCTAAATAAAAATAAAACAAAACAACATCCAAGATTCAGTGCTCTGATCAGCTTGATGTGCGACTGATCTATAGTACTATTCGCCCGTTTTTTTGGCAATTTAATTTTTTTCAAATGGCCTAGCTTGCATGCGTATAGTACTGACAATTTTCGATACTTTATAGCGTACAAGGAATTAAGAAAAAGGGAATATTGAAACTCAAAACTATAGCGACATCCATTATTTCTTCATTTTGTTACAAACCTTCTAGTTTCAACATGTAGTTAATAGCATCTTTGACCACGTCGTTCGTTGAAGACTCTCTATGAAGAAAAGTTTATGAGTGCATAAAGTTTCTGAAAAAAGGGATAGCGAAAATTTCGTCATCCACAAAAGGAGTAATAACCTAGTATTTTCCATGCCAACGTTTCCTTGAGGTTTTAATGTCGCATCACTGTTCGGGGCATGCTTGACTGCGGACAGCTCTGTGAAATCAAACCAATGCAAGTTATATAATATTAAAAGGCCTTACCAATAGTAAGCATGCATGTAAATTTTTACGGAGTGGGGTTTTGAAGCCGTTGCAACTTCGTTACAAAATGTAGTGCTTCATATTTATTTACCTCTCTTATCAAAATTATATTCATCGCGCAAGATCTTCTCCATTTCTTCAAGTTCTCGCTTAATGGAAATGCCACAGTCTTCTTCTATATCCTCTACAACGATTGAAAAAAAAACATCATTGATGAATATTCTGCTTAGGAAACTGACCACAAAGTAGGCTAAAAACACCATTTTCGGCTCCGATCTCTTGATGTACATATCAAAAGTTTCATATTACACCTAATATCAATTAAAGATCTTATACACGCTAAAATAATTTCTTGCAGTAAATGCATATAATAACACTGCGTTCCTTTTACCTTCAGTTGGCACAAATTGTGGAGAATTAGGATTGGAACTTGGAACATATTCAATACCAGAAATTTTGCATAGTTCATGTTGTTGTGCATGATCACTGTACGCAGAATGTTCTTGAGGTTCATATGTCGGACTTTGGCAGGTATTATTCAAAGTAATGTTACACCCTTGTTCCTCTGAGGTTACGGTTTTTCTAGTAGATTCTCTACTGGCACCTGTTTCATGATCTATGGCATTATTTGATTCGCGAAAGCTTAAAGACCTGCTTGGTAATCCGGAAGATGAATTTACTGTAGTATCAGACTGACAAGTATTTGCTAGAGTAACTGCATCAACATGTTCTTCTCTTGAAAATTTTCCTGGCATAAAATTACCCTTTTCCATATTTTTGTGAGCCAAAGGATTTGTGTGATATGGTTCAACCTCTATCACAGGAGGGATACCATCTTCATGATTATCAGTTTCTGCAGTGTTAGAACTATAATTTGCCAGAGAAATTACATCTGCAACTTGAAACCGCGGCACAGCCTGATCTATATTCATGTTGTTATCCATTGGCTTCTCTTCACTGAAAGGAAGAAGTGGTGGAATAAACCATTGACTTTTTCTCAACTTTCTATCCTTTGATGGTGGACACGGAACAATATTTTGTTTTTCCATCTCAATATTACTGCCAGTCACGTCTATAACAACAGGATATGCACAGGTGATCAGAGACGTGTTAGATGTGAAATCAGATCCACTTGATCGAATTGTTTCCTGTTTATTCCATTTTCTTTTTCTGTCTTTCCTTGATGACATTACTTCCTCAGTCGATGCTTGAGGTAAATGGAGCGATTGTTCTTCCGGGTCGCTTCCTTTACTAATCATATTTTTGAGAGAAACATTAAATTTCATTGATTCTAAAGACTTCCTTGGTCTACCTCTCTTTTTGGATGGACGTAGGTTTGACTGTGCCTGACATTCCTTTTGGGCGATGTTTGATATTGACATTCCTTTTGGGCGATATACTACAAAATGAGCTTTATTTGTTTAAGGGTTTCACATGTTTTTGCCGGTTCCATGCATTTAATTGTAATTAGGGAAATTTTCTTTCACGAAATTATAGCACTCGAGGCATATGGATTATGTTTTTAGAGCAAAATGTAAATTTTAGTGAAATCGTGCTAAAATTTTAGCTTATTGAAGGAAGATTACACTTCTTATTTCTACTTGAACTCAACCAGACTCTGATATTGGTGATGAGTATAAGACCCATATTGCACACCTTGTGCATTTTTCACTTTCCAATACAATTCAAAATCAAGCAGATTCCTGAAAAAAAAAGAAACATTACTTTATGTAGTAGTAATTTGTTGGAGATTAAACCAGTGCTGCTTGCTGCAGAAGTACTTGTGTCAGTAATAATAGAAACATAGCTACTGTAAGCTACTGTATGTTTCGGGCCAACGTGTTGAATGTTATGCGGCCCGCAGAACAGGAATGATTGTATTAATACCTTTCATAAAATTGCTTTAAAACATGGCCACTTGGTCTGTGGCGCAATTGAACATCTTTTCCTATCAGACCTTCCCACAGGGTTAGCCACATTTGTCTTCTACACACCTATATAAGGCTAAATGTCTGAATTTTTTGCATCTATATAATACAAGTCAACAGTAATTCAGTACACATTCATTCTCGATAAACAGTTTTATTCGGTATGGAAGGCAGGTACTTTTAATTGTGCATCACAAAGTTGCAAACAACGTATACCACAGGCACAGTAAACATAAGGTGACGTACTTTTAAACTAACGATTATCTTTCGAGAGATTGTTTGTCTCCTCCGAATTTTACCTCAGTAAAACCTCCATGGTTTTTCACTGCCTGAAATATTTTGAAAAGGCCAATTTTCTTTCCACCCCAGACTGGGGATTGTGCCTTATCAACATCCACGCCGCTTTCAATAGTAAAATTTTTAAATTCTTGAAAAAATCTCGCTTCTTCGTTATTCTAAAAAAAATCTTTTGCATGTTGAAATATAATACTGAATTGGCATATTACCTTTCTTTCTCCATATCATACCTTTGCGTTTTTCGTGTTTACATTTTTTTCTTTTGGTTTAATATCAGATCGGGTACCTGTCGTACAAATAAGCCTTACTCAGTATGCCTTTTTAAAAACGAATTTCAAATGTCAAGATTATCTTAGTTGGATGTGTTTATCGATTAAGTTCAATCTACAAGTCTGAAAAACTTAATGTAGTATATATTCATCTCATTATTTTGGTATACATGCAGCCAGTGGCGCCAACAATGCCAAATTCTTTTTTCGGGTAATCGAAAAGGAAGATTGTCCATACACTGCGTATGGGCAAAAATGTCGGAGGAAAGCAAGCGTTGTTCAAGCACACGTTGAGATAAAGAGACCTCAAATCGATTGTTGAAAATATAAATTTGATAAATACTTGCACCCTCTTTCGAGTCCTTTGCTTCTACACAGGGATACTTGAAAACGCATTTTTGAAGTCTTTCTTCACATGTCAAAGGTAAACTCCTGAGTGCATCTTCCATTGCTACATCGTATGCTTTCTTCCACTTTGATTTACTCGTCGACGTCGTATTGTTTTCATTGTAAGGGAAAACATTATCTGACTTGATCCACGCATGACTTCTTGGTTGACCAAAAAACTCCACATGAATATGAGTGAACTCTTCCTCTTCGTCGTTATCATTCAACACGGCATCGTAATATTCATTGCACTCTGGATCAGGTGTAATGAAAGCTGGCCATCTATAAAATTCATAACTCAAAGCCCGTTACTATCAAACATATTTTGCGAAAGTGATTAGTGATCAGGGGAAGGGGTGAGGGTTTACTGCACTGCAGTGAAACACAATTACATACACTGATACATTACAGTGTTTTTTGCAGGAGAAATCGAGAAAACTCTTTGACTTTTTATACTTTTTCAGTACAAACATTGGAGAGTTTTTTCATTTTTTAAACTCATCGAGTACAAATAATTTAATTACTGACGTACGTACGTGGAAAATCCTGTCATTTTCGCCATTATGATATCACCTTTTTCATACGGAAATTTCGTTATGACAATCTTTTTTCCACGCGGTGCGTTAAGTTTCTCTTCAGGCAAACAGCATTTGTTGTAAGACTCGTCTTCGTTCATGTCGCATGTCCATGGAATATCTGAATATTTCGCTGCAATTTCTTCTTGAACAACCCTCCATTTTCCACACGAGTCTTTGCTGCATTGAATCCAAGTTCTTTTGCATTCCATTGTTTTATTGTCTAAGTTGCTTTTGTTTTCTCTTGGTCTGTTTTCCCGGTTCATAATAAATTTTACGGACAAATGTGGCGGGAATGGGCGGGAAACGATAGTGTGGCGAATGTTTACGAGCATTCACGACACGAAACAATCGGTAATCTTGCTGTATGATTTTCTTCTTGTTATACCACAATATGACAGTAAGTGACACTACCCAGTACCATTGACCAGTACCTACAGTGGGTTATTGGTTACCAGTGTTGGTTACACCCACTGGTTACACCCTGCCCAGTTCCTGACCCTGCCTCGTCCCCAGGCGCTTGAATAATAAAAAGAAAAAGATATAAACCTTCGCGCCACTGCTTCGCGCACCCACAATCTTGTTGATGTACTTCATGTAAACACTTCACCACTGTCAGCACGGGCAATACGTACATATGATATCAGTGAATATCAGTGGGTATACGACTAATGCGAGTTAACCTCATTGGGATAAAATGGCCACTGGGAATATTAATGTACCAAATTGTTCTTTAAATTCTGGTCAGACGATGCCAATGATGGGCTGTGAGTACACATTGTTAATGCATTTTAGAAAGAAACATGTAAAATATGCTGAGTTATAATGATATTATATCATTATAAACATGACTAATTGACCTTCTAATTGGGGTATAAAATATATTGCAAATCCAAGCTACACGGCCAAAAATTGATCAGTGTTGTGCTGCACCCATGACAGCCTTGCTAAAAATGTTGTTGAACCTTTGAAAGGTTGAATCAATCATCAGTGTTGATGCAATGTTATATTTTTCTTGTACAGCCTAGTTCTGTCAAGTCACTGCCTCACTGGCAATTTGAGAATAGGAATATATATATATATATATATAATTATATATATATATATATATATATATTATAATATATATATATATTAATTTATATATATATATATATATATATATATATATATATATATATATATATATATGTTAGTGAGGTAATTTAAGAAATATATTTTATTCAGGTAATTTGAGAAATATGTGTTAGTCATCAGTGCAATTTGAGTTAAAGACACAATATCATCTTTGTCCCTTTGAGGTTCTCCTGTTTTACTCCATTGACAAGAATAAGGCTTAAGGTCATTGATGCATAAAATCCTTTATCTATTGAAGAAAATTATATTCTAATAATTAGATTGTAGACCATCGCAAATTAATTACAACATATGAAAACCAGTCTTTACTTTAAATGCATATGTCTTTGCAGTAAGGTATTGGTAGAATATTGCATCATGTTATTCACTAGATATATATTTATTAATGCATTCATTATAAATTCATTAACTACTTGTGTGTTTGAATCAACTATAATATATATGCATTTCATTAACTGTTGACCAATCAGGAATAAACACACCAGTAAGCATTACAAAATTTATAGATTTTTCATGTAAAATTGTTGATCATCTTGGGTAATGAATTGATAAAAACTTTTACAAAATTGTTATAAAATAAATAACACCTAATTATTAAGACACAATCAATCAACGCATGTCTCACACCAGACCTAGTCTGGAAAGTATGCATGAATATTTATAGTTATTGACCTGACATTTTTGAAAATTCAACAAAATTTGCCCATTTTTGAGACACAGCAATTTTCTTTATAACTATGTCTGTACAATTATCGAGTCAGAAGTGTGTATAATGGACTTTTTTGAGCTCAGTGTGATTTGTTAAGTTGGCTTTCTTCAGTTACAACTTTTGCACGTCTGGGCTGCATAGTAATAATCAACAGTCATGCTAATATTTTTTATACTCTGTTAGGTTTTAGAAATTGCTAATAAAATATTTTTCAATGGGAGAATATTGATTAAAGAATATTCCGTTGCGGAAAAATTGTCTTTGCTACATTTAGTATGAAGGATATCTATATATTCCTGTCTGAATGGGAAATTTGTGAGGAATTTTGATGAATCATGCAGATGCTAATTCTTCAAATCAAGAAAATATAGTCGAGATGAGTGCGGGGTTATAATATGTTAAGGGGGTATTGTATATATAATATTGTAGTATGATCTTTAATAAGATATAACAATAAGCCCACATGTCGTATGAAGCAGCTGGTCTAATATATGCCTAACATGCCTTTTTTAAAAAAATTGATTCAGAAATAACATAATCCTGAAATCTTTTACTTTGGCATCGAGACGGCACAACTTAGTAGCTGCATCAAGAACGTTATTTTGCTGCGATTTAAAATATCATTAGTATATAATTATATAGTCTTGTCAGACTGGCTGGACCTGACGTTATTAAATCATTGATAAGTGTAATTTATCATAACGACTATAAACGAAGATGAATGTTAATGGATCAGGCAACACAACCTCAAGGCACACGACCCATTCAATGGTTAGATTTTTCTTTGCAATGTTTTTCATACTGGCATCACTTCTTGGAAATGCGCTGGTTATCTGCGCCATTTATCGTTTTCGGCGTCTTCGTTCCTGTTCCAACCTAATTATTTTAAATTTGAGCGTCGCTGATGTGCTTTTCACACTTATTGTGGCTCCGATAAACGCCTCTTACTGGTTTCAAAAGAAAGAATCTTTCGAAGTTGTTGCTTGCTTCACAACAAGTGTTTCGGCTCATTTGTTCTGCTTAGTCTCGATTTACACCTTGGTTTTCGTGAGTATCGAGAGATTCATGGCGACAAATTATCCCCTAAGGCACCGGCAGTTGTTCAACACACATTTAGTCCGAATTGGCGTCTCGATAATTTGGATATGGTCCGGATTTCTGTGTGGCCTGCCTTTCGCCCTGTCCAGATACGTGTATGTTAAAGAGTTTTTCCACTGCATGGTTGACTGGTCTGCCAATGTAACCTGCTCAATGATATTTCTTGTATGTGCATACTGTTTGCCTTTCCTGACCATGACATTTTGCAACATTCATATTTTCCGAGCAGCGCGAGTTGGCCAGCGAAGTCGAGCCAGGAATATAAGTCGTCAGAACTGCCAAAGCTCCAACCTTAAGCTTCGTGAACACAAAGCATCATTTTGCATCATCGTTATTGTTGTGACGTTTCTAATTTGTTGGACACCGTATATGATTGGAGCATTTGCAATTTTTATCGGCAAAAACAGTCTACCAAGGGAGTTCATGTCAGCTGCAGTATTGCTCACCATAGGAAATGCCTCGTTCAATCCCGTCATCTATGGAGTCATGAATAAAAACTATCGCGAGGCCTTTCGAGTCATTTTGTCTCTAGGTACTTCGCCTGTACGGCCTTTTTGAGTCTTTTTTTAGAAAGTACTGTATTTGTTTTTTCTCGCTACTTTTTGCCCTACACGAAGGCATTAATTACCATTGTTGTGTACGAAAACTCATTGGCTCCTAAACTAAATTAGCTTGTAATAACGCTTTTAAGACAAAAATGGGAAAGATAAAGCCACAATGCCCGTATACGATGATAGACGAAAACATCTCGTCATTGCCATAGTGGAAAAATAAGCACTTGTCAAAACCCATGCTGTACAAAGACAATGGTAGTAAGGACTACATGGTCATGGATAATCATTGACTTATTTCGATATTACTTATTGTCACGATATAGTTATAGCTCTCGCTAAGTTGCACGCGTACACTGGTGAGTGCATGGAATCGAAAGAACTGAACAGTATATTTACAAGGGAGGAAGCAATCTGTAATAATAAATGGTATCCAATATGACCCACAACCTATAAAATACGGTGTTTCACAAGGTCCCGTCTTAGGGTCTTCTACTTTTTTTAATCATACTCTCAATCGGTTTTACAGTTTGTCGCTGATATAATTCCAGACAGGGCCGTAGCTAGACCGCTTAATTTGGGTGGACTGTATATTCATATATTTATGTTTATCTACCGCAGGAACAATAGCGTAAAAAAGAAACCAGTCGGGCATATGAGATGTATTTTTCAATATACCTCCCCTCCCCCCCCCCCTAATTAAGCTTCTAGCTACGTTTCTGCTTTGGATGGTTCTGTTCATGCTCCAAATCCTTTTCGAAGCAGGTGAAAAAAGCATGTAAATACGTATGTATCATATGTATCCCGGATGTGGAGCTCAATTAGCATATCGTAATATAAACCGTGCATGTACGAAGCGGCTTAGAAACGGAACCCGGAAAATGTGTATAGGATGATTTTATCTTGTGTTAATTCCCTACCCTCTCTTTTGCGACTGGACTGTGATGCAGTTACGTGTTGGATGCTTTAATTCTTGTATTCAGGCATAGACGGTGACTCATTTTCCTGTCCTTGTGATCAATCGACTTCGACTAAGTAAATAAAAAGGCTTCTATTCTCTAATTGTTTGGGATATTCTGCCTTTCATTGTCACGATTAATTACTCCGGCGTCAGCGACGGAGTTGAAAATTCGCCCCGGTTTTGTTTTGTTTTGTTTTTTTTTGTTTTTTTTTTATTTTTCGTCGTCGCAAGTGTGTAATGGCGCGAAATATACTAGTACTTAAAACGAGTATGTGACCGTATTTATCTACGTCCCAGTCTTACCTCCCAAGAGTTGTGGTGCACAGCTTTGGCTAATTTTCCAATGCGCGATTCGATTTCGCTCGCATGATACGGCAATTCCTCCAAGAGGAACAAATAAACCGTTCTTTTCATGCTGTTCGATTAAGTTTAGATTGAATTGGGGTAAGAATATATTTAATACATGTAGACCCGGTCCTATTTTAATAATATCGCTGCTATTTCGCCGTTTAACAAGATGATGTGGTCGTGTATGGGCGCGTTGACACGTCGCGTAGTTTGCACAGGATCGAAGATTTAATACAACTATATAAGCGCGAATTCCAAAGGCAAAGTGTAAGACGAAGCGAATGTATCATGCGGTTTATTTACATTTTTGAACAATTGAACTTCTATACTGCGATGTGCTTCTGAATTTCGCGATCGAACATTTAGGTTCGTAAGGCATGAGGCATCTAAATGCGAATATGTATGCGAAACAATACGCGAACTGTATTGTTTATGTCCAGAAGCTCTATATTGAAGACTGGCACGTGCGCCGGAGTTAACGCCAGAACGGCGTCTTGTTTTAATGTAAATCAATATCAATTAATGACATTTTTTAATAAAAAATCACAAGAATTTGTATTTTCAGCTACCCATGTCATTCAGGTCTATACAGAACGATCCGTTTGATGCCTATTAGTTGCATGGATTTTTAAAAATCTTGAAAAAAAATGTAAATTTGGAAAAGGAAAGCGGCCAAAAAAATATTCGTGAGCCAGTTATAAAGCTGCGGCTACACGGGTGATTTTTACTCGCGATTTTTTGAAATCGTCGACAAACTTGAAAATCTCCCACAAACGCGCGTCGCGACAGCTGGAAAAATCGTCAAAGCTAATCGTGATAATTTCAATATGTTAAATATTTTTTGACGGTTCGATAAAATTTCTCCCGTGTAGCCGTCTCAACTGTAAACCCGACGCGACGAACCGTTAACTGGCCAAGGAGATGCGAGAGTGAAATCAGGGCGGCTTGGCAAAGTTACCGCCAAATTTTTAAAAATCAAAACTTGTAACAAAATTTGTTTTGCGTGTAGCCACCACAATATTTTGACGATTTCAAAAAATCGCGAGTAAAAAATCGCCTGTGACATTGCAGTAGAGCTATATATACTTAATTATTAAACAGATAATTATTCGATTCCTCATGTTTTAATAATTAAAATAAATTAAACAATTATAATGCATGTACTTCATGAATCAGCTGTCCCTATACATATATACCTAGTATCGTTAATTTCATTAAATTTAAAAATTGCGACATATAATCCTAAATAAAACATGCAATGCTACCTTGGCAAAGCTTGGTTCAAATAAGCACTTTGCTACAAGCTACAGCGAATATTCTCTGAAACTTCATTGATACGTTGTGACACAGCTTGAAATTGGACGCTGTTTGAAAACAAGCATTGAAAAGTATTGATAAAGTATTAATAAAATATTGAAACAGCAACATAAAAATGGATTCAAATGAATCAGGTGACAGCACATCAAGATACACGACCCATTCGAATGTGAGATTCTCTTTTGCATTAATTTGTTTACTGGCATCACTTCTTGGAAATGCGTTGGTTATCTGCTCCATTTATCGTTTTCATCAACTTCGTTCCTGTTCCAACCTAATTATTTTGAATTTGAGTGTGGTAGATGTGCTTTTCACACTTATCGTGACTCCGATAAACGCCTTTTACTGGTCTCAAGACAAAGAATCTTTTGAGGCTGCTGTTTGCTGCATCACAGGTGTTTTATCCTATTTGTTCTCCGTAGTCTCGATCTACACCTTGGTTTTCATCAGTATCGAAAGATTCATGGCAACTAATCATCCGGTGAGACACAGGCTGGTATTCAACAAAAGAACAATTCAAATTGGCATCTCGATAATTTGGATATGGTCCGGATTTCTTTGTGGTCTGCCTTTCGCCCTGTCCAGATACGTGTATGTTAAAGAGTATTTCCACTGCATGGTTGACTGGTCTGGCAGTATGACATGCACGATACTATTCTTCATATGTGCATATTGTTTACCTGTCTTGACTTTAACATTTTGTAACATATTTGTTTTACGAGCAGCGCGAATTGGCCATCGAAGTCGAACTAGCCCTTCAAATTCTCAAAACAGCAACAGAGCGTCATTTTTTATCGTCGTTATTGTGGTTACGTTTGTAATTTGTTGGACGCCGTATGCCAGTGGAGGAATAATAGTATTGCTCCGCAACAACAGTCTACCAAGGGAGTTCATGTCAGCTGCAGTATTGCTCACAATAGGAAATGCCTCGTTCAATCCCGTTATTTATGGAGTCATGAATAAAAACTATCGCGAAGCTTTTCGAAAAATTTTGTGTCCACGGAATTCGCATGTTCGGCCTATATGATGCAATTTGAAATAGGAAAGCGATATCGCGAAGCTTTTCGGAACATTTTGTATCCACTGAATTTCCGTGTATACCCTACGGCCGTTTTACGTTCTTTACGTTGAGCATCTTGTATGAGAATGGTTAGAATAGCCATAGCCAGCATAGGAACAGAAATTTGTTTTCATAATAGTTTGTCGTGATGCATTAGGACTAATTCTAGTCCACTGAATGAACTAATTTAAATGAACTGTAAGAATTTTTTGTTGCACACAAAAGATACAACCTTTTATTTCTGCCAACCTTTCAAAGCGCTGTATTATATATTTTTAATGAAGATTCATTTATAACATGTAGTTGATGTTTACGATATATATATATAAGTATATAATACGGACAAATATTGCTATTAAGGGTTGATTATAGATAGATTACATTTCATAACATGAATCACGTAATCGAACTGCGACCAGAGGCGTGGCGACCTGGGGATGTGACATCTCCCCCTAATAATTTGCAATGTCAAAAAAGTTGGTCAACATGCTGTATTATTGGTTAAAAATGCAGTGACTCAAGGATAACACAAAACCACATGCGCTAAAATCACCCAGTAAAGATCCACAAATGTGAATCCGCAAACGCCTGCGTCAACACTTGTGGGTCATCAAACCATGCCGATGACGGTGATGTAATCACTGCGATGTTAGTTCCAACTAATTCATAGCCACAAGAATCTACCAGCTGTTGACATTCATGAAGAATTCCATTCTCAAGGATTTTGGCGTAAGTCGAACAGAAGTCTCCCTGAAATTGAGCACCGTCTAGAGGATCGATGCTCTCGTTGTCCAGAAGCTCGAGAGAAGCGAAGCACCAATATCCTTTCCTCAAGGCGTGTTCCAGATAGACTATTCCGTCAAGACGATGACAGATTCCAACACCTGTATGAGATACCAAATTGGCATCTTGATTTAGCTTGCGAACAACGCCCAGAAGTTGGCACAGAAAATCCTTCAACTAAAAAACCAAAAAACTAACCAACTGCGTCAACGGAAAACTAAAACGCTGTTTAACTAAAACCCGGCCACTGGCAATGAAATTAGCAATGGATTGAGGAAACCCACGGAAAAGGGTAGGATTTACCAATTGGGATTTAGAACTTTTGGGCCAAAAACGCCAAAGTTGTTACCGCAATTTGGTCAGCAAAAATGTCGTCGTTTAGAAACATATTTATATATAAAGCTTGCGCTGCGGCCGTTACAGGCCTGTTTATATGAGAACCGGGATAGGACGTTTTTAATCCCGTGTTTATATGGAAGTTGTACTACCGGGACATTCACACCCGGGACGTTGCTTTTTTGGCAACGTGGGAAAATTCGAATATGGAGGAAGTGTTTACGCTTTTCATCTTTAATAATCTTCTGAACACTCTTTTATTTATTTTAAAGTCTTGTTATACCAGAATGTGAATGTTGCTTCGCAATTGAACAAGCGAGACGACTATTAAATCGTGCTATCGTCTCTCGGCAGTTTCCGAATCTGAATATTGCAAGTCAGCAAAATATCGTCCCGGTCTGGCGGGATGGAGCATTTATGTGAAAAAAATCGACGATGACTATATTGTCGGTGATCATTGATGAATCAAGTGCTTTGTTATTTTGAATAAATTTTCTTCGTCACCGACCAAAAACAAGACATCGCCCACTGTCTGCGACTTATGAGAACCAGGCTTAAGAGTTAAGGACTGTTTCAAACGTCGTGCTTCTCATAATATGCCAAACGCAATGATAACAACAGATAATGAGACACTTCAAAGTTCAAATGATTAACTATTGTTTTAAACCTCGCTCAAAAGTATAATTGAAAAACATAAATATTTAGAACAACAGAATGAAGATGGATTTAAATGGATCAAGTGACACCAGATCAAGGCTCACGACTTATTCAACAGCTAGGTTTTCCTTTGCATTAATATTTATAGTGGCATCACTTCTTGGAAATGCGCTGATTATCTACGCTATTTATCGTTTTCGGCGACTTCGCTCCTGTTCCAACTTGATCATTTTAAATTTGAGTGTCGCAGATGTCCTTTTTACACTTATTGTGGCTCCGACAAATGCCTATTATTGGTCTCAAAAGAAAGAAGCTATCGAAGTTGTTGCCTGCTTCATCACAGGTCCTCCATCTTCTTTTTTTTGCTTAGTCTCGATCTACACCTTGGTTTTCATCAGTATCGAAAGATTCATGGCAACTAATCATCCGGTGAGACAAAGGCTGGTATTCAACAAAAAATTAGTTCAAATTGGCGTCTCGATAATATGGATTTGGTCCGGATTTCTGTGCGGTCTGCCTTTCGCCCTGTCGAGATACGTGTATGTTAAAGAGTTTTTCCATTGCATGGTTGACTGGTCTGCCGATATGGCCTACCCGATAATACTTATTTTCTATGCATACTTTTTGCCTGTTTTGACTTTAACAATTTGCAACTTCTATGTTTTACGAGCAGTGCGAATTGTCCAGCGGAGTCGTTCTTGTCATTCAAATTCTCAGGGCAGAAAGAGTTCCAGCGCTAAGCTACGGTTCGCCAGGGAGCGCAAAGCATCATTTTGTATCATCGTCATTGTGGCGACGTTCGTAATTTGTTGGACACCATACATAATTGGAGGATTTGCGATTCTCCTCCGCAACAATAATCTACCAAGGGAGTTCATGTCAGCTGCAGTATTGCTCACCATAGGAAATGCCTCGTTCATTCCCATCATTTATGGAGTCATGAATAATAATTTTCGCGAAGCCTTTCGAAACATTTTGTGTCCGCGAAGTTTGTTTTGTTGGCCGTTTTAAAATTTTGGAATTAACTATTGGGGGGGGGGTACTTCTAGTTGTCATAAATGTGAACATTGCTATATGTGTACTACATGCAGTGTTAGGGAACCCCAGGGAGTACTGAATATGACAATAATTTGGCCGCCATCTTTGAAGCCAAATCGAAGGCTAAGCCTGTATAAGCAGCTGAATTTACACTGCCAAAACAACGCTTTTTATCCAAACCCACTTCACTTGAGCAAGAATGAAGTCTTAAAAGCTGTAAACGTGACTGCAACGCGAGTGGACTCATAAAACAGAAACAGGAGAAGGTTGAACCTACAGGTCGTTACATATTGAGTTTGTTTCCTGTACCAGTTGTTACGATGACTTTCTACGCAAGATAATCCTTTATAAGATGAGCTAGCCTAAGTTTAGTACAATGTACAATGCTTAGTTCTTTATTCTTCGTGTTCTTGCCTTACAGGTTCTTTATCATGATCGTTGCTGCATACGCGATCAAACAAGCTGGGTGATTCATAATATATTAACACTAATTTTATGAGCGCTGTAGATTATGGTATTTCTAGAAGTGTGGGGTTGGCATTATGCACTAGCTCGTTCCAGCTCTCGCATTTGTTTAAGGCGTCATCACTCCAGTTGAGTTAGTGTTGTTCTTATTATTTGATCACTATAATTTTTAATTAATTTTGTAGCTTAAAATTATTAAACTGTATGCCAGTTTGTGACGAAAATAAAGTAATTTTCCCCTGACCTGTCATGCTGAGTGTTATATCGATTCCTGACAGTGAAAACGATGAATTTCCAAAGAAATGAATAAATATGATATCCTAAAATTTGCATAGCTGGGCTAAGTCGTCAGGCTGTCTACTCATAAAATATTCGCCGTGAAATATCGATCGCACATTCGCGGGAAATGAAAGTTCCTATATCGCAAACAAATATATACGCATTCAGCTCACCCGTTACGTGGTTGTGGGTATGATATTAAGAAGTGGTAAATTTAGCGTATTTTTTGTCAAACAAAGGGCGCCCACAAGTACATGATTGACGGCGAGCTCGCAACGTTTGCGTTACGCCATTGCACGGAAATTATTAGGAAAATTGTCAGGCATTCACATCGAGTAGGAGCGAAACCCATGCAATGGCCATGAAAACGTCAATGAACCACTTCTTATAAGACCCAGAACAATTTCTTCGAATTCTCATGTTACAATTAATAAGATAAAACAAAAGGTTATAAAGATTATTATAAAGCTTAAGCCTGCAGGTGCTTTAATAAAGTGCCAAGCAGTCGCATGTTTTGCCGCTATATAGTGCTCTTATAATTAACCGCCGAAGAGGAGGAGAAACTTATCGTGAATATTAACCGAGACGAATTAAGCCAACGATTTTATTCAGTGAGACACTGTTTTAGTGCGGTTGCAAATTAAAGTGGTTATTTCAGAAAAAAACAATTTTTTGATTAATCGGAATATTTGTCAAAACGTAAACAAATTAGTTGTGCAGATGTATCACAATTAGATAAAACGATCATACTTTACATATGCGAAAAGGTGTTAAGGCTGCTTTCAACTGTCGCGTTGAAGTCGATAAAATTCATTTGTGCATGCATGGGTACAAATAAATTTTACTGGTTATGTAATAAATGTCAAAAATGATTATGTCAAACATTTATAAAGACAAATTCACGTACTATTTCTTAACGCCGAAAATGACTTGACAGGTTATATTGAATAAAGTGAAATACCGTGGACTAAAATGGCAATAAATATTCTGACAGGACAAGATATTTTAAGAGCTATAGCGATGCATGCAATATGTAAAAACAGCGTTTGTTAACATTACCGACTGTATAATCTACCTTTAAGTAGACACTGTATATATAAGAAGTTTACTTTTGTTTCAGAGCTGTCAACTGCAACCATCTGGAATAAATTGCTCAAATACAAAGGAGTAAACGAAAAATATCGCTAGTGGAAAACCGGCTTAACGCGTCCTCCCAAGCCGCGTCGTGAATCGTAAACTCTCTAATTTTCTTAGGACGCGCCTGTATAATTACAAAAGTGGTTTTTAATAGCCAACTGTTGTAGAGAAGATATAATTGCATGTTTTAAAAATGTAAACAAATATCGCGACAGTTTTACGGCGATTAAAATAGACCCCAATGCTTTCGCAAAATAGAGTTGAAAAGTGTTCTAAAACGCAGTTTTTTACCTCGAAATAAGTCCTATTGTTTTCACTTCTTTTGTGCTTTTAGTTACAGTATTTTCGTAAAAATAAACTATTCTCATCTGTCACTTTGACATAAGCAACTCATCGACATTGGGTGATTATCGCGTAATAATCCGAGGTCGCTCGACTAATCAGAGGCCAGCATGTTTTATAATCACCTATTATGCAATTATACTAATTATCAATAATAACTATAATGATGAATATTTCATAATAACTCCTAAAAGCTCTGCTGTCTTGGGAGTTACTACTTTGCACGCACATATACCATATAGCTACAAGCCACGACTGAGAAACCACCGCTTTGTCTTCGAATCTCTCCATTACTCAAAAGATTATAGTTGGTTTATTGTACCGCTGGCAGCATCAGGCGCTGTTCAAAAATCTAATTGAAAAACAACAAAATGAAGATGGATTTAAATGGATCAAGTGACACCAGATCAAGGCACACGACTTATTCAACAGCTAGGTTTTCCTTGACATTAATTTTTATAGTGGCATCTCTTCTTGGGAATGGGTTGGTTATTTGCGCTATTTATCGTTTTCGGCGACTTCGTTCCTGTTCCAACTTGATCATTTTAAATTTGAGTGTCGCAGATGTCCTTTTTACACTTATTGTGGCTCCGACAAATGCCTATTATTGGTCTCAAAAGAAAGAATCTATCGAAGTTGTTGCCTGCTTTATCACAGGTGCTCCATCTTATTTGCTCGGCATAGTCTCGATTTACACCTTGGTTTTCATCAGTATCGAAAGATTCATGGCAACTAAACATCCGGTGAGACACAGGCTGGTATTCAACAAAAAAATAATTCAAATTGGCGTCTCTATAATATGGATATGGTCCGGATTTCTGTGTGGCCTACCTTTCGCCCTGTCCAGATACGTGTATGTTAAAGAATTTTTCCACTGCATGGTTGACTTGTCTGCCAGTATGACATGCACAATAATACTTATTATATGTGCATACTTTTTGCCTGGGTTGACTTTAACAATTTGCAACTTCTATGTTTTACGAGCTGCGCGAATTGTCCAGCGGAGTCGTTCTTGTCATTCAAATTCTCCGGACAGAAAGAGTTCTAGCGCTAAGCTACGGTTCGCCAGGGAGCGCAAAGCATCATTTTGTATCATCGTCATTGTGGCGACGTTTGTAATTTGTTGGACACCGTACATAATTGGAGGATTTGCGATTCTCCTCCGCAACAACAGTCTACCAAAGAAGTTCATGTCAGCTGCAGTATTCCTCACCATAGGAAATGCCTCGCTCAATCCTATCATTTATGGAGTCATGAATAATAATTTTCGCAAAGCTTTTCGAGACATTTTGTGTCCACAAAGTTTGCCTGTACGGCCGTCTTAAGTTTCTGGGATTATATATTTGTTTTTGTTTACTTTTATTTGCCATGTATATGAGAGCAGTGATACATATGTAGCGAGAGCTATATAGGGAGATTAGGACAATAATGACTAAATCACCATAATCCAATTTTTATACTTGCCTGAATTGGCCTCTTTTTCGTTGTTTCTGTTTGTGTACGCAAATTGGACGAGCGAAATGTTCAAAACTAGCCAATCAACGTTGTAGATTGTGAAGTGTGATCTGAGCCCAGTTTTACACTACACTCGATTTTTTGGCACGAAACGGATAAAATTCGTACCCGTGCCCAGTTTTATCAGTGCATGTTCAGGTTACCAATACAAAGGACTAGCACGGATGAAATTGGCACGGGTGCCAAGCCTTGGTTTGGGCTGTAGAGGATGAAAGGTTAAACAAAACGATTGACACTTACACCTGTATACTACATTCATTTTTCCCTCGAAATGTCATGCAAAAAAAGGAAGCAATTTATGGTTGCGAATGACCAAAAAGATGTTTACTTGTCTGGGTATGACAAAAATTAATTTCGCCTTGTCATGCTAAATATTTTATATCTCTATATTTCCTATTCTCTTCTGACATTTCGACGGATCTATGTTAAAAAAATTATCTCATGCATGCATGCAGCATGCATACATAGTACCAGGTTACCCAAGGCTGCGTGGTTTTGACTTTTACTCACAATATAAATTACGGTATACGACTCTCCAAAATACATGAAGAATTTGTACAAACGCGTAACAACGAAGTCGTCAAATTTCTGCTCGCCCTCGCAAATGCAAAAGAAACATCCTACATCATGTGGATGTAAATTGATTTTCTTTCACACTACGTATTACGTATATGTTCTTCATGCGTCAAAAAGGTAGTATAGACTATTGGTGGGTTTCACTAAGCGTTTCGCGTCAACACATACAGTGAACAATTAACTCACTCTGATTACTGTGTCTCGTTTTCACTCCAAAAATATGCATGGTCTAAATTCATATTTCTGGCGTCAGAGATTAGCAAAGTTAGGCAGAATTCTGCGACGTAATTTTTTGCACAAAACGATTCGTCGTAATTTTGAAATATCCGCCACAGGTCACTAGATTTATTGGATTTTCAATATTTTACTTAAAATTTGAAAAAAAATGACTAAAGAAATCTTTCTTTTCATATATATACAACTTTCTCATGCATTGAATTGAAATTTTAAAGCTACTTTAATGAATTTTAAACATATAATAGCATATATTCTTTTAGTTTTATATATATTGTTTGAGTAAGATAAGACAAACCAAATCGGACAATCGCATTTTTTTAATCAGCTGCCTTTATATGTACCTAGTATATTATATTTTAATAATTATAAAATATGTATGACATAATCCTTAAACATGATATGCCTTGGAACGGCAAAACTGCTTTAAATTATGCCTATATATATAATATTGTATATAGCTACTACATGAAATTAAGCTACATGCAGTGAATTTATATTGTCCGAATTAAACTGGATGAAAACATGTAATTAAAAAGTACTTGAGCAAGCGAACGAGAATGGATTTAAACAGATCAAGCAACATAACGTCAAGACAAACAACCTATTCAACCGTGAGGTTTTCGCTCGCATTAGTATTTCTACTGACATCGTTTATTGCAAATTCGTTGGTTATCTGCGCCATTTATCGTTTTCGGCGACTTCGTTCCTGCTCTAACTTAATAATATTAAATTTGAGTGTCGCTGATGTGCTATTCACGCTTATTGTGGCCCCGATAAATGGCTCTTACTGGGCTCAAAACAAAGATACAATTGGAGTTGTTTCCTGCCTCATATCAGCTGTCTCGTCTATTTTGTTCGGCATGGTCTCTATTTACACCTTAGTTTTCGTGAGTGTCGAGAGATTCGTTGCAACTAATTATCCTCTAAAGCACAGGCAGGTGTTCAACACAAAATTGGTCCGAATTGGTGTCTCGATTATTTGGATATGGTCCGGACTTTTGTGTGGCTTGCCTTTCGTCCTGACCAGATACGTGTATATCGAAGGCTTTTTTCACTGCTCAATTGACTGGTCTGACAATATGGCCTTCACGATAATATTTCTTACATGTGCATACCTTTTGCCTGTCCTGACTTTGATATTCTGCAACATCTATATTTTTCGAGCAGTGAGAATTAGCCAACGAAGTCGAGCTAGCTATTTAAATTCTCAGGACAGGAGGATTTCCAACACTAAGCTTTGGTTCGCCAGGGACCGCAAAGCCTCATTTTGCATCATCGTTATTGTGGCGACGTTTGTAATTTGCTGGACCCCGTACGCTATTGCAAGCCTTGAAATTTTTCTCGGCAGCCATGTTTTACCAGCGAGGTTCATGTCAGCTGCAGTATTGCTCACCATAGGAAATGCCTCGTTCAATCCTGTCATTTATGGTGTCATGAATTATAAATTTCGCGAGGCTTTTCGAAATATTTTGTGTCCGGGAAATTCGAATGTTCGGCCTTTTTAAGCTTTCTATGAAAATTATATTGAACAATCTATGAAATCTATGAACAATCTTGCACCAGTGTAATATTTATGAGATGCCAGCTAAATATAGGCTCATTGGTTAGAATTTATCCACGTGCACATTACAATGCGATTAAAGTTGTAGAGGAGACATATTTCTGGACGTATTGTGAACGGTGTAAAAGAAGGAATAACAGTGCTTTGTCATTGAGAAGGGTAGCTAATTGTAAAAAATTGAATCTGAAAAATAAAAAAGTGGTTTAAGTGTTTGATAACCACCGAATTCACTTTTTTGCTTGCATGCATGAGAAAACAAATTTTCATCAATCATGGAAATTTGGCATCACTCTCATGGGATTCCCTTCAGATAGACAGGAGAACAGCCATAACTTAAAACAGCCAAAAGGCGAAATGTAAATTTAGCAAAGATTTTTTACGTCTTCAACAGCTGATGTGCGAATGTAAATTTGCCTTTGTTCTTAAACTTATTAAGTTCTTGATCACAAAAACATCGTATAACGATCCCAACACGGTACTTCCATTTGAATATAAGTGCTTGATTTTTAATGTTCTACCTTAAATCTTAACAATATTTGAGAAAGGATTCCGTTATTGGATTAATAATATTGAATGTCATTCACAAGTGTGGGTTGAGTAAGCTGTTTAAATACAAGCGTATATTTCCATATGCGACTTAATTCTTACACAATACGCATGGCTTCTTGTTTATAAGCTTATCCTTAATTAAACCTATATAATTATGTTTGCAACAGAGTACATAGCTACCCATTTATCATTGAGTTGAAAACACGTGATCAACGAAGTGGGAATTTTAATGTGAAATTTTCACCGTCACATCAATACAGGCGTTCCGAAATATTAAGAATTCATTTGCTTACATACTCCTTTCTGTAGATCTGTGAAATATTTTGGGAACTTCTTGAATAACTTAAAATTTGATTGGTCAATGAAATGCCCAATAAGAATTGCTCAATAGTAAAGGGAAAAATTGATTGGTCAGTAAAAATACAGTTATATAGAACAACCGATAAATTTGAGCAAATGAATTTTTCGGAACACTTCAGTAACAATGAAGTGCGAATTCAATGATAGTATGATGAGAATCGTCCCTTGACTCCCTTCAGTTTATTCATTGGCTAAAAATTTAACTATAGAGTCATGACATTATTAGGTGCACACATGCCTACCCATACCTTTGGCTTAAGTTTGCTGTATCTTTAAATCCTTTTGGTATGTTTATTTTATATTGTAGTGGGGACTTGGCAAGTACGATCAAATGAAAACGACGATTTTGTGTTTAAGGCATTAGATGATGCTTTAAAATCAGGATATCGAATGATTGGTTAGTATTGGCAATAAATTATGTTCGACCATTTCCCTAAAAATTGCAACATGTGATACAGTCAATGTCAAAAGTGAAGCTATAAGCATGGCGTCCCAATCTCTTGTGAATCATGGACAAGTCTTCCGCGTCTTTCAATATTGAAGTGAAACAAAGTGAAAAAAGGAATCTATGCTATAGCTGAGTGCTTCTTTGCAACAAACACTGAATATGTAATAACGTCCTTCCACATTAGATACAGCAGCATCATACAATAATGAAAAAGATATTGGAAGAAGTTTGAAGACGCTTTTGCCAAAGTATAATCTCAAGAGATCTGATATTTTCATCACAAGCAAGCTAGGTAAGGAGAGCTATCATTTATTCCGTACGTTTTAAACGATTCATATTTCATATTGAATAAAAGTTACATATTCATATTTTCCACAATTTCTCCTTTTGATAGATGTGAACGAGTAATTAGTTACGATTGCTCTGAGGCCAAAACTCTTAATTCAGCATCAGTCATTGGCATCAGTAACCAATTTACTCATTCACATCTATCAAAAGAAGAAAATTGCACATAAAATCGCAGCAAAAGTTTGCAAACTAGTGTAAACGGGCCTTAAGTATATGAAGTCGAAAATGCTTAACAAAACTAACAATTATTCGTGTTAACAGCTCCCGCTGATCAAGGCTTTGACACGGCCTACAAAGCTGGTCTGCAATCCATCGATAATTTGGGATGCGAATATTTAGATTTGTATCTAATACACTGGCCAGCGGTATCGAAACTGAAGAGAGAGGATCCAAAAAATTTAGAATATCGGACGCAAAGTTGGAAAGCGTTCGAAAAACTTCAAAATGAAGGTCAGTCGATTCACTCCTATCTGACTTCAAATAACAAAGTGTCATCGTAACAAAAGTCCAAAGAAATTTTTAAAACTTTTCAAGAATGCCGGAAATTTATCCACTTCACCGTGCACAGTATTAGACATATACCATTTTCTCAATAACAAATCATTCCAGCTAAATTCTTGTCTGATATATTTCAAAATCTTGAAAGCACTATGTTTTTAAATGTTGAAACTATCGCTCTGCAAAATTCTTTAATTCTTCGCGGTTTCAGAGAAGTGCATACTCGAGTGCATGAATTACCATCGAAAAATGCGCCGTCGTCATGTTATGCCATGCTTACGCGCACGAGATATTTTCTCTTTGAACCCAGTCCCTAACCGCCACCCTTTCCTAACCAAAAATCACGAAATCCGTAACATCACAATGCAACCTGATGCTACAACACGTGCTATTTTCTTTTAACTTTAAGTTTTTTTCATAAGAGACTGCATAGAAATAACAACATAAGTATTTTTTACTACATCATTTTTTTTTCTTGTATACCCTTGCTTCATGCAGGTCACGTTAAAGCAATTGGTGTTTCAAATTATCTTATCCGACATCTTGACGAAATGAAGACGTACTCTTCTGTTGCTCCCGCAGTAAATCAGGTCCAATCCGTTTATGTTCTTAGTATTGAAAAAATAACCATGCACAAAGTTAGCGATTTCTTGGAAATGCAACATCTAATCGGGGTTGCCCTTACCTTTCTTTTTTTCGCTCGATTTTTTGCAACGTGTTTTAATGCATGCCTTTTTCCTAACTCTTTTATACGAAGCAAATCTGTTGCGTAGCTAATTGCACAGTTCTATAATTGCAAGCACCTATGCCGAACGCTGTATATGGGGAAACTGCTTGTTGTGTTTGATCGAGTTTCGCTAATTTGGTCAAAGTTTTCATTTAACATTTCAACCATTAATAACCTTTGTGACTCTGTAAAGAACTCTTTTAACCACTTAACTTTTTGACCACACGTTTCGGCTAATACATAAATTCTAACTTCTCTAAAGTTTTGACTGGGCAACTTTGAAGGAAAGCCTATAACTTTTGAATATAAAGAAGCGCCATCAAACAGTGCACGCATACATGGTTCTTGGCTCTATGGCTCTAAACAGCTACTAAACAGTCTCAAAGCCTGAAATATAATCGACGTAAAGTTTACGCATGCAGTATATGTATATTAAATTCTGTGTTCGAATTTAGGTCGAGTTCCATCCTTACTTATATCAAAAATCGCTATTGGAGTACTGTAAAGCAAACAATATAATATTACAGGCTTATTCATCACTTGGCATAGGAAAGGTACAACCATTTCATACTATATATATAGGATTATAATGTTAATGTGACATGTAAAAGTTTGCCCGTGAAAAAATCAGATTAAAGACATTGGATTACAACTATTGGGAACATATAAAAGGATTGACGACCCGGCCTACAAATTTTTTGTGCAACTGGGAACAGCTTTAATTAAAAGCGATACACATAAAGTGTATGATGGGTGATCTGACTAAAACCGGTTTTACCTATTCTTCAAGCTTGTGGGTGATTCCGTATTTGTTGACATGGGAAAAAAGTACGAGAAAACATCAGCCCATATCTTGTATCGCTGGGCCATCGAACATGATGTTGGTAAGGATATAGGTTTATAACTATTATGATAATCAAGCTAGGCTAGCTAGTATGCCATAACTAAAGCTTCTGCAGCAACGAGCATAGCCGGTCATGCAAAGAAATTTTTGGTATCCTGTATCATGTAACAGGCGTTCAAAGGTTGATTTAGGCTAATTCGTACAAGGTTTATTTGCGAAATGCTAGCTGCATGTAAAATTTGCAAGAAATATAACCTTGCAAAGTATATGCGGTAAATTTTGCTTAATAACATATTACCTGTGGTAGCCGAGTCTATATATTTACAGTGTATCAATGTATATAGCTCAGTCTCAGTGGAGTGTATTTACCGTCTATATACATAGCCCGAGTTAACGCCTACCGGGCGTCTTGTTAATTAATCTAGAATATATATTAAAGTTGGGAGAAAGTGCCGTAATATAATGCTTTAACTTACAGCTATCTTACCCAAGTCTGTCAACACAAAACACATCAATGAAAACATGGAGGTATTTACCTTTGGTTTAACCACGTCGGATATGATGACGCTGGACAATATGAGCAAAGACACCCATTTTTGTTGGAATCCTGAAGAGGTTGCATGAAAATAATTCAGTCAAATAGAGAACATAAATATATAGAGAACATATAAAAGGAACATAAATATTTTCTCTGTTTTTACTACACCGCTCATAATCATTTTTAAATATGGCTATGGCGTTGAAAAATTAAAGCGATGAAATGGCTACTTTATTATAATACAATAAACACGTTTATAATCCACAACTTCATATTACCGCATTTACATATCTCAATGATGTCGAATGTTAAGCAGCTTGATCATAAAGAAAAATAAGTGATTGCAATGACACCGCAGAAATTGGTGTTTAAGACGTTTCAACCCGAAAATCTAATCTCTGGTTCACAATTGTGCATTTCTGTACCTCTATCAAAGAGAAACCTTTCGAATATATAATAAAGAAGCTCTATCAAGGATCAAACGGTGCGTGCATGCAATCATGCATGGTTCTTGCCAAAACATGCATGCAGCTACACAAATATCATCGAAGTAAAGCGTACCACTGTACACTGCCTATTGAATTCTTTGCTCGAATTTAGGTCGAGTTCCATCCTATAGTTAGATCAAAAGTAGCTAATGGAGTTTTTCTAATTATGTGCTTTCGCAATTCAGCAATATTAAATTGATCTGAAGAAAACATTACAAACTATTGAACAACACAGCTTCTTTAGAGTCAATATTTGCTATGAACAAGCTAATAAAAATATATTACTTGCCAAAAACGCTAATAACGCAAAACTTTCTAGATAAACAGTTATAATATATACCTTTCATCATGACTTATTGGTCGGCTGGGTATTTTTCGATCTTAGTATTTTTCACTTCACAATATTCTTGATGCATGAAACACAAGTCAGCTCTTTGGGGGAACCAGCTTTCTGTTTATGATACACTGTACTGTTCTCCTGCATGTACTACATGTTGCAAATTCGCAATCAGATTATATAGCGTCTGCGCGCAGGCTAAATCAGATCCAAACGTCGAGATTATCGACAATGATATAGGAATAAATTTGAAGTTTGTAAATTATATACCGTTTTACCTTTGCCAAGCCCCTAATTTTGAGTTCTTCATTGTACTTGTTGCTTTCGTCGTACACATGGCACATGCAATCAGTGACCTGGTGTACAGGCTGATACAAGACTTTGAATAAAGATATGAAGAAACGCAACTTATAATTAGTTTATGCGCGGTCATACTGAATATTTCAGTAGAAAGAGCTTTTTTTAAGAAGATTTTATTTCAGGAATTGGGTGCGGGGGCTGTATACCAGAGATACAGCACGAAACTCCGAAATCAAGAAAACTGCATGTAGGAGTTGAGTTTTCGTTAGTAGAGAAAAATTAGACGATAACATGTCATGCATGCTTTGCAGTTATGTCAAATATGTTTAGGCAACTCCAACCTTCCAATGCTTATGCAAAGTGAGCTTTATAGTAAATATGATAATTTACTGCTACTGGTTGATCTAGCTTGTATATACAGCTTTAGGTGAATTTGCAAATTGTTATCGTCATCATCATCCTTACCTTGCCGCGCCTTGTGAGTTTGCCGTTTGCATGTAAAAAGTGAACATTCAAACTAACAACCCAGAATCAAGTTAAAATGCCCTGGTAACGAGGTTGCTATAATCTGTATAGGCATTTATTAAAAAATATATGTATATGCACATTCATGGTATTGTACTTTCTGATGAAGCAATCATCCAATAATGACAAATAAACTGAATGAATGAACTGCTTCATCGTCACATATTCGGTCACTTCATATGACTCAGTTATCCTTGAATTTACGCTTACATGCGTGAATTTCACAAAGGCAATGGATTTGCCTAACTCTCTCTTTCAGTATTATTTCGGTATAGTACTCCCAAAAAACCTAGCGTTCGACGTTCATTTGACAAATAACAATCTTTATCGCGAATTAACTGTAACGTATATTGGTTGTAACCTATAGATAGCCCAGAGGTGTTACTTGCAGAAAAATCTCTTAGCTACTTAGGTTGTATCACCAACAAAACCAATATGATATATATTCTCTGGCCGAATTGCATATAAAAATAGTCCACTCCTTCAAGCTTTATTTTTTTAATTAAAGTTAATTGCCTTTTAAATTTGGAGTTGAAACCGTCCATGGAATTCTATGGCGGTTTTGGCAAGAAATTAATGTTAGGAAAATATTGACCATGCTTGTATCAGCTGTCAGCTGTGCTATTCCACCATATTCCAATGATTTATTTTAATTTTAATTTCGATCCATGTAAAGGTATAAATTCTTCCGACTGCTCTTGAGTGAGTATACAACAGACACACCAGAATATAAAGGAACTTACCAGGCGACAAATTTCGTAAGTATTTTGAATATATGTTGGTACGGTTTCGAAAGTATTTTGAATATAAATTGTATCAACTGATATATTCAGGTATCTTTTGTTCAATTTCCTAATGAAGTTCATCAAGATCATAGTACTCCTAAGTGCGAAGAACTGTAGGCTGCTAAAAGCCAAGGGGTTGTATGTTTAAGCTGGTGCTGCGCGGCGGCCAGTTTCCTTCCCTTTCTTTGTGGGTTTCTGGGATCAGCCTTCCTCCATAATTTCATATAGATCTTATAAGGTTGATGGACATTGTTTGACTTTTAAATTAGCATTACCTAGCATTATCATCTAGCTAGTGATGTACATCAGATACCGCATTCCTTCCATCCCCCACCTTGTTGACATGTAACCTTGGGGAAAAAACGGAATAACACCTGCAAAAAGCTTTCCTCTGCATGAAAAAGTGTGGACTGACTTATTATGATTATTTATAACTTTATTCAGGATTCAGTCATGAAACTTCTTCTATTTGCAACCCTTGTAATGGCTGCATATGTTGCAGCCAAGCCAGCGGAATTTGATGAAGATATGAATAAAAGAGGGGAATGGTCAACCTTGTCCAAAACCGTTAATGGACGTGAGTTGCTATTCGGCTGTGACAGAAGACACACATATTTGGACGATGGAAAATGTTGGTCTTATTGTGGTGCAAGCTGGGTTAGTATTCAAAATAATAAATTACGTCATGTACGATCAATCAGCCAGCCTTAAGCCAATTAAACGTGATTGTCTAATCAGATACATTGAAGATATATATACCTTCCCAATTTCCATATGACTCCTGACGAAGGCGCGGAGAAAGGCGAAAGACGTTGCTTTACCACATTTCATGGTTTTGGAAACCCGACGATGCCAGAACCCTTCCCTTCTTTTTCAAGAAAATCCCTAGGTATGAGGTTGATTGAGTCAGGATACTGAACTATATACTGCCACCCAGACTTATATTGTACAAAATTACGAATAGTACGACTATTACGAGTATCCATCAATTCAGGCTGGCTTTAAATTAATCTGGCAATTGTTATTGTAAAGAATTCGGCCAAAATTATGTATCCACGAAATCTGGCTCTATAGGAGACAATTTACAGTGTATCAAATGGGTGATTTGCATGAAAACTAACAACTATCCAGCTTCACTTTAACCAGCTGTATGGAGTGCCACATGGTACAAAAGTATATTACAACATTGAAAAACAACTGAAGAGCTAGGAAAATTATACTTTGTATCACATTTTTTATTCAGACGAGCGGAGAGTGGTGCTACACGATGAGACATGATGGTAAGACGAAGGGTTGTTGGAATGACAGCAAATGTAATCACTTCGTCGACAAATGCCTTACTACTTGTTCTCTTTAAAATCGTCCGAAGAATTGATCCACAGCATTGCGATTGGACCAAACATGATTAGTCTAATATTATTTATGTTAAAATCATGACATGAAAAATAAAAGAGTGCGTAAAAAGGACTGGTGTTTTTTATTTTTGTTAGCATGGTTACATAATGCTGTAAACACGCAACTTTATCGTCTAAATCTTCACACTGGCGGTAAGCCTTCCGCGTCTTTCAATATTGAAGTGAAACAAAGTGAAACAAGGAATCTATGCTACAGCTGAGTGCTTCTTTGCAACAAAAACTGAATATGTAATAACGTCCTTCCACATTAGATACAGCAGCATGATCCAGCATCATACAATAATGAAAAAGATATTGCAAGAAGTTTGAAGACGCTTTTGCCAAAATATAATCTCAAAAGATCTGATATTTTCATCACAAGCAAGCTAGCTAACATCTATTTGGTACGTTTTAGACAATTCAGATTTTATATTGAATAAAAGTTACATATTCATATTTTCCACAGTTTCGTAAAGGCTCGTTTTCACTTTGCTGCGATTTTATGTGCGATTTTCTCCTTTAGGTGAATGTGAATGAGTAATGAGTTACGCTTGCTCTGGGACCAGAACTCTTAATTGAGCATCAATAACCAATTCACTCGTTCACATCTATCAAAAGAAGAAAATCGCACATAAAATCGCAGCAAAAATTGCGAGTGCATGTAAACGGGCCTTAAATGACAATATGAAATATAAAATGCTTAACAAGACTAACAGTTAAGAAATCTTGTTGTGTTAACAGCTCCCGCTGATCAAGGCTTTGACACGGCTTACAAAGCTGGTCTGCAATCCACCGATAATTTGGGATGCGAATATTTAGATTTGTATCTAATACACTGGCCAGCGGTATCGAAACTGAAGAGAGAGGATCAAAAAAATGTAGAATATCGGACGCAAAGTTAGAAAGCGTTCGAAAAACTTCAAAATGAATGTCAGTCGATTCACTTCTATCTGACCTCACCGAGGTGGTCGGGAATAACAAAGTTTCATCGTAACGAAAGTCCAAAGAAACTTTTCAAGAATGCTGGAAATTTATCCACTTCACCATGCACAGTATTAGACAGATACCATTTTCTCAATAACAAATCATTCCAGCTAAATTCTTGTCTTATATATTGCAAAATCTTGAAAACACGTGTTTTAAAATGTTGAAACTATCGCTCTGCAAAATTCTTTAATTCTTCGCGGTTTCAGAGAAGTACATACTCGAGTGCATGAATTACCATACGATGCGCCGTCGCCATTTTACGCTATGCTTACGCGCACGAGATATTTTCTCTTTGAACCCTGTCCCTAACCGCCACCCTTTCCTAACCACAAATCACGAAATCCGTAACATCACAATGCAACCTGATGCTACCAACACGTGCTATTTTCTTTTAACTTTAAGTTTTTTTCATAAGAGACTGCATAGAAATAACAACATAAGTATTTTTTACTACATCATTTTTTTTCCTTGTATACCCTTGCTTCATGCAGGTCACGTTAAAGCAATTGGTGTTTCAAATTATCTTATCCGACATCTTGACGAAATGAAGACGTACTCTTCTGTTGTTCCCGCAGTAAATCAGGTCCAATCCGTGTATGTTCGTAGCATTGAAGAAATAACCATGCACAAAGTTAGCGATATCTTGCATGGTTATGCAACATCTACCCTTGCCTTGGGTTGCCCCTTGCCTTGGGTTGCCCCTTACCTTTCTTTTATTCGCTCGATTTTTTGCAACGTGTTTCAATGCATGCCTTTTTCTTAACTTTTTTATACAAAGCAAATCTGTTGCATAACTATAATTGCACAGTTCTATTTGTTAAGAATGTTAAGCAGCTTGATCATATCATCATAAAGAAAAATAAGTGATTGCAATGACACCGCAGAAATTGGCGTTTAAGACGTTTCAACCCGAATATCTAATCTCTGGTTCACAATTGTGCATTTCTGTACCCCTATCAAAGAGAAACCTTTCGAATATTTTAAACAAGTTAAATTTTTCTTCTGAATACGCATTCTGCAATCTTTTCACAGCTCATCATACGCGTCTGACCGCTGTGAAATGGCCATTTTGAGGTTTAAAGTGTACACAAGGTTATTATTAATTCAGACGATTCGTTTTTATCGTGTGCAAGCTTCAAATCTTTTTTGCAAGAAATATTTTCTTGAATATTTATAAATCTTTTTTCTCACCAAGTTTGAAGTCTAAGTTTCCGCGGTGTCGAATACAATGTGACTGCTTTAATAAGTGATTGCATGCAATGTGACTGATTATAGCAATGGAACTGCTATATGAATACTATATGGTTATAAATGCTTTCATCTGCGAACTTTTTTAGTAATATCAATTTTAATACAAATGAAACCATTTGCAAGGTCAACTTTAATGAAAGCCTATAAATTTTGATTGATATCAAGTATCGAACGGTGCATGCATGCATGCATGCATGCAATCATGCATGGTTCTTGCCAAAACATGCAGTTACACAAATATAATGGAAGTAAAGCGTACCACTGCACACTGCCTATTGAATTCTTTGCTCGAATGTAAGTCGAGTTCCATCCTACAGCTATACAGCTATACTTATATCAAAAGTAGCTAATGGAGTCTTTCTAATTATGTGCTATCGCAATTCAGCAATATTAAATTGATCTGAAGAAAACATTGCAAATTATTGAACAACACAGCTTCTATAGAGTCAATATTTGCTTATGAACAAGCTAATAAAAATATATTACTTGCCAAAAACTCTAATAACGCAAAACTTTCTAGATAAACAGTTATAATATAAACCTTTCATCATGACTTATTGGTCGGCTGGGTATTTTTCGATCTAAGTATTCTTCACTTCACAAGATTACTTATGCACGAACCACAAGTCAGCTCTTTGGGGAAACCAGCTTTCTGTTTATGATACACTGTACTGTTTTCCTGTTCGAATTAACTGCAACGTATATTGGTTGTAACCTATAGATAGCCCAGAGGTGTTACGTGCAAAAAAATCTCTTAGCTACTTAGGTTGTATCACCAACAAAACCAATATGATATATATTCTCTGGCCGAATTGCATATAAAAACAGTCGTCTTCAAAGCTTTATTTATTTAAAGTTAATTACCTTTTGAATTTGGAGTTATTGAAACCGTCCATGAAATTCTATGGTAGTTTTGGCAAGAAATTAATGTTAGGAAAATATTGATCATGCTTGTATCAGCTGTCAGCTGTGCTATTCCACCATATTCCAATGATTTACTTTAATTTTAATTTCGATCCATGTAACGGTATAAATTCTTCCGACTGCTTTTGAGTGAGTATACAACAGAGACACCAGAATATAAAGGAACTTACCAGGCGACAAATTTCGTAAGTATTTTGAATATATGTTGGTACTAGCTAAGTTGTATTAACTGTCACTGATATATTCACGTATCTTTTGGTCAATTTCTTAATGAAGTTCATCAAGATTATAGTACTCCTACTGAGTGCGAAGAACTGTAGGCTGCTAAAAGCCAAGGGGTTGTATGTTTGGGTTGATGCTCCGGGGCGGCCAGTTTCCTTCCATTTCTTTGTGGGTTTCTAGGATCAGCCTTCCTCCATAATTTCATATAGATTTTATAGGTTGATAAGGTTGATGGACATTGTGTGTCAGGGGTCATCCTAAGAAAAATTTAGTACTGCCCATCTCATCGCTGCCTCAAAATCCAGTATGTGTTGTAGGCACAAGCCCACTGGGCGTGTGTGGAATTTACCATTCCGGCGAAAATATTTGAAATTTGAGATCTCTTAAATGGCAATTTAAGCATTCTGAGAACCCTTTTTGGGAGAAAATTAGGTTTCCAAAAAAAATTTTAATGGCACATTTTGTGAAATCAGAATTAAGCTGGGAAGTTACTAAAGTCACCTAGCCCTTCATGGATATTTCCTATTTCCTTTCTAGAAAACTATCTATTTCAAAATCCATGAAAAAAACAAAAACAAAAACTGCGATGACAAATATAGGTAAATAAACGAAGGTCTCAGAATGAAGAATTTGTTTGGCAAAAGTTACATGAAGTATTATGTAATAGAAACAGAGAAGTTAACAAACAAGCTAGCTATAGAATATTTTGAATAGAATAGTCTAAAAGAAAAGAATATTTTGAACTTTAGAACAGGATAAATTACTTGAAACCGAGAGACTTTAATTAATATTGTTTATTTGTTTTGTAGATGATCAGTCTAATAAATATCGCGTTTTTTTAGACCCCTTAATGTTTGGGAATTCAATATTCTCTTTCCAAAACTTAATTTTTAGAACTGCCCATTTTAGGATTTAGAACTACCCATTCTTCAATTAGAACTGCCCATTTTGGAAAATGGGAGGCCTTAGGATGACCCCTGTATGTGTGTCTTTTAAATTAGCATTACCTAGCATTATCATCTAGCTAGTGATGTACATCAGATACCGCATTCCTCCCACCCCCCACCTTGTTGACATGTAACCTTGGGGAGAAAACGGAATAATACCTGCAAAAAGCTTTCCTCCTGCAGGAAAGAGTGTGGACTGACGTATTATAACTTTATTCAGGATTCTGTTATGAAACTTCTTCTATTTGCAACAACCCTTGTAATGGCTGCATATGTTGCAGCCAAGCCAGCGGAATTTGATGAAGATATGAATAAAAGAGGGGAATGGTCAACCTTGTCCAAAACCGTTAATGGACGTGAATTGCTATTCGGATGTGACAGAAGACACACATATTTGGACGATGGAAAATGTTGGTCTTATTGTGGTGCAAGCTGGGTTAGTATTCAAGATAATAAATTACGTCATGTACGATCAATCAGCCAGCCCTAAGCCAATTAAACGTGATTGTATAATCAGATACGCTGAAGATATATACGTTCTCAATTTCCATATAACTCCTGACGAAGGCCCGGGCGAAAGACAAAAGACGTTGTTTTACCACATTTCATGCGCAGATAGAAGTTTCAAATTGAAGCTTCAAACAAAATGACTTCCGTCTTTGTTTGTCAGATATAAACAGGTGCGAACAAGCAGCTGTTTATTTACAGTTCGTCCTTCAGCACTACCGATAATAAGCGAATTTCTTATTGTGCTGGTTCGCGTATCTGCGTCGTATTAATTTATCCCACAATTCATGGTTTTGGAAACCCGACGATGCCAGAACTTTTCTCTTCTTTTTCAAAAAAATCCCAAGGTATGAGGTTGATTGGGTCAGAATACTGAACTATATATTTCCACCCAGACGTATATTGTACAAAATTAGGAATAGGTCGGGCTATTTGTACTTATGAGCTGTAATACTAAAATCATTCCATGAATTTGTGAGGCTCGTACGTCACAATTTTTAAGCTCGTACGCGTATGGAAAAATTTAAATCATGCGACATTTTAAATCGTTAGCATGGTCGAAATAGTACGATTATTACGAGTATCCATCAATTCAGGCTGGCTTTAAATTACTCTGGCAATTATTATTGCAAAGAATTCGGCCAAAATTATGTATCCACGAAATCTGGCTCTATAGGAGACAATTTACAGTGTATCAAATGGGTGATTTGCACGAAAACCGCTAACAACTATCCAGCATCACTTTAACCAGCTGGATGGAGTGTCACATGGTACAAAAGTATATTACAACATTAAAAAACAACTGAAGAGCTAGGAAAATTATACTTTATATCACATTTTTTATTTAGACGAGCGGGGCGTGGTGCTACACGAGGAGACGTGATGGTCAGGCGAAGGGTTGTTCGAAAGACAGCAAATGTTATCAGTTCGTCGACGAATGCTATACTAATTGTTCTCTTTAAAATTGTCCGAAGAATTTATCAGCAGCATTGCGATTAGTCTAACAAAACATGATTAGTCTAATATGTTAAAATCATGACATGAAAAATAAAAGAGTGCGTTAAAAGGACTGGTGTTTTTTATTTTTGTTAGCATGGTTACATAATGCTGCAAACACGCAACTTTTATCGTCTAAATCTTCTCACTGGCGGTAAGCCTCTGTATCATCTAGTTGTGAACACGATCAACTTTTGCAGCATTTTCTATAATTCTTTCTAAACGTTTTGATCTCACAATGCCCCCTCTTCGTTATATGTCACCACTCAGTGTGTGTCACACACTGTGACACATTTCGTACTATCTTACATGACGTTTCCAAAAATTAATATTCTATTTCAAAATGGCGTCTAAACCCAGTTGTTTGATAGTTTGTAGCTCTTCACCAGAAGGTGAGCTTGCATTTACTTTTGCATCTTTTACAAGTAGTGACAAACAATAACTCGTTTTGCAGCGACACGTATATTTATAGATATGAAAATAACCACTTTATAATATTGTATCCTTTAATTGGGAGTGTGTGTAGGTTACCCCGTCCTTCTCCCGTCTTTATCAGGAAAGTCGACGTTGACAGGTTCCTTTTTAGGGGTCTATCCAGTAATATCGTAATTTTTCAACTCTTGGAATATATTTTATCAAAGTCAATCTCAAGATTTATACTTCAAGTTTCAAAAATTAGAAATCAATTTTTAAACATGTAACATGTTGGAAACAATGGTGGAAATTGGTCGTTTTTTTAAGAATTGTGGGATATTTTGGGTCCAATGCTTTTACTAGATACATGGATATATTTTAAAAAATGTAATCAAGTAGTGTGTTTCTCTTTAGGTGTGTCTGCATCTTCGTTTATTCATGCATTCACTCTCACAAACTCAACTTTTAATGTCCAAATTGTCACACCTCAGGTAATTTTTAGTCTTCCTGTTAGTCATATTAATATCATGTATATCTTATATAACATATGTATATGTGTACCCACTACCAGGGTCGACAAATTGAGTTTATCCGATCAGATGAGAGTAGCAAGAGATGGATCAATGACTTTAGAACAAAGACAATATCAGTGCCTGGTAAACTGGAAAATATTCAAGGTTTGTCACACAAGCCAGTGACTCAATAAATCAACCTGTTAGTGCCTTCTATGACCAGTTGATTATTATAATAAGAAGGAATTTTTACCACTTTTCTCAGCCTCTAGGTTCTCTGCCATGCTTATTCCGAGTTCTCCTGGCGCTTTAAACGATTTAGCTGAGAACGAGGTTTTGGCAGCGTTGTTGAACCGTTTCATTGAACAAAAAAGTAAGTATCTTTCTCATCATTTCCTGGGCAGTAAGTTTCCTTGTTAGTTTAAAATCTAATTAAATTTCAATATGAAAAATTTAACAGCAGTACTTTAAACCAATTAAAAGTGCATGCAACCTTATATTTCAACGCGAAAGGTTGTGGTGGCCTCTATGTTCTGGTTACGAGATTTTCACACAATTTTCTCACAATATTCACAAGCTTGTTTCTTTAGAGCCAATTTGTGCTGTTGGGTATGGCGTCGCTGCGTTATTCGCAGCGAAGAACGAAAACAACAAGTCTTCGTGGAGTTTCAAGAGTTATTCATTGACTGCCGTAGGTTTCCTAAACGTTCCACCGACCGTTAATGTGACTATACAGTCAACAATTGAAATTTTGGTTTTCAATTTAGCCTTCTTTGTTTGAAATGGTCAAAACGGAGAATTTTAACACCCTGAACATAATTCCTGAAGATTACATAAAGGATCATGGCGGAACATACAGTGGTGAGATGGCTGGTTATGTCTTTACGGTTACTTATGAAGGCTTCTTTGTCACAACTAGTTCAAAATAATGTGTTGATCTTACTGCGATAGTTTTATTTCTTGTACGGGAAGCCGGACCAGTGGAAAATCGTACAAAATAGAGCATTAATTTTGGTTGGTTCCTACCGGCCAGTAAACTGCATTGCGGACCACTAGTGATTCTTGAACGCTGCGGCCCGCTCAATTTTGGCGGCAAAATTAAATTTTACGTCTTTTACAAATTTCCACAAATTTTTTTCAAAACGTCTGTTGTTTAAAATAGATTTACAAATACAAAGTTTGAAATGTCTGAGAGTGAGGTTTTTATCATCCGGTGGGTGTTTTAGGACTAAACTGCGAGCGAGGTTCTAAACTTTAGCAAACTATTTCAATTCTAAACTTTAGCAAACTATTTCGACTTTGTTTCGTATCTTGCACTAACGTTACAGCTGCGAAATCTCAATCTTTGTGCGAGCGGCGGGCCCAAAGTTGATATTTATATCATGAGGGTCGTCTTTAGAAAAGGAAATTCATCCTTGCCTCCTGCAACGCATTCATTTATATTTCAGCCAGCGAATGTGATGCCGTTCACGTGGTTATGGACCGTCATGTTATAACGGGGCAGAATGACCAGTCAACGCTTTGTGCTGTACAAAACCTCATATTATTATGCAATGCAAGGTAGAAACAAAGAAAATGTCTCATGGCATTGATAAACTCTCGATTATTCTGAATAGAAAATATCCAATCTCTTCTATAAAGCAGTTCTAAAATGATACACCTATTATTGAGAAACTGCATTTATTTTCGCAAACAAGAAAACACATGTTCTTCTGACTATTTCAACCACAGCAGCGCGGTACCTGCATTTTTAACAATTTCAACCAAATGATGATGCAATGTGTTTTACATTCTTAATCGATTCTTAAGACATTCTTTTATTTGTTTCACGTTCTACGTTCAACTCTCCTTCATTCCACTCATTCACCTTTCCTGCAAATTTTCATCCGCACCCTTTCAGGCACGCAGACATTCACCCTTGCCTATCCTTTATCATCTAGAATTCTGGTTTGGCATTATGTGTGCAATTTATGCGGCTATTTCAGACTTTCTGTTGTATTTGTTTCAGACATGGAAAAGCAAAGTCGTGATACAGTCATGATATGCAAGTTAAATGCTCGACTAAAACAAAACCTAAAAGTGAACAATTAGTAACCGCATTTGGGGATAGAAACGAAATCATGCGATGTTGAATTACGTTGAATCGTCAGATTTGTATGCTATTACAATTCAAAGCTATCTTATTTACACTACAGTTGATTCGTATGCAAAGACAATGCAAGATAGACTTGAAAGAAATCTAGTCTATATCAATTACAGCATGGATAATGAATTTGTTCTTCTAAAGTCTATTTACTGGGTATAAACTAGGAATACAACCAAAACTACAAATTGAAACGAAAACAAAAAAATAAATTGAAAAAGTATAGATTAATTTTAGCAATATGTAAAATAGTATATTATATGGATTTTGCAACAATGCAACTCATTAATTTAAAAATCATGTAAATTTAAGTGGAGCATTGCTATTCTTGTCTGTTACAATTTAGCTTTTCTAGGTAACTCTGCCAGATAAACAATGTTTGCTGGCATATTATGGTGATGTTATTTCAGGTCAAAGCAAGAGAATCGAGGAGGCAGAGATTAGGTACTGCCTTTTGCAAAGAATCAGGTAAAGTGCAACACAATGCGACATGCTAGCACTTATGGCTTGGTATTTAACTATAGAGGGCCAATGTGTCACAAATAACTAAAGGAGTGTCCACTATCCAAATGAAGCAAACAGAAAGAACCGGCCTCGTCAACTCTTGTTTTTGCATTCAAGAGGAGAGAATACTTTTGAGGGTAAAATAATATAGCAAATACACAATGAATTTTTTTTACTTTGATCTTAAGCCCAGTACAGAAGGGCAAGTTTTCCTTGACAAAAGCTAGGGCCGTTAAGGAAAACTTGCCAAGGAATTGCGCAGTAGGAAACATGGCAACAATCTTCGAGCCAATCAAGCAGGTTCTTGAAGTTTTTCTCATTTTATCATGGCTCATATCATCATTAAATATACTCATACTTTATAGTAGCGTAAAACGTGTCAAGAAAAATTTGGTTTTTTTTTCATGTACACAGGAGCAAATAAAACTTGTCAAGGAAAACTTGTTCGTCATACACAGAAGCAAGTGAGCTGGTCAAGAAAACTTGTCATGGACAACTTGCCCATCTGTATAGGACTTTATTGTCGTGCAACAATTTGTATTCCCCACACTTTGTAGATCATTTTATTTCTTCTGTTGATATATATGATTTATTACTTTCTGAATATGAATATTTATGAGCATGAGAATTAAGAAAAAGAGTAGAGTGAAGTGAATCAATCAACTTATGTATAGAAGATAGGGTGATGAACAGCAACAAAGTGGAATGTTTTAGGCCCACAATCAACATTCCTATTTTATTTGTATTTCTCATGGGTAATTTGTATAGAACATCTATATAGAAACTCCTTGAACTAGAATTTTGTCCACAATATCTTGTTGACAGGAGGTCGCTTTCTAAAATAAAGTTTCATGGGCAGTAAGAAAGTCACCATTCTGAAAGCTTCACTAGCTTTTGTTTCATTATCACTGTTGAATTGAAATATGACTTGTCCTTCTTTCACTACTGCCTCATAATGATCAATTTTGCCCTGCCCTTTCCCCATACGACTTCCAAGTGGTTTCTTTGTCACAGGTGTTGTGGCTTCCACCTTCCACAGTTGACGTGTTTTGGTCTTTCGCACAATAGATATCCTTGCCGCTTCTATGGTTTTAGCCTTGAGTCTGCCAGGACCACGGGCATAGATTGCAAAGTCGTATTTATCCACAAAATCGTATTTAGGTGCAACATGCTGACTTTCTTTGGGAAGACTTGAAAAGAACCGTGAAGCCTGCCACCATCCCAGGGTGTTCATCTAAACGATAAAACTAAAAGGTATATGCATCTATCTGCAGAGAATTTTATCAGTTACAATATGTTTTCGTGTTCTTGTGAAGAATTGTGCTCTTTGGCTAAGGGAACTTCGAACGTTAACCCACCCACCGTTATTAAAAATCAAGAAGGCAGAGCAAACTGCAAAGCTGCCGCCTGGCGCCTGCCAAAGGCAAAGCGGCTAGCAAGTAGCAACCCAACTCATTTTCTGTACTTATTCAAAAAAATTTCGACCTATTTCAGTTTTTGACGGTTTTTAAACCATAGAGAAAAAATAAATTTAAAGCTTACGTATTTTAAACGTCCATAGTTGAACTTAGGTACAAATCTGCAAGAAAAAGCCGCCATCTTGAATTGAAGCTGCATACTTCATGTAAGAATTGGGTTCTCGTATCCCAGTCATCCCCCTTGACTGTTATTTGTTTAGATAACATACACGGGGGTACTTAACTACTTCGTTATTTGATTTACTTGTAAATTAAATGCATGTTGTTGATGGCTACAAATCCTGAAACAAGTTTTCTCGACGACGGTATTGAGAATTATAATAGGTCCGAAACTGAAGATATATCAAAATATGAAGAAATAAGAGACAGAAGCATGCGGCCATCTGGTCGAGGCCGGCAAAATAAGAACATTAATTTGGCATCACCAATTAATATAAATTCAGATATTAGTGATGTAGCACCAATAGTAAACCCTAATGGCAGATATAATAGACAAATGGATAGAGAGGATGAGGATGAAAGCTTACTGACAGATGAAAAAACATTGACTTGCCCAACTTGCAAAGGGACAGGGACAATTTATGCAGGTATTGTGAATACAGGCTGACTGAGCCTGACTCAACTGCTTTTAGCGTTCAGTTATTAATAAAAGTAGGTGAAACGTGTATAAGAGCTATATCACCCGAGCATGAAGTGCTACTTTGCAAGCTAGAGCCCTTTGCTGTGAGTGGACCGTGCTTTAAATCCCCCCCCCCAACATTTTTGGCAGCCAAAATTATTAGAACAATGTTACCATTAAAGAGTTATAATATTAAATTTGCATGGTGACATCAATAAGTAAATTAAGTTGTAGGTACACCACCGTCACCACGTAAGTGTTTAATACTGCAAAGCTTTCGGCCTGTTAACCCTGGCCTCCATCAGTGCAATTACCTGACTACACATCTACATGTCACTTAAATTGCACGTTTGTCATGATTTAGTACTTACATGAGTATTTAATACTTACATGGTGTACCTAAAAGCTAATTTACTTACTCACTAAAGAGTTGTTTGTGGAAAGTTGTTTGTTGTTCTATGTCTGTTTTGTGATTCCAGGACAAATAATGTGAGATCTGAGCGATATCCATATCATCTTATGACAGGCTTATAGGTGTTGATGAAAAATGGTTGCAAATACATTGTTGATTGATAGTTTCAAATTATTCTTAATTACTACAAATATGAAATAATTTCATACATGGAACAAACCGTTTACCATTTGCTTCAAAATAAAAATTTTTAATAAAAATAAAATATGTATATAGTACTGATGACAATTTTGTTTTATACAAAGCTGTTTCTGGGGTCAAATTGACTTTAAAGCATGACATCACATTAGTGAGACTATTAATTCCCTGGCTCAGCCATAACATCAATTTCAAGTTATTGAACACATCTTTATAATAACGCAATTATTATCTCTTTCCAAGGTCAATTCATGCACTGTAAAATGTTTCAGTTTTGGTTCATTAGATTACACCTTTTGCATTATAGATTACTTTTTGATCTTTGCAAGATAAACCAATCAATTATCACCACAGCTGAAAAGAGCGTACCAAAATTAGTGTAAATGCAAAGTTTGGCTGAGAAATGCCGTAAAATGCAGAAAATATAGCCTTGCAAATTTTGCAAATTTGTATACTTTTGTTTAACGTACAGAAATTGTTACCACATTCCTGCCAAAAAGGTAACAATTTCCGTGCGTTAAACAAAAGTAATTTAATTTTTGAATTTAGATGACAGTTCTTTGGTGGCTCTAATTCCTGTGAAAGATGAACGTTTAAAGCCAAAAAGAACGTAAGTTTAGCAACTTCAATACTTTCGCCTACTTAGCTCAGAAATACGTAATTATACGTAATTATAGTTAAAAGTTAACTAATCTAAAATATCTAAGTTAAAATACTAAGTTAAAATATCTAATTGTAATATAACATTTAGAGTACGCGCGTGCTGATTGGTCGAGAAGCGTGTTTCTATTTAACAATTGTCTAATTGTTTTAGTATATACCCTGTACCTAGATATAATAATTTCGAGAAAATAATCGATACACCGCAATTACACCGAAAAATGATTTAATTAATTCAATTTTATACGGTCGCGCGAGCGAATTTCTCCCAAACGTTCACCATCACGAATAGACAATGGTTGAGTAGCCAATCAGAATGTAGGATTTGTAATAGACAATAGTCGGGTGTATACTAAAACTGTATATAAACACAGGAAGAAATGTTTTCTATTTCTTAAATGTTTCACAGTCAGTCAAATTGTTTCATGAGTTAAGATATGCCGCGAAATCGTTTTCTCAAAGCTATTGACTTATTTTTTACACACAATTTATTAATTAATATGTACATGTCTTAAATTACATTATTTGGATTTTTGTGCTTCCAGGAAATTAAAGATCGCCATTGCTGTCTGTCTAACGATTTTGATATGCGGAGTCACCATATTTTTTCTTTTTCCACGAAGTCCGACATTACGGCTTCAATCAGTTGTTGGATATAACTCTTCATTTCCAACTTCAGGCGATGCTTATATTTTACTAAAGGTGAATGACTTTCCTCTTTTATCAGTTCATTTTTACTTTTTTTCTAAAATGTGAACAAAAACAGACTGAGGTTTTCTGTGTGACTCGCTCCTCAGTTTCAACCCCAAAATTTTGTTTTAAATTTTGTTCATTGTTGGTCTTTAATCGATGTATGCACAAGGCATCCTGTGTAATGCTGCAAACACTTAAAAGCTGGAATGTGTGTGCCAAAAAATTTTAGCTTTGTAGCATTTTACCATTCGTTTAAAGGAATTCCTGAAACCTAAAAAAGAATCAAATTGCTTTGTTCAATTCGTGTATAGGAAATGTGTTTTAACTTCATGCATTTAATATGTGCAGAACCACTATGTTGTTGACAACAAAAATTTTGTATACGTGGATTTGACGTCGATATCACTCAGCGTGTCATTCCAGAAGTTACAAGTTGCTGGGCCTAATCCCATTCATAAATTTGAAACAAAGAGTGTTGATATGCGTTCTTCTACAGATGTAAGTGTCCACATAAATTATACACAGGAGATTACTGCACGCATGGTTGGCGAGTGCGTACAGTTTTTATACTCACGAGTTGTGAAGGGTCGCAAGAAAACACGACGAGGTTTCTTTTTTATTTCTATAGTTTGACGTTTACGTAAATACAACGTACAAGCGAGATACTTCTGGCATGGCTGTATTGAAGTATGGATATCGTTATAATCTATGCATGCTTCTTGTGAGGGGGGGGGGGGGCACGAGATTCGTTCGTTTCTCATTTCATATCCTTGCCTATATGAAAACCAGCCTCTTGCTCCCGCGATGCAAATACCGCATTTAGGAGTAATTATAGCAAACTCCGATTCCGAAATGTATGATAAACCCAATCAATGATCATCAATGATTAGTTCCACCAATGTCAATGATCATTCTGGTTGACGATCGAACAATTAGATACAGAATATTTTATCGAAGAAATTTCCAGTGTGAAGCATTTGTTTTATAAACATATATACCGTCTTTTAAAAACTTTCGAATATTACCGCAAATAAACAATATAATAAACGTTTAAAAATTGACCATTTCCTTAACAGAAACTAAATGTTGAACTATATATAGGTTCTGGGATGTATAGCTTTCCAAAATTACTGAAGTTAATATTGCATGATGTGTATTGTTTTCAAATTAGTTTAATAGAGGAATGGTCCATTCATTGGCCCATGCACCTCTTTTTATTGTATTTATTGAAGTATTATTTATCTTTTTTAGATTATTGTGTATGTATGGTTTTCTCTTACTAGATATTAGGTAAGTACAGTACTCTTTCTCATGCATGACCAAATGATATAGATGCCAATCCTTGATAAATGTGGTAATAAAACATGACTATATAAAATTTCAAGTGAATTAAATTCAGGATAAGCGGTGTTTTGTGAAAGCTATCGCTATGTTTAACCGTCTATAGGTTTTCATCAGACATTAGCATAAACTTGCGCATGCGCTTAATTTTAAAAATTGCTAAGTGCAACTAGAGCAGGAAAACGACGTCTTAATTAATAATCTTTGTATATAAATCTTTAATTCGATGAATTTACGTTCCTTATCTGGCTGAGGCAAAATACTCAAAATATCAATTTGGTGCCAAAAATATTATATATGAATCATGCACCTTTGATTTTTACTTAACTCGCTGAGAATAATTAGCATAAATTTTCGTTTTTCAGTACCCAAATTGAATCATCTTTCCTCTTCCACACTGAAATGATATCATCCACAAAGCAGACATATTTTCCGTGTTACTACAATGGCTCCACTTTCTAGTACGTAAATTCTATAGCTACAATTATCTTCTCTATATCGACGAATTGCTGGAATTATTATTGTCATTCTGGTAGACGATCATAAAATTAGATGCAGAGTATTTTATACAAAAAATTTCCAAAATGAAACATTTCCATTTATAAGCATACCGACCTTTCTGCAAATTTTCTAATGTTACACGCGGATAAACCGTTCCACGCAGGGTTTCACGTCTAATCACGCGATATTCCTGCAACCCCATGTGTTAATCTTCAGTTCAGCATAGCGAAACATTATGAAACAATACGGAAGTTTTGATTTTTACACTGTCTTTTTTGCATCGCATAAGATGTTAATATAAATATAGAAAATGTTGAAAACAATCTTATCCAAGGGTCTTTTGAATTTCTACAAGCTCAACATTATACCACTATTATTATATGACTAGTTTTTTTTGTTTTTGTAAATCCTGCAATTTGATTGGCTGCTGACGAGGCGGGATTTTCCCATATTGCCCACGGGCAATACGCTCAATTTTTATTGACCGGATGTAATGGAAATGAATTATTATTCGTGTTCATGGTTTTCCCAAATTAAGTCATATAATAAATAACTTACTGACTTCGATTGTTCGGTCTGTACGGTAAAATATCAAACCGAGGTCGTGCCGTATTGACATCGCTCGGTCAATACGGCACGACCTCGGTTTGATATTTTACCGTACAGACCTCACTCTCAGTCAGTAAGTTCTTATTATTATATTAGATATATGCATGTATATACTATGTAGATAAACAGTTTTGTTTTAAAGGTTTTGAACTAAAAACTTGAAATAGTGATAGAAAAGCAGTTAAAACTAGGGGAGCGGTCAATTCTCTCAATCCTGTACCTTGTGGTAATTCGTGGGAAACTTCGTGTTTCCATATGAAGAATTTTCCTAGCTTTGTTCTCATGCTAAACCAATTTAAAAAAGTCTTAACTTTGCATAATTTGTGATTTCTACTAAGAAAGAACCTGCAAATATGTTCTTTACACTAGCAAACTGATCAGTTTCTATATCATTGTTGGAGTTTTCACCAAGAACTCTTGCGTGTCATGTACACAGAAACTGTTTGACATATTAATATAGTTTACTGGTTTGACATCAATATAAATTTATTGAACAAAGAAAATAAAAAATTACGCTGTTTGAATCGAGCAGCAAAGATGCACATAATTCATATACTGTTGTAATGTCGCGTTAGAATGATATAGCTGTACCATATCATATATGATTATGTTCGATGTCGGCATATATTCTTGCTGTTGTCTGAATCAAATACTGATGGCATTTGGGACTTCCTTGGGGTCTAAGTAAGGATACTTTTCCGGTCGTGTTTCGTTGCGTTTTGCAATTATTTCGCTGATTTCGTCTAATTTCGTGACAAATCTAGATGAGAAAAAAACCAAACAAAACCTGGATGTACAGTAAGTTTATTCATAGTGCGTCAACGCAATGCCAATGTGTTAAACGTGGCCTAGCGATTCGCCGCAATGTTGCCATTAACATCTCCGCTGATGAAATAAGTGTTCGAACAACACGTTTTTGAGTTGCTTTGTCTTTTTAAAATCAATTATGTTGCAAGATCGCATGGCGTGTATAGAAATTACGTCATCATCGAATAATGAGCGTGGCTTTTCGCTTTTGCGCGTGGCTTGCGTGGGAAGTTTGCGAGAATGAGCAACGTTAACAGCGTCCAAAAAGATCAAAAGCGCCTGGGTACGAGGCAGAAGGTGTACCTCTACGGTGTGGTATATTTTAATAATTGTAAAGTTTTTCCAAATTAACCAAATAAATAAATCGGCCTGTACCTCGAGTGTGCTTCCTCCCCAATTGGGTCAAACATATATTTCTTCTCGAAGCAGCCCAGGTTATTTGTTCCACGATCACTCAGTAGTTTCGTAATGGCTGCTATGCTCAGGGTCATTTCCTTGTCTGGTAAATGCTGTAATATTTCTTCATCCGAAACGTCGTTCTTTAGAAATAAAAACCTTTCCGTTTGAGCATTAATTTTAAATTGCTACTATTTTAATTCATGGTATGTTTTAAACCACCCGCTCGGTGAAGGTGATTAACTGAAGTAAATTGCAGGGTAAGCGGGCCACAGACTAAGGGAATTTTACTTACTACCCAAAATCCCAAATCATATAATTTAGCATTGTCACGCTCTGCGAGTCTCTTTTTAATTTGGCCTCGAATGTTGTCAAATCATGTTGTATTAGTTCGAGTATCACAGAGGAAATCAGCAACTCGACAAAACGACAAGAACAAGAACGACAAAAAAACTCGCTGACGTGATATCACGTATACCTTATCCTCTGGCGGTTGTCCTCGTAAAAACGCTGGATAATTGGCTGGAAATGCGTAGTCATCGTACTGAGAGAAGTTGGCCGCCGCGTGGCTGACACTTGCCATGAAGATGACTGACGTTAAAACTTTGGTGAGATGTTTATTGCTCATGAATTTTCCATTTCCTGGAACGCCCTTCAAAAGAACCGTATCGCCTTAAGTTGATTGCGAGGTGGAGGTGGATGTCATAGCTAATTTTATGTAGCTTGGCGAGTGGCTTCAGTGGAAATAATGATCAATTTTGAAAAAGGCAATGTACGTATTATACACCACAAGGGGTATTTTTGCTATGGAAAAGGAATGACCATATCACGAAATGTACGACATCAGAGCCGCGACTTTTCGTAAGGTAATACCAAGTTGAATTTTTTATTCTCACAATGTTTCTATTTAACAAATAGATAACATTGAACCGTTGTCTATTCACATTATAGATACACGGTATGACGTAACGTATAAAAAATGACGTCATGCCATGTATCTATAACTGAACAGACAACGGTCCAATGTTATCTATTTCTTTATGTAATAAAATCGAAAAACTGAATCCGAAATTAAACAGGCAAATAATTCGTTTTTGTTTTCCCCAACACTTGGAAAATTGTCAAAGTAAAAATTTTGCAGATATCACGACATTCACGCGTACATGATCTATATAGGATTAAAGAAATGCTATTAGTTATATTGCTATTGGCATGCATATACGCGGTGGTTGCATATGGTGCCGAGAATTTTTTAATCACCAACCGTTCTTTCTGCAACCTTCAATTTCTTCGAGAAAACGCTAATGTCAGGAATCATTTACAAATATCTAAGACATACCTACATGTTTAGCTTATGAAGATGTAAATATATAGATAATTTAATAAATCGAAAAATATAGGGTCCCAATCGTTAACATCTTATTCAAGTTGAAAAATTTTACCTTTAGACCAAGGCCCTCCTCGTCAACCAGCTTGTTTGCCCAGTTTTGAATTTCATAATCATTTGATAGCTTCTCTGGTTTGTCTAAGTGAATATAATTAATATTAGTTCGTTCAATCGCTGCATGTTTATTGATGCTGTTTCATTCTGTGTCTTTCTAGTTACAATACATGATCTGATAGACGATGAAGACATACCATAATGTGCATTCACTATTTCTTTAACGTATTTTTTGATCGCGTTATGAACCAAAAGGGCGTCATCTCTGTAAGGGTAGTAAGGAAGAGCTTCTTCATCATCCACCTAAAATCAGGAAGGCAAAATTATGGTGATTGTGGAGCCACACGTACTTGTTATTTAATTAAGCTCATCTGGAAAAAATCCTAAATAAAATAATTAGTTGTGAAAATTTCAGAATTGTTGATTCACAAAAAGTGCATAAAAATCAAACGATGTTTTCATGATGTGGAAAAGAAATTACTTGGCCTACACAGGTAAAATATATACTTTTTCATGATGGGATAAGAATATCTCAAGAAATCATTTCTAAATTAAATTCTAGGAAGTTTATTTTGCATCTAATTGTGGTTCACGAGAATACAATTGTAATGGTACGAAGGTTAGATAACACCCCCAAGGCAACATCTTTGCATCTAACTGTATATATCACTACCCCTCTCTTCTTTAAATCCCTAGGGAGCCAGCCATCGACATTCATTCTCCAAGCAGCAAACCTGAAGTTAAAAGTCATTTGAGGATCATTTGCTGTTTATAAAGAAGTAAACCTATTCTGTAAAGATTATTATTTAATTTTAGCCATGCTCTGCTATACCAGATACATTTTCTATACTATAGGTCAGTGGTTTAAGCCAACTTACAACAACGGTTTAGGGCATTATTGAACTCGACCGCTGGAACGGTAAAGAATTGAAAACAAAGCTTCACTAGCTCGAAACCTGAGAAGCAAGAAGCCATATAAAATCTATGCTTACTTGGTCTTTATGATATTCATCATTCCAACAGCTCCAACAGTCATGCACGTGTCAACCCAACCTCCTGGTTGGACCAGTTTTGCAAGAGCTCGACTGCAAGGTACGAAAATGATGTGTTGGTATGGAGAAGACCGATGAAATAATACAGTCCCTTACCTTCTGCGTGTGAACCCAATTTTAGCTGTCTGTTGTAGTTTACGCTCAAAATACCAGTTAAATTAACCATTGTAACCACTATTATACAACATGTATAACATAGTGTGTAAACTTATAAGGACGGACAAATGGCATATACCTGTTTATTGCAAGAAGGAACAAAAAATGTGGAGCGATTAAACGAAATATTGGATGTGATTGCGACAACTCTCTGTTTGTTACCACAGCAATTCCTTCCATTATAAGATGAGTAAAAGCTGAAAAGTTTCAAGCAAAGAGGCCTTCGTCAGCAGATTCGACGAAGGACCTTAATTAAGCCTATATTCAGCACCCGAAAGACGTCAGCTGCGCTATAGAGGTTACTCGATCCTGCCTGTAGACAAGCACAGACAACCTGGTATAACTCTATTACTCTAATGTTCCGCGTGCTATAATGATCGATACGTCGAGCGTTTTTCGTGTTGTTAGTTAACTTGTTAGTTAGAGAGGCCTGTTTAAAAGCGTTTTTCGTGTTGTTAGTTAACTTGTTAGTTAGAGAGGTCGTGTTGTTAGTTAACTTGTTAGTTAGAGAGGTCGTGTTGTTAGTTAACTTGTTAGTTAGAGAGGCCTGTTTTCCTTTTTTCTGGATGTATGATCTTACCTAAATGTGCACACGACTGATGAAATGCAGAGTCAGCATTGTTGAAATATATTTTTGCCAACGTCCAAACACCTTTCGGATCATTGGGTAAAAATACCTGTAAAATTACGTTGTTAGGAATATAAGCATAAAATATTGATCTTCTTTTAAAGGAGGCCTAGTAAGAGGCATAAAAAATCTAAAAATTCGACTTTTTGATGTAACATTTGAAATTTTAAATGAGCCAAATGATGCTATAACGTTAGCACTTAATAGAAAATAATACAATAGATCCCCGATTCTTAGGAGCTAGTTTTAACCAGGTCTAAAGGCTTTAGGAACTTTAGAAGCGTTAGAATGCAAACATTGCATACAGTATTATTTATCTGCACATGATTTTTGCAAAGTTACTATTTTACCGGGTGTTGTTTGGTGTCAGAGTTTGGAAACAATTGAATTGCAATCGGCATCAGTTGTCCTCTTGAATCTACGTGAAAAAGTGCCATTGGTGCCACTACCTAGATATGTGTATGAAGTAATAAATGTTTGTTTAGAGTTTGTTATATCTACATATTCTTGAGTAACTGAGCCCGGTATGCATATGCTACAAACCTTTCTATTATCAGTGCACTGGATATCCTTCAAAAACGAATGGTCCACGATGTAAATTTTCTTATCATCCATTGCCTCTTCAAGAGTTAGGCCCTCCAGGAAGTGTTCCACCATTTCTGATGTAACGCCAAAACTAGAAAACGCAGCACAATACAGCTGTAATTTCTTAAATCTTCTTCGATTACCAATTGCATGCTGTGCAGAAAAACCATGCAACATACGTTTCAGGTATTTCTGTACAACGACAAATGGAGATGGTATTGCAGCCTTGTAGCCTCTGGCGACCAAAATTGTTATCTTGCCTCCACATATCCTTGCCCTTTGAAAGAAATCAAATGCATAGTTACAGTTTTTTATACCATTCAAGCGTGGTATAAACAGAAACGACAAAATGTACATACATAAGGTTTTGGAAATGCAAAACATCCATCATAGATATTATTAACATCTTGTATTGATTCCCATCCGCCAGAAAGCAATTTTTTCAATTTCCAGCGAATGATTAAACCTGACCGAACTGATATTATGTCCCACTAGAAATGAGAATTAAAATCAACAGGGTTTTTTTACTCACGTCTTCAGCATGCTTAAAAGTTGAACTCAAGGACTTTGGGAAAACGTTTTGGGGAGAAAGCAAATATCAATCAGTTCTGGGAACCCCTCTCCCCAATGCATGGCGGTGTTTCTTCACTTCTTATATTGTACCATAACCAGTTCATCTCCCCCTCCTCTGGGAGGCCCTATGTACTTTATGTACTTTAAAAATTTAATACCTTGTATGAGTTGCTAAAGTTTTCATCTTCAGGTAGATTGGAAACCTTGGAAATGAGAAGAGCGTTTGTGTTTACGCTATGATACCTATTTTTTTCTTACTAACTTTTTACTCAAATGCGCGCAACAACAACCTAATTACCTGTTTTGGCATCCCGGGTTTCTTTTCAATCAAGACGTAATGTTTTCTTTTCCTTTCTAACTCGCATTGGCGTTGTCCTGGAGACTCAGAATACTGAGGTAGAACACTATCGTACCTAAATACAAAGCAATCACTGCAATACACTAATAATAAAATAATTAGTTGTGATCATTCTGTCTTGCTGATAATAGCGATATTTGTGCAAAATAACAACTATGTAAAACAGTACACGATTGCGTCATGGTAAAATCGTTCCAATTTTACAATTTTACGAAACATCGGATTTAGTTCGTGTAACTATATCAAGGTTTATCCGAAGGGGAACGACTGGATACAAATCTATATCGAAAAAAACTACTGCATCAACTCTCTCCTGAATTGCGTTTTTCGGCATCATACCTACAAATTGTTAAACGAACACCAGATCTAACCCAACGCTGAAACGGAAAGATGTCAGGTTTGTCTTCTGGTCGATAGTGATTAGTGATTTCCACCCACTCCATGAACCATTCCGATGATGTAAATGTTGAATATCGGTGAATCTCAACTTTCAAGATCGGGCCGATATCGGGAACAGCGTCACCAAACGTGAATGTATCAATTGCCCCAGCCTCGAAGTCATTCCTCCATTTACAATCTAAATAGAGATCATGAGACCTCCGACCATCTTCACTTATAAGGGTGATGTATATTTGAACATCCGTTCCCATGCCTTTTTTGTCTCCTGTTTTTGTTTTGATTTCATAGCCATTGTTCGCAACGTTGCTATTTCCCATTGATTTGCTAGAAATAAGAATTAGTACATAATTATTATACATAGTACAAGACCGTTATAAATGATTCGGGCGCCCATGTAGTTTGGGGACATGCGAATCTTCAAAAATCAGTTTTAAATTTCTTTGCCTCATATATTCATTGACAATGTCTCTACAAAAATAAATGGTTGAGGAATGGCTATGTACATCATATACTCGGCTATTTACCAACCCTATTTGAAATTCCTCTGTTTCTTTGCCCAGTAACTTGCAGTATTCAACCGCCCCTTTCCCGCGAAATATGCGAGAAAAAATCCAACGTATTTTAATAATGCAATTGATGGATCTTTCACCATTGATATTTGTATGAAAATTTGCTTTGCATGTTTTTGTTATTTTCAGTTGTAAACAAAACAGGCAGACGTAATACTATTCGTTAAAACAACTGGTATAGAGCTGGTGAGATAATGTAAACATGCTAAACTTTTCTGTCTATTAGAAAACAGAAATGATGTTAGCCTGTTGTACCTTCTGGATTTTTTATCCAAAAGGCATTTGGAAACAGGTTGAACATGCACTTTCTCAAAATATAACAGTTAAACGTGAGCCTAAAATTGAATTTGCTTTTATCCGTTCACATCAATTTAGCTGAAACGTAATGAGTGAGTAGTCACATGTTATATAAGCAATATGACTGAGATATATTGTATATGCACGGGCGTTGCACAACTAAACAATGAAACATTGTGGAACACTGAAACATTGTGGAACAATGAACAATGCTTAATTGTTAGACACTTGACACTAGGAAGCGGTGAATAGTGATTAGTCATATTAGTTGCAGTTAGTGTGAGAGGCAACAGCACGAGCCGGAGGCACAGCTTTTAATACATTTCTATAAAACGAAGAAGTTGTTGTTGTGGTTCTAATCTAGTATACGTTATTGGGTTATTCCCCCTTACGGCCCCGACGATTCCGCTGAAAGATACAAAGAATAGGGGTCGTGTAACACACAGCAATTTTTGTATTCAGTGTAAATATGCAACACAAGCATATTTTGTCAAGCACACCTTTGTTCTTTATAATTTTATAGACGCGCAGGCAAAAACAGAGTGTTCTTATACACGTGTCGTATTAACAGTAGATGCAAAGAAAGTCATCGATATTTGTCATAATTTATGTTTGCCGAGCCTAGCGAAGAGTTTAGGTACAACCATAAGAATTGTAAAACTCGTTACTCGGTTTTGACTCTGTGATTTCCATGCTCTTTAATTTTCACTCACGCAATGACGAATTCGAAAGCTTGCTGCGAGGTTCCGGTACTAAAGGAACGACCAAAGATTACAGTTGCTGGCCTTAGACTGATAGACTTGACTGATATTAAAAAATGTTCGGCCTTGGCGGGGAGGATGAACTACCAGAGCGTATGGGGGCCGTAAACATAGAAGGCGACGATGACACAGTCACTGTACTATAAAAAAAGTCGAGAGAACAGAGAACGCAGTGGCCCAATGATGGAAAATAGACGACTTTCATAAACACAATAACCAAGCAGGTTTTAAGGCTAGAGCAATGGAATTTCTTTTATTTAGTTGCTAATATTTTTGCCTAGAGAGCTGAATCTTGAACAAATGAAGCTGTTGCAATAATAAAAGTTTGGCAGGCCATGAATAATAGACGTCTAAGATCTATCTACTGATCAATGGCTCCATGTAAAGGTTGCTAAAACAGATGAAGGTTTCAAATCTAGAGCGAACGTTCTTCATTCGTAGTTTACCGTACGATCACTCATCACTGCATGCACCGGAATCGCAGAGGGTGCCAGAGGCAGGAGGTCGTATCCAGTCTGATGACCTGAGTTGCATTTCTGGCAATTCCTAATTTGGGTCTTACTATTAAGTAAATGGCATGTTTCTAAGACTGCATTTACACACCGGAAAAATTTCCTAGCCCTCGGAACGGAAAATTTTCTGCGGACAGCATGCGCTTTAGTATGCTCTTTGAGTTGCTTGCTTAAGCTCACAATTGCTTAGTACATAACGTGCGATCGGGCATAATGGCAAATAATCCGAGAAGAAAATGAATCTTCAATTATACCATGCAGTCTTATAATAATGTTTGTATATGCGTAAATAATTGCCATGTTTTATCGCACTTACCGAAATTCAATCTAAACTTGTCATGACCATTTCTGCACCAAACTCAACATTTCTGTCAATATCTATGATTGTCCCCTCAAAATTAACGACTGAAATTCAATATTTTGTATAATATAATGATAATAATATTTAATCATTTATATTATATAGCGCCATTTACTACTTAAGTCTAACATCTAATAATATTATGTTTCATAAGAACTATATACACGTCTGAATAAGAAAGTCTTTAATCAATTTTTAAAAATAGTTATAGAAGTTGCATTCCTAATATCATCTGGTAGAGCATCCCACAACATTAGTGCAGCAGCAGAGAAAGCTTTTCTCCCATATCTTTTAAGATCAATATTTGGTACTACTAAATGTCCTTTATTCGTTGATCTTAAAGCCCTGTTCGCTGATATGGAGTTAAAATGTCCGATACTGAATATTTTGGTGCCGTTCCACTTAGTACCTTGAACGTAAGTATTAAAGTCAATTCTTTCCTTTATTGGAAGCCAATGGAGTTCCTTTTGTATTGGTGTTATATGCTCACGTTTTCAGTCTAGTAGCAGTAAGGAGAGGAGCCGCAGCATTTTGAACATGTTGTAATTTCTTCATTTGATATTGTGGCAGACCATTCAAAAGTGAATTACAATAATCTAATGATGACGTCACAAAAGCGTGGATAAAGGTTTCACAATGTCGTTGCGATAAAAACTTTTTTATTGATGCTATATTTCTTAGTTGGTAGAAAGCTTTCTTACAGATGGCATTCACCTGTTTTTTCACAGACATAGTGTGCAACGTACACCAATTTTCTTCGCAGATCGTTTTGATTCGATCAGTGGCGTAGCCAGCCCGACAATATATAGTCATGCTATGCTAATATTTTGGTGTTCATTGACTGTGAAAACAATTAATTTCTAAAGAAATGAATAATGATAATAACAAAATCGTCAAGCTGGCTACGCCACTGGATTCGATTAATTCCAAAGTAAATGCTCTGTAATGGAGGTAATGGTCGATGAGAAGCTTGTATTACAAGTAATTTAGTTTTACCATTGTTAAGTTTGAGCTTGTTGGTACTCATATTTTATATCTTGAAACCGCGCATTATTTGAGTTAATATTGCCTCGTTTACTTGTAATATGAAACGTGTGTGATTATATTTGCTAAGGCCTGGTTCTCATATATCGCCATTCATCGGCTATGTTTATTGCCGGTAAACAAAGCATAAAGAAAGAATTTACTTAAGTGAAATAATTTATTTAAGAAAGAATTTACTTCAGTGGTCAATGACTAAGGATGGTAGAACATCGCCGATGAATTACGACATATGAGATTACAGTTACGTGTCTTGCGAATGTCGCAATTTGCATAAAAAGATAACATGTTAAAACAATTAATTTTTTAAGTGGTCATAACTACTGAGGACGGACGCCATAACCCTACCATAACCAAGGACAGTCTAATATTTTAAGCACGTCTTAGGAATATATCTATGCAAAGTAAGCGGTAGCTATGTGTGCTGCGCTTAACGAGAAGTATAAGTTTAACCATAAAAAATGTGATACTAAGTTTTCAGCTTATAAGGACAGCGAACATATAAAAACGATAGCAGAGAACGATGGCAGTCGTACATCCGTTAGCGAGTTCTGTGGCGCATTCTATCACGTACCTGAAGGGAAGATAATACATATGTTTTGTTTGGATTGGGAAAATTGTCAGATTCAGGGCAAAACTAATGCTTACAATAATCCAAAAACGGCGGTTGCTTTGGTGAAATATAATATCGAAGGAAAATCCACGTATTTTAAAAGGTACACAAACTGTTATCAATATAAGGTTCACGCAGAAGAGTATTTCAAACATGATGTGGAAAATCAAATAAAAAATGGCTCACTACCCAAGACGGCGAAAGGTGTAATAACTATGTACATCACAATGCAACCTTGTCATAAATCCACTTCCGATACTCAAGGAACAATTAACGATTACAGTTGCTGTGACTTTTTGACGAAATTGATAACGCCTGCCTAATGTAACACTACGCATAAAGCCCACTCATCTCTTAAAAGCAGGTTGGAAAAAGAATTTCAATCAGCCGAAGCAAAATGAACATATTAAGAATGCAGAAGAGGGATTAAAGAATCTTATGAGACATGAACGTATCGAATTCTCGGAAATGACACCAGACGACTGGAGTGACCTGTGGAAACAAACTAACGCACCCAAAGATTACACACTGCAAATAGTAGAAGAACGGGAGGCTCTTGATGCTGACATTAGAAACAAGCTAGAAAATTGGAAATGGGAGGCCCTTGATCCTGACTGGATTAGACTGTTTGCAATAGGTTTGATTATTTTGGTTATTATTATTCGATTATTTTGGTTATAGGTGTTAGTGTAATATAAGAGAAAACATACTCCGAAAATAAACATCTTGTAAACCCAAGATATGAGTTGTTAAAAACAAGACACAATATTCAAGGTGATATTTCGACTCTATTTCAAAGTCGAAATAGAGTCGAAATATCACCTTGAATATTGTGTCTTGTTTTTAACAACTCATATCTTGGGTTTACAAGATGTTTATTTTCGGAGTATGTTTTCTCTTATATTTCGCAAAACTGTCTGCTGGAAAAGGTGTTAGTGTAATCGGAGAGAATAATAAACTCGAGTTCATTGTGAGACAAGCGTTTGAGAGCGAACGATAGTAGGAATTTGTGAGGTTGCCAATCAGTTGCGATCCATTCTTCACGTGCTGTTTAGCTGTAATCTAAATAATCTAATCAGAATCCAATCAATTTAGAGTGTATTAATATATTACGAAAAATCTCCATTGGATTGTGTTTTGCCCAATTGAGTGGAAACACTGATGATTATTGGCAAGCTAGAGCCGTTGAAAATAAATCATCAATAACTATTAGAAAGTATGCTATAAAGGTTACATTTATGTTCGTCCTAATTTCTATATAATATGTGTGATTTAATAGTAAGTTGTAATGATTAGAGTAGAGTTGCAATAAAAAAAGTTTTCAAGTTTTGAAAACCTTCCTCAAATGCCAAGCAGGATAATAGTAATATTGCATGGTTTTTTTGGTACATAATATACATGCATGTGATTAATTAGAGTGTTCAACTTTGAGGTGGTCTTACACAAAACAAAACTTTTTTCACATTCTTCAACAAAGTGAAGGTTTTATGATGTTAAACTGTTGTATACTACAAGTTATCACTAAAAACATAACTTAAGTCAAAGTTGTTGCCATGGTAACAAAGATATCCGCCCATCGACAGAGTAAATGGGGTATATTTCAAAACACGATTTTTTAAAAACTATTGACTATAAAGGCTTCAAAAAACTTTCATTATATTACCAAGATGAATATCTAGGAGGTGAACTAGAATTATTTGGCTACTGCAAAAGCTGTGGCCAAAATATTAATTAATCTGTTGGCATGAAAGTATCAAATTACACAACAGGTGATTGCCGCAAGAGAATGTGACCAACCAACATCATTCTAGTTCACCTCCTAGAGAATGATAAGAACTAGTAGTTGTGAAAGTTTCAACCCAATAGCATAAATACCTTATTAGATATTGTGTTTTAAGTAAGGCAAAATGAGCGGAAATTGGAAACTGAGAAAAACAGGATTTTAGATTTACTGTTATAGTTGACAAGGTTTAAATTGGTGTCATCGACATCAATTGTATCGTAAATTTCTCACAATCCTCCTGGTTTCTACAAAGTACCCTCCTCTTGTTTCTGCTTATCACTTTTCTTCTTTTGCAAGCCACACAACACCTTTCTTTTCTTCTTGTTCTCTTCTTTTGACTTAAAGTCCGCTTTTGCAACCCGCTCTTTGTTGATCTTTCTCATGAGCCCATGTGATTCACCTTACACTTACCAACATGCTTTGCTTTCTTTGTAGCTTTCTTTCCCACATCAACTTCCCTTTCTATTCTCTCACTGACAACCATGACACACTTTACTCAAAACATGGACATCAAGGCACTACCCACTCTCCATTGACAGCATTGTCACACACCCATTCAGGGAAGAATGGCCCCGTCTTTACCATGTACCATCACAAGAAACAGCACACTGGTTGATTTCCTTTGACTGATTCCTTAACTCATTGGCAGCATCATTCATTGTTTTCACAGCCACTGTCTTTGGTGCTTTTGCTATTGCAATGTTACAAGCCCTGTATGCAGTAGGCTGAGGGGGAGGTGGCATGTTCATTAGGGTGCAAAATCGTTTAGCCGCTGTATGGCCTTTACCAAGACTATGCATAATGCATTGAATATACAAATCTTCTATTCGAATCAAAAGCGTATTCCTGCATCTTAGAAGACTTAGAAGTGTGTAATTTTTGTACCCACCCACAACTTTGACATCGTACTCTGAGATGGGATTCACATGCTTTCCTTTCATGTGTGCTGTCTTCGAGAACAAGAGTTGAGTCGCCACATTGTTTACAACACATCTCAGTCACAAATGTGAATAATAACCACATGTCAATGAAGCTGTAGCCCGAAACATTAACAGTTTTTTCTTTACTCCCATCTAAAATAATGTGGCCGTCGATCTTTCTCGCCGAAGCAGACCTATGGAGATCATTGCTTGAAGTAGACGCTTCTGAGTGCATGAGGCCATTTGCATTATCGACACACGCTTTCTTCGCTGGTTTAGCACCGTATAAATTGCCCGTAAACTTTCGATTTTTCTTTCATTTTTAATCTTTAGGCATCTCAACACAAATTGCGAAGAAATACAACAAAAAACCACGAAAATATCAGTAAAATTAAGCAATAATTTCTGTGACAAAAATTTACAGATGCCGATTTTGAGCGTTGGTAAAAATATAAATATTCACTTTCTTGACGGTAAAGGTGGTCAGCAGTTTGCTACAAACGTAACTGAGGGGGGAGGGGGGCTAGTACATAAATATTTTTTGAAATGACCAGAAAACAGAGGGTTTTTTGGAGTAAACAGAGGTTGCTAAGGGCGTTGCTATGAGTGAATTTGATGGTGACCATAATAAAAATGCGTTTTTTTCCCTTTTCATGCGCGCTATGAAGGAAAAAAACTCGGAATAGGATGGGGGAAAGAATAAAGATGATATTTTCAGTATTTTTCAAATTGGGCAAAATTTACGATTTTTTACCAAAATTTTGTGTAAGACCACCTTGAACCTTCCTTACAAACCCCATTAAAAGTAAACCTTTCTCACGGATAATAACCGCGCAGCTTTTTGCAACTCTGGATTAGAGACAAACAAGTCAGTTGGCGAATTAGCGAATGATTTCAACGAATGTACCCGAGTCACGAATAAAAATTGCCCGACTTATCATGCACTGATTTAAAAAAGTAGCTCGACTTTTGGTAAAAATCTCGATTATGGGGTGGCCGCTGCCCGGATGAACTCTTTTTCAGCAACTCTGCCCCTCGCCCCGAACGCCAGTGAGTGTATAGACAATAATAGTCAGACAGCTATAATGTAGGATGCTTTAGATTAGACTTTGCACGGGAATCGCAGGAGGTCGAATCCAGCCTGAGAACCTTCGTCACATTTTTGACAATTCCCAATTAGTCCAGTAATTTTAGGAGATTTTTTTGTTAAGGTCGGAAAAAAATAGTAAAAAGTTGAAATTTGCAGTATGCAATCCTTTAACCGTTCTCAACAACATACTAAAAGTCCTCATGTATCCCGCTTGAGCTTTTGTTGTATTAACGCCAGAACCATACACTACCTTTGAACGGAAATTTTGGCAGATTGAATACATTTTGTTGGATTTGGTTGGATTTGGCAGTTCAAAAGTGGAAGCACTGACAATAACAATTGTCTGCAGACGCTGCGAATTGAAAATATCTCAGTTAAAAAAATGTAAGTATATGTGCAAAAAACCTTTATTTTCTTCAGAATTTACACTATATGTTAAACTCTACCTTCGGTATGCAACAAAAGCTGTATAATATATGCCAGTCTGCAAAGTTTACTTTTTAACCGGATATCGATTCAGCCAGGCACATGTAAATGTACGCCAATTTTGGAAATGTATATGTGCAAAAGTTCCAAATACATTTATTTTTTAGACTTTAGTATAAATATATTTGGTCCAATTTTGCAAACTCTGAATAATTACTTCTAAAGGTAAACAAATGTACGCCATATGTACGCCAAAATTTGTGTTTGTACACCGGACAAGTCCGGTGTACACACTTTACTTTCCAGGCTGGTAATATATGCATTTGGCAACTGGATTTAAGTTTATAGCTATAGAGTATAGTCATACGTTTCTACACTCTACAGATCCCTTGCGTTGTTTATGATTTGGTATTTTTAAAAGGCAAATTTTCCAAGCTCCCAAGAAAGCTTAGTTATTATATATGCATTGTAGCATACAATAGCACAATGGCGCACATATTCTTTGGTCATATATGATCGGAATTTAATAAATGCAAACAAGGCAAGGGTCTGTTGCGCTATAAAAATTTGTACTACCTTGCTTGCTATTTGAAGCCCTTGTAATGTGTCATCCAAAGAAATATTAGATTACTAGTATGGAATGTTTATAAATTCGCCATATAGAATAGACCTTTTCGGTAATTACGTCACAACTACATTGAAGCGAGGCTTCTAAATAAAAGCAATATCGCTTGGCCTCTCAGCCTCGCTTCCGTGTAATTTTGACGTAATTACGAAAAGGTCTATTTGACCACAGAGTACTACACAGAGGTGGAACTCGCGGCAAATCTTGTCCCCCTGTTTTTAATGCGCACGCGCTAGGCTCTGGCAAGTGTTTTTGCACTTTTTAATAAGGAAAATTCGATTTTTTAGCAGAAAAAATGCAATTTTAAAGCCATGGATCTTTTGCTCTTCGTTTTTTTGACAAATTTTATTTATCCATCCGACATTGCTCCTTTTGGATTAAAAATCACTGCGATAATACGAATTAAAACGGAAAAAAACGGGAAATATACAACTACGAGGAGTGCGATTTTCACACGAAGCTTGCCAGAAGAACTGCCAGGTAAAAATTGAAGGTTTGGTATTTCATGTAATAAATGTAGGTCTATTTTTTGCCAATATGCAGTGAAGAAAAAATATTTTCTTTGTAGATGGTAAATATTCCAGAGTTGAGAAGAACTCTTGTCTCTTGGGCAGATTGGACATATTGCCGGAGTTCTACTGTTCTACTGAGATAGCGAGTTTTAATAGATGGCTAATATAATTATATAAAACTGAAATATTGATATTTATTGATATTTCTAATCCAGATTATAAGTTCTACTGTTCTAGATAGCGAGTTAGGTGGCTAAAAGAATTTTTACAACATATACGTAGTTCATTGATAATTCTAATCCAGCCTTATATGTATTTTTATTAGCTCACTGAGACAGGTTGATCCTTAATTTGGCAGACAATGGTTCTATTATACAGCATGCATATTAGAATAAGAAATTTATGTTATTCATATATATGGATAAGCTTTTCTACCGGTATTACCCTTTTTATGCCTTGACAGCTCAAATTACTTAGGCTTAATTAGTCTAAATCTCAACAAAAAGCTTTGTTCTTGAGTCTATCCATGTAATGCACATTTTACAACATTAATATTGAATTGTAAAAGAGAAGGTTGGACACATTCAGCTGATGTCATGTTAGTTTCAGAGCACAAAATGCTTATACTGGCATGTTTAAAAATAACAATAAAACTTTATTTAAAGAAGGGAAGTGAAGTAAACATACACTTTAGCCCATGTTAATCTTCCATGGGTCAAAGCCTAATTTATATGTTTCACTGATCAAAGCCTGATTTGCCTCAAGATGTAATTGATTAAGAATACGGTTATATAAAAATATTACGTAAATAATTGTATTCATGAAATTTATTCAATCTAATACAAAATGGTTTATTTCCAAATTGTGCAATGTAGCAATTTTAGGCCTTCACACATCAAGGTGCTTTTATACACTGTCAAAGCTTCAGTGATTAAAGCTAGAATCGTAGTCATGATAAATTTGTAAGAAATATCTGATGATCTATACCTCAATAATAATTCTCTTAGTTTCCCCAAATATTATTTTAAAAAATCTCTCAATTACTTAAATATACCCATGCCAAATTCTAGCTGTAATCGCAGAAAAATATGAGTACAAACCGACATCTTACATAGATATTAAATATTACATAAATGTGTATAATCTCATAGTCTCTGTGTCATATTTTGTGTCATAGTATTAAAATTATGTCGTATTGGGCATTGCGTGTACAAAAACAGTGTCTTTTCCGTACCTTTTTTCTGGCGGTCGGACCTTTCGACAAAATTTCACTAAATTTAATACAAAGAGACACGGAGAACTACTTTTTGCAAAAAAATTGGATCTGTACAAATGTAAAACATAATTGCTTTTGCCGATATCATGGAAACTAGCACGAAATATACCAAAAAGCGAAAAAGTGGGACGACTTGGTGCTCGGCATTGCAATGTAACAACAACAAAATAAAAAATCCGGATGTCGCTTTTTTCCGCTTTCCAAAGGACCGAGCAAGGTGAGACAACCAAATAAATCGCGAAGTGATAAATTGTTTTTCGCAAAGGGTTTTCGGGATGGAAAAAACTGATATAATAATGTAAATTTTTGCAAATTAGGTCGAAAAAATGGGCAATTAATTGCAGACGAAATGACTTGATAAAAAAAGACGCCGAATATTTGTATCGAAACATAAGAGTCTGCAGCGCGCATTTCGAAAAGGAAATGTTCGCCACGTCCTCCAAAAAAACTCTAAAAAATACAGCCGTTCCAACATTGTTTAACATACCAAATCCACCTGCAAGAATTGGTGTAAAACGGATACTATTACAAAGGGACGAGGCGACGGTTGCCACTAGTAAGTAGTATATTTGAATAAACATTAAACTTATAAGTAATATGTATATAACGCATAAACCTAATTATTTTTCAATGAAACTTAATTTAGAAAAGAGAAGAAAAACGTACAAACAAAGTTCTGCACAAGAAGGTAGGAGCATATAGTCTATACCATATCTAGGTTCATATCATTGCAACTATAGTTTCAATGTAATTCGAGTTCTCAAATATATTAGAATAATTTTAACTTCATTTTCAACAATATTGACATGTTTAGACTTGAACAATACACCAGTTCCAGCAACAACCTTTACTAATCACAATGAACAAGTCACACCACCTGAGATGGAAACTAGAGGTAAAGACATACTAAACACAACTGATGCCAAACTGAGATACTATGTCATTTAAAGTCCTTTTACTACATTACTTGACTTTCATACTTATAATACTGCCTATTTCCAATCTACTTAAATAGGTTTTTTCAACCATGCTGCTGACCAAGAAAATCATGATGATACCAGAGCCAAAGGTCTAAATCGAAATATTATTCCATCATTACATATCTATAAAAAAATTAGAACAGGAAAAGTTAGTTTTCCATGACTCATAAATATAGCTCAATATTCTCATAAGGGGTTAACCCTATGGCATAACACATACAGAAATAAAATAGAGTGTTAATAAATGACCTTTGTTAATTAAACATTATTAACAGGTACTCATCACACACAAGAGCAAAGAAAGCTAAATAATAAATTAAGGCAGTGCAAATTAACAATATCAAGACAGAAAAACAGCTACAAAGACTTCGGCAGGCAATGAATATGAAGAAGAAAAAATCAAAGACAGATAGAGAACAGCACTTGATGCACTGAAAACCGTGCTACCAGATAGAATGGTGAAATTTATTGCCCTCCAAATCGACCTTGAAAAGAAAAAGAACAAAGGACAGAGGTACTCAAAAGAGATGAAGTCTTTCGCCCTTTCTCTTTTCCATCTTAGTGGGAAAGCCTATAGAATGGTTGCCAAATTTTTCAATTTACCTTCCCGGAGCAGTCTTACGAAATGGGTATCTAGCTTTCCAACTTGTTCAGGATTGCCTGAAATTGCTAAAGAGATGATTGGTAAAAAAGTGAAATCGATGAATGAGACTGACAAAATATGCAGCTTAACAATGGATGAAATTTCCCTAAAAGCTAACCTCCAGTATGACCAATCTAAAGATGAAGTGACGGGCCTAGAAGATTTTGGTGAAGGTGATAGATCAAGCAAGGTTGCCACAGCAGCCCTTGTTTTCATGGCAAGAGGCATCAAAGAAAATTGGAAACAACCCATTGGCTATGTTCTCGTAAATGAAGCATGTCCAAGTGGAAAAATCAAATCCATCTTACTGAAGATCATTGACGACTTAACATCACTGGGTCTACATGTTGAAACAATCATCTCCGACTTGGGTTCCAACTTTCAAAAGTTATTACGAGAAATGAGTATCACACCAGAGAAGCCATGGTTTGTTCACAACGGCAAGAAAATCTTTTACCTCTTCGACCCACCACACATAATAAAGGCTGTACGAAATAATCTAATGAAATACAACTTTCATTTTGGAGAAAAGATTGCAAATTGGGATCATATCCAAGGTATATATGAGCGTGACAAAGAACAGACAATTCGATGCTGTCCCAAACTGACAGAGAAACATCTCCATCCAAATGGTTTTCAGAAAATGAAAGTCAAGCTTGCAACTCAAGTCCTGAGTCATACAGTGGCCTCAACAATAAACATGTACATTTCATTTGGTGCTCTTCCCCAATCTGCTGTGGGCACTGCTGAGTTAGTATCAAATTTTGATAACATTTTTGACTGTTTAAACAGTTCCACACTTAATAGTCCAAAGATGTACAAGAAACCAGTCTCAAAAGATTCACCTCACCACAAATTTATTGCTGATATGCTAAAATTTGTTGCATCAATCAAGGTTATAGATAAAGAAAGTCAAGAAGATGTCACAAACAGTTTGAGATGCTTGAAAGGTCTCACAATGACTTTAAATGCTCTATGTCTATTATGGCAACATCTCAGTACAGATTATTCATTTGAATTCCTCCTTACAAGACGGCTTAATCAAGATGCCCTTGAAAACTTTTTTGGGTTAATCAGGCAGCAAGGAGGAAACTCTGACAATCCAACTCCATTCCAATTTATCAGAGCCTTTCGAAAGCTTTTTGTGGATAATTACCTCACACCACTAGTAACTGGCAACTGTGCCGATGACCTTGGTGATATCTAATGGAAACATCCTGAGAAGCCAGCTAACATACCACAACCAGCCACAACCAGCAATGACCAGACTAGTCCAGAGAAATACACTGAATTTGAATCCATCAACACTGACTATAAAACAGATGAAATAGAACAAAACTTGATTTGTAAAAATGCAGTTACATATGTTTCTGGGTATTTGCTAAAGAAATGCCTTAATAAACATAGTTGTTCAACATGTGAATCGAGCTTCAAAACGAAGAGATTTGATGACTGCAGTCAACTGCTCTGCTACTTCAAGACATATGAGGGCTTAACATCATCTCAAGGGTTGACAATTCCACAAGATGCATTTGTCAGGTATGTCTCATCAATGGAGAAAGTATTTGTCAACGAATTTAACAGTTGTATTGAAAGACCAAAGATTGCAAGATATATCTGTTCTCAAATGCCCGAGCTATCCAAACACGGACAGTGCCCAAACTTCCCTGAAATATATTTAGTTCAGTTGTATGTGAAAATGAGGCTGCACTATGCTTTGAAGTTTGGCAACAGGGAGCTAAGTTCATCAAAGAAGAAAAACAGAAAATATTTTAAAGTTCAGCATTTATAACTTCAGCATGTATATAATTCTTATTGGAAGATAGCTTTCCATCTTTTCGATAGAGAGGCCATTGGATTTTCGATTGGATTACAAATTTGACTTGCATGCTCATATATTCATGAGTATTACTTTATTACATTGCCAGTTTTATGGCTAAATAAATTTATGACTAAAGAAGTATTTTCGTGCATTTTTCATTTGTAGAAATAACACATCAATCATGCTTGTTTTTAAATCAGCTCATATGTTTTCTGGATGGTTCAACTTATATAATTTATTTGATGGAAAAAATAACTGCTTAATTTTATCGGCGACCATGTGGCATGCATTCAGCGTGATAAAGAAAATCAATCGCGCTTGTATCTCTTTAACCTAACGCATATATTTTTTACAAAAAAAGAATCACTTACCGTTTGTTTTTAAAATTTAGGCGCAAAAATGGAGATCGATAGAGCCAGCTTTAAAATATTAACATTTTTCGTCTTTCGAACACCTTTTTCCCTTACTTTAGAGTCAAAATACACTTGCCAGAGCAATTTGCGTGGCGCGTGGAATGGCGTAGGCAGGGGGACAGCAACATCAAAGGGTTCCGCCGCGAGTTCCATAACTGTATATCATTAAACTGTGATTTGACTGAATGACCTGTTGGCATTTTCAAAAAACAGTGGAGCCTCCCCATGTTGTAAACATGATTAATGTAGAAAGTATCGCGGGCTTATCTTGCTAACAATATTATTATAGTCACCAAATTATTGCATTGATTTTTAACGTTTATTCATTAAAACACAAATTAAGTGTGAAATAAAATATATTAAGCCATTGCCAGAAATCAAGGACAGTTTCTGCACAGTTACAACGTGTTGCCTCGCGGGCGCAGATATAGCACTTTTGATTTTTAAGACTTTTCGATTACATCGCCATTCATTAAACAGTTTTTTACCCATACTCAGACTTTCGTAAAATGGTAAACAATCGAAGGAGCAATATGCTGAGAAGTTCGAAGAAACGTTTTGAAGTGGAAAGAGTTATTTTTCGCAGATATCATCGTAGAAAGGTGTGCATAATATGTTTTCATGAGCGCTCAAAATATTTATATTACAATGTCAATGACATTGACAACGACAGTCTATTTATTGTATTTCACTGTCTCTTGTTTTACTTAAAAAACTTAGATTGGAAACTTTTTCGGGCTGTTTATTATCGTTTATTAATGACTTGTCATGTTTAGGTAGAATATTATGTAAAATGGAAAGGGTATAGTTCTTTAGCAAACACGTGGGAGCCTGAGGGGAATCTTAATGCAGCTGCAATCAGGTATCTATTTTTCTCTTTTCTCCTATAAAGTGGATAAACTGTAGTTTTTAATTCATCATCGAGATTGAAACGGATAGATCTGTTCTTAATTTGAGGCTGCTTTATTAATTGGGCTATTGTATTAAAAAATCATACCTTTGACCCTGTCGAGGACGTCTGTTTTCAGGATTTATCTCTCTGGAAATCAAAACAAATTGTGGTCTGTGTAACTAATCCCTTTGAAAAAGTCCTCAACCCCCTAAATATATTTCTAGCAGAATCTGCATGACTATAGTTAGCATAGTTCAATAAACGATAAACGTTTCTTTTAATAGAGCTTATAATAATCCACAACCTTCACTTGAAGCTATTGAGGAAGGGAGAGATTTCTTACTTTGTGGAATACAAAAACAGCTGAAATCGAGAAGCACTGTACCAACTGTCATCTCATTTCGGCGTGATGTGTTTAATTATCTTTTCAATGGAAAGGGGAAACCAGGCAATGACAGAAATTCACTTCTACTTGAAAGAAATGATTTTAATCATTTCCGTAATTTTCCAAACAATTGGGATAAAATTGTGGACAACATTGGAGACGGATTAAAGATAGATTTTCCTATAAAGCTACGCTCATTCTTGTCTTGGGGTCCACAAACACATACTTCTTTTGATGGAAAGTTTTTACCGTGCCCAAGATATCGCCCAGAAAAGTTAAGCATTTCAATACGTAAAAAATCATTTACTCTTTCTATTGAATATTAAAAGCTTATTTAACGCACTTAACTCTTATGCATGTTGTGTTCTAAAAATATTACTAAGTAGCAATAACTTTAACATTAATGACACTAAGTCTATTACACTGCACCGTTTTCGTAGCGTTTTCGTATTGTTTAAGAGAATTAGACTATTGTCTTGTGCCCCCTTGAGGATTAAGAACAATACAAAAACGCTACGAAAACGGTGCAGTGTAAAGGTAGCCTAAATACGAAGGAACTGTAAATGTCACTGTTTCAGTCATGTTATAAATAATGGTAAATAACTTTGTCTTTGTTTATGAAACGGTTTACATTAAAAGAAAACCAGTTATGTTTATAAGTTTAAATGATTCACTACTAAACTAGTTTTTTCTCTTCGTTTTAATTTTGTATTACAAATATTCCTTACTCAAATCCTTACTCATCCTACCTTTAATCTTCAATCTTTATGCACATTGCACCAAATGCATGCGTAGTTCGATGTGACACATTTAATCCCAAAGCAATAAAAGTTTTATATCGACGATTGCGAAGGTAAAATATTCACTCATGAATGACAATGTTGCCACAGTGCTGTTTCTGTTTTGTTTTTTTTTTTTTGCGCATTGATTATGTATTTACCCGTAAACAAGACTTATATATTTCTGCGCATATCTAGCATTTGTAATGTCCTTGATTTCTGGCCATGAGCAAGTCAAATTGCCTTTGCAAAACCGGTAGTATAGAAATGGGAGGGTACCGGACTACTTGCCCTTGCCAGAACAGGGCGTAAAACAAACAAATTCCCTCCCAATCGTGGGAACTGACCAAAGACCTCGCGATTTGGTTACGACTGTAACTTACGGCTGGAATTTACTTTTCTTCAAGGCCATGTTCTGGCAAAGGGCAAGTGGTAAGTGGTTCCCCCCCCCCCCAAATTTCTATACTACTAAAACCGACAAACTTTTCTGAGAATTAGATAGGAGTACACATTTCAGGTCTACTATTTCTATAGTATCATTAACTACATAATTTTGCAAATATGTACTACAGTATTTAGCTTCATGTTAGTTTTCTCAATTTCTTATTTATATATCATGAACAGGACGTTTTTTGTGTTATTCACTTGATGCGAAGATTCAAAAATAATCAGAGACTAAAAAATAAACATTGTCAGTATGAACCAGCAGAGCATTTGCATTCTATGCGATGAAGAATTGTTAGCAGAGGAAAGTGTTACTGTGACAAGAGGAATGGAGACCATTCGAAAAAGCAGTGAACAACGCGGGGATGGAATCGCAGAAAGATTGGACGGCCTTTCATCAATCGATGTGCACATAATATGTCGTAAAAACTACACACGTCAATCCAGTATTAAGGCCGTGCTTCAACCTTCTCCCAAAAAACAAAAAACCCTTAGATCTTCAATGACGCAATTTAACTTCAAACAGCACTGCTTGTTTTGTGGCGATGACTGTGATATTTCAATTGAAACAAAAAAGCCTTTAGCCAGACGGAAAAGTATACACGAAATACGAACAATAACATGTAAAACCACGATTGCTAATGCAGCAAGTGAACGTGATGACGAATGGGGACAAATCGTACTCTCGCGTGTTGAATCCGCAATAGACTTGGTGGCTGCTGAAGCCAGGTACCATGGAAATTGTTATGCAAATTTCTTAAAATTGCCATCAAAACGTAAGCCAGGTCGTCCACAAGACAACGATTTGGCAGAGGCATACGAAAAGCTGTTCTCATACTTGAGTGAAAATGATGAATGTCAATACTCGGTTGATGAGTTACTTCATAAACTTGCAGAGTATCTTCCACAATCTAAAGACCTATGTTCTGAGAAGACATTGAAGAAAAAACTCGAAGAACACTTTGGGGATGACGTTATTATTGCGAGCAGACGAGGAAAAACACCAGTTGTTTGTTTTAAAGACACTGGATTCAAGATTCTCAACAACTCTTGGTATGAACAACGATCACAAAGCCAAGAAGAAGAACGTTTGCGTGTCGTAAAGGCTGCAGCTGCAATTATACGAGAAGATATTTGCTTAAAAGCTTTCGACACTTCTGTGTATCCAACATCTGAAGCAGCATTCGATGATACGTCCATTGTCCCAGAAACATTGAGAACCTTCACACATACTGTGGTTAACAAAACCAAGAAAGGAAATACTGCTGGAAAGACACGAAAGTGTACAGTTATTAATCATTCCATAATCTCAGCTACTAGACCCAGGTCTTTCCTCTCCATGATACATGTTGGACTTTCCGTGTACATACATAGACATTTAGCATCTCGGCATTTGATAGACTTACTATCCAGTATTGGTGTCTGCGCATCATACAGTGAAGCAAGGCGGTATGAAGCCTCGGCAATGCTTGGCAAGCAGCAAAACGTCAGTGAGGAATCATTCAAGCAATTCGTATTCGACAACGCAGACTTTAATATACGGACCATAGATGGATATGGAACATTCCATTCCATGGGTGGGGTTATGTGTGTTACACCAGCTTCAGGAGTTAAGTCACAATCTGATATAGAGCGTGTAAAGACATGTCCGCCAGCAGAAAAAATAGCAGCAGTGAATAATGTGAAACTACAAAGATATAGTGCATCCAACACCAAAGGTATTCATAACATTGTGGTGGAAAACCCAGCCAAAATCCGACAACTTCAATCAGCCAATCCAGTTCACAGTTTCCTTGACTTTTTATGGATGAGTGGTTCATGGCTTTCGCCACCCAAAAATCCAAGTTGGAGTGGATATATGGAGTTGGTAACCAAAGGCATTATTAATTACCAGACATCTAAGGTTATAACATTACCATTTGTCAACTTGCCACCCAGCAGCTTGGACGCCATTTACACGGTTCTTAAATTTGCAGCAAATGAGTGCGAGAAATATGGGCAGCAAACATGTTTTGTTACGTTTGATCAGCCCTTGTACGTAAAAGCGGTGGATATGGTGGCTGCTTCCTCTAGTGGCAGTGAACTCTCTTCTGTCATTGTTAGACTTGGTGGTTTCCATCTGCTGATGTCATTCATGGGAGCTGTTGGTTACATAATGGGTGGGAGCGGCCTGAAAGAGTTGTGGAGTCTTATATATGCAGTCGACTCAGTTGAGAAGATGCTGAATGGACATGCTTATGCTCGAGCATTACGAGCACATTTTTTGACACAGCTTGCGTTGATAATCGTCATCTTGCGCAATGCGGAAATCGATGATTTGACCATCGAACAGATTGTTTGTCTTCACGAGTCGGTAATGGACAATAGTACTTCTCATGTAGATGCTTCTAAAAGTCCGGCACTTAATCGTGTCATAGAAAAGATTGAGGCAGTTCAGCTTTCTGCCAGTAATGAAAGTCGAACAGCTGCATTGTGGGTGCAATATATAAATCAGGTAATGCTAATGCGTGATTTCATACGTGCTGAAAGATGTGGTGATTGGAAACTTCACCTTGTAACAATCCGGAAAATGCTTCCGTATTTCCATGCATCGGCTCATCTCGCATATGCAAAATGTGCTCACTTATATATCCAACAGATGTCAACATTAGAAGAGAAGATGTTGCCAAATGAATTCGAAGCCTTTACCTCTAAAGGTTACTTCACAGTGAGGCGAACGGACAAAATGTGGGCAGGAGTATGGACAGACATGACCATAGAACAGGTACTAATGCGGGCTATGAAGACGTCAGGAGGTCTGACAAGAGGTCGTGGGATGACAGAGAGCGTTGTTAGTCGTTGGGTGTTGGGTATGCCAGGTTGTAGTGAAATTACTCAACACTTTGAAGCATTTTGTGATGTTACCTTCACCACAAGCGAGCAACATGTAGAACTTAGAATGTCTCGTCAATTGCGAGATCAGAAAGATGTTGATACCCTTCTTCAGTGGCTTATGGTTCACAGTCCCATGATGTCAACCAAGGAATTGATGTCAATAGCGACTGGTGTCGTGGCTGACAACACAATAAATTGTGATGCTGCTGTTAAAGTTGGAACAGAAGCAATGCAGAAAATATTGGGAAAGACGTTTGGAGACATCCAACTGCACAGAAAAGACAAAGTTCTTCCACTGTCCTGTGTCAACAACTCGGTAAAAGTACGTGAAGAGGTCATTCCTGTAAATACCATGCAGTTGTTTAACAGAATTGTTTGTGTCATCAAAACAGATGAAGATTTCGCCTCTTGCCTAGAATATGAACTAGCTCCCAGACCATTATCACTCTTTGATGAGATATCAATGAGAAAAACTCAGAAATCGGTCATGTATGATGTCATAGAATCTGTAGCTGATAGTCAACAGACATATCCTGCAGGTAGTACCGTCGTCTTGGATGGTGGATACTTATTGAGACGAGTGATATGGCCGCAACATGGCTCATACAGTGACATATATTCATCATATGTGACCTATGTTCAAAAACACTATGAAACACAAAGGGTCGTTATTGTATTTGATGGCTATAGTGACGCTCCGTCCACAAAGTGTGCTGAGCAAAATCGGCGAGCAATGAAGGCGCAGTCGACAGAGATCTTGTTCACGGATGACATGCCTATTACTATCCGTCAAGAAAGATTTCTGACAAATGGAAAGAATAAAGCACGGTTTATTGAAGGTCTAACGCGATATCTTGAACATGCTGAGATAGAAGTGAAACAAGCGGTAGCAGATGCAGATGCGTTAATTGTGCGAACTGCAATTGATTTGTCGACCAACAACAACGTTGTCGTAGTCGGAACTGATGTCGACTTGCTTATTTTGTTGATACAGCTATCGAAGAAAGACAACCAACTCTATCTGTACAAACAAGGAGCTGGAAAATGTCCAGATAAAGTATTTTCTATCAGAGATGTTCAGAAACATTTGACAGAAGTATCCAGCTCGTTGTTCTTTCTGCACGCCATGACAGGTTGTGACACTACCTCCGCCCTGTACAGACAAGGCAAGAAGAAGGCGTTCAACCTCTTACAGAAAAACGAGGAATTACGGCGCGAGGTGGTGAGTGTATTCAACGATCCAACATCTTCCCCTGATTCTGTGTCATCCGCGGGAGAAAAGTTTCTTCTGGCATTGTATAGTGCTCCTAAGTCAACAACTTCTCTGAATGATCACAGACACAAACGATTCATGAAAGCGGTAGCTAACTGTCCTGTTAACAACCAGATGCAACTCGCGGCTTTGCCACCGACATCTGCAGCAGCAAAGGAACATTCATTCAGAGTGTATCATCAAGTGCAACAGTGGTTAGGAGTGGAGTTGCCCCCAACTCAGTGGGGCTGGCAATTGAAAAATGGAAACCTGCAACCGGTTCTCACTCGTCAAGCACCTGCGCCTGAAAAACTGTTAACTTTGATTTCTTGCAATTGCAAGAGTGGCTGTGAGCGATCATGTGGCTGCAAGAAAGCAGGTTTGGTTTGCACCGTTCTGTGTGGCCATTGCAACGGAAATGGCTGCAGTAATTCTGAATCACCAATTGTATGTGAATCAGAAATGGATGGAGAACATATTTTTGATGAAAAGAGCGAAGGCATTGATGTTATTTCCGATTCGCCGATATTGGAAAATGAAGCATTTGATGTCCATGTGCCTGACGAAGAGTTGTCAATAGACAATCAATCTGATGAACTTGAATTTCCATCAGCAACTGCGAATCCACGAAAGCGGAAAAGTAAAACATAAACATATCGGGACAGTGTACAGTCTTTCGTGTAATAGAGTTGGGTGGAACCCCTGGCTAGGATTCTTGTGAAACGTGTTTTAATAATATTCACTTGTCAACTTTACTGTGAAAATTCCAGTTGTTACTTTGTGTCAGGTAATTTTGTATGTTATCGTGCTTATGACGTCATAATATTGCTGTTTAGTCTAAAGTAATAATTTTACGTACCAAAACATATTTTAAAAAATCCATATTTAGCGCAAATATAAGTAATGACGTCATGACCTCATAACGGCAGAAGCTCCAGTCGGATACATGAGGACTTTTACTATGTTATCAAGGTCACTGAAATGAGTGAATACCCCAATTTTCAACTTCTTACTAATTTTTTCCGACCTTTTTTACCATTTTGACTGTACTAAATTTAGTTCTTACTAATCGCATGTTGCTAAGGTTTCCTTTACACGCCGGAAAAATTTCCTCAGAACGGAAAATTTTCTGCGGACTGCCGAACTATTTCCGTTCTGAGGAAAGACTAAACCACAGGCACAAAGTTTAAGTCAGAAATTAACGAAAATTTAATCTTTTGTACGTATTTTACACCTTCAAACAGCGCATTATGTGAATTAATATTGCCTCCTCACGTTTACTTATAATATGAAACGTGAGTGGGTATATTTGCTAAAGGAACAGTGCATCTTGTAGTGACGTGCCTCGCGAATGTCGCAATTTGCCTAAAAATGTTAGCCTCCTCCGCAGGAATCTCTTATGTATTTATATTAGGCATTTATATTTGGCTTGGTTCAGCTGTGTCAGGGAGCGAGAAAAAAAAACAGTTAACCCAAGTCAAACATAAATGCCTAAAATAAATACATAAGAGATGCCTGCAGAGGAGGCTATAAAAATAAGGCATATTGTTTTTTTAATGACTCAACTGGCGTCGTGTGGCGTCTTTCGTCGTAACTTTTTTATATACAGACGCCATAACCAAGGACAGACTAATTTTCTCAGTACGTTTTAGGAGTATATCTAATTATATCTTATATCTATACAAAGTAAGCGCTAGCTATGTGTGCTGCGCGTGACGATCTCATTGACGATGAGCTCGACGATGAGCGGTATAACCATGAAGAATGTTCTACTCAATTTTCAGTTTTTAAAGACAGCCAACATATAAAAGAGATAGCAGAGAACGATGGCAGTCTTACATCCGTCGGCGAGTTCTGTGGCGCATTCTATCACGTACCGGCCGTACCCGAAAAGAAGGGGGGAGGAGGTATGGTTTGTTTGAATCAGAAAAATTGTCGAATAATGTTTTGTGACAATAATATTTACAATAATCCAAAAACGGCGGTTGCTTTGGTGAAATATAATATCGAAGGAAAATCCACGTATTTCAAAAGGTACACAAACTGTTATCAATATAAGGTTCACGCAGAAGAGTATTTCAAACATGATGTGGAAAATCAAATAAAAGATGGCTCACTACCCAAGACGGCGAAAGGTGTACTAACTATGTACATCACAATGCAACCTTGTCATAAATCCACTTCCGATACTCAAGGAACCATTAACGATTACAGTTGCTGTGACTTTTTGACGGAATTGATAACGCTCCTGCCTAATGTCACACTACGCATAAAGCCCACTCATCTCTTAAAAGCGGGTTGGAAAAAGAAGTTCAATCAGCCGAAGCAAAATGAACATATTAAGAATGCAGAAGAGGGTTTAAAGAATCTTATGAGACATGAACGTATCGAATTTTCGGAAATGACACCAGACGACTGGAATTACCTGTGGAAACAAACTAACGCACCCAAAGATCTTACACTGAAAATAGTAAAAGAACGGGAGGCTCTTGATGCTGACATTAAAAGCAAGCTAGAAAAATGGGGATGTGAGGTCAGTGTCGAAGATGATTTGATTGCGAAAACGAAGAAGTTGAACATGCATAAATAAGTACGTACTTATTTATGGTACCGCGGTACCGGCTGAAATGATGACACTTCAGATGAGCATTTTTTTAGCGTTGGAGACTTCATATTTAAAAAAAACATGAATATAAATTACAGATTAAGTGTAGGCAAAGGTCTAGAAGTCATCAGAGAGAATAACAAGAATGCATTTATCATAGTACGTCTAGGAATGACAAGCATAGACATTTATCATAGACATGTAGCTACATGCACGTTGGAAAGTATGTTAGAAAGTATGCTGTATAAGTTACATTCATGTTCGTCCTACTTTCTATATTATGTGTGATTCTATTAAGTTGTAATGATTAGAGCCTTAAAAATTCAGTGTGGGCATCGAGCTGGCGAATGATTTCAGCGAATATACACCCGACTTACCGATACAAATTACCCGACTTATCACTGATCTCAGCAAAAATAGCTCGAGTTTTGGTAGACTGGATAAAAATTTCCCCAACGTTTCTCGATTCAATTGTTTCTGGGTTGGCCACTGCCCCTTGCTCCGAATGCCTATAATCATATATGAGTGAAGACAATAATAGTTAAACAGCTATAATAAATATAAATATAAGATTTTTTTATTTAGACTTTTTCTGTTTAGTTGGAATCGTATTATATGCATGGACTATTGAACATGCACTCAGTAAATAACGTGCATTGCGTGACATGAATTTAATATAAAGTTTTTGGCTTCGCCATTTCGTGCAAAGCCGCGGTTCATCATCAGATAAGTGTATAATATTATATCCTTTTGAAGATTACATGCTCAGTTGCGCAGCTCGTGCCGACTGCAAATCCTAATCCTAGCTGCTCTTAAGAGGCAACACGCATGGCTTGTGAAATGATCCACGTATCTTTTATACGATTCCATCAGGTTTACGTTCGCGCACGATAGGCAAGCAGAAGGCAGTAGTATTGACATCAGAGAGTTGAGCGGGCGGACTATGAAACTTTCGTGAAGACAGGTAAACATATTAAGTTCGGTTCACCTAAAATAGGCGGAATTTCTTTTGACTGAACGAAATTTTTCGCCCCAATCTTCGCTTTATTTGTGACAATTTGCACGGGAATCGCAGCCGGTCGAATCCAGCCTGAGAACCTTCGTTACATTTTTGGCAATTCCGAATTTGAGTCTTACTAATCGCATGTTGCTAAGGTTTCCTTTACACACCGGAAAAATTTCTTTGGAACGGAAAATTTTCTGCGGACCGCGGAACTATTTCTGTTCCGAGGAAATACTAAACCACAAAGTTTAAGTCAGAAATAAACGAAAATTTATAATCTTTTGTACGTATTTTACACCTTGAAACAGCGCATTATATGAATTAATATTGCCTCGTTTACTTATAATATGAAACGTGAGTGGGTATATTTGCTAAAGGAACAGTGACATATTGCAGTGACGTGCCTCGCGAATGTCGCAATTTGCATGAAAATGTGGCATATTATTTTTTTAATGTCTCAACTGACGTCTTGTGGCGTCTTTCGTCGTAACTTGTTTATATACAGACGCCGTAACCAAGGACAGGCTAATTTTCTCAGCACGTCTTAGGAATATATCTTATTATCTATACAAAGTAAGCGCGAGCTATGTGTGCTGCGCGTGACGATAAGCTCGACGATAAGCGGCGGTATAACCATGAAGAATGTCATACTAATTCTTCAGTTTTTAAGGACAGCGAACATATAAAAACGATAGCAGAGAACGATGGCAGTCTTACATCCGTTAGCGAGTTCTGTGGCGCATTCTATCACGTACCCGAAGAGAGGGAATTGGGAATACATATGTTTTGTTTGGATCGCAAAAATTGTCACATGTTTCGTGACAAAAGTATTTCCAATAATCCGAGAACGGCGGTTGCTTTGGTGAAATATAATATCGAAGGAAAATCCACGTATTTCAAAAGGTACACAAACTGTTATCAATATAAGGTTCACGCAGAAGAGTATTTCAAACATGATGTGGATAATCAAATAAATGATGGCTCACTTCCCGAGACGGCGAAAGGTGTACTAACTATGTACATCACAATGCAGCCTTGCCATAAATCCACCGATACTCAAGGAACAACTAAGGATTACAGTTGCTGTAACATTTTGAAGGAATTGATGGATAAACTCCTGCCTAATGTAACACTACGCATCAAGCCCACTCATCTCCTAAAAGCTGGTTGGAAAAAGCAAGAAAATCCGAAATACAATGAACATATTGAGAATGCAGAAGAGGGATTAAAGGAACTTATGAGACATGAACGTATCGAATTCTCGGAAATGACACCAGACGACTGGAATTACCTGTGGAAACAAACTAAAGCACCCAAAGATTACACACTGAAAATAGTAGAAGAACGGAAGGCTCTTGATGTTGACATTAGAGACAAGCTAGAAAAATGGGGAAGAAACGAAGTAGAAGATTTGACTACGAAAACAAAGGTGTTGGGCATATCAAATGAGTAAAAACGATAACACTCAGATGAGCATTTTTTATCTTTGCAAACTTCATATTCAAAAAAACATGAATATGAATTACAGATGAAGTGTAGCCATCAGTGGGAATAACATGCATGCATTTATCATACTAATCATAGTACGCCTAGGAATAACACGCATAGACATTTATCATAGACATGTAGCTACATGCATGTTGAAAAGTATGTTAGAAAGTATGTTATATAAGTTACATTTATGTTCGTCCTAATTTCTATATTACGTTTGATTCTATATTAGTAAGTTGTGTTGATTAGAGCCTTAATTAAAATTTGTGGGGATCGAGCTGGCGAATGATTTCAGCGAATGTATACCCGACTCACGAATACAAACTACCCGACTTAATTTTGGTAGACTGGATAAAAATTTCCCCCGCAGTGTTTCTGGATTCAATTGTCTCTGGGGTGGCCACTTCCCCTTGCTCCGAATGCCTATAATTATATATGAGTGTGGACAATAATAGTTAAACAGCTATAATAAATATAAATATATAAGATTCTTTTATTTAAACTTTTTCTGTTTAGTTGGAATCGTATATACGCATAGACATTGAACATGCACTGAGTAAATAACGTGCATTCCGCCATTGGCAGCATTGCGTGACATGAATTTATTATAAAGTTCCTGGCTTCGCCATTTTGTGCAAAGCCGCAGTTCATCATCATGCAGATAAGTTTATAATATTATATCCTTTTGAAGATTACATGCTCAGTTGTGCAGTTCATGCTGACTGCAAATCCTAATCCTTGTTGCTATCAAGAGGTAACGCATGGCTTGTGAATTGATGCACGTATCTTTTATGCGATTACATCAGGTTTACGTTCGCGCACGATAGCCGATAGGCAAGCAGAAGGCAGTAGTATTGACATCAGAGAGTTGAAAAATCATTTTCCTCGAAATGGGAAACAGTTGTACAAAGCTACCGGCGGACTACGAAATTTTCGTGAAAACAGGTAAACATATATTAAGGGCGGTTTCAGCTACAATAGGCGGATTTGTTTTTGATCGAATGAAAATTTTCGCTCACTTTATTTTAATTTGTCTTATTTGTGAGAATTCAACCGTAGGCGTATTGGAGTCACTTGACCGGCCACAATTAGTAAGAAAATTGAGCGAAAAATTTCGTTCGATCAAAGTTCAGCTGCTTTAACAAATTAACGAATATCAAGTTGTCGTTCTGTGTTTTGTTGTGTTGTGTCACAAAAAGTAATAGGATGTGTTGTGCTTATGTGATGTGACAGGGATGTTCATAAATTGCGAGTATATGTATTTGTCATTTTTTTTGTCTCAATTAAGTGAACAGTTCCCGCGCAGTTCTCGATCTTCAGTTGTGAAGCTCTAGGTCGAACTTGGTCTTCGCTATTCTTCATTGTGCTATGTCATTGTGCTATATCTATTAATATTTTCCGCTGCAAAGCCTAACTAAATGCACGTGCTTTTGTTCGAAAAAAGGTATGAAATAGCGTATTTATAAGGCATGCATGCATAACTTTCTTTAGCAAAATTTAATCCTCGCACATCATGTTTTACAAGTTTGTAAAATAATCGGAAGCCTATAATCAAGTAAAAGCAAGCTTAAAAATAACCTTAGCCTAGCATATATAAATATATATATCAGGAATACTAAGGTTTAATGAAAGCTACACAAAACAACCACTATCCGATGGATACCCCTTATGCATTTGTAAGTAATCGCGGTCGTAGCTTACGTTATATACGTATTTTATGGAATGTATATGCGTATTTTGGTGAAGTGTTGCTGAAATCATTCGATAAAGACTCGATAAACAACATAATGAACAATTATTGCGTATTGTGATGCCTTTTAGATACTACAACTTTACAAGTGATAATAAACTTTGAACTCTTCAATGAACTCTTGTGGCTGCGCAGTATAAATCACATGATACTGGTACCGTAATAAACCTTATAATTATACAAATTATTACAAATTATCACAGGGGATATGAAGGGCGCAGGAACGGACTCAAATGTCTACATCATTTTGATATCTCAGTCAGGAATTGAATCCCGTTGCATCAATCTTGATTGCAAATGGCGTGACGACTTTGAAAAAGGGAATGTGGATAGTTTCAAAGTCGGCGGCATTTCCCGACTTGGTTCCATTGGAAAGATTGTTTTGTGGCGAGACTCGTCCGGACTGAATGACGAATGGTTTGTCGAGTGGGTGAAAGTTTGCAATCTTCACGCGATGTACGAGAATGTGGATTGCTTTCCCGTCAACAGGTGGATAAGACACGACAAACGAATGGTTATAACGAAGTATGACTGCATGTTACCACAGCTTGATAGCAACAAAGAGCAAAGAGCTTTAGAAATCACGGAGAAGAGGCGAACCTATGGATTAACAAGAAAAAAACCTGGTATACCAAAGCAGGTCAGTGCTTTCGCTTTTCTGGAACATGATAAATGGAAAAATACAAAGTAAAAAATGAACAGGAATCACTAATAAAAAGCCTTATTCTTAAAAAAATGTGGGTTAAATTTTCTATGATCATTGCAACCACGAATTAACGCCGTGAGTTTTGAATTATTAAAGCTCCAAGTTCAACTACGCACGCGATTTAAGTTTGCTACGGGCTAAATTAGTGAAGAAGAAAATTGGTACGGACGAAATAAGTGAAGATGCCCGAATGGTTCGGATGAAATTAGGACAGATCTATTTAGGTAGTCCAAATTTTATCTCAATCTTAATTTTATCCGTACCAAACCTAAAAGTAAACAGAGTGTAAACGAATAATCGAGTACCCTACCAAAAATTGTCGGCAGTGTAAATGGGGCTTAAGTCAATAACTCAAAGAAGACAGTGTAATTAACGCAATCCATCAAATCTGAATGCATGATATGCATGGTGGCTATAATAATAAGCTATATTCAAATTTCCAAATTTTGGACACCCTGTACTTCCTCGGTAATTTGCATATCAAATATGGCTTCTGCATGTGTGTAAAATTATATTAGATTATGTTCTCCAGTTCTGTCGCATAGAATAGGGTAGTTCGTTGATCTTTTACTCCGGCTAATTTGAGTTTCCATTCATCCTATAATTTCAGGTTTGTATCGTAATGTAATGATATGTATTTACTACATTTGACGTCCTATATTATATTTAATACTCTTAAAGAGGTTAAAGCAAGCAACAAAATCCTGGAACAAATGCACTGATTTATTACTATGATATTACTATAAGCATTGTTTTACCGTCAGCTATTAACTAACGGTGAATCCAACTTGATTTAGCTATATATACCATGCATATCGCTTAGTACATTTTCAATGTTTACGATTCATTTATTCGACATGCAATCAGGATGAAGGTAGGATACATATCCTTGAAAACTGGACTGCTGCTAAATTATAATTGTCTCGGCTTACAATATCAATAAATGCATCATGCTGATAAATTTCTTTAAAAAATTGCGATTTATATGCGAAAATGAAAGCATCATGTTCAATAAAATGAAAAATTTCTTAATTCTGGTCTATTTCACTGAACTGCCACCAATTGGCAATGCAACATGATGGAGCCGCACTTGTTTGCAACGATTGCGTTTGTGATGAGTACGGCGGCTACCGCGAAGTATTCTTTCATTCAAAGTGTATTCACATGAACGTTATGAATAAGATATGAGGAAATAATCGCCTTATTATTTTAAAGGTCTTTTTTAGGAACCACGTGTATCTTTATCGCTTTCCTCAAACTGATGACCTCTATAGGGGTGTTGAATAATATATATATTGCATATAAGGAAAGTCAAATATCGTAATTAAACTTTTTTTAAATAGATTACAAAATTCCCGAAGGATGAACACTTCAGCAACGAATATAAGGTATTAGAAAATATAAAATATAAAAACTTGATCGTGTACGTACGACTTACAAACTCGTTCCCAGGTCATTTCGCCTCAACGGTAAGACGTCAGCGAAAATGACCCTAAAATCGGGGGAAATGTCCACAGTCCACTGGCTTGACAAACGCTCATCCTCTGTTCTGCATATTGTACTGAAGTCGTTACTCGTTAATGAGCTATAGAGTTTACTGACGTTCATGACTAAATTCTTGGACTTGATGCAATTGAAACATCCGCCAGCCTGATGATTTGTCTCGCTTTGCTAATATTTTGGTGTTCATTGACTGTGAAAACAATGAATTTCTAAAGACATGAATAATTATATATAACAACTCAAAATTTACACAGCGGGCCAAAATCGTCGGGCTGGCTACGCCACTAAAGGCGGTGTTACACTATGCAATTTTCCTTGCAACTTGCAATGCAATTATAATTTCGAGGGATGTTAATTAGTAAAGAGTGTTCGAAATGCTAAGAAAACGTTAGCAGATCGTAAGAAATGTTCGTATTTGTCAACTTTAGATGCCCCATGCAGGAGTAGAATTGCATTGCAAGTTGCAAAGAAAGTTGCATAGTGTACACTGCCTTAAACGGTCGTTTTTTTCACAGTGGGATATCCAAAGCACAAAGTACCGTCTGTTTGCGCAATCCAAGTTGACCAAGCTTACCACAGACTCTTGGGAAAATTTACAAGATTTGAGAAACATTTATAAAGGAAAATTCAGTGTGCCTGAGGTATGCTAGATGTACATAGACCGGTATTGTAGTTTGTAAACGTCAGTAAGAGGCCAAATCGAGTTATCACAAAGCAGATAGGGTTCTGCACAAATCCATACAGACAATATATATACAAGTCTGAATCGTGTGCAGTACTGCTAAAATACTGTTTTGTCGTTGACTTTTCCAGGGTGCCCAGTACTGGAAAGATGACAAAAATTTCGGTCGGCAAAGATTGCAAGGATGCAATCCAAATGTTATTCGTTTATGTACCGAACTTCCATCAAAGTAGGTATCCTATTATGGGCTATATTTTCTCCATTTCTAAAAAACACTGCTTGAAGTCTTACTCGTTTCATTTCCGGCGTTTCGATGTTTTGTTCTACCATAGGCAGCCCAATGCAATGGCGAATGTATGGTTTTATTTAAAGTAAAAATGCACACTTTGATGAAATTGACACATGTCATTTATTTACATGCTAATATACTTTACTACTACTGTTACTGACAACGGGCGAGTTGCTTGTCTAACAATGCAATGTTCAGGGAATAGTATTTAAGTATATTAGCATGAAAATATAAAAGACATGTGTCAATGTCATCAAAGTGTGAATTTTTACTTCAAATAAAACCATTCGCCATTGGGATGCCTATATGGTTCTACACGAGCTGTTTTATTTATAGTTTTAAAGTTACAGCAACCATGGTAGAACCGTTTCTTGAAGGGCGTTCTTTGCAAGATGCGATGGACCTGAATAAAATTTACATCATCAACTATAAAGACATGCTAGATGTAACTTGCATGGAAAACAGAACGGTAAGTGATGTTTATGAATAATGATATGTAAAACTAATCAGGCACGTTCTTCAGTATTTTACTTGCCCTAATTCGAGGACTTTTCACGCGCCTATTTTTTTTTCTTTTTGCTCTTCTAGCCAAATTTAAGAGCTTGAAAGCGGTTGCACCTGTTGTTTTTGCATTGGTTAATTTTTCGTGATACTCTCCCTTCTGATGGATTTAGTTGCGCGAGTCCGTTGTGAAAGACATAATTGCACCCTAATACAACAGGAAACGGTAACCCAGTGCCTTTTAGTTTTGAGCATTTTGAGCAAATGTACTTCACATTGAAAAATGAACATTGTTCTATACATGGAACTAAGGCTATTAAGAAACTCTTCGTGCAGTCTTGATACAGAGAATAGCATTTTTAGCATGCATTAGTTTGATGGCATTGATGCACCGATCGATGTTTGGAGTCAAATAGACCTATACTTCAGCCCAAACCGCTCTGAAACAATTTTGGTTTTAGGAAAATACGGTTTATTAACACTACAATGGCCCAGCCAAATCGGTAATATGTGAAATAATGTCTGCACTCCCAAATATTGGTCTAGTGGCGCCACAGCATAGTTACTCACATATATACTGTCACTCTGGCTGTATTCGAGTTCACTAATGAATAATTCTATGTTCCGTGATCCCGTGTACTGTACGAAGCGCATTTTAAATATTGATCTGGGCCATTTGGCATGGTAGTCAAGGCGCTCTTCACTCCAAACCACGTATTTCCATATATTGTAACTTGTTGCAACTTTTATGTTTTCTGCATGGTCAAATATTCTATTGCCATTTCTATATGACTTAAAACGTACTTGTTTTCTGTTATAGTTGGCGGTTCCAATGGCTTTGTTCTATGTCAACAAGCAGGAAGATCTTATTCCAATTGCTATCCAACTCTTTCAAGAGCCAAAAAAAAACAACCCAGTAAATTCCTTAAAAATTATCTAACAAAAACACAGTGTACTATTCTCAAACCAGATAATCAAAGTTAAAATGGCGACTAAATGGAGTAAAGTTTATATTAAAGCTTTTAAAAGGCATGTTGTTTTGGGAGGGGGGTGGTGGGGGAGTGGTTGTAGATCGGTAATGAAGACGGGACTCGAAATGCCATTACCGGTTTTCGTCCCCCACTAGCTGTTTTGTCCTGGTGAGTAACTGCGCTTAAATCTTTCAGGTTTTCCTTCCGAACGATCCGGAATATACTTGGATGTTGGCAAAGATGTATTTTAACAACGCTGATTGTTCTTACCATCAAGCTTGTACGCACCTCGGTTAGTAAATGGTGATGTTCCTACCGATCGACATATTTCTCTATTAACGGACCCATGAATCGCATGATAGCTGTTTACTGATGGTAACTAGGGTTTTTTGGGTTGTGCGGAATTTAAATTGCCCTTAGACCCCAAAAATTCCTGTGTATTTGAGAATGAATGTAAATTGGTATCTCACAGCGAGCTTAGCTTTCAGATTATTTTCCATTCACAGGTTTCACTCATTTGATCGCAGAAACGATTTGTATCGGGACCCACAGGCAGCTGTCGCCATCTCACCCGCTATTTCGCTTGATGGCGCCACATTTTCTGTACATTTTGGCTATCAACACGTAAGTATAATTTCTGGAATTGAGTAAGAAAGCACTTAACAATTGAAAGTCACTTGCCGCGTGACGAATCAATCAGTAACGATTTACTACTTCCCGGAAAACGATAGAGATGAGTTTTGAAGGTTTCTATCTACTTTCTCGACAAATTCATCGTCAAGCAAAATCATGGATATACTCACTGACGAATGAAGTGCTTTGTAAACAGTCAAATGAAATCAATGTTTATTCTAGGCTTGCGCTCAATAAACTGATTTCCCCAAATGGTTGGATTGACAACACGATGACGTGTGGAGCAAATGGAATTCTTGAAATAGTGAAAAAAAGGTAAACATAATTCCATTCCAAAGTTTGCCAGTGAACGCGTTGCCAAATGAAGTGTATTACGGTGGATATTTGCAAAAAATTTGTGTTGTGCTGCACACCGCGAACAGCATTGTTAAGTAAACACAGTCATGCACAAATTATTGTTATCCTAAACGATGCAATCGCAAGAATCCTGATGTAATCACTAATCATGTTATTTATCGCTGATTAGGCAGTTTTTTCCTAAATCTCTTAACCACATTATCAATGACAACCGTGTTATTTGCCTTTAATATGTCGGTTAGGGTTCCTTTTTTCACATGCTTAAATTTAAATGGTTGTTCTGATTTCAGTTGGAAAACCTGGAGACTGGATGTGCAAGGTTGGTTGCCCAGCGATCTGGCCTTCAGAGGGGTTAGTTTCATTTCCTGTAATATATAATCGAGAGATTGGGTGGTGCATGTATATCGAATAATTCGTGTGACTAAAAATTATAGTAAATTGATCGTTACACACCCCTCTCTCTGTTCAGTAGACCTTGCATAGTAATGGTTATGTCTCTATGGTATAATTAGGCAAAAGCCGTTGACTATAATTAGTTTTTGAAACTTATTGTTCCATTTCCAAGCTATCATAACCACAGCTGTCTTCTCAAACAGGTAGATGATTTGGAAGCTCTCCCCTACTATCCATACAGAGATGATGCCGTGCTATTACATCAGGCTATCTGGGATTATGTACGCGATGTGCTGCAGGGCCATTACGGTAAGAAATTGACTCTAGATAAAATTTAAAGACCAAATCAGTTAACTATTATTAAAAATAATCAGTCCAGAGCCTCCTAAAACGATCAGGCAATGCATGGTGTAGACGCTTTATAGAGCAGTGCATATGACTTGCATTTGAGAATGCAATGGCTGCCATAATGCTATTATCATAATCACAAGTACAACCACATTTACCTTCTCTCACGTCAGATACACCAGAAAAGCTCATCGATGATTGGGAGATTCAAGAGTGGGGAAAAATGTTGACAGATGAAAGAGAAGGTCTGGGCATTAAGGTAAGGCTGACTCGGTGTATATAATTACGTGAAATTTAGCAAAAAATGCGAAGTTATTTGCATTACGTTTAGAGTCGAACACTTTAAAATCTGTTTACTTAGTGGATTACATTCATGGTTTTCACAAAATTTGAAACAAACCATCGAATTAACATTTGGTTTGATTGTATTATATGCCGCATATTTTTAAAAGTTATTTAGTGGTTTCAATTACACCATTTCAACTTGTTTTGTAGTAACTTTAAATAACTCTGTAGTAACTTTAAATAGCGTGCTTTGTTTTTTAAAGGGCGTACCCGGAGATGGTAGTTTCACCAACTTGGAAGATCTCATTCAAACTGTGACATCTGTGATATTTATATGCAGCGTTGGACATGCAGCGTCTAATTTTGGTCAATATGATGACTACGCCTTTCCACCCAACTATCCAGCGATACTACGTGGCAACCCTCCAACTGATAAGGTATACAAGAATCTTCTAAAATAGCGGCGTTTCCAATTCAATTGACAATTCGTTTTCAAATTTGTCCGAGGGAAACGGGGAGGTTAACAAATCTTGACTTGCTCGAGACCATCCTTGTCTCTGTTCACATTTATGGCTGCTTTCCAGTTACGCGTTTTTCATACGCACGTACACGCACGTAAAAGTCTAAATCCTTTTGCATGATATCTTTTAAAAAACTAAGTAAATAAATCGAAGGAACTTAGTTTCTTGCTTATTTTAGTATGCATTAGTTGACCTAGATGTTAAATAATGAAAATTTAAAAGCATTTAAAATTTTCCGTACGTGTACGTGCGTATAAAAAACGCGTAAGTGGAAAGCAGCCTTTAAAAACCTTCCGGTGCCACTGTTCAGAGGCGGCAAACTTGGATCAGGTCCTAATCGCTGAAACTGAGCTAATTTAGATTGGAGTTTTCGTGCAACTGCTAATATCGATATAATAAACTTTTTCTCAGAAACATACATTTTGTACACATAAAGGTATTTGAGGCTAGAAATTTCGTGAAAATATAAGTTGATTGTTTTAACTTCTTAGACAGAGTTATCAGCGAAGGATATTCTTGCACAGCTACCAAGTAAAAATACAACGCTCAGCATCATGGTAGTTACAAAAATACTAAGTGATCGTGGAACGAACTCTCTTGGTAATTTTGAAGTTCAGTATATGCATGACCCGATTGGAATTGAAGCTGTAAAACGGTATGTTAATTTTTGTCAATCGTGTATTCAGTTCCGTGAGAAATAGCGTTGCATTGTGCCAACTAGTCTACAGATCAGCTTGAATTCCATATGTGGTATTGAAATCCTCAGCATTAGCGTCGAAGCATTTTAGTTGCACACTAAATTTTCGGGGAGAATATGGCCTAATCGCTTTCAATACACTTAGCTCTTCTTCAAAATGAAATCCTGTGACTGCAAGTTTTCATCTTATACCTAATGTCCTTTTCACCACAGATTCAAGAAACGGCTCTTAGAAGTGGGAGAAATAATTGACGAAAGAAATAAACGTCGCCAATTTCCCTACCCGTACTTGCATCCTCTTGAAGTGCCTAATTCTATTAGCATTTAATTCCAATGCATAAATAAAACTCTAAGAATTCTCTGGAGTTACTTGATTATAATGAATATCTATTGAATTATGCCGTATAATTATAATGATTATAAACTTGACCGGTAAACAATGTAATTTGATTTAAGAATAAATTACATTATTATTAATATACTAAGAATAACTGAGTGAAAATATTCATAAATGTAATCAAAGCCATTGATAACCAAAGCTATATATAACATTAGGTATCGTATAAGTACACAGATACTTGAGTTTCGATTAACAGTCCACTTTGCGTGCGATACATTTTTCTCTTTCTCGCGCGAGCAATCTTGGCCAACCGATATTGCCGTACTGAAATGCCAAATTGTCTTGGTAATTTTGGAAAGGATTTAATACCTTCAGTTGAGATTTATTCTTAGATAAAATAATATGATTAAAATATAAAATTCGACTATTAGCAAAAGGGTATAGGTTTGATGAATCGTACCTAGATCATTCTTATGTCAATATATTCATTTTTGACAGCTCGGCCGCGCCTAGGGCAACGACATTTAAAAGATCTAAAAAATGATCCGCTGGCGTTAATTCAGTGGCGACAGAATGAGGCAACCAACTTTAAAATTTCACGGCGGTGTGGCTTGCGGATCCACAAGCAAAACATACGCGAGCGTTGTAAGGTATTCCTGTAGTTCTTCAGACAGGACAAGACGATCCAAAATTTTCTCAGCTTGTTCTAAACGCGCCACACCGGATCCTCCAAGGAGCTGCAGTTCCTCGTTACGAATTTAGGTTAAGGTCGAATGTACCGGAACACGGTTCGGTATACCATATTCCGCTATATTCGACCATGATCTAGTATACCATATTCCGCTATATTCGACCATGGTATACCACATCTCGTTAAAGATGTCCACATGGACCTATAGTTCAAAACATTGCATCAGTTAGCTAAAATGCTGGATCCGCCCCTGTACTCTTCCCAGAAAATTCACCCACAGTAAGCTGTATACAGTTTTTAATGAAGTAAATAATGATACTGAAGTTAAAATAACTATTGTACAATTTTAAAACTTTCCATTTGAGAAGAATTGTCTTAAGGACCAATGCACTTTTTATGGTGCTTTCTAGTCACAGAGAACACAAACATCATGCCACATTTAGGACACTTACTATGGCCTGCATTAGCCAAGTGTTCCTGCAACTTACGATCGCCTTTACACTTCTTACCACAAACATTACAATGTACAACAACAAGGTCACTTGGCTCGACATTGAACAAACCATCGACTTCTGATTTTACATTTGCCTTATTGTCCATTGTTTTTAGCATGTGTAAATACAACTTAATGCCAACCCATGCATCTAATGCAGCATAGCGGATTTGACCTTGTTTCAGGGGTAGCTTTTCCCAATTACTCAACTTCACACTTTTTGGCTTATTCAATTCTAATCCTAACAAATTGTTAGCTAATGTTTTCAGGCCCTGACCATGCTCTTTTGTGTAGCCTGATATTTTGGCTAACTCGGCTAGGTCAACAGCCCCTTTACATTGTAGACCTGTGTCCTTTAACAGTTTGATCACATCAGGGCGGATACCACATCCCACTTTACGAATGTTCTCATTGGCTAAAACTTCAGGGAGATAACGAGGGAGGGGCTTTACATGTTTTAAATGACACACCAGGCTGTCTGTTTCAGTTGACAATTGCAATACGGCTGTTTTGTTTTCCTTGCCCCCCAGTTTCTTTTTCACAAACTGCGGTCTCCATTCCATGTCGAAGCCAATGGCCCTACAGTCAGTATCCATGATATTGTTTCTCAACCATGCGTCAGTCTCTATAGGATCATTAGTGTAGGTGACTTGCACCCCTCTGGCTTGCTCAGGTGACCCTTCGATTTCCATTCTTATTGTATAAGGTCTTTGAGGTCTTGAGGGCATACATCTTTCTTGATTATTATGAGGAATTTGCGATGTTTGCTTATAGAAGTTCCGATGTGAACCGTGTTTAAAATGCCTTGGTAACATAATTCAACCTTTTGACCATCAAGAGAGAGACCAACCTCGTACCCAGGGTCTGGAGAGAGACAAAAAGAGAAGTACACACAACCACACACAACACACACACTGAACTGTATAAATTATAATAATTCGTTAGGAATTATTATATAGCTCAGTGAGAAAATTCCTCGCAAAAGAATGTAGTTCCTCAACAAGTTCCTTAGTTCTTAAAGTTCAAAAATTAATTCCAGTTACCACATTCCTGTTTTCACGGATATTCTCTAAGGAAATTTATTCAGGAAAATGAGGAAATTCTGAAATCAAAGACATGGCATTGTGGGATTGTTCGCCATCTTGAATTGGATTTACAAAAAATCCTCTTTTTAATTTCTCAGTCTATCGTACTATTAGATAATATGGCAGAAAGATATAGCTTCAGTCTAACAACCTTCAGGTACGTATTTTTGCCGTTCCGTGGTACATTAGGTTTTACGATTTCTCACAATCGTCACTTTGAACACAGTTAGTAATTAACTGAACAGTATTGCTGAGTCAGCATTGCATGTGATATGTTATAAAAAAGATAGCATTCAAATACTTGCTAGATATTGGTGAAAATTTGGTTGATTGTTAGTATGTAAACCAAGTAAATTTTTAATACACTGCTTGATGAAAAAATATATGTGTATGCAGTATGTATCTTGGATGAAATAATTATTTCTTTGCCATGCAAGTGAACCAACAGGAATATGTGTTAGTAGAAAATGTTTATATCCCCTGCTTCAATAATCCCCTGGACCAGAACTTGTGCAATTAGCTTGGACGTTTTAGGACACTATATTAATATTATGTTTGAACCCATCCACAGTACACATCAGATCAGTTAATTGTGTCATTGATTTCCCCATTAGTCCTTCTGGCAAGCTTGTGCAAATTGAATATGCTTTGGCTGCAGTTGCTGCTGGTGGTCCCTCAGTTGGAATAAAAGGTAGGAAGCCAAATAAGTATCTTGACTAAATCCCCCATATTCTTGAAGAATTTACCTTATAGAACTGACAAACTCCACCACTATATTAATATATTTTCACAAGTACAAGTATTACAAATACAAGTATTTATTCACTGAATCAAGGATGCTTTCTTCATTTCCCATTTTTAGCCACAAATGGAGTAGTTCTTGCTGCAGAAAAGAAACAAAAATCAATATTATATGATGATTCTACAATTCACAAGGTGCTATGAGTATAGTAATTGATATATGGTGTACAATGGCAAGTTACTGTGAGCTTAGACTTAAAATTCTGCCATGCAATCACCATTGTAAATAGCGGGCCCAATTGTCTTTTGTTAATTAGAATTGTATATATACTGTCATTAGTGTGTTATTATTTATCTTCCTATTTTCAATATTAGATTGAGATGATTACAAAGAATGCAGGTTTAGTGTATAGTGGAATGGGTCCTGACTGCAGGTAATGACTTTCATTGTTTTCTCCTAACAAAAATTAATTTGAATGTATGATGTCTGATGGTATTATCATTTTGCTTTTTAGACTTTTGGTGAAACGTGCGAGAAAAATTGCTCTGCAGTATTTCCTCATTTACCATGAACAAATACCAACGTCACAGTTAGTTCACAGAATTGCATCTGTTATGCAAGAATATACACAGTCTGGGTAAGAAACATTTGAAACATAGGGGAGAAAACAGAAAACAGGAGAAACCAGGAAAAAGTTCAGTTAGTTCACTTCTATGTACCACTCTGTACTGTACTCTGAACTATCAGGACCAGGCTTATCTAAACAGTCTCTTATGTATCATTTTATCAGTTTTCTTTTCAAACTTTTTTTTTACGTAGCTAGAGAAAATTATCGGAATATTATTTATACTTAGTATAAACAATGTTTTTATGCACCCGTCGTTTGAACATTAAAGTTTTTCCTCCTGTTGTACTGGAATAACAGGCCACCCAAACTAGTTTCATCAATAGCGATTACAAGCATGGTTAGGATTAACACAGTATAAATAAACAGTACATCATTTATAAATCATTCATCGAACTCAATCCTTATTTATTTCAGCGGCGTACGGCCTTTTGGTGTATCTCTTTTAATAGCGGGCTGGGACGAAGATAGGCCGTATCTTTTCCAGTGCGACCCATCGGTAGGTTTTGAGTATAAATTCATCGTCGCGACCACACAAAGACGAGCGGTGCAAACATGGCTCGTTCAAAATTTGAAAGTTCTTCAAATTCGTAGTTTACTGTAAGCTCGGCGCGGCGCATCAGTAGTCATAAAGTTCATTCGGGCGCCTTGACTGGGTGATGCTGGTGGTTAATATAAGATTACGATTTAATATAGGGAGCATACTTCGCTTGGAAGGCAACAGCTATGGGTAAAAACCATTTGAATGGAAGAACCTTCCTGGAAAAACGGTAATGTAAAACTGTTTTCTGTGTGGATTCGTTTAAAATGCCTTTCACTTCCACCACCCTTATTAGAATAAACATGGTCTCTAATTTTCTCTCTCTCTCTCTGAGAGCAGAGAACTGAGAGGCGAAACATATTTCTTGTAAAACATATATTATAAACATTTCTTGACTTGGCGCTTGAGATTTCTTGATTACTTGAATTCACACGGCAGAGTTGCAAAAAAGCTGCGGGTACGCGGGTACCACCCGGAGGAAGGTTTGCTTTGAATGAGGTTTGTGAGGAAGGTTCAAAGCTGAATGCTCTAATTGATCACATGCGTGTAACAAAATACCGAATATTTCTTTATGCTGGTTGCCGGTTGCTTCAAAACTTGAAATCCTACCGGAGGAAGGTTGAAATCTTTTTGCAACTCTGTCACACGGACCAATGTGGCGAGCCTTCTTACTGATGTAAAGGAGCGAACTAGTGTCTTATGATGGTGTAAGTAAATTAGCTTGTAGGTACACCACGTACATAAGTATTTAATACTGCAAAGCTTTCGGTCCGTTAACCTTGGCCTTCATCAGTGCAAATGATGAAAGCCCGGGTTAACGGACCGAAAGCTTTGCAGTATTAAATACTTGCGAGGTGTACCTAAGTACAAACTAATTTACTTATGTTTATGACTTTGATATACCACCATGCATGGAAAATACCTTTGACATTTCATTGTATGCATTTCCAGGTATAATGATGAATTGGAGTTAGAAGATGCAATACATACGGCTATATTAACACTAAAGGTAAAAGAGATTCTTCTATGAAATCAGTTGTGAATCAGTGAAGTTTCACCCTTCAGGATCTAATGTATTCGTTTCTGTAGACTCGGCATTTCAGTTCAAATCACTGTCTTTAGGGAAGGGTTGAAACTTATATAGATCTATGATATAGCTAATATGGAACGGATTTGTATATCAAATAGTCACTCTTAAATGCAGCTACCTGGACAATCAAACCCACAGTGGTTTTCTTCCCTTGCTTGCCGTGTCAGGAATGCACCTTTTCCGTGCAACGTGTTAGCAGAACACAGTCCCTGGAACTATCACAAAGAGTACACTAAACTGGATATATATACAAAGAAGTATCCTCACATCAAATGACGAGAAATGTGGTTATAACATGCAACTGCCTATATAAAAAAGTCAAAGGTTCGACTCAAGGGCCTTCGTCAGGAGATTTATTTCAAGTGTTCCATTGGGATTGGATTGTTAATCCCCGAAACTGCCGAATATTAGTTCATAGTCCATAATTCATAAAGTATCCGAGCATTGGGATTATCGAGCTTGAATTTGCAGAGGATCACAATCAACCAATGCAAAGCTCTCGCATTAATGAGCTGGGTCGACCAATGGTATCCCACGCTATTTAGCCAATCATGAGCGCGATCAATTGTTCGTAGTTAAGCCAATCAGAGATTGGGTAAATACGTTTATAAAGCAACGCGCCAACTTCGAAAGTATACATTTCACGCATTCAGCTGGATACAGGCAAGACAACACAAGATCGAAGAAATTTTCAGAAGAAATGGCTCGTACAAAGCAAACCGCTCGCAAGTCAACCGGTGGAAAAGCTCCAAGAAAGACCTTGGCTACGAAAGCTGCTCGTAAAAGCGCCCCAGCAACTGGTGGTGTAAAGAAACCTCACAGATACAGGCCGGGAACTGTCGCTCTGCGTGAAATCCGTCGTTATCAGAAATCCACCGAGCTTCTGATTCGCAAGCTGCCATTTCAGCGTTTAGTTCGTGAAATTGCACAAGATTTCAAGACCGACCTTCGCTTCCAAAGCTCTGCCGTAATGGCGTTACAAGAAGCAAGCGAAGCCTACCTTGTTGGTCTGTTTGAAGACACAAATTTGTGTGCCATTCACGCTAAGCGAGTCACCATCATGCCAAAAGATATCCAGTTGGCACGACGAATCCGTGGCGAACGAGCTTAAATCAAAGCTACACAAACTTAATCAAACAACGGCTCTTTTCAGAGCCAACAAATCTTCCAAAAGAAGTAAACGAAGTCGATATAATTCCACACAATTCTACATATCGCCACGACAATTTGTTAATTATAGTGGCCCTAAGCCCAGCTTTTTACTTCTTTGCAACTCCCTGTGCTATTCCTGTGAAAGCAGAAACAGCGGAAGCCTATTCAAAATTGAAGTAGCCTTTGTAATCTCCAAAGTTCTGTAAAATGCAGTGCAAATGCTAAGCAAGCAATTCGTTCTTCAAATTTTCGTCAATAACAATTCACAGCTTTTGTTCAAGCGTGTTTCCGCGCAGTACGCCTACAATGTCGCCCGCCCACGCTTGAAGATTGATTTCGCCTTGTGAAAAAGTCAATATGGGCACTATCAAATTGAGTAGCTAATGGTATATAAATTTTAACTTTCTTTCCAAAAGTTTTTTGTTTCTTTCTTATTGCTAATCCCCAAAGGGGGATAGCTATTTATGCAAGTAACTTCTGGCAGCCTGGGCTTTGTGTACCTCTAAATGGGGGCTTTATTTCTTGCCTTACACGTTACAATACCGAAACTACCTAGGTGTTTCGCACGACACGATCGTACTTATGACAATGTTGATTGTCAACAATGACAATGCTGTAAATGCAAAGATGAGGTATTGATGTAGAAGATATGAAACAGAGTGTAGAGTTGACCAATACAGATGTAAAGTTTTTAAAATAGTAATCTTTGTAACCTTTGCAATGATCCTAGTAATTTTTTAAAACGTTGCCATTATTAGTTGAGTGTCGTGACTTACATGTCAAGTTGGCTGATGTGATAGCCATAACATTTCTCCTTGGCAGTTAACAATGACCTGTTTGAATGCAAAAATTAATACAAATTTATATAAATAAACGTGAACCGAAGCCCTGAGTTCGGGTTGGCACGTGAGAATTTCTAACTGCATGGATTGTAATTAGCTCTCTTGATTTTTTCAGGAAAGTTTTGAAGGTCAGATGAACGAAGAAAATATTGAAGTTGGCATATGTACCGCGTCAGGATTCCGTCGTCTACCGCCTGCCGAAGTTAAAGATTATCTAGCTTCAGTGCTGTAGTATCAGTGACTATAGGTGTTCATTCTACAATACTTTCTATACTGTTTTTGTTATGATATACCGAAATTATAGTAAATAGACCCGACGTCCTGTTCCCAGTCTTCTCTTTTAAGAAAAATCAAAGTTGCTTGTAAATAGGCGCGCGTGAATATGCCTCTGCCGCAGGTCCCTCAGTTTGAATTAACCAGGGGCCGGTTGTTCGAAAGGCGTTTAGCTTAAACGGTGGATAAGCCAAAGTATAAAAATACGCTCATAGATCTTGTAAATGACTGAACTTGCATCTTATGCGTTTAATTTGTACTTCTATTGAAAATTAAACTTTTTACATCAAAATATTTCAGCTCGGTTGTTCAATAATAATAATTTTGTTTTCCATTTTTAACTTATCCACCGTTCCAAGTTAAACGCCTTTCGAAAAACCGGCCCCAGACGCTTATTACTCACTCGCTCATCGCAAAAAACTAATCTCGTCCAATCACAATGCTGGACAGTTTATTTTAATTAGATCATAGTCCTGTTTAGCAAGCAAACCAGCAAGAGTAAGACTTATCAGCTGGCATAATTTACTTAAATTAATATTATCCTTTTGATTATCTTTAATGGCATAAAACACGGAGGGTAACCAAGTTAGACCTCTGGGGCCGGTTGTAATATCAAGCCCGTTTAGCTTAAATGGTGGTTAAGTTCAAAATAGAAAGCAGGTTTATCGTTTTATTTAACAAGCGAACTAAATGTTTTTGACTTTAATACAAAGATACTGTTTACAACTACATATTCAGTGCATAGAATTCAAGTTGACTCATTCAAGAGAGATGTAAGAGTGTTATTTAATTTTGTAAGCGAAACGGGCTTGATACAACCGGCCCCTGATATATACGAGACCTCTTATATGTATATACCACTGAGCTATATAATAATTCCTGGAGGACCGGTTCGTCATTTTTCGGTAACTTCGCCGCCATCTTTTTGCACAAAAAAACATGGCGGATTTTGCCTTCTGCGCACTGCGCAGAAGTTTTGCTGACGCCATATGGTCCCCTTTGCCCAGGGTAATTACCACTGACCAGGCTCAAATCTGAGCCCGCTACGAGAGATGCTCCCCCCTGGTTTATCTAAACAACAGTATTTCCCCCCTGGTTTTTTATGAATATTTTTTTTGCCGTGAAACATGAATTGGAAACCTTGCTGTTTTGTATTTTTCGATTTATTTTTGTGCTACAAAGCGTTGCAATAAGGCGTTTATTTCAGTTCTATACAATCGTGGACGCTGTTTTGCGAATGCCAGAGAAAATATTAATATTAAAACGTAAAAAAAAATTGTGGACGAAGGATTTTTATATACGATTAGCTGACAGGTTATTTTATTTATTTATTTATTTTCATTATTCATACATTTCTGTATAAAATTTTTGAAAATACTTGAATATTTTTCGAGTCTTGTCAGAAATTTGGATTATCTTTCGGATATCAATCGCCGACTAAAGGTTACCGGCAGAAAATATGTTGTTATGTGATGTTTTCCTTAGAACATCATGCTTATGCATATCAGCCCATAACTCAAGGAAAAAAAGGCCAAACCTCATGCAAGATGCTGGGCAGCTGATTATATAGTAATAGTACTTCAAGTCATTTGCATAGGATATTTTCATTCAGGTCATTATAGCTAGCCTAAGTTACCCCTATCTTACTGTATCCCAAGTAATGCATTTTCCAATCATAATCATATTCCAGATAATGCAAGGAAAGGCTATGGTAAATAACAAAAATTTTATTATAGTACCAACTACCAAGAAGAATATGGTACTAGTTGTGCTATTCAACAAATGTCTCATGAATTCATGAAAATGCAACTGAGCCTATTCATTCCTCCATTAGTCTATAATCTATTAACCTTCAATTCCTGATTAGCCCCATGATAATATTCCTTTGAATGGTGGGGAGGGTAAAACTGTCCAGAAGTTGCTGCAAATTGAAAACAAACTGCTCAGTCAATGCATGTCTGTATAAATTTATTTTCCATTTAAATAACTATCTTAACTATGACTAACAAAGTCAACATGGTAAAATTAACAGTTTAATGTTCCAGTAATTTGCAAAAAAGCCATCCCCAAATTCAATAGCATCTTCATCCTAAAAAAGAGAGATCAGACCAAGTTTAACTGTACTCAATAAAGTACACCCAGAGGACAGAGCCAGAGGGGAATAAAAACCATTGCAAACTGATTAACAATCAAGCTTGTAGCTTGATCAACAAGGTGCAAGATGCCAAGAAGTCTATTAAGCCATGATTATTGACTTTGCATTTGACAAGGCAAACAAGATAACATACTAGACTTTTAACAACCACTGTTGAAATCTGACAGTAAAATATTTTGTATCAGCACTCACACAGTCATCATGTTTAATGTTTTAAATTCATCTAAAGGATCAATAGAGAGACTAATAGATTCACTGGGAGGATTGAATATTGATTCATCTTAATTGTTTGGCTGAAAATACTCATGAGTTGGCATTAAATATGAGTGAAAGCTCCAGTGCAAATGCCATAAGAGTTCTATTCAAAAGCCAAAACTGGCAAGACATAGCCAAAACTCAAAAGATCAGTTATTGATCCTTTTTCATAAAGTATAGTTTTTCATAGCGTAACTAAGTCATGTACCATTGATCAAAAAGGCTGCACTCTGCAGCATATTTGCCGTTTTTAACATTAATTTCAAAAGAAATAAACTGCAACAGACGCTTTGGTAGTTGTCTATACCAAAGGCGAAAAACGAAAATGTTGTGAAAACCGGCTTACCTGAGGTAAAAATTGATATCCCGATAGGTGAATTAGGCCATTCACAGCATCATATGTAGAGCGAAAAATCACTTCTCCATTTAACTTGTTGAACAGGGAAAAAGAGTCTTTTTAGATGAAACGCGGAGAAAATATATGCCGAAAACAATACCGAAAACCAAAAATATTTTCATAAAAATCGGGAGGGTGATGGACACGTTTTTGACTTTGTATCGCGGTATGTCAGTGGTAATTACCATGGGCAAAGGGGACCATGTGGCGTCAGCAAAGCTGAAAATCCGCCATCTTTTTCGTTACACTTTTTGGTGGCGAGCCGGTCCTCCAGGAATTATTATATAGCTCAGTGGTATATACTCGACGTTCTAGTACTTTTTATATAATCGCGGGCTCGGCCAAGATTGCAACTGATGGATGGAAGTTGGAACCACTGAGCTATATAATATAGCTCAGTGGTTGGAACAGTTTGGTCATTTCCGTTTTCTCTTTCGAATATCTTGCGATATTTATTCCCACGTTGCATAAGCTGTACTGGCGTTGCATGCTGAGATTTCTCAGGCTAGCGAGCAATCCATCTCTCTTTAACGTCAGAAGTGTTTCGACAGCATCACGTCTTTGCCACGGGACGATTTTACCAAGGAAAACTACCACACAGAATTTCCCTGCGTTGACTAGAATGTCTTCTACTGAGAATGGTGCAACAATTGGGTAATGTACAATTATCGACACCAAAATCAATATGTGGTATTTGAAGTATTCGATTTTTATAATAATCCAGGGTGCCTAATTCTGCTTAATTTGCTACTTGGTCATTTGATGAAGTGAAAGAAAAAGTATAGTTAATTTTTAGACTAATCTCATCGATTTAGAAGTTAGAACAGAGCAGAATTCGATAAATTATGTTAGGACTGGGAGAACTTTATATTTAAATATGTTGATAATTAGTATAATATTCGCCTGGAATGCATCTCATAAACGTATACAAATCCGGCAGTTAGATCTAGAACTTGCATAGCATTCTGAAAATATGCTTTTGCTGTGTTCAATGAAATCACAGTCATTTATAGAATGAATAACTGTAATGTTCCAAGAAATCTTATTGTTTCAATGAAGCCTTTGTGGTATTTTAATCTAAATTAGTATTACGTTCAGTAATATAAAAGAGTAATGATTTTGGTAAATAGTATAGGTGTTTATTGTTTGCATTGGATAATTAAGATTTGTTGAAATTACTGTAATGTATTAAAGACAAGCATTGACCAGTTTATGGGAAAGAAAGGAAAGTCTTGGGATGAATAAACAAGAAACAATTTGTTAATTCAGCAGTTTTAGGACCAAAAGTAAAGTGTAATTGCAAATATTGACCCTTTTGACTGATATTGAGTCATATGCATCTACATACTGTACTTTATAAGTGAAAAAAATCCCTGTTACCAGATTTAAAGTGAAAGTATTGTGAACACCTATTAGTTATTACCTGTCATTATGTAAATGTTATAATAAATTCAAAACATAAAACAAATGCAAATCAGTTGGGGAAATAAATATTCATGTTTACTGGCCTAGCTTGAAAAATTGCAAAACAGAAAAGAAATTTGAACTTTGGACAATTATTTTATCAGCTTCTATAATCTGCTTTCCCACTACAATCTGTACCTGTTTTTTATACTAATGTGTCTACAATATTTGGAATCTCTAAACATGTAAACTCTTTGATTTCTTTTGCTTTAGCCCTGATGGTCAACCATTATCCAAAAGTGCATTGAAGAAACTGGAAAAGGAAAAAGAGAAGGCAAGAAAAAAAGCAGAAAGGCAGGCCCAACAGGTGCATACCAATATTCTAGAGGGGTTAATTAGATAATATACAATACAATACTCAACTGAGTTCCGATTAATTATCTTAGAGAATGTTCTTTCATTCACCCCAATTCATTAAGTGAAATAAAACATTGAATGAAATGAAGTGTAATAAGCTGTACAGTCACTATGTTAATGCATTGATTTCATTCACTGGAAAAAAATTTTTCTGGGTGTCATTCTTATAATTAGAATACTTAATAAAAGAACACTTGGGTACATACACTGTAAGCACTAACCACCCAGCAATAAAATTTGTTTCATTGCAAATTTCAAAACTATAAATTTCAAACTATGTTACCTTGATTTTAGGCTGAACAGGCTGAAGCAAATGAAGCCGAGGTAATTATTAATTACTAATGTCATAAACTTAAAAATATAATGCCTTTTAAATGCAAGACCCACATTTATAAATCTTACATAGAATATAGTGAGGAGCTATTAATTTTCTATTATAAGCATTTTATTAACATGCAGTAAATTTTAGGACGTCTCTAAAGATTGCTATGGGAATTTACCTTTGAATCAATCTCATGAAAGGACAGGTACAGTGTATATCTATGCTAAATAATAGGGTCAATTATGGTCTCAGTAGACTTACTTACTTATAATACAGTCAAACACAGATTGCATATGTTAGTGACTAACTTTGTCAATATTTGTAGAACGAGTTTGGACAAAGGTGAAAGATCTCCTCCCAGAGAAAGCTGGTGAAAGAGTATTAGTCCGTGGTCGTCTGCATACATCTAGGGGGACTGGTAAGAAATGTTTTGCACTAAGTCCTTAAGGATAACTAAGCATGAATGTTTCATTCAATAATTTGAAAATACTACATCAAGTTTGCTATAGTATAGCCCTTGTGTTTCTCAAAAGAAATCAAAATGCATTTTCCCGGGGAGGGGAGGGGGGGGGTTGGGATATTATAAATGTAACTTATTTATAACAGATTAGAGAAAAATTACCTTCATGTAGTATCAATTTTACACTGACATAAGAATACTTTCTGTTTTAGGAAAGCAATGTTTTGTTATTCTACGGGAGAGGCAATTTACTGTTCAAGCCATCTGTGCAGTCAGCGAGACTATTAGTAGACAGATGGTAAAATTTACGGCAAAGTAAGTTTTATATTAATTTGAATAAAACACTGTATATATATATAGATATATATACATCTATATTTAGTATATGATATAATGCTTTTATTTAATTCACATCCAATAGCCATGTAGTACTTAAAAGCGAGCAATTGTTGAGGACCCCGTTTTTGTACAGTGCTAAATTTGATTTTCACTTTCACCTCGATGACAGGGGCTATATATCTAGATTAGGAAACATTTAAGTTTCTCACTACATTAAACGAACTTAATAAAGTTACTGTGATTAAACCATTTCTGATGGACCGATTCAACACTTCCCGCGTTTTGAATTCTGTATAATGTATACCATATAACAAATTGAATTATATCTTATTATAGTGTCAGTAAAGAATCGATCGTCGATGTAGAAGGGGTAGTTCAAAAACCCGACCAGAAAATTCAGTCTTGTTCCCAATCTGATGTGGAAATTGTTGTTGCTAAGGTATTGTGGGCGTTAAACACTCTCAAAAAAATACACACTGTGTTCGTTTTCGGTCTGCATCAATGTCTTGTATCCCTAAACCAATCGGTCATAAATTCATCATACGTTATAAAGATCTATAGACTATATTCTATAAGGCCGTCCCTGGCCACTTAATATGAGGGGTGTATATTCAAACACATCGCTTCGAAATGACTGAAATTGGTCACGGTCCACGAACGGGTAATACGTCCAGACATAATTAATTTCAAGTTTCGGTACACTTAACTTCACGTGTTGTCCTTGAGTGCCGTGTGTCCTTGAGAACCTACGTGTTGTCTTGGAAATGAGATGTTTATCAAACTAGCAGGTGCCTTGATGGACTTTAGACCCACTAATATCTAAAAGGGCCCATACGAAAATCTATAAAGTTAGCCGTTTTGTGCAATTGTTATATTTCAGGCGGGTGCATGAGAAGGTGTAGAATTCAAAATGTCGCGCCAGTCGCGGTGTAATCCGATGACGTTTACAGCGGTTTCTTTGATTGATCTCAACCGCTGACTCTCACCGTAATTTTATGTTCCCGACCGTGGGACGTCACCGTCACCCTGACGTGAAACGTACGTAGCACCTGTCGCGGAGCGACGTAAGCGACGCAAACAGTATACTTCTACTGTTTATGTAAAATGGATATACCCTTCAATTTCATCTCTTTATATAACAACATAAGTTTATATAACAACGCCAGCCTATAGTTACAATAGGGCATGGGTATGGTTATGTGCATACGAATTTTAAAAGGGAATGTACTCCTAATTTCACGGCATATTATCCAACGTGTGCATGTGCATGTCGATATTAATTTTTTCGATAAGCCCATGAATTTGTTGCATGCTTTGACTATTTGTTTTAATTCGTTTATTTTTTCCTATATTTGCGTTCATTACTTAGGCGCGCCCACAATTTTGAATTGCCAAAATCCAGTACAAAATTATTCAGCAAGATAAATACCGTATATCAGTATAATGACCCGATCATGCATGTACGCGTTTTTGTTTTACACGGATAAAACAAAGACTCACAATTGTCGAACATGTTGTACAGTCCTTGCGCAAAAATTGATGCCTTGACTTTAATGAAATTACTCTTTCGAGCATTTATAAATTGACATGCGGGTGGCAGAGTGGAAACAGCTGCTGATTGATGCTCAAGGTTCCTTTATAAGGGCAAAACGTCATAACCATTCATATATTGCTTTTAAACCTTTTACCGACACAGCAGGAAGACAAAAACTTTTGCTAACTGGCAACAGCCTTTACTTTTAATGATCTGTTGTGTGTGTGGAAATATATTCGTCGATTGTAAGATTTTTCCTCGCGTTGTCGATTTCACTGCCTGGTGCAGTTGGTTGAGAGGATGTTCATTTGTAAATAAGTTGAAAGAATCGGTCGATTTCTGTCGCCGTTTTTCATAAACTATAAAGCAACTGCAGCAAATATACTAAAGACGTCATTATAAACGTAGAAAATTTAACCGGTAGTCTTTGAAAATCGTTTTTAGAGATCGTATTTTGAAGTCTCGTTGTAAATGACCTTCAGCCGACATCTTATATATACAGTGTAATTTTTTCACAATTTTCTTAATTAAGAGAGGCACAATTTATATGCATTATAATTAATGCCTTTAACGAACATGGAAGAAAAGTCCAGCCTGCTTGCATGAACAAGAAACAAAATTTACATACTGTGTGAATTTAACTTGATATACTGAAACGGGAACGATTTGAATTGCATCGAAATTATTGTAGCTATAAAGCGGTGTTGGAATTTTGCGAAGAATTTCTAAAGAACGGTTCAAAAAAGAAAAGGCGGTCTCGTATTTGGCACGAGTCTAGTTAAACGTCCAGATATACATCGTAAAAAGGGACTGGACTAAAGTAGTCTTGCTAAAAAATTCATGTCTGAACTGAACACTACAATTGCAGGTGAAGTAAAACGGTGTAACATTTTCTTTGCAACCGTTTACTGGACACTGCCATCGACTGGCGTTCATCTTTACAACAATATAACACTCATTGTGGTAAGCTTGGTAGTTTCTCTTTCTGGAATCATCGCAAATGTTCTTGTTGTAATCTGCTACGTGAAGAACCCTCGTTTACGCACATTGTCCAATATTCCGCTACTTTCGCTGGCTTTCAGCGATTTGCTTGTGAGCGCCGTAGTACTGCCCCTTTGTGTGGCCAAGTTTATTGAGGAGATATACGGTATACGTAATTGTATTCTATGGGCTTCCAAGGGGCTTGCGACGTATTTCTCAATTGGAGTTTCGCTGTTGTCCGTAATTGTTATAAGCGCTGAACGTTTCATCACATTGGCGTATCCTTACCGGTATCAGGCGATTCTGACAAAGATTCGCATGAACATGGCTGTTGCTGCAGTTTGGATTGTGATTTTTGTTGTGGTAATTTCAAATATAATTGGCTTGATACCTTTTGACGTTCTTCAAGCAATTGCCACTTCGATTACAGGGCTATGTATTTTCTTTATGCTTATAGTTTGGATCTGGGTTTACAAGCTGCTTAAAAACCATGTAAGAAAGATCAACACAAGCCATAGCCCATCGGCCGTATCGAAGCCGGAGACCTCGCAACAGCAATCATACAGAAACACCCGTGCTAGTGGTGTCATTGTCTTCGGTCTTATAATCTCCTATATTCCCTCCGTTGTCATGCTAGTTTACTTCTGGACCGAACCGGAAAGCTTTACGGGAATCTTTCTTGTCTCTCCTTGGGGTGAAACGCTTCTCCTCTCGCATTCTTTGTTCAACCCACTGTACGTGTTTTGGAGGAAATCCACATTTAGGCTAACCGCTGTTAGTTTTATTCGTCGATGGACGACTCCAGGTGTAGAATAAGTTTTGATTTGGCGCAGAATACGTATAATATCAAAAATGTAAGGGCTGCATGCGTAAGTCATAAGAACTTAATTTTCAGCATATTTTAGTCTGCGTTTGTTGACCTAGAAGTTGAAAGATATAGTGTGGAAAAAATAAGTGGAAAACAGCTTTAACTATAGAAATGGTTTTCCTGTCCTAAAATTTTGTTAAATCCCTAAATTTAACGTCATGCATGCACACGCTTTCGCACTTTGCTGGATTGATGATTGCTGTTTTTGGATATTTTATCATTTTTAGAGTATTTTTAGTAATTTGTTGACTATATATGCAATATATTAATACATTTATTGTCAAAATTAGATAACTCCCCTTCTAGCGTAAAAAAACCCCGCAATGCGTGCCTTACACGCGTCACGTAGGAATCTGTCAGATCGAAACTGATCGAAGGCATGCGTGGTCTCTACGCAGTGAGAAAAGTGCCCGTGAAGTGCGAAAATAATGCTTGTGACAGACACTTCATAATAATAATAGTAATGTCGGTGTGCAGTAAGCACGTGTCCGTCTTCGATTGGTTTCTTTGATTGGTCTCAACCGCTGACTCTCGTCGTAATTTTATAGTTCTGACTTTGAGCCTGCGATCATGGTATGTTATTATAACGTTAAACCATAGACTATCGAAGGGGAAATACTACGAAACGAAGACTATCCCTTCGATAGTCGATGGTAAAACTTAGCACCTGTCGCAGAGCGAGGTGAGTTACGCGAACAGTATATTTTTATTGATATAACCTGCAATTATATAGAGAATAGTATACGCGGTATCATTCTCAGCACGAGAAAAAAATTCCGTATTTCCAAGCATCCGTGTATTTTTGTTTTATTATATAATAAAAAATTGTTTTTTGAGAATTTTCTAACCCCTCAGGGCGCTTATACCTGCTTCCTGATTAGTGGATCAAACACGATAATCGCACAGTGGTATTATTGCTTTTCACAATGGCGGATTTGCCAATAAAACACTGCATATTCTATAATAAACGTGTTTTTATCTAACAACGCCGGCCCATAGTCATAGAAGTAAGAATATGATGCGGTAGTACATTAATAGCATGGCACTGTAAGGCAGAATTTCTAATTTCAAAGTAGCCATATGACAATACATGTGTCGCAATATTATTTTTCTAAATTATATTTATTGCTTTTGTCGACTTGTTTTGTTTTTTTGCCTATTTGCGTTGATCAGTCGCCGGCGTCAGACAAATTGCCATAATGGAGAACAATTAATCAGCAAGATATATATTGTGTTTAGCTCCGTCTTTTTTAACGATCATACAGATTTTCAAGTGAGAAAAAGTTACAAAAATACCGCGCCAATCAAAGTGATTTTTGGTCGAAAAGTTTCATTATTTCACTTATTGGAAAATTGCAAGTTGGTCGTTTATTATATAATTGTGTGTCTACTGTCTTAAATTTGATCAACTTAAGTAAACATTTAGATTTTGACCTGAAAGTGTTTGATAACATGAGCTGTCTTCTTATACACGCGGAAAAACAAAATATTGTCACTGGTATATTCTTTAAATTGTCGAACGTGTTTTACTGCCTCTTCGCGAAAATCCTTCGCCTTGAAAATGATTTTGAACACTTAAATTAACACGCAGGTGGCAAAGTGGAAACAGCTGGTGTTAAATTAATATTTTTAAAGTTTCTTGGTTGCAAAAGCGTCATAAATATGCATGCATGCATATTGCTTTTAAACTTTTTATCGACAAGAGGGAAGACGGCCAACTGCATGTGTGCCAACTCACAACAGTTTTCCTTTAAATATTATGTTGTGTGTAGAAACTCGTCGATTGAGTCTGTGATATTGAGTGAGTGATGATGAGTCGGTGAGGACGTCATTGACATTGTAATTGTAAACGTTGAAGTACTGTAGTTTTTGCATAAAATCGTCGAGGTTTACCTTGTACATCATTTCACCGAATTTCGAATGTCGATGTAAAATATTTTCAGCCGACAACTTTACAGTAACAGTGTTATTTATTTCGGAACTCGTGATTTAACGATAGAAGAAGAGTCCAGCTTACTTGTAGAAATGAAAAACAGAAAAACTGTGTGCGAAATTTAACTTGATATACTGAGGCGGGACCGATTTGAATTGGATCGAAGTTATCGTAAATCTTGCTAGAAATTCATGGCTGAACTGAACACTACGATTGCGGGTGAAGTAAAACGGTGCAACATTTCCTTCGTAACCTTTTACTGGACACTGCCAGCAACCGGCGTTCATCTTTACACCAATATAGCACTCATAGCTATTTGCTTGTTAGTGTCTCTTTTTGGAATCATCGCAAATGTTTTTGTTGTAATCTGCTACGTGAAGAACCCTCGTGTACGCACGTTGTCCAATATCCCGCTACTTTCGGTGGCTTTCAGCGATTTGCTGGTGAGCGCCGTAGTACTGCCCCTCCTCGTGGCAAAGTTTATCAAGGAGATATACGGTACACGTAATTGTATTTTATGGGCTTCCAAGGGGCTTGCGACGTATTTCTTATTTGGGGTTTCGCTGTTGTCCGTAACTGTTATAAGCGCTGAACGCTTCATCACTTTGGCGTATCCTTACCAGTATCAAGCGATTCTGACAAAGATTCGCATGAACGTGGTTGTTGCAGCAGTTTGGATTGCGACCTTTGTTGTGGTAATTTCGAACATTGGCTTGATATCGTTCAAGGTTCTTCAGGCAATTGCCACCTTGACTATAGGGCTATGTATTTTCTTCATTCTTGTAAGTTGGATCTGGGTTTACAAGCTGCTTAAAACCCATGTAAGAAAGATCAACACAAACCATAGGCCATCGGTCGTATCGAAGCCGGAGACCTCGCAACGGCAATCATACAGAAACACTGGTGCTAGTGGTGTCATTGTCTTTGGTCTTATAATCTCCTATATTCCCTCCGTTGTCATGCTTGTTTACTTCTGGACCGAACCGGAAAGCTTCACGGGAATCTATCTTGTGTCTCCTTGGGGTGAAACGTTTCTCCTCTCGCATTCATTGTTCAACCCACTGTACGTATTTTGGAGGAAATCCGCCTTCAGGGAAACCGCTGCAAGTTTTATTCGTCGATTTACATGCCACGCACGACAGATCGACGGACGAATAAGTATTGATTTGAGCAAGAATAGCATGCAAACTCAATCACTAGCTGCAGTTATATAAAAGAAGAACACTGTGAAGTTTTGTAAGGAAGTGTTGTAAAATGGCATGCAGTGACTAAAATATATAGCTTTGCGAATTTTGTAAACGGTTGTATTACAATCCACTTGATATAACTGATGTTATATAATGTTTTAACTTCGTTGTTTACTTTACAAATTTTTTTGCAATTTTGTTTTGCTCTATATAGCACACGGGTGATTGATTTGCCCAGCGTTAATATTCTTTGACACGTTATAGATTGTGCTACCAGGCTACCCTTCCAAGCTGTCCGCTTGTAGCAGACCGACCTGCTATCATTTACTGCATGTCACGCAAGGTGTCGCGCCAATTATCCAAAAAACGGTGTCAAAAGTTTTTGGGTTTTTTCAGGTGTTTTGTATTAGTCAAGCATTTCCAAGATTGCCCCTTCAAATCGAAGATGCATCTCGACCTGAGTCTGAAGAGGTATAAGTCATGAATATCGTGGGTTTATTCTCTCAATTATTCCAGCTACAATTATATACCGTCCACCTTGATTTTGAAATTAATTCCCCATTGCTTCACAATGTTTAGTATATGACAGTTTCATCACAATGTTTAGTATATTACAGTTTATCGCAATGCTTAGTATATGACAGTTTATCACAATGTTTATATGACAGTTTCATCACAATGTTTAGTATATGACAGTTTATCACAATGTTTAGTATATGACAGTTTCATCACAATGTTTATATGACAGTTTCATCACAATGTTTAGTATATGACAGTTTCATCACAATGTTTAGTATATAAAAGTTTCATCACAATGTTTAGTATATGACAGTTTCATCACAATGTTTAGTATATAAAAGTTTCATCACAATGTTTAGTATATGACAGTTTATCGCAATGTTTAGTATATGACAGTTTCATCACAATGTTTAGTATATAAAAGTTTCATCACAATGTTTAGTATATAAAAGTTTCATCACAATGTTTAGTATATGACAGTTTCACAATGTTTAGTGTATGAAAATTGCAATCATTTACACTCCACATGCCCCCACTCAAACTCAAGTTTTTATACAAACATTATTCCGATTAAACTACTATTTTCATAGTTTTGTTGGGAAAGTTTACTTATATACATCGACTATCAAAAAACGCGACTTTTTTATAGGCACCACAGGACTTTCTATGCGATGTAACCTTAAGCATTGTTTCCTCTGACCCTTTCATCTATGCATGCTTTCATGTATGCCAAATTTGTGTTCTTGAAACATTGGGTAACGAACTGTTTTAGGAATCTGGACTGGCCACTGTTGGTCAAGACGTAAAGTTGGATTATCGATATATTGATTTGCGGGTAGGTGACAACATGTTTGTACGATATATATAATATAGTTACATGTACAATAATTTACAATTCAATTTACAGTCTCCTGATTGGCCGTCACACTGTTTCCGTAAAGGACGTCGCGAATATCGTCACTAGAAAATCGTATAATCACATTGCATATTTGTTATATTACAGACTACAACTAATCAAGCTCTCTTCCGAATTGAAGCTGGTGTTTGTCGATTTTTCCGCGATTACCTGACATCTCAAGGCTTTGTCGAAATTCACACGCCAAAAATTATCTCAGGTAATTAGATCGCGTACTAACAATTCTTCAAAAGCGCTGTTTTGCAATGGTGGGCTTTAGACGAATAGGGCTGTTAGTGAAGTTACAGCGTTCTCATGCACTTCTAAATAACTTTCCTTAAGGCCCGATTACACACTTGCACTTTTAGGTGCAATTTTAGGTGCAATTTTATGTGCGATTTTCTTCTTTTAGTAGATGTGAACGAGTGACTTGTTACGAATGCTCTGATGTATAAGAGTTCTTACTTGAACATCCGTAACTAATTCAATCGTTCACATCTGTCAAAAGAAGAAAATCGCACATAAAATCTGAGCAAAAATCGCAAGTGTAAACAGGCCTTCAGAAAAGCTTGACTCTATATCAAGGGGAGAGAGGAATATTTTTTCTCTATCTTTTTCTTCTTTGTCTCAGCTTATTCAAAGCATCCTTCCCCGCGGTAAAGAATATGCATATTAAAATTGTGAGAGCCCTGGTGAAGTATATGTGTCAAGGCTGTTATCTTTTTTATTCGACTTTCGTCTTGCAAAATTTATCCTATATATATAAATAAAAGAAAATGGCGGCCAAATACTTGCTTTTTTAGTATAAACAACCAGACTAAAAGTGTAAAATTATGTATGTATTCAAAATGAACGTAATCTTTAACATTCAAAGGTGTATTTGGATAAAACTTTTCGTTGGTCATATTGATTAAAATACAGCTCCAGTATAATACTGATTTGAGTTTTGTTGTTTTAGCCGCTAGCGAAGGAGGAGCCAACGTTTTCAAAGTTAGTTACTTCAAAGGTAAATATTTTATTCTTGTTTACAAGATATGGACTACGTGCGGAAAACGTGTGTACTGCGCCTAAGTTTTCTTAGGAATCGCCTGAATACTGCTTATGCGGCGGCCGTGACGGGCCTGGAAAACAAAGCGCGCATCGCTCGCGCGGGCGAAACGGATATAATAGGACCTCTTTTCCTTGCTTTTGACAATAGGAAGTGCCTATCTGGCCCAGTCTCCGCAGCTGTACAAACAAATTGCAATTAGTGGTGACTTTGGCAAGGTTTTCACCATCGGAGGAGGTAAAGTGAAGTAATTCTGATATTTACTGTTAGCTTATATTATATAGCGGCTTACATAATATATAAGCATGGAACATTTATTATTTTTACCTATTCCAAAAAGCAAGCTTTCACATTGCATAATTCTCAGCTGAGATACAATATTCAGTTTAATCATACATCATGTATTTAACTAGAACTATGGAACTTATCTCTCTTGGTTTGTACCATGCAGCCATGTATAATTTGTTTAAAATTAATGCAGAAATGAAACAGCAAGGAAATATTCACCGAGAAATATTTGTAAAATGCTGATGTTTGTACAGTTAGCTTGTCCGGGTTTTTTCCGTGTTGATTGATACTTTTTTTAATGATCAGTTTTTAGAGCTGAAGATAGCAATACCCACCGACATTTAACAGAGTTTGTTGGTATGGATATTGAGATGGCCTTTTACGAGCATTATCACGAGGTAAGTATAAAAATTCTCGCACGCAATGGAGAATTCTGTATGACTGGTCCTTATGCGGTCAGTGACCCGCAGTGCCGGACCGTTGAGTTTTGGCGGAGAAAATTTCAAATTTGGCATGAAAATTGAGCGGACCGTGATGATTTTTAGTAACAGATAATAAAAAATATAATATAGATTAAATTTAAAACATAGGACCTGTTAACAACTATCCACTCTGCAATGCCAATTCGCCGAATATTGTTCTCTTCAGGCTGTCAAAGTGATTGGGGAGACATTCATTGCCATTTTCAAAGGACTTCGTGACAAGTTAGTACATGGTTTTCGGTGACCAATTTTTCTACCCATGCGAAAATGTTTTGTGTGAAAGTAAACTAAACACATTCTTTTAGTTTCCAACAGGAGATTGCAACAGTCCAAAAGCAATATCCATCGGAACCGTTCAAGTTTCTCGAGCCTCCGTAAGTTTTACCTCTTTATTTTTTTTAGCTTCATCGTGAAATTACCGTAGTTTTGGACAAAATGTGTATACTGTTGAAACGGCTAGGTTTTAAAACTTTTTTGCATTATTTTCTTGTTTACGAAACTGTGCTGAACTCCTTTCTTTCAATAAGAATGTAGCTATGTAACATCTTTCACACATTGTATATGAAGTCTACGAAACATAATTGTTCCAAAGCACGGGCGTGAAAAGTGGAGATATAACACCCCTTGATTTTTTATAGTTTAATACTTGAGTTCAAAGAAGGTGTGAAAATGCTCAGAGAAGCCGGTATTGAAATGGGGGATGAGGAGGATTTGAGGTACAATACACAAATATGAGCCCTTTGGCAATTTCTCTACTGGAAGATGTTGATTGGGGTTACATATGAAATTGCTGCCGGCAACGTATATAACCGTTGGACATTACTTTTGAATATTTTAAATCCTTAAGGCGCCTATCTTGCATTCTTTGTATGATTTGCATTCAGTTCCCCAATACTGTGTGTTAAAATTTCTCTTCTACTCATTGTAGTACTCCTAACGAAAAACTCCTTGGACGACTCGTGCGAGAAAAGTACGACACTGACTTCTATATTCTGGACAAGTATCCTTTGGCCGTCCGCCCATTTTACACCATGCCTGATCCGCATAACAAGGTAGAATCTTTTGCCATTGGAATTTCTTATATCAAATATCAAGTAAATATTAAACGACCAAACAGTTGTAGGGGGCAATAAGGCTTCTTTTTAGTACCGGGTAACCTAGCTGGTACTAATTTCGTAAGTATTTCACTAAGTATGTAGCTATGTATAGGCTACGTATAGTGATGAAGTTCTACAAGACAAAAAAACTGCACTAATTTGCAATGTTTAATAACGAAATTATATGATAATAAACGGTGTCCATAACCGGGAAAAGTCAATGAGGGGTGTTTTTCAAAAGCCAAAAACTATTTCAGGATAATAATAAACAAGATGCCCGCTAGGCATTAACCTCGCGTTGCTTGTGCTAGGCATGGAGCTCTAGGCCATCCGGAGAAGGGAAATGCCTTTGTTAAAACTGAACTCTGATTGGTGGTAGTCCATCTATTATAAGAATAGGCACACAATGTGTGGATGTGTCCGCTCCTTGTGTTAACAAACAGAGAATCATGCAGATAAACAAACAGATAAATGTTTGTGGCCGCAAGTGTAGTCAATTGGATTTTAGAATTGGATGGTTCAGCGTTTCGCTTTCAGCCAGCAAAAACTGTCGCCATCCAAAGCATCCTTTCTGTATTTACTGTTTCAATCGCGATACCGCAATACGTGCATGACTCATGAGGAGCGTCGGCTATTATAGTCATCGACATTCAGTGTTTCAGCATGCCCAGCGGGGATGCGCATAACACTAGGGATCTGAGCCTGGGGATACCCAAAACACGGGTATCACATACAGCTCCCTGGCGAGTCAAAGGATTATCGATAGCACGTTGGCTATCTCCATGCCTTTCTCTTCCATTGCATAAAGCTTCCTGGCATGTCAAGCAATTGTCGACAGCACGTTGACCGTCTCCTCGCCTTTCTGTGTTACATACAGCTACCTGGCGAGTCAAGGGATTGTCGTTGAAAAACAAACGAAGGATAGCCATATTTCTCAAAGAGCTTGTCGAAGTTGCTCGCTATTGATCAGGATTCAGGAATAGAGAAGCAATGAGATTGAAACACAAAAACAGCAGGGCGAGCAGATCATGCGTCGTGGCAATCACGCCACGATCACGCGCTTAATTTCGCATTCAGTTTTCCAAATATGGCGCCGGATCTTGGCCTCAACCAATAAAATTCTCGACACGACAGAAAAATAAACGCTGGGCAAATTAAGACCTCGCTGCGCTACGCACGCGAGGTAAAAATTCCGATTCGGGGTTGGTGGCACTTCTAATACGCCTGACGATGGTAAAAGCAATGGATATTCATGCATGCAATTAATCAATGTTTTTTCCACTTCGTCCAGATGTACAGTAATTCTTACGATATGTTTATGCGTGGTGAAGAGATATTGTCTGGTGCCCAGCGAGTGCATGACCCTGAACTTCTCACGGAGCGAGCAAAACTTCATGGTATAGGTATGTATGCATTATGTTCATAGACAGTTTAACTTGTAGGAACTCTTAGAAAATTGCATTTATATATTATTAAGTAGTTTTGATTCCAGCAGGAGGACACGAGTTCCATTTTTTGCAACCTCCCCGGGTTGGTCGTTTGTTTTCCGCCGTCAACATTTAACTTTGTTTTGAATCTTCAGAACTGGATAAAATCAAGTCTTACATTGATTCCTTCCGTTATGGATGTCCTCCTCATGCTGGTGGTGGCATAGGTAAGTGGCATTAATATAACATTAAAATAGATCCCTCTTTTGCCTCATGAATGGCAACATATTTTACCGCATCGAGAAAAAATTGTCAAATTATACAATGTTGTGAAAAAACTACTGGGATTTCAGCTCTCGACCACGTTTGGTCGCATCGTTTAACAAAAGATAGCCTTCGGTAAATTCCCCAGGTAGAGGGGTAAAAGACCCTTGGTACGAGATAGAGCGAGGTTGTAGTTTTTGCATAAGCCCGTTTTGCACTAGGCGAATTTATTCGCCTAGTGGAGAACAGGCTATACATACGTCTTCAATGATGGGGATATTCAGGCGAAGCAAAGGGCATGTAAACCTTGAACATGCCCCTACTTAGCATGTACATCCAATTTCACACAATCTTTCCATGTTTGGAGCCAGTGTATATTTTTATATTTGATTTTCTTATTGGATAAAAATATTGGGTAGTAAATTTTCACTTCATATATCCCTTTGTGCAGTCTCGCATGGCACACCTTAGATAAAATTAAACCATTTCACAGCTTATTTGTTCGGTCAGCTCCCTAAACGTAAACAGTCTAAGAAACGCTCGTTAATCCAGTAATTTTTCGCATATAAAGCCAGGTTTTCATATGTCGTAATTCATCGATAATGTCTTTCAATAAAATACATACATACAGCTGTATACTTCGTTGATCATCGTGAATCATAATGAATCGTAGCGCATCGCTGATGAAAACTAGGCGTATAATAGTTTGCTTATGTGTTGGTTGACCTTTTTTGATACACACTTTGTTACGATCGCCGAGAAAACACGCGTTTTTATTTCTTAGGTTTGGAACGGGTCGTCATGCTTTACCTCAATCTGGGTAATGTACGCAAATCTTCCATGTTCCCACGTGACCCGAAGCGAATCACTCCTTGAACGTTGTTGAAGTTGAGACAAATATTAAAAGCTTTTATCGACGATAATTATTTATCTCTTGTCCCCTAATATTTTTGTCACGAAAAATCCTTGCCATAACTCATTGGCATGCAAACATATGATCACGTAACCTATTTTAATTAAATTTCACAATGCACTTAGCTGTAATAATTCTTATATGCTGTAAAAGTTTCGAGCAATGTTTAAATTCAAGGCTGTTCATATGATCACATCTTAAGAGGATTAATTTCTCGCAGTTCTACTTTTTTTCTGTTGGAAGAAGTTACCAGCAATGATTTTGCAACATTGTGTAAATTTACAAGATGTGTGAAACCGAATTCTGAGGAAAAAGTCTAACATTGGCCTCTAAACTGCAGATAAAAATTATCGACCTTGGCCCAGTTGTATAAAAGGCTAGTTAACTTCTAATTGTAGTTAAGGACAGAAATGCCCAATCGTTTATTTCTACTTCTATCCTGGCAAGTGGGACCATATGAACAGCCCATTAGTAAACAATAAATTTTCTTTGAATTCTGAAACTGTTTATATTGCTTTGTCTTTTGGAAGAATACGAAGACTTCTTGGACACGAGTGAAGCTTATAGGCCAGTTCACTCGGGCGATTTTTTCTGCGATTTTCCTCCTCTGATAGATATGATCGGATAAGTTACCGGATGACCACGCATATAAGAGCATTTGATATACACCAGGACTTCATAATCTCGCTCTTTTGCATCTATCAAAAGAAGGTAACCGGAAAGAACCTGTGGAGAAACCGGTATTTAGATCTTGTGAGAAGTATCCGTTCGGCTCTGTTAATACCTAAAGGACTGAACCATAGAGAAGGGGATGTTTTAGTACCATAGTTTCATTTATGGAAATTATGTTATATGGTCATCACGTGGATGGATGGTCAAAGTTGTCTATTTCCAGAAAGTCCCACTCAGCGGTTGCAACAATATAAATATGCGCAGATATGGCTTGACTTGATATCAAAGAACTAGTCAGTTGATATCCACCATATAGGTGCCGAATATTTTGTGTCAATGGAAGGAGATTCGTCTGTTTCCCTGACCAAGTTTATTACCACAAATGCATGTAGATATGTTGGGGTGTCTATACACGTTTTGCAAGTTACCAAAGTTGCGGTTAGGATGATTCGTCAGACGTTTTGCAAAGGTATTGTTGCCTTATCAGTGTTCAAAAGATGCAATTGCGCTGTAAACAGCGTTCTATATCAGATATCTGTACCACTGCCCCATGCTAGTTTATATTATCACAGTTAATAGAATATGCACGGTTTAAAGACAAGTAAATAAAAGTACGTATACAACTCATTAACAATGTTTTTGTCCAGGTTTATGCAAAAAATGGTTCCTTCTCGTCACGTGTCTGTTGTATTTTAGCCAAATTTACTAATGGCATTCGTTTTACTAGTTGCTAAGCTCCTCAACCTTTACTTGAAAAATATGTTAATTAGAAGATTGCTATTGGAAATACAATAGACATGTGATGAGAAAGGAACAATTTTTTGCATAAATCACCTACCTTAACATAATGAGTTGTATATTGTTGTATACTATGGTATAGGACTATACTTTCCAAAGCCGATGGCGGTATTTTCGTTTTTATTTGTCAAATACAAATATTTGCCCGACTATTTTTACACATTTAACAGTAACTAGGCCTAGGCTAGGGAGGTTGGCCGTATTAGGTTTAGCGGAAAACATACACCGACACCCCAATACCAACTTCGTGATTTGATAACCTCTTCTTTATATAGTCATTTATAACATTCGATTGTCAATCTCAGCACTTGATTGAAATCGACCGGTGTTTATACATGAAGAATCACGCTGAGTTCGTGGGCGGAAAGCTAATTGTCTCTATCTACATAACATATTTTCCCTATTTTGATTAGATTTTTGTAAATAGGGGATATATTATGTAATGAGCAGTCGAAGATTGAATCGCCCTTCGTAGAGATCGAAGTGCAAACTGCGTCGTAACACATGCGACTCGAAATGGCTGAACCTAAACATATCCTCTCGGAATCAATGTTCAAGGCGTTCCTTGTTATTATTCTGTCGTTGCAAGGTATTTTGTCTGCTCGAACGGTCCGTGTGCGAATAAATGTAACAAGACAAACGAGCGGTGATATACTGCTGTTTGACGAAGATAAAATTGACTGTGTCTCGTTAAATGCTGCATGTAATAACGGAAGAAGTACGAAGCCAAACGAGTGCAAGAGCTGTAAATGTGTGTCGAGGGACACAACCTACGTTTCAACCAAGAACCGGTGTATCAATGCTGACGACACAACGATTCCAAACTGCCAAATATATCGGCAAAGGCAAACACCGGTGTTAAACGGAATCGTCAAGGCCTCGGTCAGTCGCATAATCCGATCGAGTCATTGTGAAATAAGGCAAAAGAATCCGCAGGTTTTTTCAGTTTCTGGAAATACTGGTAGCTGGACAAGGATGAAAAATGTCGATTTCGTTTTGGAAAGCCGTGAAAGAAGGGGTACTCAACGCGTTCGCAACTGGCTCGTGAAATTTCAGACTGCCTCTTTATCCTCAATGCTGTCGAAATATCTGGGCAGAATAGCTAACTTAAGACTTCGCTGTATAATGGGACGAAATGCGAGATTCACTGATCTGTGCATCATTTTCAAAATAGCTGGTTCTGTTATTAGGAATTTCACCGTTGTCGGTAATCGTTCAGATTCCCGCGGTCTCCTAACAACAAACCAAACTATTTTGCATACAACAAACGGTCAAACCACACAGTCACCACACACTACAACAACGGACAGCAGTGCCGGCCAAAAAGATGAGAAGACGGGCGATGGAAAAAATAACCACGTAATATGGATTACAATATCGGTTCTTGTTGTTGTCATAATAGTATTAGTTGCAATAATATGCTTTATTTGTGTCAAAAAAAGGAAAGAAAAGGAGTCGAATGAGGCCGGTTACCGAAGACGGGACGGCGCCGTTCCGCACAATTACGATGTTTCCACGAAGTCGGCATTGCACGATGTCGACGACCATGTTTACGCGACGATTCCGGAGACGCGATCTGTCAATCCATCCACGAGCAGTATTCCTACTGAGTATCAAGAACTGAATGCTATCGATAGAGAAATCAAAACTTCACACTATCAAGCGCTGGTACATCCTGAATTGGACTACATTGACGTCATACCAGACCCTGAACAGGACTACAAGTAAGACTTTGATTGAACAGATTCAAAAGTGTGGACTTCCCTCCAGTCCCTTGTGTGGTCGAGGTCAAATCCTGGAATATGTTTTCAAATCATGATACAAATTAATGAGTGCATAAACTTTATTATTTATTTACAAAGTTGTATATATATAAGCGCTAAACACATAGGAAGCGCACATTATTTTTTTACTTTAATCATGCGGGTAAATACATAATTCCTTACTATTAAATATAAACCAGTTAAAAAACTACGATCACATGAAATATTATCTGTTAAAAGTGACTATTTTTGTGTTAATGAATGATGCACTAATATGGAAATTTTCCGATAATCTAAAAACCGGCAGAGGCTGGTCATAACTCCTAACTACGTTATGAATGTAGTTAAATCGTAGTCAACTCCAAAATACATTATTCAGATTGGCAACTCCTCCACTATGTAACTTCTTTTTTATACAACCGACCCAAAAAAATCGAATCCGGTGCCGGTTGATATTGGCCTATATACGATCATGTAAACAGCCCTTTGTTAGACGATTTTTAATATCTGTATCCTCGATACATGCAGATACCGCAAGTTGTCTATAAAATGGAGTTGTTTATACAAGATTGAAGATTCTGGTTACTAGAGATTAACCAGCCGTATAGTCAAACCATAGTTAATAGAATATACAGGGTGTCTCAAAAAAAACGCAACACTTAAATATGCTAGAATATTAATATTGTTCGGGTTTGCACCATAGTTCAGCTAAGATGACTTTTGGCATTATAAATGAAGGGTTAAGAGCCATTTTCAATTCCCAGAGGTGCTTATCTATTGCGCTTTAGAGCTGTATTAATTTCTTGCATATTTACGTGTGCGGTTTTTTTGAGACACCCTGTACATGGTTTAGAGACTACAGGGTGTCCCAAAAAAAAGTCCCCGCTATTGAAATGAAGCTTTTGTTGGAATTTGAATGCATGATCAACGCAGTAGTGTGTAAATAGCATATTTATTAGGTTGAGGCATTCAAATAAAGCGTCTTGCTTTCAATTGGGTTTATCATAATATTAAGGCAATCAGATTCGAACAAAGGCTTGATTTCAATAGAGGGGACATTTTTTTGGGACACCCTGTACATAAAACTACAATAGAACTCATTAACTATGTCGGGGAACATTTATGCAAAAAATTGTTCCTTATTCGCCACGTGCATCTATTGTATTTTGAACAAATAAACCAATAGTAAGGTCTGAATTAGCATGTTGTTCAAGTCACGGTTGAGGAGCTAAGCTAAGCCATTCTATTGGTTAGTTGGGCAAATACCCAATTGGGTTAGTTGAAAAAATACAATAGAGATGTGACGGATAAGCAACCATTTTTTGCATAAACCTGGACAATAACATAGATAATGAGTTGTATTGTACTTCCATCTAGTCTCCAAACCATGTATATTCTAGTAACTGTGGTCAAACAAACGCTTCGTTTACATCAAAATATGAGAAACTGTCTGTTTTTTTATGAATATACAGAAATATAGACCACGTGTGCTCAGAGAAGTTTGAAACATTCAAAGCTAACGTAGTCATCATTGTTTAGATAAGGGCCTTTGTGCATTGGTCATTCCCTTAGCATTTGTCAATTTCCACTCCACTTATCTACAGCCCCGAACTACATTTTTATTGTACTTCCCTTTTTAAACTTCAACTAACACTATACCCCTATTTATCCATATCTATCGCATATTGATCCGTTTTGCCTTTGTGTCCCGGTTCGTGTTCGGCATTGTGTTTAACGTACTGTACAGATTTAATTAAGGGTTGGTAATGCGAAACCTCTTTTTCTCCTGCATTGCGATTTAACTCTTGGTACATGTTACCATCACATGTAGATGGACTTTCATATTTTTTTTCAGAACATGTCTCATAAATATGATCATTCTGCTCATTGCTGCTTTTTTTACCGTTGTTGCAATTGTCTTGCTTGATTATAGGAATATCGTATTCGTGTAGCTTAACCTCGCTCCTGGGGATTTCTGCATGTGACTGGCCACGCATGCGCATGCTCTTCCGTCTCTTATAGCATACCAAGAAAACCACTGTAAAAAGCAGGAGTATTATAACTGCAACTGTAATATATACAATCCAAATTGTTTCAAAGCTCTTCTCACTTTTTCTTTCCCGGTTTATATCCGTGCTGTCCTTCGATGGTCGATCACTTGTCTCCAATACGACTGGCAATTCATTACTTTTTGTATAATTGATCGTTTTGGGAGTTGTAGAGACCGTTACAGGATTTTTTTCAGAAGAATGCATGACGGTGGTTACGTTTCTTGAATTAGAAATTGTGCCAGCTATTTTGAATAGAAAACAGAAATCTGTGAAAAATGATTCATATTCTTGCTTACAGCCGATTTGCAACTTCACAATTCCACCAGTATACTTTGATAGCATTTTGGAAATCGCACTTTTCGTAAATATCACCTGCCATTTTTGGCTGGGTTTCCGCGAATTCCCCGAACTCTTTAGCGAGAAATCAACGTCCATCATCTTTACCCACGACCAGCTTGATCTGGTTAAGCTGCCAACACTCGAATGTAACTCTGGATGCATTTCTTTTTCCCTGATTCTGCAATGATATGCTTGAATGGATTCGTTGAGGACTTCGGTACGTTGGTTTAACACTGGCATATTTTTACGAAGCGTTCGACAGTGCAAATTTGCAATTCCATTTGCATTGATGCACACTTTTTCGCCTCTATCGTACGTTGTGAAAGTAGGCGAGCATCTACAGCTTTTACACATGTTCCGTTCACTCTTCGGGTAACACTGAGCATTAAACGAAACGCAGTCTTTCTTAACCTGGAACGTCAAAATGTCGCCATCGCTTTGTCTTCTCACAGACAAGGTCGTCGGTCCGTCTGTTTGAACCGAAAACCTGATTTGTGTAGATAAGATTGTAAGCAAAACAGTCTCAAAATATCGCATCGTGTTATTAATATACGAATCCGTCGCGGCCGCGGACGATCAAGATGTTGGTAATGTAGGTACTCTCTAGATCTCTGGCTGCCCTACCGCTCGCTGTCGGTATAAATGTATAATCCTTAAAACTGATGTCAAAAGCGGGTTAACATTTCCTCTTTAATAAACAACCGGTCCATTTACAATAGACCGCAATACAAGTATACATGCGTATTTTACGAACGAAGGCTAATATATATGATAAAGAGAAGCTTGTATGTAAATATTAATATATGATAAAGAGCAGCTTGTATATGTAAATATTAATATATGCAGAATGATTGCTGTAAGTGTGAAACACCCTTCCGCGCAGACTTTGGTTTATTACCGCAATCTACATCGTGTTGTTGGTGGTGGTATAACTATTGTTGTTGCTAGGTTTGGCTATGTTTGCAATATTCCAAAACTCCATCGTGACATGACTTTTTGTACGCTTTCTGGACACTGGTCAAAATTTCAAATCGAGACGAATGCTCACAAATTTCTTGATTCATAAATCAAATGACGTCAATGGTTAAAATCTGTTGTCATAGTATAATTATCTATTCACCCTATAGGCGCAATGGTAGGGTGAGTGTGTTTGCATAGCCATGGGGAGAGCTTTACAAAAATAGGCGCTAGTGTCTAACTAAATGTTATCTAAAGTATGCTGTTGCATGCATGGACACCCTATATATAGCTAGATTGTATGTAGTCTACGATTTAGACGTAATGTATGTAAACCGCCTAGCTTTTCAGGGCGTCTGTGCGCAGGCTAGCTTGTAAGTTGATCGTCTCTATATTTGAACTTGATTTTATCATTGCTCGACACAAGACCAACAAACCAATGCAAGCCCTAACATGCACCGGAAACCCTTAAAAAGAAAGTTTTCATTTAAAATGCACAATACTAGCATTGACCCAAATAGGAGGTTAGCGGAAAGCAAATAATTAACATCTCAAATCTGAAGAAGTGCCTGCATGGATAATTGTGTTATATTATGCATGTTCACTGCTAAAAAAAACTTTTCAAATAGATCATTTTGTATACATTATGTCTGAACGTTTAAAATTTTCCAACTCAAAATTTGCAACAAAGCAACAAAAGATTGTAAATTAAAAGCAATAACCCAATATATCGATATATAAAGAGTATTGGCCATAGACTCCATATTAGGTAACAGTAAACAAATTTTATCAAATTACGGAAATATCCAGAAGGATGTTGTTTAAAGGCCCACACAGACAGGATGCGAATTGGCAACGCGGCGCGAATTTTCAACGTTTTTAATTTTTTAAAATCAAATAAATCTTAAACTATCATAATATTCTTGTAAATTACTTAACAATAAGATATTTTGACTGCTCTAGCGTCCATCGTTTCCAAATTTTGCTTCCAGAATTTAATTTATATGCTTCTGAAAACTCAAAATTCGCGTCGCGTTGCCGCATCTTAACAATGGTCACTGAAGGTTTCCGAAGTGAAAAATAAACTTTGAGACTATAAGTACTATATTCAAACATTCAGCCTCGCTGAGTGTTGGACAAACATTTTTTATCGCTAAAAGCAAGTTTTCAGAAGTAAGTGCATCGGAAGCGGAATATGAACACAAAGGTGTGTTGAATTACATCAATGACTAGTATCGGACCGAGTATTGACAATAGTCATGGCCTCAGGAAGACTTCAAATTAAAATGATACAACCATATGCATGGGTAGTTACCAGTTAACGCAGGCGTATGGGCGTATCTCAGAAAAGAACAACCCGAATTTTTGTGTTATAGATAAATACGTCGGGTAGAACGAATATGTGAATTGCAATTGCGCCTCAGATTGTACAGCACATGACCGCGCATGCGTATGTGACAACACAGTTGTCACGAGTTGTGCCATATCCGATACATCTTAATTATTCAGACGTTGTATTGCTAATGGTATATCATTCAGCTGGTATATATAGTCAGTTAAGTCACAGTGTAAATACTTGAACTCCTTGTACCGCAGAGTTGGTATGTATTTGAATTGTTTTTCAAATCACTCTGATATAATATTATTGATTCAGGCATAGCGAGAAATACGCGATATCTTGTTGTAAGTACGGTTTGTCACATGATTCAGACGTTATTGTATAGTGTCCATGGAATGTACGGTAAATACTCGATTTGCAACATCTGCGTTCTTGTAGAAACTACTAGGGATGCTTTCTCACATTATGAATCCTTTATAACGTTCTGACTGAAATAAATATAATTATAATGATATATTTCGCATCAAGCGAAAGCCTACAAATGGATCATCTCAATGCAATTTGAATTTGACCTCATCATCTGTCATTTTGTTCCATCTTGGCTCATTTCCAAGTTTCTTTACTATTTGCATTTATCTCGTTTATTTTATATCTGCTTACGTATCCATACATGCAGTATTATTAAGTTGATCGTAAAGTACGTTCGTCAACAATACAAAATACGATAATTGTTTTAAGAAACCATGTGACCAAAATGGGCGCTTGCAAACTACAATATCATAGAAATCAGATTAATAATATGCGGCATCTTTCAATATTTCGTCTGCGACTCAGTTTCGTTCGACATATTGCTCTAAAGGAAAGCCATTCAAACAACTAAAAGTTAGTAGATATCTCGTTTTAAAACTTTTAATTCAATCCAAGGTTTCATTTCACGCGTTAATGTTAACTATCATCATTAAAGTATACATGTTTCTACCCAATTCTGAAAGCCGGTTTGAGCCAACAAATTTTAAGTAGCAAGGTCAAGAAAAATTATTATGTTCATGAAAGGATCATTGAAGAAATTAGCTATCTTAGTAGGATGTGAAATTTCATTGAGCTTGTTCGCAAAGGTTTTTAGTTAGATTTTTGCCTAAATGCATGCAGAATAAGGATAGCGTGGATCACTAAGGATATTCTAGCTCACAGCTGGAAGTATTCCATGAATTTATTAACAAGTAACAACGCAAGACAAACAGAGTGTAAGAGAATTGATTTCCTCTTTACCTGAAAGAACCACAAACGAAAATAATATTTTCGTGCTTCCGTTTACGTTTTACTCTCACGAGCTATAAATACAAAACATTGGTCTTCAACACATGCATGAAAAAGAATTTTTAACTTTGACAAATAAGTGTAAAAATAAGCCGTAATACTTGAACGAGGCTACCAGGCCACCACCGGGAGCCTCGTTCTCGAGTAATTTTAATCTCTGTTGGTATTTTCTCTTCTCTCCGTTCTCATGTTCCTTGAAAATGACCTGGGTTGGCCGGCCTTGGTTACATTTGGAGTTTACATGCATCACTCGTACGTGAAAAAATGCGTTATAGCTCCACTAACCAAAAACCGTCCACCTTCATGTCCAATCTCGCTTGACTTCGGAACTTATCACGTATGATGGCCGATCTCAGGTGAAATCTCTTGCTGTCAAGGGGTTGAAGATGAGGCTCAATTTCCACATTCTTACACACTTTACTAAGTTGTGTTTGCTGCTTGCAATAAAGGCATGATGAATCGTTTTTAAAGTTATACTGAAACAGATCAGTTCTGAACGTTTTGCATGTAATGTCCAATCAATAATTATGTACACTTTAGGTCAGTGGATAATGTTTGTATAATATATACTGTAGCTATATAGACAATTTATTTTAACTTATATACTAATTAAACCTTACTGTACACCAACCACCCCAAAGGCTATTTCACTTCAAGTGCAACGTGTTCGCTGGTAAAAAAGGGGATAAATCTAGCAGTTTTATTCGGATGAAAAAAGGATTCAGTTATAATGTCGGGATATATTTAGACTTTTCATTAATCGTCCATTTGGCAATCCCCTCCTACATGGAACCAAAGGCAGTACGCCCTGGACTAAATCCATGTTGGTATTTTACAACTGATGTACTTGGTCAATGCATGTTTTTAAAAAAACTATAAATAACCGAAAGAAGGATGTTTTTCACTTTTATACACGCACTCAATTTAAACGTCACACAATAATATTTTAGAATGTCATTGGCGGAGTTCAATGATGACTGCGAAAATATTCGTGCTGATCATGATGATTGCGTGCAGTAACTTGTCCGAAGCAATTTCAGTATTTTCTCGAAGCGATAATGTTGAATCCATCGCAGATGGAAATCCAGCAAACAACTCATCGACAAACTGCAGTCTGAAGATCGATTATCAAAACTTCATTGCAGCATCCCTGAAGGACGTATTTCAGAACAGTAAGAATGGAATCAGATTGAATGTTAGGATGGAATCGTTCAAGAATAAAACAAACTTAACTGATGTGCTACCAGGATTAACTTGGGCGAACAAAATTGGTCGCACGTTAATTTCATTAATCACCGCAGCCGAAAACAATATTATTTCATCGTTTAAACCAATATTTTTTTCATCTTTCTACACAAGTACATTAGATGTCGGGCTCGAAACCTTGGATATTGTAGTCGCCGAAATGACGGAAGGATGCCTGTCGCTTTCAGGAAAAAATGTCTCTGACCTTCTTTTCAGTTTTCTTCTGCACCAACTGTACCCTCATGACCGCGTCTATGACTATCATTATGATTACGAATTGTGTGTTTGGAACAAAGAAACGTACTTTAATTGTTGTAGATTACTGGATCAGGCGATAAACTGTTCGGACTTTTCGTCGAAAATTTCGTTGACATCTTTCGATGCGTTTCTGCTTTTTGCACTTTTTTTCGTTTTCATTATGATGTATTTTCCTGTCATAATCGGGTATTTACGATGCTTCCCAAAGGAACGCACGACATACAAGGTTTCTGACAGCCCAATGTCACTTTCATCTATTATTCACATGATATTTATTGATGGTCATGGCCCAGTAAAGTCTTTTGGAAGGAAATTGGTGGTTTTAACATTCATTCTTCTAACAACGTGGCTTAATTACTCTAATTGGGGTTTTTTTATTCTTGTAAATATCTTGTGCCTACTATCTTTTCTGTATTTTGATGTATACCAATTAAACAAAGAAGTTGGTGAATCTCAAACTCATGCCCTCAATCCCGGGATGAAGTCCCTTTTAGCCGGAAGTTCAATAAGGATCATTGCTTTACCTTTTAACCTCAAATTTTGGCGAAATGAAGCGAGGAGGAGGCCGTTTCTCCGTAGGCACTTCCGTCTAAGCCTTGCTTCTACTTTGATGAGTGAACAATCGACGGCCAATGCTCGAGTTAACGAGCGCACTAGATTATTATCGCCGGTTGTGGAATCCCAAGACCAAACAAGAAGTTTACCAAATCAAATTCTTAGACATATCGATGTGTTCAAATATTGTTTATCAATTTTTATTTTACTAATCCTGTATCTGCTAATTGCTCCTTCACTTTCTTGTTTTGTTGTTGTAGCAATTTTGTTTTCGAGATTTTTGAATCATTTTTCTTTTTTCGTTCCTCAACATCATGATTGCTATTCCGTAATGCGATCTCTGCTTATCAATTTCACACAAAGCTTTAGCTGTGCCTTGGTATTCACTCAAACTTCTATATCTCTTCTTAATTGTTTCATTCTTTCGTTCTACTTGATCGCCGGTTTATACCTAAACGCGGGACATTACAGTACATACTTCGTTCCCTTCACCCTCGTCTTTGCTTATTCGTGGAGCAATTGGAAGTCTTCCGTTGAAACGAAATATCTTGAATTAAATACAAATATTTACAAATTTAGCAAGGAAAATTCCATCCTGGTTTCGGATACCCGCCCTGAAATAGGTCTACATTCCAGTGATAATGACAGTTCTCAAACAAGTATGTCGTCCGATACCCGCCCCGAAATACATTCCAGTGATAATGACAGTTCTCAAACAAGTACGTCAGATTTTACTCCACGTTATGTGATCAATTTGGACAAAAACGGTGAACCCTTCATTCCTAAGCCGCTATATGATATTGTGCGAGAAACGCTTCTGCCTTACGACGAAATTTTGTTCCCTTTTTTCGTAAAGGTGCTCTTGGTTGTATTATTCGCTTATTATTTGTTTCTTTTTCTGTCATTGTCCCAAAGTTCTGGCGTGACGAGCAATGCTAAAATCCTTACCACGATGGTTGCCACTTCAATACCGTTTCTTTTCGATGTGATTTGGGCAAAGAGCAGCGACGCACAAAAAACAGCCAATGACCTGGCCTTGGAATCGAAACTTAAGTGCATTTTGAAGGTTTGTGCTGTAAATAAGGAGACGGAAGAAATACAAGTGGAATTTATTGGTGATCCACCGACTGATCCAATGGGTTACCCGACGTCTTAATGGATACATCTGGCTTCATTTTCATGGCTTCCTTCCCTCTTGGTCGCAGGGGGGGTGGTGGGAGTGGGGGTCGAACGGAAAGCGAAAAGAACTGCATCTTCCTAACAGACAAAATTAAAAAAAAAATGGATACAGTAGAACCTCTTTATCTCTAGGTAGTGTTGATCGTGAATTCCAGGGTGGCACATTTAATTTAGAGCTGTGAACTGTTTAGGACCTGTTCATATGAGACGGGCCAGCCAAGGTCTCAAAAACAGCCCGAGGCCAAAGGCCGAGGGACGTTTTTGAGTCCGAGGGAATATTTTCCTATACGGACTGACTAAACTGGTAAATAATAGATTTTTTTGTGGTCCAAATTCATATTTTAGCGTTGGCTCTGTGCTTTTAAAATCTCGCCCCGTCCGTACGGCCTTATACGGACCGCTCGCGTAGCCAATCAGATTGCAAGAAACGCAAAAATATGAATTTGGACCGCAAGAAAAAAATAATAAAATGCCATACGGAAATGTTGATATCTTTATGTTAGGTGAGAGATAGTAAAATTGAACTGTTACAAGTGTTGTAGATTAATTAAGATTTAAGAACGTGATTGTATATTGAACCGATTATTATAGTAGGTCTATATATGATAAGATATTTGATTAAAGGTAATTATGGACCTATGGTATAGCGTTGAACTCCGTTAGGAGTTATTATTGTAGGGAAAGTGTTAAGGGTGCATGGCGCACGAACTCAGTGCAATTAAAAAACTGTAAATGATACACAAGTTACGAGCATTTAAACTAAATTGCTTTTTCTGTTACATTACATAGGGCCCTATACATGTTGCAGTGATATACTGAATAAATACTGAACTGTAAGAATTATACTTAGAGTTTCTAGAGAAATTATGACTTGTTTCGATTTGTTTATGTACCATTATGTACTAAACTATTATTAGTAGTATTTTTATTATTATTGTATTACTGTTATTATATGATGTGCTATGAGTGCTTTGGGATTCTTGCATGGATTCGGTGATTTAGTGCATCGTTATCCGGGTACTTATAATTTAAGGTAACGCTAATGCTGATCCGATGATGATTGACTAATGCTGATCCACTTCTGGGGCCAGTTGTTTCAAGCTGGCTTGAAAGGTTAGCTGCATGGTTAGCGCTAACCGTGGGTTAAATTTTAAGCAAGTGTTTTAGTTTATGTGCTTCTGAACCACTGTTCGTTTTTAAAACTCGGTCCAGAAAATATTTATGAAAAAAATTTAAAAATCAATGTGAATTATTAATGTGACCAATCGTCTGTGAACACTTACAATGCTCTTTAAGCAACAAAGTTAGCAGCTATCTTTTTAAATTAATCCACACACTCCACTTCATCACTTTCCAATATTACCCAGACTTCTATCACCCAAGGTCTATACACTTTATGTTGGTATTGAATAATCTATAATTAAAGGTTTTTATTGTAAAAGAACGTTCTTTAACATTAGAAGGAGTAGATATTTAGATTTCCGTATAGCAATAATCGTGTACTGAGAACTGAAAAAATAATTGTCTTATTAAATGAAAAATTTCACATGGAATCTGGTTCACAATAGATTGAGGGGTGGTACCAACGGGGGGGGGGGATTTGGGAGCATGTAGCATCCCCGAAGTTTATCCTAACACGGACTCAACTGATCAACATTTCTGACTAACAATGATTATATTTTAGAATGTCATTGGCGGAGTTCAATGATGACTGCCAAAATATTTGTGCTGGTGGTGATTGCGTTCAGTAACTTGTCCGAAGCAATTTCAGAAAACCGAAGTTTTCCAGTATTTTCTCGAAGCGATAATGTTGAATCCACAGTATTTGGAAATCCAGCAAACAACTCATCGACAAACTGCCGCCTGAAGATCAATTATCAAAAATTCATCGCGGCATCCCTGAAGGACGTATTTCAGAACAGTAAGAATGGAATTAGATTGAATGTTAGGATGGAATCGTTCAATAATAAGACACATTTATCTGATGTGCTACCAGGATTGACTTGGGCGAACGAAATTGGTCGTACTGTGATCTCATTAATTGCAGAGGCCGAGTCTTTTCAGCCGATGTTCTTCTCTTCCTACACAAGTACATTAAATGTTGGGCTCGAAACCATGAATATTGTTGTTACCGAAATGACGGAAGGATGCCTATTGTTTTCAGGAAAGAATGTCTCTGACCTTGTTTTCAGTTTTCTTCTCCACCAACTGTACCCTCATGACCGCGTCTATGACTATCATTTTGATTACAAATTGTGTGTTTGGAACAACGAAGCGTCGTACTATAATTGTTGCAGATTACTGGATCAGGCGATCACCTGTTCGGACTTTTTGTCGAACGTGTCGTTCACTAAGTCTTTTTCCGATTTCTTTATGGATTCGTTTGCTACAGTGGTTTTCCTGTTCATAATTTCTCTTGTAATGATCGGGTATTTGGGCTCCTTCCCAAAGGAACGCACAACATACAACGTTTCTGATAGTCCAATGTCAATTTCATCTATTATTCACATGTTATTTATTGATGGCCATGGCCCAGTAAAGTCTTTTGTAAGAAAACTGATCTTTTTACTGTTAATTTTTCTAACAATGTTGCTTACTGGATGGAATTCAAATTCTTTACCTCATTTTTTAATGTTGGCAGTACCTGTTCTGGTTTTTGACGCATTCGACTCCAATAAAAAGTCTGTAATTTTTAATCGTAATCCCAGGATGAGATCTCTTGAAACCGGAAGTTCAATAAGAGCCTTTGCTTTACCTTTCAACCTCAAATTTTGGCAAAATGAAGCAAAGAGGATCCCATTTCTCCAGAGACACTTTAAACACAGCCTTGATTTTACTTCAACGGATCAACAATCGGCAAACAATGCTCAAGTTAACGAGCGCACTGGATTATCATCGCGGGAAATGGAGTCCCAAGACCAAACGAGAATTGGTAAAAATCAATTTATCAGAGTAATCAGACGTACTATAGATGTTTTCAAATATCGTTTATCAATTCTTTTTTTACTAATTCTATATCTGTTTATTGCTCTTCCAATTTCTTGTTATGTTGTTTTAAGAACTATGATTACAAAATTTGGAGAGTTTAAGCCTATTCGCTATCTTTTTTCCTTATTATCACTACATAGACTCACAACTTCATCCTCATTACACGGAGTGGAAAACAGCGAATTACGGTTGATTATCTTGTCGTGCGTACACATTTCTGGCATTGCATTGATATATGTTGTAATTTTATTTTATTTTGTCAATTTTCTCAGTCTTTCGTTCTACCTGACCGCCGGTTTATACCTAAACGCAGGACATTACAGTACGTACTTTATTCCTCTCACTGTTGTCTTGGTTTATTCGTGGAACAATTGGAGATCTTCCGTTGAAGCGAAATACCTTGAATTAAATACAAATATCTACAAATTCAGCAAGGAAAATTCCATTCTGGTTTCGGATACCCGCCCTGAAATAAGTCTACATTCCAGTGATAATGACAGTTCTCAAGCAAGTATGTCGCGTGATTTTACTCGACGTTTCGTGATCAATTTGGACAAAAACGGTGAACCCCTCATTCCTAAGCCGCTATATGATATTGTGCGAGAAACGCTTCTGCCTTACGACGAAATTTTGTTCCCTTTTTTCGTAAAGGTGTTCTTGGTTGTAACATTCGCTTATTATTTGTTTCTTTTTCTGTCATTGTATCAAAGTTCTGGCGTGACGAGCAATGCTAAAATCCTTACCACGATGGTTGCCACTTCAATACCGTTTCTTTTCGATGTGATTTGGGCAAAGAACAGCGACGCACAAAAAACAGCCAATGACCTGGCCTTGGAATCGAAACTTAAGTGCATTTTGAAGGTTTGTGCTGTAAATAAGGAGACGGAAGAAATACAAGTTGAATTTATTGGTGATCCACCGACTGATCCAATGGGTTACCCGACGTCTTAATGAATACATCTGAAACAATAGTGAGACACATAAACAATAATTTTTGTTCAAAAAATAATATAGATTCATTTGTATTCTCTCTTTGGGGCATACTAATTGTAAGTTTTCTAGACCCCTTGCCAGTACAGCTTGGCAGGGGGCAGGGCTATATACGACGTAACCGTCTAATTCATTTTTGGGAATCTATTATTTCACTGATCCCACTCGATCATTATCTCTTTTTATTGGATGGCAACATTGTCGATCAATGATTTTTAGTGGAATTCTCAAAGATTTCACTGTCGCGTTTTTTGCACGTACGTACACGCACGTAAAAGCCTGAACCTTCCAAATTGTCGTTTGAATAATTTCAGTATGCCAGAAAAAAAGCATACCGTATCACCAACAGAATCCAACCTTATGCATCGATTAAATCGTTGACTTCATATGTATCATTTAAATGATTTTAAACTTTTACGTGCGTGTAAAATCAGCTCTTAAAGGCTGTTTTCCACTTACGCGTTTTTCATACGCACGTACACAAAGCCTAAATCCTTATACATGTTACCTTTGAAAAAACTAAGTGAATAAATCAAAGGAACATAGTTTTCTGCATATTTTATTATGCATTATTTGATCTAGATGTTAAATAATAAAAATTTTAAAGGAATTAAAATTTCCGTACGTGTACGTGCGTATAAAAAACGCGTACGTTGAACCAGCCTTTAGACTAAATATTAGAAACAGGCTTAGTCTTAGGAATGAAAAAGTGTAAAATCGAGTTGATGCAAGTATTTCAAACTGATTAAGAACGCCTCCATTTAGTTGTTGATTGATAGATACGATTGTCGATTTATAATATTTACGATTAGCTAGTGAATTAAAATTACTAGGAGTTTTTAGTTGCAAGGAAAGTAACGTTTAAACTTCGTACAATTTACTCTATAGAGCACAATTGATTAATATTAAAATTTTTGATGATAAAATTTTCCAACTATTCTCCAGTTTGCGACGCTACAGAAGCGCTCTTTTACGAAACTACCCCCCCCCCCCCCCCCTTGGTGTCGCTACGCTCCGGCGTCACTCTGCAACTTTGCCTGCGCGCAAACGATACATAGTAATAACTTCAGGGCGCCAACATTCGGGCTACAAATATTTGAATAATTGTGTAAGTATAGCGGTTTATCGTTTTTTTCACCGTCTATGTTACGTAGGCTATGTCCAACCTATGGTCCAACCCAACCCAATCTGAATTTTCCCTTCCTCCTTCTTCTTCCCATGCAACGAAATTCGGGGACTGGGCCCAATAAAAACAAAATCACACCATTCACACGTTTACATTCTATGCAACTGGTTCACAACACAAGTATTCGGCTCCTAACAGCATCGAAAAGACGTAAAATCTCCTGAAATTGTCATTTGGTAAAGTTTTTAAGGATTCTCGTGATGTATTGAATCAGTAAAAATATGTTAAGAGCCACGTCAACAGAGGTATAACATATATGTATTAATAGTTTAATAAGCTGGCCAGTGAAGTTAGTGACAGATCCCAGGCTTAATTCCTGTGAATTTCCAGTGTTTTGTTCATAATTCTCTGTGGCTAGAAAGACCAGGAAAAATTTAATAATAATAATCGAGTCCGGAGTTTTTACTATCAGCATGGATAAACTATTTATCACCTAGTTATTCCTCCAAATGTTTCCACATGCACCCGCCAGATTATTTAACCTTTGGTTGGAAACACCATAGCTGCATTCTCAGTTAATGATTAAAATTTGGACAATATGTCATAAAAATTATGTGAAAATGGTTGACTAAAACGTTGTAACATTGCGACCTTGTCCCTGGGGGGAGGTTACCCTAGAGCAGTTTGGTGAATACAATATTTGCTGTAGTCCACAGACATGGTAAACTAACAAAACAGAAAGATTCAAAATACCAACGAAATCACTCCACTACTAGTGGAGCATAATGTATTAGCTAAGTGACTAGAAATCAATTTCTTGTCTCTTTACATACTGTGATTATTGATGACTAGAATCTGAAATGTGTGGTTTTAACTGGTCATTTTGTAACATTGGAGCCATATAATACAAAGTGTTTTTAGTCATGATCAACCTTATAGTAAAGCATGGCATGTATCATTGTTTTTTGGGACAATCAGCCTGGGACTTTAAAACGAATAATTAATAAAAAATTTTGCTAAGATATAGTTAAATTGGAAAAAAGCCTTTAGGGAGGTAATATAATACAGATTGTATATATTACATACTGTAATGCCTCAAGCACCTTTGTTGTTTACATTTTTTGATGAGCGTAACAATCATTAAATTTAAAAAGTCAATTGAAGGGCTATCAAATCCTTTCTTGCATTGTGTGTGCAAAATGGTAATTGTATTTTTATCTAGGATACTTCTCAAGCAGCAAGCAAGCATGTTGGTAATGTATCAACAAACAATAGTACAATATTATGAAAACTGAAAAGAGCATACCAATCTTGATTTTTTCTCATTTTTATTTTCCCTGGCAGACATTAAATAATATTATAGGAAATCTTAAATTTTTGAGACTTTAAAGGTTTAAATTGCCCATTATATATGGTATTTCAAAGATATGAATGAAGACGTCAAAGAAGAGCCGAAAAGCCCCATAAATGGTGAACTTGAATTTTGCAATGCAGGTAATAGTCTATGTTCATGTACATTAAAACTGCACAGGACTAGTGAAAGACAAATATTTTCTTTAACAAGCTGGCTCAGGAACACAACTTGAAAGCCTTCTTGAGAAGAGTAATATATTAGTAAGTTTTATGGTACAAAAGCTCAATTACATCCTAAATTGTAATTGAGATCTATAGCTTGCTAAGTAGAAAGAATTAAAAGGAAATCTGGAATCAATGTTTCTAAATTCTAATCAGTAAATCCATTTAGTAGGACTCTCATACGGATGAAGTATAAATATTTTAAGCCCCTGAAAGAAAGTTTAATGCTGACAAAAGTTCTAAGAGAACAATTCAACATGATACAAAATACGCTGTAGTACAGGCTATTCAAATTCCAATTCTAAATAGTTTCTTCATCACCACCCAAGGATATAGTGTCTGTATAAAGAATGCAGATAATACAGCAGTACGTTTTCAAAGGTAATTCTGGAAAAAAACATGCACAACTGAGGAATTTTTCAAAGACCAGTTTTTCTTTGCCTTAGGAAACTCACGATTGATTTTTTCCAAAAGTTCCCAATAATGTAGAAATGAAAAAAATAATGAAAAGGATATTCTTGACATTTTAGTGGTGACCGTGTAAGTGCTTAAACTATTTTTCTTCCACCTGTTACACCAGATCTAGAAGATGAAGATAATAAGAAATGTGTACAAAGCAACAAAAGACGCACCGCTCATACAGTTGCTGAACAGAAGAGAAGAGATGCCATCAAGGTAAAGAATTAGTACAAAACCTTTTTTTATGAAAAGCTGGGTTCGATATGTTTTTTGTGTACTATTGGTTCACTAGGTCTCTAGTAATTTGTGTTTGTAAAAGTGTTCCGGATGTTGCTGAGCTATACGGTAATACCTTTGCATGCACGAGCTTTTAACGTGTTTTTTTGGTGATAATCTACAACATACGTACACTTATCAAATATTCTATGGTACATTTTATTGATTTTAACCTCAAAGGCCCAAAGCCTGAAACTCAAACGCCACCTATTGTATCTACGTTACAAAACCTAAGTTTAATGTAGGCTACACAGTCGGTCAAATAATAAAGATCCGTCTAGAAAAGCATATCCATTTGTTGAACAACTGCATGATCTTGCCCTACTGTGTGTATTCAATTATTAGCGTTTTATCGATCATTTTTGCTGTTTTAGAAAGGCTACGAAGATCTTCAGCGCATAGTTCCATCGTGTCGGGGAGAGGATTCATCATCTGTTAGTCCCATAAAGCTCAGTAAAGCAGTGGTTCTACAGAAATGTACGTACGTCATAATTAAGACATTCATTCTAAATTATTGCATCACTGCGCTGCAAAAATAGTTACTGTATTTTCCAACTGGTCATAGACATAGTTTGTTAAGTGACGTTCTTTATGTTAAGTGACGTCTAAAATAAAAATGTATAAAAAAAGAAAGTATGAAAAAAGAAAGTTGTACGAAAAAAGAAGTATTATTTTATCCAAATCATTCAATCTTATATATATGCAACCCCGATATTTTTTAGCGATTGACTATTTAAGGTCAATTCTGGAGGAGAAAGATCAACAGGAACATGAGATTGATAACTTGAAGAAAGAGGTTTTAGCACTACAAATTATGAAAGCGTAAGTAGCTATGTTGTTTTATATAATTGACATAAAAAAAGTATATCATCGATCTCTAAAATGGCCTTGGGGCAGTTGTAACTAGAGAATTCTTTAACTACATTTTGCATAGTTGAACCCTATGGTTGGTCAAATCTGTACTAAACTACAGTTAAACGTTAACTAGCCTTTTATACAACTGGCTCCTGGTATTTTATCCTATTTGCTGTTTCTAATTGTGGTTATGATCATTGTCATATTTAGGAACTACGAACAAATTGCTAATTCAACTTACAATGAGGCAAGTTTACATATACATTACACTGTAGCTACATGTGTCTGTTTTTACTGAAATAGCGCTTCTTCATCAAGCTCTCAGGTTATAGTGGTTACAATAGTTTGAACTGAAAATCTATAGTTTAGACTTTGCAGAAACACAGGTTCTTATGATATTTCATCACTGCACTCATTGTTCAAGACTCTTGACGTTTTTTGAGTTTGAAAGGAAAATGTTATTTTTCTTCCTCAGGAATCATCATCTTCTGGTAATGCTGTGACTGATCAAGCTAAGTTTAATGTGGTATGTTCACAACCGTGACATTGTTGGCGTTTTTGGCCTGTGAAAACAGACGTTTAGCCACCTCACAGGAACATCTATTATTGTGTCTTTTTATTTAGGGCAAAAAGTCATTTACACTGACCTTTAACGAGGCACCTAGAATTTCACTCCATGCATGCATCCGTATTTGCAATTATTGATACACTTTTCACTGATATTCACTGTATATTTTATTGATTAGTTCAAACGAATCATGGAAGCACAGTTTAGTTCATTCAACACCGCTGCTCAAGTGACCAGTTTTTCGACGCTTTCCGCCACAATATTCAAATGGCTGGAGGAGGAATGCAAGCCACAGGTACACATGTTTATTTACGTTTCGTTTTCATTGCATATACCCAATACTGTACTGTAGTACTACAGTTTAATTTAGTGTAAGTATAGTGCAGTACTGTGGTGTAGAAACCTTAGAAAACCTTAGAAATACTCTTTTAGAGAGAAAATTGACCTTTTTGAATTCACAGTATGATAGAATTGATAAAACAACAATTTTAGCAAGTCACTAAAGTTCCCTAGAGTTCACAGGGCGGTTGTTGGAAAGGTAGATAAAGTTATCCACTTGATAGTGACTTTTTCAACCGTCGTAAAAAAGCTTTGAAAAACGATAAAGCTACTTCATAAATTTATAATCGTTAAAAAGTATTTTAACTTCAAAATTATCTCGGTGGTGAGGATTTTTTAACGTTCAAATAATCACTATTCAGTGGATAACTTTATCCACCTTTCGAACAACCGTCTCCAGTTCTTTACATTTTCTGTCATGGACAAGGTCCAGTCTTTGTCGTTCGTTTAGTTCTTGATACATGTTGTATCAAATTTATAGAAACTGCAAGATATTGTCGTAGATTCTTTACAAAACACCACGTTCAAACGCGTTTGATAACGACATTGAAAGGCTATTGTATCGTCCTAGTTTCCTGAGATTTCTTGTCTCAAGGCAGAGAGACGGCTACGGTTCAGATATTTTAATGACATGATCGCACGTGCATAACAAGAAAATGACATTTCAGAGCATATTCAGAGGCAATTCTATGAAATGCAAAGTAGCAAACAAGATGTTTTCGAGCTCCTATTATAGTCTCATAACGAACATGGATTGTCCATGTCGAGTCCTTTTTGTAGCATTAAATGTTTGTTCGGTGCAATAAAAATGTGCTTTAAAAAGTTTCAACTTTTAACATGCTTGTGGGACATGTTTCACGTTATTATTAACATTGGTTATTAATTGAGCTACATATGTAGCATTAAAATATTGCATGACATTGTGGAAATAATTATATAATATTAATTTTACAAATAATTAGTCTATTTCTGTCCGTTCTTCGTAAGTTGTTGAATGATATAACTTATGATCAGTTTCATCGGTCTATTTTCATAATCCCGGCGATCTTCCGGACTATGATTAAGTTGATCCCCGCGTAATCTGTTTAAGAGAGCGACGCAAACGACTGCCGCTGGTATCCCGGCTCGTCTGCACATAGCAGCAAAACACAACGACTCCATTTCAATATTACGCACGCCAGCTTCGTAAACTTTTTGTAGATATGACATTTTATCCTCTGATTCGTAATCGCAAAAAGCACCGTTCAACCTCGCTTGACCTATGGAACGTGGAAAAGTATTTGGTAACATTAACCAGCACCTTACATGCAGTGGTGCCGTAGGGAGAGGCAAATTAACTAATTATACGACTTCTCCGCTTGTGGGGGGTGAGCCTGTTTTGTCCGTGCGGATTATTTTTCTACCCAACGCCACGTAATATATTGCTTTATAAGGTTACTGATATTCAGGAGCTGGCGCGAACCCCGATTAAGAAAACAAGGTTATTCACCTTCATAAAAATCCAAAGTGCACATCGTGTCACCAGACACAACCGCAAAATCCTCGCGATTACATGCCAGCAATTCCGCTGTCAGCTTACTGTCCAATTCACTGGAGTGACTCACTCGTTTTCCCAGAATAATCTAACACAACGTACCAAATGAATATCTTACATCGCGTTTTGTCACGATCAAAAGAAGGAAGACCTTGTTTTCTAAGGCCAATGGCAATGACAATGTCATTTGAAAGGAACTTATTAAGAAATAATTTACAAATGAAGTAATAAACGTCAGCATTCAATTCACCTGTTCGTACTGTGGCTTGAGTAATTCATTCACGGCATTTTTTGTCACGACGACTGTACCTGGTTCTGTTCCTAACACAGTGGAATGACACAATCAGAGTTTGGCCACCCTCGATCCACGCCCACAACGAGGCGAGGCTGCGAGCGGCCAAAGGCGAGCGGAATGCAGATACCACGTCCTGTGATAAATACGAGCTAGAGCACAACGACTCTACTCTCCGAGTCAAATGTCCCATTCTTTTACTTACCAAGTCCACCTGAAGTACCAAGACGAAAAAATACAACATCTCTCGCATTGGCATAGTGAAGTAATTTTATCAGTTCGTTCAGGATTATAGATATGGATGGAATGCCCATACCATGCTGCAAAAAAATTTTTGCCACAGCTTCTCTTAGTTTGCACTGAGTTCATAGATGGTGAAGTATAAAACCACTATCAAATTACTTTTAATTACAAATTAATTTTTATCTCTACTTTCATATACGGTATATATTCATCAACATCAAGTATAGCAAGATGCTCTTGTGGGGTTTCAGGGGATGTGCCAATCCTGCCATTTGGTGGCTTACAATTGTTATAGTTAGAATGTACTATGGATAATGATCTAAGACTAAGTAAACTTTAAACATTTATATAGCATTACACTTACATTTACAGAGAGCACAGGTCCGGCTTTATACATGACATAGCGATCAGTTTTGCTTAAATTTTTTATCTCTGACCCACAATTTAAACCTTCTTCTCTTAACCTATCCTGCAACAATTTGGCAAATTTCTCCATTCTTCCACTGCTGCCTCCAAGACAAACAAACTAAAAATGTTAAATATAGTAATAGTATATACCGCATAATGGGTTAGGAACTGCAAGGGTTGTGAGGTTATATAGCCACAAAGAAGTGCATATAGATATATTATTATTTTACTCTTACCTTAACATCACTAAATATTGTTTTAAGGTCATCATTTGTATTTAGACCAATATGATAAAGCTCATCAACAGTCATCCCTGACAGATGAGGATTTTGTATATAGGATTTATCACCCATATTAATATTTCTGAAATAATATGATTGTGTAAATGTTTAACCACTTCCAAAAATGATTACACAATGCAAGGAAGGAAACAGGTCAAATCAAGAAGGGTCATTGTTCTACTCCTAAGAGTGTCATATGTCAAATTATATGGCAAAAGTTAAATTGCAATTTGTTATATGCTATCAACAATTTTCTCATGCACATTTCTCAAATATAATTTTGTACAGCTAATAACCTAACTGTAAGACTGGCCTCTAATTGCTAATTTGCCAAGTCAGACAACCATTTAAGTCTGTTGACTTCTGTTTGTCATTTTGTGCAAAAACCTATGCCAAATAACTTCAGGAAACTTAAAAACCACAACCACTAATATAGATATTTGCTATAAGAAAGCAAAGTGAAAGCAAATATTTGTAGAATGAGCTGGTTGCACCAGGTACCTCCCATTTCTGCTATAAACAGCTACTATAAACGCTGATTCAATTATAGGTTTGTTTATATTACCTATATGATTATTATACATGCATAACAACAAGCAACAAACATTTCTGAATATACACGACTATTAATAAATAACTTTTATTACTATTGTGCATCAGAAATCGATATTACCTGGCTTTGTTTATAAATATTTTCTCCACCGTTGTTTGCTTTTTCTATATATCGTCCGGTTTTATAAACTTTGATGCACGAATTATTTGATACCATTTGCTGGACCAAACAATTCACCAAGCTTTGCGTGACAAACGATAATTCCTTGCAGTGATTTTGTTTCATGTATTTTTGTTTTGACTTGTTTCTTGGATTTTGAAAATGAAAATCGAATTTTCATTGACACGTTAATGGAAGTACACACGACGGGAAACATACCCGGGGGGGGGATCATACCCGGTGGGGAAACGTCTCTGTCCCTACTTCCTGTTTACGTTCGAACAATGTAGGTCATTTTAGGTCGTATATTTTTACAGGTCATGTTTCTTGTGACTTTTCGATTCTGGGAAATACCATTCCGTTTGAATTTGAATTTTCAATGCCGTAGGTAATGTTTTAGGAATACTGCTGTACTGGAATCGATCGGGTGTCGAGTAATTCGTTGTTCCCATTTGATTTGAAGATGGCTAAACGACAGACTGGTGGAAAGTCAGAAATGGGTAAATCTGATAAAACAAACTTTGAATACAACCATTTTGTTGTGCTACAGGAAGCTTACAATGGTTTGCAACGAGGTAAGGATATCGCAGTTTGTCTAATGAATATAGTATGGTATTTTTACTATTTCGTAAAACCTTTAGCAAAGTACAAGTATACTCTCTGTTTTACAAATGTTAAATATTTTGTTCGTCTTTGTGACGTTGCAATATTATACTAATGTCTGCTGTTTAGTGCTTTAACCTACAATACATCATGGGACTAATAACTGCAATAGAGAATGAATAGACTTTCATTTAGATTAGGAATTAGAAATGGAATTGCTGTGCTTTCTACTCTTTCTGTGCTTCTACTCTTTCTGTGCTTTCTACTCTGTCACTTGCCAAAAATAAATTAGGTACATGCATGCAGTGAATGTCAGTTGAAATACCTTTTACAAATGAAGTAATGAACGTCAGCATTCAAGATGCCCCAGCCACACCTGTGAAATCTGTGGTTCCTTTCGAAGATGTCGCAAACAACAAATACCAAGATGCACCTTTGCGTAACATAATGATCTTCTTAACTAACTTTGATAACATTTGTGTATGTTACAGAGTTTTTGGACCTTAAAAAGCTCTTTATTGGAAATGAGCAACAAAAATTGGAAATGGAAGAACAGTACTTGCTGTTGCGCCAGTCATACGAAGACTTGCAGATACAATCTCAAGAGCAGCAAGCAAAACTTGTAGAAAACTTAGAGAAAAGTTATGATGCATACAATGAAAAATTTATGAAAGTCGAGGAACTGGAGAAACAGCTAGATCAGTGCAACAAGAATCTAGAAGAAATTAATGAGCAAAACAAAAATAAGGTATTTAGTATCAATTAAAACCTAATGCTTCAGATTCACAAAATTCCCTTTTATGTTTTTCATTAATGCCTGAAACTAATGATTTCAACTTTATTACTTAATTTTGTCAATGCATTAAAAAAATTAAAATGTGTCTTTCATATGCATGCCATCTTTGGAAGTTTGGAACTATTATTTTCATGGCAAAGATACTGTTAAAGCCTATATTTAGCTTGTGACACTTTAGGCTTCATTTATAGTACCATCACAAAATTACTTATTTAATTATTATACTTGGAAATTAGGTCAACTATTATGAAAGTAGATCTAGATCGATTTTCACATTTTTGTAATTGTCAAATTTACTTTACAATATGATTTACCATATGGATAATGTTTTGAATTAGGCACACATTTTTGTAACAATTTGTAATGCTATCACAATGCTCATACTAACTGCTAGTTAAAACATTATATGCCGATTATTTTTGCATAATCACAAGTATAACTAAGCTTTGTTTAGTGCATGAAATACACATTATCACCTGCAAAACCTTATTTATCATGCTTGATCGAAGTATTTGTACCATATTCTGTTTTTATGAAGGCAGGGTCCATACAAGATCAAATAAATCAAGTAAATTTCCAAAGAAAAATGTTTGAAGAAGCTGTACAATCTTCTCTTGCGAATGTTGGCTTAACTCTTGTTGCAGAGAATGACCAATTGGAGGTTAAGTTGCTCGATCACAAAAGGCTGCAACACCTACTTCCTGGTTATAATAATGATGGCGGTCCTAATAGTACCGCAAAAGACAAAAAAATAGCCAGTCTTGAACAAGCCAATGCTTACCTGCAACAAACACTGTTATCCCTCAAGGACTTTTCGGGAAAACAGCAAGAAGAGTTGACAAGAACAAATGATATGCTCCAGAAAAAAACGGAAGAATGTGTGAACTTGAGAAAAGGAGTTAAAAGTTAGTAATGTTTGTTTCAGTTTGGCGATTGAATAAGATTCAATAATACACATTAGTATTTTTGCACAAGTGAATATAACAAATCCTACATTCTGATTTCTGAATCCTACATCCTCGACTTCGTCTCTGTGAATATATTCCTTAGAATGTACATGACAAACAGATACACCTTTACTTAATGCAACAGAAATGGATATTTTATCGTTTATATTCTAGATAATAGTACTACAAAAGATGAAAAATTAGCCAGCCTTGAACAAGGCAATGCTTTCCTGCAACAAACACTGTTGTCCCTCAGGGAGTTTTCAGGAAAACAGCAAGAAGAGTTAACAAGAACAAACGATATGCTCCAGAAAAGAACGGAAGAATGTGTGAACTTGAGAAAAGGAAGTCAAAGACAAAGTAAGTATGTCCTAAAAAGATTTTAGTTTGTTCGATCAATAAAACTTGTTCATACACGATAGTGGGATACGAGCAATGACCTGTAGCCTCTGTCGACTATCTTACCGTCAATTTAACGGGCATCGAGTCAGATCTTCGAAATCAATCTTCAATATATAAACAATTTTTTGGTAAAAAAAATTCTTATTTTTCAGGACAAGGTGAAGGAACTATCTCAGTGCATACAAAAACTCTCCGAAGTATAATGTATGGCTTGTCGGAAATGTCCGAGTTTGTTGTTGGTTTGAAGAAAACCATTTGCGACCAGAACTCTTGGATCGATATGCTTGTTGAAGCACTGACCGAGTATAGAAAATCTCAACTGTCTAAGGAAGATGCGAACAAAGCCGCAGTTTCTGATGCTTCCTTACCTAAGAACAAAGTACTAGGCTCAAATACAGTGAATCGCCCTAGTAACTCTGCACAAAATTTTTCTAATGGCAAGAAAAAAAAGCCAAAGAAGAAAACCAAGGATTCTGGACACAAAGTTGAAGATAAACCACCTGATAATGTCTCAGGAGTTGCTTCTGGGAATAGTGTCATTTTAACTGATCATCAAACGGGGCATCCTGGTGACGTGCTCTTATCAGGTGAGATAGAGGACAATGAAAAGCTCGAAGAGTTTGGAGAATTCATAGTTGTGCACTCCAAACGACGCTCGGCCGTTGCTCAAGGAGCTCGAATTGATAATGCAAACAGCGCCAGCGGTCAATCACATGCGCGCTCACCTTTTTTGTCACTGCAGCCCGATGGCAGAACTTCAAAGAACAGGAAACCCATGTCATTACACCATCAAGTTCAGGGGATGTCCATCTCAGGTATGGACAGTGGGAGAAAAACATGGGCACATTTTAATAGTGATTTTGCTGGGCAGAATCATCGAGCTTCGGATAATGACATGTCGAAGAAGGAGCAGGTTACAGTCTCTGACGAAATGTGCCCCATGTGTAACAAAATTTTTGACAGATCATGCGATTTAGATGAACGGAGAAGTCATATAAACAGTCATTTTGAAAGTTAATGGTGACATTTCGTATTTCTCATTAGAAGGAGCAATATCAAAACTGCTATGTTGGATATGAATCACCTGGTAATTATATTCATCAGCTTCTCATACATCAACTACTTGCGGTGATTATCAGTCTACTAATGACCCATTTACTGCCATTTTTACACACAAATACGTTGAATATGGTATTCATGTACACATGCACTATTCATCACACAGTTTTGTCTCATTGGATATCACAGAATCATCCAATCAAGACAAGGAACAGTTTTTCGCTGTATTGTAAATTGATCACTTTGGTTAAAAACGATCATACAACAGTAGCTACATTTACTTAAAGCGCTTAGTTCGAAAAACTTTTATTAGGTCGTATTCGGCTGCGATCGTAGACAGAGATAAATAATTAAATGGAGTATTCTTGTTACATTTTATTGTTCATACCGTGTTGTTGACTTGTATCATACGTAATTTTTAAAAATCAAAGGAACCTGGATATAAAAGACGAGCTTGCTAAGTTATTATACTGTAACTACAGATTCATTGCAAAATTTTTAAGTGCTTAACGCCTCAGATTAACTAACTGAATTTTTTAGTTATAAATACATGTATATATATACAATTTTCACGACTAAATATGACCAGTTTATATGATCAAACACATGCAATAATTCCTTTCATGGAAAAAAGACATGCATGCATATAGTTTTAATATGACCTGCAAGGCGCATTTTTATGTATAATTCACAGAGTAAGGGACCCAAGATAAACTCGATCCCCAAAAAACCCTTTCAGTTAGGCGAAGATATGCGACCATCTATATGTGCACACGGTAACGTTTTTGAGCATTTTCGTTTTCATGCCGAAACGGTTTCAAACACCGTCAATATACAATAGTCAATAGAAGTTGAATCTAATTGGAAGAATCAACATTGTCCATATCTTGAATCCCCTCGTCCCACACGTGTATGTTCTGTGTCATGATGCCTGTTCTGTACATTTGTATGTCGAATAGTCGTCGCCGGTCACACTGAATTTCTTATGATTTATATCTTGGATTTCAGTATGGCTTTTTTTGGAATTTTTTCTATTTCTTGAAATTGTCGGTTGAACGTGGTTTTTACAATTTTTTTTTATTTGGTGTATTACTTAATTTCCTATAGTAAAGCAAAATTCCTGATGGTAGCTATCTAAATGATTCTCATGCATCATTGTACATTTACTTACTATATATACTGCATGGTTGTAATTGGCTTTTGTGCGAATTTTGCTGAATACGAACGCATTCCCAGGAGATCGTCTCTCCCATTCGCAGCCATCTTTAGGCTTTCTGACATAGTATACTACATAATTGTGACCTAAACTAATAAAAATTCTCTCCTTGACACATGTACACTCGTATAAATGTTAAGATTCAACAGTTCACAAGCAGTTGAACATTTATAGATGCATGCATGTCACTGATGTCAGGCCGATATTTATCTACCTATACATAACACACTCGAGCGGTGGACATCCAACATATATACAGGGTGTCCCAAAAAAAAAGCAACCACTTAAATATGCAGAACATTAATACAGCTCTAAAGCGCAATAGATAAGCACCTCTGGGAATTGAAAATGACTCTTAATCCTTCATTTACAATGCTAAAAGTCATTTTAGCTGAACTATGGTGCAAACCCGAACAATATAAATATTCTTGCATATTTAAGTGGTTGCGTTTTTTTTGGGACACCCTGTATGCATGGTAGTGTTATGCATGGTACAGTTAAGAAATTCCAAATTATCGCACATAAACAGCAAACACATCTGAGTCGCCACTAACATCATCTAGGATTAAAATAAAACAGTCGGATTGAACATTGCCCATACTGTATATGTACGTTTTTGAAATATATATATATATATATATGAGAACAAAAATGCTTACAATTATACAAATTTATTATTTCAGTTCCTAAACTAAAGCGAAACTCCTCCTTACATGCGATGATATGAAAATGAGTTTAATGACACAACAACTTACCATACTGATTGTAATTGACTTTTTTCCCAATCTTACTGAATATGAATGAATTCCCAGGAAACCTTTTCTCCCAATCGCAGCCGTCTGTAATACCCATTGAAGATACCGCGAGCCAACCTACATCGTAATCGCACGTTATATAGAAGAAATTGATATGAAAATCTCTGCACTCTTCATTCCAACAGGGGCCCTCGATTTTAAAGTAGTTAAACGTTGAACCAGCTAGGTCATTCCATGGTGATTCAAGAAGTCGTGGGTGGGAAAACCAGTTCATATAGGTACTCGAAGAAGCGTTGAATCGTAAAACCAGCTGTTCTTTGCCGTTCTTATACAACACCACTCGTGCCTTCACAGAAAAAGAAACGATAAATGTTTCTACAAAGAAAACAAAATTCAGCGTTCCCTCTTTCCATACACGGTTATAAATCGAGTTGCATGCAGCAAGCCTGCGTCGCATGCTGACACTTGATATATTAGGGGTTATTTTTAATATGAAATACCTCATTTTACCATAAATTGTCTGGGTTTATGTATCACCTATTATCTTAAACAATTGAGTCGGGCATTTTTTTAAAAAAAACTCAATTTGCAATTTATAAAAATATATAAGCTATTAAATTCACCTCTTTTGGACCAAATGTACGCCAATTTCTAGAATGTACAATTCTGTTTTTGTAATCTTCTCTGAATCCAGGGTTTTTATTCAAGGCTGCAGGGGAGAAACGAGAAAAATCGTTTCCTTTCCAAAATCGCGCGATCTTTCTTAGTGGATTTCCAGATACTGTTTTGAATACTAATGTCCATCCTGAATTGAAACAAACAACACGCGCATCTTAGTCAAATCTTCGCTATTATAACCGCTAGTAATAATACAGCGGACACTCCCCAGGTTCACCTAATTCTTGTCATCTTGTGCTAGGAACTACCCAGAGTTCTTGTGGTTTGCAATTGCCGCCATCAGTTGGTTGACTTTTCAAAACATGTGCACAAATAATTTTTTCATTCTTGCTGTATTTTAATACCTGCCCAATGATACGACAGAGATGATAAGCAGTTACAAAATGAACATGGAAAAAGTAAATCAACGCAGTTTGTTCTCTTGAAAAGCAGAAGTAAACTTTGTTGAGTCAACCAACATGGCGCCTGACGACTAATTTTGGCGTCATATGCAAACCAAGAATAGTCATAGTCATAGAATTGCCAAAATTCGTTAATGGGTAATCGTGGAGTATCAGAAGTGTAAATGGGGATTAAAACTGCAATTCTTCATCACGAACCTCCAGCTTGCATGTCGCAAAACACGGGGAAGGAGTTTTCAACGTTTCCTGAAAAAAATGAATAGCGCATCTTCACATCAGTATACACCTAACAAACGTAACAGAAGTGTGCAATTTTTCCAGTTTGGAAAGTAATAAATGAAATTAGTCATCTATTCTCTATAGCTATATACTATTTGAATGACAACTTTGTATTCATGCAGGAAACTGAATGGGAAAACAGCTTACTTTTACCGGGTTTCTCAAGAGATATCCAGTATATACCATTTGTAAGACTGTCACCAAGACTATCATGGTTTTTCCAAATTTCCAATTTTCCAAATATCAAGTGCCGACTAGTACCTATGACACTAAAGGCAATGCCAAAGATCAGGGGCCGGTTGTATCAAGCCCGTTTAGCTTAAACGGTGGATAAGTCAAAATTAAATAACACTCTTACATCTCTCTTGAGTGAGTCAACTTGAATATTATGCACTGAATATGTAGTTGTAAACAGTATCTTTGTATTTAGGTTAAAAACATTTAGTTTGCTTCTTGAATAAAACGATAGACTTGCTTTCTATTTTGACCTTAACTTAACTTAAACATCAGGGAGCAATAGTTAGATATAGTACAGACTATAGACTATAGTTACTCTTTCGAATATTAGCATATAAGCGCTCTGACTGACAATGACTCGTTTTTTAATATTTTGAAAATGAATGCGGGTTAAACGTCGTTGTTATCACGTGACGAACGCAATTCATACAAGATAAGACAGAAACTATACAGTTTTATCATCTCTGCACAGTTACAATGTATTCCAAACGGAACATTATCAGAATTGTGTTCTGAAAGAAATATCCGGTCAAGCCTGCGCGTATATGTTATAGTTCTACACATAACAATGCTATTTGACTGAAATAATTCAGTCAACGCGCTACAGTTTAGTACTGACTGTTGTTGTTTAATATATTCTATAATTCTAATAAATACATTCGTACGTAAGAGACGTATAAACAGGTCTTGATCAGGTCTTGAGAATTAGAATTATGCTAATCAATAACAAGTACCTTATGCAGTTCGGTGTATTCGGCTGTCTTTGATAACCAGTCACCTCAACGAAAGACGGAGCGGAATGTAACTGAAAGGTTTTTTAATCACGTTATGTAATAACTTGTTATATAATAACAGTCTTGCCAGTCCGTGATGAACCAGACGTGAGCATACTTGGGTGTCATTCATTTATTGTTTATGCTGATCGAAAGTCAAGAGGAGTATAAGGAAATCAAAAGTATAAAGTGACGTCATTCCGTGATACTTTCCGTTTGATTTCGGTCGCTACCGCAAAAAACCAGGAAATTGTCAATGACAATTTGTCAATTTGTGATCATTTGGACACTTCGTATTTTTTATTATACAGAAGAAACCATATCGAAACTCTGTTTTAAATAACTCATTATACTAGAAACAACTTTACTCATTTTAGAAATAAATCACCTAGTAATAAGGCTGGTATAATTGGCTTCTGCGGCAAGGTTAGTAGTGGTTTTACATAAAGCCAAGCGAATATCGATGGGCAAAGAACGCGGGTCGGGGTTAACCAGCCCATTAATGACCCATATCACACCCCGGGTACGAGGTTGCTGATACCAGGGTCTTTAACAATATATTTGCATAGTTGCACACTTACGCTTGCCGCTTGCTGGAAGGGGTTAAACAGTTAAAGAGGCTGGAAAGACAATGACCTTTTAAACTTAGTGCTTATGACATGGTAGAAGTTGGAACTACGGCAAGTTCCCTTCGTAATAACTGGCTTATGGATTAAAATTGCTCTTCAAAGGGAAAATGCTGGTTCCATGGGCTTCAACCGACAACAAAATGAGTTCAGAGCGAAGTTTTCTACGAAGTGATTATACATTAGTAAATTCTATAAATAACTTTGACTTGCACCTGTATATACTAAGCAACATGCAGTACACCACATAATTTTGACTGGGATGAGCTGAATAAAGTTCCCTGTAATCACAATAGTTGAGGCAATTAGCTATGTAGTAATATTATTTATAAAAACGCTGGATCCATTGCCATTCTACAGACCAACATTCAGCCAGCATACGTTGTAACGACGCTTGTCTTCATAATTGAACATATGACGAGTATTTCGAAACTAACGCACATAAACGGCAAACACATCTGAGTCACCACTGACATCATCTGAAAATCAAACAGTCGAATCTGAATCCTTCATTCCTGTGACAGTGCTGTAGAACTAATCAATCGCAATTTCGTTTTACTTTACCATTGGGGCGTTTGCTTGCATTTTTGCTATAAACCATCATGCAAATTCGTGCTTTAGCGGAACATATCGTACATTTTTAGGAAAAAGTTTGTCATTTTTAAAGGTTCGTTGGACCGGGATTTCCGTGATTTTCCTACTTTTTATCTATATTTCTCCAGTGTAAAAAATCAGTCGAATGCATGACACATTTTGTACTTACTATACTGGGTGTAATTGACTTTCGTGGCAAGCTTACTAAATATGAAAGAATTTCCAGGAAATCTTCTTTCCAATTCGCAGCCTCTACTGCGCAGTGAAGACAACACAAGCCATCCTACAACGACTTCGCACGTTTCATAGTCATCAATGATTTGAAAAGCTCTGCATTCATTTTCCGCAATACAAAGACCGTTAATAACAAAGAGTTTAGGCGTTGAACTAGCTAGGTCATTCCATGGTGATTCAAGAAGCCTTTGCTGGGAAAACCAGTCCAAATAGGTACTTGAAGAAGCGTTGAATCGCATAACCATTTGTTCTTCGCCATTCTTATACAACACCACTCGTGCCTTTCCCACCGAAAACGAAAAATATATACACATCATTGATGCGAAATGTGATAATGCAACGGAATGTAATAGAAACTGGCATTGAAAAAATGCATCAGGCCGACCATATAACTTTTAGTGTGCCAGTGCTGACTCGTCCCCGGTTGTTTACCTAAGGCGCGGTTAATGATGGGGCGCGCTGAATGATTGAAAGACGAAGGGAAGGAAAGCATGCAAATAGCTTCGGGGTATTCCTATGTTCCTTTGCGTCATCAATTTTCATCGCTTAGTAAGGGACTGTGGAAGAGTCAGGTGCCGGTGGGCGGTGGTGATATTGAAATGCTCTCTGCAAAGATATTCTGAACAAGCGGGAAAATAGTTCCAGAAATAAATATAACTACTTCAACATGCAAGATCGGCCGTGGTCTGATTTTCTGGAACTACCTAAAAGCCAGGTTCTTAAATTTTTTAGAAATCATTAGTGGTGGCGTGGTAGGGTATCACTCTGGTAGAGTATCACTGTGGTCAGTATTACACTGGTGGGTTAAAATCTCATACCGTGGACGCAAACTCTAGCGCACTCACTTTACTGATAGATGAGCAATAATATTCACCTCTTTTGGGCCAAAAATACGCCAATTAGTAAAATTTGCAATTCTGTTTTTATAGTCTATTTTGAAATCAGCGTTTTTATTCAAGGCTGCCGTGGAAAATTCTTGAGGAAAATTTGTCCCATTCCAAATTGACGTAATACTTCTTAGAGGTTCTCCAGATACCGTTTTAAATACCAAAGTCCACCCTAAATTATTAACAAAAAGCAAAACGTCTTAGTCGGGTTCTCTCCGAAAAAACATTAGTCGTAGCATATCAGTATTGTGCTTTGAAAGTCATTTGTCTCCGAGAAAAATCAAAAGCGGTTGTGACATATGTTCCATATGCTTTAGCTGGTGATTTGGGCCTGTCTACACTAGTGCGTTTTCGTTTGTATGCGGTTTCGCAAGACCGAAAACGCATCGATCGATTCGCGTTCACACTACCGTTTTCGTAGCGTATTCGACTGTTCACACTAAAACGCTTGAATACGATGATCGAATCGTAGTCTGACGTAAAACGGTAATTTGCGCATGCTCAGCATTTGTTTAGTCGATTATGGCTAGTTCTTCGCAGCAAAATAAACCTAAAAAGAATGCTAATAACAACAAGCAGGAGGCGTTCATATGGTAGAAGGCCCAGATAAAATGTATGTTCGTAAGACAGCTATTTGTCTTCGGTGTGAAGCCATCATGGCGTTATACAACGCAACATTTAACTGCAAACAAACAATTATGTTTGCTAGAAGCATGAGAAACTTCATATCGTGCTCGTCCGCCTTGTTTGGTTGGAATTATGCCGCGGATAACTGACTTAAGACCTGGAAATTAGTGGCAATCACTGGTGGAAATCGATGCGTGTGACGTAATCGTTTTCAAAAGTATCGTATTCAAGTGTTCACACTAATACGATATGTATGCGTTTTCATTTGTATTCACTTTCAACAGCGTATTCAAATCGATGCGTTTTCGGTGAATACGCTGAGCGTATTCGAGCGTATTAGTGTGAACGGAAGGCCTAAACGCATCGAAATGTATGCGTTTTCAAACGAAAACGCACTAGTGTAGACAGGGCACTGTCAACATTGCCATGCTTTGCCGTGCGTTGTAATTTGATATCCTGAAATGGCTGCATTTGTATCTTGGCAATGGGACTAATCTTGCGTTTTCCAATTGAATTAAAATTCTTCTCAAGTTAGAGTTTTTTTTGTCAAATATTTAAATAATTTACTAAGCTTTCCTGACTCGCTTTTGGCGACTAAAAAAGAATCAGTATTTAATTCAAATTCTATAAAGAAATTTATTTTCTGCATAGTTTCACATGAATGTATATAACGACTTCATATATTGACGGTTATATATAAGTCGAATATTGAATATTTTGAAGAACGAGTGTGTCGCATTGAATTCTTAGTATGAAGATGCCCTGAATATATGATTTGAAATTAGCAATATGCTTTTTAAAAAAAGAATCATGTATGTATGTAAATAAAGACAAATATGAACTGATAAAAAGTAGGAAACGATTCTAATTTTTATCGATCAGATTTCAACTTTTCAGCCCCGTTAATTTAGCCCCGTTTACACTATACAGGGTGTATCAAAAAAAAGGTAATCCAACTTCAACAAGCTATTGTACGTGAACTACTCAGTGTATGAGCGAATTTTTTTCATATTCAGAAAGATCAGGCTTTTAACTATCGGGTGACATGTTTTTAATACCAAATGGTGAAAAAGTGAGCACATACGAGGCTGATAAAAAATGTTAGTCGCAATCGCATATTTTCACCTTTGAGCCTAATTAAAGCAGTGCATAACAAAAGAAAAAAACAATTAATCATGAACATGTCACAGCTTGCACCGGTTTTATGCCGCATTGCTTGGAATGTTCTCCTTATTCCTACTTAATATGCATATGCGGGTAGTTTATTCAAAAGCAAAATTCTTCAATTAAGTCCCAAAGAGAGTTAATTTTCAATGGTTTCAGTCCCAACTCTCAGAGGTGAAAATATGCGATTTCGACTAACACTTTTTATCAGCCTCCTATTTGCTCATTTTTTCACCATTTGGTATCAAAAACATGTCATTCGATAGTTAAAAGCATAACCTTTCGGAATGTGAAAAAAAATTCGTTAATAGAATGAGTAGTTCACGTACAATAGCGCACCAAAGTTGGATTACCTTTTTTTTGATACACCCTGTACAATCGATTTATTGGCACGGCACGGCTTAAAATAGATACCGTACCCATTTTATCTGTGCTCGGCCATTGTTTTGGTAGCCTGATTCCTGAATTTTAATAAAACAAGACGCCGTTCTGGCATTAACTCCGGCGCACGTGCCAGTCTTCAATATAGAGCTTCTGGACATAAACAATACAGTTCGCGTATTGTTTCGCATACATATTCGCATTTAGATGCCTTACGAACCTAAATGTTCGATCGCGAAATTCAGAAGCACATCGCAGTATAGAAGTTCAATTGTTCAAAAATGTAAATAAACCGCATGATACATTCGCTTCGTCTTACACTTTGCCTTTGGAATTCGCGCTTATATAGTTGTATTAAATCTTCGATCCTGTGCAAACTACGCGACGTGTCAACGCGCCCATACACGACCACATCATCTTGTTAAACGGCGAAATAGCAGCGATATTATTAAAATAGGACCGGGTCTACATGTATTAAATATATTCTTACCCCAATTCAATCTAAACTTAATCGAACAGCATGAAAAGAACGGTTTATTTGTTCCTCTTGGAGGAATTGCCGTATCATGCGAGCGAAATCAAATCGCGCATTGGAAAATTAGCCAAAGCTGTGCACCACAACTCTTGGGAGATAAGACTGGGACGTAGATAAATACGGTCACATACACGTTTTAAATACTAGTATATTTCGCGCCATTACAGACTTGCGACGACGAAAAATAAAAAAAAAAAAAACAAAAACAAAACAAAACCGGGGCGAATTTTCAACTCCGTCGCTGACGCCGGAGTAATAATTTGTGTACGGGTACCAATTTTAGTCGTGCCGTACTGGGCAAAACCATAATTATCTAAAATACGAACCTCCAACTTGCATATCACAAAACACTGGGAAAGCGTTTTCAATATTTCCTACAAAAGTGATAAACAGCGAAGGCCTATTAGACTAGTCTATCACCTTCACGTTCTTAGTTCTGCTGGTTTCCGTGCGATATTTGTCTCTTAATAGATGCAAACAAAGGAATATTATGTATGTGTTCTTATCAGAATATTCATTCGCATCTATCGAAAGAAAAAAATCGTCGGTACCTATAAATTAATAGCCACGGCTAAATTTTTAATCAACAATGAATGGCTTACTGCTGCCTCGTTCCTCAAGAGATATCCAGTATATTCCATTTGAGCGACTCTCGCTGCGTTTGGCATGGTGTTGCAAAATTTCCTCACATGAATGACCAGGTGATCTCATTGTGATGCCATACTATATCATAATATCAAAATGTTTCAGAACGATGCATGTAGCACACGATAGACAGGGTTCCTTATTACGACAAGACAGTGTTGGGCGTTGGTTCCAAACTTCCACTGACTGGCAGCAAGGATAACAATTTGAAATTAATCTATTTTCTTACCTTATTTGAGCAGTAACATTTCTTTACTTCATCGGCGTAAACATGAACAGAACAGACAATTGCAATCATGGATGCATGAAAAGTAAGCCACTTATCTACGAACATCTTCCTAGTGAAGGAATGAACCACCGAATTGTACCAACAAATAATATATCAATGTTCGTAAATTTGCCGAGATATTGTGTCGGGCAAATGGTCTACATGCCTGCCATTATTCCACATAATAACAGCCATAGCCTAGACCCCAGGCTGTGAATGCTTTGGAATTGTGTAGATCGAGTACCTGAGCCAGTTTAAGCATGTACCGAGAATAGTCAATAGTCTAAGCAATTTATAGCCTCTGCAAGTACCTGATGGTAATTTGGTATCCAAGTCCGATAACCAATCGTTTCGAATGATGCAAGCACACACCAGATTGTGTGAGTAGTCGTAACAATCTCAGTCGAAAGTGATTGTTGAAAGTGAGAAGTCAAAAGTGATTGTTTCCCCCTCCCTGTTTCCCCCTCCCCCCCAAACCTTTCAAATGTTGTGGGTTCCGGTTCAATGGGCCGTTCCGCTATTAAATTGAAGTCCTGTTGACACTACAGTCAATTATTGGCGCGCCTCGCTTAAGTTGATGCCTAGTTTAGCCGTACCGACGGTACCGTGCCAAAAATTGGCATTACAGAGTGTAATGCAAACGGGCCTTTTAGGTAAAGTGCTAAACCAGGGAAGTTCATTGATTCTGAGATGTACATCTGGCAAGAGGCGATAATATGATAATATCAATGTTGGTCACGTAGCATCCGAATTAGTGGTGACATAACGCAGTCTGATCAAAGAAGCCTGCACCTCTTGACCTTGAAGCATGCACCATCAGTCACTATCACTATCAGTTCACAAGGTTTGCACGGGTACGAGTCAAGAACACATAATTTCGACAATCACAATCCTATAGAACAGTTGTCAGGGTGAACAATTCACATATTATGCATGAACCATTTGAACACATGAAATCATACTTTGATAAAATTTCAGGCAAATCGGTCAATTTTGGTCAATTTTTTGAAATTTCAAAATTCGGCTAAATACTTTGAACACCACATAATTTTGACTGGGATGAGCTAATAAAGTTCCCCGTAATACAATAGTTGAACACTATATGCACCGGGATAAAATGTCAGGCAATTAGCTATATGTAAAATAATATTATTTATATAAATACTGGATCGTTGGCATCCAACAGTACAGACCAACATTCATGTAGCCAGCATACAACGTTGTAACGACGTTTTTCTTCATAATTAAACATATGACGAGTATTCAGTTAATGATTAAAATTGAACAAATCCTCTGATTTTCCAAACTAACGCACATAGACAGCAAACACATCTGAGTCACCGCTGACATCATCTGAAAATCAAAACAGTCGAATGAGGTGCAGGGTGCAATTAATTGCATGCAGAGTGTCTGCTCTGAATCCTTCATTCCATATGTAAATTCTATTGCAGTGCTGTAGAACTAAATTCACTAGAGGAGGGGCTTAAGGAGGGCGAAGCAACTTCGTAGTTTGTTTGCATTTTTGCTATAAACCATAATGTAAATTGGTGATTTTGCGGGACATCTGGTACATTTTAAGAAAAAAGTTTGTCATTTTTAAAGGTTCGTTGGACCGGGATTACCAATTTTCCTACTTTTTATCTATATCTCTCCTTGCTCAGTCCAATGCATGCCACATTTTGTACTTACTATAATGGTTGTAATTGACTTTCGTTGCAAGCTTACTAAATATAAAAGAATTTCCAGGAAATCTTTTTTCCCATTCGCAGCCTCCATCAGTGCCCAGTGAAGACAACACGAGCCATCCTTCATCGACAGAGCAATTTTTATAATAGAAATTGATATGAAAATCTCTGCATTCATTTTCCTCATAATTTATACAAGGACCGTTAATACAAAGTGTTAACGTTGAACTAGCTAGGTCATTCCATGGTGATTCAAGAAGCCTTTGCTGGGAAAACCAGTCCAAATAGGTACTCGAAGAAGCGTTGAATCGCATAACCATTTGTTCTTTGCCATTCTTATACAACACCACTCGTGCCTTTCCCGAAAACGAAAAAAAATATGCATCAATAATAGGAAATGTGACAATGCAACGGAATGTAATAGAAACTGGCATTGAAAAAATGCATCAGGCCGACCATATAATTTTTAGTGTGCGGTGCCAGTGGTGATATTGAAATGCTCTCTACAAAGATATTCCGGAACAAGAAGGAAAATAGGATTTCCAGAAATCGATATATAACTACAGTTCAACATGCAAGATCAGCCGTAGTCTGATTTTCCGAGACTGCCTAAAAGCCAGGGTCTTAAATTTTTAAGAAATCATCAGTGGTGGCCTGGTGGGGTACGTTTCACTCTGATGGGGTAAAATCTCATACCAGGACTTCAGCAAACTCTAGCGCACTCACTTCACTGATAGATGAGACATAATATTCACCTCTTTTGGGCCAAAAGTACGCCAATTACTTGAATTTACAATTCTGTTTTTATAGTCTTTTTCTACTGAATCAGCGTTTTTATTCAAGGCTGACTGGGAAAATTCTTGGGGAAAATTTGCCCCTTTCCAATTTGCTGCAATGTATCTTAGAGGTTCTCCAGATACCGTTTTAAATACCAAAGTCCACCCTAAATTAACAAAAAACAACACGCCTTAGTTCTCTCCAAACTGACATTAGTCGTAACATATTATTTGCCTTGAAAGTCATTTCACATTTGTCTCTGAGAAAAATCAAATGCGGTTGTGACATATGTTCCATGTGCTCTAGCTGGTAATTTTACCGCTGTCATCATTTCCATGTTTTAGTGCGTTTTGATATCCTGAAATGGGTGTTTGCATGCATGTATCTTCTGTGTCTATGCGTGCATGGCCATGGGACTAATTGTTTATGTTTTGCTGCTTTTGCATGTGCATTTTTCCATTGGTTCAAAATTCTTCTCAAGTTAGAGTTGTTTTTGTCAAAACTATAAGCTTTCCTGACTCACTTTTGGCGGCTAAGAAATAATCAGTATTCAATTCAAATTCTACAAGTTTATTGTACTGCGTGGTTTCACATGCATGCATCTATACCGACTTAATATGTTGACATTTATGTCGAATGCCGGTTGAATATGTTGAAGACAGAGTGTTGAATACTTAGTATGAAGATGCCCTGAATAAATACTTAAAATTATGTAGCAATATACAACATTTTTTCAAAAAAGAACCATGTAAGTAATATAGACAAATATGAGCTTATAAAAAGTAGGAAGCGATTCTAGTTTTTGGTGGTTAAATTTTTCACAAACCCAATCACATCGCGATCAGAATTCATCTTTTCAGAATAAATTCGCCTAGTGGAGAACGGGCTTTTAAGCCTTATGCTGTAAGCTATAGCTAAGGCACTGTATGCATGGGCTAACCATAATCATTTATAATACGAACCTCCAGCTTGCATATCACAAAACACTGGGAAAGCATTTTCAATATTTCCTATAAAAGTGATAAACAGCGAAAGGCGTATTAGACTAGTCTATCACCCTCACGTTCGTTCTGCTGAGATTTTCCGTGCGATTTTTGTCTCTTGATACATGCAAACAAAGGAATATTATGTAGGTGTTCTTATCAGAATATTCATTCGCATCTATCGAAAGAAAAAAATCGTCGGTACCTATAAATAGTCACGGTTAAATTTTTAATCGACAATGAATGGCTTACTGCTGCCTCGTTCCTCAAGAGATATCCAGTATATTCCATTTAAGCGACTCTCGCTGCGTTTGGCATGGTGTTGCAAAATTTCCTCACATGAATGACCAGGTGATCTCATTGTGATGCCATACTATATCATAATATCAAAAAGTTTCAGAAATCAGAACGATGCATGTAGCACACGATAGACAGGGCTCCTTATTACGACTAATACTAGGCAGGGTTGAGCGTTGGTTCCAAACTTCCACTGACTGGCAGCAACGATAAAAATTTGAAATTAATCTATTTCCTTACCTTATTTGAGCAGTAGCATTTCTTTACTTCATCGGCGTAAACATGAATAGAACAGACGATTGCAATCATGGATGCATGAAAAGTAAACCTCTTATCTACGAACATCTCCCTAGTGAAGAAATGAACCACCGAATTGTACCAACAAATAATATATCAATGTTCGTAAATTTGCCGAGATATTGTGTCGGGCAAATGGTCTACATTCCTGCCATTATTCCACATAATAACAGTCATAGGCTAGACCCCAGGCTGTGAATGCTTTGGAATTTTGTAGATCGAGTACCTGAGCCAGTTTAAGCATGTACCGAGAATAGTCAATAGTCTAAGCAGTTTATAGCCTCTGCAAGTACCTGATGGTAATTTGGTATCCAAGTCCGATAACCAATCGTTTCGAATGATGCAAGCACACACCAGATTGTGTGAGTAGTCGTAACAATCTCAGTCGAAAGTGATTGTTGAAAGTGAGAAGTCAAAAGTGATTGTTTCCCCCTCCCTGTTTCCCCCTCCCCCCCAAACCTTTCAAATGTTGTGGGTTCCGGTTCAATGGGCCGTTCCGCTATTAAATTGAAGTCCTGTTGACACTACAGTCGATTTATTGGCGCGCCTCGCTTAAGTTGATGCCTAGTTTAGCCGTACCGTGCCAGAAATTGGCATTACAGAGTGTAGTGCAACGGGCCTTTTAGGTAAAGTGCTAAAACAGGGAAGTTCATTGATTCTGAGATGTACATCTGGCAAGAGGCGATAATATGATAATATCAATGTTGGTCACGTAGCATCCGAATTAGTGATGACGTAACGCAATCTGATCAAGGAAGCCTGCACCTCTTGACCTTGAAGCATGCACCATCAGTCACTATCACTATCAGTTCACAAGGTTTGCACGGGCACGTGTCAAGAACACATAATTTCGACAATCACAATCCTATAGAACAGTTGTCAGGGTGAACAATTCACATATTATGCATGAACCATTTGAACACATGAAATCATACTTTGATAAAATTTCAGGCAATTCGGTCAGTTTTGGTCAATTTTTTGAAATTTCAAAATTCGGCTAAATACTTTGAAACTGTTTAGAACTAAATAGAATGTATTTGAACACATGAGGAACATAGTTACGCATTTACGCCTGCCGCCTGCAAGGAGGGGTTAAACTGTTAAAGAGGCTGGAAAGACTATGACCTTTTAAACTTAGTGCATAAAATATGGTGGAAGTTGGAACTACTGGAAGTTCCTTTCGTAATAACTGGCTTATGGATTGAAATTGCTCTTCAAAGTGAAAATGCTGGTTCCATGGGCTTCAACCGACAACAAAATGACTTCAGTGAGAGCGAAGTTTTCTACGAAGTGATTAGTTTCCTCGAAAACCATATACATTAGCAAATTCTATAAATAACTTCGACTTGCACCTGTATATACTAAGCAACATGCAGTACACCGCATAATTTTGACTGGGATGAGCTAATAAAGTTCCCCGTAATACAATAGTTGAACACTATATGCACCGGGATAAAATGTCAGGCAATTATCTATATGTAAAATAATATTATTCATATAAACACTGGATCGTTGGCATCCAACAGTACAGACCAACATTCATGCAGCCAGCATACAACGTTGTAACGACGTTTATCTTCATAATTGAACATATGACGAGTATTCAGTTCTTAAAAATTAATGATTAAAATTGAGCAAATCTTTATTTTCCAAACTTAACGCACATAAACAGCAAACACATCTGAGTCGCCACTGACATCATCTGAAAATCAAAACAGTCGAATGAGGGTGCAGGGTGCAATTAATTGCATGCAGAGTGTCTGTACTGAATCCTTCATTCCATATGTAAATTCTTTGGCAGTGCTGTAGAACTAAATTCACTAGAGGAGGGGCTCCCTTGATGAGGGCGAAGCAACTTCGTAGTTTGCTTGCATTTTTGCTATAAACTATAATGTAAATTGGTGATTCTGTGGAACATCTCGTACTCGGAAAAAGTTTGTTATTTTTTAAGGTTCGTTGGACCGGGATTTCCAATTTTCCTATTTTTTATTTATATTTCTCCTTGCTCCCATGGTATAAGAAATCAGTCTAATGCATGCTTGTACTTACTATGCTGGTTGTAATTGACTTTCGTGGGAAGCTTACTAAATATGAACGAATTCCCAGGAAACCTTTTCTCCCAATCGCAGCCGTCTGTAATGCCCATTGAAGATACCGAGAGCCAACCTAAATCGATAGTGCAAAATAGTGCGTAGGAGAAATTGATATGAAAATCTCTGCACTCTTTATTCCAACAGGGGCCCTCGATTTCAAAGTGATTAAACGTTGAGCCAGCTAGGTCATTCCATGGTGATTCGAGAAGTCTTGGGTGAGAAAACCAGTCCAAATAGGTACTTGAAACAGCGTTGAATCGTAAAACCAGTTGTTCTTTACCATTCTTATACAACACCACTCGTGCCTTTCCCAAAACGAAAAAAATATGCATTATTAATAGGAAATGTGAAATGTGTGGTATCACACTGGTGGGGTATAAAATCTCATATACCGTTGATGTATACCTGGACTTTAGCAAACTCTAGCGCATTCGCTTCACTGATAGATGAGCTATAATATTCACCTCTTTTGGGCCAAAAGTATGCCAATTTTTTAAATTTACAATTCTGTTTTTATAGTCTTTTTTGAAATCAGCGTTTTTATTCAAGGCTGCCGGGGAAAATTCTTGCGAAAAAATCGTCCCTTTCCAAATTGACGCAATTCTTCTTAGAGCATTTCCAGATACCGTTTTAAATACCAAAGTCCACCCTAAATTAACAAAAAACAACACGCCTAACCCTTAGTTGGGTTCTCTCCGAAAAAACATTTGTTGTAGCCATATTATTGTGCTTTGAAAGTAATTTGTCTCCGAGAAAAATCAAATGCGGTTGTGACATATGTTCCATGTACTCTAGCTGGTGATTTTTACTGTCAACATTGCTATGTTTTGACGTGCGTTGTAATTTGATATCCTGAAATGGGTGCTTTGTATCTTGGCCATGGGACTAATCTTGCGTTTTCCAATTGGTTCAAAATTCTTCTCAAGTTAGAGTTGGTTTTGTCAAATATTTAAATATTTTACTAAGCTTTCCTGACTCACTTTTGGCGGCTAAGAATAATCAGTATTCAATTCAAATTCTACAAAGAAATTTATTGGATGCATGGTTTCACATGCATCTACATAACATAACGACTTCATATTGACCGTTATACAAGTCGAATGTTGAATATATTGAAGAACGAGTGTTGCCCTGAATCAGTATGACCTAAAATTAGCAATACACTTAAAAAAGAACCATGCATGTATGTAAATAAAGGGGCACGGGGGCCAATTTTAGCCGTACCATCATAGGCGGCCCAGAACTGATCTCACTGACCTCGCGCGACGCTTATGTTGTCTGAACAATCTTATATTATGACATAATATAAGATTCATAATATAATATAATAATATAAGATGTCATAATATAAGATTGTTCAGACAACATAAGCGTCGCGCGAGGTCAGTGAGATCAGTTCTGGGCCGCCTATGGTACCATGCCAAAAAATCGAGACTATCGAGTGTAGTGTAAACGGGGCTTTCATTTCAGCATAAATTTGCCTGGTGGAGTGAACGGGTTTTTAATCCTCATGCCGGCAGCTATAGCTACGGCACTGGGCAAAACGATAATCATTTATAATACGAACCTCCAGCTTGCATATCACAAAACACCGGGAAAGCGTTTTCAATATTTCCTACAAAAGTGATAAACAGCGAAAGGCCTATTAGACTAGTCTATCACCTTCACGTTCTTAGTTCTGCTGGTTTCCGTGCGATATTTGTCTCTTAATAGATGCAAACAAAGGAATATTATGTAGGTGTTCTTATCAGAATATTCATTCGCATCTATCGAAAGAAAAAAATCCTCGATACCTATAAATAGTCACGGTTAAATTTTTAATCGACAATGAATGGCTTACTGCCGCTTTGTTCCTCAAGGGATATCCAGTATATTCCATTTGAGCGACTCTCGCTGCGTTTGGCATAGTGTTGCAAAATTTCCTCACATGAATGACCAGGTGATTTCATTGTGATGCCATACTATATCATAATATAACAAATTTATAATGAATGCATGTAGTACACGATAGACAGGGTTCCGTATTACGACTAATACCAGGCAGCGTTGGGCGTTGGTTCCAAACTTCCCCTGACTGGCAGCAACGATGAAAAATTGAAATTAATCTATTTCCTTACCTTATTTGAGCAGTAACATTTCTGTACTTCATCGGCGTAAACATGAACAGAACAGACGATTGCAATCATGGATGCATGAAAAGTAAACCACTTATCTACGAACATCTCCCTAGTGAAGAAATGAACCACCGAATTGTACCAACAAATAATATATCAATGTTCGTAAATTTGCCGAGATATTGTGTCGGGCAAATGGTCTACATTCCTGCCATTATTCCACATAATAACAGTCATAGGCTAGACCCCAGGCTGTGAATGCTTTGGAATTGTGTAGATCGAGTACCTGAGCCAGTTTAAGCATGTACCGAGAATAGTCAATAGTCTAAGCAATTTATAGCCTCTGCAAGTACCTGATGGTAATTTGGTATCCAAGTCCGATAACCAATCGTTTCGAATGATGCAAGCACACACCAGATTGTGTGAGTAGTCGTAACAATCTCAGTCGAAAGTGATTGTTGAAAGTGAGAAGTCAAAAGTGATTGTTTCCCCCTCCCTGTTTCCCCCTCCCCCCCAAACCTTTCAAATGTTGTGGGTTCCGGTTCAATGGGCCGTTCCGCTATTAAATTGAAGTCCTGTTGACACTACAGTCAATTATTGGCGCGCCTCGCTTAAGTTGATGCCTAGTTTAGCCGTACCGACGGTACCGTGCCAAAAATTGGCATTACAGAGTGTAATGCAAACGGGCCTTTTAGGTAAAGTGCTAAACCAGGGAAGTTCATTGATTCTGAGATGTACATCTGGCAAGAGGCGATAATATGATAATATCAATGTTGGTCACGTAGCATCCGAATTAGTGGTGACATAACGCAGTCTGATCAAAGAAGCCTGCACCTCTTGACCTTGAAGCATGCACCATCAGTCACTATCACTATCAGTTCACAAGGTTTGCACGGGTACGAGTCAAGAACACATAATTTCGACAATCACAATCCTATAGAACAGTTGTCAGGGTGAACAATTCACATATTATGCATGAACCATTTGAACACATGAAATCATACTTTGATAAAATTTCAGGCAAATCGGTCAATTTTGGTCAATTTTTTGAAATTTCAAAATTCGGCTAAATACTTTGAACACCACATAATTTTGACTGGGATGAGCTAATAAAGTTCCCCGTAATACAATAGTTGAACACTATATGCACCGGGATAAAATGTCAGGCAATTAGCTATATGTAAAATAATATTATTTATATAAATACTGGATCGTTGGCATCCAACAGTACAGACCAACATTCATGTAGCCAGCATACAACGTTGTAACGACGTTTTTCTTCATAATTAAACATATGACGAGTATTCAGTTAATGATTAAAATTGAACAAATCCTCTGATTTTCCAAACTAACGCACATAGACAGCAAACACATCTGAGTCACCGCTGACATCATCTGAAAATCAAAACAGTCGAATGAGGTGCAGGGTGCAATTAATTGCATGCAGAGTGTCTGCTCTGAATCCTTCATTCCATATGTAAATTCTATTGTAGTGCTGTAGAACTAAATTCACTAGAGGAGGGGCTTAAGGAGGGCGAAGCAACTTCGTAGTTTGTTTGCATTTTTGCTATAAACCATAATGTAAATTGGTGATTTTGCGGGACATCTGGTACATTTTAAGAAAAAAGTTTGTCATTTTTAAAGGTTCGTTGGACCGGGATTACCAATTTTCCTACTTTTTATCTATATCTCTCCTTGCTCAGTCCAATGCATGCCACATTTTGTACTTACTATAATGGTTGTAATTGACTTTCGTTGCAAGCTTACTAAATATAAAAGAATTTCCAGGAAATCTTTTTTCCCATTCGCAGCCTCCATCAGTGCCCAGTGAAGACAACACGAGCCATCCTTCATCGACAGAGCAATTTTTATAATAGAAATTGATATGAAAATCTCTGCATTCATTTTCCTCATAATTTATACAAGGACCGTTAATAACAAAGTGGTTAAACGTTGAACTAGCTAGGTCATTCCATGGTGATTCAAGAAGCCTTTGCTGGGAAAACCAGTCCAAATAGGTACTCGAAGAAGCGTTGAATCGCATAAACATTTGTTCTTTGCCATTCTTATACAACACCACTCGTGCCTTTCCCGAAAACGAAAAAAAATATGCATCATTAATAGGAAATGTGACAATGCAACGGAATGTAATAGAAACTGGCATTGAAAAAATGCATCAGGCCGACCATATAATTTTTAGTGTGCGGTGCCAGTGGTGATATTGAAATGCTCTCTACAAAGATATTCCGGAACAAGAAGGAAAATAGGATTTCCAGAAATCGATATATAACTACAGTTCAACATGCAAGATCAGCCGTAGTCTGATTTTCCGAGACTGCCTAAAAGCCAGGGTCTTAAATTTTTAAGAAATCATCAGTGGTGGCCTGGTGGGGTACGTTTCACTCTGATGGGGTAAAATCTCATACCAGGACTTCAGCAAACTCTAGCGCACTCACTTCACTGATAGATGAGACATAATATTCACCTCTTTTGGGCCAAAAGTACGCCAATTACTTGAATTTACAATTCTGTTTTTATAGTCTTTTTTGAAATCAGCGTTTTTATTCAAGGCTGCCGGGGAAAATTCTTGCGAAAAAATCGTCCCTTTCCAAATTGACGCAATTCTTCTTAGAGGATTTCCAGATACCGTTTTAAATACCAAAGTCCACCCTAAATTAACAAAAAACAACACGCCTTAGTTCTCTCCCAACTGACATTAGTCGTAACATATTATTTGCCTTGAAAGTCATCTCACATTTGTCTCTGAGAAAAATCAAATGCGGTTGTGACATATGTTCCATGTGCTCTAGCTGGTAATTTTACCGCTGTCATCATTTCCATGTTTTAGTGCGTTTTGATATCCTGAAATGGGTGTTTGCATGCATGTATCTTCTGTGTCTATGCGTGCATGGCCATGGGACTAATTGTTTATGTTTTGCTGCTTTTGCATGTGCATTTTTCCATTGGTTCAAAATTCTTCTCAAGTTAGAGTTGTTTTTGTCAAAACTATAAGCTTTCCTGACTCACTTTTGGCGGCTAAGAAATAATCAGTATTCAATTCAAATTCTACAAGTTTATTGTACTGCGTGGTTTCACATGCATGCATCTATACCGACTTAATATGTTGACATTTATGTCGAATGCCGGTTGAATATGTTGAAGACAGAGTGTTGAATACTTAGTATGAAGATGCCCTGAATAAATACTTAAAATTATGTAGCAATATACAACATTTTTTCAAAAAAGAACCATGTAAGTAATATAGACAAATATGAGCTTATAAAAAGTAGGAAGCGATTCTAGTTTTTGGTGGTTAAATTTTTCACAAACCCAATCACATCGCGATCAGAATTCATCTTTTCAGAATAAATTCGCCTAGTGGAGAACGGGCTTTTAAGCCTTATGCTGTAAGCTATAGCTAAGGCACTGTATGCATGGGCAAACCATAATCATTTATAATACGAACCTCCAGCTTGCATATCACAAAACACTGGGAAAGCGTTTTCAATATTTCCTACAAAAGTGATAAACAGCGAAAGGTGTATTAGACTAGTCTATCACCTTCACGTTCGTTCTGCTGAGATTTTCCGAGCGATTTTTGTCTCTTGATACATGCAAACAAAGGAATATTATGTAGGTGTTCTTATCAGAATATTCATTCGCATCTATCGAAAGAAAAAAATCGTCGGTACCTATAAATAGTCACGGTTAAATTTTTAATCGACAATGAATGGCTTACTGCTGCCTCGTTCCTCAAGAGATATCCAGTATATTCCATTTGAGCGACTCTCACTGCGGTTGGCATGGTGTTGCAAAATTTCCTCACATGAATGACCAGGTGATCTCATTGTGATGCCATACTATATCATAATATCAAAATGTTTCAGAACCATGCATGTAGCACACGATAGACAGGGCTCCATATTACGACTAATACTAGGCAGGGTTGAGCGTTGGTTCCAAACTTCCACTGACTGGCAACAACGATAAAAATTTGAAATTAATCTATTTCCTTACCTTATTTGAGCAGTAACATTTCTTTACTTCATCGGCGTAAACATGAACCGAACAGACGATTGCAATCATGGATGCATGAAAAGTAAACCACTTATCTACGAACATCTCCCTAGTGAAGAAATGAACCACCGAATTGTACCAACAAATAATATATCAATGTTCGTAAATTTGCCGAGATATTGTGTCGGGCAAGTGGTCTACATGCCTGCCATTATTCCACATAATAACAGCCATAGCCTAGACCCCAGGCTGTGAATGCTTTGGAATTGTGTAGATCGAGTACCTGAGCCAGTTTAAGCATGTACCGAGAATAGTCAATAGTCTAAGCAATTTATAGCCTCTGCAAGTACCTGATGGTAATTTGGTATCCAAGTCCGATAACCAATCGTTTCGAATGATGCAAGCACACACCAGATTGTGTGAGTAGTCGTAACAATCTCAGTCGAAAGTGATTGTTGAAAGTGAGAAGTCAAAAGTGATTGTTTCCCCCTCCCTGTTTCCCCCTCCCCCCCAAACCTTTCAAATGTTGTGGGTTCCGGTTCAATGGGCCGTTCCGCTATTAAATTGAAGTCCTGTTGACACTACAGTCAATTATTGGCGCGCCTCGCTTAAGTTGATGCCTAGTTTAGCCGTACCGACGTACCGTGCCAGAAATTGGCATTACAGAGTGTAATGCAAACGGGCCTTTTAGGTAAAGTGCTAAACCAGGGAAGTTCATTGATTCTGAGATGTACATCTGGCAAGAGGCGATAATATGATAATATCAATGTTGGTCACGTAGCATCCGAATTAGTGATGACGTAACGCAATCTGATCAAAGAAGCCTGCACCTCTTGACCTTGAAGCATGCACCATCAGTCACTATCACTATCAGTTCACAAGGTTCGACAATCACAATCCTATAGAACAGTTGACAGTTGTCAGGGTGAACAATTCACATATTATGCATGAACCATTTGAACACATGAAATCATACTTTGATAAAATTTCAGGCAATTCGGTCATTTTGTCAATTTTTTGAAATTTCAAAATTCGGCTAAATACTTTGAAACTGTTTAGAACTAAATAGAATGTATTTGAACACATGAGGAACATAGTTACGCATTTACGCCTGCCGCCTGCAGGGAGGGGTTAAACTGTTAAAGAGGCTGGAAAGACTATGACCTTTTAAACTTAGTGCATAAAATATTGTGGAAGTTCGAACTACTGGAATTTCCTTTCGTAATAACTGGCTTATGGATTGAAATTGCTCTTCAAAGTGAAAATGCTGGTTCCATGGGCTTCAACCGACAACAAAATGACTTCAGTGAGAGCGAAGTTTTCTACGAAGTGATTAGTTTCCTCGAAAACCATATACATTAGCAAATTCTATAAATAACTTCGACTTGCACCTGTATATACTAGGCAACATGCAGTACACCACATAATTTTGACTGGGATGAGCTAATAAAGTTCCCCGTAATACAATAGTTGAACACTATATGCACCGGGATAAAATGTCAGGCAATTATCTATATGTAAAATAATATTATTTATATAAACACTGGATCGTTGGCATCCAACAGTACAGACCAAAATTCATGCAGCCAGCATACAACGTTGTAACGACGTTTATCTTCATCATTGAACATATGACGAGTATTCAGTTCTTAAAAATTAATGATTAAAATTGAACAAATCCTCTGATTTTCCAAACTTAACGCACATAAACAGCAAACACATCTGAGTCGCCACTGACATCATCTGAAAATCAAAACAGTCGAATGAGGTGCAGGGTGCAATTAATTGCAGAGTGTCTGCTCTGAATCCTTCATTCCATATGTAAATTCTGTGGCAGTGCTGTAGAACTAAATTCACTAGAGGAGGGGCTTAAGGAGAGCGAAGCAACTTCGTAGTTTGCCTGCATTTTTGCTATAAACCATAATGTAAATTGGTGATTCTGCGGAACATCTCGTACTCGGAAAAAGTTTGTTATTTTTTAAGGTTCGTTGGACCGGGATTTCCAATTTTCCTATCTTTTATTTATATTTCTCCTTGCTCCCATGGTATAAGAAATCAGTCTAATGCATGCTTGTACTTACTATGCTGGTTGTAATTGACTTTCGTGGGAAGCTTACTAAATATGAACGAATTCCCAGGAAACCTTTTCTCCCAATCGCAGCCGTCTGTAATGCCCATTGAAGATACCGAGAGCCAACCTAAATCGATAGTGCAAAATAGTGCATAGGAGAAATTGATATGAAAATCTCTGCACTCTTTATTCCAACAGGGGCCCTCGATTTCAAAGTGATTAAACGTTGAACCAGCTAGGTCATTCCATGGTGATTCGAGAAGTCTTGGGTGAGAAAACCAGTCCAAATAGGTACTTGAAACAGCGTTGAATCGTAAAACCAGTTGTTCTTTACCATTCTTATACAACACCACTCGTGCCTTTCCCAAAACGAAAAAAATGTGCATTTTTAATAGGAAATGTGAAATGTGTGGTATCACACTGGTGGGGTATAAAATCTCATATACCGTTGATGTATACCTGGACTTTAGCAAACTCTAGCGCATTCGCTTCACTGATAGATGAGCTATAATATTCACCTCTTTTGGGCCAAAAGTATGCCAATTTTTTAAATTTACAATTCTGTTTTTATAGTCTTTTTTGAAATCAGCGTTTTTATTCAAGGCTGCCGGGGAAAATTCTTGCGAAAAAATCGTCCCTTTCCAAATTGACGCAATTCTTCTTAGAGGATTTCCAGATACCGTTTTAAATACCAAAGTCCACCCTAAATTAACAAAAAACAACACGCCTAACCCTTAGTCGGGTTCTCTCCGAAAAAACATTTGTTGTAGCCATATTATTGTGCTTTGAAAGTCATTTGTCTCCGAGAAAAATCAAATGCGGTTGTGACATATGTTCATGTACTCTAGCTGGTGATTTTTACTGTCATCATTGCCATGCTTTGCCGTGCGTTGTAATTTGATATCCTGAAATGGGTGCTTTGTATCTTGGCCATGGGACTAATCTTGCGTTTTCCAATTGGTTCAAAATTCTTCTCAAGTTAGAGTTGGTTTTGTCAAATATTTAAATATTTTACTAAGCTTTCCTGACTCACTTTTGGCGGCTAAGAATAATCAGTATTCAATTCAAATTCTACAAAGAAATTTATTGGCTGCATGGTTTCACATGCATCTACATAACATAACGACTTCATATTGACCGTTATACAAGTCGAATGTTGAATATATTGAAGAACGAGTGTTGCCCTGAATCAGTATGACTTAAAATTAGCAATACACTTAAAAAAGAACCATGCATGTATGTAAATAAAGGGGCACGAGGGCCAATTTTAGCCGTACCATGCCAAAAAATTGAGACTATCGAGTGTAGTGTAAACGGGGCTTTCATTTCAGCATAAATTCGCCTGGTGGAGTGAACGGGTTTTTAATCCTCATGCCGGCAGCTATAGCTACGGCACTGGGCAAAACGATAATCATTTATAATACGAACCTCCAGCTTGCATATCGCAAAACACCGGGAAAGCGTTTTCAATATTTCCTACAAAAGTGATAAACAGCGAAAGGCCTATTAGACTAGTCTATCACCTTCACGTTCTTAGTTCTGCTGGTTTCCGTGCGATATTTGTCTCTTAATAGATGCAAACAAAGGAATATTATGTAGGTGTTCTTATCAGAATATTCATTCGCATCTATCGAAAGAAAAAAATCGTCGGTACCTATTATAAATAGTCACGGCTAAATTTTTAATCGACCATGAATGGCTTACTGCTGTCTCGTTCCTCAAGGGATATCCAGTATATTCCATTTGAGCGACTCTCGCTGCGTTTGGCATGGTGTTGCAAAATTTCCTCACATGAATGACCAGGTGATTTCATTGTGATGCCATACTATATCATAATATAACAAATTTATAATGAATGCATGTAGTACACGATAGACAGGGTTCCGTATTACGACTAATACCAGGCAGCGTTGGGCGTTGGTTCCAAACTTCCCCTGACTGGCAGCAACGATGAAAAATTGAAATTAATCTATTTCCTTACCTTATTTGAGCAGTAACATTTCTTTACTTCATCGGCGTAAACATGAATAGAACAGACAATTGCAATCATGGATGCATGAAAAGTAAACCACTTATCTACGAACATTTCCCAAGTGAAGGAATGAACCACCGAATTGTACCAACAAGTAATATATCAATGTTCGTAAACTTCGCTGAAATATTGTGTCGGGCAAATGCTCTACATGCGTGTCATTATTCGACATAATAAAAATCGTAGCCTAGACCCCCGGCTGTGAATGCTTTGGAATTGTGTAGATCAAGTACTTCAGATAGCCACTTAAAGCATGCACCGCAAACCTCTATTATTGTCAAGAATAGTCAATAGTTTAACAAAGTAATTTATAGCCTTTGCAAGTACCTCATGGTTATTTGGTATCTAACTCCGATAACCAATCGTTACCTCGAATGACGCAAGCACCCACCAGATTGTGTGAGTAGTCGTAACCATCGATCTCAGTCGAAACTCGAAAGTGCTTGTTGAAAGTTAGAAGTCAAAAGTGATTGTTCCCCCCCAAACGTTTTAAATGTTGTGGGTTCCTGCATTCGTCAGAATGATAATTGCACACAACTTATCGTGTAGTCTAAATAAGGAAAATTATATTTTTTTGGTGGGTTCTATTTAGGATTCCCCCCCCCCCACTCTCTGATTCTGAGTCCGCGGGTCCTGTCCACTGATCCTGTCTTGCGCAGAGGGGGCAGAGATTTATACCATGTTAAGTGAATAACATGACGTATTTCAATTTTTTGAAACACTAAAAACGTAAAATCTAAAAATTCAAGTTGTGACTTATGGTGCACTCAAAAATCACAATATCCAATTTTTGAATTTAACAACAAAGTCAGGAAAATGGCTACTTTTTCAAGATACAATGAAGATCGCCCTTACGAGGTGTGTGTATATTTGTATATCATATTGAAACAGTTTTTATAGATTGAAGTCATTGAACACTAACTACGTCCAGAACATTTTAATAATAGGTGTATACGTTAATAACGTTATGTTTCTGTGTGAATGTTTTGTTTATTTGTGTGTTTTTATGTTTTGTGTATATATTGTGTGGAGTATGTGGAGACTAGTTCGGGTCTGCATAGTGCTTACACAATCCAATTTTGCTGAATCGAATTCAAGCTTCTATTGTTTGTTTTATAGCTGTTGACTTGCAACAAACTGTGTATATAGACAGTAAATTAGCTATTCAACCCATTGCAGTATTGCGTAGCTGTAAAAGACCACATTCCATACATCAGAACTCAGAAGCCAATTAGACCTACCAAATTAGATAGTGTGAACAGACCCTTTAGTTGAGTTGAGTTTTATTTTCAACAGGTTGCAAATGTCCCAGCAGAGTTCGATACAACTCATGACTTGGATATGGATAAAAAATCTTCCCTGGATGAACATATTTCGGAGGTATTTTAATGCAGTCAAGAGGGGCTCTTTAATTCAAGCATATTTCATATTATTAGTTATTACACTGCAATACCTTATTTTATGCTTATGTTAATATGACGCATGTAAATTTCACACTGGGATTTCAAAAAACTAATAATCCGACATCTGAAAATTAGGCCTGATATCTTGGTTACATAATACAGAATGTATTACTGGCCATGCATGTTTGCATAGTTAAGACAATTAAGACAAAAACCCAGTGGAAATAATTCAAACAGGGCTTAATCCTACTTAGGTATTTTGAAATATTTACTGTAACCTACCCTAACATTATAGACCAGTGTACTAACTGCATTATTGCAATATGATGAAAATCACAAGCAATAAATTATTTTTATAACCATAAAATGTTGTCAGCTTGGGAGAAATATATAGATCAAGTGCTTTTTTGTATTTTAATTCTATCATTGATTGTTCTCATTTTCTTGGCCTTGTCTTGGCTAGTACTGCCCGAAATGTCTGTCATCCCTCTGTGTAGGAAAATATTGGATATCAGCTTGCCTTAAAGCTTGGCTGGAAATCTGGTACAGGACTTGGTAGACATAAGCAAGGTAGTGTAGTATACTTATTTAATAAGAGGTGTTTTCACAGTACATTATATTACTTTTATAGTTAATGTTTAACAGTTTAAGGTCCACTTAAAGATTCTACACAAACTATTCTCAAATATTGTTTGTCTGTTTAGTGCACAACATGTAAGTAGTGCAAGTTATTCCATGGTCAACTTACCCTTGGGTTCAGAGGCTATAACATACCGGCTACACAAATGCACTACATGAAAATAGAGTAATAAACCCTTACATACTTACTTAACTACCACTATATCACTATACAGGTAATAAATAATTATTGGATGAGGTTTAACGTGATTTGAGAATTACAAGTATTAAAGCAGAGGTTTTGTGTTATATCTGCCAAAGCTGTAAGCTGAATATTTGTATCTGGCGAACAAATCAAAACAGAGATTGTTTATACAGTGAATAATAATACTATTTGTTTTGGTTGACTGAATTCTAATATTGGCAAATTGATTGTTGGATGTAGGTAGTATGTATATTTTGTCTTGGTTAGAATATTCAGAATATTCACAGACATTCCTTTCCAACAGGCAGGTTAATTCCTGTTCCAATGGTGATTAAAGAAGACTTCTTATGTCTTGGACGAATGTCAATGGAGGTGATTTTAAATCCCATGCCACAATTAAAATGTTCTTCCAGAATTTGTAGCTGTATTTATACCTAAAACTACTAAATGCTACAACACTAAACAAGGTTTAATTGCCAACTTCTAATGCATATAAGGTTATTTTTTATTAGACTGCTGCTTTGCTTAGTGATAGTATTTCATGCATTGCATTATTAATTCTTTGAATTTTAATGAGCTTAGGTACTGTTCTATAAAAATTCAGTATGTCTCTTTCTCAGTTTTTAAGTGCATTACTGTATTGTGAAAAACAGCAGAAAGTTTCAAAATTGGCTCTTCTTTACATTACTGCCATTAGGCAATATAACCAACCTGATTAGGCTTTATAATAGTGTAGGATTATTCTGTGACTTTAACATACGCTAACTACCTCTTCATACCCTTTCATGTCCCATAAATTCTAGCTCGATCATGCGAATGAAGCGTCAAACAAGAGGCGGACTTTAGAGGTGGAAAAAGAAGAGACAGACGAGCTGAAACAGAAATACCAGGTAAATGAGCAAGGTCTCAGTTTTAAATTTAGTTATCTAAGATATTTGAATTTGAAAGATAATTGATATTTGAAAGACTCAACATTCAAATCAATTCAAATAAAAGCAAACGAAGAATGGTTGCATGAAAAAATAATTTTAACTTCTTACCATGCAGATCTTGATATCTTTTCATACCCGCAGTTACACGTCGTATAATTTTTAAGGCCAGATCTTTTCTTCTTTTGATAGATGTTAAAGAGTGAATAGTTTTGAATGCTCCGATTCATCCATCTCCGACTCTCCTCATTTATGCATGGCAGTTCTAGCCTCTATTCTTTAATTAAGCGAAAATACAAGTATTTTAGCGAAATGTTTCTCTTCTAGACTACACAAGACAAGGAAAAAGCGATCGAAGAAAGTTTAAAAAATTTAAAAGAGAGCTATTACTGTGAACTCTGCGACAAGCAATACATCAAATATAAAGAATACGATAACCACATTAATTCCTACGACCACGCTCACAGACAGGTTGGTTTAAATAATAATTACAGATTAGACAAGTATACCAATGAAATGGGTTTTAGTACGATGGACTCTTGCTTATTGTGCAGATACATAAATAGGATTTCTCCCGTGTGATAAGAGATTTACATGAAATTTTACGAAGAAAAAAAGATGAAATATTCTATCAAATGCAGCTTCTTTTTGAAAATATCTCGTAACTATGGAAGTCATAACTTTTGTAATCTCTTTATCAATGCTTTCTCCCATTTCACATGCTGTTTGTTTGTTTTTTCTCTGAAGAGACTAAAAGATTTGAAAGAAAGAGAGTTTGCCAGAAATACACGTGAGTATGACAGCGCAATATTTAACTTGGACTTTTTTCTCACGCACATAAGTAAGAGAGTTTTTTCTCACAAGACCGGTCTGTATCATTATTCGAAGTATCATTATTATACAGGTATAATTATTCGAAGTAGTCAGTATGAAGATATCCGATGCAGTCAGCGCCAAATTTGAACCTCCCCTGCATCTTCACTGCACTTCGCTTGGCTGTAAGCGTACCTTTTTTTTGCTATGTTAGATTCTCGAAAAAGAAAAGAACGGCAAACTGGAAGCGACGCGCGAAAACTTTCAGCCGCTACACTAAGGTAAGTTTGCATTCAGCTGCTATATAGAGAATAGAGATCAGTGCCGAGAAGAGCAACTGCGCTTCATGTTTGTTTTACAAATTTAGCGCCTGGGTCGGGGATGCCTGTAAAAGCGTATTTTTGGGTATACTGAAATACCACTGGCTGAGTTTAAACAGTCTTCTATGAAACTCTGCGTGCATCAATTTGTAGGAGATTCTCAAAAGAAAATTTGTATTCTATCTAAATCTATTCTAGCCAGAAAAAAACTCCTCATACCTCAAACTTTCCCTCCCCATCTTTAAGTACGCGGCAGTAAACAAACAGTCTTAGGTACATGCAATTATAATTTTGGTATAACCGCTATTGGTTTTCCTCAACGAAATACCTATTTAATGAAATCTTAAGTTCATGTCCTCTGTATATAGCCTCTCCCCCCCCCCCCCACAGTAAATGAAAACATCATTGAAACCTATCTAATCATTGAAAACGTTTAGTTCCGAAAGAACTGATCAGAAATCTTCACAAGCTGCATTTAAATCGACATTCGCCTCTTCGCTTGTCCCACCCCCCTTACCCAGTGAACACATCAAACCCAAGTCCACATTCTCTAACGCACCTCCGCTTCCTAATTCACCTCCCCCACCTTTGCCCTGCGACCCCCCTCCTCCTTTGCCATCGGCACCCGTTCCCCCACCACATCGTAGCAACTACAGTTCTCTAAAAAACTCTGCAAAACCAAAGTTTTTTTCCAAGACAAACGGCATAACGTCCACAGTTAGCGGTTCTCAAAAAGGAGCTATCAAATTTAATTTCGGTTTGGGAAAAAACGCCACGTCGGTGGGTTTTGTAAAAGGCCGCGTCCCTTTAAAAAAGTCGAATGTTTTCGGAGACGACGAGTCAGAAAGCGAAAACGAAAGCGGCAATTCGTCTGCCGATGAAAATGACATTGAACCGGAGGTGGTAGTTAGTACGAAAGAAGAGCAGCAAACATGCTTAACAAAGGCGATAGACTACTTTGACACGTTGATTAACAGTGAAAAGAAGAGAAAAATAATTCGCTTCGTACGTGGCAGTGATGGCAGCGGAATATTACCTGGAACAATTGATGACACGAAACCCAAGGCCTTGCCTCTTTCAAGTATTGTATCAAAAAAATAGTTAGAATTGCCATGTTGGATTTTTCATTGCTGCCTCTCGATCTCTCCATCTGCCTCATTACCCAGGCGCTTTGTGCTTAGTTTCCTTTGCGTGGGGCGCGTTCTCACGTAACGCAGAACATGGCACAAAGCGCCTGGGTACGAGGCAACACTCCACCCGCCGAGCTGTTGAAAGCATGGGTTAAATGGCCTAACGGGGTAGACAATTTCCAATGAAATCATAAGTTTGGATTAGGTAGAATAATTGACGAAGGAAAAGGAATTACTGGGCAATCAAAGAACTGCTAATTGTCCTAATTAGAGCCCGTCAAGACAATAAATTTGTTCTCTGTATATAAATGTATGTAAATAGTAGGTCGTTTTTAAAAAACTGTCTCACAAAAACCTTTATTCCAACCATTACTCGCTGTTTCGTCCACATTTGTAATAATTCCATGTTCACGTAATTTACCTAAATGCACGAATTTTTCCTTGTGAGATTAGGTCAGGATTGGGGTTCAATTTAGGTTTAAAGTTACCTATAATCAACTATAAACATAATCTAAGACCTAATCTTAACCTTGAGGATTAAATTTGGGTATTTAGGATTTACTGAACATGGAATTATTATCTCCACATTGACCGTTATATTTGGCCCTGACTGCAGAAGGATGATCGTAGTGGTGCATTTTCTCTCGAGGGTTGATCCGTTTTAACGAACCAGAGCTCGAAGTAAGTGTTCGTTAATTGTAACTTTTGTGTGACAACATGCATTGAAAAAATTGAAATTATATACTGAGTGTTTCAATTTTAATTTCAATTTGTGACATTGCTCCATCATTTCTTTTTCATATTGACCTGATTATTCAGCTTTCTCGTAATTCTATAGTCCATTTCTTGTTTCTCATTTTGACTTACAGTAAGTGACAATCAGCTATTACCAAGACAATAATCATACCTAGTATATATAATAAAGTTAAATTTCCTAATTATTCTGCTTTAATTTAATAGACATATTTGTCTAAAAATCTCATTTCGTAGTTATCTTCCCCAGGTAATGATGACATACTGGGTGTTTCTTTCATCGTATTCATCTCAACAATCAAGTCGGACGCTTCAAGAACATCATCAATCTTCACATTAAACTCGCGTGCCCGGCCATCAGCAACTGCCGCTATGTCGTTGAACGTCGCATTGTACAAATCCAAATGGCCATCCATGGATTGACTGGCGTTCCTATACAACACGTCTTTAAGAGTGTCGAATGTGACTTCCTCTGCGATGGTGAAATGCACTCCCTCGGCAGAGGAAAGCGAACCAGTCTCTGAACGAAGCGATTGTGACTTCTCATCTTGTTGTCCATTGTGCAATTCTGATACTGGTTCTGGAACATATGGTGAAGACAGCATCTTCGTCTCAAACCCTCCTTCTTCCAGAGCTTTGCTGACATCCTCAAGGGATATAAACAACCCTCCAGGGAACTCTGTTTGGGAAAGATCCTCTTCTTCAGTGAATGCATTGGATGGTGAGAGGTACTCGTAATTCTGTCGCATCTTTATACATGAAGCAATGTATCGCCTAAGCCTTGTAATACCCATTAATTCTGCAATGAAATTCAGACATGCACAAACTGTAGCATGGATGGCTACTTTAGCCCTGGTCAAAGTGTTTTCTCCATTGACCAATTGTAAACTGAGTACAAAGCGAATCATTTCAATCAAAACACCACTGTCATTTATTTCAACAGAAAGCAAGATTAATGACTTGTAAATGGAAAAAATGTTTTCTGACCGATTCAAACGGTTGGATGCACTTTGGTAAATATGCCAAAATAACTCGTCCTTCTTCTTTTGGAAAAAGACAATATCTGCTTTAGTACATTTCTTAATGACTATACCATTCTGCTCAATAGTCTTTGTTAAACCATCAATTGTGAGCTTTGGGAGATTAGCTTGTCTATCCAATAGAGTTTGAAGGATCTCATGCGCAAGCTTACTGATACGGATATTTCTGGAAATGGATACTTTCAAAAGGGAATCAAGTAGTGTGTCTGGGAAGGTTGTTGACAGTTTTTCGGATTTGTAAACAACAGCAACTTTTAGAATACAAAGCAAATACATTTCTTGTAGAGCCTCTTGTTGGTTGTTTTCATGATCATCACTCTCGATTGATTGGCTTCTTTGGTAAGAGTACTTTTGGGAAATGTTTTTTGTATTCACTGGCAGCTTTCCCATAATGAACATCATGATTTCAGACTTCTGATAGTCCGGCAATACTTGAGCAAATATACCAACAGTTTTGATAATAGCCTGCTCAAATGCTTCCTGGGATTGGCTATTCTCACCTCGAGCATCGACCGATAGCCGTAAATGATGCAGAAGTGTGTTGAAGACTTCTAGGACTGATGCTCCTATTGACTCGGCACTTGCGATAGCCACAGATGTTGAAATCACTTCAACAACATTTGTTTTCATTTCAAGCGAGCTGTTTACATGTTTGTTCAAATGGTTAAGAAGCATTTGAATAACCAGATATGAATATTGATTCTGCACTGAATATAGAATTATTTTGAAGCAATGAATAGCAAACTCGCTTGGAAACCATAATTTTGCAGAATCTAGGTGGAGGAGCACAGGCTCAATTCCTGCACGAACATTGCCAAAGCTGGCTTGACTCACTATCTCGTGCAAGATGGCTTCTGCAAAACTGCAGGGCTCATTTTCTGAATTTATTGGGGCTTCCTGATTGGATTGACCATGTTCCAGGACATGCAACAATGATGGAATGATCTTCCCCATGAATTCCTGGTCCCAAATATTAACTTGAAGATCATCAGATACAGTCTTACGGAAGATGCCTTGAAGTCCACTCAAGCCTGCAATCTTTATCTTCTTATCCTCTTCCAAGGTTCCACAGTCATGATAGCACATCTCACTGAACTTTGATACAAAGAAATCATACTCTCGATGATATGATGGTGTGTCTTCTTCAATGTTGGCAAAAATAACAAATGACTCAGTCCCCCTGATTTGAAGATCTGTCTCAGAACTTTCCAACAATTTTTGCACCATCTTAAGAAAGCTAGCTACAAATAAGTTAATATCAGGTGCATGACATGCAGACAATAGTTGCTCCATAGCTTCCATTGTGATTAGAACAAACCCATACCGTCTCCAGTAGATATGACTTTCCAGCTTCCTATTTAAATACGCCCCTATTCGATCCAACTTCTCTGGGGAAGAAAGGGCATAAAATATTAATTTATCCATGTTTGATTTCACTAATCCATCTCTAGCGTCCCTTGGAAAAATTTGGTCCACCTTTCGTTTATATTTTGGCCGAAGCTGGCCAAAACAAGAACATAGTTGGGACGTCGCCATTGGATTCAAATTGTTCCCACAGACACAGAAGAAATTTCAAAGAACTTTGTTAATACAAGATTTTGTCACATGCTTCATTAATTATCGTCCAACAGTCTTGATTTAGCTGCTGTTTTTTATCATTTTTGACGTCACTTTTACTGATACTTCATCGATATACCACAATGACCACTAATTTCTTCAAATTTCTTTCGTTAACTCATAATTTCCAGGTCGTTTTACGTGAACAACTTAACTAATTTGAATTAATTTACACAAAAAAAATTATATTCCTTTGAATTCCTCTGCGATGTTTCCACTAGGGGATTCATCAATAAAATTCCCCCATACTCCAAGAGAATTTAAAAATACGGAATACACGAATTTATATAGATTCATTCATCGATAAATTACATCCTTCCACAATAGCGAACGACGATGCATTTTGAAATATTTTTGTGTTGTTTCTCAACAACAAAAATTGAAATTTGAAAAATATTTATTCTTTTTCATTGTGGTTGTGCCATTCTTTATCACCATGAACTTCCATAAATTTCCTCCAATGCTCTCCTCAAATGCGTTGTGGGATATGTATACGGTGTATATTTTTGGTGGTATGTTAAAATAGTGTCGAAGATTGACTTCAAATTATATATTTTCATTTAATACTGTACGCTTCTGAACAAGAAGATGATTTGCTCTTTTTTTCTCACGAAATAAACTGAATTTCCAAACGTTATAAGAAGTGTCCATATATATAAAACACGTGTGGATTATGTTGTTGCTAACCGATAATCTGGATGCAATATTTTCACTTGGTTACCACAAGATTCAGTAAGCTTGCATTATATTGGTTGCATTGAATATTATTGCATCAATGGCAGCAAAGACCTGGTATGGAGCTTCGTTGACACATGAAGGAAATGTACTTGAAACAAGGTCAGAAAAAATCTGCAAATTATATTGGTATATAAACAGGATAATGATTTATTATACTAGCCATCCATAGATATATTAACTACTTCAGCGCACCCCTCCCCCTACCTGAGACCCCTCCCCACCTGAAACTCCCTCTAGTAAACCACTTGGGATTGATTTCAACAACTGGTTATTATTGAGTATAAAAACATGACAAATCTTCAGCCAATGGCAGGCATGGTATAGTAACAAATTCATACCATGGAAATTAAATGATACCATGCATACTCAAGTCTAAAAAGGTGGCCAAGTTTTTCTCCATATCTCCTCAAATATACCACAGCCATGCTGTGCTTGCCAGGTAAGTATTAAAGTAGGTACTATTAAAGTCAGATATAAGCAATAAAATTTCATTGCATTTTTGTAGACCAATAACTCCACCATGCAGAAGTGTGATTAGAGGGGTATGGATGTATAAATAATTTTGTGGCAAAAATCATCTTACACAATTAAAATATACAACTTTTTACAAAGTGAAGATATTAAAATATGCTTATAGTAAGAGCTTCACAGTTAACCAGGCTAAAATATGGAACTATGTATGCAGAACTTTATACTGTTTCTTTCTATCTTCAAGCCTGTCTCAAATGGACTCCTAGTTTTACCGCCAGGTTAGTAAAGGCATTGTTGTGGCTTGTGATTTGCACTTGACACAGTGAAAGTGTTTAAGCCTTGGTTATAATTACTGGTACTCACTTTAGATAATGCAGACATCCAATTTAACTCAGATGTGACAGTCGCAGCTCAGTCAAAAAAAAGAACTGGCAGTGCTGATAGAGTTCAAACAAAACTTCATTCTGTTGCCAGAAGCAGTAGTGCCGGTGAAAGACTTTGTCGCCATGATGGTGATTACAATTTTTTTTATGAATAATATAATTTGTGAATGTTTATTTCTTAAATAATTTTGAGATGTTATTTTTAATATAATTAATTTGAGTATGTAATTTTTTCTGTTACCAATATGTATAATTCTAAAACTCTGCAAAATATTTATGAATATGTGATATATTTAAAGTATTGAGGATTTGAGAAATTTTTTTCTTATTGGAGAAAGGAACCGTCATCCTTCTGGCATTCCAAACAAAAGCAAAACGGATGAATCTATACAAAAAGAGCTCAAGATGCATCACCCTTCGCTAAGAAACTCAGATGAAAATGTTTCACAGCAAATGTTAAATGGAACTACTGAATCTGTGGATAATATCAAGATTTCTCTGGATGAATTGAATATTAACGAGAAGCTCACCTTTGAGTCAAAAGCAAAGGTATTGTGCCATATAATTTTGGTTTTTTAAAAATTCAATTAGTTCAAAAGAGTGGATTATTATAGAATGAAATATATTTCTTGTGCATACAGAAGATGTTAGGTTTTACTCTTTATTCTTACCTGATATTCAAATTATGGATTTTAATATAAACTCAGTAAATAATTTCTATTTATTTACAATGTCCTGATAGTATTGCTGTCTGTTTTTTTAAAGTTCCTCAGTTGCGTGATGTCAAAAAACTATGAAAAAGCTCTACATCGTTGTAATGAAAGTAAGAACCTCAACAGCAATCCATGCACTTTTCAGATACTGTCAGAATTACGGAGTATATATACTGTTTGAAATTTTTTTTGATATATTCTGTAGCTGAATACACATAGTACCCTAAATTACTATACCAAAGACAAAAAATCTATCTAAGGGGGATTTTTTCAATGGCCTGTATATGGTTTGTCATTCTGTGCTATTTGTATAAAATAGAGTACCCATAAGCCTTTGGTGAACCCAAAAAAGAACTTATTTTCTCTAACAGTACATACAAGTTCATGCAAACACATAACAATTTGATCCACATACTATATATAGTACATATATACTTGCATACACAGTTTCTGAGTGTCATGCATGCAATTTCCTAAAACCTCGACATTTCTCTTAATTTCAGTGCTTGCAATTGATCCTGAAAATAAGACATTGATTGATTATCAAAGTTTAATTACAGAAAAATTAAAGCAAGGTATGCAAGGTCTTTTTATTACCATTATTTATTACTGCTTTCACACTATTTTAGTGTGGTTTTAGATTATGCGCATTTTCTAATCCAAATTGTTATTTTTCATTTTACTTGCGTGCTGTTTTTGTAAGTTCCTGTACGATATGTACTCTTTACAGAGCAATCCTCGAGTGATGAAAGTGAAGATGATGGGAGTGAATCAAGTGATTCTGAAGCTGATGATGACGAGGATAGTGGCGAATCTAGTGATGATAGTGAGGATGACGAAGATGGAGAAGACGATGACGAAGATGGAGATGAGGAGGAAAACGAGGATGAATCAAGTGAAGAAAGTGAAAGTAGTTCCGACTCAGATATTGAAATACCTGTTGGTCCAATAAATCTCTTGATGGGCGGGCTACCTTTACGACTGTCTTCAGCATAAATTGACTACTGACTACTGTACATACATTTTTTATTCAAAAATTTGTATATAAATTATTATCGTGCTTGTAGTATTGAGATTACATATAATATATAATTTTACCTGAATACTTTTTCTTTGTGAAGATAGGACCTCAGCCATGCAAGCAATAAGGCCAAGCGCAAGCAAGAAAATTTCACGACTTCAGTACGTTTCTCATGTAGCTTTGCAACCAGTTGCAATAATGGTCAAATCTACGACGTATATGCTGTCTTCATTAATTGTTTCACAACTGGAATAAACTGTGGGATAAAATTATGGACTCCTTTTGGTAAACCAGGTCAGAGCTGTATGTAAAACTAATTAAAACTGGGTTGCTAACACTATCGAGTATCGGCTAATTTCATGTCACGTCCGCGTTGTTTAGATTTTTGAGTTTTTTTAGTTACTTTTTTCCGTGCGATGGGACAACTTTGAAATTTACGCGGGAAATTTTGGCGGGTAAATGCTATGGGTTAAGACTTTCAAAAACAATGAGAGTTTTACAACAACAGTCTATTTTCTTGCTTCTACAGTTTCGAAGTTTTCTGATGCACATCATTGTAGACAAATGCGCATGCGTTTCTGCAGAATTTAACAACTCAGCAAATTGCGATTACATGGACAAATGATGTAAATTTCATCCAACCTAGCCGAGTTGTCCCGGCTGTCAACAGCCGATGTCTCGGCCAAGTGAGTTGACCGGTATTCCTTTTGATCGCAATGGGGACTTTACTAGGAAATGTTATAAGGCCGCAGTATCGGCGAAAATGTCCCACCTAGGCTAGCCGGGGCAACTCGCCTCACGTAATCGGCTCCTAAGATGCACCAAATCTACGACGCGAACGTGACATGAAAACTGCTACTAGTGTTAGAAAACCAGTATTGAATTTGTTTTCCATACTGCTTTGACTTCGTTTATCAAAAAGAGTCTGCATGTAATTTTCATTCCTGCATCGGAAACTGTGGAAATTAGAGCAGTTTTATTTCACGTCCGCGTCGTAGATTTGGTGAATCTTAAACTCACTACTGTATCTTATATAATAAGGTACTGTTGTCTTTCTGTTTTTGAAATTCTGCTGAATGTTTTTTTCCGTTTCGGGTGGAGTGATCTCGTTACAGAGGTCTTGCTCTATCTAAACTGTAATAAATCTTATCGACCATTTTTTCCACAATTTTCTATTTCATATACGTTAGACTCCTTAACAGATGCATGCACAGATAAATTTGTTTCATATATTAATTATTTGTAGTGCCCAAAGGTTACTGCAGCCAATTGCGCTGCATATCAGAAATTTATCATTTATGAAACCAAAAGTGCACGGTCTTCAGTTAATTCTTTATGCTGAACAAATAGTTCTAAATAATTTCAAATGCAATGCATATATTTCGAAGTTCAGAAGATTAAGAGAATTACTTATTACCATTTGTACTAAAGGCAAAGCGGTATGAATGATAAATATAAATATACTGCCTTCATCATGTATTTTACAGTGATATCATATAAATTCATATTAATATTACTTATATTGTATGTATTGTATATATGTATTGATATCTTTTATTCATCAATTTCGTCAATCCCGAGCACAGCTATAATTACTGCGATAAATAATATTCGTAACATTGCAGTATCATTTTTTAAAACTAACCTACTTTTGTTCATTCTACTGTTCTAGCAATGAAACCTGAAAGTTAAATTTAGGGTTGTCTATATTAAAATTGCTTGGCTGCATGCAAGCGAGCGCATGCATAGCTTTAACAACGAGATATCCAAAAAAGTCTGCTGCACACTTGTACTAAGAATATGGGTTTCATAAATTTGTTCGAAGTTCTATTAAAGCGAGTTTTACCTCAAAAGTATGATAGCAATCATGCTTTAATATGATCTGCCAAATGAAAATTTCAAGGGACAGAGCTAGCTGAGGAAACAACTTAGGGCCTCCACAGACTAGGGATTTATTGTCGACAACTATTTGTGGTCGACAACTAAATAAGTCCGATAAAAGAAGTTTTATCAGACTTAAAGAAGAAGTTTTTACACACTATAAAGACGCCAAAAAATGAGGCCGTCGACAACTACACAGTTTCCCTTTTCGAACAGGAAGTGCTTATAGTTGTTGACAACTAATAATTAGAGTTTAGTTGCCGACAACTTTCGCGAAAGACTACGTTATTTAGTTGTCGATAACTTTTAGTTGTCGCATAGAACAAGTACACGCATAGAACAAGTTTACCAGTGTGAAAAAGGGTACTGTTCTTTGTGAAGTTATTCTGCTAGCCTCTTTACATGGAGTTCAAATATTAATGCCTCGTCCCTGGGAAGTCTAATGAAATCTCTTGTTGCAGTGTCGATCTTCTTCGATTGAGAATATCTTTTGCTGTTTCTCGAAATTTGGCGCTACGCCAGAATACAAGACAAGGGTTGAGAAGAGAGTTGATATAAATTAAAGTGGTTGAAAGTGACAACATTATGAAATAAGTTTCGTCATTTATCATGACTGTATCAACAATGAAAAATGAAATATTAAAGCAGATATGAAATAAATAGCAACCCAAAAGACTCAAAGTAACAGCTAGAGCGGTGACTGTCGACCTCAATATCTTGTTTCTCGAAACGATTTCCGGCGACGGAGGTACTTGCATGTTTTGAATAGAGCTTTGATGCCGAGCGATGAGTTTGTATGTCCAACACCAGAAGAAAACCACGGTGACAAATGTGGTGCATGTGATGCAAAGTGCGAGATAAATATCAGCTTCAAAACCTTCCGTCAAGACACCGTTGATTATAATTGCTATTGTTACGGAAAGCCACGAGACGATCACAACGATGTTCAGACGACACTCAGTAAGGATATTTTGATATCGATACGGATAGGCCAGGGTGATAAAACTCTGCAAACTTAGAATAGAAATTGTGATCAAAGAAAGATAAACGAACAACCTGGTTGCTTGCTCGACGATCTTCCACAGTACATAATCACATTTTCCGAATTGATTCCTCAGCGCAGCTGTCACGGTTGCTGGTTGAATAAAAGCCGTCACGCCAATGTCAGTTAAGGCAAGAAGTAGAAACATCTTGTTGTGAATTGTTCGTAGACGAGGGTTACGATAATATGCCGTGATCACGAGACCGTTTGCGAAGGTTCCCAAGAGAGAAACGACGATATTGAGAACCACGCAAAAAGTGTTTACTGCAACGGTTTTTTCACTGATTGCAACGCAGTGTGGAAGCCATTCGGGGGAACGAATTGTCAAATTATTCTCCATTCTTTGCGTAATTTACTTTTAACTACCCTTAGTTGTTGTAAGATCGTTTGCCTAACCAAACTTTTTCCATCCAGCCTCGAGCCGGTCTTTCAACAAGTATACACAAAAACTCCAAATTTGCGAGAGCCCGAAAGCGATGAAAGTGTTCTATAATTCTAATCAACCGCTTCACAATACATTAAAACAAAGGTGACATTTGACATTTTTCATTTGCATATGCATACGGCCTTCACAAGATTGTAAACATATTAAACATTAGTAGTTATTGCATGCAAATTTGGGAAAACTGCATGAAAACAGGCACTTACATGCTTCAATGTGTCAAAGTCGTCAATGTCATACAATTATATGATTACCTCAGCTGCATGAGAATATGAGGAAATTTTGCCAAAATGGCCTTGTTATATGTGATCAGTTGGTAACAAAGATTATTCAGATAGTCATTTTAGAACGAATAAGGCTCGGCGTATTGGTTTTTACAAACGCTGAAAGTATATATTTCCATTGAACGCGCGTGGGCAATAGAGACAAGAATTTATAAACAATTTTTTTGGAAAATGTGTTATGAATTAATTTAACAATTTACCTTTCAATTAGTTAACCCGAACCATTGCTAACAGTGAAAAGGTCACGTTCAAACAACATATATATAAATGCATTAGTTTCATGAACAGAAGCCGGGATGTGACTGAAGGCTTTCTGCTTTTCCGGGTTTTTTTAATAAAATATTGTTACATTTTAGATCCTTTATATATACCTATATAAATTGCCCTTGGAGGCATTTAAAGGCATAACTGCATAAGAAATTATATAGTTATAATCTTTTCCGAAATGAAAGAAAACATAACACATTAGAGCATTAAACGAGCTGAGTCAACCTGACATGCGACACCTGCAGAAATGCGTGGGTTGCTCTCGACACCGGTGTACATGTCGTTGTTTCCGAAGTGTTCATATTTAGACAGCGGCGGCTCTACTCGACATTTTGTCTGCTATATATTTCGCAATTTTTACAGCATTTTTTTGGATGACTTCCAGCGACGTCTATAATATAGAGCGTAAGCCACGTATAGGCTATGTAGCTCAAACCAAGTAACCGTGACAAAAAAAAGCAAACAGAAAAACAGCTATATTCAAAAATTAAACAAGCGCACTAAGTTTTTAACTAGGCAATTTTGTTTTGCTTAAATTTTTGCTAGATATCGAGTTAAAAAAGTGGTAAATATTGACTAAATAATATTCAAGTTCAAATATTCAAATATTGAAGTCAATTTCATATATTAGTGTCGGGTACGATGCCTGGTTACCAAGTTACGTTTAAGAACTGAAAATGAGTCAGAAAACTGAGAATTTCAATCTCAAAGTACACATAAAAAAGTGCATAGTCCAAATGATAGATTTAAAGACATACATGCCTCCTATCTACTGGCCATAATTTGTAATTAACTTACTGTCGGTTATAGCTGTTGAGTGACATCCTTAATGGGAAACTCTATTGATTTTAAAATATTACTACAATGACAACAGTTGAGTGCGGAGATAGTGAGACTTGATTTTATTTATATAATACACAGGTATAGATAATTGCTAGAGTGTAATGTTTCAAATGTGATGATTAAATGTGATTTTTATAACTAAACGATGCCCCTTTTAACACTAGAGTCAATTTATTGGCACGGCACCCAACCTCGTACCCAGGCGCTTTAATAGTAAAATATATAACGTCCCAAGCACCCCCGCGCGCTCGCCTTTATTTAACTGACCACTATACAATAACTGAATGCAACTTAATATATTTTGCTATTAAAGCGCCTGGGAACGAGGCTGCACGGCACCCGTGCCCAGTTCATTAGTGTTTATCCTACCATTGCAAAGGCCGAGCGCTGATTAAATTGGTTCGGGTACCCATTTTATAAATTGACAGTAGTGTAAACGGAACTTATGTATGCTTTGCGTGCCTGTTTTTATATTTAACGATTAAATAATCTGCCACCAACTTTTATTCCAGTCAGTGCAATGCGCATGCGAATCAGAAAAGAATACTCTAACGATTTGTGCGTTTTAACTCGAATCACTCAATCCGGCAATCACTCACGAACTCTCACTCACGACAATCACGAATAAAATGATCTCTTCGTAGTTTTCCCTCAAAGTATTTTGTATTTTTATTGTAAAGATATCTAAATGTCTTTCCATCGACGAAGAAGAATGTTTTGCCGTACCTCCACGTAATCACATCGTCTACAGGAAACGGAACGCCTTGCCAAATACTGGTCGAATAACGCGGATATCCTGAACTTTCCACCGCCATTTTGTCCTCGTTGTAGCGCCAATATATGTTATCTGTGAACATATAAGTCTGTCCCGTAGATTTCCAAACCATCACAGCTCCGACGTATTGTAGCGACGAACTACGATGGTTGGTGATGTACCTGGATAGTTCGCTTGGACCGTCAAGTTTTATGTTCTCCCGGTACCGCCAAAATCTAAGAAAAAAATACCAAAATTTCTACAGACACGCGTGCCTTCCAGTCTACCTCAATGGATTCTCATTGCGAGGCAAAGGGGAAAAGCTATAGTGGTTGTTTATTCGTTGCATCATCTTTTTAAATGAAGGATAAGAAAAAACACTAAGCACGTTTCCTCACTGTGACGCCCTTAACGCCACGCTATCAGTAACAGCCCTATTCGCAGGTTAGGTTATAACGTTAATTATAATTTTGCTGTATTCTTAGGTTTGGAAAATATCGAATCGACTCGAAACCCGTTTTATGTGCATTTGCAGCATAAAATCGTAAATGTAATTTTCCGGGGCAGTGAAAGCAATCTGATTAACAACCTTATTCAAATCACCCTTAACGGGTGACGTATAATGTAAATCTTCAAAACTCTCCCAGTTTTAAGCGCTTGCCTTAGCTATTTGAAATTTAAATTGATATATCTATGGCTATAGTAGTATACTCTATGTCTAAACTATAGTCAAAACGGACTATACTGCGTCGGAATGTTACCTGCATGATTTCATGCAAAACAAGAGTTTAGGACATAATTACGCTAACTTAAATTTACACACCAAATTCATTTATTGACGTTGATAAAGGTGACCAAGTCTAATAACTATTATACTGCCGTGGTTTTATAAGCCGTTGCAGTGTAAACAAACTGTCATATATCGTTTCCCATACACTATGACTATATATAATTTGGCTGGCATTTATTGCCATGAAATTGCACGTCGTAATTCTTAATAACATTTTTAAGTATATATAAAATGCTCTTATCCTCGGCAGCTTCTGATAAAATGTTTCTTCACGGGATATCCCCTGTATCTGCCCAGAGAATATGCACGGTATTTGTGATATCTTCCGTTCTTGAAGAAATATGTGACGTCTTTTCTCCATGTAAAGATACCGTCAACGGGAAAAGGAATGTTATGCCAAAATTTGCTGGCCCCCTTCGGGTATCGTGGGCTCGATTTGAGGATCTTTCTATTTGCCTCGCCATATCTCCAGAAGGAATTGCCAGTGAAGAAATACACCAGAGGATTATTTGAGCCTTTCCATATCATAACTGCATCAATTTTGCGTAGTTGTACTTTGCGGTGATTTTTTATGTACCTCGATAACACGCTTGGTCCCTCAACTCTCCTCGTATTACGGTACCGCCAAAATCTGACAGAAAAATAATAATCCGCCATTTTGGAACGGCATGATTTTGAATGCGGCCGAACTTACAGGTTATATAGAAACGAATGTGAATGAGTAATATACCATCCTAGATTGTTGAAGCTACGCGCTCTTAAAAGCCTGAAGGGCAAACTCTAAAATTACATTTTAAGGATTACTGACGTACATATACGGATTACGATATACAATTACGAAATATCGTGTCGGAAAACATAAGTATAGTGGCGAAAAGAAAAGCGACATGAGATATTTTACGTATAAAATAGGCATTCCAACTCTCAAAATGATAGTGAGTTTATACTAAAGTAATAGCATTGGCGCAACATAATACATTTTGTTATATGCGCATGAAGTATGAACATAATTAATAAATGAGCTTCTAACGAAAGCAAGAAACGTAAAAGCAATATGGAGTATGGTATTAACTCTGCAAACTGACTGTTTGGAGCGAAATCCGCTGACAACGTTGTTGTGTGTTTATGGGCGCATATGTCGCTTGTTTTTTTCAATGCGCTCAGAATTCAGGGTAAATTGCAACGCAGCGAAAAAATGTTCTGAAAACATATCGACAGGAAAGAGAGGACAGGAAATCAAAATGCTTTCTTACAAAAATCACAGTTGGTCGAAAACATGAAATATTATCTGTTGAAAAGTATTCTCTCTGACAAAAAAACCGAATGCGAAGGCAACGAGTGCGCCATTCATTGCTCGTGATATATAAATACAATTCAAATAAACTATATATAGCTAGCTATGGGCAGTTTATTTTAGTTCAACTGTGAATGGCCGCGTTCTGTTGAAACATAGTTAGAATCAATAGCAATTAAGAAGTCTTCAAGGAAAATATTAAAAAAAGGTTTTCACGAAAAACACTACATGTATATTCACAATTGTGGAAAGAAACTCCTCAAACTTTCTTTATATACTTTTCTTTATATTACTTTCTTTATACTTTGCATGTGTTGAGAAAGTGATGAGTTCCGACGAAGGGACATGCGTCGCAATATGTCATCGCAATACATACATGATACTAACAAGTTTACCAGTATGGTCTAAACACCTACTTGTTTCCTTTAAAGAAGATAGTATCTCCATCTGAAACTCTCTCATAAGCGGAGTCCAAATTTGACTCTAATCCCGGCCATTTCGTACTGATCAATTGTTTACTTGCGATTTTCTTGCTTTTATCGACGGTCCATACGTATTCTCCTTTGAGGAAATAGGTGTTTTGTGTACGACTTTCGTAGAAAATGGCGTCAAATTTCCGGAAATCGCAAACTTCCGATTTCGGGGGTCGTGTCGTGACGGTTCCAGTAGTAGGTCTACCTGGAATGAAACAAAATGAAAGAAATACGTTACTCACAAGTCACAAATTAAGGGAAGTTAACGAATCAATGATGATAACGTAACGTAGGCAGTTAAGGAGTGTATTGACTGTTATGGTTCACATACGACGCCGATTGCCCACGTGACGTGAATTTCTATATTCAATCAGAAGCCGACAAAAGAGTTTTAAAAATTTTGAAATGAAGGTGGTTTTATTGACATTTGAATGTATGTATATAATGCTGAACAAATCACTTACAAATTTGGGTTTGTAATATTGAGTAAAAACGAGACATTCATTAAAAAAAAAGCTTGATTTCAAAGGTGCACGCTTGAAGCTTTCCAGTGGAAATATCTTTAATAATTGCGATGCTTTAAGAAATAAACGACTGAAACAGGATCATTTGATATTCATCAGCGATCCTGTAATGCATCGAGTAAACGTCTCATGGAAGAGGTGAAAGAGCATCGTTTCCGGCCTTGCATATCTCTGCTACCATCATCTAATCATGCAGTTATTGTCGATTGATGTGTCATGTATAAGTGGCTTGTATAATATTAAATATTGAACGAGCAGCATGACCGAAATAAGCCATGATCATTGTAAGTATATGCTTCACAATACTCGTCATTTTAAGTGAATCCATCAAATCATCGATCAAGTATGAAATCCATCAATCCATGTGTTACGCTGTATACTATAGCTTGCATGCATTTGTTAACAAATCGATGATTGCATGTGAAAGCAGTTTGTTGTGTTGATGCTGCGAAGTGTCTCGCGTGCGAAGCACTGCAGGAAATCCGCTCAACTTCCATGAAGCTTGCAATGCAACTATAAGATTGCAAGTTACAAACTGGGAGTATTATAGACGCAACTTGCAACACGATTCTTTGTCTTCGAAACTGTTGCATTACAATTATACATGAAAACTGTATTGGCTTACCATAAATAGCCTGGATGCCATTAATATCATCCCGTGTTAATCTTGTATTTGGTTTATATCCTGTGAACCATGGCCACATTATAGCACTTTCCTCACGAGAATGACGTAATCCCAAAGCATGTCCAATTTCATGTAAGGCGGTCCATGTATAGTCCGTAGTTCCTTGTTCGCCGTTGATAGTCCAGATTTCGTCGTCATCAAAATGTATATCACCAGATATTCCTATATAGGAAATAATAGGGCGGACAACCCATGTCATATGAGTATAGGACTAACTTTAGTCATTTCAAAAGTAGTTGTGAGTTGTGAATGAGTGATGAATGCAATTTTGGCTTGAAAGTTCATTAATTTGTAAAGAAATATCTGTTTCTCATAGCAATTAAAAAACTTTTCAATCTTTCTGATTCAAAAGGCAACATTTAACGAATGTGTTATGGTCGAACAATACTTCTTAAAACCAATATTAAAGAGCGAGGGGGAAGCAAAATGTGATTGTTAGTTATGACGACATGCGTTTGCTAGGAATTAGGAAATATCTTCATTGTGATATCAGCGACTTCATGGAAATTCTGACTGTAATTGTGTCGTAATTTCAGGCCATTCCTCTGCTGGCAAAAATTAAGTTACAAATGTCATTGACTGAGATCTTTTCTATAGGGATGCACTGCCTAGCTCGAAGAATTTCCTTATGAACTTTCTTGTCGATGACGCTACCAATAAAAATGGCTGTGAGGTGAGCGCATGAGTACACTAACGGAATTTGAACTCGCATTCTCGGTATTTGAAAATGTATTTTACAAGTCATATTTATATTTACCAGTATTACTGCCAGGATAAAATGCATGTGCCAAAGTGCCGCTTCTGCCATCGAATGGATAAAAATCACCATGGTTACCAACTCCAAATTTGACGATTATGTCGGCGCTATTATCGTTGTCAGCCAAACGTCGAAATGACAATTTACTGGCATCCTTCCACATCCTGAATGACTTTTCCATGGTCACTCTCACTGTTGACGCCGAAATCTTCGCGCGCGGCTGAGGAGAGCCATGCACACTCCAAGTCAAATCCTTCAAATGAAATGACAAGGCCCGTTTATTTCACTTTTTTATGTGCGATTTTCTTCTTTAGTTAGATGTGAGCGAGTGAATTAGTTACGGGTGTTCAAATAGGAGCTCTTATACATCAGAGCATTCGTAACTATAGTCACACTATAGTTCACATCTATCAAAAGAAGAAAATCGGTTTTAATTACGTATAGTTATTACGTCCTTGCTCATACATCATACTTCCAGGCCAAGGGTATAGCCGTTTAGCATGCAGGGAACAGGAAGCATTTTTGTCGTTTTTCTTCTTGTACCCGTTCTAAAAAATGGACTACCAGATAGCAATTTCTAACTTCCCTCCAGCTTAATACGCTCTGATTAGACTACAGCAACATTACCAGTTTTTTCCATTTGCTACCCTGCGTTACATAACGCTTCAAACGAGGAGGAGTATTTTTTGTGTCGCGATCTCCACACCGCGGACCAGTGAGCTTTGCGATTGTCGCTTCGTCCATCACACCGGTCACAGGCAGTTTGGCATAGGTCTGAAATTCCTCGATCGCAGTTTTCTTTTTATTCGGTGGGGGTGTTCCATCATAGCTCGCCATGTAGCCGTATCTTGCCAGATATTGGTCGTGCTATAAAGTGCATAACATCTGTAATTAAGCCATTTAGCCTAATATATATTTAGCCTAATATATATTTTTTTTAATCCAAGAAAATTTTGCTATGGCCAGTTCAACTTGCCAAGCGAGTTTAGTTTTGTTTGTCATCTGTAAGAGTATATCAGAAAAGATTCTATCATCCCTCAAATTTTTGTTACAATGTACTGAATGACTGGTCTTACATATATGGTATTTAAGTGAATTTCGTGAATGTTGAGACAAGACAACCAAGAGGCAAGAGTCAATTTTGCAGGTGTCAGGTGTCTTTCACCATGGTATTCCCCTTGACCCCTTTTTATCTATAATAACGGAATTTGTTATTGACTTACTGTGGGCTTTTTCGCAGGACTTTGAGCATCATTGCAATCCATTAGAATAAAACTCGCTGCGAGAATAAAAATGCCCTACACACAATAAAAAAATGCCACAGAAGTGAAATGGAATTCCCCAGTAACATGGTTTTTATTCAATTGATAGTTGAATGACGAGGTGATGGGCAAAAAACAGCGCAGTCGCAGAGGAAAAATAACTGCAGCTATATTAAAGTTAGACCTTGATTCTCTTGCTTGATTAAATTTATTATTATTATTATTATTATTATACAATTATTTGAAAACGGTAGTCCTTCAGTTATATCTGATTTTCAAGGAACCGTTTCTAATTACTCTAATATTAGTTACAATTATTAGCCTAACATAAATGTCTACAAGTAATAAGCGGGTTTTATTTTATTTCAAAAATTGAAAATTGATGTTATAACTTCGAAAATACACAGTTGATCACGCAATGCAACATCATGTAACGGATTAGCATAAGATCCGCAATCTCGTTAAAAAACCCGAAAAAGTGTTCGCGCAAAAGACGCGAAAACAGTCAGTTCTTTGCGGTATATTATAGAACACAAAACAGTTAAAAAATAGTGCGTTTGAAAGTGACAGCGGAAGCCAAGTATTGTTGACAATTCGGCGGCGTGCCAAGTCACCAACGGTGCTGTCTAACTTTTCAATGGCGATTCCTGAGGATCTTTTATTCTTTTTCAATTGTGTTGCCCGGTATAGAGCAGTTACAGACAAATCATTCTGCCCGTGCGTCCGAACTGACACACTTTCTGCCCGTCCGAGCGGAGAACGGTAAACGAGAATAATGAATATTTAATTGTTTCTCATCATCAAACACAAATGACTATTGGTAGGGACGATGTTTGTCATGCTCGTGCATCTCGGTTTTCAAATATATTTTAGCACAACGCTTTCCTCACTACATACTGATCTTTTGAAACCTATTTGCCGGTCTTTCTACGCTATCGCAACCATTCTTGTTTTGATACAAAGCGCCAAAAGGGCCAACATTTCAAGTTGTAGTGTTGCGCGTCAACTGTCAAGTGGATAATCCAAATGAGTGTCGCTAAAGTTTTCTCTCTGCGTTTCCTAGTTTTTTTTCCATCTTCATTGCTACGAGACCCTTTCTGCCTGCGTGTAAAAACGGTGACCCGTATACATACCGAATATGGTCTATGGACTCCCATATATGAATTGCGCGCCTGGCTTTCTTGTGAATAAATGGATTTACATTTTACAACTGTTGAAAATGCGTTACAAACTTGCCTGTGGGAATTAATTCGCGGCAATAAATAAGACGTACCTTCATATTGCTTCTGCTCTATTTTTCGCTCCGTCACCCTTCTTTCCCAGGAGGAAATTGTGTGAAAAGTAATGAAACACGAGGTCTCACCTGTGTTCGCACGGAGTGCACAGCAGGAAACAGTCACGATTGATGCGCGAGAGAAACAGCATGGGTGGATGTATGAATAAACAAAGAATATTCAGAACATCACCTCAGCTCTCTACTGATCGATCGTTCACAGTTATAGCTTTATCTAACTCCGCTGCATACTATATCAGCATCTAAACTCCCAACTAATTAAAAGCAGGCCATCGGGCCACTCCCACACCCATTGACATCAGAGAATGCTGCTTTCTCACGTCTCCTGATGTTTACACAATATTCTTTTTTATGTCATATGATAAAACACCAACATGGCCGACCGTGAGTTGAGAACGCACCCAGTTGGCGAGAATCCAGATTTGACAATCACGCACAGCATTTCCACTGAATCCAGTTTACTGGTTTTCCAATTCGGAGTATTTCAGACATTTCACCCCAAGTCATATCGATGATTAACTATATGATTACAAGTTTGGTTATTTGTTACGCTCTAAACTTGTGATCGCGATCGGTGAAGTGGTCACATATTATTTGCCTACTCAAATTCCACCACTGCTCACACGGGAATATTTTGTTCAAACAGTTGGCATGCAGCACTGCTAGGGTTACGCAAACAGTTGCACAAGCAAAGAATAACATTCTGACTTTAGGTAATAGTATTTCACAATGCACGCGTATCGATTTCTGGATCGCTCAAACGAGTGATTTGTTTATCCAATATAGAACTCGTGTGCATTTGTGCACTGGCGGGCGATAGAGTCCGAGTGTCACATTGGAGGGGATAGTTGCTTAAAAGCGAAATACGCTGAAAAATACGTTATTGAAAATAAATCCAATAAAATAAACTTTCGCGTTTTCCAGTGTCGCGTTTTTTGCACGTACGCACACTGCACGTAAAAGCTTATAAAACCTTCTGAGTTGTTGTATAATTCATTTAATGCCAGAGAAAACACGTCAAATCATCAACAGATTGCAACCCTATGCATCTATATTCAATCATCGATTTCATAAGTATCATTTAAAATATTATAAAGTTTTACGTGTCACGTGTGTGTGTGTACGTACAAAAAACGCGACAGTGGAAAGCAGCCCGAGGTGACATTTATGTTTTGGGCAAACACTGGAAGCAGTCTCGCTATAAATGCTTCAAATGCTATTTATTTAAATTTTTTACATCCAAGGCTTCTGGAACATGGGTATAGTATAAGAATTAAAACCTGACGCTCATTGGAGTAAGCTTTCGAGCGTCTCGAGATACCCGTTTAAACACCTGTCATACGCGGTAACCGTCTAATATTAAAAATAGGAAATATATTCAAGCGTGCAATAAGGTTCATAGAACTTGTTGAAAACTCCTTTTATTTATCAAAACAGCTCGATGACGATGTTTAAAATCAAAGCCGTGATAGAAAACAATTATGTTATTATAACATATGCAGAACCTCATGATGATGGTTTTTTCGTTTTTCGCCATATGGATTATTTATTGTGCTGTTATTGATGCGCGTTCATCGACGCGTAAACATCTATGTTTACATGATTATATATTAAAGCTTTCCCATATATCTATATATGAGTAATAGCCTATATGAAGCATTAGTTGAAATTTTGTTCATGCATGGGAGATGTCTACTCTAAATTGCATATTTGGAATCGACAAAAAGGAAGGATCTTTGTACTATGCAACAAAAGCTGCTATTAACGAGAAATCTGACTACATTGCCATTGACGAGACCATTTCTGGCTCGGTGGAATTACGGAAAAGACCTGCATATAATCTGTGCTATGAGATTTCACCAAACGATGATATTATAAGATCCAGAGACATGGATGAGAAAATGAAAAGATGTCTTAAAGGAAGATGGAATGAGGACATTATAATTTCAAGCAGTTTTCTGTTGTATGAGAACGAGGAATCAAAGGCAAAGAATTTCTTTCCTGGTCTCGTAGCAACGTTTAGCAGTGATGATGAAAATGGTTCTGAAGAAGCGACGTTCTCCGAAATACTATCCACGTTGAAGGCCGAATCACTTGAGATACCATACTCCATGATGAAGCTCGTTTTAACCGTTGACGCAGATGGCGACCGGAAACATTTGCTTCGCGTATTGAAACTCAACGATTCTCAACTCCTTGAAGCTGATGTATTTGAGGTTTTTCCTGTGAAATACTCCCGCCACCATCCTTTATTCGACTTTAAAAATTCGATATTCAAGAGCTTCAATGAGACATGGGAAATTCTCAAGTTAGCAAATCTCCATTTAAATTCAATTGGTTCAAAGTTACCTGAAATGAAAGAATTGCTACGCGTTGCGGAAAATTACTCGACGAACACTTATCGTCATCCATTCATTGTTATTGAAGGGCTGGATGGTGTTGGTAAGTAGAAATGGTCCAAATAAGAAAAATCATTGTATTTTACATTACGAATGCTGCTATATTATTATTTAGAGGTGGAAATATGCTATATATGCTTAATTGTTTTTCGTCGTGATCTTTTACAGGTAAAACTACTTTGGTAAGGAACCTGAGCATACGACTTAAGGCTCCAGAAATTAAAAATCCCCCTGAGGCAATATCTCAGTATAGAGAAAACATGACGAAACAGTGTCAACCTTTGTGCAGAGCTTTCTTCTCTCTGGGGAATTACCTGGTGGCTGAGAAGATTAAAGATTCTTTGAAGAAAAGTCCAGTTGTTCTTGATAGGTAAGAAAATAAAAGCAATCGTGTTCATTGTTCTACATTATAACGATAGATGCGGGGATAATGATGTGGAGAAAAAAGTGACAGAGGAAACTCGTGTTTTTTTTTACAATCAAATCGTCAATGCATTTCGTTAGCAAACTGATTCTCCGTCCATTTACTAGATTTTGGCACAGTACAGCGGCTTATGCTATCGCAATAGAAGCAAAATGTGGTGACGAAAAAGCAATTCCACCTGCTGGAAATTCCGTGTACCAGTGGCCTAGCAATCTTCTAAAACCCACAGCCGTCTTTTTCTTAGAACTGAGTGAAGACGAGCGTCAGAAGCGGCTGACAGGACGAGGAGGAAATGAAACGGAGGAGGAATCCCAACTGAGAAGTTGTCCGTTATTGCAAAGAAGGCATGCAAATTTTATCATTAAAAGAAATAATTTAATATAGAATATTGTTAGAAATAATGCATGGGTATATATGTATAGATACGAGAAAGGTGAAACTGGATAAATTCGTACGCAATATAGATTCTCTCTCAGAGTTTTAATTAGTGGAAATGGCTTGCCTCAACATAACGTTGGATTGAATACAACAAAAAGTGCCATCCACAGCTAAATAAAGTTTTTTAAAGCAAACTAAAAATTGGCGTAGCCAGCATGAAATTTATTGTTTTCACAATCAGTGAACACACCACAATATGGCATAGCGGGACAAATCGTCAGGTTGGCTACGCTACGGATACTGATGCCGGAATTCGAAGATGCAATAATCTGAAAAACATATTGTATTTTTGTAGGTTAATGAAAGCATACAAAAACATGGCCAATCCTAGCTGTATTGTTATAGATGCATCAAAGAGTGAAGATGAAGTCTGTGAAGATGTTGTCAGGGAAATGATGAAACGAAATATTCTCAGCTACAATATTTCACCCCCGGAAGTACAACAGGGCATCCAAAACTGACCAAGCTTTCATCATCTATTCAACTGAACGCTCTCTCATACGTTTTAAGCCGATGATGAATCCTGGGAATCCTGTGACGTTGAAAGAAAGATTTAAGTAAAAGAAAAAAAAACCTTCCATCATCCCAAGTGCGAATAGTCTAGGGGTCGATCACTACAATGGTCTCGCAACTGGCAATTTATTATGACCTTGAAAAAAAGATTAAAATCAAATAACATTTTTGTTATTACTCTTGAAAATCAAATTTAATTTCACGAGAATTGCCATTAGTACTAATAACAGTATGTGCACCTTCCGGCATAACTTGGACATACCAGCACGGCAGTGGTCACACAAAGTCAGCGTCAGCTATGGTGACATGCCTTGTGATAAATTTATGTAAAGTCACAGATGAGCTATATATCTGTGGCCATTTGGTATACTCGACGTTGGTAGTAAAAAATAGTTAAGATCGAATATACCAGTGTATATGGTATACTCGACTTTGCAGTAATAAAATAATTAGTGAAGGTGGAATATACCGGATTATGGTTTTGCCACTAACCAAAGAACGCCTTTACTGATTTTTCTGAAATTTTCACGATTTAGAAAACATATATTTGTCATGTTTTGTCGCTCAACTGGTAAGTGGAAGTGGTAAAGCGGAAAGCCCTATTTTATAAGCTCAGTGGCCGGGTTAAACCACTGGGTTAAACTCAGTGACAGTGACGTAACACAAAGTGAAGATGGCTGCAGAAATTATTCCCATTTGTTCTATTCAGAAAATCGTCCTGTACGAAACAAAAGCGGTTAGTGTTGACTATTGAACATCGATTTGTAAGCCTAGTGCGATAATGTTTTGTTTGTTGTTTAGCGCTATTACCTCGTGGGCTCAAATGTTTCGCAAACAAAATTTCGTGTACTGAAAATTGACAGAACTGTGCCATATCTTTCAATAATTGACGATAAGGTGAGTAGTGGTTTAATACAGGTTGTTACTTGTCAGGTTAGTATCGCAACTCTTACAGATTGAAGTTCTTATTGTGGAAGATTAATTTAATATCCTTTATTATTTGTCCAAACTATAAAATAGGCGAATTGCAAAATCCCGAATAAAAGCCATACTTAATACTTTATAAAGTTTGGCCTACTTTAATAGGCATATGGTACATTTGTCTTACATACAGGTAATAATTATGTTGCTGATATTTACTCTTGGAGTAACTCTAGAATAGAAAGACAATTCTTGCAGTTGCGTCCCCAGCATCAATAAGTGGGATGGACATATTCATATATGTTCACAGACTGTTAAAACAATCAATTTAAAAAGAAATGAATAATGTAAAACATGAATATATGAATAAGTCCCCCACTTATCAAGCTGGGGATGCCACTGAACTCTTGATATTTTGGCCTGATTCTGTACAGATAGATACTGCATAAGCCCGGGGCAGCGCCAACCCTAGAAGTTTGAGGGGGACTTCCCCAGCCTCCTGGTGGGGGTGCCAAATATAACCAAAAACAAGACAAGTCAGTTTAGTGATGAATTTAAAATAAATTGCTACAAAATCTATCTGGTTTTGTTTCAATCTCTACTTTGAGTTTCAAGATGTTAATTTTGGTACAATGTTATGTTTTGTAATACTTATATATAGGTTGAATATGATAATGATGAGATTAAACAGTTACTAGCAATGATTAATGATGGTAACATTCCAAAGAATCCAAAGGCTTACGATAAAGATTCCACTGGTCTACATCGCACTGTCTCTGCTTTTGGAATTGTAGGTTAGGAATTGTGAATCCAACTATTAAGTGATTTTAATATTCTGGGATAATAGTATGTGTCACAAAACTATGGAGACTTTTACATCATACATATTACAATGGACAGAAATGCATATATACTAATATACCTACCTGCAAGTGATATCTTATGAGCTGCAAGTTACTATTGCTTGAAGCTAAGGATGCATGAACTTCAATAATAAAAAGTTATGCTTAATTTCAACCAAAGCCTTGGAGGTTAGGCAGCCTAACAATGTTAATTATAGCCTCTTGTACAGCTTATAATGTTGTATTTTTACCATTTTTATAGGGTTTATTAGATTTCTTGAAGGATATTATATCATTCTGATATCCAAAAGGGAAAAGTAAGTTTTAAATAATTATAGGTAATATATAAAATGTACATGTTTTGAGAAGAGATCATTTATACTGTTATTTTCTAATATTGATTAAAAAAATAGTATTGATTCCATAGCCAAAACATCATCTGCAATGTCACAGTTAATGTCTAGATCATTTTATATTTAGGGTGGCTCAAATTGGTGGAAATACTATTTATAAAATTACAGATACTTGCATGTTTCCAATACCGAATGCAACTGTGCGAGCAAAATATCACCATGATGGGGAATCCAAGTAAGCTTAAAATTTTTCTTTTCTGTGAATTGTAGAATTGTGCTAGCAACATCTGTTGCTTCCACATATGTATCAAAAAGAAATTGTAATATAATATAATAATAAAAACTGGTGAAAACATAAACAATACATGAAAAATGCAAATGAACAAACTGAAAATGTTCATAAAATGGACTGAAGGTTTCTGAACGGAATTGTTGCCCCTGTTGAAACTAGCTAGTTTGCCATCATGCCCGGGTCATGATGCCAAAGCTACCTCAGGGAAGACCACATAATGGTCGTACCTGGTCATGTATTAACATTTTTTGATAATGCAGCGTGTCTGAAAAAGGAAATTGCCTCCTTAATTAATATGCTGTAATATGCTGTAATGCATCAATTTAAAAATATTGAACTCAACAATTTAATTTTGCATCCCCCCAAAAAGGAGTTATTATGGTATATTTTTTATACCATAAATCCATAATTTACTTGGATAAACTTATAATCATGTGTTTAAGATTACTGCTACAAAAACGCTTCTTCCACCCGGGAATCGAATAGTTTGCATATATATATGCTACAAATTTTAGTGTGTTTTCAATTCTAGATACCTGAAAGCCTTTCAGAATGTTGATCTGTCTAGCAATTTCTATTTTAGGTATGTAGTGAATATGTAGCCTATGGGCCTGTTCGCAATTTTGTTGCGATTTTATGTGCGATTTTCGTCTTTTAATAGATATGAACGAGTGAATTAGTTACGGGTGTTCAAATAAGAGCACGTCAGAGCATTCATAACTCATTCACATCTATCAAAAGAAGAAAATCGCACATAAAATCGCAGCAAGAGGCAATTCAGTTTGCCAATGAAAACGCAAATTTGGTACACTAATGCCCCGTTTACACCATGCACAGTCAATTTACTGGTGCGGCACGGCTAAAATGGGTATCCGACTACCCGTACCTAATTTTATTATAGTTCTCAGACTACCATTACAAAGGCTGGGCACGGACGAAATGGACACGGGTACCCAGTTTAGCCATACCGTGCCGATCGATAACTTGAGCGGATTGCAAACGGGGCTTGAAGTACAATGACTTTAATGAATATAGAATATCAAAGTCAGTAAAAAAGCACGCCTTTAAACTCTATTTTACACCAGTTTTTCATTTCTTATAACAATGAGTACATATTTTTCAATTAATCAAACCTAAACTCCTCGACTTCAAACTCAAAACTTTGAAATTCAATTTCTTGTATCTCAGCAACAAAATACAACGCTAAGGCCCTGTTACACGGTGCACTTTTTCTTGCACGCCTTGCACCGCAATTCTACTTTTGTGATGTGTAAACTTGGCAAGTACAAAACTTTTTTTATTATACACTCCATGGACGTTTCTACACTTGCATTTTGAAGACTCTTCACTAATGTACATCTCTTGAAAGTAGAATTGAACTGCAAGAATTGGAGGAAAAATTCCACCGTGTAACCAGGACACTTAATTTTGTTAAATAATTTTATTAATAATGAAATTCCGATTCTAAAGCCGGTGAGTAAGTAAAACTTTGTCGCAGGCTAATACCGTGTTTTCTTTTAGTTATACGTATGATCTTACACAAAGTCTTCAATACAATATGTCTCTTCTTAAACGTTCGTATTTCAAATGTCCGTCGTGTGAATGTCAATGTAATCTGGAAGGAGATACGGGACATGCTAAAAAGACAGACACTAATTTCGCATCGAAAAGCGAATGTAAACAGCATTCTTTCACAGCTCCTGATTTGACACAAGTTAAAAGTGAGGAAGAGTCTGTAAACATCACAAATGGAAGTGATATGAAGGCGAGAAGGACGTCAAATTATATTAACGAAGACTTTTCAACAAAACACGGCGGGGATGACACTGTGGAGACGCAAGAGTTCCAGACCAAAAGGGACAAATCATGCCACGAGTGTGCGCGAAAACGTGTCTTACATCATTATACTGTATCAGGTCGTGGAAAACCTTGCATGAAATTTGTCTGGAACAAACACATGTTGAAAGACGTTGACAAAATCTTGCATTCTGATTGGATGTTATATATTACACATGGTTACATTGGACAATGTAGTATCTTTTTTAAAGCGATGTAATTGTTCTTGCAAATTGTATCCAATTATTGTCGACACTATCATAGGACCTTTGCACAAGACATGAAAGAGGGCATCTGGACAAATTAAAGTAGCATAAATTTCGCAAATCAAAACACAAGAAGACTTTACTTCGTGCATTGTTTTCGTCAGCCACATGAACCTTTACCGCTCACATAATAATTTTTTTTAGACAAGATATATAGCTTCTGGAGGACAACTCTTAGGGATTATATGTTTTCTATGCAGTGGGTCTTTACATTCAGTGTTTGGACGCTGCTGTTTTCCTTAATGTAGCTTCTAGATATCAGTGTCTACGGTCGGCCATTATATTTGACGTTAATAGGAAGAAGGTCAAATGAGTATGCTGGAACAAGATTCTTGAAGAGAGGCTCCAATGATTCGGTATGCAGAAATAATGTTCATTCTGTGGTCCTGTAGGGTCTGTGGTGGAGTAGAGCCTCGTCCTCGTTTCCAGGTTTTCGCGTGCTGCGTGTGCTAAAAGGTTATTGTGCCTTTTGTTATTGCCAAAAAGATATTGTGCCAATACGTGAAAAACCTGGGAACGAGAATGGTGGCGCCTGTGGTTGAGTAGAGCCTGTGGTGGACTTATTTTAAAATTAAACCCAGTGTATTATTGCATTCAGGGGTATGTAGCAAATGATGTTGAAACGGAACAAATTCTTCACGACGCTTCAACATTGTCTTTCAAAAGCGGTCGATACACTTCCTTTGTACAGATCCGTGGCTCAGTTCCGCTATTTTGGTCTCAGGTATACAGTTTAATAAATAAATTTTAATAAGATATTCTTTGTCACCAATTCTTGTAAATTTTTTTTTAACTTTTTATTTGTCAGGAATTACAGCACGGTGTTGTACCAAAGCCTCAAATACAAGGTAGGCCTCCTTTAGGCTACCCTTGATTTTACAGAACTGTCGATATATAGATGGGTTCTTTGAGTGTTTACAGGGCGTCTGTATACTTCTGGTACTAAGACCAGTGCTTGCTTTGTCGGCGAGGACGATCGACGATTAAGAAGCCCATGCATGTAGTTGTAGATTTATTTTCATTCAACTCTGGATCTGCAAAAACAGCGAGGCTTTGCGCTTTATATGGTATTCTATAATTGACCGTGTTGACTTTGAAGAATGTTTAATTCCAACTAATAGAACATAGCCCTATGTCATTGTGAAACGCAAAGTTCATTGAGATAGTGGCTGTGTCGACAATAGATTCTATTTTCAAAATGCTTTCATCACTCCAGTTGATAGATCAGATCCGTATGCTGCCTCTGCTTCCCAACATTTCAACAGTGTACTAGGAAGGTTTGGATCACCGATTATTGTCTTTAATCTTGTCAAGGTGAGTGTTTCAAATATTTTATATACATTTTTATTGTTCTATAAAATGTCATAAAAACATTTTGTAATTAAAATAGCGCCCTTGGTTCAGTTTCGCAGCTCCTCTTATGTAATTTTCTCGTCAGTTTTATACATGAAACAAACGAAAAATATTGGTTCCGAAGATTTTAAACATTTTGGGGTAGATATTAGGTTGTCCAAGAGTTTCTCCCCCCGGGAACAGCACCAGACCCTGAAAGTGCAAACTGCATGATGCTGAGGCGAGAAGTTTTTCTGAAATTAAAAAAAAATCTTTAACATTTTGGGTAATGAAATACTATTGTCAGAGGTTTTGGTTTTTTGCTAAGAATGATTAAGACCAGTTATTCTCAAGTTCTGTGGTAATACACATTTCTTTTGTGGTAATGTATGTTTATGATTTTCAGAAAAAAGAAAGAAAAAGACATGAACAAATTTTGGGAGAAGAGTTCAAAGGAATTGTTGAATATTTAAACCAATTTCTCCCACCTCAACACAAAATCAAATATATCTGGTTTGATATCGCCAGAAGTTCGAAAAAGCTTAAGTAAGCTACTTTTTTAACCAAAAGCTAATTGTCTTAAGCACAAAAGAGACCACGCTGTCCGATTCGGTCCGAAAAATAATTTTCCTGACTGGAAACCAGCCCTTACAACTATGTAATAATCTGTTGTATCTGTTGTATTTTACATCCACAATACTTTCTTTTATGCCTTGCTTTCCTTGAATCGTATTTAATAACTATGCTTTTGCATGTCAACGCTTTTGTTTTGGTCCCATTCGCGTGTTGCATTATTATGTGAAATTGAGTGTTATTTTGTTCTTCTTGTTTGCATCGGAAGTTAATCCAAACGTATTGCGACTGCAATGTAGTTACATATGACTGTACACTTAGTTATTGCTTCTTTTTATTTAGTAAGGATTTCAGGGTTGTGAAAAGATTACAGCGATATGCCAAAAAGGTGTGAATCAACTTTATTACCACAGATACATGAATGCCCTCTTTTAATTTAATAAGGAATGATAGGAAAAGTTAAATAGTTTAGTACGGTTTGATGTTTGATCATATTTAATGTTATAAATGCATGTCTAGATAGTTGTAAAACTGAAAGTTTGCATGTATAAGCTCACTTGAACAAATACAGTGGCCTATAGTAGTAGCAGCCTGAAATTCGTCCAAGGTCTGCCTGTCAGCAGGTTTTCTTTTCTTTTTTAGTTTGTGGAATCCGTGGGATTTTTCCACAGTGGCCAGGATCTTTATGCGAATGAGATTCGGTCTGATGATAAGTAATGACAACATGATTTAAAACTCACAACTTCTTCACGTTATATATTTAACTTTTAATTATATAAGCGCGCAATGATAATTTTTTTGTGGTTGCATGTATGTCTATTATTGTAATAACATTTTATACAGACACAAGCCGCGTTTAAACTACGTGCTTTGACCTTGGACTAGCTGGACCAGGCCTAGAGCTAGGTGTGAACGCAGTTTATCTGACCTAGACTGAACCTACGTAGACTTGGTCTAGGCCACAAAATCCAGGCCAACAGCAGAAGGTGGCCTGAACCAGGCTTGGACCTGACCTGGGGCACAATTTTTGTAATTTGAACGGGTTTTACCTAGTCCTGACAAGTGACAAATTTTTAACTTAATATTCATGAATATTAAGGTGGTTAAAGGTTGGTGGATATCGAAATATAGAAACGTCTGGCCGACAACAGGTAAAGAGACAGAGATTTTCAAGCCACCTCTTCCGGAAATATATCATTTTAACGTTTCTCGGCTTATCATTGATGTATATTTTCGTCTCTGTAATATAGACAGGTGTTATTCGGGTAAATTGCGTTGATTGCTTGGATCGAACCAATATCGCCCAGTTCGTCATCGGAAAGCAAGTTCTTGGATTTCAGGTTTGTTGACAATATCGTACTACACATATAGGTAGTGTATTCTTAGATGCTTATCTTTGACTGATTTATCTCAAATTATCAGGAAACTGTGTTTCTTAAAGCAACTGATAGATATTATAGTTATGCTTTTAGTCATCTAGGCGCTGCCAGTACCGTCTAGATATATTGTAAGTTTCAATTTAAACGGTAATTTGACGAACATTTGTTTCTTCCTAGCTGTACGCGTTGGGTATTATTGATAAACCCGTTGTAAATTTTGATTGTGACGCCGTCAGGTATTATTCATGGTCTCAAATATGTTTTTATCCGTTAGGGTATATCTTACATATTTTGTTTAAGACCTATGTATTGTTTCAGAAAATACAAAACAGCAGATTCCGAAGATAGACATAATTATTGTGCATGGCTTATACACTTTTAGCGTGAATATCAAGAACACAATATGTCTCTACTATGTTTTCCACTAGGTAAAGTGTTTCGATCAAACTGATTTTTCGCTCGATTTTCTTTTCAATTGTGACCGGTGAAGGGAATCCGCTATGGTTGAATTCTCGCAATTGAAAAGAACATCAGACGAAAAATTTCGTTCGGTCGAAAAATTCCGCCTGGTGGAAAACTGCCCTTAAGTCTCTGTATTTACACTCTTGTTTTAGCTCGAATATTAAGAACACAAGATGTCTATCTTCGGAATCTGTTTTATTTTGTATTTTCTGAAATTGTCTGCTTGCCGTGGTTGTGTATTATTTTGTTATCTTCACCGCTAGATTGTTAGAGGATCTGTACGAAGATCATGGCGATACATTAGCTTTTCAATATGGAGGTTCCCAGCTAGTTCATAGGTAACAATGTACACGATAAATGTCCATCAAGTTTTACTGCATTAATGCATGCAATATATCACAGTATCACAACTGGAAAATCGTAAATAAAGATTCTGTGTCATGACATAGTTTTGGACGAAGCATGTGATCAATCAGGAACCTGCATTATCCGAAAACTATGCGTCATAGCGCATGACCTTATAGTAAGGCATTGTACTACAGAGATCATGATGATTAAATGTGGTTGCACCTGCTTAAATATGTAGCAATTCAGTCTCTAAGGCCCGTATCAGACGTCGAACGTTTCATGTGTAACAATGACTTTAGCTCAATTAACATTAGGCTTGGCACATTAAAAATTTGACGTCTGAAACACTGTCTGGCCTAACCATTGTTGCTTTCCAGAATTGACACATATCTGAAATCTGCGCCATGGAAGTCATATTCTCGTGATATTTATCAAACAGTACGGAGGTACTATAGTGGAGCTTTTACTGGTAAGTATTACTACTTTTCTTCGTTAATGACTGGCTGCTGCTGGGTACAGTATAGAACTAACAATTTTGAATCGTGTCTCGTATTACGTACGTACCTTATTATTATTATTATTATTATTATTATTATTATTGAAAAATTACACATCAAATAGCTATTCTAAAAAGCTAAATTGCGATGCATATTACAATATTATGCTAAATTGCGATGCATATTACAAACATACTATAAGCTAAGTATTGCAGTTAAAAATCATCCTATCATATCTTATATCTATAAAAATTGGTATATCATATATTAAGATCGTAAAGTATTTAAAAGTTATTATATCATATATTAAAAGAGTTATTAAGAGAAATTTTTAAAACTTTTATATCATATATCAAGAGAATTATTACCTTGTTGCCGTGGACGAAAAGGCGTTTAACGTCTTCTTTTTAGATACCGAAAAACAGCAAGCGATAAATCTTTTTCTTGGAAAGTTTATTCCTAGCGAGAATTGTCTTCCATTGTGGGACCATCCAACTGATTATTATCTTCATCACATACCAATTCAACATGATAGCTGGTCGAATGAAAATGGGAAAAGGTATACTGATATATAGCACGGAATAATAAACGCACGAGCTGAAAAAAATATAAAAAACTGTCTGTTGATGTCTTATGTGTGTATGATGCTCCTTTTTAAACGACGATTTAAGGCCCGTTTACACTTGCAATTTTTGCTGCGATTTTATTTGCCGTTTTTACTCCTTTCGATAGATGCAAATGAATGATGTCTGTGAATATAATGAGGTTATGCAGTAACCAAGGTTAATATCGTAGGAACCGCGCGCGGACTGGGCACAATTGCAGCGAAGGGCCTGGGAAGAGGCTCACGACTCTGGAAAGGAGCGGATATAGCGAGGAATGAGCACGCATGCAAAGAATCGATTAGTGTAGTTAACGCCTGCAAGAGATGTAGTCGGCGAGTTAGAAAATTTTTTTCCGGGTCACGATACACCCACCCTTCAAACACAAAGAACGGTTAGGTTACCTCCACTGAACAGTTGGTTCAGTGTGATAAGGTGCAGACCTCGGGTGATCAGGTCCGGACTAAGCATGCTCACGTCATGCGGACCTGAATCCAAGTAAATGATAGTGTTAGGGTCGCGGCCACGTCCGCACCTAACCGTCCACACGGGTAAGTATAGTGACGTCCGAGATTAATTACGGCTGTACAAATAAGGACACTTATATGCATCAGAGCAATCATAACTTTTTGCTCGTTTCCATCTGTCAAAAGAAGAAAACCGCACGGAAAATCGCAGCCGAAATTGCAAATGTAAACTGCCCTTTACAGTAAATACTTCCGATTGTGATTTTGGAGTTAGGTTTTATCCGCTTCATTTTACCGAACTTTTATTTTCTATTTAGTTACACGAAATGGTTTGATGATGAAGTTGTTGCTTCTTTACCGTTGCCTTGCCAACAAGGTTAATAGTTCCATTGGTTTCTTGTATCGCACTGTCTATTGGAAAAAAATGTCTCATGTCTTTAGTGCGTGGTATTGCATGAGTATAATTGGAAATTATATTAACTTTTTGCCCTTTGCTTTTTAGTGTCAAATCAGACATCCATTAACATTTTTGAAGAAAGTGTTGCATTAAACAAGAGTAATTCTGATTTATTTTATGACTACTATCAACCCGAGGAATTGTCTGGATTTAAGTTCTTGTTTTCATTCCATTTACCATCGTCGTACAGGTAAAGCACATCATAACCTGCTGTTTATGATTTTTGTTTTATGAACATAGATGGAGTTTAGCCTCCTGCACAGGCCTCTCTGGCTTTCTTTGGGGCTTCCCTTAAAATACGAATTAAAAGATGGTTTAAATTTGTGTTGAGCGCGTTAAACTACATTAATTGATACATAGATGATTCTTTTACGCCTTCATTCCTTTCAACAGGCTGTTTTCCCCAGCAACTAAAAACGACCCAAGTCCTTTCGTAGTACGTGCAACCGGAGGTGGCTCTGGCAACCAGCATGAAGCGAAACGTCCGTCTCTACAGCGGGCAACGAGTCCACATAGTGAAGAGATGAGTTCGGACTCTGATTCAACGTCAAGTTCAGATTCAGATACTTCACCTAGTTGCAAGAAAGTTTCGTATTCTAACAAGGAGTTTGAGACAAGGCCGCATATATTAGGGCGGGTAATTAAAATAATAAATCTATTATTTACCAGTTTAGTCGTTTCGTGTGGGGAAGTATTTCCCTCGGTCTCAAAAACCGAGGAGAACCTTCGGCCTCGGGCGTTTTACTCGAGGTGCAAATCAGCTGAACGATTTTTTTCTGGATTTCTGGGTTTCACTTCTGTGTGTATCTTTTCAGGCTGCTCTTCCCAATATGAAAGATTACTACGGAGTTGCGATTCTCGAACCAAGCAAAATGTCAGAACAGATTTATCAGAGGTATTTATCACAGAAAACCTTACAGTTTATTTACATTATAATGGCCTCCATTTTGTGCCAAATACTAAACTGGCATACCCTGTATTCCTCAAACAACTAAAGTAATCGATTTCTAAACATTTAAACAAAAAACTCTATAAAGTACGTAATAACTTGCAAATTGTGACCTATTTATGTAACCTTTTTCGGAGATTTATATGACCTTTTTCGGAGACAATTTTCTTCTGTCGGTTGACATGGAGACGTCAAATTTTAATTTTTAAAATGCGTTCAAGTGGAATATTTTCAGTTTTGTAGCTGTAAACCGTTATGCAAATAAGTCTGAAGGAGCGACAAACCACGTGCACATTTCTTGGATGGAGCGGTACGTTGAGCGTTCAGGCTCGTTTACACGTTAAGGCAATTTTTGCTGCGATTTTGTGTGCGCGATTTTCTTCTTTTGATAGATGTGAACGAGTAATTAGTTACGAATGCTCTGATGAATAAGAGCTCTTATTTGAACATCAGTAACTGATTCACTCGTTCATATCTATCAAAAGAAGAAAATCGCACACAATATAACGTCATCCATTAGCTACTCTGGGTTTTAATGAATTATTGTACAATGATTTTGTATTGTTATTGTGTATCATGTATTTTTTCAACAGAGATGAGAAGAATATCCGAAAACAGTTTGATCGCTCAGGAGAACTGTCTAATTTGAGTGTCTCGTCCGCTTTGATGTATAAAACATATATAGATAACAGTAGGACGGGTAGTTATACTATTAGTTCAAAAAGTATGTCAAAGTTTGAAGCTTTTGTGCGAAGCTAAGAATCAATCTGCACAGCATTTTAGTTTTCTGGAGGTTAATATCTACCTTCATCTTCACTCTAATCAGTGGTTTTAGAGGAGGTTAATCGGTCAGTTAAGCAATTTTATTATGCCATTATTAAAATAAAGTTAAATTATTAAAAGAGTTAACCTGTTTAATTGAGTATAACTTCAAAACTAAGACGTCTGTTACACTGAAATAACTTTCGTTAGATTCGTAAATGTCTAAATTAAAATTTGTTATATACCATGTGTATTTTGATACAGTATTCCCAGAGATATCGGCGTTTCACTTTTAATACGTGCTTTTGAAAAGTACAAAAATTAGTAAAAATGGCATATTAGCTAAATAAGAAAAGATTATATTTATGATTATTTTATTGGATTTATTTTCAATAAAATATTTTTAATCAAAAACAAGAAAAGTCAGTTTAGTGATGAATTTGAAAATAAATTGCTACAAAATCTATCTGGTTTTGTTTCAATCTATACTTTGAGTTTCAAAATGTTAATTTTGGTACGATGTTATGTTTTGTAATACTTATATAGGTTGAATATGATAATGATATGATGAGATTAAAAAGTTACTAGCAATGATTAATGATGGTAACATTCCAAAGAATCCAAAGGCTTATGATAAAGATTCCACTGGTCTACATCGCACTGTCTCTGCTTTTGGAATTGTCGGTTAGGAATTGTGAATCCAACTGTTAAGAGATTTTAATATTCTGGGATAATAGTATGCATCACAAAACTATGAAGACTTTTACATCATACATTACAATGCACAGAAATGCATATATACTAATATACCTACCTGCAAGTGATATCTTATCTTATGAGCTGCAAGTTACTATTGCTTGAAGCTAAGGATGCATGAACTTCAATAATGAAAAGTTTGCCTAATTTCAACCAAAGCCTTGGGGGTTAGGCAGCCTGACAATGTTAATTAGCTTCTTGTACAGCTTATATATATATATATATATAATTATATATATATATATATATATATATATATATATAGCTAACTAATTAACCATTTTAGTTATACGTTTGGTACACGTTGGTCATATTCGGCACATTTCCTCCTGTAGAGAGGGCTCAGTTTTCCAACGATCTTCACATAAAAAATTAAAAGCTTTTTGTTTACGCACTGCTCTCAATTTTATGTAAGTTTTCCCCTGACAACATGAGCCTGCACGAGTGGGAGAAATTTAGCTAATTTGGACCAGCGCGAAATTTAGCTGCGATATTTTTGCATGCAAATGAATGTGTGCATGATAATGGGGATGAAGATGATTCTACACTATTCTATAGTTTCTGGTTAATCAACTGACAAGAGCTGTTGTTTCTTCAATTCTGAGATAACATCATCACAGACTTCCTCTCTACTCTTTGATGCATCAATAATAATGCAGTTAGGATTTTCCATGTTCTTGTACGCTTGAACCAATCTGGGGACATAGACAATAAAACAGGATATGAATTTAGCTCACATTATATTACCATCATATTAACAGCGAGTGAAAACTCATGCATTCAAAAATATCTAAAACCATTTCCGGCCCTCCTTTTACTTAAACCGACTATACTGCAGTGAAATATAAGTAATTCTGTACAAAATCTCATCCCGGAATTGTGGCTTAATAATTATAAATGTACTAAAACTTAATAACTCTATACTCTATATGAATAATAACACCCAACCCCCCCCCCCGCCAATTACCGTTCTAGTTTCGGCCCTGCCCTCAGTGCACGGTCAAACGAGTCGATCAGAGCTGAAACCACAAAATAGGAACTGCTAACCGCTCAAACCTTTCACATAAAACGAAGTGTCTTTCTTCTGTCGCAGGAACTACGCACGGTCTTTAGGCTAATGAATTTTTTTACAAAAGTGACAATATAACGCAAAACGAACTTGCCTTTTTCGCAAAAACTGACAAAATCTCAGCTGTAATTCTTCTTTTGTTTCTTCTTCTCCTCTTTTGTTCATACGTTGAGCACGTTCACTCTCGTTCAAATCCAAAAAGATAACGGCTGAAGGCTTTAGTAGATCTCTAGGCCACTGATATATGGTGTGTCCTTTTGCTGGGATGTTTTCTTCACTGCCACATTTCCCTTCCAAGGCAATCGCATAAGATGCTGAACTGTGCCAATACCTAGTAAATGTTAAACAATGATGAATGATGATGTGGAAGCGAAGGTTTGGTTAACAATATTGAACATTATTCAACATATACCATGAATGGGAACGCACATGCACTAAAGAGAATTATATATCTGAATTACATAAATCTCAAATAAATCAAGGTTTGTTTTGTGTAATAAGATATTGAATATAGAACAATGACGGGCAAACCAAAAAAGAAATGTTCATATTAACATGATATACATTACACATTTCAGAGGCTTCATTTCAAGTGCTGCCCTCAGCGACTTATTTTAAAAGCTCATAACAAATGTATCACTCGTTTCTTTGACCTTACCTATCAAGAACAACTGGCTTTGTAGTCAACAAATCCTTGATATCTTCGGCAATAAGGTAATTTCCTAGGGAGTAGAATGCCCGGCAGACCGGTTGACATTGCTTCACCATTGCTTCTCTGTAATTACCTATGATCTCTGGCGGAGTATGGAATATTTCAGCACTAATTCTTTTAGCCAGATTCTGCACTAAGGTTGACTTTCCTATACGGGTAAAAAAAATTTATAAACTATACGTTCCTTTTTTCCGAAATTGATTTTGGATTGTTCATTGTTCACTGACTAACAGGCTAGTCCTATTGAAACAATTTCATTTTCAATAGAAATCAGCCTGGCATAATAGAATATATGAATATAGTCCCCCTCAATTAACGTTCGATTGACGCCCATGTTACACATGCATGCTGACCTGGATCGAATGGCATCACTTGTTCTTAATTAAAGGAAGCATCCAGAGATTGGGGGAGGGAGCACCAGCTTACAGGGGGACTTTTGGTTTTCGTCTGAGTGCTTTCGATTGTAACTGTGCAGACATAATACTGGATTTTGCGAAGCAAAATAACTAGGAAAACTCTTTCGACAGTAGCCAGTAGTCTGTTAGTATAAATACGGGGTTGGGACGAACTAATAGGGAAAATTTTATCATAAAACGGCTCTAGTGCACTCTTTTTACCACATAAATAATTTCTCTGCAATTTTTTCCCAGTGCAAAAAGAAGGGGAATGGTAAAATTTATGCAAATATGACGCAACATTACAGCTTCCGATTGGCGTTGAATCTTGAAATACGATTGGACCCCATAACTGTCTATTTATCATTAACATGCTATTATTAGGCTATTTACGTATTATACACGCTATTACGGGGCTATTATTATACAAGGAGTATAAAAAAACGCAACACTAAAGCCCCGTTTACACTACACCGAATTTATCGGCACGGCACGGCTAAAATGGGCACCCGTACCCAATTTTATTAGTGTTCAGGCTACCAAAACAAAGGCAGAGTACAGATGAAATGGGTACGAGTGCCCATTTTAGCCGTGCCGTGCCAATAAATTGAGTGTAGTGTAAACGGGGCTTTAATCTTCACGAATATGGCGCTTTCTATCAATCACAAAAGATCGAGAATTACGAATATTGATTTTTTATGATGTGCCACGTATACAAACTTAGCAGGGTTGCAAGATTTGTGAATTTTGGAGGCCAACTTATTCTTCTTTGTTTTCTTTGTCTTAGCCTTCTATTTTCTTTGTTTTCTTCACGGTGCTAATGACATTTTGGCAATTTCAAATATTGACAGATCTGGCAACCCTGAAATAGCAACTTACCAACACCATCCAGGCCTTCGACAACAATAAATGGATTTGGATAGGCATCTGTCGGGGGGAAATTCTTATTTACGTAAGTTTCAGCTAAATGTTGCAATTTCTGCATGTCAGTAAGCGATGAATTGCCCTCGGCAAGTTTGAGTGTATTTCGCGTCTCTTCAAAACTTTTGAAGACCGAGTGCCCGAAGTCAAACGATGGATGGTGGCCGGGATATTTCACTGGAAAGACCACGAATTGATCAATTTTCTCTAAAGCCGCTGGAGATTCGCATGATATAACATCAACGGTATACCCAGCCCCTGGTTTGCCGACGGTTGGTTCAAATTTTAATACGGTGGGCATACCAAACGTCTTGGCAAAACCGATTATCTCTTTTGTATACTGTTGGGTATTAGTCTTATCTTCATCGTTAAATGTTACAACAAAGCAGCTTCTGTAAGATTTCACTGCCTTGGAATTCTTAACTAACAAGAAACTGCTCCAAATATGCCCACTCATACCCCACTTTTCTTTAAGACATGTTTCCAAGTTACGATCGTTAATCCTTGCTTTAATGATGTCTTCTTCGGGATCAACCCAGTCGCACAACTTATATAAAATATTATCCGCAAGCATGTTCTGCTTGACGTTCTCGTGAGTTTCTTCATTGGAATATTCTAGACTAAATTGATTTCTTGTCACAGGCGACGCTAAGTACAAAACCCTTTCGTTCAGGTTGATTCCGTAAAGGCAATTTCGGAGTATAATATTTACTCGAGTTGCGATTTGAGTTGACATACTAATGCACTCAATGTACCAGCAAGTATTGTTGTATTATATGTAAGAGGAAACCTGTTGTTGGTTCCGGGTATAAATAATATCAATATGATATGTTTCGTAAGTGGGTATATATGCAGTGGTATATATGCATAATTGCCTACGTGGCAAAGAATTGCTAGCGCAAGAAAAGTGCTGCCTAAAATTGTATGGATTAAATTTATCACAATGCACAATGATGTAAAGTGCAGCAACTTCAAAGTTCAAACAGACGTTTAATTACTCTAAGCACCCCAAGTCATGTAAGTAGGTTCAATGAAATTCATTTTAACTCCAATTCAGCTATACATGGCTACTTTTGTGTAAACCTGTTGTTATCTAATACAAACAACATTGCAACTGCCTTGATAAGTGATAACGAACGTGCAATTGGCACAAGCAATCTCTTAATTGCCATTCGATTTTAATATTTTTTTGTATTGATTGGACAGTGTATTTAAACATACCTATTACAAAATATATAGTAACGGCAACCCTATTCTGTTATTCAAACTATGTTAGCTGCATGGAGTCAAGCATTACTTGGCGATTTAATCGCCAATTCCGCTTAAGCAACTAGGTAACATGAACAAACTGATTTCTTTCCATTATTCTGAAATATTCTTTAAAGGCACAAAAAACCACTTTAAATTCTAAAAATTGAACGAAGCAGAAAAACCCTCGAATCCCTTTCACTTTCTGTCGAGTGTCCACGTCGGTGTGCACGCAGTGATTAGTGTGCTCCTAGGAATGCCATGGAGTGATGTCACACCGGAAATCGGTGAAGCAAATTAATTAAAGACGCCAACTTCTAGAAATTCCGTATGGAAAAGCCTCCAGGCAGTCAGGCTTCAATGGACAGGAAGATGAGAGCAGACGTATCACATCTGACGGCTTTCTATAAGTTTTGTGAGGTTATTTACAGAAGTTTCATATATTTGCTAGGTTTGGTATTAGATATCTTACAATCGAGCAAAGACAACTGGTCCTCCGATACGCATGAGAGCGTCTGTTGTAAACCAACCAGCGTCAATTATCACTTTACAAGAAAATGCAACTACAAATGTGGGTTTTGTTTCCATACTGCCAAGACATCGTTTGTCCTGCCAATTGAAGATGCTAAAAAAGGACTACAGCTGTTGAAACAAGCAGGTAAACACCAAAATTACCGAGCAATTACAATGCAGTCACAGACTTTCACATTATGATTTATTCAGATTTGTTTGCGTAGGTTATAAAGCCAGCGTGAGTGAAGCTAGCGTGATTTCCGCTATTGCATTATTATTGACAACTTTATTTTTTATGTTCAAGTCGGTCATGTTGAGTATTGCCTGGGGATACCGGGGTACATAGAGAAACATTCCGTGAATACACAACCACCTTGACGTGTTCGCGGCAATTACGGTTATTACTTATTTACTGCAATTTCCAGTTGAGCGTGAATTGCAAAAGTTTGTTCGTTAAGTTTTGTAGTTTTAGAGCAATGTTTGTGACGTCATCTAATAATGTTGTTCGGGGACGCTCACAAAGTTGTCAAGGGAAACTGTCAATTTTGTGACTATAAATTGAAGATCTGTATAACGAGTAATAGCCGCTATTTTCACAGTCAGGGCCGTAGCTAGAAGCTTAATTGGGGGGGGGGGTGCATATTCATATATTCGTCTTATGCCCGAATGATTTCTTTTGTATGCTATTGTTCCTACGGTATACGGCAAACATAAGTATATGAATATACACCACCCCCCAATTTAGCGGTCTAGCTACGGCCCTGTTCACAGCATCTATTTCTAGCCGTTAGTCAAAAACTTGACATTTTTTCTTGACAACTTGGTCAGCGTCCCCTGGCAACATTATTAGAGGACGTCACAGAAATTGCTTTGAAACTACAAAAGTAAACAAACAAACTTTCGCAATTCCACGCTGAATTGGAAATCTCAGTAATAGATGGAAACCAGACTTGACGTTTAAATTTCTTGCTTTGGAAATTTGTGTTATCATAATCATTCACTTCTTATATAATGAACAAAATATGGAACAACTTTGTTTCTTTTTATGCAAAGGAATTCTCTATGAAATATATTCCTATATTTTTAATCTTAAACTAATTAATTACCTATATTTCATTTTATTTGACTTCATGCACTAGCGGTAAATAGTTTCTCACAAATCCCCCATATACATGGCGCATGAAATATATTTTTCATGACTAAAGCAAATTGTATGTCATAACTGGTTGTACACTGTTGTTTTCTGATAAGATAAGCTAGCAACACGTATTTTTAGGGATGGAGAAAATTAACTTTTCCGGCGGTGAACCGTTTATCGAAGGTCGACACGGAAAATTTGTTGGTGAAATTGTCAGATATTGTAAAGAAGAACTTGGACTGAGTGTTAGCATTGTTTCAAATGGAAGCCTAATCAGAGAGGAATGGTTTAAGAATTACGGTACGCTTTCTAGGAAATATTTCTAGTAACAAAATATGAGCTGTTTTTCGGTAAAACATCTGCAAACAGGAATAATATAACAATAGAGCTGATGTTCGCGGGTATAAATGTGTTTTTGGCCCGACTCTGAACTCAATCGAAATTGAATATCTCTGCAAGTATTTGGGCTAAAGACCCCAGAATAACAACTAACGATAGCGCTTTATTTCAAATTACCCACCCATAGAAACCATATACTTTTAGAAATTTATTTGTTTGCTGTTGTCTTCAGAATGTCTGAATTTTACATATTATCATTCTGTTATAATTCTGAGTAATTTTTGGAAAAGGATGTGAAAAAGAATCAGAGGAATAGTCAAATAGCGTTTATAGGTTTTTTGCAATTGCCGCCATCTTGGTTGATTTTTCAAAACATGTGCACAAATAATTTTTTCGTCGTTGCTGTATTTTAATACCCGCCCAAGGACAGAGATGATAAGCAGTTACAAAATAAACAAGGATAAAGTAAATTAAATCAACGCAGTTTGTTTTCTTGAAAAGCAGAAGTAAACTTTTTAGAGTCAACCAAGATGGCGCCGAGGGGACTGACTATGACGTCATATCAATGATATCATATGCAAACTGTCGATTTTAAACCACACTCTGACTTCAATGTGTGTTCTTTAATGACAATCCCAATTGCATTACAGTGACTACCTATATAATATTTAGCTATAGCGAGCCTGCAGTGCCATATGCACTTGAGCCCGTAATTTAAACATCAATTACATCATGATCTACACAAACCAAGAATAAATGCCAATGCATTGTAACGATAGAAACTGATATATGTCATATAAAATATCGATGTTTTCATGTAATCTTATCCTGCATGCACAAAGCTTTGCGATCAGTAAAGACCAATTTACGTGCGCGAGACAAACAGAAATTCAAATATATACATTTCGACTAGCTCAGTCAGTCTGTACCGTTTTTTTTGGCCTAACTGAAGTATCTCAATTTGTATTCATTGATCAATGAATTTGTATCTCAATTTTGCTTTCAAGGCATGTACCTAGACATTCTGGCAATATCCTGCGACAGTTTTGATGAGGAGGTCAATATGATGATAGGTCGCCATCATAACAAAGAAAGACATTTGGATATCGTGAGACGAGTTCGAGATTGGTGCAATAAATATCACGTGGCATTTAAGATCAACACCGTTGTGAATGTATACAACAAGAACGAAGATATGTCCGAAGCAATTCAAGATTTTAACCCTATTAGATGGAAAGTAAGTTTGTTCCAATCTTTTGAAATTTGAATGCAATATATACGCTGTAAAAACAAATTTTTTAACAAATCATTTCAAATTGGCTGTCTCAGAATCATCTCGTTTTGTTCAATTCCATTTGGTATAAACGAAAAATTTGGTTAAATGAATTCATGTATGATGAGTCTGAGGTAACCAATTTTAAATATATATATATATATATTTTATAATATATAATATATAATATATATAAGAACTAGAAAACATTTTTTCATATGTTTCTATACAGTTGTGTGGGAGTTTGGAAGAATTCGAAATAACGTGAAAAAACTCGCCCTACAGGATCGTTTTCCCACTCCACTGATTATGTCTCGCGCGTGTTTCTGTAACTGTATAGAAACACGGGAAATGTTTTCTATTTTTTAAATATATATAGTTTAATTTCATTAGAAGCGCGATCACATAAGAACTCCTGCTGAACGCAACAGAACAAAAATTAAACGTTTAATTTTGGAAAAGCAAACTGCAAACGTTTTTCAGTCCAAAGTGTCTAGCGCTATATTTATTGTCTGTTACTCATAGGTTTTCCAGTGTCTGTTAATTGGGGGAGAAAATGTCGGAGAGGAAGCGTTAAAAAATGCAAAAGAATTTGTCATTTCTGATGAGGAATTCCAGTCGTTTATATCGCGTCACGCAAATGTTAAATGTCTCGTTCCAGAATCGAATGAAAAGGTATGTCATTCAAAATATTTGGATTGTAATTTGATGACTTGTGGCAGTTGCAACGTATCAGTAAATATGTAAATATGAGCACTACATGCGCAACATTTATTGCAAATTATCTTTGCGAGGAATTCAAGCAGTAGGGAGAAGATACTTGTGCTTTGAAACGGATTCTCATAATTATTACTGCATGCCGGCTAATTATTACTATATGTAAAATTATTCCTGTAAAACCGGGTGCGTGACGCCGTGTCCGAGCGAGCAAGAGGTCTGAGAATGATTTTGAAGTTCTTTCACGTTTTTACAAGTGTGGATGGCCGTCATATTGGCAGGTGGTGGACCTGGGGCCATGCAGTTAGTTCAAAACTATGTTAGCTCTAACCCTGGGTTAAATTTCAATCCGATGTTTTGGTTTATGTGCTTCTGAACCGCTCTTGATTTTAAAACTTTTACAAAATAGGACTTCTATCGGTCCGGGAGTATGGAAAGAGATTTTCAACTTTGTAAACAAGCGATTTTTATTTAAACAATTGATGTAAAGATTTGCTTTAACCCATGCAGGGTTAAGCTAACCGGTTCTTGAACAACCGGCCTCTGGGGTCCTGGTTGCCATGCCCATAGTGACCTGATGGCGAGTTAAAATACGCGATATCCACATGTTAATAGAGATAATATGTTATATACCTTAATTTTGTAGATGCGCAATTCATATTTGATCCTTGATGAATATGTAAGTGAAATATCAGCCTTAGTTTACCGAATATAAATAATCGTTTCTTAAAACATCATACTGTTCTGTCCGTGATGCAACACGGTAGGTGGCGGTACAGGGTGTCCCAAAAAATACCAAAACAATTGAAATCAGCCATAATTAACAATGTAATAGCTGGAGTTTGAATGCCATAAGCATCCTGTTGGGACCCACAAGTGTACTAGTGTATGTATAAAGTGTATAAATGGTTGACATTTTTAACTGTGCAAAAAGTTTACATCATTTGTTTGCCGGATAAGCAAACCTGCATGCTTTGATCATTAACAGCGTATACGATCATATATATACAAACGCTTTTATAGGTTATGCATGCATGTTGATTTCGCATGGTTGCCAGGTTCTCGCGCGTTTTCTTACATCACAATGAATTGAATCAAAGCAGGATTCATTGTGTGGGCTGATCTACATGGCTACCAGTTCACTGCGCTACCATGCATGGTGATATATAGTTTTAACATTCTCACAAACTCTACCCACGCTTGTCAGAATGTACTAGCTTGCAGAGAATAGTTTATAGTCTGTAACTCAACGATGTAGTTTGCAAGTTCTATATATAATTATCTAAAAAGGTTTTTTATTTTCTAGATGCGATTTCTTGATAATACCAACGGGACCAAGAAACCTTCAAAATCGATTCTCGATGTTGGAGTGCAAGATGCTCTAAACGATAGTGGTTTTGATGAACAAATGTTTTTTAAACGCGGTGGAAAGTATGTTTGGAGCAAGGGTGATATGACTCTTGACTGGTGATGGTAATTCATGCATCAATTGTTATTTGGTCCGCTGTATATTTGATATTCAATTTATACTCATGGTAACATTGACATTATAGTCATATTTAATTTCTACAACAGCACCCACACTTTTTCACATGGCAATCTTGGGTTGACAGTGCAAAAACATATGCATGCAGCACAAAAGTTTTCTTGTCCGATCCTTTCGTGTGGATGATTTTCCTTGAATTCTTGAAACATACCTAGTACCACTGGTCTCGTCTTCATGTTTGTCATGTCAGTTCACTATAAGAAATGCACATGCATACAGGTTATATCACTCAAATGTTGTCTGCACGAATATGTTTCTCGTCCGTCATTTAAAACATGCAATGCCGGCATGAGTGATTGCCTGAATTAAATCAGTATACGCATGAGGTGCATATTGGTAGATACCTAACACGAAAACAAAATAATGAAGTATAAAAATTGAAGACAATCAAGTAAATACTTTATCTTCTCTGTAAGAAATAGCCTCTCTTGAGCCTTTCTTGATATTGTTCGCTTATTCTACGGTTGTAAATTTCAGCAAAATTTTGAATTTGATCTGATTTTGAATAATTATACCCCTCAGACCACGCGTCATGAAGGGAGTGAAGTATTCTGATTATCGTTTCAGTAAGATTATATAAGAAATTCGTGCAGCCCCTGAGAACGCGAGGCATCGAAGAGCATCGTATATCATACAACACATTCTACACGTTATATATCGGTTCATTGGATATATTTTCTTCCAATCTGTTAGGTTTTTTTTAATCGACGGAATATCAATTTGCCAAATTAGGGCAGACGAATTCAATAAAATAAGAGGTTCTGAAGTATGCAACGGCTATATCTGCTCTGCGACTGTAGATGAGCGCGTTTTCTAAAGCGGAGGTAATCATGTACTATACCTCAACGTCGGCAAATATTTCATGTAGCTAGAATTTTCAAAAATGGACTACGAACTTCAATCTTACAGTAGTTTCACTCACCATAAGAATGATACAGTTTGTATCTCTAGACTGAAAACTCCATCTCCACGCATAAATGACGCATTTTTGAGCTTTTATAACCGTCCACACATTTAAGTTGATTGGTGTCCTTCTTAAGCTAAAGAAACTTGGTCCTTTCCTTCTTTGTTTTTCTTCTTTGTCGACACGCGCAATTATAATCTCACAATTTTCCTGTTTTGGAGTTTTAACTAAACTCATGACCAATTCTGTCTTATATTGAGCGATTACACCAATTGAAAGTACTTGAATTATTAAAAAAAACTTGTTTTACAGTTAACTTTCCGTTTCTTCCTAACCGAAAATGGGTTGGAATAAGAAATTTGAATATTGAAATGTTAATGCTTATAATTGCATGTGCGATGTCTCAAAGTCAAATGAGTCTGCTGCGCTGACTGACAAGTTAAAAGATAAAATATAACTTTATCCGTCTAAAACGTACGAATCATGAAACAAACTGCCGAAAAGCAAACATGTCGAAATGTATATAGATGCATGGCCTACGTCATAGACCAGAGCATAAAGGTTTTTTGAGAGTTCGTCCAAACAAAGAATCAAGATTCGAGAGGCCATGCCATAGTATTGTCCATACATGGTTCGATCGCGATCGAATCAATATCCTGGTTCACACGGCCATGCAGGGCGCTAAAACGAATTGCCATGCTTTCACGAATTTTCTTGGTCGGATAAATGGGAAACGGAAGTGTTTGATATTTGCGATCTCCCTTTTCACGTGTTCTCACTCCGGCCATGTTTTGTATATTAGTAGGGCCTTTCGGGGAGATTTTGTGGCCGGGAGCACAAAATCTACTTCGAGGGCCTCTTTCCATATCTACACTAGTTTGGTAGCCAATTCATATCGTGCCATATGATATACCTACCTTTACCTCTTGGGGGTCGCTCTCATGCCAGTGGCTTGCCCTTCACTAGAATTAACTACAACTTATCATTGCCACTGGCCCTGCTGCTCACATCCTAGCTAGGGCATCACTGGCCATCAAATTAATATTATTTTTTGCTGATTTGTCAGGAAACAGGAACCACGTTTGGGTCGCACCTTTTCAGGCATAGCGCAACAAAATTTCGGACACCGGTATGAATTATATTTCTGGCATGTGGTCGCTTTTGAACTATTAATAATAATCTAAACTATGATTCAATTAATGCTCTCGTAAAATCGTCATAATTTGCCGTCTTGGCACAAAAAAGAAATTCAGTAAGTCTACTATCGTACATGACGACCACCTTTAATAGTCCATGCGGGACAATAGTGCAACAGCAAGCACTACAGTATTTCTCTTTAGGTTATATTGTGAATCACTTTCGAACTGCATAGAAACGGCTAGAGTTTACTTATATATTTATTTTTTCAACCATAACCGTAGACACGACTAAACAGCTTAATTGGAACATTAACCAGGCGTGACCAAACTGCGAACACATTTAAAAGTGACCTCGGTTGAAAGACATATTGTTATAGCCAACATAATAACATGCAAGACAACTCAGTGCGGCAGTGCCGCAGGTATTCACATATCACGCTGTACTTACTGAGCATATATCATTCTGAGCCACTTAAAAGTTTGACAAAAGTCATAAGTGTACCACTTAGAAACCGATATGCGCAATATGCGCAGTTTCATTGCTGTTTTGGTGGCCAAAAATTCAGATTATGCATTCAAAGAATGAAATACTTCCGCCTACATCACCCACCCACTCGCATTATATTAGTACAACAGATTGCTATTTCTGCACCCCCACCAATTTTGGTCGGAAACAGTGTTACAATATTCCAACCAATCGTAGAGGATTATATATAGTTAGGCTGGGTCTCCCTTCGCGATACCAGGTCACTGGGTCAGTCGCTGCTGCTGGGCTGACGGCTTTATTTCAGACTTCTTCGGATAACTTTGATACTTCGTGTCTCAAAATGGCGGCGTCCTTCCACGAAGGAGCGATGTATGGCAAGGAAGATTTCGTCCTTCTCGATGAAATCTCATTGGAAGCGTTTATGGCCAACTTAGAACTGCGTTACAAGAAGGAAAGAATATATACTTATATCGGTGAAGTGTTGGTGTCAATGAATCCGTATAAAACATTGAACATTTATGACAAGGATAAAATCGCCGATTACTCTGGCAGGGAACTTTATGAGAGACCGCCGCATATATTTGCCATTGCCGATGCAGCATACATCAGTATGAAACGAAAGAGCAGAGATACGTGCATCGTGATTTCGGGTAAGTTGTAATTAACAAAATAGCAGAGATAATTGTCGTGCTGAACAAATAATACAATATTAATGCTGAATCAGTGCATATGTAATATGTTTAAATCCCCAGAGTTTGAAGTAAATATCTCAATATTTGAAGTCAAAATTATAGCGAATTAGTTCTCCTAATCCGCTCAACAAGCTCATTAGTTTATAATTCATGGGAGCAGTGTAAGATATGAGTGACTTTAAAATATAATATTTACACTGCAATCCGCGGTTGCTAAGCTTTGTCAAGTGAAACAAAATTTGACAGCACGATAGGCATTCAATGTTGGAATAATTTGATCCATCAAAACCAATCACACATAATATACAGAGAACAATGAAATATATATTACAGTTTGTATGTCGATTTTGTGGTTTGTAATTTTAACAAAGTAAGAATGCATATAGATACTGATTTAATTTTTGGCCAATGGTTTATGCGGTCCAAGCAAGTAACTTATAAAGTTATCGTGTATCGATTCGTACATTAAAAGTGTTGATGTTTTCCCTTCAACGCGCAGTAAAACGTCATTAGGTTGTTGGTTAAAATTCCGTTAATGCAAGGCTGATAATTTCACGAAATTATACGAAACCCACAAACATGAATATGGGTAATATATTGACAGAATACTTACATGCTGACACACCTTTATGGAATATCTGCCTCTGTGTTTTGCTTTCACATTATTGTTTGATACAGTTTAAAGTACATCGTTTATAATAATTACTTCGGTATTAAAAGAGCTGTGTGGATAATTTGCCTAAAATTATAACAGTGCACGAAAATGATACACAATGATTCCGTGATGCTATTTAGGGGTCAGGAGAATATCAGCATGCATACTCCTGAATATATGTTTCAGATTTTGTTACACGGTCGTAAATTCCCAAATATCTTTTTGACGTTCCCTAAAATATGCAGTTTTCTCCCTTTATTCTGTTCCTTTCAGCATAACGTGTAAATGCAGACTTGTGTGTAATTAGATATAAATGCTCTCTTGATTGTTATTTTGATTTGATGACAGAAACATAATATGTATTTGAGTGATGATCAGCTTCAAAGGTCTAAAAGCAGAAATGAATTTCACATGTTTTTGTTCTATAGTTAATTTACTTGAGATTCTTGTGGTCCCTTGTTCTTTAATAATTTGACTGGCCAATGTTCTTACCATATGTATTGATATACTTTGATGTAAAGGGATAATTTTTAGTACTAAATTATAGGAGAAATTGCATTTTGAAAATTAATTACAGCAAAATGTAAACATTAAAATTAACATGTTTATGCTTGTACTGGGCAAATTGACAAATTCATTTCCTTTTTGCCAGTCATGTTTGCCCAAAATTTGTAACATAATTTTACACTGCATGGGCTGAGATCCAATTATGGCCACATAGGTTGTGTACATGATTGATATCAAACTACAGTGGCTAATTAGATATGCATACATAAAAGAAGAAGAATTCCTTCATACCAGAACTGCATAAGTACAATTGTTTTGTTCACACTTAAAACAAAATTAGCCCAAGGTATCTGAAATATAATGATATTTATGGGAGGTTAGTAAAACCCACATGTTGACTATCTCACATTCATTTCTTAATAATTCATAGATATTTGATCAATTGTGCAATCATGTCACATCTGAAAATAGAATGTTACAGTGTAAACTGCCACAGCTGTGGGTTATCAAACTTGGGTTCAAGGGTAGAGAAAACCACTAGCTATTAAGATTATGGCTTGATTATGATACAGATTGTTGATCAACAATCAGGCAGATGAAGTACCAAAATAGAAATTGCATTATTGTTTTTTTAGTGTTTTACTTGAATGTGCTCAAATTTCACATTGAAACTATCTGAAAGAGATATAACAATTGCCCAGGGTTGGTCAAAGTTAGTAGGTAATACAATATACAAACTTCACATGAATATACCTTCGTCTGAAATCCTTATTTCTTTTGAAAAAGAGTTCAACTCATAAACAGAATTAAATTCTGTTGAGGTAGGCTCATGTAGTGCCAGAGGTTAAGTTGAGTTTTTACCAATAAGGAATGTCAAAATATTGACAAAGTCCTATATGATACAAAATATTATTTACATTCATAAAAGTGCAGAACAAAACACAATTTGGAATATAAAATTTTAGCTAATATTCAACTTACTCTAGATGGTTAATTAATCTGATACTCATATTTGCAGTACGTCATACTGATAAATAAACATATCACATCAAAATGGCATTAAAGGGAAATATAGGCCGACCTTTTTAATGAAATTTAACCCCTGTATTTTGTAAATGCATTTTGAAAAAAAAAACGCCTAAAGGATTAAGTGGCATACATAGACAGGTCTTTCTTTTGACTATAGTCTTTATTTGAACAGGCTAGCAATCCTCATTAACCTAAGTTTATTTCAACAAGAGGAAATGTCTGTTTTCATTTCCATGAAGCAGCTATAGTGGCCAACCCAAGTCTTAACAGTGAATGCCATATAGGACTACCTTGTTTTATGTTACTTTATGCATGAATTGGACTTTCACAGAACAAAAATAAGCACTATTTTTAAAGAACGGGGCAGTTAATTCTCTAACAGATATTTAACATAATGAACTTATTTTCGGTTAATTGTGCAGCCAGGCCCCCAAATTCCCCCAGAGCACAACCTGTTTATCATTTCTCAGTTCTATTATTCTACTATTCTAGCTATTGGCCCGGTATTCTATAATCGTACCATTTCCATCTGTTTATAAACAGCTGAACCAACTGTAGTAACAATCCATCTCATATTTTCTTAATTGAACTCTCTTAATTGATGCTTAAGTGACATAATAATTAAGTAATCATATATATAATATAAAAGCATGGTTTCAATGTTTAATAACTCCAGCTGCAATTTAATTCTTTGTATGAAGTTTTATGTAGTTTTACGTACAGTATGCAATATTGTAAAATGTACACCAGTCCAACAGATTACCAAACATTTTCTCATATAGCTTCATTTTTTTCTAGACCCTTTTGTTTGTAACATTAAAATTTGGCAAAACAAATCGTACCCTGGAAAAATTTATGGGGAATAATGTCATTTTTATATTCTCAAAACCCATTCTTTAATCTTTATATACCTGTAATGTGTTTTTTTCAAGAGTCTCACTACGCCCAGTCTGTGTGCCACTATACGTTTGAACCATTGATTGGTTTATTCATGAACAAACAGATGCAATAATAGAAAGGGAAGGCCCGGGAAGGGGGTATAGTTTAGATCGTGGCGTCCACACATGCATGGACACGTTATTCTATAAATGAATTTCCATCAAAGTGGTGGACTGGTGGGTGATATTGTGAACTCAGATAAGGAGAAAGTAGAGACAATTGCAATGTCTCAGTGGGAAATTAAGATAAGTAGGAAACAATTAAACCCACCTGTAAAAATATTCTTTGTGCAGTCATTATACCGTTAGCCAAATATGCTGAAAGTAGCTATTATACTTGTCATGCAGAACGAGTGACGTTGTGTTTGCATACATCAGAGAATGTTCTATGAATTTGCTATTTATTCAAGGTATTCACTGATCGGTATTCATTACCTTTGCTTCACTGGGAGAAGGCTGAAATTTACTCCAACTTTGTTGACGAATTTTTATCAAACGCACGTTATAACTTAAATGTCAAGAATAAAGAGAAAAAATCGTGCAATGTAAGCAATTCTTTGGAGTTACTGCTTAATCAGACTTCTATGATATCCTTGTAGACCTTTCAAGATCTTTATAAGTGGGATATTATTCTTCGTTCTCTGAAAACACTTTAATGCATGTAATAATTCCGGATAACTAAGAACCTCATCCAATTTTTCATGCAACATCATTATAATTATAATAACTTGTAGGTACACCACGTAAGTATTAAATACTGCAAAGCTTTCGGTCCGTTAACCCGGACCTTCATCAGTGCAATTACTTGAATACACGTTTGCGCGTCACTTAAAGTAAAGTATTACTAAACATATGACTATTATTATTATTATTATTATGATTATTATTATTATTATTATTATTATTATTATTATTATGATTATTATTATTATTATTATTATTATTATTATTTTATTATTATTATTATTAACATATGATTATTATTATTTAGTATTACTAAAGTCGCCATGCAATCATACAAGAAAATTATTAACATCATTATACTTTCCGGCTCCACATTCATACCTCCAGCAAATCTCAAATTGGAGTTGGCTTAAATTCGAAAAACGTACTATTTTCGGGAACAAAGGTGTAAAATGTTTCCTAGTTTTTTTCCTGCTTACGATAACATTTTTGCAAAATGGTGGGGGATTTGTCGTAAATTTTAAAATTCCATTGTGGCTGAGATTTCATGAGCATATTGATCGAGTTATGCTTTAAAGATGACTAATCTAGGATATTCTTAGTTTGGCTAATCCTAAGTCGCTTGCTATAAATATCCCTTACTATCCGCATATTACCGCCATACCCTAATTCTGTTCCTATTATTGCCTCTGCGAAGAACAATTCTTGACCATTTGCAGTCTCTACATCACGGCCAATTTTTATAGAAATACCGATGATTTCCGAAAACCTTCAATATCAATTCAGTCTTAGTTCAAACAGGTAGTTAATTGAACAACGTATACAGTAGGTCATCGGATAACGATGTTGTTCATGACCTCGTCTCATCGGGAGCAACTAGTGAATTCTTACATTACCAATGCTCACCGTCGGTCGAGAACGATAACTCGTTATAAACATGCTATTCTAACCAGTTTTTCCCCTTTCTACTAAGTCTTTAAATTTCGACACACGAGTTTTAAACATCTTTATTTTCATATATGTTCATCACAATGTTCAATGTTTTTGCTAGCACTAGAGAAACTAAGGAGATCGATTACGTTTAGAAAAATGAATTAGAAAACGTGCTAGCATTACACTGTTTGGTGATGAAGTTTTTTTTTACCCAAGGGGAAAGTGGTTCAGGTAAAACCGAGGCTTCAAAGATCATTATGAGATACATCACAGCTGTTACCAATGTCTCCAAACAACAAGAAGTTGAAAGGTAAGATTTTATCGCCCAAGGCGTTCATAAATCTAATTAAATTTTACACTTTTCATTTTAATATTCATTTCAATGCCATATTTCTATATGAATTGAGCTCTAACTGGTTGATGACGCCTTATGCCGTCCTAAGCACCTCCTAATCTCTTTCCGGACCCCTATTCCTTCTCTCCGCTGACCACTCTTTCCTCTTTGCTCCGTTTTTTGTTTTGTCCCCTGCACCATCCTCTTGTCCTGCCCTGTGTGTCCTTCTTTGCCCCGTCCTATACCCTCGTCCCCTGCATCATGGCATCATGCTTAGTCCGTTGTTCCACCCCCCGGACGCGGCATGTAATTATATATATTAAATGTACATTTCCAATTGATTTCAGGGTGACCAATTTATTGCTCCAATCAAACCCTCTGTTGGAGGCTTTTGGTAATGCGAAGACGAATCGAAATGACAACTCTAGTAGATTCGGCAAATACATGGATATTAATTTTGATTTCAAAGGCGACCCTGTAGGGGGGCATATAAATAATTATTTACTAGAAAAGGTAAGGTCTATATAGCAGAGACACGGGGGGGGGGGCATGCGCTAATACATATATATCGAGTTCAACGACTTCCACCACTAGGTGTTGAATGGGCAATCCTATTGTCGCATGATCGCATCGAGCTCATAACAAGTTCAGTTTTTTAGTGCAAAGTTTCTGTGAAACTTTGCAGTATTGTGGTGAGTGGCGAAAATTCACATCAGACAGTCAGTCAGTCATAGTGTAAACTCCGGGGGGCGGAGTGTTTTTATGCGTATAGTAGCTTTTTGTATATAATCAGTAATTTAAAGTTTTTAAATCAGTTTAACTTGCTTTATTTATTAATTCTCTACATCCCTTTTGCTAAGTTCACCAAAATATTGAGGAATTTTGACGGTTACTGTAAATTTTAAAGCATTGCTTTTCCGCGGTTTGGGTTTTGTTTCAAAGGGATTTGCGCAGATTTACCCCCGGAACACCCGATTTTTTCCTATACGTCGCAACTGCGCATGTGCCGTCGAGCCTTCAACATTATTCACGATGTAAAGAAACGAGGAGCGACGAGCATTGCTTCAAAACATTCCGAGCGTTTAAATCGTGCAATTCTTTGAGAATCTACGCAATTTATCAACTTATGTTATGAATTACGAGCATTCAATTCAACACAAATATAATTTGGAAGGTTTATTCCATAAATAGAGCTAATAGGTTAGGAAGAAACGACGCTGTGTTGTTTATGTATTGATAGATCTCTTACACGAATGACGAATATATATTATGTCGATATATAGCAAGTCGATACCTGGTATTCTGCATACAGTACATAAATGATACTATACAAAACGGACATTTTGTGCAGTAATCAAATCATTTTGGCGGTATACAGTATTGATTATATGTATATTGTTTTGTATCGATTTAGCTACGCGTCGAAGTATCCACATCATAGACATAATATGCACCGCGGTTTATTTACATTATTTACAACGCAACTATTTTGGCTATTCTTATGAAATGACGATAAATTGTTGCCATCATATAAATGTAGTGAATGTAGTCACAGTTGTTTGACGAAGAAAAGAGACTAAACTGCAGGGCATGAAAACTTTGCACTATCCTTGGATCCCTAGTTTCGTTTAATCGATTTCCTTTCAATAATATTAAAAAAAAATTTATTTCGATCACTAAATTTTATTTATGAAGTAATCCAACATCTTTTGCTGTTATGAAATACGAAAGTTATCATTGAAATAACTGCTATTTGCACTACGTATGGATTAAGGCATTAAATCCAAAATATCTTGCATGTAAAATTATTCTAATTTCGTTTCGTCCTTTTTGAAACACCGTATTGTATGAAATTTGTGATGTCGACGGCTGCGGCGGACCCATCATATTGCGTTTGAGATTATTCCGTTGTGATGTTCCCTCTGTAATGAGTCTCAGTATTGTTTATGATTTTTTAAATAGTCGAGAGTAATAAAGCAACAGCAAGGAGAAAGAAATTTCCACTCATTTTATCAGGTATGCCATTCATTACGATTATCCAAGGTTGAGTAATACAGATCCTCACATTTATACAGCTAATTGGTGCGTAAGTACTTTTGTCAATAACTTGAGTGCTATGGTCAGCCTAAAAAGTTTCGATGATTTAAAACTCAAGTGTGCAGTGAGGCATTGATACGAAGTTACAACCACGTGTTGCCAACCAAGCACAAAGCAGATTCAGTGAAGAACTCATTCCGAACTCGCTCCAATTACCGTGTCTTTGTTTAGAGCTGACCACCACTAAAATCTATGAAACTAATCACACGGTCCAATTTTGTCCGGATGACGAATGAAATGCAGTCTAATATTGATATTGATAAAGCATCGACTTTAGCTGATTTCCAGCCCATATACATTGCAAGTCAACAGACTATAAAACATTCATTGGAAGTGATAAAGAATTGGATCCGACAAAATGGGATCATTGGAGCTTAAAAAGACCGTTAACAATGATTTCTTTGTTTGAGCTGCAATTTTTCCGGCTGACATTTTGACTTCAGAGAATGTTTTATCTTTCAATTTAAACACGAATTTTTACTTTTGTTTTCAGTTAATATACGGAGCTCCTGAAGAGTTGTTAAGATCATATGGTCTAGTACGGGACGCCACGCAGTATCATTACATTAATCAAGGCGAGAGTCACTCAGTGAGTAAAGCTCATTCATTACGAGATAGCGTACATGAAGTGCTTAAGGTTGATTTCAAAGTACCTACACGTCTCTTTCTGTTACATCACAGCTCTAATTAAACTTGATCTTGTCATTCGGCAGGTCAAAACAATCGACGACAAGAAAGATTACGAAGTAGTGAATAAAGCTATGAAAATGATTGGTTTCACCGACAGAGAACGAGAAACTGTATGGAAAGTGGTGGCCGCCATTATTCACCTGGTATGTTTTATCATGTGAGAATTTGATAGATCTCAACAGTATGGCGCTGGTATATCACCTTTCGAGGCAAAGACCCAAAGTATTGCTGGGTTTCAATGAGCATTTCGGCCATAATTTAAACGAGTTAAGTCTTATTTCAAGATCTGTTTAGGCGATCTTAGGTGCGATTTTCTTTTGATTGATGTAAACGAGTGGATTAGTTATCAATGTTCAAATGAAGACACGTAAACATCACACCATTCCTAGCAATCCACTCGTTCACATCTATCAAAAGAACAAACGTACGTTTATGCTGCACAGAAATGTGTGAATGGACCCAAGTTGCCCGTATATGCCAGCCATCAATCACAAAGCCGACCACAGAGTAAACAAAACGTATTTCAATTACATTGTGTCCGGATATTGACCCAGTCCCACTGAAATCCATGACCGTACAGGAACCCAAGAATGAGTTGAGGGAGAATTTTCCTACTGTTCATTGCATTGGGAAAATTACAAGGCCTGCATACCCTCGATATATTCTTTATTCGCATATTTTGATCTATCAAACAACCCATTCTTACCTTAGGGTAATCTAGACTTCGTACTTGAGGAAGACCAAGCTGTTATCGAAGATCGTGATTTGTTATCTACTTTGGCAACTTTGTTAAATTCCACAATCGAGGAGATTGAGAAAGCGTTATTATATCGCATTGTGGCCGCACGGGGGGAGGTCATGGAGAAAGGACATTCTTTGGATGATGCTTATTATGGTCGCGACGCATTATGTAAGGTACGAGATCACGATTGTGATAACCATGCGTTTGAAGGTATGCAGTCCCGCAATATTTTTGTCTGTAGACAACTGCTAAACTGATGGCGGAAATCTCATTGCTTTTATGTGAAAATATTTAAAAACAATGATGAGAGAAGTTATATCCTTTTAAAATAAAAATATACATTCTATTTTTAAATGTGGTATGATTGATGTTTTTCAGGCAATGTACGACAGATTATTTTCGTGGATTGTTGTGAAAATCAACAATGCCGTGGAAGTGAAGGACATTCGACACGGTAAATGTACCGTGATCGGTGTTCTTGATATCTATGGTTTTGAAATATTTGACGTGAATGGATTCGAACAGTTCTGCATCAATTATTGTAACGAGAAATTACAACAATTATTTATTGAATTGGTACTGAAGCAGGAACAAGAAGAATACAGACGAGAAGGAATTGAGTGGGTCGATGTAAGTGGAAGAGGTTTCCTGTTATTTCAACATCGATTTTGTGAACACTTTTCATTTGTCAAACTGTCAATTTTTGAAGCATTTGGACAAGCAGACTAAATTAAACTCACACGGAAAAAGTGACAACAGCGTACAACTGAAATTCAATTTTAAATTTTGACCACATGGGCATAGTGTTAGCCGATCTCTTGAAGAGAAATTTCTCCGAACTGAAATCCTATTAAATCTCTTTGAATTGCAGGTACAATACTTCAACAATAAAATCATATGTGACTTGGTTGAACTGAATCATAAAGGCATCATATCAATCATGGATGAAGCGATCATCAGTGCTGGAAAAGTCACCGACGAGGTAAGTAAAATCTTTTGGATGAATGATTTTAGTGAACATGCAGTATCCTCTCACGTAGCAAGAACGTGGCTAATGAGAAGATATTAAATAGAAACATTTTCAACATCTTCAATTTCCTATCTTTACAAGATGATTTTACACACGATGGACCAGAAACTTAAAGATCACAAACATTACTCAAGTCGGCAGGTAAAGCTTCTAACGAATGTTGTAACGAATTGTGAACACATAAATTACACTTTACGACCAAACATGCATGTAAGAACGTGCAAGTTAACCTGCCTCCCCCCTTCTGATTGCTAAACAGAACTCATTATGTTGCGAAACACCGGCCGGCAAAATGTTTCTAGCTATCATCCTTCTGTGTTTTAATATGCTCGGTATTTTCTATAGATTGAACCCTCCAATAAAAGTCTTACACACAATCAGGATTTTAAGATTCAGCATTATGCCGGGGATGTGGTGTAAGTATGAAGACTCATTCCCACCGTTGTTTTTATATGTAACACTTTCTTGAAAAGTTTTAAAGATTCTTAGAATATTCCTGACCTGATTCATTTAGAATCTAAATTCTTAATCTCAAATAGAGTTTCCTTTGATGCATGCGACTCGTATTCAACCTAAATTTTTTGAAATTTTGCAAGTACCACATGCATGAAATTGTGTATTTTTAAAAAAATGTTTAGGTATAAAGTTGACGGGTTTTTGGACAAGAACAAGGACACACTATTTCAAGATTTTAAAAGATTATTGTTTAATTGGTGAGCACTATCTTTTCCTTGGTAATAGGAATGTTGGGATCATATTTTTGAAGTTTAGAATTTGCTCTTTGAAAGTGCATATGTGACGAATTCACTGAACTGCCAGTTTATAAGTTTGAACGGGGAGAACAAAATGCAACGCCACAGCTGAAATGAAAACTTATAATTTTAAAAAGTTAAACTAAGAAGATCTTCTCCCGATTTTTTAAGCAGAAAATATAGGCCTGTCAAGATAACAACATGTCATGCAAAATCTATTTCTATCAAGCACATGCATGCAGGAAAATTACCGCTTTATGGTTTAAGAAATATTTCAAACTGAATCAAGCTTGACAGTTTAACCCATTACAAGACGCTTTTTCCAGCTTTGGCTTTGGAATTTGGATTTCGTCCTTGTTTACATCAATCTATGCACTGCTGCATGGGACAACTTTCAGAACCTAAAGTTGAAGCAGCATGCGATGTCGTGAATGATTGTCGAGATTTTTACACCTTAAACCATGCATCTAGCACAAGTTTCGCTAATCCTCTTAATCTCTTCGTAGCAACCATTCAGCTCTTAAAGAAATGTGGCCTGAAGGCAAAGAAGCAGTCACAAAGGTATATAAATGTTTCTTAGTTTTTGCAGTCACATATACATATACAGTAAGTAGTTCTATAAGCTGAGATTCTAAGTTGGGATATACCAAGTCTGAAGCTTATTTTTGAAGTTTGTTTCTATGATTTATATCGTTTATCTTAAGGTGACGAAGCGTCCTCCTACTGTTGCTACACTCTTCAAAAATTCCATGATTTCTCTTGTGGAAATTCTAATGATAAAGGTGAGTGGTATATTTTAAGGTGGTCATAAAGTATTTTTGTTTCTAAATCGATCATTTCTTTTTAAAGGAGCCGCACTATGTTCGTTGTATCAAACCTAATGATATCAAGTCAGCATCCTTGTTCGATGAGAATCGGGTGAAACATCAAGTGAGTACAGGCCATTTTATAGAAAGTCTGCGCGATGACCCGTATTTTGCGGACGAAGCTTGTCCCCGATTGGTCAACTGGACGCAATAGCCAATCAGAAGCATGCTTGTCCGCCAACTGAATGATAACAAGACCTTTTTTGAGGTTTATAACATGAAACGGGTCGTTGTGTGGTCAGACTTTGTACTGTGTTCTTGATTAAGTCTAGTTACGGGAAAGAAGTGTCCCTCCCCCCTGATCTAGGTAAACACGGAATGTCGCCGCGAGGTACAGTATTTACTTTTATTTTCAGGTGAGTTATTTGGGTCTACTGGAAAACGTACGAGTTCGTAGAGCTGGTTTTGCCTATCGACAGTTGTATTCCAAGTTTCTAACAAGGTAACTCTTCTTGATATTCCGATACCGTATTTAATGCAGCTGCAGTATGCTGCATCCACGCACTCGACTTATTCGATTTTTATACTATAACATGAAGTTATATACATGTACTCTATAAAATGGTGATAATTAACTGCCTGATCACGTGGTACAAATCGAGCTTACTAATTGGATAAATTACAGGTGAGATGTAATATTTCCTATTATAATAATAGATACAAAATGATCTGCCCACGGACTTGGCCTAACTTCAATGGCAACGACAAAAGCGGAGTTGAGGTATTGCTCAAGGACGTAAATTTGGAACAGGATTGCGAATATGGAAAAACGAAGATTTTCATCCGCACGCCCCAGAGTATCACTACGTTGGAGGAAATGAGAAGTGAAAAAATTCCTGGAATTGTTCTTCTTTTGCAAAGGGTGAGCAACGAAACGCGAATATATAGGACAGAATCCACACTTAGCTTGTGCATAACATGATCAGGAATTATTAAATCGCTAGCAAAAAATGCACATGCCGTATCAGATTTAAGAAAAATCATGTAGTCTTTAGTATTTGATTGTGGTCTGGCTGCCTTTTAAATCGCAAACGTCACACGGTTAGGGTTAGGCAGACTAGTAAAACTTGCATCATCATCTGTGGTGATTGATGATCCATTGTCCTTGTTCAATGAGGGAGACTTTCAGTTAAAATCACTAGCACTGGACTTTATTAGCACACAGAAATTTGACTGAATAGCATTTTCCAACCTTCATATAATCACACTCTGACTTTATACTCCATTTGATTCTCTCTGTTTAGAACATTCGTGGTGGACTTGCCAGGCTGTTCGTACGAAAGTTACGCGCCAAGAATACGATCATAGCTTGCTATCGTCATTGGAAAATGAAAGTCTATTTAAATAAAATCGTCGAAGCATTTAAGTAAGTATAGTAAGGCTAAGTGTATATATGTAAGCAGGGAGGTTCCCCCGAAATTACTATATTTCGGACAAATTTTGTTTATTGAATAACTAGGATTTGGTTGTTTGTTTTGTGTTTATGGATTCTTTAAGAACAGAACGTTCAGTTGGTTTCTCGTGTAAATTTCAGAAATGTTCGGTCGAAGCCTGATCTTGGAAAGAGCGTACCCTGGCCAACTCCACCAAAGGCGATCGAAACATTCATCAATCAACTGAAGAATGTGCACGGAAGGTAACATCATCATCATCATCATCATCATCATCATCATCATCATCATCATCATCATCATCATCATCATCCTATTGCCTTACTAGGGTCGTGCGGTGAGCTTTGCATCTCAGAGAGGCAAACTAGCATACGCAATAATTATCATCTCTTTTTTGAAAGAGTAAGAATAAGACATCTTAGGAACACCAATCAATGAAGTGAATTTCAATTGCTAATGTCTTATACGGTGATTGACTGATGATTCTTGTTATAGATGGCGAGCTTGGATGGTCATATCCAAGATTCCCGAAGCTGAAAGAGAGGAAGTTCACTTGAAAGCCTCGGCAGCTGAAGCGCTTGATGGTCGGCGCAAGGAATGGGGATGTAAGCGACGTTGGAAGGGTGATTATCTGTCCCAAGTACGTATCAAGGTGTTTTTGAGTTATCATTCAGACGTACCTGTGTCTGATCAGGTTGACTAATCGCTGTGTTATTTTGTGTATATTGTATTTTATTGTGTAATTTGTATTATTGTATATTTATATAGGACAGTGAAAACAGAACTGCTACCAAATATCGATTTATGATCGAAACGTTTAGGGTGAAATATCAGTTCAAGGAAATCTTGTTTTCATCACAGGCCAAAAAGGTGCGCTTATCTGCCATAGTACATATATCACTATCATGCGCCAGAGCTATATTTCAGTTTCGTATTTCTAATTTATACCATTTATACCAAATTTTACGGGTTCGATTTACTCCTTGCTTTTTTTTGGTTTGCCCGAGTAGTTGCTCATAATGTAGCATTATCATACACGATATTCACCTGATTCAAGAAGTGTCCTATACTGATATTTATGCCATCAATTTTTAGACTTTTGTTCATTATACCCGAACCAATTTTCGCCTCCTCCGCGTGTCAAATATTCTGAAAGTTCTTGATATTTTACGAAATATACGGATTCAAAATGTACACAAAGCGTTTGTTTACATTACGGACTGCACCCCATGCACCTTTAAATTACTTGTCGTCTGAATAATAATGCATTGTTTCTTAGGTGAACTTGCACAACCAAGTATCAGACAGGATCATTCTGTTCACGGATACCTGCATCTTAAAGCTTAATCCAAAATATAAAGTGCTGAAACAGTTGAGCTATCAAGAGGTGAGAATGTTCAACCTTGCGATGGTTATCATATTGGTCTTTAAATTCTGTTGCTGCTGTTTAGAGTTGTGGCCTTTATGAACCGTGTTCATTTTATGGCTTCAGTAGCTATATATATTTGTCGTCTCCACACCTAAGATCTGCTTTATGTCACGTATTGAGATTAATAATATCTGCAATAATATCTATAGACTATAGTATACAAGACAAAGTATATCATTTGTATATTTAGGCGACCGGAATTGCGCTGACAAGTGGCGTTGATCAGTTATTGGTGCTCAAATTTCCTGGAAACGATCTCGTTGTTTGCTTCCATAATCCAGGAAACGAAGATCGTGTCACCGAGGCCTTGGGTGTGGCATTTCAGAGAATGAGAAAGTAAGTGTGTAGCGCCGAAAGTAAGTGTGTGGTGTGATTTCCAAATAGAATCGTAGCCAAAATTGTCTTAGAGCCCAGTTCTCTTGGGCCACCTCCCCCTGCATAATTAACAGCGCGCGCTTACAAGGCCTGGGACTAGGCTGTTATCAACAGCCACCTTAACATCACCAACTGTCGGTGACATATCTGGAAACAAAATTGAGTTCGTATTAAAACTCGTCAGATAATGCTAGTAAACAGTTTTTGACATCACAATAATCGTTTCGCTAATTATAAAACATCAACCAATCATAACGAATCTCTGATTGCGATTGTTTGTTTCCAGAGCAAAGCGCGAGACACCGGACGTGAAAGTTGAAGATGAACTTGTTTGTGTTCTCGGTTCGAGAGAAAAGACAATTTTCGTTCGACCTGCTGCGAACCAGAAAGTTCCAAATTTCAAGAAAAACGGCAGTCGTGACCTGTTACTGCTGGCGGTTCAATAATCGCAGAAACATTAATAACAAATTAATAACACAATATGCTGTTTAATTACTTTGCAGCGTGGCATTGAATGATTTAACGTAATCATCATGACCCATAAGAGAAATGTTTATTTTTGTATAGGAGTTTTGGGTATATATAATTTTTACAATATATATGAGAATTTTTACAATATATATTATATATTATGAGAATTTTAGATTCGCTGGAAAATTTGAAGAAAAACGTGAAAGGATTAGGCATAAATCTCTAAGGCATGCATATGTCTGGAGTACTTACTGTATTTGTACTGTGATTATAGCCAGAAGCAAATTTAGTTTGGGTATTGTGGATGGCTTACGACTACACGATATTTCACGATATATTTCCAACACACTATATATAATGTGTAGCAACACATTATCATCCTCGCTTTCATTTATTTAGTTATTTATTTGCCCAGCGCTAGCATTATGGTGGTGTGAAAAAATCTTATAATTATAGTCCTTCTATGAAACGATAATTTTGCCTTTTATGTTGAGGATAAACAAGTGTAATTAATGCATTACTGTCCTTATTCGTTCTATAGAAATTTTTCAAAATAAACTATACACTTAAATTGTCTTTTTAGGTTTCCTCTCCGTGGAGGCTGCATGCATGCCCCTAGGCAACTAGAACTTAAGCCGCGTTTACACTATATAGACCAGGACCTGGTCTAGGCCACAAAATCCAGAACAGAAGAAGGTGGCCTGTACCAAGCCTGGATGGACCTGAACTGCATGGAGCCTGATTATTGTAATGTGAACGCGGGCTTTACCTAGTCTTGACTAATTTTCAACTTAATAGTATAATCCTAGGCTTGTTCTAGACCTGGTCCAGACCAGATCTAGGCTTCTAATGTAAACGCGGCTATAGTCAGCCGAATATCCCTAAAATTAACCTAAATATTGAATTCAGTATGATTGTATGAAAGGTGCATGCATGCATGTAAGGTGATTTGTATATTCCTCTGTCTGACTGGACAATTCTATTGTTGGTGACATTTTAAATTCAAGGCACAAGTCGTTGGACAGGCATTGAAATGTATAAATTTAAATTTATTTGCAAAACATCCTATTAGGCGCAGTTCCTTTGTTACGAGAAAACAATCAGCTCTGTGTTCTACTGAACGGCGGCAAACATTTTGTATTCAAATTTGGTGGTGAAATTTTCTTGTTCACCGCATGGCCGGGAAAAAGCAGGCAGCAGCGAAAAAGTTTAATTAAAAGGTTTCAGCAAGCAGTTACCAATATGTGGATAACGTATATGGTGATCGGAGTAACTGGTTTTGTTAAAGGTAGGTTATCAATTTACGAGTTTCCAGACAGTTAATCTAGACTTATATTTGTGAACTGTTGTCGATTCGAGCCTGGACTGTCGGTTGACACTGAAGCCTAAGTAAATGAATGTCCTCGTATATGCTTCCAAACTTTGCTTTTCTGATGATTAAGATATACTACAGTATAATAGGTCTCCTCGCCATTCCGTTTAATACATACTGTATATAGAAAGGTATTTTAACTATAGATAAATTAATTTGAGGAACTGCCATGCACATGGTCATAAATAGGCCTGCCGAAATCGTTTTTACTGTCTTTGACTTGGTAGTGGGGTGTACGGGTACCCATTTTAGCCGTGCCGTGCCAATATATCGAGTGTAGTGTAAACGGGGCTTATGTACATGTACTGGTTTTGCAGGATTTTACATGGCAATTTTTCGATATTATGCAAACATTTTCTCGCTCAAATTTGGCTTGACCGCATGCAGTGTTATACATGTATAAATGTACGTCGCAGGTCATTTTCTCAATGCCCGAGCCACAAACCTCCATCGGCAATGTAGTTCTACGAACACCTTCGCCGCTGCCAACTTTAGTGTTAGTTTCCGATCCGTCGTAGTGAAAGTCCGCAATAGAGTAATGCGATGGGACTACATACTAATTCCAGGCTACTATACGATAGTAGGTAATAACGTCAATAACTTTAGTAGGTAATAACGTCATCTATTATTAATCAAGATCCTCCCCCCTTACAATCAGAGAGGATGTTGCTTTTCTAACGGAAAAGCTCCGCTTCAAATTCTCGTTGCAAGAGGTCTTCTCTCTATATTAGTTCAATGTTTAATTCTACCCGAATGAGGTGATAATCGTCCTATAGGTCAAAGTTTTTCAAGTTGTCAAGTGTCAATCCCAATTACATTCGAAGATGGAGGAGCACCACTTTGATCTTGTAGTTTCCCCCTTTTCCTTTCCACGCTCTTCCTCTTCCCGCGTTTCCTTTTCCACCTGTTGTAGCGTCGCTTGCTTGAATAATTATAATTTTGACTGCAGGATGGGTGCTGTCTGCAAACGTGTATAATGTATTCGCGTGTTCACCAGCCACAGGAAAGTTGATCCCCTCTGCTTTACATCTTAACCAATTATTGCAGACCTGGCATGTTGGTAGCAGTATCATGAAGCTAATATCATGGTGGGATAACTGGAATGTAGCGTAAAGCCGTAAACGTGTGCTGTAGCACCTGCCGGTTGTGGGGAAGCTGGTGTGCACTTTGGGTTAGGACCGTTGAAAACGCAGCATTGAGATTTTGTGATGGATTCTCTCGTGCTTGCTTGCCACAGTTCACCGGCACCGCCCCTTTTCCCGGTCACGAGGTTTGTTGCACGATCACCGCTTGTCAACACTGCATGAGTAAAGGGCAGTGACCAGCCCGACGCTGTTTGGAAAATTCCATCGCCCAGATAAATGAAGCATTTATTGAACTGATCACGATGGATGTCAACGTTTTGAAAAAATGAATCAGGAAGATGTGATGACGGTGATTGAGATTGTGGAATGTGTGAAGCCATCCTTTAAAATAATGACATAGGCAATTATTTACAATCAATTAACCAAACAACATCAATGCTCGAACAGCTGAAGGTCTATAGTGCGAATCGATATTGTCCAACATTTAAATTACTGACAATATAAGCTAGGCCTTTGGGTAAAGCTCACTAAAAAGGCTTACATCTAAATATTTGGACATTAATTTTTAATTGATTTCCAATGTTGGGAAGAAGGAGTGAGCACAGATAATAGTCTCAAGGCTATGTACATCTAATGGCGTTCAATATGCATACCAGAACATTATATGTGTCGACAAAAAGACTTTATCAGATAATTTAGTTCAATTTGATTTACAGCATCAATGCAACATACACATTTTAGTCAATAGACTCTTTTAAAGATGAAAGGAAACCTGGTCAGTGGGTGTTTCAAAGCTTGCTCACACTATACTCAATTATAGTAGGAGTTCAAAATTGTCTTGTTAGAAAGCCCTCATGCATTCTATTATGGTATAACTCTTTATCCAACGAGGATTTGAATTTTTGAATGAAATCTTACCGTTCATGCAGGAAGGAAATGTACTATGCTTGCATGGTTGGTTTGGGTATTCGATGAGTGTGAATGCTTGGAATCGTGGCAACTACTAGTCTACTACTATAATTGTAATAAGCTTTCAGAACAAAGGAGTGCATGAGTGGTTCATAGAGTGCTCCTTGAAGTCGTTGTGTTAGCCAACACGCAAGGCAGCTTACTTACGAGTTGCGAGCCAGCCATGGTGGCTGAATGAAATTATTCCCTAAGTAAAACTCATGCAGTTGATCAAAAGGATTCTCATTTATAATCTTGTATTTCGAATACGTTGGATGAGGGGCGTAGGTCGATGTTGAGTGTTTGGAGGAGGGCTACGCTCACGAGACGCCAGCGAGAAAATTTTTGAAATTTGCTTGCTCTAGATCTTCGGAAATGGCCAAATGTTTAAACCTCCCCCATGCTTCCTACGCCCCTGGTTGGATTTATACGAAAATGATTTGGAATGAACGAAATCCAGCATCGTCACTACTGAGAATATTCATATATCAGAAACATTTGCACTGGAAAATATGTGGTTTTCCTTGAATGCTTTTTGTAATATTGTGTATGCGTACGTAAAATTCCACATTGAAATAATATGGAATACTTATTTCATCATTTCCAAACTTCTAGGTATTCTCAGCTTAGGTAGTGTATCACGCAAGCAAATTACGATATAAGGCAATACTTACATGTCCAGATAAATAAAAGGTTATTGACTTAGTGTTCAGTGAGAATTGAATTCTTTTTACGACTTCCCGTGTCCGGATTTGTTTAAAAGGAAATCAGGGCAGTCGATGAAAAGGGCTAGCAAGCTATAAAGTCCACTCGACGTATAAGTAAAAAATTTCATTTCGTTATGGCATTTTCTGTGCCTAGCAATTGTGAGCAGTTATAAACACTGTTTACGTCATATACGATGCATTTTGCAATTGCAATATTTTATAAGCAATTATATATAATTTTTTCAATTTACATTCCTCGCTCCATATTTTTACACCCACGATTAAACAACTGAATAATTTCTATCAAGCCTACAGCTGGTATGTGAATAAGCGAACAGCATCGATCGAACTAGTGGCGTTGACGCAATAATATCTTTTTAGGGATCTTATAATATCAATATTGTCAGTTTTGCCAGTGAGCAAGTCTATCCTTGCAAAGCGCTATCTTTACTGTGAAATGAAACATAAATTTGCAAACGTGTCCGAGGTCACAAGATCGCTTTTGCTGTCTCAATGTCCCGGTCACAATCTAAAATGCCAAGTCAGCGAAGTCACCGATCAGGGTCATCCCTCAGGGTAGGGATGTATGAACATGGGTGTATCATGAGAATTAGCAAGCCATCAAATGTTAATAGTGCATCGTCTATGAGTTCTCAGTACAAAGACGTCTGGACTTGGCAGTGCATCATCGATGATTTAAGGTCATTTCTTCAATTCTGTGCACATTCGTTCCCACACCGTTAAAATAATGCCAAAAATGGCCAGTCATTGTTGAAAATCATAACTGAGGCTCGGGAATCCAACCCCCACATTGCAATCGATCCACTGCTTTTTTCATTTGGCATAGCTAATATATATAATGCATTTATGACAAAGAAGTTTACTCAATTTCTTAATTTCTCTAATTATTCTATTTGACCACATCATCAGACAATAAACGACTGCCCACACTTCAAATTCATGTTTCATGTCGCCGAAATTACTTTTTGCTATGTATTAACGATTCACAACTTGTTTCCTAAAAATGAAAGATGGCACTCAAACTAGGAGACCTCTTATGATGCGACGATTTTACACCCATGTCATTCCTGTTCGTGAGAGACAAAGAACAAAGGCGTCTGTATGATTCATCGTTGAAGTATTTTTAACATTCCTAAAATGGCAGTTTATTGATCACGGGAATATTTTTCGTTGTTACGTAACACACACTCTCAAAAATCATTATGATTGTCAAAAAAAATTCGACTTTTCTAGCATTCGAAACCGGACTCGCGATTCGAAAAAACGAATGATTCTGGGTGAATCCGTGTGAATCGCCAAAACACGAGACGAAATGAAATAAAGAAGGCGAAATTGAATGAAGCCATATTTGTGTATACATCATGATATTGCATGGTATATAGTAATTATGCATGCAGTCGCAGTTTTTATTGTTGCCGATTTTATACGCCGATTTTTAAAGGTATATCTAGAATTTTCTACAGCCTCGTACCAAGGCGCTGTGCTATATTATTCATGACCACTACTATTTTGAGTGGCAAATTATAAAATACCGTTACCTATAGTTAAGAGCGAAAAAAAATGGTATGCTGATTGTAGACGTAGTTCTGCGACTTATCGTTTTGCCAGTTATTTCAGAAGATTTCAAAGTTCCAAGACTTTTGTAGTATAATCGTACCCAGGGCTGGGTAAGAGGAGGCGCATATATGCCTTCAAGATGGCGAACATGCATCATGCATCATTGCGAGAGCCCAATGGACCGTCATATCAAGTTAATTTTTACCGAACCTTTTATGCCTGTTTTTATATGTATCATACAAAGTCATGTCTTTATATTTACCATTTATTACCTTGTTTTAATATGAGCGACACCGGCAGACGCGTATACTAATACTAATACTAATAACGCAGGTTATTCGATTCCAGACCAGCGTAATGAAATATATTTTAAAGATAAATCTCTACCGTTTGTGGGCAAAATATCCTTTGATTATGCAATATATCATATATTGGACGCATTAGACTGACTGTCACGTAATTTTCGAGGGGTGCGGACATTGTAAAAAATTTGCGGAAAATAAACGTCACGTATTCCATGTGAACGAGATCAATTGAAGAAATTATTATAAATAGAATATTGGGAGACGTGCATGCCATGTGCATCGGTATAGATAAACGCATGGCTCGACACATTGGCCGTTTAGTCATTCTGAGATACTTCTTGGCCAGCCACTATTAAACGTATATACTCATATATGAACTACTCAATAGTACAATTTTACAATAGTACAACAGCGCCATAGATACTGTCAGATACTGATAACTTCTGTCCTCTTTTTAACCGCACAATTCTATCTGTCATTTCCTGGAACAAGGAGGTCATTCTACCCATTCAGTCAAGAACTTTTGAACTATTCAAACAATGGAGTCCTATATCATTCAGTTAGTTTAAAGTTTCCTTTTCTTGCTTCTATTTCGTAGGTGGTTTATTTGTACGGGAATTAATCAAAAGTCACTTGCCTCACCAATTTCCGTTATAAATACTCAATCTCTTCTGAAAACGAAACGGGAAAGCCTGTATAAGTACTACTACTTTGAAATGGTTTCCTTTCCTGACTGTATACCGACCTAGCTATACTTGGACTGCTCGGTGTATAGCGCGTAAGTTAGCTGTCTATAAAGCTCATTGATATAGCAATGATATGTTTTTAAATATTGACCAATAAATAAATCAAAATAAGATTGTTTTACTTTATAAATTATAATGATAAGATTTGTTGTACAAAATATTTCTAAGTTCTAACTATCAGAATTCATGGCAACCAAACTTTATAACTAGCTCTGTTCATTTTACTGCCGGTGGATTGTTAGGAAAACAAAGGTGAGAGATGATTATTACCAGGAATTTCGAGGTCTTATAATTAAAATATAGACTACATAGTTCATAATATTTTCAAAAGCCAGGATATATTGGTATATTTATGCATGTGTATTGATTGTTTGCATTATCCTTGATTGGTGAATTTAGCCTTGATTCCATTACACAGAACTCCACGTACTTATCGTCGTCGTGGAAAGGTGATATAAAGTTTGGGGTGTTTTATGGATACTTTGGCTAATGGATACTTTTGCTAATATATGCGTGCCTAATATGAGCAAATTTGTCGGTTTTCTGTCGTTGCCATCCGAGTGGCGCGCTTTATAACCTTATATGGCATGCACTGGACACAAAACAATCAATATGGAATAACTTACGATGAGAGCCACTTGCCAAGAACACAAAGAATAAAGTGATACTAAAGCAAATTATATCAAACTATATTCACAATGACTGCTCAACTTCACCGAATATGGGCTGGTTACCAGTTTCGCGTTTATTATACGCTGACGTAAATGCACTTAAAAGTTCAAACCTCCACTAGTGTTTCAGTAATTATACGACGTGCACAAACACATGCACATTCGGACTCGAATACATGAAATCAATCTCATTCTATCGATGTTTTGCTTTCTTATATATCATTTAAAGAAATACCGGTTGTATTTTTTGCGAGCATGTATATATAAAAATAACCAACATTGGTATAAAAATCGTGATGGTGAAAATCCTTCGATTTCCCGCTGAGCAACGATTTAAATTCCCCTCTAAACTCTAAGCACGTGATGCATAATGCTTACTTCCACTAAGTTAACTTAATTAAAAATTTGGTTTTGTAAGATGAGGACTCACAACACAAAATCTACTAGTACTTATTCCACAACAATTTTCTGACTTGAATAGCGCGCGGGGCATAATTGGGTCACGACAACATGACACTTTCGCCCATGAACAGAGACAAGAAAGTTCAAGGTTTACAATTTGAAAGGGATTATTCAATTACCACTGTAAGGCGATTAGGCGAAATGTTCGATTACTCGACTTTGAGTGAATCGGGAATCTTTTGAAAGACAGCCAATTCTTTCAGTATTGCCATGTTTTCGGTCAATTCCATAGCATGGCTGTAAACCTGGCTTTATTTTCTTACCTGACTTTACTATTGCGCAGCGTGAAAAGTGATTTAAATTTTAGAAAGTTTAAATTCATGATATATATACTATATATATTTATTTATTTAGAGAGAAAGAAAGAGAGTTAGAAACGATAATTTAATGTCACGCCCACGTCGTATGTTTGAGTGCAAATAAACTTTAATGTCTTTTACTTTAGAATTCCTACGTTCCTCGAGAGATAAAAATTTTTGCGAATGGCATTTTATCTTGTGTGTGCATGTTTGGCTCTTGCTTAGGCGCATAAAAAATCAATGAACTATAAGCAGATGCTTTTCTTTTTAAGAACTATGCGTACATAGAGCGTCTTATAAGTTCATAATTAGGACAGATGTGAATTAGACTTACTAAAAAAACTGCAGGTGGTGAAAACACATTTTCCCATGTTAGGATTCAGAACGAAAATCAGTCGTCAAATGTAACGAAATTAGTAATATATCATGCACCAGTCAGCGTACATGCAGTTAGGTTTTATATGGCTATATACTTATAATACGATCACATGCAATTTCAATTATAGGTGCCATACGCTCCTCAAATTCTAAATAGAAACCAGATATCTAAATAGAATACTCTATACGTTGTATAATAAATGCAATTCTCGTTGGATTTATGGGCGCGTTGGATACTTTTCGGTTCCTCTTCCTCTTTTTTTTTTACCAGTCGCCACCATTTTCATGCCCTCGCGTACACAGTTGGACTAAATAGTTGAAAGAATTTGCCGAATTTGTTGAAAAAATCATCCATTATATATAGTGCTGCATCGCCTATATTATAGGCTATAACACAGAGGGTTCCCTCTATGAAGTGTTACTGACAGTGCCACCTTACATTTCCTCTATCTCTAATTCAACAATGGTAAAAGTCGTCCTATGTTTGAATAAGGTGGTTTCTTGTCTTATAATGTGGCAGTTTAGTTTCCTACAAGTGACCCCAGTTTTATGTCACGCGTAGTCGCGTACCCTAAATTGGGTATAGTTGCACGAGATTCAGAACGGTGAACTGCGATAACTAACACCTTCCGCGCATGGTCGGGAGTGTAGTTTAAATATTGTGAGTATTGTGTATGTTGCAATCCCTGTGTGAACCTTGCATAAGCTTCCGGTATTCATATGCATGGTTGCATATTGTTCGTATAGTTTTTCCTAGACTGACCGTGATACTGGTGACTGGATTATCGAAATTGAAGAGGTGAAAAATACTTGTTTGTTTTCAGGTTATTCAGAGCACAACTAACTACATTCTAACACCATAATAAACGCTGTGAGGATACTCGGTTATTGTGTCATTACGCAACAATATTTGGTTAGTTAACTCGTTTCCTGTTGCATGACGTTCGGGAATAATGGTTAACGACTGAAAAGCACTAGCATACTTCCCACTTGATATCTGCTTTAGCACTGGCAGACAATTTGCGCATTCAAATTGATTTTTTGCCAGCTTGTTCGTCATTTTTTAAGTGCAGATTATGGATTGTATTCCTCACCAGTCACACTCATGGATGGTAAAACTGGCAGGACGTGAGAATGACTTTGCGATATTTTGAACAATAACAAATTATCATCAGACAGAAAAAATCAAAACATCAACTCATTTGCATCTCGTTTTTTGATCCATACTTTGGGTTCCAAGATCCTATAATCTTCGGATTATGTCATAAATAATATATTTTTTAAATTGTCGGCTGCATGGCTCTGGTTTTTGCAGCTTAGATTAATTTATTAGTAATTTAGCATAGATATAACACAACAGAAAGATTGATTTTAAACTGCTCACGTTTTTAACTTGATGACCATCAGGTAGCCGACACGAGGACCGTGATTTCAGTTTTTGAAAGCAAATTGGTCGTGACGCACGTGTGGTTGTGTCCACAGGAAACGTATTCCCTTGCACGACCCATAACATTGGCACAGCACGTCATAAAAATCCTGAATTATTTGTTCCTATATATTTCTATATCCGGCGGCAGGCAGTCGTATGATAGGCACTGTGATACAGATATAGTTTTTAACTGCGGATTTGGTGATTGAGTATAACCTGGTATAACTTAGTCAATGCCTTCGTATCATATTCAACCATACTCTATAGTTGTAAATATTTACATGCCATATTTGATTCAATGTTGGTCATGTATAGACAAAAGGACGCCTGTTGACTATATAGACAGCAGCATCAACAATTAAAACAGGTGCCAGAGCGGAGGAGGGCTGGGAAATTATTGGATCATTGGGTGTTCCCGCAAAATAACAATATTTTCGATCGCCTGTTTGACCCGTCGAAAAAATTTTCCCACAATAATTATGAATGAATATATATGCATGAGTATTATTGCAATATAATACAATGTGTTGCTGTATTGCCAAAGATTGAAGATTGGAAATGAAAATGTTGGCATGCTAAAGTTATAATAAAAAATTGGTAATCATTTGTTTACAAAGATTTTGAGCTAATCAAGGATTTATTTATCATTTTAGTCGGTCTAAACAGTAAACTTGAGAAAAATGATATTAGGGTTCGACTTCCACTTGAACTGCATGAGATTGTAATCTCTTTTAATATTTTCTTACTGATTGTTTTTGATTTTTTGATCATAGCACTTATAGTTATAGGGTGTTGTTTTGCTTTTTTTAACGACGCTTTCGCTTTGACACACGACAAACAGGGTCAATAGTTTTGTTTTTACGACTGTCTGATAAACGTATGAATATAATAACGTTTTTTCATACAACGAATGAGACTGGTATTTAAATATTCACTATATGACTAACCATATCAATTACTTTTCACAAAAAAACTGAATGTACGGCTGAGGGTACGCGTATGGAATGGAAGAGTTAAATCTGATGACTGTGATTTATGAAACAAAAACAGTGTATGTCTATCATGCATGAATAGTAATTAACAACTTATGCTCGACATCGACGTCAGTTGAAAGGCAATAGTGCAGCGACAAATAACAAGTCAATGATCAATTGTTACAAATTAGTAAACACCACTTAAACAAACAAGCACATGTGTGTTATCATGGAGTAAACAATATTTGAATTATTTGAATTCTCCGATCCTTATAATCCCCCAGACCTTTTAACCAGATTCTACACATATTATACACCAGATTCTACATCATATTCTTTTTATATCACTCAACGTTCATATCACTGAATGACATCTAAGGACACAGAGTTAATTAATCAGTCAAATAAAATGACAGAGAATATGACCATAATAAGGTCCTTTTGCCCTCGTAAAGTGTGAGATGTTTATGATGCATGGAAGGTTTTGCTACACATATAAAGCTATATGATTATATCATCATGTGTTAGATATTGGAGCCAAAGTCAAAGAATATATATAGGACAAGAATTATATCGCAATCAATCTAAGCCCATAAGGCTTTAAAAAGCCGTCTTTTCGTGCGTGTGTTTTCATGCTTATCAATTGCTGCACGCTTATTTTACAGCCACACGCGTACTAATGAAATGGGTTCACGTGGTTCATGTGACTCGTCGCCCAAATTGCAAGCGACTGAGCTGTAGTATACACACGAAACGATTTTTGCAGCGACGGTTTTACAGCGATTTGTCGCCTAGTGTGTACCGGCTTTTAAGAATCAGTTATATGACCCCTAAACACCTGCCAACTATATAAAACACGGCAGTTACCATGCACTTGACACCAAGAGCCTTTATCTAATAAATTTTATAAGAAAGCATGCATAGATTTTTTTGGCGACTGTTCTTCTATGTCTACGAATTGAAGACATGTCGGGGGTACGGAGTATTAAATTTAGCAGTCAAAGTCCAGATTAAAGTTGTCGCATTTTCCTAATTCCTTTTTTTTTCTATAACTATACAATTATACATCCCAGTCACGTTTATCTATAAAAGTGCTGAGTGGAACAAAAAAAGATAGCTTAAAGAATGCAATTTAGATGAAACATAACTTAGCGAACAGTTTAGCTATAAATACTATATCTAAATATCAAGATCTATATATATATATATATATATATATATATATATATATATATATATATATATATATATATATATATTCACTTGTTTTTTAGCGCTTTTTGCATGCTGTTACTCGCTTACCTGTCCATATATATTTTTATATATTTTTTATAGCTATGTATATTTTTATCAAACAGCAATCCCGACCCATCGCCCATACGTTTAGGAGATCTCATTTTTCCAGTAGACTTCTTCAGACATATTCACTCAGCATGTGAAAAGGGCAAGTGTTTTAAAATTTCAAGTCTCAGCCACTATCATCGTCCAAGGACAAGCATGCATAATACGGAATAATAAACCAAAATATTTCATAAATTAGGAAGCATGAATATTGTCCTGCCTGTATGTTGCACTTCATGAGTTGGCCACGATAAAGAGCCTTTCCAAGTTTTATTAAGCATGGATTTTGCATGCATATATCTTCACGTATAGTGAATAAAGTCTTTCTGATAAATCGTTCAGTGTGATAAACAGGGTTAGGAATTAGGAAACTGTCGTATTTTCTTTAATCGTTCGTTCCCCACGTGCATGCATGTGCACATATCTCAGCGTCTTTGATATCGATAGTTTTTATGATATCGATAGATTTTATAAGGTTGAACAATTCTCAATTGTAACTGTAACTGTAACTGTAACTGATACTGAGTGCTATATGCTAGATACCGCAGCAATCCCAAGATGGTCCTATTTTGAATTTTGCGATTTTTATGAAGAATATTCTTGATTGGAATTTTATCTTTTTCAATTATAACTTAGACCGCTTTGTTGTACGATAGGCATATATGACAGTGGCAGATGTCATTAAAAGTTTCCAATCTCACAGCAACTGTCATGCACAGCTAAAGGCAAAATGCGGATCAATTCATTAATCTGGTCTGTTTGTCTAGTCTGATGCACGCGAGAAGTTGATTGAGGCATGATAAGGAACCCGCTTCTTATGCATACATTGTTTTCTCACGTGCAGGTGCATGTTTTTCCCACAAATTTACTTCTCTGAAATCGAGGCGTGAGATTCATAATCCTGCATTATACCGGGAAAAACGTGCTCGGCTGCATTGACTCTAAATTATTTGTCGTCGACGTGCGTCTTAACGGCAATCTTCCTGATACGATTGTTATTCGGAACTTTGGAAACAAGGAATTTACAAGAAATATCGCAAAATCATAATAACTTGGAAAAGATTTTTCTTTCTTGTGCATGGGGGGGGGAAGAAAATTTATAATAAGCATAATCTTTCGCCAGTCAAAAATATGTACTTCATGGCCTAGCAGTTTCTACCTGCATGCGTAAGAATTAAGAACTTGATATTGACGCTTGTTTGTATTCCTACAAGTGCATTGTTAATATTGAACGAGTTTGCTCGAATGATCACTGACGGCGTTTTTGAGATGTGTTTCGTAAATGTTGCGTAATATAGGCAAAAAGTCTATAGCTAGATTAAACATCGTCGAGAGTTGTCAAACAAAGCTATTGTTCACTTCAATTAATGTATAAAGTACTGTGTGGCCCAGAAATACTCCTTTAATGTGAATATCCTTTAATATGAATGTATTGAAATACTACTTCAATATGAATGTATTGATGCGACAATCACGCATTAATTTTGTATAATATATGCAGTACTTGAAGCACAGTACGATTATTTCTGTATTACATTGGATTGCAGTAGACTTGTCAAGATGTCTGCAGCTTTATTCAAAAAAGTGTTGTATTGTCGGAGTGTGCTCAAATCATAGTTAATATAACTATGCTCAAATGAACACTGACGTGTTTGATGACACAGGATGAGACACGCGATGTGTTGACAGATTGCGTAATACGCAAAAGCCTGGACCAGAGTGGTCTAGAAAGCGGTCGACGTTTCTAGAATGAAAATAGCGCGAGGTGAATGAAAATAAAACTTCCAATGAAAATAGTTTTGCAATGAAAACAACCAATTTCAAACCCATTCCAAAATATTTGGGAGCATTTTGTATTGTGAATTCTCTGTGACTCCGTTAGTTCCCTATATAGGCTACTATAGGCGCCCATATAATCATACTCGGGAATACTAGCTGTTTCAACAATACAAATAATGCATGTATAATACAAACGAAGCCACAAGCACACGGAAAATGTTCAAATTTGCTATCAAATATTTCATTGCTAAAATTTCACCGACGTTTAGAGATTTGTCGATAGTCATTTAAGTGGACGAAAGAGTGTATCGCATTTTGAGCATTTTTGGGTGATCTTCAGGTATAATTTTATTTCCTAGACTGGCATAGAGCCACAGTCACAGAGATGTTTGAGATATTTCTGCTGCATGGGTTTCTGATTCCCCATTCATACGTGCGATGAGAGTGAGTGAGATTATTATAGTGACTCCTTCCCTCGTAGAAAATAAACCAACCAGTTGTATCAGTTCCAATGAAGTTCAGAGGTTTGTCGATATTTTGACAATCAGTTAAATGCATGGACGAAAGAGCGTATCGCACATTTTGAGCATTTTTGGGTGATCTTCAGGTAATTTCATTTCATAGAGAGGTCGAGCTAGGACTCGAGGTTTCTGCATGGGATTTCATTCCCAATTCCAAAGTTAAGTACGGTGTGAGATATTTTAGGATTATCATTTAGGTGGCAACCAACAGTTCTAGCTGTATCAGTTGGGCCGCTTTATTTATAGAACTGACTTCTAAGTTCTAACTGTTACACAGGCACATGCAGCGTTATTCACTGACCTCTGCAAATAGGCATGTAGTTTCCTACGCAATATAAAAAATAGTGCGATGTTTTATGAAGTCGTTGATTAATGAGAAAATTGTACACAAAGCTGTTTTGTGTCTTTGTCGGTCTGACTATACGAACATTTGGTCTTGTGGTAAAGACTGATTGTATCCTTGTAAGAACCTCTATACTTTATGGCCCAATGCCACGGCTGTAAAGATTTTTTATGTCTCCTCGTTTGCATAAATAATCCTGCAGTCAAGTTCTCATGAATGAACAAAGACCAAATTGAAAGGAGACATCTTGTGCAACTGTGCAAGACTATGCCCAGTAGAAAATAGCGGGACTCCGAACTTTTCTACACCATAGTTATTTTAATGTCACATACCCAAATACAATTTATATATAGCTATTGTTACACCCGACCGTGTTATCTGATACATATTGTCACCTAAAGTAACTTGCTCTGTTAAAAATAGTCACTAAACATTGCCAAGCTATATATTCCCATCAGTTCTATTTTCGAGTTGACCCCTTGCGGTCGACAAAACAGCTGGAAACCTTGTAGAATTTTTATTACGGACATTTGAGAACACGTTACTGCGGGCATATGTTTAGCTATAATGGTATTTTGGCCACAGCTGGGAAAATCGTTCATTAAGTCTGAGTATACGATAAAGCAATTTGAGCGAGAGATAAGAAACCATTGAATTCAATAATATACTCAATCCACAGCTGTTGCATGCATGTTGATGTTTTTCAAACATCCTTTTCAGAGAGTTCTTTGTTCATTTAAACCCGGCATTGTTTTGAAACGATTTATTCATCACGAAACTCGAGATTTCCTTTGGCTGTTTTGAACGTTTCCATTAAATTATTCACCCCTTCTCAAATCAAGGGGAATAGAGTAACCGCGGAAGGGAAATGCTGGCGGGAACCTGATCTAAAATATTTAAACCTTATTATTTTATAATTAGACAGCTGTCGAGAGACGCGATCCCAGAGATGTATTTATTATATGTATTCATATATACAGTCAAAGGCGTTGGTTTATTTTGAACATTTTCATTTATTTCATTTCGTCCGTGATCTTTCTCGTTTTACCTGGACACGGCTCCAGTTTTACAATTTCAATAAATAACTTCGTCAATCATATTCAATATAATTTCATATAAATATAGACTATATATATACTATAAACATATTTCATACTATATAAACATAGGATGTTGTTGTTTATATTTTCACAAATTTTCCTATCCTCCAGTATATTAGTAAAATGTTTTTATGCTTTTCAATTTGATTTGTCAGCATGCTAATACTGTTCGTCCAATAGACGAGTAAGTCACCCAAGTGTTCTGACATTGGCAGCCCATGTATGGCTGCCTTTAGCTCTCAAAAGCGGTCAATTCTAGGTGTCAAAGTGATGTGACAACCCAGCTGTACTTTGTCGCAAGTGTTCGTGTATTTCCAACCATTGTTCTCGGCTGGTCCGTTGGTTTCCCTTCGACTGTGACTTCAAATGTCCAGTGTGCCTTACTTGGCGTTGACTACACAGGCGTGTTCTGGTTTGGTTCCAAGTTTGATATGCAAAGTCAAGGACCCATTTCAAATCCTCTTCGATCTTTGGAACAAGCAGCCATATGTCGCCAATTCGATTTGAACTTCTTCGTAGAAGTCCTTGTCTTTGTTGATTTTTAACATATCACCGCTTTGATTGTTCGTCATTCTCACGCAACGACTCCAAAACTCCGCACGATTTTTGTCACACAGGAACGGTTTTAGAGGGTAGCTAATCTCTGGGCCTTCATATGTGTAGGCCATGTAGAGTATTGTCAAAAGTTCAGATTTGAGTTGGCTCATAGATTCCACGGTCTCGGGAAGAGCGTCTCGCGCTAACATGTAGATAAATGTTATATTAGGTGTAGTAAGAAAGGCATGATCTTGCCATCCGGACAGTGTGAGTGCGCGATCGACAGTCTTGAGCCACATGATGACATCGTTGATGGATAAGTGGGGCAGGATTCGTAAATACCGAGCACACACAAAAGTTCCGAGACATTTTATCGTGAAGTGGGAAGATGTCAACACCGCCTTCGAACTTGATATGTTCTGCGTGTTTGTTTTCTGGATGTTGTTGCTTGTTGGTATAATAGCCGTGTTCGCTTGGGCGGGTTTTAAAATTTTCTCCGTTTTGAGCTCGTTCGTATTGTTCTTCGTCGAGATCGGCTTGAAGATCGTCTTCATTTTACGCTTACTAACGTGCGCGTACTTGTGAAGGTAAGCCGTCGCGAGTTGCACTTCATGGTTCGACAAAATGACATTCTCCTTTCCCATCGAGTCCATAATAGTAGGAACACCGTCCGTATTATTGTTCAATAGCTTTTCCTTGTTAGGAAGACTACCTACTCGGTAGTCTTGTAAGATCTCTTTACGATTTAATGAATGATTTGAACCCATCTCTTTGACTTTGAGAATACAGTACAAACTCTTTTCCTGCGAGTTTTATTTTCGGAGTTCAGCAGTTCTACTCTGCGCTGAGCGTCTGTGTTTATTGCGGGTCACTTATGTTTGTCATTCTTATATACAGTCGACTGCCGGAGATGACATCACAGCCCACGCGCCGTTGTTTGCCACAAGGCGAGTAACAATAATTGTCTTGTAGCTATAGCGATAGATATCAACCTGTGATAGGATTAACATATAATCATCATACCTCAAATTGAACTCTCTTGACACCTATGGTCAGATCAAATATCGAAAGGCAAGGCGAAAAATTGCTGTGACATGTGAACAATTGGAACGCGCAGGAAGGACAGTAATCCTTCTGGAGAGGGGAACAGGAGAGCCAAGCTCCGGGGAAGACAAATCTCTGACGTAGTTCCCTTAACCTATACGCCACGGGTCATCGATGATTTCAATGCGAACAAAGGCATTCGTCTAGCACATTCTAAGTCAAATTTTCTATTTTCTGATGCGTTCGAACATTAAATGGGGCATATATACAATGCATATATTGTGTTGTAGCAACTACAGCGGGGTATATTTTACCATTATCATGCTAAGGATGAAAACAACACAATTTATCCAACTTGCCGGATACAACTTCAGTAAATGAGTCATATAATGCGAATATTCTTTGAGCGCTTTCCTTTCATTTCCGACATTTTAAGAAGGCCTCTCGAACACTTACGCTTGTCAAAACATCAGAGGAAACCGATTATAATAAAAAATAATAATGCTTCGTAGGCAAACGACGGTAAAGCTGTTATATAATTTTACTTCTAGTATAGTGCAGAGTGAGTTTTATAGTAATGTATATAGCCATCTGCAATTAATCTCAGAAGTTCGGGCTTTGGTATTCTTCAAGAAATAATTGGGAAAAAAAACGTAATGTGGTGAGTGTGGGTTGGCCCATGCATCGACCACAAGATATTAGTCTAAGTTTACAACCGCGCACCGCAGAGTTCCGTCTTTCTCCCTAATACCTCAAGAACTAGACCTTATTGTACTCCCAAGCATAATCGTGTGCTTATTGACCATTAAAACTAAGTCAGTTGTTCTTTCTGATTCGTAAATCGTAATGTTAAGGTGTTTAGAGGTTTTTTATGTTTCCTGCAAGCGGTCAGCCGGCGAGTCGTGCACACGCAACGAAAATGTGTGCACGCTATAATGTGTTTCTGTTGTCTGTTGAGTATCATGCATGGTCGGCGTCATTTCACACGGCTAATCTAAAAAGTTCATCTATGATTTGCATTCTCAGTGCGTAGATAATTTGCATTGATGTATGCCAGTTGGCTTTGGCTTTGCTAGCTTCCTCTACCGACAACGTAGCCGCCAACTATTAAACTCTCTCTATATCGTAAGTCGTAACATTACTAATGTTGCGTACAATTAGTCATAATTTAGTCGGAGGACCTACTTGTATAATAAAAGTCTAGCGCAGTCCATAAGTATTCAACATTACTGGTATTACAGAGAGACAGTCTAAGACTAATACTTGAGCACACAAATGCTATGCATAGTTTTCTTGAAAAGAAGGGTCAGTGCCGTGACTCAATTTATACACCTCATGCACCCTAGGGCAAGTTGTGATTTCGTAAAGTTTCAAGTCATGAGAAAAAGCCAAGGAAAATCAAGTGTTTTGTAGGAATGCCATGCATCTATTTAAATTTATTAATCGTTCATTTTATAAAGTTTGAACGCTCGGATTATTTAATATTGATTTCCATTTGAGCTCCAGAACCCACCGAGAACTCATCCAGATGTGTTTGATTTCCCAGGCGGTGTTCTTTTTGCTGCGTGGTAAATTTCCTTTCGCAATGTTTATATGGTAAAACATTGCTCCTGCAGTTTTAAAGTAGTTGATAATTACGGAAGTTTACACTGGTGTACGTTGCGTTAAGTATAAAGAAGACTTTGCGTTTATGGTCGTTCGTTCACCTCCTACATGGAAGCGGTGTACTTTTCATGTTTTAAAAATCATGCACTATAGCACATGAGCATTGGAAGGCGTGAGAAAGTTTCAACGAAGAATATATCGTTTTGAATGCGAACTCGACTCAGTTGAAGCGCGCGAGTCCAATTAAATATCAAACTCGGTCGACAGTCTCCTTTGCCGGATTTAGTTTTGGATGAACAAATGCCAATACGAAACTCATCATCAACTACTCATTTGCTTCCTCTCTTTCGAATGGGAGGTTGAAAAACTTTTTTTATGACCACCTTCCATTTTTTTAATTTTCTAATCTCGCCGAAATCGGATAGTCCGAAACTGATGTGGATCAGTTTCTGAAGTAAGCTATTCTTTAATTTCTGTTTATATAAGAGCAAAAGTGAGCAATTCTGAAAGTTCCATTCGCTTTAACGTCGCTGGGATACGAAGGAACAACTAAAATCGGAAATCACATAGTAACGAGTAAACCTGATGGGGGCTTTATCGATTAAGTAGTATATTATCTGAGCCATTAAACTAGGGATAGGTTTGATCCAATAGTTCTGGACATGCAGTTGAGAAATAATCATGTATATGGGATGCAACTGCTATGCGATACCAGGTTATCCCATTCACCGCCCTTATATTTCCTCTCATAATACGCAAATAGTTTACAACAGCGCGCCTAGTATTACCTATACGTCACAGCTTTTAATGTAAATTTCTAAAAAAAAGAATGATAAGGGCTCTCCTCAAGGCGTTTACTCCACACGCCCAGGACGCGACGCCGTTTTCTGGTGTTTATTTTAAACAAACCTGCATACATGCTGGATTGCTGGTGGCATTTTCCCTATGGCTATATGCTCAATAAACTTGTATACATATACATGCGGCAGCCCTAACTACAGTATATTGCTGCAAGTGGTAGGTTGATATGATCGGCACTACTAACGTTAATCAGGAACAAACAGCAATTAGTTAAGATATCGCCAACACTACGACTCTCACACAATCAATATATGCTCTTAAAAATGTGGTAGTGTGATGAGTATCACAAAGGTGTCACGAAATACATATATTACAACAGAGAAGATAACGCCCGTACAGTACTTCAGCATGCAAGCACGTACAATTTATGACGTTAAGAGTATATAGTAGATTATTGTCGATCGCACGACTTAGCTTTTAAACTATATAAAATCAATTATAGATATAGATCTGCACATCGTCCAATGAAACTCGTCTGCTCAAAATTAGGGGTTTTTTGCCTTTGAATAGTTTGTCTTTATGTATAACCTACGTTCAATTTCGAAATTTATGCGTGTGTGTGGTAAAGTTATGACGGAACAATCGTTGACTTTTCAGTATTTTGAAAGCCCTTCAAGAAAGAATATCGAAGTATACGACAGGCACGAAATATATTATTAGAATTTTAATTGGTTGTCGACATTAGGTTACGACCGAATAGCGGGCGGTGCATGAATTGTGGCTCTGTGTGTATCCACAAACCAGATATGACTTTCCCATTTCCGTCGAGTCGTCGACTGCATACGGATATGATTGATTCATTTTGCGGACAATCACCTTTTGTACATATGATATATTTATCGTGTACGGTATAAAACATATATTTGGGTGTATTTATCGGTCAGGAACTTCCATATATCAGGATCACGCTGTTTTCACTCATTAACCGGCTATGTCGCCTATATAGGCTGGCCGGCAAATGACTATATACATTGCGCAATTGATCGTAGGTCATTCGAGGGATATCATATTGTTCAAAAAACCGATTAATTTTTACCTCGCCCTTTTTTACGATATTTCAGCATCCCTATAAATATACACGCCTTCTATAAATACGCCTTACTTCATAGAATAAAGGAAGTGGAAAGTACCTCAAATGCAGTGTAAAGTCATATTCGTGACATACATTAAATCTACGCGCCTAAAAAGGACAGGATCACTTTCAACCTTTAAATATGAAAGGAAGTTACGTTCTCTGGTCTCAAACATCGAGGTTCTTGTTATAATGCAAATATTCTTTATTTAATCACACTGCCTATTTGAAGAAACTGTTTTTGCCAAGCTATATTTAGTCTATATATGTATATATATTCGTATACCACACCATGCTACTTGCTTCTGGGTCTACTAGTCTATATTTAATCAGTGCATGCTATTTTAAAGAAGGCTTGACCTGTCATAATCTGGTCACACCATGCTGTCCATGGATCACGCCGTTTTGGCTAGAAACCTTTTTTTCACATTTGTAGAGTAAAGTACTTGTGTAACGCGGAATTACCTGCCAGATATCGGCCAATATAAAATATCCATATATATATAGTCGGTTTCAATTACATGACGAAACAAACTTTTTACTCATCGCTATAAAATCTGCTTACAAAGTCAAACTATATACCCATGCACAGTATGCTGAATGTAGCCAAAGATAGCCTTGAAATAAAGTGCGAGTGATAGACCTTAATGTGTAGAAGTTCTACTCATAAAAGGGGAATATTATATAGGTAACGAATTGATGAAAGAAATTTACAATTTCATGCCTGTTGGATTCGGACTGGGTTTTTTTTCTTTTTCTCGATGCCACATAGGCTAAATTATATATTTATATGCAAAAGGCCTAGAATATTCCATTCTAAACATTTCTGATATTATACAAATCAAGATACATACAATATATCTTTTTGCTTATATGCAAGGTTAATTTAAACCGTGGAAAATTCCAGAAATGTTACCTGTAAGCTCAAAGGAAAGGCTGGAATCCAGTATTGCATGCATGGTGATCCAGTCCAGGTCCTTTTGATGTTGCTTCCTGCAGACACAGCGTGTCGCTCTCAAGATCCATTTGCAATCGTGTTCTGGAATAAACGTTGTGCAAACTTGGCTTGTGCTCGATCATAGACCGTGCCAGAATGCACTGCATGCATGCATATAATGCACAATTATCACTATTAGGCAGCATTAGTCTACGGTACGGTCGAAAGGTATATATATAAAGGCGAAATTTTTCGGTATTAAATATTCTATTATATAATATCGTAGATGAAGGTAACGGTTTTTCAAACATATCCTAAACTGTTTTCTTTTCGAATTTTCACGTTCTGCAAGTTGCAACAATTCATCATTTCATATATGGTCTTAAAACGATTATGGGGGAGTTCTGATGAGACAGCTTAAATTCGACACATCGGTAACCTTAATCTAACGTAATTAAAACTCTCGTTACCTATAGTCTTGTGGCACTAAAATGCAAGAGTCTCGAAAAATGTTCTATCTATAAGTGAAGTATGCTAGGTGTTTTTATTTTTTACTCATTATACCTAAATATATATCGCTTATAGACGACACTACAAATTATCAGTGAGCACTTTAATGCTTGTTTTTGCAGAAACAATAACACATATGTACATTAATATGACGTACAGGCCTATTTTTTATTCGAATCGATAACGCGCTCTCGAGACAAAACGAAGAATATACTCCTTATATGGTTGAGGGTTGAGATGTAGTGCATGTTAGTGTTACAATCAGTGTTTAACGTCACTTTCGATTATAAAAAATCACAGGCTTTGTGTTGATGTCTAAAACCTCTAACCATGCACGTAAATCGCCCAAACAATGTTGTTTATCCATAAACTATCATCCAATTTTACTCATTGTTATTTTTTTAGTGCACGAGTGGGGTTTATCTGGAGGCGAGCCTATAATATGAGTTTTTTGGCAATGTATGCGAAACTTCTATTCAGCAAAAACGAGTCTTCGGCAAAAAGAAAGCATTTGACTAGGTTTACGATTTTAAAACTTTGCTGTTGATTTAAACATTTGAATTGAAATGAGAAGAGGAAAAAATCGTGATTTAAGCCAGCCTGGTTCAACGAACGCCAGCCACCGACATTTTATTGAGCCCCAAGACATGTAGACGATTAGACGAATCTGGAAGGTGGTCGCTATTTAACACTAACGAAAGGAATTTCTTCCGCTGTGTGATGCCAGGATTTTGATATTTGAGAACAATTAATGTGCATACATTTGCATATTATTTGTCAGGCACCCACGCATGTTTTGGTTTTCATGTTATCATCATCAATATGTTGTGTTGGAAATGTTTATGTCAAATTATATAGCAACAAAAAAATATTTTTAATATGATTGCATGACATGCCAAATCATATAGTGCAGAGAAAACGGTTTATCTGCTGATCTGCATGGCACTTGGATTACTTACAGTTGCAGTCTATACGTATACGTCTGTTTGACAAAAATATATATAGGTATATTTTAGGAAAGGAAGGCAAGCGCACTTGCACAGTCAGTAACCTTGACAAGTTTAACGATTGAAATCCTGCAATATAAGCAGCTTTTTCTAGTCCTGAGATATTTCTTGCTTATTTCGGTATGATACCGGATATGCAAGTGCATGGTTTAAGCTAAATCAAATTGATGCAATCCAATTGAAAAAAATTATAATTCGAATATTATAAAATACAGCGTTCCTTATCAGATAGTTTGCATGTTTTAACAATGACGCAGTCCTAAATTGAATAAGAGCATACATTTTACTACGTCAAGAACTTTGTTTTTTGCCAAGGATACAGTTTAATATATATAAACGTTTGATTATATAAAATTTCACTAGATTGTTCTACGGTACAGACATGCAAATACCGTTATACTAAAGCAGGCATATAGATTGTTCTACACTCAAATTTCTCAGTCCAGCTGATTCTTAACAATAACATATACATATTTAACCGCTTTTAATTATATGTTTTCCAGACTCGTCGTTTGCAAATGTTTACTTTGTGTAGCCATGATATTATTATAAACAGTTGACACGAGAAAAATTGTAACATGTCGTATACCGTTGCACCTGTTATTAATGCGTGCAAAACAAATCCGCACCTGTGAGAAGAATCTAATCTAATTTGAGTTTCTTGACTTCGGGATTGCCATTTTGGTCCTTAGAATTCCGCTCCAGTTTATAATATATATACTAAGGAAATAAGGTGATCATACTGATAATAAGGAACCTACTTCCTTTATTATATAGTGTACAGTATCTCAAATGACCTCCACTAAAATGATCGAGCAGGCATGCACTGGGTCTAGTCGCGAACCACAAAGAATCCATACTCGGATTGGCTTTGTTTTAATAAAAAATTAACCAAGTTTAAAAAGTTGCAGGAACATGATAATAAACATGCTCGCTGGGTGCAGCACAACATTGTCCTGTTTATCCAGTCTTGTTTTTTATCAACCGGGAGCAACTTAATGGACAACTTGTCAACTTCAGTGAGCGTTGAGCGTTCAGGCAGAAGAGTACTCAAGAAAGCACTTTGTTGGACACACTACAGTGCAATGAATATTATAGTTTAGTGGCTGTAATAAAATGTTGTCTGACTGCCAGTCAGTGACTGGCATGATGGACTGAGGACGAGGCAGGATCAATCAGCTATTTCCTAATGGACAACTTGGTTTAGTCGAGAGACTGTTTGGAGGTTAAGGCAATGCAATTATGCATAAATTTGTATTTTCTGTCCAGGCCAAACCAAGCCAATTTATAAAATTTTAACAAGCGGTATTAGCCGTGGTGGCAGAATTGATCTCATATATCCGCTAGCGAGCGGTGTCCCCAGGCTAAAGCAGGCCAGAAATCAAACGTCCGCGGTATTCTATGAGGGATTTACATAGTTCTATGTCCGGGGAATTGTATGTCCGAAATTGTTGTTTTCAACACCAAACAATCTTTCAAATGAATTATTTACTTTAGCCAACGGAGTGCAAAACTAATATAAACGGTCGCAATTTCCATGATACCCCAACGACCAAAAACAATGCGGGAGACGAGAATTTGAAACATGAAAATTCGGCGGTGTCATAAGTCTGAAGAAGAAGGCTTAACAGCCTTAACTGGATGGAAATTCCAATGGAAATTCTCACAATCACCTAAGGAAATACTAATTTAATTCACTGGCATGGATAAGACCGTCTCGAGGAAAATATGTTGTGTTAATTTAATCCATCGCATCTTTTTTATGTCCATGCCGATATATTGAACTGTGTGGGCAGACTCGGCGGTTTAGAAGATAATAAAAGTCAATGCCATCTAAATTTGGCACAATTGAGTCGAACAAGTAATATTTGTTGGTTAAAATAGGCTTAAATAGCTGTGCCGGAATAGCATAATGACATTTCTGTCGGCTCTGATATCAAAGTATCTTTATCCAGTGTTAAATGATTGCCAAGAGGAAGAATTTGATATTGATTACTAAAATCGGTTTATGAAGGGCCAATTGCATGGATATTTGTTCTACCATAGTACCATTGAAAGACTAAAATGCAATGAAAATCAAATGCAATCAGGCTCCCGTGAAGGACGATGATGCTGAATTGCTAATGTCGATCATCGAGAAATTAATTACACTTACGAGATCTTCCGCGAGACATGCACTAGTTCATCAATACCCCGGAGGCCGGAGAGGTAGAACTATAAAAACTTGTGTAAATCATTTCAAGTTATTTCCAGTTGTTCCTAAATGATTAAATATTATTGATCACACTTCGCACAAATCAATCTGGTTTAAGTTCTAGTTGCATGTGTTCGAAGTATCAATCATGATCTTCATCTATATAGTAAGGCAAGTCAAGCAACAAATTACACCGTATTTTTCTGAACCATAATATAGAACGACAGTTTAGGCGATATATCATAGACCTTTACCATTAAGATGTCAAACGAGTTACCAGTAAAACTAGCGATATATACACAGTTTTTGGTTGTATAAGGCTTATTTATCATCCGCGATCTCGTGCAGCGTGTGGATATTGCGTTTTCTTGGTTTGTTGCGTGTTTCCAAAAAAATTAATGAATTGTCCTGAAATCGGTATGCTTTGTTTAATTGTTCTTAGCATTTGATATGCGTTGGTGAGTTGGAATGATCTAACATCGAAATTGTATGGGTCAATAGGGGCGTCAAAGAAACTGACTTGTTCCCACTATTATATCATTGTCTTTTCTGTTGTGGGCTGGATATTGCCAGTATGTGCTTTTCCACAGAATCCCACAGATCGAATTAGAGCCCCTCCAGAACTGGGCAATGCTGTGCTGCTGAGAAGATGATAAGGCTACTGGGTGCATCACGACTTTCTACTGTTCTTTTGTCATTGCAACAACTTGTGGGTTCATTTTACCTGTGAAGAACTCCAAGTGGTAAACTTGATATTCTTCGGAGTTCGGCCAGCATCCAGGTCGCCCCATAACACTGAACCCAATACCTGCCGCCGGTTTATATTCGTAGCATTCTACAGTCTTTGTGATTATATAATAATGGTCTTATTTTATGCTGCATTATTCATGCTCAGTATACGACTGTAAAGTCTGCATGATAAAATAAATTTTGTGCTACTGATCATTGAGCCGAATAGGTGTGCTATAGTAATCTCGTAATCATACGGGCCAGACTTAGAGTGTTCAACACAAGAGGCCAGTGTCCAGCCAATGCTTACATCCAAGACAGAATCAGGGGACCTTGGGTCGATCGATAGAATTGAACCTGAATAACCGCTCAAAAGAGTCGCTGAATAATTCCAGGAAAGATTTATTTAATCGGATTAGCGAGCTAGCGGTTGACATAAAAGCGCCTGATAGCTCACCAACCTCAGTAGGAAATTAGGTTCGACATTACCTGATTTGATTTCAAAATCTTGTGTGATGAAAAATTTGAAATAAGGAAATGCATGTTGAAATCTATTTTCCGTGACCAGCGTCACAAAAACTACATCAGTATTATGCATCAAAACAACATCAACCTTTGTTGATAGGCCCACACGTATGACGTATTTACATACGTTTAGTTCTTGTTTATCAAGGAATCTTCTTTTAACTGACAATGCACCCACTTCTTTGCTTTTTTCCCCCGTAATGAGCGTCATTGTTGCAGTGGAGGATTCTCCACATACTTTGACACCTTGCACCCTAATTTGATCCAAAGACACAACACAAGCTCCCACGCGAAGGCATTTTTCCATGTTATTATATCAAATTGTCAAAAACTTTTATTTTCCCTGTAATAAATGCGTGAAAATAATGTTTAAAAAGCAGATTTTTGTAGTTTTAGGAAAATGCCATTCCACGGTCCTAGAATACTTAGTTTTATAATATTGAAGAATGAGCTACTGAGCCACGCACACTTGGTTGTTTCAAGCTGATGAAAATTTTGGCCTGTTTTCATCAACCTGCAGGGGCGTCCGTTCATGGCTGCATGCCGAGAGGTTTTAAAGTGCGTGTGTGCATGGATGCTAAACTGATTTTTTCGGATTAATACGACTACTAATTGCATAATGTAGCTACAGACTATACTTTGGTAGTCTTTGCTACAACTTCCCGTATTTTCTTTTCAAAAAGCAATCCCTATAAACCTCATCAACAACAAATCATTTCTGTATATGTATGTATGCAGGCATGCCCACTTATATTTAATGAATAATTTTACGATTTCTGAAATCAAACAATCTCTGAAACTAATCTTTTGCGGAAAAAAACGTGTCTGCATCTCTGCGACTACGATATTAAAGTGGCATTCATGTGGAAACGGAAATGTATTCTCAACGGAATTATTTTATTTATAGAAGGAAGTATTAACCTTCCGCCGCAAAAGAAAGTTAAGTTGACAGTGTTGTATAATAGAATGGTTAAAAAACATGGGTAGGTAGGTTAAGTTTCGGTAGTGTAGGTGTTAAGGGTATGATATAGAACGATATTAAAGAACTGAACTTCCGAAATGAACAGTCTGGAAATTAAGTATTATTTTATCAGACAGCTAGGGGCCGATTGTATAAATCTAGGTTAGCTCTAAACTATACAGTTGTGATTGTCCAATTCTGCGACTAAATTTGGTTAAAAGCTAATTAAAATCTCTAAAGGTAAAATACTCACGTACGGAATATTGCTATATTTGGTAAACATATATATATATAGACAGAGAGAGGTTTAAAGGGTCTTAATTTCGAGTGAAAATATACACACTTCAAATTCAAGCCAGGAACAGTATAAGGAACTGGTAGCGAACGGGAAGGAACCTCTAGAATTTACCCACATCGAGTGAAATGCCAAAAATCATAATCGTATATATAGAATCATATTAGTTTCGAACTTTCACAGGTATACCTCCTGTTCCGCATTCTGCAAGTTTTTCCGCATTTGTAGTCACCGCTGCATAAAGCAAAGAAAAGTAAAAAAAAACTCAAAACTCGAAACTGAAATGTAACTAATAAAACTCAAATTGAAATGTTGATATTCTTACGCCTTCAGATTCTGTGTATACATGCAAGCAAGTTGTAATAAAAACATGCAATCAGAACTCATACAACTGAAAGTTAGCAAACTATATAGGCTACAACAGTTGGTGAACAACTGAATTTCTTCATCTGAAGCCAAAATATAAAAGTACAGTATGTACTTTTATAGACGGTTGTTATATTTAGTAACTTACAGAGGAGCAAAGTAGATTTGAACATTCATAGCTTGAACTGGTAACCTCCTTTTCCGCATGCCATTCTGCAAGTTTTTACCGCACTTATCGTCACTGACCGCTGTATACCGCCGCTTTACTTCTAAGAACCCAAACATAAATGCGCTAAAAATTTCTAAATTCACAAAAATCACACACAACTCAGAATCAAGCAAGGGACAGTTAACAAAAATTCGATCCTACGTTAGGATTTGAACACACGCCTTTGTGATTCCGGTGCATGCTCTTGCCACGTGTAGAGGACCGATAGCCTCTTGGCTTGAATTTAAGTTGTATATTATTTCCATTCGAAATTAAGACCCCTTGGTAATATTATATATCTGGACTTGCAGGGCCTGATAAATGCCATGCAAGTAAGAAAATCAGTAAGAAGACTATGAAGAACTACACCAGCCAAGCCAATGTTGTTCATACGATGACATAGGCACTGATCTTTGAGCACTTTTCTAGCTACTTGCCAAAAATCAAATGCAACCAGGTTAACCATTTTCCATTGTTTTCATGCCTTTCTACTGTAATTTTTTTCACAATGAGTTTATTTCGCTCATCTATCTGTGCTATACGAGATAGTACAGTCAGGATAAACTATAAACACGATAAAGGCCACAGTTTAGTGTTTTTAAAGATAATCCACGTTCATTGATATTTGGCCGTTTAACTAATAGTAGCCGAATTAGTGATAACTGATAACTTGATATCCGCGCGATATATACACCCCGATTTTGAAGCGTATTGCGTCGATTTGTAAACTACTAAAGGCACAAATGAAATGCAAAAGTCTAAAGAGAATCAAGTTAAAATCTCGTACTTCAATCTTGCGACGTGTTAATCCTGATCACTATTTGCTTCCGTGCTGTCGACGGAGGTAAAAAGCGTGCGAGTAAAAATAACACTATCATTTACAAGATGAGCGGCCGTGTTGAATCGTATATACTGTATACGGATCTAGCGATCACATATTTCTATGAAAAAACGTGGATTATATTTAGAGCAAGTTCAGGATTGCTGTTAGCATTAAAAAATCAGGCATATAAAACTACATGGCGTATGACAAGAATACTACTTGTGAAATTGTAACAAGTTTTATTCTTGTTATGCGCCTATGTAGTTTTATTTTATTGGCTTATAATGCCCGCAGCAAACCCTAGCTTGCAGCCTTCCTAGTTTACAAAAACATAAATATATCCATAAAACGTCGTGAAACATGACGTTTTGAACGATAATATCGCAGGCTCGTCAGAGTAAGAGAATTACAAGATGGTGGTCAGAATATTAGGAGATGGTTTGTTGTTGTGTAAATGATATATAAAGATTTGTAGGTAGAAATCAGGCAATTTGTATAGTAATATTATCAGCAATAATGCATCATCCCTCACGAGGTGGAGTGCGAGGTGGCAAGGATCAGTTTGAATGGGAAAGTGTAAAAACTGACAAACACCGAGAAAATTATTTAGGTATTTTCATTATTTGTTAACTAGTTTAAATGTAACTATCCAGTATCCATATCATCATAGATTATTTTCTGTGCTAACTTCTTTTCATACACATGTATCCAAATGACGTACGTTTTACTACGATTGTTTGCATTCCAAAAACTTTTTTGTCCATGTATATATTGGAATTTTTCTCCTAGGTCATTCTGTAATGGCACCTGTGGGAAGATGGCAAAAAGGAAAAGATTTGACTTGGTAGTAAAGCATGGCTGTTATTTTATTTTAGTATAATATACTGCTACTTGAATTAACAAGGTATGGTGCAACATGGTTTGTGGTAAGTGGAGAGTGTGTGCATGCAATAGTCTAATAGAAACCCAGTACAAACCTGACTCACTTTTTTCATGATGAATTATGATAGCATGATTTTATTATAGGTATGCAAAAGACAAAGAAACAAAAGTCAAACAACAACAAACGGTATATCTTTAGTGATAATTCTGTTGCATGCTGAACTACCAATCTTTTTTCCATTAACATGGCCTTTTCAAAATCCAGGCATGTGCAATAAGATGCAAACAAACAAGCTTGAGTTTACTGTATCACTGATCTTAATTGTTGGAAATTCTTTGATAGAATGTTTTCACAACAAATCACAAGGTTTTTGTTCTCTATTTCTGATGTGTAATCACTATAATGCTTCTCAACGAATTTACATCGATATTGCCCTTGTCAAAACGTCAAAAGCACGTTGCTTACATAAATTACATAATTAACATATATTAACGAGATAATCATAATTTCGCACACACTCCCCCATGTATATTCTTCTCGAAGATATACATGTTACATCTCCAGTTCGAATGTTCCTTAATTCGACTGTAAACAAAACGTTCTATACTTTAATGTTTGATAATATTGATAACAAAGTTCACAAGACTCTCTCAATCTTCATCATTTGCAATTTCTTGAATTCGTTTATTTGCTTCCACGGCCGCTGCCCTCCTTGGTCTCGGGTGGTATTCAGGAGCGTTTGGGTTAAGTGGTTGGGTCTCCTCGCGATCACAAGACAACTCCAATGGGTATAGATGTTGGATAGGCCGTTCAAGCGTTCCTTTTCCAGTCTTCAACACCGCTCCCCGTGTAACGTTATCTCTCCCCGATATGAGGCGGGTTACCATAGCTAGTTTCCAACGATTTCTCGGTTGATTCTCCTCTTGAACTATGACGATATCTCCCACCTTCGGATGGTCCGAACACTTCTGTCCAGTTTGACGATGTTGTCCACGAAGGCTTCTAATGTATTCTCTGCTCCACCTATTCCACATGGTTTGTTTGCATCTCTTCAGGAATTTGGCGCGTCTCTTTAGGTTCGCATCTTCTATACGATGTGCTTCCAACTCAGGTAGACTGTTCGGATTAATCTGGAGCATAGAGTTCGGCGTCAGAACTGGCTGCTGAATATCTTCATCCACGTACCCAAGTGGACGGTTGTTCAAAGTTACCTCGATATCCAAAACTACGTCCTCCAGCTCCGACCATTCCAATGTTCCGTTCCCAATGGACTTGTGGAAGGCCCTCTTAAATAAGCCTATGAGTCGTTCGAACTGTCCCCCCCACCAGGGGGCCCGGCTTAGATTAAACCGCCACTTGATCTCTAGCTTCGCCAAATAACTATTAAACTTTTCATCTCTTCTTACAGTCTCCAACCACTTTGCTGCAGCCTTGAACGTGGTCCCGTTGTCAGAATATACCAATTCTGGCCTCCCTCTTCTTGCTACAAACTTCTTAAAACATCTGATGAATTCCCCCGTCTCCAGTGATCTAACTAGTTCCATATGCACGGCTCTCGTCAAACTACACGCGAATAGGGCGAGATAAGCTTTCTTCTCCTTATTGGTTTTGACGCGATACTTAATCGGCCCGGCGAAGTCTACGCCCAGTACTTGAAAAGGTGTTGATCCTTCGGTTCTTGTGCTCGGTAGTTTCCCAGGTGGTGGTGCCTCAAATGCTTTTGCTTGAAACCTTCTGCAACCATGACATTTAGATCTTATCTTTTTTACCAGTCGACGAAGTCTAGGTATCCAATAACGTTCTCGTATCTCGGCCATCGTCATCCCAACCCCGCCATGCAATGTCGTAACGTGAGCTCGCTGGACTAAAGACGTTGTGAATGAGTGATTGTCGGGCAGGTAGATCGGGTGCTTCCCACTCATGCGTCCGCGACATTCTAAGACCTCTTGACCGTTCAACTGGATATTGAGGTGGAGTTGATCGGCTTCGAAACGGACATCTCGACGCGCTGAAAGCTGAGCTCGTTTTATCCACCATAGTCTTACTCCATCGATCTCTTCTGTCTGCAACGCATCACTCCTTCTCTCGTTGACATTTACTCTACAGTTATCAACAAAGCGTCGCACCCAGGCCCCGATGCGGAGAACTTTGAACAGGCTGAATTTGTCCAGTAACTGATCAAACTCATCTTCCTCAGTGTGCACCACAGTCAGGATTTCCTGCTTCACTTTCGCTTCTGCTCTTGTCTCTGCTGTTGCTTCTAAGGTGACGTCCGCAGGCCACTCACCATGGTTGTGGAGCCAGGGAGGACCATCTTTCCACATCGCGTTATCTTCCACGGTCCCGCCTCGGCTTCCCAAATCGGCTGGATTCTGTGACGTAGGCACATAATGCCAGGTTACTTGATCGTGTTGCTGAATTTTTCGTACCCGGTTGGCTACAAACTGACGATAATCGCCCTTCCCTTGTATCCAATAAAGCGCTACAGTTGAATCAAGCCAGCAGTGGATCTTCACCTGGTAGTTGCTGAGAGCCGCTTCAACATTTGACGCAATATTCACAGCCATGTGACCGGCAATCAACTCTAATCGTGGTATGGTCAGATTTCGCTTCGCGATGCGTGACTTCGAACAAACAAGTCCTTGCGTCGTTTCATCCATCTGACGGGTGACAGCATAAACCACCGCGCACACTCCCTGCGAGCTTGCATCTCCGAAACTGTGTAGTTCGATTTCCGCTACAGGAATGCGATGTGGAGTGAGTGATCTAGGGACTGTATACTCTCTTGGCAAGGAGTTTCTCCAATCTTTCCACCGTTTCAGCAAAGGCCCAGGCAGTTCTGCATCCCAGGTTACTTTGGCATCACAAATGTCACGGAAGAGCAGTTTGGAAACCAGCATAGTCGGGGATACAAGGCCCAACGGGTCATACAGCTTTGCAATCTGGGAAAGCACATCTCTCTTCGTTCTACAATCTTCCGCTACTCTAAATTCAATGCTGAAAGTGTCTCTTTCTCTATCCCACGGCAGTCCCAATAGCTTCCCTCCACTGCCAAGCTGCTGTTTTGCATAGGTCATTTCTTCAGATTCAGATGGTACTTGCTCAGATGCTTCGAGCTCCTTTGCATTGGAGTGCCATTTGTGAATAGAAAACGTTGCATTCTCGAACACTTCAGTTGTCTTGGTCTTCTTCTCCAGAACTTCTTCAACTGTGACTCCACCAGCTATTAGATCATCAACGTAGAGTCCATGTTGCACTTCTTCCACAAGCTTAGGATATCGCGCTTTCCAGGAATTAAGGTGTTGGTCAAGGACGCCGGCTAGAAGAAATGGGGACGACGTAAGCCCGAATAGAGCTCTTGTAAACCGATAGATCCTGATAACATCGCTGTTCGGTTCTCTCCAATGAAAGCGTAAAGAGTCCCTCTCTTCCTGTTTAATTCGTATCTGTAAGAATGCCTTCACGAGATCACCAGTAAGAAGAATTGGGTGGAATCTCGACTTAACTAGAATGTCCCAAAGTTGATTTTGAAGGGCTGGTCCCGGGTGCAGACAATCATTCAGTGAGGGGGCACTTTCATTTTCTCTCGCTGAAGCATCGTACACGACACGAAGCTTAGTACTTTCTGCCTCCTTTTTCACTACAGCCTTGTGCGGGATGTAAAACTCGTTTCCACTCGCTATTTCGGGCGCCGGCTCAACAATACCCTTTTGCAGCTGCTCTTGGATGATGTTATTGTAATCTTCATATAGCTCGTTCTTCTTTAGCTTCCGTACTAGATGTTCCAACCGTTTATTGCTCCCTGTCACATTTGTTGGTAAACTTGGATGGTTCCCTTTCCAGGGTAAGCTTGTTTGATACCATCCAGCTTCATCTCTCTCTAGCTGTTCTTTGAATTCTTGATAGACGGCTTCCTGGTCATTTTCATGTTTGTCTGCGAGTCCGAGTACATCGAGGGAACACAGCTGTTCATAGTCGTTTGAGGTTGATTGCGCAAATAACACTGGACTATCTTTGTCTTCTTTCCCTGACGACATGAGTGTCCACCCAAGAAGGGTCCTTTCTGCAACAGGTTGCCCAGGTTGTCCAACCTTCTGTGCTGAACGTGTTTTGATGGTAGCGTACTCGCTTGCACCAAGAACTACATGTACTGGGATCTGATCTCTGTTCTTCGGATCTTCGTTAACTTCAACTTCCTTAAGGTGGTCATACTTCTGACAAAGACTTTTGAATTCAGGGTTTGTTATCATCATCAGCTGGGACTTGTTTACCTTCGACAGTTCAATCTCTGTAGTGAACTTACCATCAACTGAGGTGAGCTTTGCTGAGTAGATTTCCACCTTTGTTGTTTTGGATGTTAACATCATGTCCACTCTTCTCAACTCAACTCGCTTAGGTTTCTTATGGAGTGTTTCAATCAATGTTGCTGAAGCATATGAACTGCCAGCTCCCGTATCAAGAAGGGCGTGCGTCTGGATCCCATCAATTTCCACTAGTACTGTTGGGTAGATCACTTGTTGATCTACATCTCTATGTGCAGAAAGCGCTGGCTTTGCTGGTTTGATCTCACTACAAATCGATGTGTGATGACGTTTACCACAGTTCTTACATGTAGTTGTACTCCTGCATTCTGAAGCTCTGTGTGCTGGCCCCGTGCAGTTAAAGCACAACTTCTTCCTTGCCAACATGGACTTCCTTTCATCTGCCGTGTTAACTGACTCGCATTCCGAAGATCGATGGTCACATTTGTCACAGTAGACACAAGATCTTTTCTTCCCGCTCAACTGTTCCCCTTTACCCTGCTGGGTCTGGAAATTGGGTCTTCGCTTTCGATGTTGATCATCTGTTTTCCGAAGTGGATCATCCTCCATGACCGGATTGCGTCTTGTCCACTGTCGTAGGGCTTCGGTGAACTGTACAAAGTTCCACTGTTCCCAGCTCGAGTCATTTCGTACTAGATCCCCTCTAATGGCTGGTAATTTATCCAATACCATAGGTACTGTGCCATTAATAACATCAAGACGATTCAATGTTTCTAGCGATTGTACACAGTAAACCAGTTTCTCGTAGAATTCATGAATTTTCTTAGCATTAGCTGTCGCAAGATGAGGTAGGTCCAATATCTCTTTCACGAAGGTCTTCACAATTTCGCTTTCCTTTCCAAACCGGTCTTTAAGAATAACAATCGCTCGGTTATATCCCTCCGACGTGTGCGGTAGAGCTTCGATTGCCTTTGATGCCTTTTCACACAATAACTCTCGTAGATATGCGAATTTATTTACAGGAGAAACACTTGTTTTGTGGATAGTTTCAGAAAACAAGCTCCAAAATCGAGGCCAATCTGCGTAAGTCCCATTAAATTTGGTGATGTGAAGTTTAGGTAACTTAGCTTGCACTTTGGATTCACTTCCGGTCCCTGTCGACGCGCTCACTTCCGGAGACTTGATCTCATTCTGTAATTTTACTTTCGCTTCGTGTAATTTCAGTTCAAATTTCAGCCGTTTCTCACGTTCGATATCCTCCTGTATGGCCTTGCTCTCAAGTTGCCTTTTCTCCACCTCTGCGTCTTGATAGTGTAACCATTCCTCCAATAAATCTGTCCTACTGTCCGCTTCTTCCAACTTGCTCTCGATGTCTTGATTCCAATTGTCGATTTCCTCGCTTTTAATTTTCGCCGCAATTTTTGTCGCTTCGACTGATATCCGCAATTTGTTGACTTTAGATATTGTTTCCTTTAAACATTCGATATGTCTTAGGATTACCCGTTTCTTTTCTGTTTTAAGAACTTGATCGCTCTTCTCAATCGCTCTTTGTAGTTGAATAATTTTAGTTCCAAGCTCTGCTTCAGGACCGCTTTCGTTTTCCTCCATTGTCGTCGCAAATGTCACTAGATCGTTAATGTGTTGTTTAGTTAAGTTTCGCCTCCAAAATCGCTGCTTTAGGTTCGCTACTGTCCCATCGGGGGTGCCACGTGTTGGAAATTCTTTGATAGAATGTTTTCACAACAAATCACAAGGTTTTTGTTCTCTATTTCTGATGTGTAATCACTATAATGCTTCTCAACGAATTTACATCGATATTGCCCTTGTCAAAACGTCAAAAGCACGTTGCTTACATAAATTACATAATTAACATATATTAACGAGATAATCATAATTTCGCACATAATACAAGATCTCGTTCCTTGCAATTCCATACAATTTTCCTCTGGCAAGGAAACAAAGCCTCTGGGATAATTGAAATCAGAAATGATTCTTGTTTTGTTGTTGGAATGTTGCAGTACAATATATAAATTAGCCAGGATATTTGGTTTCCAGTTTGGAATAGAGGATTTAAAGTATGTTAGTAAGACCATTCTTTGCATGTCCCACTGTAACATTGGTCATTACACAGTATTATTATATGGCAAGCGCTTGTTTTGGTTAATTCTGCAATTTGATTGGCTGCTGACAGGTCCGGATTTCCCCGTATTGCCCACGGGCAATATGCAATTCTTATTGCCCTGTGAAAACAAGGCAAAACTCACGGCAAAAACTGACTAAATTTAAACTGAAAAACAGATTAAATTCTTAAAGGGAAAATAATGAATTTGAAATAAAAATAATAAATTTTTATTTTACAAAATAGAGCGGTTTTTTTTTCACTTTAAGCCGATGTTTTGGTGTCGTGTGCCCGAATGAGATTGATCATTAAAATTACTCATAAAGAATTAATCATTACAATGTCTGCATGAATTATGCCATATAATAAAAAACTTACTAACTTCGACTGTTCAGTCTGTACGGTAAAATATCAAACCTCGGTCTTGGTGTATTGACCTCGCTATCACTCGGTCAATACGGCACGACCTCGGTTTGATATTTTACCGTACAGACCTCACTCTCAATCAGTAAGTTCTTATTACTGAATGTACAATAATACATTCATTAATGTTATTTAGGAACGAAATAGAATAAAACAGCTAGAAGAAGAAGCAATGGCTGCAGCTCTGTTCGTAATTAAAAATACATATATATTTGGCTGAAGTAGTTATCAATACATTATATAATCAGCTTTAGTCAGGCAGTCAAAACTGTTAACTGCATGTGTAACTGTATGTTTGGCACTTAAACTGTGGTAACCCAACTTGCTTCATTGTGATTTTACTGAGTTGACAACACATTTTTATACAACCAAGCCCTTAAGAATATAAAGATAGCTTGAACATTGATTGAAATTTGTTCAAAAAAGTCTTTAAATATGCTGAATATGACTGTTGTGACAGATATTTGTCAAAATTCTGTCGGCAAATTATTCTAGTTCAGGTCATCTATTGCGCAGTTCCGGGCTGCATGTCTACAATGCATTCTCGTCATATAATTTTATGGCCCAATTTTTAAAACGTTGCTATGAAAATTAATTTAGTGGCTTTGGTACAGTAAAGAAAAAGACATCTGCTCTGACAAAACAGGTATAGTTTGTCTTTTTAATCTGTTTTTTACAATTTTTTATAATTTATGAATTCAGAATAATGAGACTTGTAATATAGTTGTCTAAGACCAACGGAATTTTTTTAATACCAGGAAATGGCTGAGACTTTAAAACGAGGTCAAACGGAAAGGGATTCTGGGAATGTCGAGAGAGTGGAAGGAATGGGTTTTGGCAGGTATTCCATTTCTGCAATGATGTAGGCTTTTTCATGTTAGAGACTGATGGTAGGATAACTCGGCCGCCATAGGCATAATTAAAACCAATTTGAAGCGAAGTAAAGGCATCGCAAAATCAACTCGCAAGCTCGCTGGGAGTGTTTGCATCTAATTAAAATCAACTGTCAAGCATTGTGATTGGACCAAATTACTCGCAGCGAGCTTGCCAGTTGGTTTTTGCAATAGGTGTGTGAGAGCCTGAAGTGTAGTTCACAACCGCGCCGACGAAAACGACAAGAAGGGAATAGAGTTCACCGGCGTAAAAAAAAGCGTGTTGAACAACTTTGAAGTCTCAGACGTGTCCCAGTGGGGTACTAGAGGACAACCAGCCATTTTTCCAAATATTTTTCAAAATTATAGTTCAAGAGCTGCAATGATGGACAGCGTTCGCCCAAATGATGGTTTTGTAAAAGAACCGGAAACACGAACTCGGGTAATTTAGCTATTGATCTAGTATTTACCTATACTGTACTGTTACAGTACCTTCTGAAAAATCTCAGATTCATCTCCTTTTGTCAGTTCTATTTGGTAAAAACAACAAAAAATGGATGTTTTAACCAATAAAAAATTACTCCGATAAATGAATCTGAGGTAATTTTAAATTGGTTTGTTTTCACGGCGTGCATGTTCTAGCTTGCACAGGTTATATAATAAGGAAACATACTATATCTCTGTGCTAGGGCCAGTTGTTTAAAAGACCAGTTAACTTTTAAATGTAGTTAAGGACAGAATTGGCCAATCAAAGTTGCGTATTTCTGATTTAACTAGGATTTAACTATGCGAAGTGTAGTTAAATGGTTTTATATAACCGGACTCTGATTGTATTTAACAGCAACAAGTGAAGGCGAGTACACCAAGTACTGAAAAAGGTGACGATGAAAATAGAGATGAACAGAAAAAAAGGTAACTTTCTTAATGCATGCAGATTGTTGACTGCTTCATTCATAGATCATCAAAATAAAAACGCCGATTCTGTTATACTAACACCTTCTGAAGCTCTACCAAAATTAAACAAAGATTTTCAGGCATGATATATCAACATGCGTCTTTAGAATGCCATGATTTAGTAATTATGTTTATGAAACCGAATAAAATTCATTCAAAATATTATGAAAACCCTCGTCCCTAAACGATATAATCCATTAAGGCAAGTTAAATAAGGGCCTGTTTATATGATCCCGTCTAGCTGGGACGGGATGTTTTCATCCCGCTTAGCCGGGAAACTCGCCTATGCGGGATGGCGTGTTTATATGCAGTTCATTTTATAGTGCAGGTTCCTTCGACAGCATGTTTTAATGTAGAAAACAAATGTGCCAATATATACACATGCTCCTAATGTATGTTAATCGCGAATCGTCCCGGCCAAGCGGGATGGAGTGTTTATATGGCAATTTCTCGTCCCGTCTAAGCGGGATCCCGGCAAGAAGTGCGGGATGGAAAAGTGGTCATATAAACACTAATTAGTGTTTGTATTACAAGCGGGATCTCGGAAACTGTCCCGGCTAGGCGGGATCATATAAACAGGCCCTAAGTGATAAAAGAAGGGCGGTGATCATGAAAAATGTGAAAAGGTGAAAATGATCATCCAAAATGTCGAGAAGGTGTCGAATGAACAACAAGTTAAACAACAACACTTGTCATCTGTTTAGGAAGAAGAAAAAGAAACATAAGGAGAGAAAGTCAAAAGATTTTTCAAAAGACGAAAAACGAGAGAAAAAGAGGAGAGCAAGAAGAAATGGGAGCGAATCGGGCGATGATTGTTCCGTTGGCGAAACCTCGTCTCGGAATAGATACAAGGAAACAAACAAAAGCACGAAGCGAGATGAATCTAGAAACAGCGCGAGCGAAGAAGACAACAGATCTAGAAGGAGAGAAAAATATGAGAAAATCCCAAACGAACCTATAAAACGCAAACGACGGCACGACAGTAGCTCTTCAAATGATGGGCGGCGAAGATCAAGAGAAAGGGAAGATGTTGTGAATCGCCACAGACGAAGAAGACACGATAGTGATTGATGCTTCAAGGACTGTCATAATCGGTTGGTCTGGGACCAGCTGCATAAGAAAATTTAGAAAATCGGCCCGCGCTATTCACCACTATTCACAGTAACGGAAAAGATGGCGGATACATTTCAACCTCAATAACAATGTTTCCTGGCGAAAACAGACCTTACCGTTTTTCTACCTCAGATATTCACTTTTTTATGCTTTTTAGGTTTAAGATCTTACTTGTTATAGGGAGTGTGAGAAAAATGAAATTCAAATTCCTAAAGGAAATATACAATTTTAATCTCATGGGGGAATCTCATGATAAACTGCCAAACATAAAAACGAGGCCATTGGGTCGAAAGATCCGTAAAAAATGTATACAATTTTACGTCATTACAATCGTTGCTTGTAATCTTTGCATTTATTCTTCATTCTGTATAGTAAAATGTAGATGTAAATAAGAAGTTAAATAATGACATAATAACGATTAAAATCGTTTCCGAACGAACGTCTTAATTAGCAAGTGACGCAATAATGAGTCTGCGCATCGTGACGTCAGCGTCAAAAATGCATCGTTGCAATTAATTGTCAAAGAATGAACGAACCCGTTTGATCAAATCGAGTCACATCCATGAGCTTATTACCATCTTACCTGAGATCTTGGATAGAAACTGAAACAGCTTGTAAAGACGAACCACGTGCCTTGCGAGTGACGATCGATCAAGACTATGATTGGGTGCTGGTGGATTATCAGAAGGATGCAAGCGTCGGGGAAAATCAGCCGGACGATCTGCTTCAAGACTACATCGTGATCGAAGGACAGGAAAAAATCCAGAAGAAAGACGAAGCGTGGTTTGATGTTGGTCAAAAGACAAGCAGGTGTTCGAGAAAGTCCAAAAGGCGTGCACGGAAGAGGGCAAGAAGCAGTGCAGATGGGTAAGACTTTCCTAATGTTAAAGCCCTCTTTACTCGAGCAAATTTTCTTTGACACGTTGGGTATATTTTTTGTCCAAATGCACTTGCCGTAATTCTTCGTTCACACATGAAAAATTTGTTTGTTACATGGTATATTTGTCAAAAAATAATTTCACATGTGAACCGGGTTTATTCTATAAAAACAAAATGTCGTGAGACTTTAACATAAAAAATTTCCCGTCTAATATGCGTTAAATATCCGCGTAATGAAATCCGCCATCGTTTCTGTAGATCATAACATTTACAGTTCAAGTCACATGTAGCAATAGTCACACTAGCTCCAGGATTTTCCGCCATATATATATATACACCATTGTCTCCCATTCAGCCTTGTATCTTTTACTGGCGGCTGCCCCCCCCCCCCTTGCCTTTTGCCAGGAGGAGCAAGGGGGGCAAAGAGTGCCACAAACGAACATCAATTATAACACAATCGTCTGGTAAAAATCTAAGACACAGAAATTCTCTTGGAATGAGAAACACGAGTTCAACTGACGATGTTTTGCAAACATTCTTCATTATGTGCTGCTACAGGAGTGCCCTTTCACCAAAATGTGCCTCCCTTTGCCCTCGCATCGTTCCAGCGTCCCTGCACATATAAGTGTCATGCAGGCCTTAATTAGTGCTGGAATTAAACTTTGGATCTGATGGCGGATGCATATAATTATGTATCTCTGAAACTTGAAAAGTTTATTGTATTTTTGGATACAGGCATTCCCCTTATCTTGGCATCCCTTTTAAGTTTACGAAGTTTCCTAAAAAGCAGATTGGACCAAGATGGACCGGTGACGTTTCAATGGTGAAAATAGATGCTTCCAAGGATCGTACACGTTTGCCAATCATCCAGTTCCCATTCGAACAGTACGACATGCAGCAAAGTACTGTTCCTTTCGACGGGAAAAATCACGTGGGAGTCCCAGAGATGATACGTGTTTTCCAGGATTTGGCGAAGAAGACCTCGACCGCCATCATCTATTGTGATTTTGCACAGTTGAATGCCCCCAACGTGTGCATAACGCGTGACGCAGTTTGTCTGAAAAATTCTCATGAAGCATCGCAGAATTATCGTGCGATGAACGCAAGTGACCAATACATGTTCTCTGATATGAAACGTGACCAATTCATGCATCCTGGAAAATTGACACGTGAGAAATACATGGTTGCCGATTGCTTGACATCTGAGAAACCTGTGGAGAAAAGCACGTGCCTTGACGTTGTGGCCCATGACCAATGCATATGTTCGAATATCTTGACACGTGAACAACAAATGTTTCCTCAAATGATCCCCTCAGACCTGAACAACCAGCTCGTGCTTCCTTACGGAGAAGCTGCTGAGAAAAAGGTTGAAGGAATTCTCGAAGCCGGCTGCGTTGATATATCAAAATCCAAAATCTTTTGTCTGGCCACGTCTGAAACATTGTACTCAAAATTTTACACAACAAAGAAAAGAATGGAAGATCTTGTGAAATCTCTCCTCTTGCTACATCTCGTGGTTAGCAAAAAGCTTCAATCATGGAAGGACGCAGCGATTTCAAATGTTTCCAGGCTATCTTTTGGGTACGTAATCCCTGCCCAGTGTTCCGTCCCTCACTTTGATGTCACCAAACCGTTTCCAGAGAAGTCTTACTGTCACACAAATGCAGGGCAAGTGACTGGCAAGCAATTGCGTCGACAAAACCGCGTGGCAATGAGAAATAACGTGGTGAATAGTAACAGACAACGAGGAATGAAATGCGGTCGATTTCAAAATAATGTCGGACACCATGATTCATGGCATTGATGGGTCATTGGGCCTTGAAGGAAATACAAGATGAGGAAAAGATGTGCATGCAGTTATCTTCACAAGAGAACACTGGAGAAGTTTGAACATTTTTGAAAGAAGCCCAAAAGAAGAATGAACAAAAAATGACGATTTATGTTTTAAAAACTGTGCAATAAAACCCCATAAATATACTAATATGTCGTAACCGTTTCCGGTCAAACTTGACTTTCAGCCAAGCGAGTATTGATTACGTGCAGTTCTTCTTGTTCCCTGCAAAGAGCCTGAGAAATTTCCATTTCATGCAAGCTTCAGATTGTGGTTTCAGCTGCAGACTATGTAAGAAATAATTCATTTATTACATTTCATTATGGCAGGGAGTGAGCGTGTTACATCTCGGTATGAACGCAGAACACTCGCTGTAATGCACATACCTAAAGCGAAAGCAAAGACAGCTCTAAATAAAGACAGCTGCCAGCTGGGGCCACTTATTCTCATTCTTGTTTTTTTTTATCGTGTCACAACTCGAATCAAAATTAATTAAAATAATTGGTTAGTTCGGGGGTTATCAATGGGCTGTCAGGATATCGCCCACCAAAGAACAAATGTTTTATGCGCTATTATGTTCTGCCTCGATGTTTCGATTTCAATTTCAATTCGATATCAATGAATATAATTTTAGCAGGATCGGAACACCATATAGTACTCTCACATGCGCTGTGTATATGGACTATATGACCTTGCTCAATTGCAACTTGAAGGTTGTCTTTGGACCGCTTCTATTTTAATTTCATCAAATATCTACGTTATCACCGCTTTGTCTTCCTATTTTTAGACTTGACCTATGCCTTGTTTTACGCAATTACGGTAGTAACCCCGTAAAGTCGCGCCACTGTGGTCGCGCTTGGTGACTTTATAGGGAAGTGTTTCCGCTTGATTTTTTTTTAGCTGTGTCTACTTTTTGACGAATGTAAAAATAGAGTTTCATTTCTTATTTCTGTTGAAGCATTCTAATTATTGATATCGAATCACACAGAGCGTCTAAAGACTAATTTGACGTTGACGGTTCATCGACTGAACCATGTTGAAATTAGAAAGTTGCGTAAAATAATTCCGTGACGTCATGTGTCGAGGAGCCTTGCGAAACAGGATGGGCCACCCCGCATGTTTTTATTGCAGTCATTTTGCAAAGTGACGCGCCGTGTGACGCTGTTTTACGTGGAAAGAACGATCCTAAACGAATGACCCAACAACTCTGTGAAAAGAACAGAAAATAAGGTGACGTAGAACTGTGACGTAGAATGAAAATTTTACTCTCCAACTTGGTTTTCAATTCTCACAAAGTATTTGAAACGATCACAATATGGCTCAAATAAAATCTTGCCATGAATACCTTCGATCAACCCGTACATGCCAATGCAATTCGCTCGATTTTTATCCGTCAATCTTGTGTTCTTTCCTCTCGTCTAGGCAACGCGAACGGCTAGGAATATATTTGTGTGTGAAAAGAACGATTAACAATCGAGATAGTAATCGATCGAAGCCTGTATTGCTGGTAAACAACTAGGATTTGCGCCAGAAACATGGATCAAATCGAGCAAGATCATACGGCGAATGGAAACGTTTCGGATACAGAAGGCTCTCAGACGAATGTTAGCCAAGAGCAATTCACAGCCGTGCAAGATACAAGTCAAGGAAACACTAGTTTAATACAAGCAACTGTCGTACAATCCCCCCAACAGTTTTCACAAACAGCCGTATCTGTAATTCAACCTGCTCAAGCCTCAGTCATTCAAACTGCTACTTCATCAGCCCAGCAAATCCAACAACTACCACAAGCGATACAATTCCAAGGTGTCATCGATCAAGACGACGATTTAGATGAAGAAGGGAAAAAACGCCGCGATATTTTGTCGAGAAGACCTTCGTACAGGTAAAATTCTTTAAGGAGCAAGATCTAAATCTATTTTCGAGTCCAAAGTTGTTTATTATCAAGTATTTCTTTCTAAATCGTTTTGTACGATCTTTCCCATTCGGATGTTTTTGTGTGACGCATGCAATGACGCAATATGAATGCTTGTTCGCTTGATTTCAGTCATCAGTTGAAGATATTTGCGTGGCTATCGTTCTTAAGTTTTGATAAACAAGTGCTGATATCGTTTGAAGCAACTTACTTGATACATGCTTCTCAGCACGCATGGTTTACCAAAAAACAAGGCGAGAAAACGCGATGCCTGTTGCCTATCAAAGACCAAACTGTTTTCCAAGAAGGTTTGTTTGTTTACTGTGATTCCTTTTTGGAATTTTAATAACGATTTGCGCTGTAATAATTAATAAGTGTTTTTTTACAATACCTTCATATCCTGGTGTATTTGACACTGACAGTTTATTGGTAAATAAAGATTGTTTTTCCATGTGATTGCTGGCAAACAATCCAGCACTTAGAAGAACAATTTTTTTGACAGTTTGAATTCACCTCTCAACTTCATATAATGTAATTTCGGCTTCAATTTATTGCAGAAATTAATCTTTGAATAGAGTAAATTTGCTCAATTTTCAAAACTGAGGTAGAAATTTCATCTTGCTTTAGCCACCTGGCAGAAATCTCTACTGCCTCATTCTGAGGCTGTATTGTATGTAATGTAATTGTTTCTCTCAAGTGCTTTAATATTAGAACTATATTTATGTGTTGCAACATATTTTCATGCTACCTGATAACCACATGTGAAATTCAACTTGATTATCATACAGCACTGAATTCAATGTAAAAAGCACAAGGTTGGAAATGTTGCTTCTCATCATAATTTGTCTAATGTGCCACATTTTTTATTAATAAGCCAGAATATTTGGGTTCATCGGGATTTGAGGGCTAACAGTTAATAGTTACATATCAACAAGCTTGTCAATAGAATTTAGATCCTGGCATTTCGCCATTTTGTAATGTGTATGTAATATATTAGTTTAAAAAAGTCCTGATGAAGCTCTTTTCATGAAGCTGGTATGAACTTATATGACTAACTTTATTTCATGAATTAGAAAATGACTTTGTATCAAGGGTTTCAGTTGGCAGCATTCTCCTGTATGATGATGTTTTTCATTTTTTTTTTAAAACTAAATCAAATCCACAAAGAATGTTTATTTACAATCATAACATCAAAAGAAAAATCATAAGATCAATTTGAAAGTATTTATGTACTGAAAGTGTTTATTTGACTCATTTGAGGTATATTTTACAGAAAAATATATGATGATCTTTCTGATGGATCGATAAAAGTTGAGGATGAAAATGGTCATGTCATGGCAAGAGTAGCAACTATTCCTGCCAATGCGATCAATGATCAAACATCGACACAAACAGTCACAATACCCCAAGGAATCCAGATTACAACACAAGGTGGTGCTTTTTCTGGTGCATCGCTTCAAACTGTCCCAATTTCTGGACAATCTGCAACCATTGTCCAGTATCCTGCTGGTCAAAATGGTCAAGAAGGACAGTTTATTTATGCTGCTGCCCCAGGAGACGTTGAGGTGAGTAATAAGTTAAATTAACTTAAATATGCATAAGACACTGCTGTTGGTACAATACGGAAGAACCAACAAATATAGGATGAAACATGCTTGAATAATTACATCTCATCTTGTGTTTCTTATAACTCATTTCTTGAGTTTGCAAGATATCTTTGTTTGTTGGCATGTCTTATCAGATGCAGATGTGGAAAAAGTACTTCTGGGAACATTTTGTATTTGTGTTTTGCATTTTGCAAATTTTAAAATAACTCTATTAAACTAATCAACGTAACAACCCAGCCTGCTTTATGTATTATAATGAAAAGGCTTTTAAATATTTGACAGAAATTAATTTCCCAGGTTGCCAGGAAAAAAAACAAATTCCCACATTTACGCTTTTGCGAAGCTGACAACTAAACGTTTGTCAAATTTTCTGAAACATTGTCTCCGTGAAAACGACTCAAAATCCTTCGAATCAGATTTCACAGTAAGGCCAAAATGATTTTCACTGAATGACTTTCACAGTGTTTTTAGTGTAGATTAATATGGATATGTCAATTTGTCAAAGGCAACCACAAATCTGAGTTGACTGTCTGGATCGTATCCCCTTATAGCTTCCGGTCAGGGTCTCGAGATTGTTTACTTTTTGATGCAAGCTGTAGCCTGTACATTAATGTACTGTCTAAGCCCCACAAGAATGTTGTGAAAAATATATGTTAGGAATCGTATAAACATAGTACCCTATCTTTAAGATGAAACTTAAGTTGAACGTTCTCTTTATTCTCGAACATCAATATTTCAGAGATTTCTCGTGTGTTTCGATATTTTTCAACGCGTTGACTAAGTAAAACTAAAGGTACATTTAACCTTCCTCGAAGCTCCGGCAAACTGGACAATTTTCTCCCCGGGAACTCGGAACAATTCTTTAATGTACTAAAAACCAATTTTTAAAGATTACCATGCGAATCAAATTTTTGTTTCCTGAGCATTGCTTCTAAAAACATATATCCGCTGTTATAGAAATTTTGGAAATGTTTCCGCGCAAAAAAAGTTCCCCATAAATAGATACAGAACTTGAAAGAAGAATTTGTGATTGCACTTCAACGTCATTATTTCAGATTGTATGTCTGGTCTATATTGTATTGTATGTCTGGTCACAGTATAGTTTTGTGGTGTAAATTGCACTATTATTTACTTTTGAAAAGAATTAACGAAAAAAGGTTTGGCGAGCCTGGAGATCCACCCAAAGGCACTTAAGTATTGAATGAAGGATTGGCTTCCTTTTATGCCATGATGATATGTTTTGTTTTATCCCTATTAAAGTAGCGTCATTACCAAATATCAAACTACCAAAAAGTTTATAAAAACAACCCAGCTGACGATTATTATTTATAAAGCCAATTGAAAAGAAATTAAATTAAAGAATAAATTTATGTTTAAATTTACTTTTTATCACAACGTCTTAATAAGAAAGTATCAAAGTTAACTCGTGTAAAAATTTGAACATTTTGTCCATTGAGTCGAGAAACTCGTAGATTTAAGTAAATTCATCGCAAAATGCAGTCCACAAATCACAATTAAATCACGTTTTCATTTCAAGAACAAATTAAAAATGCTCATTAGGCATTAATATATTTTTGCATATCTGTGACCCCGCGTCTTTCATCATGGATTCGAAAAAAATCTTCGCATACGTATATACCGATTACCGTCTCACAAAATGATGTTCTGCAGACTACAATATATTGAAACAGGCAATTTTATTAAGTGCATATTCAAAACCATCTCTCAGTCTAGAATTCTTCTCATAGATGAAGTGCGTGCCAAGCCTTCGTTTTTCTCTAAAGACATGTTTTCAGAATGTCTGTGTTATTATAAATAATTAAGAGCATTTGTCTATAGAGGTGCGTCATAAAAAATCAACAAGAAAACATTAGAATTTGCTCGAAGCCTCGAACAGCATGTATAACTGACTTTCGAGAAGTGGCTTGGCGTTTTTAACCGCGTATTTTGTACGATAAACTATAATTTCGCATCTTCTAAGACTGAAGTCGCGGTTTTTAATAATAAGAATAATAAATTAATGCTCCTTTTCATTATGCTGTTGAAATGAATTTTAATATATTGTTTATAAACATGTAAAACCTGATATTTTTGTTGTTATACGTGTGTGAAGTATAGAAGTCATGGCATGCAGTATCAACTATAAGGCTAAATAAAAATAAAAAGCAATGTCCCGCAGTGATCATTGCAAGATAAATCCTGCGTAGCCAGTCTGACACTTCAGTTCCGCTATATGCTAATATTTAACGTCCATTGTCTGTTCAACGATCAATTTATGAAGAAATGAATAACGATAACTTAAAAATTTGCACAGCAGGACCAAGTCGTCAGACTGACCACGTCACTACTCACTAATTGCTGAAAATAAAATATAGTATTTGGCTACGCGTCTTGTAAGAAGTTGAGCTGAATTTGTGAAATAAGAAGAGACCGGAATTACTGCAGCTAATTGCTGCTTCGTGTTAATGTGCCTTGGACCTTATATATTCTAACATGGTGTGACCACAAGCTATTAATATGTGCTCTTACCAAATATTGCTGTAAATAAATACTTTCAGATTCTCGAGGGTTCGGCCCAGGCTTTATTCACACGACGCATTCGGAATTTTCGTGTAACGATATGCAGAAATTTCAAAAGATTGGAAAATATTCTGAATATTTGGCACAAAACAGCTTTTAATGACAGGATGTATTTTGCAAAGCATTGATATATAAGATAACTATGTTCTGGAGTCATTTCGCTGATACATAATCTCATCCCTGGCATATTTACTATTATTTACTACACAATCAACGTAATATAATAGGCAACACTTCTGAAACTACGTCAGCAACGTGTTTTATAGCACGTTTGCTACCTATATACAGATAATCTGTTCACAGTATGTGATCTACGCTTTTTCTCGAGTCTGGGTGATACTTCGAGTTGCAATGATGGTAATATTTATGCATTGTATACGTATACATAATTTGTATTGCTTGTTATTGTATCCTTTCTTTGCTGGAAAAAAAACGGAGGTTTCAAGTTCCAAACAATAGGAGTGACGCTGTAATTTTATATTAATTGTATTTGCTTGCTTCTACTTTGCAGGGTGTCAATAATGGTGCAACAGTCTATGCCATCCCGGCGAGCCAAGGGTACGCCGTACGTGGACAGTTATCTCCCGCTAATGCTGTTGTACTCAGTACTGGATCGGCTCTACAGTCACCGTCTATTGGCGGCGAGGATGCTACTAGAAAACGCGAAATGAGACTCCTTAAGAATAGGTTAGTTGAAGTTGTTTAAATTACGAATTCATCCCGTGACAGATATCGCAGTCTTCAGAATGACGTTCCTAATAAACAAAGGGATCTCCAAACGTTTTCTCACTTCATCCAAAATACCTTCATCTAAAATGACTGTGTTGATGACTAACATTTTGTAGCGGAACTATAAAAGGAAATTTCGATACGGGGGGGGGAGGGATAGAAGAGTGTCAATTCGTCTTGTAAGGATACCTTTCATTTCAGAGACGACATATTTCTTATTATTTACGTTACCAGAGGAAAAAGTACGATATTAGATTTTTTCATGCGTTTGTTTTGTAGCAGCTTTAGATAGTTGCTGATAAAATTGTAGCAATATTGTTTTGTCAAAGCCAGTGGTCAAAGCCATAAGGACTTTTTCGTCGTGCAAATTTCTTATATGGGCAACTAATTTTATTAACTTGACATGCAATTTACTGACGTAAAAACCCGTGGTATAGAACTTGGGATCTGTCCAGTTCAGTACACTGAATATATGCGTCATGTCTTCTGCTTACATGATATAGGGAGGCAGCGAAAGAGTGTCGAAGGAAGAAAAAGGAATACGTGAAGTGTTTGGAGAACAGAGTCGCTGTGTTGGAGAACCAAAATAAAACATTGATTGAGGAACTGAAGGCTTTAAAGGATCTTTATTGTCATAAAGCAGATTGATTTTATTAGATTCCAGAGTACATGTAACGCTAACAAACGAAAAAGTATATTCTTGTAAATAGTGAAATGTAATTTATAAAGACAATTCTTAGCTCAAGTGCATGCCCTATGAATAAGTCATTCACCCCTATTCGCCAGATAAGAATGTTTTTTCATGTCGATAATTTTTAACCATACAATTTACAAATCTTATACAGAGAGTGAATAGTGTACTGAATGAATGGTTCTTTTAAATATAGTGTAGAGAATAAAAAATATTGTGGATGTCTGTTAATTTTGTTACGGTAACTTGAACCAGTTCAGTGGAAGTGGAAGGTCGACCGGTATTCCTCTTCAATGAATGATGATGGCCTTGTAAAGTTTTTAAGAGATTTTAATGCCAAAGTCCGATTCAGCTTGAGGACGGATCAAAGACGACGTGAAAACGGCGAATAACTGGGGCGATGCCGTCTATTTATGGGCGTGACAGTTAAGGGGGGGGGGGGCGCCAGTCAGCTGCACTGTTGTGTTGTGTAACTTGTGTTGTAATCGAAGGGAAAATATGGTTTTGCAAGTGGAAACGCAGAATTGTTGACCAGTGATGGCGACTGTCACAGTTAGGTTGGTCCGTTCCTTTGAGTATAGAAATATGAAGGCAATTGTCCTGCGGGACGTCGATTTGGATATATCCATTGAAGAGTTCAAAGTTTTAATCACTGCAGGTGTGGTAAAATACTTTTTGAGATACAATTGTCCAAGATATGAATATACCAGTTCATAGGTGTACATGGATTTTCCCTGGCCCTGGCATCTGTGGCTGACTGCTCAGCAACACTATTTTTAAAGAACAGGGCAGTTAAATGCACTAAAATTGATTGTCTATAACAGATTTTTAACATAATGCACTATTGGCATGGCATTCTATAATTGTACCATTCACATTCAAGGAAAAGGATTTAGACCTCTCCCCCCCCCCTACAATCAGTACAGTTTTCTAATTAGGGTTCACAAACATTTTGCAGGGCAGCCTTGTTGGGGCGGAGTGCAGCACACTATATAGTGCATTAGATGGTAGATACCATATAGTATATGGCATGCGTTGGTTGGGTCTACTTTGAAAATTGTACTGCATACCTTGGGCGCACTGAGACTATGTACCTAATTTCATCTTGAGTGCAGAATTGCCCGAGTCTACAGTCTGTATGTGAGATTGATTTCCTAACTAAAGCAAGCTTTATCTATAGTTCAGTTTTCTATAGTTCATTGATAGCCATCCTGCATTGAATGGCAAAAATATGAAGCCTTGTACAAGGAATATAAACGTGTTGTATTATAGAAGGCCACCTCTATTTTAATCCTAACAACTAATAGAGAAATATGCTTTATATAAGTGACTATATATTTTTTAATTTCATTGTATTGCACTTCTACGGTAATTTAACTTCTGTTCTTTTCTCGTAGAGATCAAGAAAAGCTCAATTTTGCCACCACCGTTTAAAACATTTGCCTATGGTACGTAATGTTGTTTATCACAGTTAATATTAGACTTTGACTGATCAAAATGTCTTTCTGCCAATTACATCTTAAACCTTACTGTTTCCAATTTGCAACTTAGGATTGATCATGTTGAATAGAATGCATATCTATTTCACATTCTTTCCTCTCAAATGCCTTGCAATATCTATGTATAGACGAAAAAAATAGTTTTTTATTTTAAACACTGTATGCAAACACTACACTCTCTACACATGCTTGGTCATGATGCTTTATTACCTACACTTTTGTTAAAAAGGTACAACATCAAAGTCAAGTGAATTTACCAAATATTCAACACATAATAGATTATTTCTGAATATTAAAGGCATTCATGCCAGTGGCATAGCCAGCATGATAATTGGGCAGGCCTTATTTATATATTAGTGATAGATAGATTACTTTCTTTTCAAATCAAAATCAAACCAAAGATCTAGAGTCTTAGAATTTGAACTGTTTAGGTGCATTCAGGGGTGCTGGAAGCATTTTAGGGCAGTTAGGGCAGAGTTTTAGGAAAGGGCACATTCATTTTATCATAGCAAATGCACAAATGCGTCATGATTAATTGATGAATGTATTCAGATTATAGACACTATACAGATTATATACCCCAGGCACACTAGATGCAGATTATATACACCAGGCACACTCTACAGGCTATATACACCAGGCACGCTATACAGGCTATATACCCCAGGCACACTATAGAGATAATATACACCACGCACACTATACAGGCTGTATACACCAGGCACACTATACAGATAATATACACCATGCACACTATACAGGCTGTATACAATATCATACTGTATACAGCATTTACATACCGGCAGGCATACATAATATACTATGCATGCATTAGCCTGTGTAGTCTATAGTATCAACAGCCTGAATAGAAAAACTGGGTGATTCAGGAGATTGCCATCAGACACTTATTTTAATTAATATAGATACACTGAAAATAGAGTACAAAGCACATGGGTCAAAGGTATTTATCTAACCCGCGAGTCAATTCAATTTTTAAATTCTGGGTCAACCTTCTTTCTGGATATTTGAAAGCATATACCACAAGCTCAAGGTTGTCTTTCAGAACTTTAAGCGCGCAAAGGATGGTGGGCTTTTTACTTTTTTCTATAAATCCCCGAACTGAAAAAATGGCCTTTAAATTTGCAGCGAGTATGCTTTTTTGACATACTGGATATCCAGTTTTTACAATAAGTCATGGCCGTGTTCTTCATTGCAGACCAGTGATCCTTTAATAAATACTACAGATGATGATAAGCTAATGCTGAATCCAGAAAAATCACTAAGAAAAAACGGCATTGGTAAGCGTCGACTATACAATAGCTATATAGCTATATACTTAAAGTCTTAATTCTGAAATTCAGCGTTTGTCAAAATAAATTGCTGCAGGGCAATTTTAAATTCGGTACTTAAAACGATGCGATTATATTTATTCAAATACAAAGAATATTATAAAACTCGAGTCTATCAATGCAATTATCTTTAATTCAAATGTTAATATTGGGCGCTAATTGCAAATTATGACGTATGAAAAAGCAGCCATAATATTGGATTACTACGAATTCCTAAAACTTTGAAAATCATTAGCGAAACAAATTCGCCTCAGAACTACAATCTCAGCTAGTTAATAACTATATTCTTTACGGTACAGATTTCTCTGTGCAATGTATTTTATCAGTATAATGCCTCGTACCATGTACTTATGACGGAAGACTTTCAATGGATGGAACTGGACGAAGATATAGATCGTTTTACAAGAATGACATAAAAATAATTATCGAAACGTCATTTTATCGGTTTGATTCTAATTTAGACTAAATTGTTTCGCAGAGCACGAAACAGAAATTTCATACTTTAAGAAAGAAGATTACCTGAAGTATAAAGCCAACAAGGAAATCAAGTGGTGACCAAATCATTCGGTATAGTTGTAAATTATTGTACTCACTTTAGACATGAATTCATTTTAGACATTTTGAACAAACATGTCTGACTATACAATACGAAATATGTAGCTGTAACATAGTTTCAGTGCAGGTGTGCAGCAATTTTTTATTCTAATTGTTGCTGTCCGCGAAAAATTAAATCTTTTATGCAGTCCTGAATGCTGCTATCCAATGACCAAAGCCTGCGGACTTATATAAAGATATATGAAAATTGCTGTTTGTTAAAGCATCCAAGAGAAAAGAGTTCTCGCTATTAAAAATCATAGAATCCAACGAGGTTACCTCTGATAAATTTCTGACAAAATTCGAAAGTGATACTGATAAAATAGTGCTTTTATCAAAAGAAACATGGTCTTCCAAATATTTATTATCGGTAGAAACATACAAAACAAAAAGGTACTTAGTATATATCAGTTATCACAATTTACAACGTTTATTTATAGAACTAAGCAGTCTGTATAGTAGAAACTAGAAAGTGGTATTTACAAATATCCACCAAACCACCAGTTTGTAGTAGAAAGAGGACCAGCACTGCAACGAAATTTACTGTTGATGACTCCTTGGACATAATGGCCAAAATTGTTCTCACTTGAGGTGGAACCTTGTTGAGGACGTAACTGGCAGCCGTCTGTCCAATTACTGTCGATGTGAGGATGATATCGACTGTTTTCCTGCCACCATCTTGAAGTACATTGAGCGCATTGATGACCACGGATATTTACATATTCAACCTTCTTGCAGATGCCATAGCCCTGAAATGTCATGATGTCAAAATCCGCAAACTTCGCTCTGACATAATCGGTGTAGTCGACTTTGTGGGTGGGAAAACTGCAGGTTGCTCGCCAGTGAGTAGATTGAGACTTCAGATGAGTCATTTGGGAGAGGCTCATACGGTAGAGATTCCAATTAGGCGAGTTCTCGTTCACAGGAGCGTCTTCAAGTAATGATTTCGTGGCGAATTGTTGCAAGTGTCTGTTCTTCAAGGTGTAAGATAACACCAAAGTCCAGGCTGAGCCAACTTCCGAAGTCATGTCGCAATAAACTGCTATAAAGTCGCGACGCTTGAAGTCATATATGGTGTAATACCCATTGGATTTTATACTTCTCTTTAGGTAGTCCAGACAGCTTCGAGGAGTGATTTCTAACTATAAGTGAAAATGTCACATTGAATGATTAAAAAACATCTTTAAAAACGACTTACCTAATGGAATATACCATCATACTATTTTTGAAAAAAATTATGCAAATGCAGCCAGCATGCATGGATATAGAGTTCTGTTGACCTATATAGACTTGTATGGAGTTTTCAGCTTAGCCCACATGCTCAGTACCTTTTGCGTTACGTTAATTTCGCATTACCAGCACATGACCATGCAGTTAACAAACCCTGCCTCTAGTGCTAAATATGAGTAATACATTGCTCAGAAAATTAATATATGAGATAACGGATCTGCATAAAGTATACATCCAACCTTTGTGGTTACTGCTTTCGACTCCACTTTGATGCCAAGAAGAAAAAGGCCGAAAAATAGAAACACCATTGTTGAAATCATTTTCCACCCGTCGCTAACTTCATTACAATGTGTTAAACTGCACGACAAGCGTTATCTGGTTTAATATAATAAGTATCCATGCAAGAGTGTGGGTGGAACTGGCAGCCTGTCCTCGCACCACTCTATAATCGAGGGAGGGGGGAGTAGGTGGTGAGTTTTGTAGTATCAGCAGACAAGCCATGAGCCATCGCAGTGTTCAACGTCACTGTACCTCGTGCTAATAAATCAAGTGTATAGTGTAAACGGAGCTTAAATGGCATTCTACTTATAAAAGCCTAAAATTTTGAAAACCCCTCTTTTGTCTATAGGTTATATTTGTCTGGGGTATAAAATTCTTCTGAGCGGTCCACTGGGCACTGACAACAATTTGTAACTGACACTATGTCTAGGGTGGGCCGTGGTAGGGTATGCTCTCACTTGGAAGGAAGCGGACGTGCGTGAATGAATGAAATCTCGACATACATGCAGCACAAGTGTTGTGCTTAATATTGCCATGTGCGATTTCCCCCTACTTTATGCAAATTAATGGCTCCATGGTTTTATCAGTTGAGTTAATTTGAGTTACGAGTTTGTTATATACTTCAATTTCGCATTGGCATAGCTGAGCAAACACAATTTAATGTTTCGGGTTGCCGGTTCAGATATATTTAATTAACGAAACATTTTGGATTGATATACCTACGCCACACAATGTATAAAAACATATAAAGCGACATTTCTAAGTGGCAATGTATGCTATATAAATATAAATTATAACAAATTCAACGTGGAAACGATGTTTTTTTAATGCTTGTTTCAACATTACACTCTGATTTTCTGTCTTTTGTATTTGTTTGTCGTGCTCTTTCGAATGCAAGTTGGACTCATCGGAATTACGTCAAAACGTCGCATTTCATCGACGACAAGATTAAGCTCGGCTGTTTTTTTTCGAAAGATGTTCTTATTTTCATGCAATATAACATTCCTCTCGCGACCTCGATAATCCCTGATATTACAAATATGCTTACTCCTAGCATAGTTTATTGCGTTTCATTCCACCTTTTACAGTAACTATCTCAATATACATATGACCACAAAAAGCTCGATTAATTCAGCTGCAAACAACTATAACTACGCGTAAACAGCATATTATAATATTGACCCGTCGTTTTGCGCGGCTTGTCTAAAGTGTGTTGTGCCAAGTATAAATGAAGTATTGACGTGTTATCTCAGCATATGCATTAGGAACATTTCCGGACATGCTATATTTCCCCTAGCATATAATTGTATTTTGCCCTCAAAAAAAGGCTCTTTGACTTTGTAGCTTTGCACCTATTCAAAGTCAAAAACTTCGCTGAATTAGCCTGTATGGGACTTTATGTATGGCTTGAAAGCATTTAGAGATTGAAACTGCACTGACAGTTATTTGTCAAAACGTCAAGAATTTTTTCCGTATTCAGACTGTTGCTGATCCCAATCAATATAATAGATGTTTGTCCTGTATATATATTGTCTAGGACAAACGGCGAATCCGGCATGAGTTGTATCGATGAAAAACTATATAGCTATAGGTAACATTACTAACCTAGCTTATATATTTTTAGAAAACGTGTTTTCCTGTCCCACGTGTTTAATTTTCAGCAATATATGCGAAAAATAACGTCAACAATTAAATTTATCTGTGTTAAGCTTTAGATGTAGCTATAACTATAAGGGCATGGTGATGCATATTGCAGTGGCCATGCATGTATCGCTATATACTTATAATTTTCGCCAAAACGAGGAATCGCAGCCAAATATTAATCGAGCACTCTATACTTGTTTTTTCCAAGACCAGACTTGTTTCCTCTTTGACTAGTTTCCTCTTTGACTTTGGATAGTATTTTATCTAATGAATTCTATTATATTAGGAAGCAACAAGCACATATACTTGAAACGTCAACAACTAACTCGGTCTATCCGCATTTAGCTTCAGCTAGAGTCCCGGATCTACAGTAAAGTAGTGAATATTGGCCTCGTATTGCAGCTTTTCGCTGAAGTGAAGAACCTCTGCCAAGTATTGTTGATTGTTATTCTTGCATATTTTTAATGGCATATTTTTTTCAAACAGTATTTCCCCCCTTTGAACGTGCTTAACTGAATACCGTCATTTGCAATTGAATTATTTTGAGAAAGGGTACCTATGATTTATAAATGGATGCACCCATATATTTTAATGATAATAATTTAGCACTAGCTAAATGTGAGTATATACTGAATAACCATTATTAACTGATATTTCTACCCAAGTAACTGTGCATGAAACGAATGGAAACATCTACTTTCATAGTTTCAAGCATGCTGAGATATTATCAACCGTATTCAAAAAACCCTCTCTCACTTGCACTCATTCAGGGTGACATAGAAATAGTGTAATCATTTATCAATAAGGTATAGTCCTTTCTTAATCAATGGTAAAATTTACTTGCTCAACAGTTTTTTTACTGATAGCTTTATGATAAACTACTATGTTTCAACCATGCTTTAATTGGCATACGACGTTTTAAATCTAGTCTCAATCGTACTCAACATCAACATGTTTTTTCCTCGAAAGTCTGTTTCATTGCTACCATAACAATTTAATTGAATATCCGGATTGCAGCTTTTCGCTGAAGTGAAGAACCTCTGCCAAGTATTGTTGATTGTTATTCTTGCATATTTTTTTATGGCATATTTTTTTTAAACAGTATTTCCCCCCTTTGAACGTGCTTAACTGAATACCGTCATTTGCAATTGAATTATTTTGAGAAAGGGTACCTATGATTTATAAATGGATGCACCCATATATTTTATGATAATAATTTAGCACTAGCTAAATGTGAGTGTATACTGAATAACCTTTATTAACTGATATTTCTACCCAAGTAACTGTGCATGAAACGAATGGAAACATCTACTTTTATAGTTTCAAGCATGCTGAGATATTATCATCCGTATTCAAAAAACCCTCTCTCACTTGCACTCATTCCGGGTGACATAGAAATAGTGTTATCATTTATCAATAAGGTATAGTCCTTTCTTAATCAATGGTAAAATTTACTTGCTCAACAGTTTTTTTTACTGATAGCTTTATGATAAACTACTATGTTTCAACCATGCTTTAATTGGCATGCGACGTTTCAAATCTAGTCTCAATCGTACTCAACATCAACATGTTTTTTCCTCGAAAGTCTGTTTCATTGCTACCATAACAATTTAATTGAATATCCGGCCGCCGCATCAGGCTTCAGAGCTTCAGCTTAAGCCGCACGTGCACTTGTTCCTTGTTGGCGCTTGGTTCAGTCGTGTGTCTTATCACGACGCAGCCTGCACGAGACAACTGTATACCACTGCCTCTACCATGCATTCGCTGACCTATTGTGCTCCTGATTGGTTAATCCGATAGATTTACGTCATTTAATTGGTTAATGGGAATAATGACGTCTCAAAAGGAACCGCGGCTGTAGTTATACGGCAGCGCATGCCTGCATGCATGGAAATGGTTGGTCGCGTCTTCGGTAATAAAAGCAGGAGAGCTATGCAAGATTTATCATTCAGTCGGTGACATTTGGTACAAGGAATATCTCGAGAAATATTTCAATGGATTCAAAATTCCAGGTATATCATTTATATGCTTTCTTCAATTCTCACTTGCCGGGGCATGTTATTTTTGCTGTTTAACGCTCCGAAATTATGGTGAATTGTTTTATCACGTATATATACATCGACTTTTTATAGCGCCATATGAACGTGCAAGTCTATACGTTCACAACTAGTGCTAGACAGTCAATCGTTACCCGTTCATTAGAGATGGCAAATCTAATTACTCAAGTGCAGGCTAACTCGAGCATGCAATGATTTGATGTACGTTTTTAACGTTAAGATAAGCATAAAAAGTAGTATGTCGGGTGAAGCCGTTTTGATAGCCGTTTTAATCGATACAGTCCACGTATCAAATTGCTCATGCTCTTGCGATGACTTTGATCCGTGAATTCAATTCTTATGCAATGAAACAAAAATAATTTTGATTTATTACCTTGCCTAATTTCCTAATCATGGCTGCTTTCTCTTGTATAGATATTGGTGATTTTATCTCTCTCCTTAGTTTCGCCTTCATACCAAAGTAGGAAAATATCAATGCCATGTAAATCCACTGAATGAAGCACTGTATCTATCACAAACAAACGGCCTGAATTATACATGCATATAAGAAAATTCCGGGAACCCAACTGAAAAATTGCCACATCACGCGAACGCTATATATATAGAAAAACTTTTATGGGATCTTTTAAAGGGAGCTATAGGGCATGAGTTTTTATTGAAATTCATTAATTTGAATTTGGACATTGGGTATAGTTTGTATATCCAGATTATATCCTTTTTTTGTTCAAATTTTTGTCTATATTTAAATTTAATACAATTTTATGTACTATATCTATACAATTTTACATATATGGCGTGCAAATCTAGACAAGAGTTGCAATATTGTAGTCATATAGCATCCTATTCCCATGCAAGCGACGATCAGTCCATTGGGAGATAAACTATAATTTCAACATGTTTTTGACAACAGATCCATCTTGTGGCAGTGGAGCACAATGTACGGACGGACCTTGCTGTAGCAATTGTAAGGTTAGTAGAAAAACTGCATTCTTTTCCGCCGATCAAGTGGTATTCATGCAATAGCTAATTTTATGTATACTGACTTTAGTGCAGATTATTTTGTATATACTGGAAGTGATTATGATATTCTGTACTTTAGTTAGTAAAGTCAGTATATTTTGGGTGTATTGTACCTAAATCGGTGTTTGAGCCTGGGAATTCCATATAACAACATTAATCTAACGATTCATTTGTTAGCTGAGTGTGTACTATTTTGTAACTGCATGCATGGTGAATAACGCTGCCAAATAACTATAACTTTTTAAATCTAGTTTGTTGCTAGAGGAACAGTATGCCGTGCGGCTTTGAACTCGTGTGATGTTCCCGAGTATTGCAATGGTAGAAGCAGTTCGGTATGTGCATGCATGCAATATTAAATTTACTATTTATGAAACTTGAATAAAGTGTTACTACGTTGGTTGCACATGCATCTCAGGACTCAGATATCTCCAATTCAAGCATATAGAGTATTATATATAATTCATGCATGAATTTCCAAGCATACAATATTAGTCCAATATGATTTTTGCTTGATTTTGAACTGAATCGTGTTTTAGTGCCCTGATAATCTGGTAACTGCAAATGGTATACCCTGCAAAAATGGTCAGGTGAGACAGGAACTGAACGTGTTAATTTTTTAATATATTTGCTATTATTCCGATACAACACAGCAGTCTACAGACGTTAGCCATTTTTAACTGGTATGTTTGTCCATCGTAATTATATAGGGATATTGTTATGCAGGAGAATGCAGAACGCACAATGAACAATGCAATAATTTGTGGATTGGTGGTATGTATTTGGATGACTAAGATAGCAGACCTTTTTCGCACTTATTCTGGTGCGATTCGTTTTCTGGAAATTTCAAGTGGATCTGGATATACCTATATTTCGAATAGTTAACATGCATCCTTGAACCACACAGCTAGTTCAATGAGAAAGATTAGTCCTTCAAACTAGAACATAACTCATAACGTAACATAACTGATGACTCGCTTATAAGACCGGTAAAATTTGGTGTGGTATAATAGACCCTTTCGATAATTACGTCACAACATTACCGTTTTAAATTTAGAACTAGCTTAAATGAGATGGATTTCAAGTTTTACTTTCACAAGCTATGTGGAAAGAAGCAAAACATCCTTCTTCTTAAACACATGCATAAAAATTTTTTTCATTTTGACAAACAAGTCATATTCCCATAACACAAGAACGAGGCTGCCGGTCGTGGCCTGGGTGCCTCGTTTTAGTGTTACGACTTATTTCCGCATTTATTGATCAAAATTTAATATTCTTTTTCATGCATGTGTTGAAGAAGGATGTTTTGTATCTTTCCACATAGCTCTCATCGGATAGATCCAAAACAACATAGGAAACCTTGCTATACTGACATAGTTTGCTTTTGACTACAGGGCAGTGACTAAGCCATCCATTGCTTTGGTAAACTAAATAATTTGACTATTTTGACTCTTTTTCATCCCTGTTTAAATTTCTAGGTGCTTTTAAAGCTAACGATGCTTGTTATAAGGTGTACAATCAGCGTGGTGATCGACATGGGTACTGTCAGAATCGCAATATTTTCATCGGTGGCAAAAGATATTACCTGTACTATAACGCTTGTTCAATAAAGTAAGTAGTTTTGTAGTTATTGTTATGTAGAATTCACTTTGATTTACATGAAATAAAAAATGTAGCATAACAGGGCATAGTTCAATTCATAATATTTTAAATCGATTATATATTCTTCAATCTTCAATAGTTCAATAGTCAGAGTTTATAAACAAGCCGGTTAATTAAATTTGAATTACCGTATTATATTAAAACTGGGTATATTAAAACATGTTTAACTTGATTGCCGAGAACCTGTAAAGCTCGGAACGAGTTTCCCAAGCGATCTTGCCATGTCTTGTAATCTTTTGGTTTCTGAAGGGATGCCCAATGTGGTAAATTGTGGTGTGCTGGCACGGGAAACATATCACCAAAGGATTTTGGCTTCAGTAATCAGTGGACTGATGCTACCTTAAATAGTAGAAGAATCAGATGTCGGTGAGTTATTTATTATAAGTCATGGCTTTAAAAACTCAACCTTATCAGGTTTAAGACCATGTTCATATTATTTTGTGTTCTGCTGAAGAGGTTACTGGGAACTGCTTTGGTGAGCACCATATAGGGAGTAAGCCCAAATACAAAATCAGCTAAGTAATTTAATCTGTTAAGGTCCGCACAAATATACCAGGCTGGCAGTAAACCAGAATTAGGAACTGTCTTAGATGGGACGAAGTGCGGTGACAAAAAGGTATGCCATTTAAGATGCAATACGTCTATATTAACTATTAAAATATAGTGCTCGTGGAATCGGTCATATCACTCATATTTGCATCGGATCGTGAGTTACCGTACATGAAATGTGAAGTTTTTCTGTGTAGGTTTGTCGAAACAATAAGTGCGTGTCGCTTGCAGTAGCTTATGGTGGACAACGAACTTGTGCAAATAACTGTAATGGCAATGGAGTAAGTTTTGATTATCATGTCATTCAGCAAGGCTTTTAGTATTATATAAGGAATCCTAATTTACAAGCAGACAATTCCAAGACACACTCCGACAATGTAGAAGACACACTCCGATAAACAAAGGCAGCTCGAAACTTAATGTAATTAATATTCATTAAATGATGACATTTCGACGCTACCAAACTAAATTATTCACAAACTTGACAGAATGTTATTTCTAAGTTGGAAAGCCGAAGAGGTGGGGCAAAAATGGCCACATAGACCCAAGGAAAAATTTTTAACTGTTAAAGAAAGGAGATACAACAATATAGTAAATTCGGTTGATATAAAGTGATCGTTTTTTACCCCTATAACAATATTACATACATGAATTAAAATTTGACCATCAGAGAAAGTTCATTAACGGAGCGAGGCTGCAGCAAAACATTAATTTTCACGCCGTCGGCTTCCTATATGTTGGCTTTATCGTTTCATCTCCGACGTTGATTTGCAATAAATTCAACGTTATGAGTGCATACTATAGTAAAGATAGCACAGTCTGGAAAGATATGAGCTTTTTCATGATTGTATGAATCGGTGAAAATTATTTGTTTGTTCCCATTTGAGTTTTTCCTCACCGCCTTTTCTTATCAGAACAGTTATTTTGTAGGTGTGTAATGAGAATGGCAACTGTCATTGTAACCCTGGATGGAAGTGTCCTGATTGTTCAAAAGCGTACAATGGTGCGGGTGGAAGCAGTGATAGTGGTCTGGATTGTAATCCTACTGCACCAGTTCTATGCCAATGCGCAGAGGGCGCTTGCTGCAAGAATTGCCAGGTGAAAAATATAGATGGCCCTACATGCAGTTATTCAACTAATTATTAGTTTTTGTATTACTTCCTTGACTGTTCCCCATAGAAAAATCATTTTCAATATTTCATAGCCTATATATATATATAACACGAAAAGTTTGAAAATTCTACATGCTATAGCTTTTGCTGAACATGCATGCAATGATCGCAAGCATATCGAATATTTATCATTGACAATTCTAAGCCAAAAGTGCTATATAGGACTTTATAGGATTTTTTAACAGGCGCCTATAAAAAGTTGCATATAGATTTAAAAACCTTTCAAATTGCAGATTGTCCGCAAGGGAACCGTTTGTCGTAGCGCAGCAAACTCATGCGATGTTCCAGAGCATTGTGATGGTACTAATAGTAAGGTGAGTGAGAGCTTTTGATACTGCGGATGCTGTTTATTGCAACAATAGGAATTTCGCTGCACAGGCATCATCGGAGTCGGAGATTATTATGATACACGGTGAATGCATGTCTTTATTCGCCAGATGTAAAAATTTCATATTTCTAGCAGAAAACCTTTTCCCCTGCCAACATTTGGTATCGTAACCCAAATTTAAATTTGTATAGCTACCGTAATAATGCCTACCAGACATTTATTATGGTAAATCTTCTTTCTTTGCGGTATTTCAGTGCCCTGCTGATCTAAAGACGGTGAATGGTTTATCTTGTAAAAATGGAAAGGTGCTTAGCCACATGTGTATATGCTTCTGGACCTGGTTGATTTCATCTGCTTAACCATATAGTCGCCCAATGCAATGTTAATACTTATACGGACTTTTCTACCGTATATAGGGATATTGTTACAAAGGGGAATGCACAACGCATGATGAGCAATGTAACTATTTGTGGTTTGGCGGTATGTATCTACTGATTATAGTAAAGGTTCTAATAGTGAAAATTTCAGTCTTGTCGTTCTCTTCTCATACCATATATGTCTAATGTTGATTTGCGTTCGAAAAGGTGCTTTCAAAGCGAATGACGTTTGTTACCAAAGATTTAATCTGCGGGGTGACATTCATGGCTACTGCAAAAGACATTCAGCTACACGTTACCAGGCTTGCACACCAAGGTACGCATGCATGGGATCTCTATTTAGCTTGAAATACAGTATTATTTTAGAGGTTTTTTTTAAAGAACGAGTCAAAAGAAAACTGCAGCCTTTTCATAGACAAATTTGATACATGCATGCATGACCAAAGTTTGCCTATATACGATGATTCTGTTCCTGTTAGAATGCATTCTAATCATGGAAAAGATAAAACTGCAGCCAACTAGGTAATTGTCCCTCTAGTTCAGTTAAAAGTTTCCACCAAATCATTGGACAATCGCCCGGCGTCCCTATAGTTACTCATGCATCCTATATACAAATATAAATGTCTGGATTGATTCTGTTAAGTCGTTAATTTGTACACCCACAAATGACTTTTATTACCAATACGCTTTACAAATATAGATAACAATGTTTAAAACAAGTCACTCAAATTTTAACAATAGGTGATTTCCAAAGTTGGGGTTCTTTTGGGACACCATATCATAAAAATTCTCATTCACGCATGCATTTACTTTTTTGGCACGCCTTATACTATAGTATCTCTTTTTGTTTTTAACATTCAGAAATGTTCAATGTGGCAAATTATGGTGTGTTGGTAAAGGCGAAATAGAGGCGATAAACTTTGGCTATGGTAATAGATGGAGTCGTGGTACTTTGAATGGTCACACTTGTCGGTAAGTTTTTATCTTTTTCAAATAAGCTAAACGTTTTAAATTCGCCTACACGGTCTTTCTCAAAATTCACACTTATTCTTGTTGATCGATATTCTAAGCTCTGTGGTGATCAATATGGCCTCTGGTAAGCCGGCTTTGGGTACTGTCTTGGATGGGACAAAATGTGGAAGCGGCAAGGTTAGTATATGACTTATGCACAAGTATATATGATTTAGAATGATTAGAGGATTGTTTTACGCATTGGTATACTAATTAGAATGAAAATGTTGAATTATAGTTAATTTAAATGAAGGAGTACTAAGAATTATTCAATAATTAAAAAATTATTGAATGAAGTTGAACACGATATGAAGATTTATCATTTAAAGCCGATTTTTAATCAACATCGATAAACAACCATATCTATAGGCCAGGTGATCTCGCGCTCATATTTCAGCCAATCAGCGCTCAGAAAGTTTGTAAAAATAGAAATCCATTCTGCAGTGTTTAATCGATTATATCTTTTGTTATTCTTGATGGAACCATTCGAAATTTTGTGTTCATGTTTAGTTATAAGAGCTATAGCTCTGATATAAATTTGAAACCGAAATAAAGTATATTTCACGAGATATTAAGTTGTTTTAACGAAGAAATGGATTTTTATATGACAACTAGTCCTAGTCCTCTCCCGCCATATCAGATTACCTGGCCTATGTAGGCGGTAAATTAATAATATATAATAATATCAATTATCTATATTAGTAATTATCGTATCCTTTCTCTTCGTATGTACGAAGTTAGTGTGATAAATTATATGTGAATAAATCGTCGAATATATATGACAAGATCCATGATTCACTAGAGACTACTATATTCACTTTGCAACAAATGTTCTCGTTTTGTTTCGTTAGGTTTGTCAGGACAACAAATGTGTGTCACTTTTGGCGGCTTATGGCGGGCAGCCGAAATGTGCGAATAACTGTAACGGACATGGGGTAAGTTGTTTGTTGTCTACTCATATACGAGTCATCCCAAATTATCAACATTTTCACACCCCGAAAAACTGGTCTAGAAATAATACTGCATACGCTTTTTAAATTGGGGTCAATGACAGATGTCAAAGTGACTGATAGGGAAATAAAATGAAAAAAATAATTGATTTTATAAACTTTTTGAGGGTAAGCATTCCAGGAGGTCCCAGAATTAATCGAAAATTTTACTCTCTAAGATTAGTAAAACTCTAAACTGTAAATTTCCCCCTCTCATTGAATTTGGACAAATCTGAGAATTGATACTGAGAAACCACCAATGAACTGACAAAAAATTGCCTAATACCTATTCCGAGGTAAAAAAACAACGTTGTAGATCTAGTCAGTTTTTTACATTATACAACATTCATTTTACTGAACAGGTTTGTAATGAAAATGGCAACTGTCATTGCAATAAAGGTTGGAAGTGTCCTGATTGTTCAAAGGCGTACAACGGGCCAGGAGGAAGCCGTGATAGTGGTAGTTGTTAGCATGCATGCAACTTTATCTACGCTTTTTTGATGGTTGAATTTTCGATTTATATCTAACATTCAAATTCTATTTCGTATATGTGATCTGCCCTATATATATGTCTAGTATAAACGCATGCATATTATCGCAGTGGCGGATCAAGGTATAGGCTGAGACTTTATTTCAAATTAAACTATTTTAATTTTTTTTTGAAATAAAAATCCACTAACGTGATTGCAAGTTAGAGCTGTAGTAATCTATTCAGCCTTACCCTAGATCCGTTACTGATTAAGCCAGGTTCTCATGACATGAGAACGGAGCCCTATGCGTTGTGATGTCATACAAATAAACGAAAAAAGTATACATTAATGTATTTTGCGTCATTTTCTAAAGCATGTTCGACCTCCCCTGTGGAGATTATAGAAAATATCAATTGTTATGTTTCAATTGTTAATTAACAAGAACATGATAGAAATTGAAATAGACTTGCATGCTTATTTCCTTTAAGTGTATGTGAAATAGCGATCTCATGTGCATGCCTATGCCTGTTTCCCACCTACCAGAAACGTGCCCCAAGTTTTTTTTCTGGAAGATTTCGGCAGCATGTCATTTTGTAGTTCACGTCTACAGCGTGTCCGAAAGAAAGACAGCATTGGATTTACCAATAACAATTTTATTGTTGAATACCTTGAGTGTATGTTTGGCATCCATAGGCTTTTTTATGTTCATTTTTTTAATGTGCTTTCAAATTCCGCACTGAAAAGATTCCCTACGGGGCATTCAAATTTTGAAAATTGTGAACACTGTTGTATAGTCGTCTTTATTTCAAACATTTCAAACAACAAAAAAAGCCATTTTCCGGCGAATATATGACCATGGTCGTATATTTGCCATTTTCCGGCGAATAGTTTGTTTCCTTTGTTTTAAAACAAAGAATTAAGGGCTTACTATAACAATGTTTGGCCTCAGTAATCTGGTGTTAGAAGCATCATGTACAGGACTACAGGGTGTCACAAAAAAAACGCAACCACTTAATATTCTAAAATTCATATTGTTCACTTCATAAGCTCAATAGATTTTATGCCCCTGGGATTTTAAATTGGGGCTTCTAATCGTACAGTTCAACTGCTAATAGTCAAATCAGCTAAAGCAATAATGGTGCAGCTAACAACCGAACAACGAGTTTTATTGTCGTGCATGATAACTTGAATCCTAACTGTCGACCTTGTAAAATAAATTGTAAATAACATTTTACTCGTTAAATACTTTCAATTCAGCTCGTTGGTTTAGGCACCCGACTTTGTGCCGCTAGCATATGATTACAAGCTTTCTCGCATTCCAGGGGCCAAACGTCTTTTGTGTTGTAGAACAAAGAGGATATCATGAATATTAAGTGTTGCGTTTTTTTTATACACCCTGTAGTACGATCGTACTTGTTAAAACAGGTTTTTTCCAGTTTCGAGAGTTTATTGGAATTTTCCTTCTGTTCCCACTTCTCAGTTCAGAAAACTCGTCCCACTCCCCAGTTTCGGAATTCGGGTTTCCTCAAATTCAAAATGGCGAAGGACGGACACGGACGATGCCAAGAGAACGTAGTTTTCACTGTTCGTTTAAGAGCAAGCTTGTTTTGTTCTCTTATAAAGGTTAATTTTTTGCTTCTGCTAATCTCCCTACTGCTAATCATATACAATTGGGAAGGAATACCCTGCGTCCAAGGTAGCTAAAATCACAGTACTTTGGTTGGTCAGAGACTTCAAAAAAAATAAAAAAATACACACTCTTTTGTCCCAGATTTTAGATTTAATTATATTTAGCATTTAAATTCTGTTGTTGTACGAGTTTCGTAAATTTTGTGATATTGTATATAAGTGATTTATGTATAAATAGATTGCTATTATTGAATAAATGTTAGAAAAATGGTTCATAACTCTTTTCAATGCCCATCTATAGGTTCGAATTAATCAAGATTCAATCAAAAATGCTTTCAAAGGGCTTTAATTTTATTGTATTTTTTATTATTTTTAGCTACCAAATCATCTACTGTTGTTCATTAGACATCTACTAAGGGCAATTTATTTGTAAACCTGGGCAATGTAGAAAGCATTCATTCTATTTAAGTGCATTTGGAGATGAGCCCTATTCTACTGAACAGTGCAGTGCCAATATAGGTGGGTGTCCTAGATAATTTTCTATATTTAGATCTTTTTCACCTAATGCTGTCAATGACCCATAAAAGCTGAGTACCCTCAGATCATCTTTCAATGGATTCTGGTTGACTGTAAAATAACAGGCATTCACAAAGTACCTTGGGTCGTTTAGAATATGACGTTTGAATGTTGAAATGTCAGATGGTTTTGGCATGCATTCTTGCATGTGTAAACAAATTAGAAACAAAAGCACAATCCTACAGTCATGAGAAAGTACTTTCTTTTAACACAAGCATTTTCTTTAAATCACTTTCCTTCCACAACGCTGCAACTATGTCAAAGCACAAATGGAACGCTCCACCCATTCCTTGGAAATGGTGCATGTGACATTTCAAATGTCATATATTAAACAACCTAATATGTGTTGCGAACGCTTGTTGATTATGACCCAACATGCGTTGCGAATGCTTGTTGTTTTTACACTTCTTTTTCAAGAGTGGGTGTTATGAAATAAGCAATTTTGTTATATAGGGTTCTGTGTATTATAAATGTGATTGGTTCATTCATAGTCACATGACTTTAAATGAATGCAATGTTTCCTGCCAGGGAAACAAGTGAAAAATTGTTGCCTGATTCTTGTCATATAACAAAGTAAAGTGGGTGTCTTTTTTAAATGAAATTGTTGTGTAACATGTATGTTTTCGTTCCTATATAACAAAACACTACCTCAGGAAATAGTGAGTTTTGTTTTCCCTCGAGTCTCAATGTTTCCCTTGAGTTCGTCTCGGGAGCATACATTAAGTGTATAGTATACAACAGAGTTATTCCTGTCAGAATAGAATAATCACCTTCATAAGTTCCCTAGAATATTCCACCAAACCACTTTAAATCTGACTATATACCTGACCTAGTATATTCATTCATATATAATAACATTTTATTTTTTCTCTTTAAAAGACAACCATGTACAGTACAGGAAAGACCATGGCTAATCATACAAGGCAATCTGTTGATCAGTTGACTGAGAAAAGGCATGAGACAAAACTGAAGGTAACTGTAATTTATACGATTTTTATTTTTCAAAAAACTCTTCCAAACAAATGTATACATGTCAGAATGCTTTCTTTTCACCTAAAGAATGATTTTCAAGTAATAAAAAATGTTTTAGTACATTTTAAGATGTTCACTTATAAATGAGTATGTAAGGAGGGAACAAAGAATTTGAAATCAGGCCCTGTGGTCCCTGTGATCTTTTTCAAACACTCTCCAAAACACTTACAAAACACTTTGCTTTTATTTTCATCTAAACAGTAATTCTCAAATGATGAATGTTTTCCTCTCTAATGTTCTATTGTAAACAATCATAATTCAAACACATTGACTTTGCCAATATACATGTACTGCATCACCAAGATATCTGGTAATTAGGTCCGTTTCTAATGTCCAACTTTTTCTGTGAAGAAAACAACATTCAAAACAATAACTAATAAAACATTACTAACTCATTATTAGAATAATTCAAATTTAAATCGCACAAGGCTGTCAAAATTAGTGTATTATAGCTTTCTTCTACTGATTCAATTTAAATTTTGCATGGGGATACCAACTTCCTGGTTGGTCCAACTAAACGCCTATGTCCTAGCAGATAGTGTATAAAAGAGTTTTACTTCTTGGTTTTATTACAAAATAGGCAGTTAAGACAAGAGTTTTTTCTGTATCTGGGATTTTCAATGTGTTTTATCAATGGAGAAGTTAGAAATTTGTATTTCGTTCATACTTCAATTTTAAGCGCGAGTTACATGCAATGACTTTAATTGAAACATGTTATTAAAAAATATTTTTACTTGTATATATGACATAAACAAGAATGACTATAAATATACGACTTCCAAGGCATTCCAAGTTGTATCCCGATTTTGCTCCTCCAAGGTTGTTTGCCGAATGTACTCCTCCAGCATCCTGAACAAAGGCATATGGCGAACTTTCAACCACTCTATCAGTATTAAATGTACACAGTACTTGAGCTATAATTGCCAGTCAACTTTATGTTCCTTTTAACTGTAGTTTAAATTGTATATTAAGCAAAATGTTTTATATAAAATATATTTTCTTGCAAATATTAACTTTTGTTATGGGCTTTCACGTGGGGGACACTATCTGCAGAAAAATAATTAAAGGGGGGCACTATCTGCTACTGGATTGGGTCCAGTGGGGGGACACTGTCCGCGGAGGTACACTATCCGCTGTAGCACCTGCTTTATCCTGCATGTCGCAATCACTCATGCAATGAGTTTCCTTAAATCTCTGTACATTCTCCATTCAATTAAGAAATTTTACTCTTTTAATGTTGCATATGTTCAATACAATCAACTATACCTAACATAACTCAATTAGTAATGATAACCTTATTATTTCATAGACTGAAAAGTCTACAAAATCAACATGTTCATCTCCTGATTCAATATATGTTAAAAAGAGCCTCATACATGCGCAACTATAGTACTGGATGTCATATATGAAGTTAAAATAAGTAGCCACCAGTAAAAATAAAATTTATTTACAGACTATATTAAATCTGCGTTATTTCCAATCGCTTAGAATCCGTCACTTTTCTCTAACTAATTGTATCTATATATTATAGTACGCTGAATTTCGTAGTAACTAACGACAATATTCAGGATTATTTCGTCGGAACTTGGTCTTGTATGCAATCTTTTCCTTAATTGCGTCCATGTGAGCCAAAGTGTTATACCTCATAAGTTCATGGAGTCTGTCAAATCTTTTACCAGTGTATTCGAAATTGAAGGACGAATAAGGCTTTTCAGGATCATCAAAGATGTCGAAGTTTCCAAAGTCTTTATCCTCTTCTGTCACCCGCGGTACTCCTAAATACGTCACAGACATGTTTTTAATAAGCAGAACGAAATCATGTTGACTAGCTACTTGAAAATGAGTTGCTACCACCCGAATTTTACTACAAGAAAGGAATATAAAATATATAGGCTATGGAGTATAAGTGCCCTGCATGGGTAGGGTAGTTTTCGTTGAATGTCCAGTCCATGTGTAAAAAATATGCTGCCAGGACACTCGGGGATAGATTGGTATACATTTAATTAGAATATAGATATTATAATATTAATTACCTGATATTATAATATTAAATGTCAAATGGGAATCTAGGCAGGCGTCACATTTACGGGTTAAAACATTTTTATGACATGACCAACATTTTTTTACCTGGTTCGCTGAAATCCCTAAATGTCTTATTCACAAGAGGAAAATGTAAAACGATTGGACATTCGGGGTTTCCCAGGTCTTCAAATAAATAGCATTCTTGAATGTCGGTATTCTTCAACACTGGGTTCTCTTCGATTTGTGGAAATGGTAACCCTTGCTCTTTGGCCCAGCGTTCAGCTTTTAGGATATTCTAGGTGAAATTTTCAATTATAAGAATAAACTAGCTGTAGATTATGAGCGAAAATCGCCCATGTTGAGTGATCGCAGTTAAGCCTATGAACCGTCCAGTACTCACTTTAAATGGCAATTCTTTATCACCGCCACTTCTCTGACTGAAATCAAACGATAGAATAATTTCAACTTTCCGTTCAGGACGTAGGATGGTCGGATAAGGCGAGTTGAATGCGATACCACTGTCTACCAAGCACATTGTCTTGTGATTTCCAGGTGCCGAGTCGAAATCATCTTCTACAAAACATGTGATAACTACAATTTAGGTTTTCGTGGTTCATTAATTATTTTGTGTTCCGGACAGAAATAAAAAATGTGCACAAAAAACTATGTTCGAACTTGAAAATTCAGCTCGCCCGAGGAGTTACGATGAATTATTTGGCAATGATTCTAAATTGTTTTTAGCTGTTTGGAATGTTTTCTTTTTAGAAAAGGATGCAGTTATAAAGCAAAAAGAAATTTGAGACAAAACTACAAAATTTCGAAAAAATAAATATCTGTGATAAAATTCTTTGTTGAATGGCATAAATTTTGGTTCAATTTCAATAACACTCCTGTGTTTTGAATTCGTACATAGTGCATAGTACATAGTTACATATATTACGTTGAAAATTGAAAAGAATTCTCACTAAATCTGATAAGAATGGCCTGTCTCAGTGACTCAGCTCCCGGTATTGCAGTTAGTGAACACAGAATGATTTGAAGCCATATTGCCTGGAGAAAGTTTCGTTCACACAACTTTTCGCGTGCAAAAAATATATCATGACTTTAGAAATATAAAATGTAAAATGAGCTGTAAAATGTTTTCACAATATGATACCTTGTTCCTTCTTGAACTGCAGACCTCGTAGAATGTTAAAAACTTCAGCAGCTTTTCCTCGCCGAGACGCAATGAGATTGACTGGATTTAGGGCATCTACCAACCAACAATCATCTGTGATAACAAAATGTGATAGATGATGTTGATGAGTAAATAATGATGATATGATGATAATGATAATGATAATGATAATGATAATGATAATGATAATGATGGTGTTACAGTCAGGGCGAAGCCAGACTAGTGAATAAAACTCGAAAGGGGATTGTTTTAGCAATAGCCAAGAGAGCACGACATTCCCAACTCTTCAAGACTTATAAGTGAAAAATTCCCACATTTTACTAATAGATAAAATGCTAGAGCCAAGGGGGCAGTCTAGGCTGCTAACAATTCATATATCCTCCTAACTGTGAATATGTTAGTGCTATTAGGGAATTTATTTCCCTGAGGATTACCGTCTATTTCATCTTCAGGCAATTCATCTTGATCCTCTTCGTCATCACTTTCATCATCTGCAGTTTTAACCCGGCTTCCTTCTTCGAGAGCGGTTTTTTCTTAAAATACAAACAGGTACATAAAGTTAATGTAGGACCTGTTAGAATCGTGTTACCAGAAAAAACCGTTCTTAGTAATGCGAGGCCTCGGAATATTTTAATGTCATTAAATTTAACTGCTCTCGAAAACAGCTACATTTTCACTGTAACAATGCATGTGTTCGAACAGACTTAACACTAGTAATTTACCAAGCTCTCCTAAGACATCATCTTCAGATACATCGTTATGCTTCTTGTTGAACAGTGTGTGAAGGATTATGCCAAACGCACTACCCCATATTCCTAAAACAATTGAAACGAGGTGTCTACATGAATCTAATGACAATGAAGATTACGTGTTTGTTTCCTGTGCGATACATTACAATTCATAATTATGTACATAGCTCCGTGCGGGTTGCAGTGAAAAATTGCAAGCTCACCTTGTAAATAAGACAATGGTGCCTCTTCATATTTCCTGACCAAACACCCTTTATAAAACTTGCCTCCAAATTCTTCCATTTTCCCAAACACACCATATTTGGCCAAACCATATTCGAATGGTGTAAACTCCACCCATTCTAAGCAAAATTCGAAATCATTAAAGATCTTTTTTCCATTCCTTCGCCAAGGTTTGTCGGCTCGAAATGTAGATTGTGCGTTCTTATGTATAGGCAAGCTTTTTTCTTGCCACGGCCAAAACCAATTTAATTTGAAAACTGTTGCAACCATTCGCTCGAAAAACATTATTATGCATTTGACATATAGAATCGGACTTCATAAAGAGACTTTAAATGGAAAGATACTGGTTACGGTTCTGTCTAAGTTTTTCAAAATAATGGGAATTTCATCTTAAAGAATTCACTCTCAAGTTTCGTATAAAGAGTCGAAGGTTTTCCAGTCGAACAGAAAGGAAGATTAAAAGATTGCACATAGAGCGTACTGTGAAGATCAAGTCTGACTTACCACTAAATTCAGCTGCTGGCAAATCAAAACGTACTCGGATCCCAGTTGTAATGGGTAGAGGAACTTCGCCGAATTTGATTTTACGAGTTTGGTGGCTTAGTTTTGATTCTTGATTCTGCCGAGGAAATATGGAAAATTATATAACGGTTAGCTGCCGAGGGAAATAGCGGGTCGACCGCACACTTAACTTTAGTTTCAGTCCAAATTTCTAATCCTTTCAAAGCTGATGAGAAGATGTTTTGAAAGTGCTGCTACCAGCCCCTGCTGCAGCCGCTTCGTTGCGTTTAGAACTTGTGTATTCGACAGTTGGTCCCCCCACTAATGTTGGACTAGCTACGCCCTTGACCACAATCAATTTTTTGTTCAAAAAATTCCTATATTCGTATGATCCATTGGATTTCTATGGATTATCTATTTTGAACTGTTAGCACATACGTGCCAAGTTAAAAGTTTCAGAGCCAAGGATTTAGAAGGATTTAAAATTCCCAGTGCTCACTAAAATCGAAGATCCGGATTTGAGATTTAAGTAGGATACATACAGTTGATAAGGAATAATGCATATTTTTAAATGGAATACTCCCGAGTCTTCTTGATAAATACATACACAACTCTGAGCAAATGCCATTTGATTGACTGCTTAATATTATGTAATGTGGTATATCATCATGACTTACGTCCAAAAGGCAATCTCCAACAAATAATCCAAATAAATCAACAAGTCTGACCAGTTGACCTCGCTGTTCTTTTTCTTTCATGTGTCTTAGAAAATGACCGTGAAAATGCGTCCACATACTGGTTCCAAATTTCTCCTTTAGTTCCTCTGCCATGTTTTTACATGTTATATGATCAGGCCACCCTTCGTGCATGTACAATGTCGATATGTACCTGTGAGGGAAACAAACAAAGCTTGTGTGCTTCGAGAAACTTGCATAAGAGACTTACAGAAAGTTCATTATGCGATCTAGAAACAGGTAGATATTTTCACTGCCAGTTCCATCACTTTCTATCGTTTTAGATCATAAATTTTATCAAACACGATTCTTGTAAGACGTACAGTGTGGATAGACTCGTTCTTGATCACATGATCTCGGGGAATATCGTAAGCTTGTACTCCGAAAACCTGGATCCATCCAAATTTTATTGCTAAGCTGGGAGTGTGCGACATGGCGTGTGTATTGAATAGAATATTGATTTAGGTGAAAACTGGGAGGCACTGTCCATATTTACACGTTATACCCGACCCGTAATAAATACCGAAATCATAGATGCTGGGACGCTTTTATCTATAATGAAGCCTTTCGAGGTTTGCATTACCTACCATGATGAGCCGGAAAGTCCAGTGACATATGAAGAACAGTCAAATATCCCGGCGTCCTGAAGTGCACGAAATACCCCTGATAATCCACACGCAGCCCTATATCCTCCTCCTGATCCCATGATGGCAATCGTTGGCACCTACAATTACACAACACATGATGATGATAATTGTACTAAATTAGACAGCCTGAAAACCCTGAAGACCGGAAGCGGTCATCCATGCGGCGCATGTCAACCAGTGTGTAGAAATTACTGTTGGGGATTTGAATAAATTACCGTTTTTAAAAAACTCGTACCTCGTCAATGCTCTTCGGTGCTGCATCATCATCTAGAATTCTTGACATGTTTTTGAAAATTTCTGCCTTTCTTTTCTTTAAAAATTCCTTTTCTTCGTCGCACAAGTCATAGCTTAGTCTCAATTCCTTAGTGTCACTGCAAAAAAGAGTTTATTAAATTTTGAACTTAGTTTATAGACAATGCAAATAATGCACAATAATCTTTGTAGAGAAAACTCAATGGACACTTACTCGTATTTCACCAGCAATTTAATCTCCAGAACAGTTTTCTTTAAAAGAGGTAAAGAAAATGGTGTTATTCGTGGTACAAATATATTCCGTTCAAAATTGTGTCAATAATTTCGTTCAAACTAACTATATGAGTCATTTAAAAGGACATGGACTGGTAGACTAAAAAAGGAAACATATGTACCTCGTTTACTTTCACCATTTTTGTAATCTCAGTATCCATAGCTAGGTCATCCAGTCGAAGCTCCTGTGTGCCAATCATGTCATCTGAAACAACATCCTCATCTTTCACAGTTATCTCTGCCGAGAAAAAAGCAAAATAATTCAAATAATCAAAGATAACATCTTTAAGCGCTCATAATAACAATATAAAACAATCATACGATATCGTATTACTCATAGTATATACATAAATTTCCACACACAGATGAAGACCGTTAAGTGTTAAATATTTTAATCTTTAAGGAATTTGTCGCTAGATAAAATACCTAGTTTGTTTTCCTTGTCATGACTAAGGTAAAATTTAAAGCTTTCATTCCAAACTGGATTATATGTGTCTGACTTGACTGTTGTCCGTTGTTTGCTGTTGGGACTGGTTGGAACTCGCAGCATCACATAGGGATCCGGTTTTTCAAAAGGCAAAAAACTTAAATCTAAAAATCGTAAATATGAATGAATTTGAATATGTTTCGAGCCTTTGTACAACTGGTCACACCATCGTCTCCGATCAGACTTCGTACACTCACATTTTGTTACAAATCCTTGAATGGTCACATAATTTGCTTTCACAATTGTTACAGTCAACACTTTGATTTTCTCTTGTTTTACCTATGTTAAAACAACAGAATATGTTTTCTGGCCACGGTTGAGCCTACTTGAATTCAACGATTTTAGGTTTCCACCTACTGACCTACGTTACAGCCGACAATTTTCAACGGATATGCTTACAGTCAATATAGGTTCTTTCAAGTTCAATGATTTATTTTTTGAATAACGAAATACGATAGCATAATGTGTCTGATTTTGCTACTTTGCTCACCTCAAATCGATCAATGGTTTGGCGTACCATGGTTTAACAAAAAATATACGTCGAATGAGAGCTGAAAACAAACAAAACATGCATGCTTTACGGAGATGGATGATATTTTACCTTATACAAAAATACCAGACTGGAGAAATGTAAAATAGTAAAAAGTAATTAAAACACCCAACCGGACAGGAGGATGTAAAAAAAGTAATTAAAACTTGACCCTGACTTGAAATGACCGATATACCGAATATCCTCATGCAGGTTACATTGCGATTTTGGTTTAATAAAGCATCTTAATTCTTTAGTTCTCGTGAATAGCGATTATGATGACGTGTTCGGGTTTAAGTGAAATGTTTACAAACGCATGCGGATGTTTAAACTGAATTATCACGATTTTCGGGCAACCCACGGGTTAATCTACCAAACTTACGCGCAGTTAAAAAACCAGATGTTTAAAATCCGCTTAGAATCGACATTTTGTAAATCACTGTTACCTAAAAGACAACTTGTACATCATTTAATCGATCTTCTCTTGGCTGTTACGTAGTTTTAGCCGATTGCTTAATTATTGCCAAATATTGTTTATATAGAGGAAGGCCAGTCACAGTGGGGGCACCTAGCAATACACCATACCAATTAGCACATCCACACAAACCCTTGACTGTATAGCGCGAAGCCTCGACTGTATTTCTAGTCGTATATTCTAATACCCTGGTCTAAAAAAGGGCGACCAGAATGTGCAAATTGAATTGAAAACCGATTGAAAATACATACAGACATCAAACTAGGCCTATATACCATGTATGTTTTAATGCAGAGTAAACATGATTACAGTCATAGCCAAAGAATGATATATATATATTTTAGTACTCACCTCCAAGTACAGCTATATACCAGACTCTTTCACACTAGCTGAATGTTTTAAGGGACTGAAGTTTCGTCTTTCTTATATCTCTAGGAAGAAATTTAACCATACGTCACAACAAAGACCATGCATGTCACGTCTTAGTTGACAGAACGTCATCTGAATGCTTGAACGCATCACGCATGTAAGTACATGCTTTCGTGCGTGACCGGCGTATAGAATTACGTTTTCTTCAAATGGAAAATCTATATTCTGCCAATGCGGGCACATTTAAACTATAAAAATTAAAGACAGCTAGATTTACCATTATTTTGTATTTGACGAACATACTAGCGGTGTGAATCGTTATACGTCGGACATTCATTTATACAATGGCCTCCTATAGTTTACTATTTGTATTCTCCACTCTCCAGACAGCACTCTCCAAAATTCTGTCAATTTTTTCTTTATTTACCTCAGCAAACCGGTCAGCCATTTGAGCTGATATACGGTGGGTAGCTCGACCACTCAGATTGCGGAATAGCTCATTTACAGTGAGTAGCTATATTATAACAAACATTATATATGGACGGGGATATTTTACTGAAATCTAAATAGAACTCATACGCTACCACATCCAGGGTACGGTGAGGACATTTTCCGTATGTCACCATAGTTATTGTAGTATGATGTCACGTTTAGGAATGAAATAGCGAGTTTCAAAAATTTCCCGCCATTTTCATTAGGCTAAAAAATATTCGCTTTTATAATGCTCTTTCGCGGAGTGTTACTTGTCGTCTTTGTGTGTATTCTTGTCACTCTAAATTAGTCTATATAATAAACAGAACATTACACGGTTCGCTCTAAGATATGTCATATGGATTTTTTGTTCTCGTGGCAAAAACACTATCTCAAACAATATCGAACATAAAATCCATATCCACTCGGAACCGTATAATATCCTGAGGATATTATGGTGTAAGACACCATTTCTTTTTCTAAGTTGCGCGTTTTTCTATCAAGACATAAGATAAAGTATTCTACCATTTTGTAATTGTATATTATTATTATTATAAGCTGTGAATAAGCCTCGCGAACACATCCATATGAAAGAACCACACAAGTAAAAGTAATTATTATATTATATATATACTGCACAGAAAATTTCCGTAATGGGCTAAAACACATTATACCAATGACCAATATTTATATTATTTATTAAATGGTGATAGTTATAGCACTATTTTTGTTATTAAGCTAATTCAGATGACCTCTAGAGGTGGTGTATTTTGCCAAATTGTCTGCTAAAAAAGATTTTTGACGTCATATCAATGTAACAAAGTTTCACTGTGTTTGAAATCGAGAAATCGATTTGAATAATTCAGATTACGTCTTAGACTTAGTTGACAGAACGTCATATGAACGTTGCATGACGTATGCGATGTGAAGTACGATTCGTGCGTGAACAGCCGTAAAATTACGTTTTTTGACAGTGCCGACCGTGTGAATTGAATTGTCTTTTAAAAAGCTTCTCATTAGACCGACGTAACCACGCACCCACGGGTTCAGAAGTCTACCTCACCGGCCGAATGAGTGGCAATTTGACGTAAAACATCTCTAATTTTACGACATTCAAGCGAAATAGATTACACTTTTATCAGTGTAGGTGTTTTTAGACTCAAGAGAATAACAAATATTGTTTCACCCATGTCTGGAGGAAGTCTAAATTAAAATGGTACCATTCATGTACAAAATACGACGTAAACATGCATATATGCTCTGAAAAAGAATTCCAACCTTGGCCACTTGGATATACATGCATTCGTATATCTCACTAAAATTTTAGGTTCGTACCTCTACGCATGCTTGTAAAAAAATACGACTTTTATTACTAGATTTTTTCTATCAATTACAAATGTAACTCTACAAAAGTCAGAAAAACATATAAAGAACGCGGGAATAAGTTAAATAAGGTTTTACCCCGAGCAAACAAAATGGGTCGATTGGTTTATGCTATTGTTTCATTGTTCTATTGTATTGTTCTCTATAATTTATGAATATATGCAAAACATATATTCATAAATTATAGAGAACAATACAATGATAGAGAACAATACAAACGTCCCTTTTCTTAGCAAACTAAAATTGCCTTATTTTCGTGCACCAAAACATAACTCAAAAAAAGATATTTTGCCGAACAGACTATTTGCCAAAATAGCGGTACTTTGAGATTTTTCTTCGTGTTTGCGTGCACGTACCAAAAATTGCCATATTAGAATTATACACTTGATTGATTTATTAAAACTAAAATCACATGGCAGCGGAAACTGAATTGCGTGACTTATTACAAGGGTTGGTTACACTAGTATAGTAAAGCTGCTACTATTAGTATATATACTAATAGTAGCAGCTTTACTATACTAGTGTAACCAACCCTTGTAATAAGTCACGCAATTCAGTTTCCGCTGCCATGTGATTTTAGTTTTAATAAATCAATCAAGTGTATAATGCCGTTCATAAACGTAAAGGTTTTGTTCACACAATTTTTTTGTTAATGTCGAGCACATATATAAGCCACATGTATACAAATTTTATAAAAAGCATCCCTAGTTTAAAAATTAAAATTTTTTTTTCAAATTATGAGCAATACCCGTAAGTAGCTACATTATCGTCTTCTCGGACGTTTTACTAACAATTTTGCTGAAACGAGTGATGCCATGTATCCTTCGATTGAATTGTTTGTTCGTGGAAGATCTTGCTCAACACGACCGTATTGAGATGGCATATAAAGGACCACACCAATCCAAGTAGCTTCTTTTGAGAGAGAGAAGTTCTTTTGATGAAAAAAGATCACTTTTCGGCAAATGATCTGTTCGGAAAAATCCTTTTTGTAAAAAGTCCGTTCGACAAAATATCCGATCGGCCAAATCTCCTTCGGCAAAATCCCGTCCGTTGGGCAAAGTGTCATTCGGAAAAATGTCTTTCGGAAGAGTCTTTCGGTTGCAGTATGGTATGAAAAGATTTTATATTATTTTATTTCATTTTTTATATTTTTCAAATAAAAAAAGGCCCATTTTAAAAGGTCATCATCATTGGAAAAAGGCGCACTTTAAAAGGTCATCAAGATCAGAATCGGTTTTTCTTTCAATTTGGCTTTTCAGCATATTTGGTCGTTTTTGAAAAACTGAAAAATCCCTCAATTTCGGCTAAAACGATGGCCTTAGTGGTGCCTAAAAAAATTAAAAATTTAACACAAGTCAAAACACATAAAAAGATTATTTGTTTCCTAAATGAAATTAAAATTAAAAAAATTAACCACCTGGACTACCCGAATAATATATATATATATATATATATATATATATATATATATATATATATATATATATATATATATATATTGTAAGGCAGTTAAACATAATTTCAATTTCCGGCTTTCTTAAAGGCTGAGGAGTCTTTCAACTGTTTTGAAGCTTCCAAAATCACACCGAAAATTTTCAAGCTAATTTTGTTGCATTGCAAGGGTTGAAACCTTTGTCCTCGGATTGAGAGACGAACGTCTTAACCCTGGTCTTAACCACTAGACCACCGCATCATTTGTCGTAAGTTATTGTTCTTTATTTGACCTAATCCTTTTAGAAGAATTTTATATTGAATAGTAACTTCCGTAGGAAAAATCGAACCTTTTCCATGCAGCATTCGAACTTACCCCTACAACCTGGTAGGCCGAAGCTTAAACCACTGGGCTACCTCAATAACATATGTATTAAGGCTGCTATCAACAACCAATCCTACGGCCCATTGTTTAAGGCTACGGCCTACCAGGTGGTAAGGGTAGGTTCGAATCCTGCATGGGAAAGGTTCGATTTTTCCTACCGAAATTACTATTTAATTTAAAATTCATCGAAAAGGATTAGGTCAAATAGAGAACAATAGCTTTCGACAAATGACGCGGTGGTCTAGTGGTTAAGACGTTCGTCTCTCAATCCGAGAACAAACGTTTCAACTCCTGGCAATGCAACAAAATTTGCCTGAACAATCTCGGTGTGATTTGGAATGTGTAAAACAGTGAAAAGACTTTCTCGAACTTTGCTAAAGACTTGTAAATTGAAAAAAAATTTGAAATAAAAAACCAAAAGAAAATTATCGCGTTCAAAAGTACCTGAAAATTAAAAGAAAAGCACAAGTAAAAAAAGTTTTAAAAACACGTGTCTTCTAAAAAGCCTGAAAATGAAGAAAGTCAGACGGAAAAAATTTAAACAATTTCCCGCTTTTAAAAAACTATGGTTTACTTACCTTAATTTTTTTTCACGAAAATTTGACAGGGTGATTTTCTCGAGCGTGAAAAAATTTAATTTTTTTCACTTTTTTGAAATTCTCTTAGATTTTTTTTGACAAAGAAGTATTTTGTCTTGGGCTACCTGTGTCTGTCTTGGGCTACCTGTGTCTGGCTTGACACAGGTAGCCCAAGACAAAATACTTCTTTGTCAAAAAAAAAATCTAAGAGAATTTCAAAAAAGTGAAAAAAATTAAATTTTTTCACGCTCGAGAAAATCACCCTGTCAAATTTTCGTGAAAAAAAATTAAGGTAAGTAAACCATAGTTTTTTAAAAGCGGGAAATTGTTTAAATTTTTTCCGTCTGACTTTCTTCATTTTCAGGCTTTTTAGAAGACACGTGTTTTTGAAACTTTTTTTACTTGTGCTTTTCTTTTAATTTTCAGGTACTTTTGAACGCGATAATTTTCTTTTGGTTTTTTATTTCAAATTTTTTTTCAATTTACAAGTCTTTCGCAAAGTTCGAGAAAGTCTTTTCACTGTTTTACACGTTCCAAATCACACCGAGATTGTTCAGGCAAATTTTGTTGCATTGCCAGGAGTTGAAACGTTTGTTCTCGGATTGAGAGACGAACGTCTTAACCACTAGACCACCGCGTCATTTGTCGAAAGCTATTGTTCTCTATTTGACCTAATCCTTTTCGATGAATTTTAAATTAAATAGTAATTTAGGTAGGAAAAATCGAACCTTTCCCATGCAGGATTCGAACCTACCCTTACAATCTGGTAGGCCGAAGCCTTAACCACTGGGCTACCTCAATAACATATATATTAAGGCTGCTATCAACAACCAATCCTACGGCCCATTGGTTAAGGCTACGGCCTACCAGGTGGTAAGGGTAGGTTCGAATCCTGCATGGGAAAGGTTCGATTTTTCCTACCGAAATTACTATTTAATTTAAAATTCATCGAAAAGGATCAGGTCAAATAGAGAACAATAGCTTTCGACAAATGACGCGGTGGTCTAGTGGTTAAGACGTTCGTCTCTCAATCCGAGAACAAACGTTTCAACTCCTGGCAATGCAACAAAATTTGCCTGAACAATCTCGGTGTGATTTGGAATGTGTAAAACAGTGAAAAGACTTCTCGAACTTTGCGAAAGACTTGTAAATTGAAAAAAAATTTGAAATAAAAAACCAAAAGAAAATTATCGCGTTCAAAAGTACCTGAAAATTAAAAGAAAAGCACAAGTAAAAAAAGTTTTAAAAACACGTGTCTTCTAAAAAGCCTGAAAATGAAGAAAGTCAGACGGAAAAAATTTAAACAATTTCCCGCTTTTAAAAAACTATGGTTTACTTACCTTAATTTTTTTTCACGAAAATTTGACAGGGTGATTTTCTCGAGCGTGAAAAAATTTAATTTTTTTCACTTTTTTGAAATTCTCTTAGATTTTTTTTTTGACAAAGAAGTATTTTGTCTTCGGCTACCTGTGTCAAGCCAGACACAGTAGCCCAAGACAGACACAGGTAGCCCAAGACAAAATACTTCTTTGTCAAAAAAAAATCTAAGAGAATTTCAAAAAAGTGAAAAAAATTAAATTTTTTCACGCTCGAGAAAATCACCCTGTCAAATTTTCGTGAAAAAAAATTAAGGTAAGTAAACCATAGTTTTTTAAAAGCGGGAAATTGTTTAAATTTTTTCCGTCTGACTTTCTTCATTTTCAGGCTTTTTAGAAGACACGTGTTTTTAAAACTTTTTTTACTTGTGCTTTTCTTTTAATTTTCAGGTACTTTTGAACGCGATAATTTTCTTTTGGTTTTTTATTTCAAATTTTTTTTCAATTTACAAGTCTTTCGCAAAGTTCGAGAAAGTCTTTTCACTGTTTTACACATTCCAAATCACACCGAGATTGTTCAGGCAAATTTTGTTGCATTGCCAGGAGTTGAAACGTTTGTTCTCGGATTGAGAGACGAACGTCTTAACCACTAGACCACCGCGTCATTTGTCGAAAGCTATTGTTCTCTATTTGACCTAATCCTTTTCGATGAATTTTAAATTAAATAGTAATTTCGGTAGGAAAAATCGAACCTTTCCCATGCAGGATTCGAACCTACCCTTACCACCTGGTAGGCCGTAGCCTTAACCAATGTGCCGTAGGATTGGTTGTTGATAGCAGCCTTAATATATATGTTATTGAGGTAGCCCAGTGGTTAAGGCTTCGGCCTACCAGATTGTAAGGGTAGGTTCGAATCCTGCATGGGAAAGGTTTGATTTTCCCAACGAAATTACTACTTAATTTAAAATTCATCGAAAAGGATTATGTCAAATAGAGAACAATAGCTTTCGACAAATGACGCGGTGGTCTAGTGGTTAAGACGTTCGTCTTTCAATCCGAGAACAAACGTTTCGACTCCTGGCAATGCAACAAAATTAGCCTGAACAATCTCGGTGTGATTTGGAATGTGTAAAACAGTGAAAAGACTTCTCGGACTTTGCGAAAGACTGTAAATTGAAAAAAAATTTGAAATAAAAAAGACAATAAAAAATTATCGCGTTCAAAAGTACCTGAAAACTAAAAGAAAAGCACAAGTAAAAAAAGTTTTAAAAACACGTGTCTTCTAAAAAGCCTGAAAATGAAGAAAGTCAGACGAAAAAAATTTAAACAATTTCCCGCTTTTAAAAAACTATGGTTTACTTACCTTAATTTTTTTTCACGAAAATTTGACAGGGTGATATTCTCGAGCGTGAAAAAATTTAATTTTTTTCACTTTTTTGAAATTCTCTTAGATTTTTTTTTTTGACAAAGAAGTATTTTGTCTTGGGCTACCTGTGTCAAGCCAGACACAGTAGCCCAAGACAGACACAGGTAGCCCAAGACAAAATACTTCTTTGTCAAAAAAAAATCTAAGAGAATTTCAAAAAAGTGAAAAAAATTAAATTTTTTCACGCTCGAGAAAATCACCCTGTCAAATTTTCGTGAAAAAAAATTAAGGTAAGTAAACCATAGTTTTTTAAAAGCGGGAAATTGTTTAAATTTTTTCGTCTGACTTTCTTCATTTCAGGCTTTTTAGAAGACACGTGTTTTAAAACTTTTTTTACTTGTGCTTTTCTTTTAATTTTCAGGTACCTTTGAACGCGATAATTTTCTTTTGGTTTTTTATTTCAAATTTTTTTTCAATTTACAAGTCTTTCGCAAAGTTCGAGAAGTCTTTTCACTGTTTTACACATTCCAAATCACACCGAGATTGTTCAGGCAAATTTTGTTGCATTGCCAGGAGTTGAAACGTTTGTTCTCGGATTGAGAGACGAACGTCTTAACCACTAGACCACCGCGTCATTTGTCGAAAGCTATTGTTCTCTATTTGACCTGATCCTTTTCGATGAATTTTAAATTAAATAGTAATTTCGGTAGGAAAAATCGAACCTTTCCCATGCAGGATTCGAACCTACCCTTACCACCTGGTAGGCCGTAGCCTTAACCAATGGGCCGTAGGATTGGTTGTTGATAGCAGCCTTAATATATATGTTATTGAGGTAGCCCAGTGGTTAAGGCTTCGGACTACCAGATTGTAAGGGTAGGTGTGATTTGGAATGTGTAAAACAGTGAAAAGACTTCTCGGACTTTGCGAAAGACTGTAAATTGAAAAAAAATTTGAAATAAAAAAGACAAAAAAAAATTATCGCGTTCAAAAGTACCTGAAAATTAAAAGAAAAGCACAAGTAAAAAAAGTTTTAAAAACACGTGTCTTCTAAAAAGCCTGAAAATGAAGAAAGTCAGACGGAAAAAATTTAAACAATTTCCCGCTTTTAAAAAACTCATGTTTACTTACCTTAATTTTTTTTCACGAAAATTTGACAGGGTGATTTTCTCGAGAGTGAAAAAATTTAATTTTTGACTGGGAAGTATTTTGTCTTGGGCTACTGTGACAAGCCAGACACAGGTGTGAGCATACCTCGTTTGTTTTTGGAGCTGAAGAAGTCTTGAATTTTGGTCGAAATGGTAAGCGGTACCTTTTATCATTTTTGCCCAAATTGACGACTTTTGAAAGTTTCCTAAAAATCTGCATTGAAACATGCCGAAAATGGTTTCAAATGTTTCACTAAGGCTAGAGAAAAGAAAACCTAGAGAGAAGACTAGAGAGGAAAAAACTAAAGAGAAAAGACAGATAGAGAAAAACAATAAACAATAGAAAGAAACTAGAGAGAAAAATAAACTAGAGAGAAAAAAAGCTGGGAGAAAAAAAAACGCACATATATTTACATATTTACAAAGACTAATCAAATAAATTCAAATTCGACCATAATGATAAGGGGTCCTTGATCTACTGATCTTATTTATCTATAATATAAGTTGTTTTGCAGCCATGCAAATCATAGGAATCATAGGATGTGTGTTTGATTATTGTCCAAAACAGATTAGATCTGCAACAGTGAAGTAGCAACTTACTCAATTGAAAAATTGTATTAAGAATATTAAAATAAATTATATATATACATATATTCTTAGGTCTCAAATGACCCCAATAGGTTTGAGTAGGGATAACCAAATCTAGATTTGATGATCCCTACTGGATTTGGTAATCCCTATATCTGACACAGTAGTCTCAGAAAGTTAGTTTTGCATATGTGTATTACCCAAACATGCTAATAAGTAACAAATATGTGTATTTCACACTATTGGCTCACTCTTGTGCAACATAAGCATGAAAACATCTGTAGTTGACCTTCTCACTCAAATAACTAAATAAGCCGAAGCACCAAGATGCATTCATGTGTTTTTTATGCTGAAACTCTTCCAATGATAAATAAAAGATTTGCACACTTGTAAATAGAAAAAAGGGGACTCCTAGAGTGGATAAGAACATTACATATATGCATTCGCAAATGTAGACTAAAAAAACAAATTATGATGACTACAGTAAACATGTACTCCTAACATTTATTAATGGATGTTTGTTTGAATAGGTGTTTTGCCTAAGAAACTGTGCTGGCACACAGTATTAGTGATCGGATTCGCTAATCATTCGCTATGTATAACATTATTTGCATTGGTACATTATACAATTGATGCACCAACAAGCATCACAATATATAATAAGTCATAAGTGGAGGCTTCACAGAATGCACCCTGACTAAATGTCCACTTGAACCCCCAAATACATGTACATGGACATATGCAATGTAGTGAATTCATAATCATTCAGTTAACTTTTTGACAGATAACCAAAACAAAGCAGTTGCCCCAATTCCCAAACCAATTGCCCCCATGATAGGATGGTTTTCTATGACATCTTGAAAAGTATTAGCTAACCATGATATAGCATGAATTCCTAGAAACATTTTTTGCTGCCTACGTCTTTCTTCCAAACTCATATCAGAGGGAAAGACAACTTTTAGAATGACAGTATCCTTCTTTCCCACAGCAATGAATGGCTTCCATTTTCCACTATATATACCATTAATATGGAGGGAATTTTCCCCTTCATCATTTTCAAAAGGGAGCTTTATTTGCCCTCCATGTTGTGCTACAGACAAGGGCACATCAACTTTGTGATACGTCATACTTTCTTCCTGGAAAAACACAGGCATATCACCTCCATACATGAAGTCTGAAAATACATTAAAGGCATCATCCATTGTAAAATTTTCTGTTGAAATATCGCCGCTAAACGTAGTAGTGAAACTGCCAAAATCAAAATTGGTATGACTGTCAGTTGAGAACGGGTTCCTGCTTCCCTGCCTTCCCAAATCATATCTACGTCGTTTGGCTGGATCAGATAGAACTGAAAATGCTTCAGATAAATCTTGAAATTTCTTCGTAGCATCAGGCCGTTTGTTCTTGTCTGGATGATACTTCAGAGCTAGCTTACGATAGGCTCGTTTTATTTCATCTTGCGACGCTTCCCGAGATATTCCAAGAATATTATAATAGTCTTTTCTCGCCGACATTGCTTTTTGGTGGCTTACCGAAGTCAATTTGAAGTTCTATCTATTTATCCATCTATGATGCAATCCTCGTGTAAAATCATGCGCGAAATCTTCGTGGGTCTCGACATTGGGGTCTCGAGTCTCGACTCTTGAACACTGACCTGTTGACTTATTAAAGCTATTTTTTACTTCCATCCTGTAAAACAACGTTTCTGACAAACTTTGGAAACTAGTGAATTTCCTACTCAACTTCCATTCAGAATTAGTACTTGCTTGTATCATGGATGATAAAATCACGTCTAAAACTAAAACTATCCCTGCTTGTATAAACAATTTTCATTTATTTTGGGGGGTTAGCCCCCCTGTATGTCACTCATTTCAATTTTCAAAACTTTTAAACACACAGTCACACACACACACAAAAAAATTATTTTAGTAATTTATTTGTGTCAACTGATGTCCAAGTCAATCAATATATATCTTCATAATTTATTCTAAATGTATATCAATAAATTTACATATATAGATATAATATATAACTCTCCATACGAACGTGATTAACGCTTATATATGTACAAATTATGGTGGAATTTCAAAATGCTCGTTGTTTAGAGGTGCTTCCCACAGCCTTACGTCACTAATTACTTTGACTTCCTTACAACATAAAAATCCAGTATTTTGTTCCAAGTGCAATCTACAAGTCGTCACGTTTTGGCTGTTTCCTCGAAAGTGCAACCAGATCATAAATTTCAACTACTGTGATGTCAGTATGACATTTTCAAATTCCGAAACCTATACTTTTCGAAAACCAAATTTTCTAAAATAGTTGCGCAAGGCTTTCCTTTAGTTTCACTGTCACGATGTCTCTAATCAAATGTTACATGGAATTCTGTTAGGATTGCGAAGAGTGGGAGAATGATAGCTGTGTCGTTTGATATTAACGAAGAATAATGTGGATCTCTTCAGAATTTTTGAAACGCGGTAAATTTACAAAACGAAAGGCAAGCTTGGCGTGAATGGATTTTTGCAAGAAAAACTAAAACGTTCCTTGACCCAATATAACCAGAGTGTAGCGTGGCAGCGTCTTCAAATAACTTAGCATCGAATGTGGTATAACAACTGCCTAAAATAGACAAAAACACTTCTCGTTTCGACCTGAGGGCCTTCGTCAGGAGAGTTTGTATGAGAGTTAGTATGAGAGTTATTAGTTAGTCATACTAACTCTCCTGACGAAGGCCCCAGGTCGAGAGGTGTTTTTGTCTATTTTAGGCAGTTACAACATATGATGCTAAGTTCCTTGACTCAGTTTTTTGAAAGGGTACTTTGCAAATTGCACTACGATACTTTGACTTTAATTCCCTCGATATAAATATTTTAAGTCTATGATGTTAGATCGCTACTATTATTGGAAGAGCCACTACATGACAAAGAACGACCCGTATCTTGACATCTCAATATTTCTTCACATTCCCTACTACCGCTTTCTCGTGCGTACCACAATGCAGTTCGTCCATTGCCGTCGGTCAAGGTCACGTCTGCAAAGTACTGAATAGAAAATACAAAATGAATTTCTTCTGAGGCACTTGTGGTCCACCCATCAATAGATTCTTGTAAAAATCAGTAAAATTGTGACTAAACACTTTGTAATAAGTGTAAAAACTTTGTGACTACTTCTGAACATTATTTTTGTCACTTTGAAGTCACGTTTCGAAAACATGTTTAAGTGTTTAGGAATATTCGTGATTGTGTTTTAAGTTTTCGAAACTTTGTTTCGAGTTCTTTTCAGATCGTGTGACGCAATACGACCACCATGATTTTAAATTTTAAGTGTTCCGACGTGAATATGAACGTGAATAAAATTCACGTGCCAATTTATTATAATTCACGAATGTTTGTCACTCACCCATATCAGTAATTGCGTTAAAACGACATTTCCCTTCGATGAAGAAATATGAAGCGAAGTTTTTAAACCATCGTCTTCTCTTTCGTTCACATCTTTTCTCTCACTATGAGCTAGTAATAGGATCACTTGGCTAAGATCGTCCTTACGAACAGCTTTAATTAACCGCTAAAAAATCAATTAGATCTGATTCAGCAATCAAGGACAAGAGAGATAAACTATTTCTACGGCTGTGTTATCTGAGGATACAGTAGGTCTATAAATATGATGACATAACTGGGCTTTGCTCTTTCAAAACTTGATCGATATCCACAGTTTAGCCTATGGACATGCTTTGGAAAATTGCTACCAGTATAACAGTATTTTTTAGTGCCAAATTCATTTCTGAAGAATAATTCTCATCCATTTAGGCTACACAAGCTGTAACACTTTGTATACACACGTGTCTTATGAATACGCATCCAATAAGTTGATTTCGTCCAAATACGTGAAAACATGGCGTAAATTAAATCTATCAATTGCCTATGCAACACCCACCGGTTGAAGTACTACAAGGTGCGGTACGAAAATGAGGAATGTTATGATTGTGCTGTGGCCTACCTGCCCTAAAGACTGCTTAGAAGTTGGTAATGGTTTGAGGAATTCTTTATTCCGATATTTTGATCGTATCCACATCTCCTTGTCTTCCCTAAAACAGATATTTGTTGATATGTTTATATAGATAACATGTATCAGTATATTCCTCGACAAACTCTCTTCAAATCCTTACTCTGAAATATGAACTACCTTGGTGATAACGGTTTAGGTTTAGCTTCTGGTTTAGCCCGAGCTTCCCAAATACTGTTTGCTAACGTATTTCCTATTGACAACATTACTGCACGTTGTTCCGATCTAAATATAAAAAACTGGTATGAAAACTGTAGAAAATTGAATAATTATGAAAAAGTGTTTTAATCGTATAAAAGTATTTCAATGAATACTTTTTAGATGGAGTGAACACCAAATTACACTTACGGCCATTGGTCGAGATCAAGCGAACGAACTCGGGAAACGTGTGTCCCAAGATTTCTATGCAATCCAGAACAGGCTATGCATATTAAAGCACCCAGGTTTAGCGTAGCCCAATCAGGGTCTGAAAGTGAAATGATAAAATCTTAAAATTATTCCTGTAATTTCTCCCTGGCCATGGCCCATGCCATTAAGTTGCATAAGATGCAACTTAATTTTTCGGACGTGTTTCCGGGTCGGTTATTCCACTGTCAATAAATTTTGGGGTTTGCAGTATCCCGATGGACAACTCATTTTGTAATCGGTGACATGACGATAAATGGCAACATGTGAAAGACGCGAACGAGTAAAAGCCTGGGGATAGGGCGAGAAACATGCGAACATATTTTGTTTACTTTTGTACATGTATGCGGTCAACCTCGTGATCAGGATATGAGAAGGGACACTCTGGGTGCAAGGTAAGTGATGCGGTTACTTACTGGGCTCTCCACAGTCAGCACAAACATTATTTCCATTCACAAGACGAATTGGCTGAAGATCACTTTCTGACGATGAACTGCTATTGATCTAAAATAAAGAATTTTTAGTGATACACTGAATTTTATAAACACGCATTTTTGAGCGAAGCCTCGTGGGAATTTGTAAAATACAAATACAGGATAAAAATACGCACAAACACGTTCTAACCTTATCTCTGCCACTCGGGTTTGACTGAAGGCATGTGAGTATCTGTTTTTCGATTACTAGAACCCATTTTTCCCTCTCCTAAACCAATACAACAATAATGATAACAGATATGCTAAGTGATTGTTTCGAGAGTTGCTGTAAATGTAAGTGGTTCATGTGGCGCTAGAAAACCTTTAACAGTCCACTCTCTACGAACTACGAACATTTGCACAAACCAACCTCTTGCGACGGGGCAGCGAAATTCCACGATTTACCATCGAGCGAGACAATTTTAAACTCGTATTCCTCTGCGTGACCGTTCCGTGTATCTAATTAGGAAAATTGATCTCAATTAATGCTGGAACGATAACGTTAACATCTATAACTTGTTTCGTACGGCTGCCTCGTACATCTGCCTCCCATCCCATCAGATAGGCCTGTTGCTTATTTTTATCGGTGTAGCACCAAAGCTACATACAGTAGGGTGCATTGGTGAAGTGAAAAATAAACCTAAACTTCTGTCTAAAAACCGATACACACGCAGACACAATCTCATATAACCCAATATGAATAACCAACCTATCTTAGAAGTATCATTCGCGACCATCATCTTTGCTGTCCCGTGACTTTTCGATCGCCGATGACCTTTCCTTTTACTGCTATTTCCGGGAAGAGTATTCGAGTCTATACGGCCCTCTGGGGTGACAGTTGGCCACTTCCTTTCTTTACCGTCACACGGCGTTGTCGCAGGGGTCGTTGCAGGAGTTGTCGCCGGAGTTGTTGAAGGGGTTGTCATGGTTGAATTTGACTCGTTAGTACCGTTTGCTGCCTTCGCTAAACTCTTTTGTAATTCCTCGGGAAAATTACTAAAGTCAAGCTCACACGATTTCGTGTGTTTGTTATTCCGCCGATTCCGACCTCGTTTTCGAGGTATCGACTCGCTTCTGTTTATTGATTCAGGCTTGGATTTTATCGCTGTTGGTGTTACAGCGGCCATAGCATGATTTGCCGTGCTCGATAATCCTGATTTCATTTCAGTTTCATTCTCCTGAGTTAGAAAATCATTCGATATGACTAAAGATCCGTTCTCTTTCACCGTATGATTTTGAAGTATTTCATCTTCTAGGGATTGTGTTCGGTTCACTCCCGGGCTTCCAAGTTTTGGCGCCGCCGTCCTTCCTACAACGACGAATAGTGCAATAGAATTACATGCAGTGAAAAAATTTTCACGAACCATCGTAGGCTTAAAGTAGGACAATACGTTTGCGACCATGATTAATACATCATAGTAAATAAATTATTATAAAATATATGGTAAAATAAACGAATTCAAAAATCTTTTTTAAGAATTTTGCCAACCGTATAACCATTGTTACTGTGTTACTAAAGCCCGTTTTCCATTAGGCGAATTTATTCGCGCGAACAGATAAAAAGTAGGAAGCGTTTCTACTTTTTCGCGGCGAATTTTTTCGCGAACCAATCACATCACCGGATTTCAAATACCACTATCGCCTAGTGGAAAACGTGCTTAATCTCTCAATGGTGTTATTTTGACTGTACTGAATTCAACAAATTACAAATTGATGTTGTATATTGCATTTAGTGTGGAATAACGTTTTTGTGATAAGTGCATGATCACGGTCAGTTTAAATCATACGAACAAATGCCCCCCTTTTATTTTGTTAAATTGCAGTAATTACCTGGCAACGTCGCGATGGGAGGTATTTTCCCAGGAATTTTCACCGTCGATTGTTTAAGAAATATATGTTTACCGTGAACATTTCCAATGTAATCCTATACAAAATATACACATTATATATATGTATATTCAAAACACGATAAATGTTTCTGAATAGCCCATTTTTCAAAATTGTGTTAATGAGACGTCGGGACCAACCGAGAAATTTTCATTGCAGATATATTTTAGAATGTACTGATAAAAAACATGTTTTAATATTTTTTGTCTTAATTCCTGATTGGGCCAATCTTGACAATGACGAGTTCCACTCTAAGTGCTGATGTGATAATGCAAAATCTTTGCGGTTATTATTAATGGCCAATTACGAGTTTATTAGATCCTCAATCTTTTTGCATTATTGTACTGTCCATTCGAAAAAAAGTTTTGATTTGCTAATAACTATGCTTAAACAAAAAAGAAAGACGTATTAATTTCAAAGAGTAAGAATTATTTTTCTACATCATAAATTCAAGAGTCAAAACACAGCAGTTCTGCATATTTAAGGTCAATTTTGACTCCCAAAACTATTCTTCTTAATTTTGACTTCTTTGAATATGAAGTGTGTAGTTTGAATGTTGTAGGTTATAGCTAAACTGATGAGTAAAACATCGATAACAGTCGATATTATGATGTATGTATCTGAACACTTATCATTATCTTAGTTGTATCTCATTCCCATGCTGCGAGACGTCTGAGGCATTAGGTCATTAGGCAAAACACTGAAATACAGATAGCTACTCACATTCACTGAGGGGTAGTACGTCAGAACTCCTTCCTCACTTAGAACCACAAATTTCTTTTTCCATTCTTTATTTAGCGAATTTGTAGCTCTTTTCAAAAGATTTCCCTAAATTGTATTGGCATAATCACAGGTTTAATTTAAACGTTGTGGAAACTTTTACGTGGGTGTACATGCAAAAAACCCCGCAACAGTATAAATCCACCGTAAGGGAGGTCAGGGGTGGTGAACGTCTGCAGACCTTGGCTAACACTAGCCAGGCTCCTGTTTGTGATAGAAACTAATATTACATTCAGGAAATAAGTCTGGTTTTCTAGAACTTGCATACTTTTGATATTGTTGATACTTTCGATTTACAACGAAATTAATATTCGTAATTTTTAAGCGTGAAGTAAAGAATATTCTGCCGCGGTTTAAGAATTGTTTAAAATAATTGTTTAAAATTGTGAAATCTTGTTATTCACATACTTAGAAGATTATGGCCAAAAAGCTGAAGAACTCCTGTGGAGAAAGCGTTTTTATGACCTTATACAAAAACTGAAATATTTTCGGCAAAAATTCTGCCACAATTTTAGCTCAGAGGGTGCAGTAGAGGGCAGTGTTGTGGGGTACAGTTAAAACTGCATGATACAGTGCAGTAGAGTGAAGTGTAGCGGGGTACATTAGTGTACAGTTGCACCATACAGTATAATAAAGGCGTGTTTAGTAGAGTATCTACACAGAATACAGTATAGTTACACAGTAATGTACTATGGTAGAGCTAGGGCAGTGTAATGGCATATTTGAGTACAGTTTCATGAAGTAAGGTCCAGAGAATGTCCAGTGAATAAGAATACATTGCATTATAGTCCAATATTGTGCTATATAGAATACTAAAATTTAGTTAAATAAAATGAATTTCAACACACTGGTATGCACTTTATATAGTACAGACTGTACAGTGCAGTGTACTCACTAGCAAAATTGAAAGCATTCTATTGTTTTTACTGTTGCAACATAAGCTAGTATGAAGCACTTTAAATTAGTACAAAGGCCTATTACAAAATTTTTCTCAGTTGTTTACAAACCTGTTTGACAGGAATGAAACGTCCTGGTCCAATTTCCTGGTCTCCATCAATCTCATCTTTGACCTTATCAGTTTTCTAGATTAAAAAATTGCATGGATAATTTAATGCCAACTATTGTATTATGAATTGAAGGTCAGGGGTCCAAGCCTGCAAAGATGAAGGAAATAAATGCCTTCCTAAACTTTCAAAGTAATAATCTAATAATTCCTTGCCAATGATCAGACATATTTTGAAGCATTCAAAGAACACATACACACTGTGTAATACCAGGGGGGAGATACCAGGTTTAGACCTGTTTTCAGGCTTGAACCTGTCACATGAAAATGTGCTCAGATGTATATATATATATATATATATATATATATATATATATATATATATATATATATATATATATATATATATATATATATATATATATATACAAAATGCTTTAGGTAAAGTCTATACTCTATAACTTAACTAATCCAACACCAGATAATGTGGTAATGGACAAAGCACAATCAAAGTACACAATTAAAAACTTACACTTCCAAAAATAACAGTTCTTCTTCGTGTTGTCCTCCCCTTTGATGAAGGTGTTGACGATGGACTAACAGTGTCAGTTGTTCTTGAACTACCACTGCTCATTGTTGAACTAACAGATGTAGGTCGCCCTTCAGTTGCTGATGGTGGTGATAGCAAGGTATCATATGATGTTAGTACTGCAGAATCTCTGTTTGCCATTTTCTCTGAAGCTAAACAACAGGAATAATAGAGTGTCAATATAAGGCTGTGTGGGAGGGGACTGTCTGTGCATTTGCAAGTTGGATACTGGCCCTTTAAGTTTAATTTTTTGCTTACATTGTGCTTAGATGCACTTTACATCTAGTATTTTGGCCTGACTAATCTTACTTGTTAGTAGAAGAAATGTTAGTAGAGGAAAAGAAGTGTGTACTAGTACTAGGAGTAGGTTTAGTCTGCCAGTTTCACTGTTGATATTTATATTTTCCAAAAACTGGAATTAAATATATGTATATATTACTACCTATGAACTACCTTTTAACACAAATTTTATAAATTTCCAAAGTAAGCAAAATACATATTTAAATATGTACAATTCTTCAGCAAAATTTTCGTAACAGTAGCGTTGGCTACAAAAAGATTCAATATAAATCTTTCCTTCGTGGTATTTATACTGTCCGTGTAATTCTTTGTGTCAACTTGCGTAACAATTTTGTACGAGTAAACATGAATATTGTAAAGAAATTACGAAAACCATTATAGTTTACGTATATTACAGTCTTTCTCCTGAAAACTGTAAAATTCGGCGTTACTCAAACAGACAACATGCGTTTGACAAAGTGTTAAATATTACAAATAGCGTGTCAATGTCAAAGATAACGAGGATATAATATTAAATGTAAGATTAAACAGAAAGTTAGAATATCGATCATTGTTCGTTGGAGACAACACTTGGGGCTTCGCAATTGTAAGTCTGCCGCGTTCGATCAGTATTTTATACCAGTATTTACATTTGTCTGTGTCGAACATTTTATGAATATAGTCAATATACTTACAACATTTTTATGGCTTAGAGTTTTGTGTTTGAACAAAGTGGAATCACTATAGTGGAATCACTATCAATATAAATGAATTTCGTATTGCTCTCCCGTAGAAAAATTAGTACTTCTACAACTTTTAAACAAAAGGCCAGCGTCAAGAGCATCCAAGTTTATTAATAATAATACGTACGTATGATGAAAGGAACGCATAGTGAGATAATTTGCATGATAAATAGAACAAACTGGACGCATTTTAATAGCTAAAACTTACAGACATACAATTAGAATGGGGGTTATGCAATCTACAAATTCCCACAAAGCGTGCAGCCATATATTATATAAAATTTCTTGTCATAATTTACTGTAAAGAAAAGTGAAACTACTTGAGTTTTATACAAATTCACATTTCACACACTTAAAATTCTAATGAGGAGGATCAACGCCAACGGAACTAAATGTTATCTTGACATGATATACTGGACTGCCAGGCATATAATAGGACCTTTGCGACTTTAGGTACTGTACAGCCCTCTTGCTCAGAACTTTATAGTTCTGTCCATGCACGATGTACGAGACCTATTGACATTGACTCACATTTCATCGATATGGCGAATATCAGTAACAATTTACAAGTAATGAGGAACTATTACAAAGCATGCAACCTGACACTGTGCCTATTGAATTCCTCGCCACAGTAATACAATCGTGTCATATTCGGTATTTGTTATTAAACTAGAGTCAGATGAACTTATAAACTACTGAAAGTTTAGTAAACGGTCAAAAAGATTCTAATATTAATTACTTCGGCATTTCACACAACAATGTCGCAAATAATCTTTCCGACTCTTCCGTTAATAGGCAGGTAGAGTGGCTCGAGAAAGCCAAACAATTTATTAGCCGAGTAAAATAAACAAAATCGTCAATTAATGCTTTATATGACAGTAGTCCCTATAAACTAAATCTAGGATTAATAATCGCGTAGTAGAGAATTAAACTACTTAGAGCTGGTTTTCAATTAACTTGGTAAATTAAAATTAAGGAATACCGTCAATGTTTGGCGTCTTCGATTCGAGGATAGCTGCTTGTAGATCTTCCCAGCTCGTAATAACATCATATGAGCCAGAAAGTTGAAAACTTCGTCGCATCATTTTTTCAAATGAACGACAAGCGAGCAATAATCCAGCACCAAATTTACTCACATTTGCCGGTGTTGATTTTGAAACGCTATGCCTATGATCGTCAACTCCAGGCAACAAACTAACCAGTTGTTTTGCATCTTTGCCACACTTGACGGCTTGCTCCGAAGTGCTCACGACGGAAAAACGAGAAGTCTCACTACCGCTATTGTCAGTCTTTGAATGCTTCGAGTTTTTGAAGAAAAACATCGTTCGCTCTGAACACCTGTCTCAGTATTTATTGAAAAATATTATCATCCGAAGAAGACGAACTTCCTTATGTCCTATGTTGTACAATAATACGCGAAGCGATAAGTAAACAATTGAACATGATTCCTTGTCCAATACACGGAGCCAGCAAAGGAAAGAAGAGACTTTACCTCACACTGTTGACATTTAAATTGTACTTTACCAAGTTCTGGTGATATTTAATATTATATAATTATACATCTCGTTCTCATGAGACGTAATATCCGCTTTGCAGTCGAAAAAAAGTGTAAGGTTTCGCCGACTATGAAGAACTCACTTAACCCACGCATAACAAACTTGGACACACCCAGAATTCATTTCAACACGCACAGGTGTTATTGTTTTTAATAGATACTGATTACAGGGCATTACTGCAACCTGTTGTTTTCTAAACAATTTTGACGTTAGTCCTTTTAGAAGAGTTTAACATGGTGCAATGAGTAAAAACTCCAGTTTGGGAATTTCATCACGAGGTATGAAGAACAGAGGATACCGTATGCCATCTTAAAATCAACATATGCGGGAACTTCAAACTGCTTATATGGCTCCACCGGTATATGACAGGAGGAAAGAAAATATCTATATGGATTAACAAATGTCCTATACCCTGCAGGACCAGCAACCGCAGTGGGGAACCGCGTTTGCGATGCGAAGTAGTTTAATGGGGAGATCTTTAACAAAACAATTTTGGAAATAGGGAAAGAAAATATCGACATGGATTTTCTTTATTATTGCAGAATTCAGTTACTGATTTCCCTTATTGCAAGAGGTATTGATCTATTCGAAACCAATGTGTTCAGTCTGCAGAGGCTAATAATTCTTCACTGTGCTCGGTTTCCCTGAGATCCAGAACATACTGCCATCCAGTAATGCTCTTAAATCGCCACACCAATTCTTGCGTCAAAAATATTCGCGATGTGATGTATGGCAGGTTGCCTTAGCTAGCGATGTCATTGTTGATAACCCTTTTTAAGTTGGATAGGTAATCCTAAGCCCACCTGTCATGGAGGAGGAGGACTTGTTGCTTCGCATCTCATCGAGTTACTTTGATTAGTTCTTTTGAATCGATTCTATCCAAAGCAAAGGCGAATCTGTGGGCGAATGTAGCTCCGGAACACTTATATATATAAAGAATATAGTGTGACTCTCGCTCGAGAATCGCTTTTTGTGCGGTGGACTCTTGGTAACGACGCCAACAATCGCTTTGACTCTCTTCATCTTTTGGTACGACGGCAAAGTCTTCTTTCCCGACTTTCAGGTACATTCGACACCGTGGTTTTCTCGGCATTGCTGTAATGGTCTAGGGCTCATGTCTCTTCAACTATAATATATACGTCCAAGTATCACAGCCTCCTCCACACCCGGGAGTTTCCTAGTGGAAAACTTTGATCACCTGTCGAAAAATTATGGCTACCGCTACCGCGTATAAAGTCCGAGTGCCTAGAGAGGTATGGTAGACCAGAACTCTAAGGTAAACGATTATTTTTATGAATTGTTCCTCCGCCGGCAATTCTGATTGAAGACGAGCTGTCCGAAGTAATAAGTATCGCGTGTAAAGACCGAACAAATTCCGTAAATGGATTAAAATTGCTTTTTTAACCCACGTTGATCTGGGATTTTTTATACACAGGAAAGCAGGTCGTAGGTGATATTTGGACGTTTAAAAAACGCAACCTCGAAATTTCCCACGAAATCGACTTTGTTCATAATTACACTACGCGACCTGTCCGCCATCGTATGTGACGGAATGATAATTGTAATCTAAATAGGCCTTTACGGCTCAAAAGAATTTGGTTTCCTACGAATCTTGAATGACTTCTACCAGTATTATATTCCAGGGCAACAAAGCATTTTAAATTCCTGGACGTGTAATAATCTTCTATTTAATTATATAGTTCTATTTTGTGGAACAACTTGACAGCCTAGCGCTTTGAATGGCGAAATGAACCCCTGGGGAATCTCTTTTGTGTTTAAGAATAAAGTGGATTATTTGGGGAATTCCGAGTTCGCGTAGTTTTATACGCTGTCCAGGGTGAGAGCACCTAATGCCTTACATGTTTGGTTGTAATATGACAGACGTTGTTTTGAAAAAGTGAATCATTGATTGATCTAAAACATAAATTTTGTTCCCATGTTTGCATATGAGTTGGCGTCAGTTTTTTTACGTACCCTGCATGTATATGTTATGTAATACTAAAGTTGTACAGAAATGCTGTACTGTAATGTACTGTACATTACAGTACATTACAATTTCTACATTACAATTACATTACAATTACATTACATTACAATTTAGTACATTGAATTTCTGTACTGTAATGTTGTACAGAAATGTTGTACAGAAATGTTGTACTGTAATGCTGTAGTGTATAAAATTTCCTAAGAAATCAACCTTGTTCTTGAGCACAAAAGTATGACCTTTGGGTATTTGGAAGTTGAAACAGCTTGTAATCGTATTCATGAGGAATAACATGAATTATAACAAGTCATTTTCTTAAATATTAAGGAAACAGCTGATGAAGCTTACCTAATTGGAACATTTGGTTTACACTTTCTCCAGTTTCCAGACAAACTTCGATATAAGTAAAGTTATTTACATCGTTCAAGCGTCTTCTAATTTGACTGCAATGATGATTTGGACTCGGTGCACAGTTTTTTCCATGTTCTGACAAAGAGAAATAAATTTTGAAAAAAAGAAGAAAAATAAATCAAATGTATAGGGATTGAAGAAGGCGAGCTAAATCGTGCTAATCCATGGGCATGGGAATTTAAATGTTGTCTCGAGCCCTAAAATTTCTCACAAAAAGCCTTGACTGTAGCTGTAAAATTCTATGGAATTGCCTCGAAAATGAATAAGGAATCCTTATTTGCTCATAAAGGCTCTCATTTTTTTACTCACTCTTGAGAAAGGAATTTATGAACTTCAATGCCACATGCGACTCTCAAATATACAATGTTTTTACATGCATGCAGGCTAATCCTTTTTTTTTACATGGAGCTATGACATTACTGACACAGATACAACTATATGTCAGACGTTGAACTAATGATGGCAAACTCCAACTGGCGAAACCACATCACAACCACAAGAGAAATGCCAATTGATGCCTAAAAATCTCGTTAGAACCGCAGAGAAAAAGCCGATATTTCGCTACTCGCTATGCATTAGCTAATCCAAATCATAATGCAGCTTTGCAATAGTATACTCAACTAAGTTTTCGCTAACAATAACAAGTATATACTATTAATAGCAGTTAGGACTGGCCATTACCTTTAATCCCCACTAAGAAGATGGGAATGTCCGATAAATCTCTGTAGTTGGACATTCTCGAAAAATAACTGGGTAAAACACTCGAACTAAGCTCGTCATCAATATTGAATACCAACATTAGACCATCCAACCAATACACAAACTATACAAAAAAATACTGTAATTATAGAAACTGAATTATAAAAACGAAATGGACAACTTTCATTTTCGGTGGTAATTTTTCTATCGGAAATACAGTACTCCGTCTGTCGTAAAAAAAGCAAAAGTTTACGAGTTGCGATGAAACGGGGCCAGAATTTAACTGAATTGAAAAATCATTTTTCCATTTTGAAAATTACAGCTAGAAAAACCGTTTTCGCGTGCAGTAACCCCCAGCTCCTTGCCTTCTTGGCCCAGAAAAATAACAACCTTCTTCCTAGGCCCAGAAAAATAACAACCTTCTTCCTAGGCCCAGAAAAATAACAACTTTCGACCTTAAAATGGTTGTTTGATTTACCACGTGTAATACGTATGATTATATCCAGAAGTTTTAGCCATTCTAAGAGGCTCCCTATCCGTGCAAGGTGGTGGATTTCGCTCTTCTTAACTGAAAGGATGTCCACTATTATCGATAATCACACAAATGTCATTCATACTACGGATTCTTATTAGTTCAATGCTACGGCTTTTCAAAAATCTCTCTAGTGATTAGCACCTGAGATTCTGGTGATCCAGTTTCGTTTCTCATCAGTAAAAGGTAACTTTGACCATCAACAAGTACTTCCTTCTTATGGCATCCATTTAGTCTTTCCTCTTTAGGACATTCACCAGTCAAATATCGATGAATTAATGCTGATTTGCCAGAGGTTATGCTACCAACTACACCCTGTGAAAAGAAATAGTCCAGTTTATATATGACAGTCAGCGTTCAAAGGTTAAGCAACCTATAATTGACGTTATATAACATGCATCAGTTAAGCCCAAGTACTCCTCCCTATACGGTCAGAATTGACACTACAGCAAATAAGGCAGGTCAACGGTCACCGTACAAAGCCTTTTATTACAAGGCATAACTACCGACATATTTTCCTGCAAAGCTCTGGAGATATCTCGAAAGACTGACATTTAAAAATCGATAAAGGATCGTTGGAATATCTATAATTCTTTGCATATGCAACGTCTTAGGGTGTGATAAAAGGCCAGTTCACACGGTCACGGGCAATTTTTCGATAGCTGTGATTGACTAAGTGCAAGTTACGGAAGTTCAAAAAAGGGCACTTATATACCGAGCAATCATAACTATTCACTTATTGCATCCATCAAAAGAAGAAAATTGAAACTCTGTCTCTGTCTTGAGGCATAAAGTTGAATGAGCTGATCATTTAACTTTAAGTTGTCCTGTCAAAACTTTGAAATATAAACATGCATACAGGCCTTTTGCAGGAAATGTTTTTTTTACCTGTTAGGCTTTTCAAAACCGAAAATATCTTTGAAGCGAATTTGCATTCTGTTGAGTGTTGTAAGTTTTCCATATTTGCAGAGACAAATTTTTATGCTTACGATTCTAAAAGTCCACAAGCTCTTTCGAGTTCAGGGTGTAGGACAGCCATAATGGAATTACACTTAGCTATACTTCAACTAAGGGTAAGAACGTCATTCTGCCATATATGCTTCCGGCTGAAATTGAAAACATCCGACTAAAAACACACTTGTCGATTTGTCCAGAGAATGTGTCCGTCACATCGCTTTCACTATTTCGAACCGTCCAAGGAAGGTTTTGTATAAGTTAAAGCCTCAAAAACATGTTCATTCAGTTTTCTAGGATTAGGATATCTGACCCCATAACCAACGCCCAAGTTTTTTTTAGAATTATCAATTTCTTTGTTGTGAGTAAGGAGTAGGCAGATCATGGCATTTCAGGTTTTTTGTTAGCTTATTAAAATTGTGATATTCGACTACGACCTAGAAGGAATTTATCTAGTTTGTCCTAGTGTCATATTCAACTATAATTATTTGAGTGGATTATTATTGTTGTTGCAATAGAATGTTTTATTTTTTCACTTAGAGTAGACCTTAGTTTGTATGTAAATTAAACCATTAAATCACATGCTCTAAAATGACCAACTATGCATCATTAAAATCATTATATCATCAGTTTGTATTTATTATCAGTTTCCCATCCTTTATTTAACCTGCACCTTCATTGTTAACAATTGGTTTAAATTACATATCCACGATTCAAAATTTCAAGAAAATTTATTATAAATAATTTCACTATCATGTGAATTGAAATAGCACCTGTCCATCCTACAAAAAATGCTCTTAGCAATAGCTTTTTGTTCAAATACTAGATTGACCAATTAATAAATTACTAGCATGCTTGTTAACTGGAAGTTGAATAATTTTTGCACAAATTAGTTGAATAACTTTAGGTAATAAGTTTATGGAAATTTTTATTACCCTTCCATTACAATAATATACCTGTAAGTATTTTAATGCATGATTTAGATATTCTAATTTTTTAGCTAAATGGTGAAAAATTTCAAATAAAATTTGGGGAATGATTACAAATCCTTCTGTCAATCACTTCTGTCAATCAAGAAATATACATTTTGGCACTTTCCCATGTGCAGATGGGAAATGTTTCAAAGGAAAGAGTTGCTAAAAAGTTTGGCATTCAACTTTTTTTAAATTTTATTGACAGATAAAGTAAACTAAAAGCCTCTGAATTTACACAATATGACTAGTTGTATTCCATTCTCATCTTAATAAAACTTAAGTGAAAAAACTAGCATACTAGGAAAACTAGAGTGAGCAAACTAGCATGCATATGATTTAAACAGAACAAATTCTGAATCTCCTTTTGCAATCAGAAACAGAAAATATTCTACCACTTTCTGCTTTTTAATTAAAGTACATATAAATTTATTTAGTTGAGATATATAATGGGCTATATAATCATTGGAAATATTACACAATCCCATAGCATTTTTAAACTTCAGGAAAATATATTCTATATATCTGAACTTGCCAACCAGAAATACAGTAGGATACAAGAAATAAAATGATCAGACAGTCCACTCACCAACTTTAATTCAGAATCAGAAGATGGCTTTACTGCATTGAATTCTGGGCTATTCTGGAAGCAATCTAAAAAGGTAATTACAACATTAAACAGTATTTCCACAGTCTAAAGCAGAGTGAATAGAATTAAAATATGATTAGGCACACATTGCAATATTAAGAATATTTTTTGAAAGAACTAAGTTATTAGGAAACCACCAAACCGTAATATTAGGCAATGCTGCACAAGTAAAAAACATCCAGAGTATACAATTGATCATGAAATATTTGAGAATAAGAATGTGCAAAATAATGGGGAAATTAAAAAGTTAAATAACCATAAAACTAGTTGAGGGGAAAACAATATTCTACATTTCTACTTAAAATTATGGATATTACAAACATTAATAACAACTGAAAACTATTAAGGAACTAAATTCTGTATTGACATATTCCCCCAAATACTTAATAGCCAGACAACCATGAAAGAATAACAGGGATATTGCATTTATCATTCTTGAATATTACTAGCATAAACTGTCATATATTGGACTAAACAAAGTTGGCAGATGGTAATTTGCAGAAACATAGTTTTTTTACCACCCAAACTGACAGAGATTGACAGTGATAAGTTGCCTTTTGTTCTCAGGAATATAAAATTTCCATTAGACAACTTCCTGAAAGCAACACATCCTTAAATGTTATTACAAGTTGATCTGTTCAAACAAATAACAGGATTTCAACCTAATCATCAATTATTTTTTATATCATGAGTTTCTACATCCAGCGGAAATTGAAATCTCAGCAAAAACTGACTAAGGTTATACCAAACATCGTCTTAAACATGGTTTATATCACACGACATATATTTTTGTAGCTAAATAATGCGTACAATGCTCGGTATTTTGAGTATGTTTGTAGCGTACCAAGCAGTATTATTATTAAAACCCCGCCAGGACTATAAACTGCTTATGATGAAAACAGAGATGAAAATAACTTCTCTAAAATGCTTTGAAAGAAATAAACACCAAAAATATTTCTTAGTTTGGCAGTTTTATGAAACGGAGTAATGGCATGCGATGCATTCATAGTAAACTTCTATCATCAGTTATCGCATAAAACTTCAGAAATGCCCTTGTTGACATTGAATAACATCGTATGACATTTCCTAAGCTCCTATTCACAGCTCATTCATCAGCAGGACATCCCACGAAGGTACAACATCATTTGAGGTCTTCCCCATGAAACGTTCAGTGAAATTAACGATTTATGTACAAAATACATCGATTTGTCGAGAACGTCAACGATAATAAATTGCATTTATTCTTAAAAATATATTTAAAAAATATCTTTTAAGAGCAAGAGTTTAAAGGGTATCGGGTACATAAACATTAAAAGAAAGCAGACTAGCCGACAGACGGTCCGACAAACAAATACACCTAGTAATTTATCGCGATAAATGCAAGCGAACTACATGAAACAGATAGCGCAATGGAAGGAAACAATTTAGAAATTTCGTCTAAAATAAACATGGACTCAGTTATCATAATTTTTCTTCGCCAATATCAGCGGCAGCTGTTCCGATGCGAGTTTTGAAATAATTGTAGCTTTTTTAAAGCCAAAATTTCTATACTAATGAATACTTTTAAAATTCATTAACGTGCGGCAACTCCGCAACTTCGAGTGACAAGTGAAATAAACATTGTACAAACACGAAGAGGTACGTGTAGAATATGTTCTTGTTACGACATACCTTCGATATTATTCACCAGCTCCCGCATATGAATCTTCACAGGAATATTATCAATTTCTTGGAGAATGTTGTATAGTTTATCTAAAGTTTGGTGAAGGCTCTCAAATCTCATTGCCTCACGACGAATAGCACAGGCCATTGAAGGGATCGGTTCGGTCATGACTTGGTCTAGCTGCAAATCCTTCTCTTTTTATACGAACACAAGTTACGTACATTCGTTTCTTTGTTGTAATATTATTTTGCCAAGCCATTGGTCAGAGCGACAGCTGCCAGATGCTCTCTTTTGAATGCAACATGATTGTGAAATTTGATAAAGTCGATGAAGTTTGAGATTCTTTATTGACGAGCCTTCAACTTCTTAGACTGCGGTCTGCAATAAACATATCACGTCGCTAAATCCCCCTATGAATCCTTATACCCCTTCATATACATCATTATCCCACTTTAGCCCTACTCTGCGAGATAAGAGCTAGGGCCGACCCACTGGTCAGACCTTTCTATTTTCAAGAATGGACCTCTTGCAGAATAGACCAACTTTATATGATCTTGTATTCTCTTCGCGAGCCATATTTTCCGTAATTTACAATATTTCGCAGCCAATCTTGGCGAAGTTTTGTCGCCTAAATGAAAAGTTGTTCTATTGTATTATGCAAGTGGTCCTTTGGTGCAAAGAATCTAACAACCTGTTGTCCCTAAGGGACAATTTCTGATATGAGTAGGTATAATAGGATAAAGAAGATAGTTTAAGGATGCCTTAGGAAAAATAAGAACTTATAAAGAAGCCATTTAGAAAAAGAAGGGTAGAAGCCCCCGGCACGCGTGCTTTCTTGGGGGGGGGATAAGAATTCCACAAAAAAGGAGGGTGGAAGCCAGCGACACGTGTGCTGCAGACATCACTCATAAAACAATGTTTTTTTGAATTGAGAATTTTTTTTTGGAGCACTGTCCGCCACAATCCAAAGGAACCGAAGGGACTGGGAAAATATTTTGTAGCCACACAGAAATGATAAAAACCCAAGCACTCAAAGGCCAAAAAAAAAAACTTCATCCAATCACATAACAATCTATTGTTGTATTCAAAGACACGCGTAAACACTTTTGTTGTCATAGATACACTGCGCTCCTCTCCTTTATATTACAGAAACCTCCAATGTGTTTGTGTGTAAAGCATGCTATGAGGTCATGTCATAAGCTTAGGCATCGGATTCCTTATTTATTTTTGTTTATTCAATAAGGCTCATGCGATATTTCTCATCCGAACAAAGATGATCGACACTCGTACTAAAACTAGGAACGCGAAAACGAGAGCACTTGGTGGATAGCGAATAAACAAGAAGGTCTTTTGATCGTCAAAAGCCGATAGAGATCCAGTATCCTCCCAAATAGTTTGCTGTTAATCCGAGGCTTTCTGCCTCAGCAACCTGCACTGAAATTAACAAGCCTGGACAAGGAGCAAAATACTAAGTAACACGGTGTCATTGTTTGACAAAAAAAAAGTTGGTATCCCAAATCCCGTTCGATATATCACTTTATTTACTTTACTTTACGAGATTACTGCTAGTCTTACTGCTTCTTGTTCAAAGTGAAATCAAATTTAAAAATATTAAGATATTTTTGAAAGCGATGAAAAAACATCAAATTCCAGTCAATATCAAGTGCAAGTTCAATATTTACACAATATATCAACCTTGTGAGGAGCCATTTCGACCACTGGCACTTTTGGCCGCTGGGAATTTAATTTGTATATGTGTAGGAAAAAAGGTTTTTTATAACAAGTCGTAAGCCTTTCCTTCACCTTAGTCTATCTTTTAAGGGCCTGCGAGCGGGTTACTCAAAGACAAGACTATTATTATCTTCGCAAGCAGTTAGACAAAATGAAAAATATTAACCTGAAATTTATATCATAATCTGTAGTGTAGGATGCTTTATCAAATGACTCAATTAAAATTATTATCATTTCATTATTTATGTTTATGACTCAATTAAAATTATTATCATTTCATTATGTTTCATTATTACGTACAATTAAGTTACCTATACTGATTACATAGTGTTTTACTTGAAATCTTCTGCACTAAAAAGACCCTATGAAAAAATAAACGAGACAAAGTTACTGATGCTGTGCAGTGAGTGTACTTTCTCCCACTCACTCTAACTGCCACAATATTGAATCGGCATAAATCATACATGCTTTCCACTTCAATATTATATTCTGCTTTATTTCTTAGCTGCACAAAGGACAAATGGCGACAAACTATTAATTGTTTTACTTAAAAAAAGTTCTTGTGTTCCAATACTACCACTTTAATACATAGGCCTCAAGACTTATAAGGAATAGATTGACGTGTAATCCGGCCTTGCATTTTACGTGTTTCTTAGGTATTCGTGGAGATTACTTAACGATGGTTCATTTAGACTCCCCCGACACCCGGTGCTCACATATTTTCCAAAATTTGGTTTCAAAATAGAATTTATTTGCCTTTGAAAACTAACATTTAGCGTCGCCTAATCGTGTCCGGCTTGTGTTGGCCTAAAGTTGGATTTTGTCTAAACCGGAAAAGTCGGTCGATAAGGTGTAAAACGGCTTTTTGCATGTCATTTACGTGATCTCAGGACTTCATTGGTGTAATTCGTTACTACTACAGCCAGTTACTCTTTCTACTGCATGCAAACTGTACCTTAGCTCTTCGCAAAATGGAATCTTTTGAAGGATCGTACGGATGATGTTTTGAAGGAATTTCTAGCACAGCTGGGACAGCATCTGCATAACCGTCTAAAACATGGCGAATTTCTTCGGCTATCTAAAAAATTATTCAAAATATTGCGAAGTTAAAGATTCCTTTCTATATCCCAGGTTCACGATGGACAACCTTAGCTATACCGTGGGGGAGTTGAGTCCCAATTCGATCGGCGTTATGTAAGAAATACGTAATGAAATTGCCGCAATACTTACTATTTGGTTAATCAATATGATGGCAATATCGTTACGATTTGTAAAAGTCTTGAATGTTTCTTCAATTTCGCTAACTGACGTGTCTAAAAACATACAGTCATGTAAATCCTCGATATTTAGATCAATGTGATTGCAGTAGTTCCTAATTAGTAAAACAAGTGTGCATGAGCAAGGATTCAAGCGAGTTACCTTTAACTGAAACGTCCATTATAGACAATAGATTGACCAATGAATAAATTACTAGCATGCTTGTTAACTGGAAGTTGGGTAATTTTTGCTCAAATTAATTGAAGAACTTTAGGTAATAGGTTTATGAAAAATTTAATTACCCTTTTCTTAATATACCTGTAAGTATTTCAATGCCTAATTTATCCTACTTTTCAATCTGAATGGTTAAAAATATTACATCAAATTTGGAGAATGATTACAAATTATTCTGTCAATCAAAAAATATACATTTCAGCACTTCCCCATGAATGCACATGGGAATTTTAGATTAAAATGTTGATATTCAACTTTCTTGAAATTTTACTGACTCACAAACCGGCTAAAACTAAAAGCCTCTGTATTTATAAAATCTGATTTAATAGTTGTATTTAATATAGTTAATCAGGAGGAAATGATCCAATTAGATGAGCTTGACTCGCTGAGCTATATAATAATTCCACTAGATATAGCTCAGTGGAATGAATGATCAATATACTGTAGCTTGGCCAGTATAATAAGCTTAGCATGCTAAATATCGTGTGAATGTCATGGAGATATCAAAGTTCCGTATTTTTTTTGCCAATTCAATGTCTACAGAAATACGTAACGCATCATTCTTGGATTGCGATGCTGGAAGAATCAAAATACTTAAACGCGCATTATAAAAAAAAAGACGCCTTAACAACCTCGTCGCTGAAGGATCAACTCTCATCGCTACGTGATCTGACCTTAGAGAAAAACAATTTCTGCTCTGTTATTAAACACGACAGTAACGAACGGGTGAGTAGGATTGTAAAAAAAGTTGTGCAAGGGGAGAATATCAATGTGGTGGTTTAGAAGAGGTCAAATACTGCGGGAGATGGATTGGAAGAGGATGAGAAAAGCATTGAATAAAGATTTCCTGTTCTCTTGCAAGAATGGTAGCATAGATAAGAAGTTCACTTCACCATTAGAACAATTCCTCATTGAACGAACCCAATAATCCCACCGTAATGTTTGTAAACTTCTAGCTTACAATAAGAGAACATCGTGATCGTTTTAATCTCATGAATTTGGGCCAATCGCTTTTATCCAATCCTCATAACATAACTAGCTTCAACCTACAAAATCTAGCCTCTGATCTCAAGTCAGGAAAGTTCGGTGTGGAAAAAAGAAAGGCTCAGAAATGACATTATCTTTGTTGTTCCCACTACAGCTAAGAGGAACTCATAACAGTGGGGGACTAGAGGTTTGGTTGGACAAGCAACAAGATATAAGTGTTAGAATATCAATCAAGCATAGGAACTGTCAGAGTTGTGGTGGCATTGCTAAAGGAGTACGGCCTGAGAACCACACATTGACCATTGATGTTCAGGTTGCTGGTATACTGTAGATAGATTGAAATTTGTAAGATTCCTTTAAAGTTTATTTACAGACATTATACAAGTACATTATAAACACTAGAGACTGTACTGACAATAGACACATCAAATATAATATAAATCAACTATACAACCATATCAATGTTTTATTATGATCTAAGCATAACATTTAAAGAAATAACTGTGACACCTACTGGGAAAGAGAGACAGGGGTGTTCACTTCTTTTTTTGTTTTTGTTTACTTTACTTTAGAGAATTTTGTATGGTTTACATTTAATAGATTTTAAAGTCATAATCACAAGGACACACTTGTTAACATTACATATCTTATACTTAGGGTAGTGACCACACTGAGAATCAGACTAGGTTAGAAAATTTGTACCAAATTCCCTATGCATCATTGAGGAAAGTGCACTCATTTCCGAACAGTGTAACTGCAGGCAGAAAAGGCTTTCTGATCACTATCACTTATATATATATATATATATATATATATATATATATATATATATATATATATATATATATATATATATATATATATATATATATATATATATATATATATATATATATATATATAGGAAACAATTGTAACTACCACGGCCAGAAGTAAAACTAAAAGATTTTATTAAAAATATACTAAGCTTAAATTTTCGGCCACATGCCGCAGCCTTGAAGGCTGCGGCATGTGGCCGAAAATTTAAGCTTAGTATATTTTTAATAAAATCTTTTAGTTTTACTTCTGGCCGTGGTAGTTACAATTGTTTCCTATATGTCTTTGCTACCGAGCAGTGTGGGAATACTTGTTGGTTATATATATATATATATATATATATATATATATATATATATATATATATATATATATATATATAATATAACAACCCTGTTTACAAAACATATACTATAGACTGAGAAGAGTTGGGGTTAACAAAATACATATACATAATTTTGAGCTCAATTTCAGTGATTCAAACTTGAAGAAAAAAAATGGAAACTGTTGAAAAACGCAGTCCAGTTGTCTACATCGATTATCAGAAAGTGAAATTCAAATAAATACCTTTGGTCACAACGAAAAAGTTCTTTTGTCGTTTATCATTAATTTCACCAATTCCTCCCAAGAGAAAACCAGTACAGGTATCCTGTATAATTGTCATCTTTCAGTAAAACATTTATATAAAACTTTGATGTAAAATGCTATGTTGAGTTGATGACCTATTAAATATTGTATTGACCAAGTTTTATTGTTGCTTAAAATTTACTAGTGAATACACCGAATTATATATTATTATAAAGTATATCAGACTAACTTCGTCTCCAATCACAGCAATAAGTCTTCCTTTAGATACTTTAGAAGATACAACTCTTCCTCCTGTTTTGCTCGCCATTTTGAATTATTAATTTCGTCACTGGACTATATTCTATAAAAACACTGGATGGAGGAAATTTCTCGCGCAGTTTCCCCCTTCCGGCTTTGCCACAGAGGTTCTGCCATATTCGATACACTGACCTCGCAAAATTATGAAAGGTTTTTAAAGGGGAGAATCTTCAAGAAATGTCCAAGGCGATAAAAGCGCTCTTATCATTAGTATGGCTCAAAATGTCCTGGCAAAGGATTGCATTCGCACTTATGCCACGGTGTTTCCAAATTCCAACCATAAAATAGCCTACCTACGGTGCTGCAGGATTGGACACTAGGGCATTTTTCATCTAACTACACGTGCGTTGATACAGCATGTCTTGCACCCATGATACCAGATTAAATATACTAATAAAATGGTGCATCTAGAGCCTTTTATTAAACTAACGTTTCTGTTTTGTTATATTCAAAACCACAACTGCGCCTTACACTTTAAGGCTAGTTTCCACTCAGGAAAAATCTCCTTTGGCTTTGGATCGGAAATTTTCCTTTGTCCGTTTGTCGGTGAGTTCTTAAATGGCGTTTATAGGAAACTTTCCTGTCCTGCCGATCCAAAGGAGAGTGAAAACTAGCCTTTAAGCACTACATCGGATTAGTAACTTTAATATAGTACAGTATTCTCCGAATTGCTTTCATTATATTTATCCCGGAAATCACACCCAGGAATCGGTATTGAATTACAACAAATACTAAGAAATATATATGCTCATGTTCGACCATTCGACCGATCTCTTGTTCAACTGTGGAAATTTGTGTTTAAGTAAAGTCGCTGAGAAAATTGAGATACTCATAGCAAAATGACTGATGAGAGAGCTTCACTCCGTGATCGCGACCGACGAAATTATGGTTATGTGATGTCAAATATATCACTGTTGCAAAGACAGCAGACCCCGGTAGATGAACCTGTCCCCCAACATGCTTGGTACTTTGGTTTAATATCGACGTTTTATTCACACTGTTCTAATATCGCCGTGCTGTGTGGAGGTCCGTGGTGTGGATTCTTTGGTGGGAAACTTGAAGCGTTAGTTAATATCATTTTTTCACCTTGTATCGTGTTAATGCAAGCTGTCAACGAACAGCGTACGTATTTCAGACAGTCTGGTATTGTGTATTTGTTTCTATTTCTTACTACAACCGTGGTTGTAAATCTTATCGTCCCGCTGAAAAAAATCAAGGTTTCCAGCGCTAACAATATTCAACTATATTTCGTATTTGGATGTATAGTGGTTGCGATAAGCATGATGCTTTACTTGTGGCTTTTTGCTCGTGAGACTGTTGAATACCGCGACTGGAGCTTTCGTGCAGGCTATCCACCCGAGGCCTTGATGCGGGTCTTCTATCAAGCCGGGCTATACCTTTTTGGATTTCTAAGTTTCGGTTACAGCTTAGGAATTGCGATTGATCACATAACTTGTGGTGATTCAATCCAAGCGACGCTGCATGTAATGAGAGCCTTGTACATTGTTCTACAAACGCTATTCCTAAACAGATTCTACAAAACTAGAATTCCAGAGGGCACCCTTGGTATACAGATCGTGATGGCGCATCTCTTGGGAACCAATTTAGCGCTGTGGTTCTGGACTTTGTGTGCTGAAGAAGTCAGCGAGCCGCTTCAGTGCACTGGCTACCCCTTCCCACTTGAAAATGCCGACAAGTATTTCTCACCGCTCTTTGTAGAATATTTGTTAATAGCAGCAACCTTGTTATATCAAATATGGCAAGATTTACTGCCGAATGAGCAAATCCTAGCACCACACTGCCCCACATGTGCCTGTCAAATTAACGGAGATGTCGGTGAAGCGGATCAACGACAAGGCGACGAAGACCGTGTCGAAGACCGCAACGTGGAAAGAAGTTTTGGTCGCGGTTATGGCATCATTATAGGTTGCTGTTTTTGCATTGTCTTCATACTTCTCGTCATCGCCTCCGCAGCCACTGGTGAGATGCACCAAATTTACCACATATCTTATTCTGCTGGGGTTATATCCCTCTATTTGACGCAATTCTTCGCCTGTTATATCATCCTTTTGTCCGTCCAATCGCTGGCATGGGACGCTCACAGAACTTCGCTGGACCACGATGATGCTTTACTATACATTTCCCTTGTCGGCAGCCTTTTGTGGGAAGGATTTCATCTCTACAGCCTGATCCTGATCGAATTCAACCCAGGGATTGATGATGGCTTGGTTGCTGATTCCAATGTTCGCCACATAGACATTGCCGCAGACGTGCTAGCACTCCTAGAGTACGTTTTCCAAACAGCGTCGCTGATAAATCTTCGCCGTCATCAGCCGACAAGGGGTCGGAAGGCAACGTGGATTTCTCAATGTCTGCTTTTCCTGGTCACTACAAACATTGGACTGTGGGTCGAGAATTCATTCTTTGTTGAAATCATGATTACAACGCCTGGTGAGAAATACACTTCGATTCAGAAAAATTTGAAGCCGCTTGGATACATCCTACATCCATTAAACATATTCTTTAGATTCCACTCTGCCGTTTACTGCCTTATCACCTGGTCTATCTTTAAAGGCTGATACCCAGGCAAGGGCGTCAATCCTGGGGGGATTGGTGGAGTGAGTGCCCCCCTAATTTTTGCATAGGGGGGACGAATAGCTAATATCCCCTCATACTTACATCTTTATTAATAGTAAAATGTTAAGGCTACACAATAATTTTAATTTTGCATTGCATTGTTGGATTTGCTGCTCGAACACGATCATTGGCTAAAAACGTATTCACACTTGCTCTTTTATTGCTGAATATAAAACATATCGCTTTAACTACCCATGGATAGTTAAAAGACTGGATAGGAAACTCATGGCGTCAGCATTTTAACCTTGTTGAAAATCGTGACGTCACGCACGATATAGCTTGTGCTAAGTTGCATCAGGTTTTCTTGCAATATACTGAACAACTTATTGATTTTTTGAATTAAAAGAAGATTTACTTAAAATTTTGAAAAAATGGAAGTAGAAGATATTTTTGAAGAATGGGATGACAGTAATTTGATGGACATGGTAGAAATAAGTGAAGCCCTATACGATGAGGAAAATGCGATCGATGAATAAGTAGGAACAATCAGTTGGTCTGACTCTATTGTCATCTATCAGCTCTGCCTTGATTATCTCTTGATTATCCTTGAACGCACCGTTGTTGTTATGACGTTTACAAAACTGAATAAGGCTATCATTGCATAAAATACCAGGACAAATGTCACAGGAGTCAACAAAGTCTAACAATTTGATAAAGTCACTTGGGTTTACCAGTTGGTTTGGAATTCCAGTTACTTTAGCAGAGACATTTTTGTTGGAAATTAAGACAATCCAAGAGAAATCTTCATTGACAATGACAGATTTCTTTGCAGCTGGTGTTGCTGTTTTGCTGGTGGAGAAAGTTGAAAGTAGCAAAAATGGATGTCCATGTTGAACCAGAGTCCATAGATTTACTAAAACATTCTTGCCTGTCAGTTCTTCAAAAATTTTGGAAAAATTGTTGATCGAAGGGAGATTGATAACTTCACATGGAAGGTTTCGCAGGTGAAAGTCAAACTTGTTGTAGGAGGGTGCAGAGGGTACAGAGGTTACAGAGGGTACAGTTTTTGGTTTATATTGCCGATGAGAGTATTTTCTTTTCCTTGCCAACTTTATTTTTCCCATGTTATTTGAGTCTAAAAATGCAAAAATAAATAAAAATGAGCATTCTATATGATAAGATAATTGCTAAACATTGACTTTGTATTGGAGACTTGCTGCTTCAACCCAATGCTTGCTGCATTTATATTGTAAACATTAATATTTAATGGTTGCCACCCATACAAACATTGCGCGTACAACACTAAACTTTTGACAAAAAAAAACCTCCCAAAAAAACAAATCTAATTAATTTAATTGTTACAAAGCCACAATTTAGCAGAATATGTATCCAGTGTTTCATGTAACTAAACAAACTCGACAAATCTAATATATATAAATTGCGTCGCAAATTTCGGAAAAACAGACAGTAAAAATAGAGAAAAACACACTATTTTGCGACGCATTTTTCGCAAAAATGAAACAATTCCTTTGTAAACAAACAACGTCCAGACGTACCTTGACTATTGATGTGTGGCGTAGGCTAGGTCATATTTGCCGATAAAAAGAGAAAAAAGAACAAAATGTTACATAAACAAATATAGGTGAAAATTTGAAAAAATCTCAGTCAAAAACATAAGGAAATCAATGCTACTTACGTAAATATTCGCCATCCGTGACATCAGATTTTTCAACAAGGTTTCAGCCATTTTAAAAACATGAAAAACGCGTTTCGACCAATCAAAATGTCCCTAAGCACCCCACGTGACTATAGTTTCCTATCCAGTGATTTTATTATCCATGAACTACCTAATATAACATTATTCATTTTGAAAGTTCGTCCCTCCAAGGTTTAGATGGATTGACGCCCCTGTTAAAGGCGTTTATCTAAAGCGGACATCATAGAAGAACAATATATTATACTAATGTTAATTGTTAATGAGTGCAATGGTACTGAAATATTTTCATGCAATGTTCCATAAGAATATTTTTTGAATTTAAAACAGATTTCATCGCTTTGTGCTATAAAACTGATTAAAAATTTTAACTATTCAAACCAGAAGTACGAATATACAGGGTGTAAAAAAAACTCCAACCGCAACTTAATATTCATGTATGTTCGCTTCTATTCAATAACAAAAGATCGTAGGCCCCTGGGAATTAAGGTTGCAGTTTTTTACACACCCTGTACTCAGAGTTGAAATGCGGTAGGATTGCATGTTTTGTAAACCTTCCTCAAAATGACGTTACGTCACTGAGTCAGGTGGCAACCAGCATAAAGAAATATTTGGTTTTTTGGAACATGCATGTGATCAATTAGATTGCTCAACTTTGAACCTTCCTCACAAACCTCATTCAAAGCAAACCTTCCTCCGAGTGATACCCGCGTACCCGCAGCTTTTTCGCAACTCTGCCTGTATATATATTATACTAAAGTAACTGGCACGGCTCTTTGAAAATCAGCATGTATGATTTCTTACAATTTAATATAAACTATACACCTGAAGTGACGCATAGAGAACAAACACGCCGTAAATAAATTACTGGTAAAGTTCTCATTCAATGTTCTCTCTTTTCAACTCTTTTAAATAATTTTTGTTTAAAATTGTGTAATACGTGTGTGCAATACGAACATTATAGATTTTATAGCTATTAGAAGATAAATTAACTTTCTGTTGTATCATTTATAGAAGATAAATGCACTTTCTGTCGTATCACGTATTCTGTTATCTATAAAACATGACATCGTTGATCACTTTGAGAAACTTGAATTGTTTTAAAGATATAAACCTGACTTGTTTTAAAGATCTTACCTATCCCTTATAATTTGCGGTAGTTAAATAATCTCAGTGAAGGTCCCTAAATGTAGGGGTATAACTATTGCAATGCTAACTATGAGTGTGTGGAGCGGGAAATGTATGGTTGCATCAAAAAGACCTTTGTTACCGCCACTTGTACGCCACATGATATAAAGTCGCAGCCTGTTAAATCTCTTTATATTTCTAAAACAAACCATTGTATTTATATAGAACACACGAATGATTTCTGAATTGTCTTAAATACAAATCCGTGATCTAATACAAAAAAAGCGTGAAGCAGAGTCATCCATGGTCGTCAAGTGTGAAAAAATATCCTCCCCACTCACGAATACACGCTTCATTTTTCCACGCCCCTTCCGTACGACCTCATGTGGAACAAGGGCAATCTCCGGTGCACTTCAAGCTGCACGTTATGTGACGAGACTCTTGTTAGCTACACGCGATGAATGCAGTAATATAGTCATAGCATGCCCGAAGCAGTTTTATCGTGAGTTGCATTTTTGGGCACGTAGTGACGTTATATACAAATTGAAACCATGAACGGCAACTAAATTCTTATTAAGCATGCGCAAGAGTAATAAAGATGAGAACTGTGATCATGGATTTGGATTATGGTGGATTTGGATTACAATTAGGATAGTATCTTAAATAATCAATTTGTAGCAACACCACGTGTATTTGTTATATGTCCTTTAACCCTGGCCTTCAACGGTGCAACCGGGCCGGGTTAACAATCCCAAAGTTCTGCACATAACAAATACATGTGGTAACACGTGGTGCTTTACAATGATTGATTATTTTTACAGCCCCTTACATGGTATATTACGAGTATATTTCAAGCCCGGCAGTGCAAACCTCCAGAACTGGCAACACAGTTAATAGAATCTACATGGTTTGGAGTCTTGGAGACCACATAAAACTACAATATTTTCCGCCTTAATTTATATTTTTAACAACCAAATCTTTTTGTTCAACAGTAGGTGAAAAAAGATGATCATATTCACACTATCCCATCTTTTCGGATTGTTTTATAGTCCTGGGGCAGGTTGTATGAAAGCCGGATAGCGCTATCCACCGCGATAGTGCTTTTTAATCGCTTTAAAATCGTCCGCTGTTTGCATAACTTTGATTAAATCTTAGTATTCCTAAATCAAGGATCCTCTTTAATAATTGTTGGTCGTAAATGACACGAAATTCGTAACATAACAAAAAAACCTGATTTATTGGCACGGCAGCCAGATAATACTAGCCACTTATCGGCTATCTTTAAAAGGGGGGGGGACGAGAAATGGGGGAACCCGGGAATAGAGGAAACTATTAAACGAGTTTTTTGGCTAAATTTTCAAGCTAAATGCGAAATGTTTCGCCTGGTTCTTTTGAATTGTGAGCAATTAAGCAGAATTAATTTATTCACTTGAAATTCAAAAGAAAGAGGCGAAATATCTCGCATTTCGGCGAGAAAAAGTGCCCCTGGAAATAGGCCCTTAGTAAAAGTATTATTTTGTTACAAAACAACCCATATAAAAGTAGCAATTAATAAGCTGAAGGGCTATTGTTTGTAAAAAAGTATTTAATAATAATAATAATAAAATATCACATTTTTATAAGGGGAATCGGGATTCCCCGATTCCCCCTTTTAAAGATAGCGGCCAATTATCCGTGCTCGGTCTTTGTATTCTGAGGTTTGAGCACGGACAAACTTACAAATTTTAGGTCGTCCCGTCCCAGTAAGGTACGAGAGGATACGGGGCTATTCAATTAGGGTATTCTGATGGGTTATTCATAACCCGGGCTAGTAGTTTTATTTGCTAAGGGCTGATTGATGAATTCCGTTGTGCTTGATAAAAGTTTTCGTGTCTTAAATCAGCCAGGTTCATGCATAAAATACTCATGATACTAACGAAGTTTGAAACAACACTGAGAAAATTTACCTTGCGGCAGTGAGACAATGATCTGTCGTATCCAAAGCTACAGCCCTTATCTCAGTTATCTGGTTGAGGATTTGGGAAAACAGCCAAGATATTTCGCTTGCGGCACAACGGCAGATTTCGTGAGTTCAATATCAGACAGTTGGCCGAAATACCGCGTAGAAACATTCGCGAACAGTCAATTATGTTCGGTGCGTATGTAGTATATTAGCGTTAGATAAAATCTCTTTATTTCATGAGATGATTCTTTGCCCAAGTCTTAAGACTCCGGATGTACGTTCGGCACTCTTTTGATTTTAAATTTTTAGTATTCCAAGAATGCACTCTCTTTGTCTAATCACAGCCCAAAGACTCCTAACTATTTTACTTCTTCATGCAAATTTTTCGCTTGTTAATCCTGTTAATCCAGCATGACTGGCAGGCTCATTACATACACCAGTCTTTCATTCCGACAACCGTTTAGCGTACAATGTTAACGTATTCGATAAAAATTCTTTACCAGAGCGAGCAATTTCGGAAAACGAATTGTTAAAATTTAACCTTCAAACCACGAACATGCCAGCATTGGCTTTGTTTCCATGACAACATCTCAACACAACGCCAATAATGTATGACAATCAATAACGACAATCTTCCGACTCCTCTATATACCCTTAACCTGTTTCCTTGCTTTGTTTTAACTACTTGTGGTACAGTGTAGTAGTCGCAATAACAATATAATAATGACCCAAAGGCAATCGATTCAGTCTATTACATGACCTTACATGAGTAAGGAACTAATTCAAATTACGACACCTTTTACGTATATATGTATTTCTGTTCAGAAATAGCCCCTGTCGTCCCAAAATAACGCAAGAAGAAAAGAATCACGGGATCTTAATATAACCTCGCGTGAACAAGGCACAACGAGAACACAAGAACAGAAACAGCGGGAGTAAACAAAAGAAGACAAAATATAAGTCTGCCAGTTCCGGTCTCCCACCTGTTTGCGGCAGTGAGGATTGACAGCAGGCGGTCCATAATATAAATTTTGCCTATATCGATCGTAATAGAAAATTCGCTCACTAGAGACATCACAGTCACCTGATGCTGTCGCCTGGACGACTTCACAAAGTGGTGTAACCGACGAAAATTTAAAAGAAAATGGAGTATGGAGTATATTTTCGGTCGCTGAGCTTGTTTGGCAAACAAGTGAATTACATGGGCATCACATGGTTAACGTCAACGTTGCTAAGCTTTGGACTAAGCATTCAAATGATAAAACTTACGGACGAAAATCTGACAAAAGGCCGCGACTTACGCGAACGATTATTTGAATTTGTTCAAATTGTACTCGTATTTGGTGTGTGTTTTACGGCGTGTAGTGTATATTTCAAAACCATCCTGAGAAATCGTAAACCGCAAATGAGAGAAGAATCGCGAATGAACGAGACAACGTCATTGTTTGAATTACGAGGGTATACGATGTCCGAACTGAGTTCGTGTAATGGATCAAACGGGACAATCTACATCGCGTTAAATGGCAAGATATTTGACGTAACCAAAGATAAGAAGCAATATGACTCCGGTGGATGTTATAAAATGCTAGCAGGTCGAGACGCCAGCCGCGCATTTGCGACGTTAACGTTTGATGTTAATTCATTGCGTTCACAATACGACGATCTCTCGGACCTGAATGAAATACAAAAGAGTAATCTGTACGAATGGGAAAAGATCTACACTGAAAAGTACAAGATCGTGGGGAAAATTGTCAACGCACACAATTCGAAATCTTTACAGGATATTGCGATGAATTCAATTATTAAAAACATCACAATATCGCAAAGCAATACGCACTCTGTAGACCACCTACCTCTGCCTAGAATATTAAAAAAAGAGTTACGCAATTTTTTCTACGAACACATGGAATAACTAAAGTGATCATAATAAATAAATCACACCTATGTAGTACAGTACATATACATAGCCATAACATCCCCACTTGTATATAATAATAATATGTATATAAATGTATATCTAAATATTATTGTAATATATTTTTCCATATGAAATTTGTACACCAAAATGAATGTAATTTATATGAAATAGTGAAAAAATATAGAATAAATAAGAGAATTGTATGTCACAAACAGCTTTTTAGTGATATTGCATTTGAATAGAAAATTCTTGTTGTGGCTTTATAACCGCAAACTCGGAAATACCTGAGCTATATAAACTTGAAATTACATCCGCTAACGACAGCGCGCTAAAGAAATGGTGTCTGTTTACATGGTCTGTTGCCGAATAAGTATAAAGAGTAATGTCGCATGTAATTTAGATATATAGATATTAATTCGCGCTAAACATTCTTACTATTGATAAATAGTCTATAAATAAAACAGATATTTCTACTATATATTATACTATATATCGACTATAATATATATATTATCACGCATCATAATATAGGACCGTGTTCGCATAGGAACTTTTCATGTAAAAACGTATGCTTGGTTCTAACACTTCTATAAAGTCAAAGGACTAAAGTTGATTTACATTTTCAGTTGGATCCTTTTGCTAGTTAAATTATGTATATAGGAGTATCGCTCATATACATGCTGAAAATCTATTTTGAATCGCACGACTTTGCATGAGATTGTCGATCGTTCCAGAAATTCTGAATTTGATAGCTTCTGTACTCTGGCTCTTGGTTAGTTTGAATAATCCGAACAGATACAGAACATTACCTATAGCAGTAAAGGCATTAACTACGCGTAGGTATAGCCTGTAGCACATTGATATTGTAGGAACTAGGTAAACTTGGTTAGGTATATATATGATCGGAAAATATACTTAGACTTTTTAGGAAACACTGAGCCTTCTAGAAGACCATGATATAGGCTCTCTTGTATATCCTAGTGGAACCTTGGTAAGCCGGTGTATAGCTACAACCTTATAGCTGTAGCCCGTAACAAGGGACTTTTGCTTGAAACGTCAACGTTGCACTTCCCATATCTAATCACACCTACTATATACAGCTACTACATGCACAGAGGTTACACAAGGAGCCTCCACCGCGGATTTACAAAGCTTTATATATACTGAAGTAAATACTGTATATGATTCATATATGACCAATAGTCTTGTATAGAAATTGTGTATAAGACAAAGTGAAGAATTGAAATTACTCAGTCTGTTGCTTCTCTGTGGACATGGTGGTGAGCTCTCGTCAAGTGGGTGGCAATTGGATCACGTTTCAATTTCGAGATGTATCATATGGTTCAAAAAAATATATTAATTAAGTCCTACACGTCCTGTTGTCGCTTATTATATAACAAAACAAGGCAAGGAATTTTCTCTTTAGAAATCATGGATACCAAACATACTTAGGTAAAAGACTTAGGGAAAAAATGTGGTCATAAACACAACATCGTTAATACATTCTAGACTGGTAGGAAAAAATTCCGCCGCTACTTGATAATCCACTCAGGAAAAGAACAACCATCCAACACACAGACTATCGTTTGTTTATAATATTCTTTCCGACCACACACGAAAGGCCAATTAAAGCTGTCGTTTCACAGTATTGCACGATACATGCATATAGCCCTATTGCAATGATAGCGCTGTGAACCGCGGATATTAGACATTGCAGACATGGATTATAAATATTTTCCCGGACTATGACAAAGCATTAGGGTAATTCAAGAGGATATGAAAAATTGAAGGTATTGTACTATCTGTATCATGATAAACAAAAAACTCGATAAAATCAATTTCATGCATGTACGCAAAAACATTGCAACTGAGAGTCATCACAAAATGACTGCAGACATGTGGTTTCATGTTTCAGATATAGAATCCCCATTGTCCATAGTCCATACTAACATTTCAGAGGAAAGATTATTCTAGGTCGAACGTCCAGAGATTTCTTGCTATTTTAGGTGCCTGATTAACTGACGGTCCAACTATCATCTCATCACTATAGCTCCTATAATCTATACTATAGATGTGGTTTTACTGGTTTAAAGGTGACGAAGTTATATATATATCTTTGTAAAATTAACAATATACAAGCTCATCCATATAGTTATCTTTGTAACTTTGCCTTTGGTATCTATAGAACTGTTATAAAACAAGTTTACATTGCTAGACTTTCGATTCACATACTCCAGTGTTATATAAGGATTCAGTTTCAGAATTCAGCTAGAGAGAACTGCCATCTTTTCTAGACTCTCACTGCAGGGCTTTGGCGGCCGTGGTAATCATATAGCAGTCGGTTATTTCAAATGAAGAGATATGAAGAGATGAACTATCTCGAGTAAGACTAAAGTTTGGTTAGCATCACCGGATTACAAATATATCTTTAGGAGTCAGGACTCAAGAGAGGAGGCTGAGGAGCTACAGTAGGCAATCAACGTATTAATGGAGTGAAGACTTTCAGTACATATCATAACTTTAGCATGAAGCTATAAAAAAAAACACGCGTGTAGAGAGAGAGGAAATTGATTTATCTTCCACACATCAATGTATGCCTACATTTATTCGCATAAATGTAGGCATATACATTGATGTGTGGAAGATAAATCAATTACCCCTCTACACGCGTGTTTTTTCAACAGCATCATCATCACATTCAACAGTATGACAACAAATTAAGTTGCTTTATTAAGAATTATTCCATTTTTCTTCACATGCGATTCATGCCTGTTTGTATGCTAGCTGAATGCCATTATACTGCAAACCACATCATTATTATACTATATTCAGTAATTATAGCTATATACTGTATACTCAGAAATTGGGCTGGGAAGGTATATTTAGGATGCATCAAAAAAAGGTAACATACCTTTTTTTTTATACACCCTGTACAGTAGCTGGCCGATACCTAACGTTATCGTGATACTTTTGCAATAAACCAAAGTGTGCAAGACCTTGAACAATGCAATAAATATGCATTCCATGATAAGCAGAGCTACAGATCTATACAGTATACACAGCTGGGTGAATAAAGCTACAGAAGTTGATGAACATGTTTCCAAACTTTCCAAACTTGGAACAGGTACTTCGAACTTAACGGGAAAAAATTTTAACATTCGTTTACTAAAGTATATTTAGGCACAGCGGCGCTTCACGTCCATAAAGTAGGAAGTGAAACCATTGGAGTGAAGCAATGGAACGTTTGGACTTTCCAGCCTTATCTATATATAGCTAATATCTGCACGCGAATACGAACCTAGCTGCAACAGGGCATACGTCATGTTAGAGTAAGTTTTCTGCCCAACGTTTTCTGCCCGAGAGGTCTATACCAGCTAGCTATAGCTTATTCTATTTTATTCTGCGTGCCTCCATTTGAATTTGCTATACGAATATTAATCCTCGGGTATATGCTCGTCTAATATGCAGGCATTGCAACATCGAATTGAAAACGTCCTTAATAACCGATTGCCTGCCACGCCCAGAGGATATATACTCGAGTATTCACAAGCAGATATCATTGGCACTCGCATGCAGCTTGAAGTAGGGTGCGCTCGCTATGATTTTAGTCTGCCGATTATGATTTCAATGCATGTTAAAAAATCGTCAGCGGAATGATTTGTCGGCTCTTTGCCCTCGCTCCTCGAGAATGGATTTTTCAAATACCATCCACTGACGCTATAAATAGGTGACTATAATCGTAACGTGCGTGTGCTGGCTTTTTACAGAAAGAACACAAGGAAAAGGTACATTTTTCGCCTGGAACAATATGGACGTTCCTGAAATGCCCATTTTAATTTTTAACAGTACGCTTTTTATTAAAAGAATGGAATAATCGTGAAATATAATAATTAATATTTGATCATTTGATTGTTTTATTTTCAATGAAGCACATATATACATATTTTTAACCTAGCATATATATAAAGATTCTTTATTTTGTAATGATGTGAAACATCTAAAAATTTTGATGAGACGTGATGCTAATAAGGTCTTTCTTTGTTCAAGACCTACGTAAATTGACTCATGCGACAGGCTAATTCCTGATAATACCTTTTGTCCAAGCAATGTTCCCATGCTTGCACGACTGGTATATATCCGTGTGCGGAAGAGTCACAAAATTGAAGTGTTTCCTGCTTCCATATAACATGATTGGTGTGTATAAGGAAGGTGTGTATCCGGTATTCGATTCGTTAAAACGAACGCCAGAAGCGCATTGAACTCTCGAATCAGGTGGCTTATAATAAAATACGAATTTACAAGTTTATACCGAAAGTCATTGCATGGGAATAAGGCTGGAATGGCCAGGCAGGAAGGGACGCCCATTCATTGCAATTCGTTAAAAAAACCGAGTTAACGAGCTTCAAAATATGCAAGAAATTAAGATCATCCTGCATCCGGGTTTCAAAATATCACGAACATTTTTACTTCATTTTCTTTATCGCAATTTTTTTTCCGCCTGACCTTTTCCGTTTGACGCACAACGAACGTCGTTTATGGAACGAACGTCAACAACCGATTAAACACATTCATCGCAATCATCAACTCTTTGGAAACAACGTCAAAGTAGCTAATTATATACTGTAATCGTACAAATCCTATGTCATATAATACGAGTTTTGAATAGTTTTCGTATTTTCTTTGAACAGCTAACCTATATGTCTCCAAATAACTTCAAACTATACTAGACAATTGCAGTTAACTCCGATAATATTGCCGTCATATTATTCCAATGCCTTTATAGTGCCTGTGTTTTGAGAAAACATAAGCTCGTTGACTGGGGAAAGGCTCTAGCTCTTATCAATAAACAAAAACACAATTTTTATGTCACGTACATTGAGTGGCTGGCTGTGAACTTATGGGAATGTAGACCTAGGTGTTTCACATTATCTAATTTCAATTACCTAATTAGGTAAAAACTGAGAGGGCTGTTTATATTAGCCAGGCCACAGTAGCTCAACTATGTTTGGGCTGCTTCAAGTCACAAAAATCTTTCCAAGGCCAAAACAAAATGCTCTCATTAATTGTGCGACAAGTTTTGTACCTGATTGAATGTGGTTATCTCATATAAAATCACAAGGAAAAAATATCTCAGAATCTTGCAGTTATAAAAGAACATAATTCAAGGTAAAGAAATGAATCATGAATGGATGAAGTTATGAGCCAAAACACTTGACATACAAATTCTATATATAGGGCCATAAACAGCTTATATTCTGTTACTTTCCAGCTAATTCAATCCGTTTCTGTTATTGCTGAAATCAGAGTACTTAACAAACTTTGAAATTTTGGTAGATTTCCATGATCATGAAAGAAGACTGGTACATTATCTGCAAACTGCGCAGCCGAAAAAAAATAAGGGCCTCACACAAAGAACTTGCCCAAAGGGTGAAGACTTGCATTTTCTATTGAACCTTAAATGTTTTTAATTTGATCTAAATTCTTTTTACTCTACCTACACTATATAACAAACCAACATGACAAGTAGTCCAGTTTTTCAAGCCAATAGATAATTTTAAATAATGTACCTATTAGCATCCTTTTCACCACTGGTCAGCAGACTGAAGACTGGACAGCTGGAGTATTCATATGCCTATTTTCAGATTATGACATACAGTACTCACTCATAATTTATTGTGGGAGGCAGTTTGAATCCTACTTTAGTGGCAATCTTCTCAACCGAGTCCTCTCCACCTTTATACCTGTCATATAATACCTACATGAATAGTGTAAACCAATATGGTTGTTTCTATCGCCAATGATAATAATTAAAGAATGGGGGCAATTTTGTGCAAATATACAGCAATATTAGCGGTTTAGGATGCAACAATTAAATCTACAATGCAGACAGGACATGAATCTGAAACTCTCCCTTTGTATGTAGCTTGTGCCTTTGGCACTTTCCCTGGGCAAAGTACAAATGCCTGCCTGCCAGGGTGCATTCGGTGTATATCACACGCCGAAGATACGCCAAAGCAATCTTAACATTACACCAACTTCCCACCCTGGGCCATACTTACGACAATTACCCACTCCAGGACGTTACGCCGATCGCAGATTCGCCAGGACGTTCGACTCGTGAGTCAAAAAATGCTACACGTTTAGAGGACCATTTTTAAGAAGTTAAATGCCTTTGTTGTCGTTAAAATACTTAAATGCATGCAGTTGAAGTTGGTGTGTATGTGGACCTTTGAATTACAAAGTTTGGTGTGTTTATCCGGTATTTATGCGCCGACAAGTTAAAAACAGTGTACGCCACCACGCCAAGGAAAGTTGATTTTACGCCAGTACGCCAAGGATACCCTAACTCTACGCCGAAGATATTCCGATTTGTCTACACCGAATGCACCCTGGCCTGCCTGCACAAGAGAAGCTTCATATATTGGAGAGACTCCTAAGAGAGGAAGTATAAAAATAATAAAAATCATACCTTCGCTGCTCTTACGCTATTCAAAAGACATAAATATGTCTCTCCCAAGTATTGGAGATGACCAGATGCATTTTGATCTTTGCAAAGATTTTTATTTTCACACACCAAGTTAATATACGAATAACCGTACGTGTTTCTGTAGTTCGAAACCTGTTCCACGTGCTATGAAAATCAGAAAATGAAAACGATGTTACTTCCTCTTATGTCAGTAGTACTATAAGAAGCAGGCCAATTAGTGTTGGATAGGTTGAATATACCAGGTAAATGAAATCCAGGTTGACACATAATATAAATTTAATAATTTATTGTTGATACTCACGTTACTGGTCGACTGATGATTCGCCGCCCGTAAAGCTGAAAGTATTTCTCTATATAAATGCGAAGTCTTTTTGCGGACAGCCATACCGATTCACGAATCACGACAATTTCTTCAAATAAGTTCACTCATCGCTCCACTGTCAGCTGCCATGTTGAAATGGCTGGTCGACCCACAGGTAGCCCGCTATTGGATTTGCTTTTAGTTAAATATTAAATAAATTCTATGCAAAACGACATGAAGTGTCACCTTCCTTCATTCACTTCTGACATATTATCGCAGGCGCCAATTCGTGCGGTGCAGTGTAACCTTTATGTATATATTAATATAAGGTTGGCAACTCTTTGTCGTATTTTCACATTTACGAATTACATACACAAACTTACACATGAAAATACTCGTACTTAAACACAAAAATATATACAAAAAACTAAATCTATGTGGGAACTGACTCTCCTAAAACATTTCCGAAACATTTGTTTGTCTTTAAAGCCATTGCAAATATGTGAAATTTACGAAAATACAAACACTTTTTGGTTGAATTTTTTGAAAAGCCGTCGGGATCCCATCACCCTGCCCTACGTCACAGCAAACACGCAATATGATTGGCTTAGTTTTGAATTTTGAAATTTGTTTACGTTAACGGACTCAACCAGCCAATCATATGCGTGTTTGCTGTGACGTAGGGCAGGGTGATGGGATCCCGACGGCTTTTTCAAAAAATTCAACCAAAAAGTGTTGTATTTTCGTAAATTTCACATATTGCAATGGCTTTAAAGCAACAAATGTTTCGGAATGTTTTAGGAGAGTCAGTTCCCACATAGATTTAGTTTTTTGTATATATTTTTGTGTTTAAGTACGAGTATTTTCATGTGTAAGTTTGTGTATGTAATTCGTAAATGTGAAAATACGACAAAGAGTTGCCAACCTTATATTAATATATACATAAAGGTTACACTGCACCGCACGAATTGGCGCCTGCGATAATATGTCAGAAGTGAATGAAGGAAGGTGACACTTCATGTCGTTTTGCATAGAATTTATTTAATATTTAACTAAAAGCAAATCCAATAGCGGGCTACCTGTGGTCGACCACTGGTTGTCCATGTGCTGTAATGTCAATACTTCATGTTACATTGATATATATTTTTTGGTCTGTGAATATATAGGTGGGGTCGATGGTGGAAACCACGAAATACACGAATGTGATTAACTAAATATGCTACTAGCTATAGGTAAAGAACCGCCTTCTGCATCCGCGTTTCAGTTGTTTAGAAATTACGAAGAAAGTTCTTAGGGTACTTTCTGCCATTTTGATCTGCCTATTCGGCTATTTCTGGCTTCAGAGGATTTCCGCTCTATACACCAGAATCCGGGTCAAGTGAAAACAATAATACACAAAAACATTTTGCACGTGTCGCATTAAAATATTTAATCTATAATATTTAATCTATATTCGTTACTAATAGCCTGTCATCGTTAAGTAAAATCCCACAAGAAGTGTAAACCAGCAAACCCTACATGCCTAGTCATCATCATACATTATTAGGTACTGGCAATAGTTTCTCCCATCGTCACTTGTTTCCTCTCCCACAGATAGCAATTTGGAAGCTCAATATCCTGTTACACCACACCCCGAATAGAGAAAAACAGGGGTCATTAATATCTGGGGTTGAAACTCCCTAGTGCCAACTGCTCTTTACGAAAATCTTCGAAGTGAATACACTCCATTTTCTCACTGAAGACTTTACTTTTGTTTTCGACAGTGGATGTCGTATACTGTCTTCACAGGCTTAAATGAGCTAAGAATGAACTCTTTTATCCCATATTCTCCCTGTTGCCCCAACCACGACGATGATCTGAAGAGTAAACAGAAATTTAGATAGCAGAATGTATATATACTCAGGTTGGCGTCAGAACCCTAAGCTGCACCCTGCGGAGGACTGTTGTTAAGTTCAGTACTCCCCTTATATTAGTAAGAAGGTTGTTCGCATATGTAATCTACAAAACTTTGCATGAACAAGATTCATTCAACTGAAAACGCCTCATATGAAAATACACCACTTCATATACAAACCGTCTTTCCAGTCATCCCATTCCCTTTCTTTCGTTAATTTTTCTAAATATTTTTCATCCTCAGCACAATCCATTTCTTCCTTCCCGTTCTCTTCATCAGTCTTCTGCTTGGATGTCTTATTTTCACTTAAATTTGAAAAGGGACATTTCACACTAGGTTTCAAGTATGTACAATAGAAAGCAGCAAATTGATGTCATTCGCCATTGAAATGAAAAAATGCTTTCAATGTTCTTGAACCACAGGAGGAAATTTCAAATATCCGAAGTATTACCTAAATTCTGTGACGATTTTTCCCTGACGTAACTCTTTTTCAAAATATTCTTCCTGTGTCATTGTTGGAAGACTTGGGTAACCTGCCCCAAATACCTTATTCTGGAATGGGAAAGTATACACTTTGCAGTAACAATGAATAGGTGATGCCTAGCTATACGAAAGGAACATACCTGTATCGCTTGTCTTGTGATCAACACAGGCTTTGAAAATAACTAAAAAACCCCAAGATATATTAAGCATTTTACGCGCATCGGAATAATAAAGAATTTGTAAATCTTCGTTTTTGTACAGAATAAGACGAGTATGTATATCATTGGCCGCGTTTACACTACGGGTACGAGCCATTGTACGAGCCTATCTTTGAGCAACAATCAGTGACAAAAACATGTATTACTTGATTTTTCTTTCGTTCCTCGTTGTTTGGCATCTTTTCATTTTCGCGTTTTCTATCCCCGCCTTGTTGCCTCATCTTTGACATATGTTCCAAAATCGGTATTTCATCTGAAGTTACAATAACGAGGCTTCTTAAAAATTGAGTTGCCTCCAGTTTAACCAATTCGTCCTTTTCCCGCATTTTTAAGCGTACGTCACACGTATTAGGAAGCTAATTTAAGTGCATGCATGCGATACTTACTGTTTATAGAAGATAAGCTTTCCAACGCTTTGTTTATCCAGTGCTCCAGTAATAATATGTTAAATTTTCTCTTAAATCAAACGAAAAATATAAAATAGCAAAATTAATTTGCTGTTTTTTCAAACATCTGGCTAAAATATAACGGACTTAAAACAAGGCAAAACATCAAATCACATTCACGTATATTTTGACCAGCGACCCACCCGTGATGCGGTTTCTATGCAGAATAATTACCTCCAATTCCTCGTCAGGTTTTGTATCTGATGAAATTTCAAGCATGTCTGATAGTTCCTGTTGAGAACGTACATAAAATGTTGATACAACACAAGTTAGTAGCATCTCCCACAACTACGGTGCATCCGGACACATAGATAGGAAACTCAATGATTTATACCATCGAGCCATGTACTAACTTTGATTCGTTTTTCTTCTTCTTTCATTTTTTTAAATCTCGCTATTTTTGCATTTCTTTCATTCGCTAATTCGTTCAGACTTCTTTGACTAGCTGGTGCAGTTACTTCAGATGATGAACAGGGATTCAAATCCTATGATGAAGTCAAAAAGTCTGTTAACACAGTGCTTTACATACATCAGCAATTGCAGTATGAGGTCAAACAATCTGGATTCAAAGAGATTAGAAGAACAGAAATAGACTGTTCTGTAGCAATACCATGTCACAACATCATGCTATACTATAACACCACACTATGTTCTGTAGCAATACCATGTCGTAACATCATGCTATACTATAACACCACACTATGCAATCACACCATTTATCACACTATATGTACAATGTCATCACACCAATTCTGCAACCCACAACTACCATGCAGGCACAACACTATATTTTTTCTATTACCGTAACATCACATTATGAGTGATTATACCATGACACCATACTGTACAAGAACACCATACCAAACAATCATATCAGATATGTAGCCTACCATCTCACAAAACCATTCTATACCATGTACCATCATAGAGGGATTAATTTTGAGCCCTAATTAACATGTACCTGTTTTAACAAACCATACATCTTGCATCTTTCCAAGTAATTCAGACAATAGACCTGAAGTAGAAACATTTAATTTCAATACTTTAGCTGAAAAAGTCTACTAATATTTCACTCAAACAACTTCAAAAGTGGGAAAAAACCATATCTAAAAATGACCAAAGCACCTTGGAGACATTGACAACATCAATTCGTTCTTCTGAGCAAAGTTTGAGATACAAATCTCCAAGTAATGCTGGCACTAACATATATCTAAAGATATGGTAAAAATACTTGTAAGTATAATTCCCAATATTTGGCATGTTATAGAGGAAAGTAATTATGATGTTGTATCCAAGCAAAGAGCAGGTGCTTCTATGATGTAATGTGTGCTTTTTGTTTGTTTACAGGTCCCGATTCCTATAGTATTGGTATTCCAACTAAGTGTTAATATCATGAAAGATAATAGATACAGCTAGAGCTGGATTAGTTGGTGTATAGTCATTAATGTGGTATTTTGCCTGGGTGCATTCCATGTTATCCTTGCCCCGAAGAAGCTATGAATACGGGTATGTTATATTACTGCGTTCCAAATGAGATCAACTTGTGGGCAGGGGGGAGAGACGTGGCCCCAGAGGCCAGACTAAACATTGTGTAAACTAAGCACAAAATACTTCACTCCCTATCTTCTACCTTAAATCTGTAGTAGAAATTTCGTCCAGATCTTCGTTGATACTAAATAATGCTAGATCATTGATCATTTCTACTGACTTTTTAAAACACTCTATCGCCTCACGAATGCAATCCTAAATATAAATTTTCTTATGATCAAAATACGATTTAATGCCTGTGAAGTGTGAACATATGCCTGTAAAAATTATATTTTTATAAATTATATTTTTTTTATACTCGATATAAATATAGTGGAGTTAAATTATCAAAATACGTACTTGCAAATGTTTTGAATTTTCTGGTCCATCGTCGCTGTCGATTTTCTTAAAGATACTAAAACCGTGTTGGAATGCTTCTTTCAAATTTAACGATTCTGCAGCCATGTTGTTTTTGTTACGCAATACTTCATAATACATACAAAAAAGTGTATCCACTTATCCACTAGTACGAAAGACCGTGGGTAAGCTAGAGGTTTACGAAGAGACCAGAAAATGTATTTTCAATCTTTGAACTATTAATCAATGAGGTAAATCAACAAAAAATTTGATTTTCACCATGTACCACAAAGGATGATTATCATAGTTAGGTCTAATTATTATCCAGGGCCCCACATTGGGTTCCACCTATTTCTCTATTAGTATTTTGGTTGAACCACACCGTCTGGGCCATTTTTACCCCTCGCACCAGAATTTATTCAAAGCAATGAAATATGACACACATATACCACACATAGACCTTATGAACTTAAATTACGGCTTTACTACCTACATCGGACAGAATGATCAGATCGTGTTCACAACTAACAAGTATTGCAACTCAAAATACAGCCCAGACAATTAGGCATTAAAACAAACATATCAGGAGCTCTAATTCTACGCAGTGAAATCACAGTTTATGGTGAAATGTACATAAGACTTTAGCGTTTTTAGCTACCAGTTTAATTTAAAAATAACAGTGTATCTAATTTGCCTGTTCCTGTTGTTCAAGTCAGGCCACGTGTCGTATCGTGTCATTTACCACACAAAGCATACATCTCCCGCTTCAATCTTGTGTTCTTTTCCCACGCCTGTGTCAAATGGTGTCACGTTGATAATCGGTAATCGTTGTTTTTGCTCAGTCCTTACTTCGAGTACCGTCTTACGCCATTCTTTGTTGAGCAACTGAAAAGAAGAACAATCTTGTTTTGACCAAAATCCGCTACTCTACAACAGCGGCCAGTCAACATAGGGCTACTAGGCGTGAGAAGTAATGTAGTCTAGACTACCAGTATAGACTCAAGATTTAAATCCATACCCAGTGTACACTAGGTGTTAAGACTTAAGAAAGCTTATAACAAAAACACTTCATCATTGAGATTTCGAAAGTATCATCTACTGGTAGTACCTTGCATTCATCTTCGACAATTTTGGGTCTGTATTCAATTGGACTGTTCATGTCGATGGCAATTTCATTTTCTCCCATCAAATTGATAGACTTCTGTTTGCCATCAAACGCCATCGAGTTCTTGCAATGATATGTTATTCGTTGACATACAGAAACACTCAATAATCGAAGGAAGTTCATTTGAATCTCATCCGCATAATGGAACTAAAATTAAGGGTAACATATTTACTCTTCTCTCGATGTGGATAAAGAGAAAATTGGGTAGAATGAGCTTATGGAAACGTCATTTCCTCGAACTATTTTTCTGACGAGATAGGTTTGTAGGTTAGAAAGGTCTGGTAGTGTGTGGACGCTTCTCTGGGTGATACTTGTTCGAAGTTTTTGGCAAAAGCGACGTCACCTACCTCTTCAGCAGCGTTAGTTTTCTTAGAATTGAGAGACTTAATGCACGTTTCTTGTAAAGTGAAGTTACACCTGGCTTGGAAAGCGTTGCCATGACTATTCCAATCGGGGTCAATCCAATAAACACCTTTATGAATCATAAATCAGACCAACTATATATTCAGGTATGAGATTACATATTTGTATACAGTCTACAGTTAATTTCGAAGTAACTTTGATTACGCCAAGGTTAAGCACTTGTATAATATTATATTATATGAAATGAAACCTAGCTATATAGTTACCATCAGGGGCTAATGGGTATTCCATTTTCAAATCTCGGCAAGATCGTGCTGCTGATGAGGCTTCACGTCCATCCATCTTTTCCATCATAGCAAGGATGCCCTCCGTCGCTTTCTTAATCACACTCACGTCATCGACTAAAGCATCGTCAGTGTCGATGTCCTATTACAATATCATTGATTTGTGTCAGGCGAAAATCTTTTGCCGTTAAGAGGGATGATGTGTCCAGGGGAATTATTTGTATTTCACCTTTATAAATCGATCAATTGAGAGATAAAGAGTGAGACTCACCACATCACTTGAATAGTATCGAGGACCTTTCTCCGCAGCGGGTTCCGGGTCAGTTTCTTGCTGTAAGAGATTTATGAGGAATTATATGGCGGTTTTGCGTCGAAACCGGCAATATTCCGGGAATGGACCAGTTTGGTGGAGGAAAACCACAATTATAAAGTGTTTGGAAAGTACACTCTTCAACTTACAATGGTTACAGTTCGATCGCAAAGAGTAGCCCATCATTTAAGAATCACTATATATACATGCTGTCACGAAGATATTAAAAGAGACCTAGATTGTTGCTCATTCAATCACAAATCTTCTTCATCTTCCCAAGAGTGAAAAACGGTACGTTTACTATTCACGTTTAAATTCATGTGTCAAATGCTGCGACGTATAGCGGAAAAATTACTACATAAATAGGAAGCAATAGAATTCCTCACCCGAATCAGCTTTCCCGGTAGACCCTAAAAAAGAACCACGAATGTAATACCTCGTTATTGTTTTAATAAATATATATTGAGAATTGAGTATTTCACTCGCCTAAAGGTTCCTGCTAAATTGGTAACTGTTTAAATATCAGTGAATACTTACAGGAGGACCGGGTAGACCAGGGTCACCAGGGGGGCCCTGTGTTGAACAAAAAATGGAGAGTAATAAACATATTAATTGAACTGTTTGCTTCAAAGCGATGACATTACGCAGGCAAAGCAATATACATTAATACAGAGGGGTATTCAAATTCACCAGTTGTCATACATATTTCTACTTACAGGTGGACCAGTTCCGCCAACCCTTCCAGCTGGTCCTTCTTCACCTGGCACACCGCGTTCTCCTTCCACCCCCTAAACGTTAGGAAGCACAAGTTTTGTCAGGCTTGACTAATAAACCCTACGGTTAGACGGAATAGATAAATGCGCTTCACATTCTGGGTAAGGAGACTGTAAGACAAATCGTTGCAAAACTTCAACTCGTTGGGCCCGTTTTCACAGGCAAGTTCTGCTGCAAATTCAAGTGCGATTATCTCGGTTGATAGATGTTAACAGTACGTAAGTTACGTTTAGATAATGGCCCCAATACATTACAACTTTCACGATTGTTCTCTCGTTTGCATGTATTAAAAGATGACACTTACAACAAAAATCTCAATAAAAGTTTGCATTGACTCCACTTAGACACTCATGAACAATATTACGTTAAATACACTAATTGATATTCTCTTTACTCAGGTTTTCACTGTTGAAGCATTGTTACACTAGCCTTACCGCCACGCCAGGAGCTCCTGGAGGTCCGTCTATACCAACTAAACCGGGTGCACCCTAAAATTAAGAAAAATGGATAAAATCTAATATAATCATATAACATCATATAACAAAGGTGCAGGAATGACCACAACCAAAATTACAGCGAGCTAATAGTGCGAAAAGATTATTTGAGAAAGAATGAGGTGAGATCAACGCCATATGCATTACGTTTTCAGAATAAAAACCTCTCTTACGAATACCAAGTTTAGTTACTGTACGAAAGAGGGCCAATCAACTTCTTACCGTTCTTCCATCGACTCCGCCATGACCTGGATTGCCAGCTTTTCCATTGTCACCCTAAAGAAAAAGAAGCATGAAAAGTTATTGACAATGAAATGCTCCTTCGAGGTTAACTCGATATTGATAATGCTTATGCTTCATGCAACATCGCAAGATGTAAACGGATCGATATACAAATAATTTCGTGTACTTAAATCATATATCCAAATAATGAACACTTCGAACTTCGACAATATGCATGTGTTCTTAAAGATTGCATTTGACCTAACCAAACAATGGAGGTGCAGCCAGCAAGCCACCTCCAAAATTTAAGGGCAAAACGGCGGCATGTAGGCTGTAAATCCTACTCACTTGTTCACCAGGGGCTCCTCGTTTTCCTGGAGCACCAATGTCACCTTTTTGCCCTTTACGACCGTCATCACCGTCAACTCCGGTCTCACCAACGGTACCGGATTCTCCCTGAAACAAACAATCCATGCAATCATAGTTTAAGTAAGAGGGCGTGTTTACGATATTATATATAATTGCAAATGTACGCTATATTACAAGCAAGGAACGTTGCGTTAAGCAATCGCTTACCGGCGCTCCATCCGGTCCTATCTGTCCCTTAACTCCTTTCCTACCTTGGTCACCCTGTACAAAGTAATTTGAATTAGATAATCGCAATCAAAGTATAATTAGATAATCACAATCGACTTTTCACAAGCATATTGACTATTGGTTAGGGAGCATTTTGATTATGATTATGGATCACAGTAGTCTCATTTCTACACACCCTGTGGGCTTAACAGAATTTCCTTATTCATATGAATGTAAAGATAAAGATAAGATAAACTGCTCATACAGTACCGAATTACCCGGATTACCAGGTAGTCCATCAATACCAGGTTGACCTTGAGGTCCTAATGGACCTGGGGCACCATTAGATCCTGGCTGTCCACTAGGACCTTTAGGACCCTAGAAATATTAGACAGTTTTTTAAAGAAATATTAAATTCCCTTCCCGTCTTATTCATATGTTTGCAAAACTACTGTTACTTCTATCACTCTGCATGCAAACTTTTGATTTCAATTCTATTTTATTTCAATCTATTTCATTCATGCTTCAGGGAAAAATTACTATGAACAAGCAATGCAAGAAACCAAATACATAAAAATCCCAAAATATCACCGTGCCATGATTTTGCCGAATGGAGGCAGTTGAATGAAGAATAATGTACACGTTGTAGAAATACGAGATCGCTTTACAAACATAGCTTAAATTCGTCTTGCAATCTATCCCAACTTTTGAATGCTACGCATTTCGACATCGAAAAGCATTCGTTGGTAACAGGGCTAATTTGAAAGTGTTTGTGTATTCGGCAACCTTTGACTTCGACGCATAAGTCATAGGCATTGGTTATCCAAACACAGTCTATCAACTCTGACTTACTATCTCAAGCAGCGTTCATTTCCATCTACACTGCAGGCTTAGGCCTTTAAGTAAAGCCGGCATCGAATTCAGTTTTCCAGTGCAAACGGACTGCAAACGTAGTGCTTTAACATAAGGGAATTATAGCTTAAAAGCTAAGCCAGGCTTCAGCACTTAACGGCTTAATGCCACAGCTATACACGGGCGATTGATTGATTGATTGCATTTTTCACGAAGTGTCCGGAACTCTGGTAATATAAATCATAAATGTATGTTTCTGCACTCTACATGTCTTTTCGTTCTTTTCAAATACCACCTGCATGTATTTACAGTATTTATTTACCTGCTCTCCCGCTGCACCGGGATCACCAGCTTCATTGCTATCAGCACCATCTTCACCCTACGCAAATATTTTAAAATATGACATTTATGAGAAAAACTGATCGTAATTGCAGCCCTGGCGAAGATGTAATACTGCATAATGAATAGTTCCCTTTTTCGTGGATTGCAACTTACAATAGTTCCATCAGCCCCATCGGCACCTCTTGCACCTCTGGCACCATCAAAACCCTGAAATTAATTACAAAGATATATTGCTATCACACGAACAACGTTTAGGTTGTGGATTCTAGTTCACGCCAAAAAATTTGATACGCAGTCTTATTATTAGAGATGGCCATATAGTTCTCCTCATAAAGAGATACTGTTTTTCATGACGTACACAAAAAATATACACAAAATACGGGACTGATTGCATGCAATCTCTAATACGAAGCATGGCGTACCTTATCACCTACTCCTCCAGATGGACCACTATCTCCGCTTTCACCTGGCGAGCCCTAAAAATATAATCATCAGCACAACATCCTAAATCCATACAAAATATAATTTCGGTGTCGTGGAGGGGAGGGGTGTTGATGCCTTCAAACACTCGACAAATCATTGCCTGTGTTGCAGTAATCATTTATAGTCGGTCCCCAAATTCATTCACGATAAAGAGTAAAGAACAGTTACTAAAAAGGTAAATAGGTTCAGAGGCTACCCCTATAGCCCTATTCAATGAAATTTACATTTTCCTATCTATATATTGCCTTATATTTATATTCTACGCCTACAGTATTTATCAAATACAACGCTTTGGTAATTTCTATTTTAGTTTCGGGTTTACATTTCTATAAACGCTTCTAAACAAGTGAAATTTGGCCAGCCCAGTATGGCTAATCACGATCGTAGAACGGGCCATGGATTGGACTTGCCGCACCTTAAATGGCCTTACCTAAGTAAAACGTCCCTAATTCGAAAGTCTTCAATTTAGAATATAGTAAGTTTAATCAAGAAAAACGCCTCCCAATGGTAGGTAATTACCTTCGGTCCAGCATTTCCAGTTAACCCCTGTTGTCCCTGTTGTCCTGGATATCCCTGACGAAAAAATAATCGTAGTTAGACAACATAGAGAACGCTATCCGATTAAATTTAAAGTATTTCCACTGTCATATTTTTGGCTTTTTATTGATGATGACAATTCTGAAACTAAGGAATGGAGGCACAAATGCATGACTTCGCTAACACAGAAATTGCGTAAGGTATTATTACTAATCGAGTCGATGGTATTGAACTCATTTCAAATTAGATCTAGGGCCTGAAAATAAGATCTAGGGTTTTACAAAATGTAGTACTACTTGCGTGGCGTGGTCGAAGTCTATATAAAGGGAACAAATTATAGTTTTAGTTTTCATAATTACCGCAGAACCCTTCGAGCCTTTAGAACCTTTAGCTCCACTTTCTCCAATATCACCCTTAAAAAGAAAATATGATACAAATTATTGACGAGTACATGCCAAAAAAAATCTACCTTCAAATGTGACTTGAAACCAGCCGTTTGCTATATTTTGACATGTCCATCATAAGTGAAATGAAATAAGAGATCACTAGGAAATCATGCTTTCATCTCGGATAATTATTATTTAATTTACTTTTGTGCGAAAAATCCGACAACCTACCGTTCCTCCTGCTTTACCATTTTCACCATTTTGACCATCTTCGCCATCGTTACCAGGAGGACCAGGTGGTCCAGGTTTGCCAGATGGTCCTGGTCTTCCCCGGTTGCCCTAAAGTGAATCATTTATTTATGACCAATTTTATATACAGTGTTCTTGGGCCGAACTGGCCACGCCTATAAGTTACTAGGGGCAAAAAAATAATCTTGGAAATTTGATAACCTTACCTTCGCCCCAGACAATCCGTCATCTCCTGCACTACCACTTATTCCCGGTGAACCCTGCAGAACGAATATTCAGTGTCCCATTGAGTTTTTCGGGCCCCTGGGAGCTTGGTGAGTATGGGGTCCCGCTGACTTCTAAATCAAGCCTGCATGGTCATCTGATTTTTCGCAGGATAGTGGGTAGGGCATCAAACTTCAGTTGATTGACATAGAATTATTTCAAAAATGGTTCATAAGGCTAATAAAAGGCTGTATAGCAATTGTCTTGGCAGCGGAAAGTTAAAAGAGGGAGAGAAAATAGACTGTACAGCGATTGTTTTTGCATAGTATAAAGTTGAGCAGATAAGTTTAATAATATAAATTGCGTATTTCTCGTGCTTACCACAGGTCCAATTGGTCCAGGATCTCCCCGTGCTCCATGAACACCTGGACTACCCTAAATAAAAATTTATTTTGTCTACCGGATAAACAGTATTCTTACCTAGCTCAAGTGCTCAAGTGGGAATAAATAAACCGTGGTTATTGGAAAAGTGGCCTATTGGTTTAATATTTTAGAAGTTACTGGTAAAATGATTAAGTTATTGGTAGAAATTCACTGCAAACAGAACAATGCGAAATTACACAGTCACGAAAAGGAGCTGATACGTCTGCGAAGTGCACTTACAGGAATTCCACTGGACCCTATATCACCAGGATCACCGCCCTCTCCTTGTTCGCCCTAAAACACACACTCTAAGGGTGACGATGGTTGAGGAAACATTCAATCGATTATCAAGATGATTTTTTAGCGAAAATAAACATTTGAAGCGTTTCATACGCTCGACAATTAGATCTCGCCCAGGGCCGTCGCTAGAAGCTTAATTGGGGGGGGGGGGGTGCATATTCATATATTCGTTTATTCGTCTTATGCCCGACTGATTTCTTTTGTACGCTATTGTTTCGAACATGAATATACACCCTCCCCCCCAATTTAGCTTCTAGCGACGGCGCTGATCTCGCCACACTCCACAAGGCCCTAGTCGTAACTCGTAACGATTTCAAAATCTTTATCGTCTCAAAGATAACTTACCGGCCCACCAGGACCTCCGGACATTCCTGTTTCACCTTTTAAACCTTTCTCGCCCTAAACCATTGCAAAGATTATTTAGTTACATAAATCGAATTACCGTTGACCCCTCTACCCAATGGTTTTGAAATTATCGATTGTTGACATTGTGGACGATGCCATGAGGTACTACAGAGAGTGTCAAATGAAATTATAGAAGAGAATTTTAGTGAGGGAAGCAAGGGAGCTTTATTTAGTGCATAGATACAGGAATCACTTCGTCTTAATTACACTTTTTCCATCAGAAAACGTGAGGTGGCGATAAAGTTGCCCACCTTCCGTTTCTATTGTTCAGGGTTTATTGATTTTGTTTACAACCGCATGCTGAGTTTCCAGTACATGGTGCATAAATTTCATAGAAACTATTCATAACTTCTTCATTACAACTTACCATTCCTCCTTTATCACCTCGATTGCCCTTAGGTCCGCTTGGCCCTTGCAGTCCCTGTAAAAGCCAGTTATTCGGGAAAAGGTCACAACAAACAAATATTTTACTATTATTTTGAGATGTATTATTAAGCACGTTTCCGCTTCCAAAGTTTTTCACTCAAGCGAGGTAATTAAATGACTAGGAAGAAAAAATGTATATATTTTGCGATATCCGCAATTGACACGTACAGTCCCCTTGAATCCATCAACGAACGAAATATTTACACGGGCCGACAAGAATTTCAATTTTATTACAAATCTTAAAGTGTATACAACACGTACCGGTGCTCCAGCCTGTCCCTCATCTCCTTGAAGTCCTCGATTACCAGCGGGACCCTTGTGGTAAACACAGGATAACACAGGATAATAATCATGAAAGGTGGTGTGGTTTTTTACTGGTTCGTACGAAGACGTGATAAAAAATTCTCCAAAAAAAGTTGCATTAACGTTCTTCCGAGATCTTTAGTTTTCGTGTATAAATTGTGTTCCTTGAATCAGTGGCGGCGAAAGATCATCAAGTGGGGGGGGGGGGGCTAATATTCATATATTCATGTTGGCAGACCGTAAAAACATTCCATTGTTTTCACAGTTGAGCATGATGATTTTAAAAGGAACTACGAGCTGAACGTGAATATATGAATATTAACCCGACACACACACTCAACCACCTTCCACCGTCACTGCCTTGAATGATGATTATTCAAGAAAGTTCTATTGTCGTCTTGAAAAAACTATCAGTTCAACTTACACGCTCACCAGGCTTCCCAGTTGCGCCTCCATTTCCTGGATCTCCACGAACACCCTTGAGTAAAGGAGAATGTTTTATACCGTACATTCAACAAACAATAAACAACTATTGAGTATTTCGATAGATATTTTAGACACTAGACAGGAGAAAAGAACAAAATCCAGGTTGTGATGTCCAGGAAAGTCACCTGAAATATTAGCAAAGAAGAATGAAAATATAAATTTTTGTTATGTTCGACATTAACGTACTTTAGGACCTGGGGAACCAATTCGCCCTTGTTTACCAGGATTACCATTTCTTCCCTAAAAATAAAAGAAGCTATAGTACACAAACTCTTTCTCGGGGATAAAAATGTTGTTTTGCCGAAGTAAAGAGACGATGTGGCACACTTTCTCGGAACTGAGTAGCATTCGACATCTTCATTTACGATAAACAGCAGGTAGTTCGTAAGAGACAACCAATTTTGAAATGCTAAGTTCTGGTTGCTTAACCAGAAATTATAAAAAGCTAAAGGTTCAGTCTTACTGCTCGGCCATCCCGTCCACGCTTGCCTGGTTCACCAGGATAACCTTTATCTCCCTAAACATGATAATATTCAACCATTACACTAATTTATCAATTTCATGGCATGTGAATGACAGATCTACCAAATCATGAGCGATATGATTGAACCTGAACATACCCTGCCACCCTTGAGACCATTTTCACCGGGAAGCCCGGGTGCACCAGGAAGACCCATTGTACCACGGCGTCCCATCAGACCCGGAGGACCTGTAGCACCTTCGGGCCCCTAGACGTGAAAAAAATACTAAATAAAAACTAATAATCTATTTATTTCTAGATTCAAAATTATTCATTTCCTTTCGATCATTTCGTTCTCTTTAAGTGGATTGTTGTCACAATCGGCGAGCGTGATGATTATGAGTCAGCGTGCATGATTAATTAAAGACTTTTGAAATTGTGTATGAAATAGTTTCGTAAAAGACACACAATTCAGTGGATCCTTAAAATGAAGGGGTCTCAAAGATCTTCTCTCGTGCAGTCATTTCTAAACTAAGTGGACACTTCGAAAGAAAAATGAAAAGTTTCAAAAATGTTGCACATAAAAGTTGGACTGTTGGATTGTGTCTTTTCTACATACTTTGCAAAAACCTTGGTACTTATGTGAACAACTTACAGGCAATCCATCTGATCCAACTTCGCCACCAGGACCACGTTTTCCAGGTCGGCCCTAGGTCGAAAGGAACATTTCATGCCTCATGATGCATCAGGGGAAAAATTGTTGGCTTGTCGCATGTAAGCGAAGTAGGTTTTGTTCCATGTAGTACAATCTTTCAACGTATAATCTTTCAACGTCTTCAAGTCTGACTCACTGAGGTCTATTGCATTATTTCAGACAGACATTTACAGACAAACATTTCACAGATGCACGAACGTTTTAGGAAACGCTACGGCTATTGCCCCGCAGTATAATTGATACAGAAGATGCTAATATTAGTCTGTAGTGATTTCCAACAACTCAGCAAAAAATCGTTGTTACTGAAATACTAAGCTAAACGTCGACTACAAAACTATAAAAATTCATACCGTATGACCACGTGCGCCTTGCTCTCCAGGTTCTCCAGTGATTCCCTTAATGAGTTAAAACAAAAAAGTAATGTTATTTTGAAACCTTTGAAAACGAACCAGGGCATCGGGAGGGAGGTGGTTTGGGAGATATTTCGAACTGGGCGCGATTTTTAAGTCCAGCTGTGACATGAGGTATCTCAGGTAGCTAGGTCGACGTCGGGGAAGGGCGCTCTCACGAATGCGACAAAGCAGCAACATGATTGGTTAAGTAAGAAAATAATTAAAAGTCGAAGCCTATAGACCGTCGCAAACGGCCTTTCCCGGGAGTGTATTTCTACTTCTATCAGTTATCTATTGGTGGAAACGAACGCCTTTTACTACACTGACAAGAGCTGATGTGGTAAGTACGTTAGTATGTTCTGTGCAGATCTCCGTAATTATATGAATGCGTACCTAATTGTTCTGATGAGGTACCTGATCGACCTGACGTACAAGACGAAACGACAAAGCTAGATGTTGGCTGGAAGCCTGGAGTTCTGTTAAATGACCAGTGAGGTGAACAAATTCATTACTGAAATATAAACTATGTCTTACTTGCTTTCCTATTTTTCCTGGAGCGCCATAGTCTCCTTGGTAACCCTAAGGAAGCAGATACTCTCGAGTTGCATAAAAATATAAAAGTTATAACAAGATAACAAGAGATCATAACATGCGAGACTATAATTAGACATCACCTTTCTTCCAGGAGGTCCGGTGGGACCCTCAAGACCTCGTTCTCCACGATCACCCTGAGTAAATAAGGGAAAAGAAGCTAAATTATGTCCGACTGATTTCTTTTGAAAACAATTGTCCCTAAGCTACGTCAATATGAATATGTGAATATGCATTCCATTAGTTTAGTTTCAACCTATTTCATTTTTGTTAAAAATACTGCGCGTAACAGTCACAAACTGACCTGGGCTCCTTGAGAACCGGTTTCACCAGGCAAACCTGGCTCTCCTTCGTCTCCCTATAGGTGAATCAACATAGGTGAATGTTCACACAGAAATTGACACATGAATGCATGTTCTCAATCAATTTCTCAGAGACTGAAAAGAGGAAATCGATTGCATCAATTTTTCAGTAATAATTTTCATTCATCCTTTTTTCACGCATACGAATCCGGTAACTTGTACAGTAAATCTATGGGCAATGTAAGCTATGTCAACTTACATCTAAACCATCAACTCCGTGAATTCCTCGTGCACCACTGATGCCTTGATCACCCTAGATGACACATTTGAAAATATGAATTCCGATATAAGCGTACCAATAACGATGGTACATGCGAACCATACTTATTCATCGCCTTATTGTCGTCAAAAGGTAACAGACAAATATCTACTTTTTTTGCATTCTTTTTGAAATGCGTCCTCGCAGTGTGCGGGTTTCCCTTCGATATAGCCTGATTAAAAAGGTGTTTCGTCTTGTGGGCATCTCATGAAAATTTACAGGCCCGGGATATATGGTCACCAGCTTACCTTCTCACCCTTCGGACCATCAGAACCAATTATACCAGGAACACCTTCTACTCCCTAGGGAACAATAAAGTATTAATCAGGTAAAATATTTATCAATGAATCAATCTGTGAAATAAAAAAATAACCGACAATAAGTTTTTTGGCTTTCAAATTTTTCTGTCAATTTATGGACTTTCACAATATTTTTGAAAAAAAGCACTCAATGATTTTTTTGCTTTTCCAAATGAACAAAAGTGCTTTCTAAATAAGATATACATGCCAGCTAAGCTTTATTCCTGGGTCTTAAAATTGTCGTTCTTCGTACTGTACCTGAGCTCCTTTGTCTCCCGTAGGACCAGTTGGTCCCAAAGGTCCAGACTGACCAGCTACACCTGGTGGTCCAATTTGACCAGTATTTCCAGCAGCCCCCTAGGATAGTAAAGCAGCGAATAATTTTTATTCACAAAAATGTGATATCATCATTCCCTGGAGTAACGCAAACGTAATGTAACACTGACGATGCATGAAACTAACGATGCAAAAACTCTGCCCCGGTTGCATGCAGGAAGTTCGAAATGTTAGTTCCGGAGACTTAGTATAGACAGAAAGACAGAGCCATCGATGGTAACTTGGGGAAAATCCTCGAACCACCTCAGTTGAGCTCTCCACAGGTCGAGTACAAGCAATGACCTCAAACAAAGTATTGTGAAACAGGCCTAGTACGAGGGACCTCGCGATCGTTAATCGCATCCACTACTAAAATTAGCCATATCCTATTAATCATCAATTCAGAACAAATGATCAAATTACTATACGCATAGCTAATTTCAGAGATTCTGCGTTTCATACACACTATGTCATCACTCATGTTTGAAAGTTTCCTAATTAAGGTCGGCCTTTTATTTACCTGACTACCAGGTTTTCCATCCAAACCGTTCTGCCCAGGGGCACCAGGAGGTCCCTGTGAAAAAAGAGTGCGTTATACTCGAGATTTAAGACTGGCACAAAAAACGAACAGCGATACGGCAGATGAAAATACACCCGTTTTCCGTTATATTTATGCAATCAGAGAATGCTGGACAGTTATGCGGGAATTATTTATACTCACTTTAGGACCTCGCACTCCCTTTGGACCCTTTTGACCATCTCTGCCCTGCAATATCCATACTGTATTAGTATGGCATCAAAGACTAAAAGAATCGAAATGAGATGATGGCTCATTTTTATTAATGCACATTACCCTTATTCCTTTAACTCCCACTAGACCTGTAGCACCCGGTAAGCCTTGATCGCCCTAATAAAACAATTAAAATTTATCAGTGCGTCTTAATTTGATTGCAACTTTCATAGGTTTTTAATTTCGCGCAAACATCTAATCATGCAAACCTTTCAAAAAATAGTTCAAATACAAACCTTGGCTCCCATTGTTCCAGTCCGTCCTCGAGCACCTTCAAAACCAGGCTCACCCTAAAGAATGGCACAAAGTTTGTGAAGTAGCTTTGGAAAACAAAAATTTGAAATAGGTCGGAATCCTAAAGTAATATACACTATGCTGGACTTACCTTTAGACCGGCTGGACCAGCTGGCCCCTGACGTCCAGCCCTTCCTGGAGGACCCTAGGAAACAAATAAAGAACAAAACTGAGAAAAAAGTAAAACTATTTCACTGGGACGGTCTTTACATGTATATAGTATATCTGGTTGTGTAACTTGTGTTTAGTGCCATAGTTTACAATAGAAATCCGTCTGGATATACAAGAGGGGTCCCCCTAAATATCGCTTTAGTCACGCTTGCATGTAATACTCACGCTTTTTCCAGTTATACCAGCATCACCTTGCGAACCTGGAGGTCCGGGTATGCCCTGATGAGAAGTAAGAATTTTTTTTAGACAAGTGGTATACATATTAAGTACTGCATCAGAGAGGGGCTCGTGGTTGATAGGAAATCTATAGATTTATATACTTGTAGGACCCGGTTGAAAAAGTGTAGCAACTTTTTTTCCTCTGAAAGGAATCAAACCTATGTTCTTTTATCTACTGACTGCATGCCCAGTATTACTCATGTGAGGAGTATTAACTGAAGTAACATTTAACCGCGCAATGGCATGATGATAAGGTAATTTGAATTTTTCCCAGCTGTTGATCGATATGGGACATAGAATTTCTAGTATATTAAGTTTAAAGATGCAATGCTTATATATATATATATATATATATATATATATATATATATATATATATATATATATATATATATATATATATATATATTCAGTGCATAATATTCAAGTTGACTCATTCAAGAGAGATGTGAGAGTGTTATATATTTAATTTCCACGTATCCATCGTTTAAGCTAAACGAGCTTGATACAACCGGCCCATGTATATATAACTCACTCAGTAACATACTTTCCGTACATAGCTGCGGGTTTAGAACACACATTTGGACGCAACTCGAATTGTAAATGTTATGAAAAATTAATTGCTGGAGACTTAAGGCGCGTGGACCCGGTTGTATAAAAAGGTAGTTAACTTTTAACCATAGTTGGTGGCAGAATTGGGATTTAGATTAAAATAGAGATTTAACTACTTAAAAGAGTTTTATACAACCGGCCCCTGGAATATTCGCATTTTTAATCCATGAAGATGTTGCGATATTTACATGAATTCCTTTTTGTCCCATAGTGCCAGGAAGTCCAGTTTGTCCATTTCGACCCTGTAAAAAATATATCGCAAACATTTTACATCAACGACCCAATATGGACACAAGACATATTACTTTTAAATAGATGTAATGAGAAATTTTTGCACAGAAGACCCTTTTCGTATGGATAATGGCTGGGAAATGCAGTCAAATACTTTTATATTCAGTTAAAATATCGTCATGTGAAAATTACCCTCTCTCCACGTGAGCCACCAGTTCCTGGAGGGCCAGGGGGTCCCTATACGACCAAAAAAGTTAATATCAAGATTGATTATCGTATAAATTTGATATACACGATCGTTACTTGAAAAATCAAAAAATAAAATCAAAAACAGAGACGTCCTAAAGCTGCGAACATTGAGGGGAATGTTGATATTTTAAGATCTGACAACGTTATTCAGTCTCTTGTACGAACATTGTAAGTCAAAAATATAACGGTAGATTTGTCCAGATGTTTTCGTCTACGCTCAAGGCTGGTTTCCAATCTTGAAAATTTTCCTCCGGATCGTATCGGACAGAAAAGTTTCTTTTATCCCTGTGTTCTCAACCAAAACGAATTGTTTTAAGCACGAAGGAAACCATGTTATATAATAACTACAGTGAAACACGAAATTTGATTGATCAACAGCCGTGGAGGATCAGGCAATCCTGCACGAGGAATTTAAACTGGAGAGACTCGTGGGATTTTTGCGGGGTTCTCAAAATATCGCTGTTTCACTGTAGTTATTTTATAAAACAGTTACCAAATTTTTTTTTCGTGCAGGATAGCGTTATCCATGCACTCGGGATGTTGCTATCAACATCTCTCGTGCATGGATCGCGCAATTCTGCAGGTAAAACCATTTGCTAATCCTTTAATGTCCGATCCGGTCCGGAGGATAGTTTTCCTCACTGGAAACCCGAAGCCCCAGCCCTTACGGAGACAGAAAAAGAGCTTGCACGTTCAACTGCATGAGTAATACTTTTCTGCTAATTCTCACAATGCATTATGAATGTTGACAATGAAACTTACTCGCAGCAGCTATTTCCACTTTTCTTTTTTCTTGTTACTACATCTAAGGTACATACAAGGTAATTACAAAAATTTCTCAACTTACCGGGTTACCAGGGGCACCTTGGTATCCAGTTGGACCAGGTAATCCGATTAAACCCTAAAAGAGAATGATTTATTCTGTAGGTGTTAAATGTTAAATCAGTTTTAATCTCTAATGGGATGATTGAGAATTGGTCCAGCATTACGTCTTCCAATCAACACCACAGATATTGGTGTTTATGAAGTTTCAACCCGAAAATCTATTCACTGGTTCACAATTGTGCATTCCTGCATTGCTATCAAAGAGAGAACTATTGGATAACTTTAAAAAGTTGAATTTTTCATCCTACAATTTTTTGACAGCTCATCATACTGTAAAATGGCAATTTTGAGGCTTAAAGTACACACAAGGTTAATAGTCAATTCAGAGGATTCCTTTTTGCCGTGTGCAAGCTTCAAACATATTTTGTTAGGTATTTATAAATATTTTTTCTCACCAAGTTTGAAACCTAAGTATTGAGAGGATTGAGTGTTATATCAGTTATAATAGTTTACTGGACAGCCGCATCAACGCATGTTAATACATTACGTCAACCTTCTCAACATGCTCACGGCAAAATGCAAGCTGAATTTCACTGGTCTACCAAAAGGTCCCACTGTGCTTTTCTATCGCCTGAAACTGCATGCATGAGGAACACTACATCAGGTTTTTTTCTTACTCTGTCTCCTTTGAGCCCGAAAGCACCAGGTACACCTTCAGCCCCACGTGCACCTTTGGAACCTTTGGAGCCTCTTGGGCCCGTATCACCAATTCGTCCTGGATTACCGGGACTTCCAACTATTCCAGGATCTCCCTTTTCACCATTTGCACCAGGACTACCCTGACTACCTGGAATACCAGCTGTACCAGGTGGACCCTGGAGGAAATTTGAATTAAGGTTTAGCTTTGAGACCTTGAAATAGCCAGTAAGCCAGACATCCTTCAAGAAATTGTATTGTTCGGTTGACAGAATCATGCACAGTATCATGTAAGTGAAATATATTGTATACACCAATTTAAGGTGCATTTCCACTAGTATTAGTATTTAAACTATTAAATATATCTTGGAGCCTTGCCTCATCCTAACGAATTCGCTTTAATATTTAATGGAGAATTGTTTAATTATCCTGTCCTAAAATCATGTTCTGTTTGGTGTAATCACTGACTAGCACTGCATGTACTGTTTGTAATAAAGTTTCTGAATCATATTTACTGGAAATAATGCAGCTAAAAGTACATTGGCTTTGATATTTAACCTCGTTTATGGAGCCTTGTTAGCCCAAGTGCCGGATTTTCTGTAATGATGATTTGTAACAGCCAGCTTACCTGGGAACCAGGCGGTCCAGAAACACCTGATTGTCCACGTGAACCCTAACATGGATATGAAATACAGAAAAATGAATACTGCTATTCATGTATTAAGGCTTTATGATTACTATTAGTATGATAAAACATATACTTCATTTCGTACGTGAAACATAGCGTTGTATATTTAGAAAAGCTCTTAAAAGAGCCTCCTGACCGATCTATTTAAGCTATCAAAGAGTTAGTTATGAGTTAGTTTATGGCTTTTGTTTAGGATAAAAACGATATACCACATCGAGGCTTTGTGTAATTCAAGAAATTCGAAAGAGACTTGAAAAATGAAAACTGTATGAACAAACATTTTTTAGTTTACCTGAGGACCCTTGAGTCCCTGCTCGCCTTTAGGACCAGGTTGACCAGGTTCACCCTATTGTGAAGCGAAAAAAAACAAAATCGCGATCATTTTCAGTCAAATTTAGAGCCGAAAAAAAGCACAGCTGCACTTCAAAACTGGGTAATTGTATACGGTAAGGAGGGTAGAGTCGGTAGAGACTAAAGAAAACATCATCATTTATAAGTCTCCGAATTAAAAAATACTCTCAAACAGTCGTCCAAAACTACATAACAACGTTCCACCATTTATAACCAGCATGGCAGCGTAATCCCACTGTCCTCTTGATGAACCAACATGTCCATTGTTGTATACGATAACAAAAAAAGGCCGAAGTCAAAAACATCTTATAGAAAAAAACCACAGGTAAACTCACAGGTATTCCATCTCTGCCATCATTGCCAGGATCACCAGGCTCGCCCTAAAACAATACGGATTATTAATTTTAATCTACTGCCTTTGTTTTAATATATTATAGTATACATTCCTACATGGAAACAATACCTCTATTGAATTAAACCAACCCGACCCTAGCAGTAAATTGTACTTACATTATCACCAGGTAAGCCTGTTTCTCCTCGATCACCACTCAGACCAGTTTGACCCTAGTTATCATTATTATACACAGAATTATAATTTGCCCGAAGGTGTGCCATCATATTTGTCAAAAATTAAGAGTACCACTTACGCGTAATCCCTTTGAACCTTGTATGCCCTGTCGTCCTTGGTTTCCAGGAGGTCCCTAAAATGCAACGATTTTGTTACACGTAGACGCATAAACCTGGATTTGGGAAAGGAATTACTATAACTAAACAGTTTTGAGTTTGGACTTGGTTGTACGTTCATCCAAAAGGAACAAAGTAGCTTAAGCATGATAGAACTATAGGATAGACCGCGCTGTTCTATAGCTACGCGATGGCACAAGGTCTACTCGTTAAATAGAGCAAAATTTGGGTTGATTTGAGCTGAGATTAGAGCTGTATTATGAAAGTTTGGCATGTTTTGGAATGGCTGTATAAAGTTTCAACCAAATTTCCCCATCACCTCACAAAAGAAATAATTATTATACCTGAGGTCCTTGTAAACCACTCTCACCTTCGCTACCTGGCAAACCATCGGGTCCCTAAAGTATGAAAAAAATACTATACCCATTGGTGGCTTTCACGAGGCCTTTTCAGCGATTTGACTGGTGGTTAACCTGAAATGTTTCGACGATTATGCGGCAGACGTAGGAGCCATGAATTCATACAAAATGGCATATATTCCCAACCAAACACATAGGCTACAGATATTAACAGTGAAGTGCTGTTATCACCATTAAATCCAACTATACCTAGCTAAAAAAAGGCCTCATTTATACCATAGATACATACTGGATTTCCTGGTGTTCCGTCGCGACCTTTGATACCTTTCGAACCTGGTTGTCCCTGAAAAAATTATTATCATCAGTAAAACTCAGTTGAATATTATTACAAATAGTGCATTCTTATTGGCTATGATACTCGATATCTATATATAGGTAATGAAGAAGAATTATTTCGTATTATGCTGCCATTTTCAACGAGTCTTTCACGCATAAATCGCATTCACAGTTGGATCAGTGACTCCAGAAGAAATATAAGACGGGAAATTTAGAGTAACTCAACATGGCAAAGTTTTGTTTCTTATAGTTGTGATACTATATATGTGCCTCAATGCAATACTTACAGGTTCGCCAGCCATACCAGATAAACCAGGCGCACCAGGGTCTCCTCTACTGCCCTAAGATGAAAAAAGGATTTTTTATTCCCTGCAGGATTGGACAGGAAGCACGATCTATCATTGGCAGCTTTGACACTATTGTTAGAGAATTATGGATAAGGCCAGTGATGCCCTCTGCACGGATTCAAACGAGGGGTGCTTGAAGCAGAATCTACTTTTGTGTCAAATCGTTGGTGGAGGGCAATCCATTCTTGGTTACTGTTTTGTACTGAACTTGGAGCAAAAATTGCTTCGCGAAACAAAAACAAGTTACCGTACCTCTCGCCCAGGAGGGCCAGATTGTCCTGGGGGACCAGGTGGACCCTAAATTAGAAAATTAAAACAAATCATTTTTTTCGTGCGAAAAAAACACGATAATTGACGAAAATTAAAATGCAGTTGTGAAATAGCACTCTTAACCATGCTTTTATCGACAAGTATATATGCATGACTACTAAGAACGCCTTCGGCTTTGCTTGCCTTAACTTTGGGATTTTAATAGTAGAAAGAGTTATTATGTCCGCTGTTAGATGAGAATTCGAATTGGATTGAGTGCGACGTAACCAGTCCCACAATCAAATTGTAGGTTATTATTATTTATTCATCTATCTCGCCATCAAGGCATCAAGAAACACCAAAATATTAGCTTACGAAGACGCTACTGATCAGAAGCGGGAGTCGGTAATGATGGTAAAAATCTCCTAACGCGGTTATTCCTGAAAACTTGTAACCGTAAGTTGCAATATTACATTCTTAACCTACCTGCGGGCCAGGTGGACCAGGAACATATTGATATTGGTTCGGGCCAGGACCTTTCCCACGAGAATCATCATCCGGCTAAAATGAAACGATTTGACACGACAAAGTATAAATTTTAATTGCAGTGAAGACCAAGCTTTTAAATATTGCTAGCCGTGTGAATGAATCCAAGGTGTCGAATGCCTTTTGATAGATCTAAATAGTCTGTTGACCTTTAATGTATAAATCCAATTTTGGTAGGCCTAATATTGATTCTATCAATTTACAGACTATATTCAGTATATTCCATACGTTTAAGGTGGGCTAAAACGCTAAAATTGGATCATGTCAATAGACCTTAACAATTTTTCATATTGTTTGAAAAAGATCAAGATTTGAAGGATAAATGAGATGTGAGATGTAAGATGTGATTTAAATAAAATGTTCTTACATCAGGAATGAATATGCCACCAGGGCCGGCTGGCCCTCGGCGACCTTCATCTCCCGGGTCACCAGACTGTCCGGGTTGACCTCGTGGTCCCTAATAATAATTACATAGAGGATAATAATTTATTCCAGTGTTATGAATAACATAGGTTAACGTGAATAAAAACTAGATAAAAACTACTAAAGGAATACCAAATTGTTTTCCGCGCAGGCCTAATCTATGCACGAAGGATGCTCCAAGTGCATAGATCAAGCAATTCTGCACGGGAGAGCCATTTGGTAATTGTTTTGTAAAATAACTACAGTAAATTTAAAAAAGTAAATTTATAAAACATTTTAAAGTTTTCTTCTACACGGGTATTAACCAAGCAGATTGCGTGTTACATTTTGGTTATTATATAATCCGCTTTTCATACATGATACCCCATCCACTTTTTAAATGGTCTTGCTCTTTAGTTCTTTTATATCTTTTTTAATGTGCTTGGATTGTGTTGTATCTCTAATTAATCTATCAATGAATAAAACAAGTTACCCTTATGCCAGGTCGACCCTGTCGACCCTGTCGACCTGCACCACCATCACGTCCCTAGAATATATTTCAGAATATTGTTAACTCCTATAAAAGCTCTAAATTAAACGAGCGCACATGTTCTGGGCAAAAATAAGATTGTCTGTCGACGTTGTGCAAACGCGATTGTCTGACTCAATACTGTAGTATACTATGTGGTATGTCGAATAGGTATCATAGGTCAAAATGTATTCAAAGTACATGCGATCCGACAGAAATGTATAACAGTATAACTCGAATCCTTTAGGAAATCAAGGACATGCTATGCTTTTGAAGGCAATTCAAATCCCTTGAAATAAATCATAGCGGGATTAGAGGTTCCCTAAACATACAATTTTATTATATTTAAAGATATTTTAAAACACACTGAGACCTTTTCCCAGGAGGTCTCACTCGCCATCACTGGCTCTCACATTTCTCTGACCTAGTTTTCTTTTAAGGATTCTGTTCGATTACTTTACCTTTTCACCTTTTTCACCTTTTGGTCCCTTGCCTGAAACAAAATATAGAATCTAAGACATCGAATCTAAGACATCAGAAGAAACGCACAAATGATCTAAATTAGCCTGGGCGTTCCTAATTCATTTACGCGTTCTTAGGTCATTTACTGTAGATTAATTAAGAAAGGAACAGTAACCTCCTCTACTACTACCAGAGCGGCCTCCAGATTGAGTAATTTTCGTGGTTAATTCAAAAGGGCCTGCTGTCACAAGCCTGGGAAAGCCATCATAGTACGTGTATTTTCTGGAGATCTGAGCACCGTCTATTTGTGCATTCCGACCAATTGCTACAGATTCTATATCCATATCCGGGAAGGATTCAGGTATGCTACTTAGGCTTGAAGATCCTGCAGACGAAGCGCCGTTAGAAAGAAACACGACAGATTGTTCAGCCCCAGGGCGACCAGACCTTGCCAACATCCGGGAAGCATATTGTATTGCTGTATCTTTACGATTACCACCACCGCCATGCGTCATTCTGTCGATTGCATTATTAAACGCAGTTTTCGAACCACCGTTTCTTATTTCCAAAACAGACTTTGCTCTATCGCTGTAAGTGAACACGCCCATACGGACATCGTCACTTCCAAATTCAAATCCGGAAGCGAATTTCTTAGCAAAAGATTTCATTTGTTGAAAAGAGCTCCTCGTTTGGTCACCGTCTGGAATACCAAGAAGAATGTCCTTCTTGCCTACACTCGCTGTGAACCGTCGTGAAAGGCCTGCCAAAAATATTTCATTTTTAAAAAGTGTAATGTGATTGTACTCGATCAAATATAAATGTGGTTATCTGCATTTCTACAGCAATGGAATGAACAAAGAATCATGTATAAATTGCCACAAAGGATGTTCTTATGTAGTCTCACTTTGTTGCTCGTGTCTTGTGAATGGAATACTTGAAATGAAATTCAAATTAAACAATTTTCAACACCTAATAACTTAAACAAGCGCGTCAAATATTCATGTAAATCAATCGGACAAAGAAAATCAGTCGGACACAACGAATATGTGAATATGTGCACTACCCATATAATAAAGGTCCAGTTTCAATCAACGAGGATTCATACTGAGTTTCATATTTGACCAATAAACAATTGCTTTCTCGATTCCAGATCGATTCAGGAAAATATTGGAATTTTCGCATCATTGCTTCCATACTTTCCAATGCTTTAACTTTCTATTTCTAAAGCCTTACCTGGTACTATAGAAGAGGTGGCAGTTGTATGGAGTCTATTTTCAAGTTGACCAACATCAGTGGCCGGTAAATAGAAATCTCTTTTTGGATCACTCGCAACGTATCTCAATGGTGATCTGCTCGCGTCACCACCAATCGGAACGGGCATGACGGAAACACCTTGATACTTAAGTTGTTTGGCGGCGTTTTCCAATTCGTCTCGAGTGCCGGTCTCCGAGCCAGCCCCCAATACAAAATACTTGCTGGCACCTGCTCTTCCAGCTGAAAACATTTCGGAACCCGCCAGACGCAGAGCTTGAGGAACGTTCGAGCGACCAGATTGGTAGGACATACCATCAAGTCTCCGATTCAAGGCTCGCGTTGACGTTCCTTCGGACAAAGGCATAACAACTCGAGCATTCCTGCCATACTGGATGATGCCAACATTGGTGTTTCCCCGAGATAATGGATACGAGCTTGCTACTTTCTTTACAAAACTTTTAAAGCCATCGAAACCTCTTGAGCCAAGTTGTGTGTTCGAGGGAACGCCAAAGACCAAGTCGATTGGACCATCTTTTCGACCTGAGTAAACGAAGAAATTTGTCATAATTTAAAGAAGCCGTTTATACTTAACAAGATAAATCTCTGCGTTTGATCATCACAACTACCAATAGAAAGATCGATGTCGCTAAAAGAACAGATCACTGACTGAAAAAATCGGCGGCTAATAAAAATCCGTGTACGCAGACGATGCGCCATTAACTCAGTAATATATATACTCAGTAGCCAAGAAGATATGTTCTTCACCTCTGCGGTTAAATAATGCAATAAATGTTTATATTTTTAATTTGTTATGAAATTTAGATATTTCAAAAACTCCGCGCCAAACACATTTTAACAACCTTCTCCTATGTCATATGAAAGCGCACTAATTTTCAAATACTTTGGATGGAAGCTCTTTTTTCCATTAAAACCATTAGACTCCATGTAAAGTGGAGATTTTGTGTTCTTTGTGACACCTTGTCTGTGGTCTAACTGAGCTAGGCACCCGGCACCGGCCGTCAGCCCAGAAAATTGTTAACGTGTTTGGCCGCCTTAATAATCTTGTTGAACGGTTCGAATCGACTTCCGGAGGGGATTTTATTTTTTAACGCAAATTATTCAAATCTATCGGTAATGATATGCGCAGAATTACACAGCCTTTGTGACAGTTTCATCGAATGGAAACAATCACGGCAGGATTTAAGCTTTATTTGCACAGTGTGTTTATTTACAGTTGCATCAACTAAGCGAATAAAATATTGCATGGCCGTTTTTGTAATTTAAGTCTAATAATCTCAACATGTTATATTTATGAACCACGTGAGTTCTTCTATATCCATCTTCATTCAGTACGCATCAACTGGTAATGACTACAATAACAACAGTCATTCTAATAGGGTATAATATCTAGGTCTGTTTTCAGGCAACCTTGAACAGGAACCTCCTAATAATGTCGGTATATGCATGTAATTTTACACCAGACATACAAAGATGTGGCGATTATCCGTGTAAAAACAAGGGGCATTGTCCACGTGTTTGTACAAGCAATAAAAATAATAAAATGATGTTTGAAATGCTTTAAAGATAGGAGAATCTTTTGATGAAATTTCTATTCCAAAGAAATGAATATCGTGTAAAATGAATTAATGAACACACAATAATCCAGCTCAGGGGTCAATGAACCCTCTTACCTATTTTGGCGGCACCTATTTAAAGTATACGGCTTGATATCATTAACAAACTGTTGTGATCACTGCTCTGTTCGTGAGAAGATGAGAACAACCTAACTAAAAGCTAAGCATTTTGTGTAATTTTACTAAACATCGTTAGATGGGGAGGTTTTCAGAAACATCAAGCTGCCGGTAAACGATTACACGTTCTTACTCTTTTTAGAAACGAAAATGCCATTAGTAAACAGAAACCGCAAATCATGAACACAAGGACTCATTCATGAGGAATTCGTGAATTTCACGCAAACACGCAAGCAATAAGCGCTTAAATACTGTTTCGTACACACGCTGTAAACAAAGAAAATACAGCAGAAATAACCCGCAAATGACCACATATTGATGCTTAGGGTTTGCTTCAGTAATACAAAAAATAATAAGCCTCCTCTGTTAATAGGAAAACACTTTGTGTGTAATACTGAAGCATTATATTTCCCCACGCACACTCTAAAATCATAATTAACCCGGTGTTTTATAAAACTACCTCTTAAATTTTATAATAACCATATTAGGCCGTACAATAGTTATGTTGAAAAGTCAATAAAATTCATTTTTCAATTACAAGATCGAATTTATAATTCACAATGATGGCACACAGTGGTTAGTAACGTTTAAGCGACAACTCCGAAGTTCCGAGGTGAACCTTTCCAAAGCCAAATGAAGGATTTATTGAAAGATACAATAAATAATGAAGTACTAAAAATAACGATAATACTAATTTCCTACCACCTTGCGATTTCACTAATGAGACGGTTATCGAGGCCAGTACCAACACAGCTACGAACGTCCTCATCGTTGCCACCGATAGTCAAACAATTCCTCAAATACGTCAAGCTCCTTTTGTCAAAAAGGAAAAGCTTTGAGAGGAACGACTAACGACCAGGTTTTGCAGGCCAAAGACGTCGCCTAGTAATGCGTGATTTTCTCCCAGGCGCAATTTGAGATGAAAGTCTTATAAAAGCACCATGCAGAGATCGAGCAAGCACAGCACTAACTAAACGGAAATTCATAGAGAATTATTACGCACGGAGGCTTCTGGGAAGTAATTACAGCCATCTGCCTAATGCCTATGTATCACAATACACTGACACAGATGAAGTAGGTCGATAATCAGTAAACCTGTTAAAACAATTTGGAGATGATCACTTGATTGTTTGGTGAGAGATTAGCTCAAAATGTGTGCATCGTTGCGTGAAAATCAAAACTATGGTGTCATATCATTTTGACAGCACAAGTGCATGTGTCATATGACTCGTCCCTAGTCCACTTTGTGGCTGCGCTATACGGTCAGTATTGAGGCGTGCAGAGAGTAATGGGATGCCAAAATAAAAGTCGATATTTAGTCATATTTTTCTCAAGAGACATAATGAAAGAATTTCCTATTTTTTAATCTGTAAATAATCACAGATGTATCATGTATGTCGAGACCGCCAGTTACAAAAAAGTCTGATCTTTCTTTTTTCAGATTTACGTGTTTTTTTCATTATAATCTAATTTACATTGCAAGTTGCTCTTAAGCCGGTTTTCCACTAGCGATATTTTTCGTGTAGAATTTTTCGCTTGACTTTCCCTACGTGTTTAATTTGATCCGCTTTGGAGTTTGGACAATACTCCCAAGCCCGAACTTCGAGTTTCTCTCAAAAAAGCGGAACTGAATATGTTTTCGATCGAAGGAAGCACGGAATACAAAGAATGCTGGTTGTTTGAAGGTGTTTAAATTTCCCTGCGCTTTACAACTCACACTTTATGTCTGATTGGGAAGATAAATATTAGACTGAGAATACTTTAGAATACTACAACACTTACGGTGCACACCACCGAAGAACGATCAACGTTCGGTCGTTTAGTCCTCAAAGAAGGCAACAACTCTTTGCATTTGCAGGTTTCTTGAAACTATGATTGCCTTCACCTTCCTCCCAATATTTTGAAATAACTACGGATTCGTCAGGCAACAATGCCAATGGCATTGCTATCTACCTAACTTCACAACTGAATTCATAAAATCATACAAACTAAAACCCTAATTTCCATATTGCACCGACAGTCAAGGAGACCATTGTTAATGATTAATATAATGAGCGAAATCTTTCGTTTTAGCAGATCAACAAGTATTCGCATGAGTAAATGTATTTGAATAGTTTGATAAAAGCTGTTTTTCAATTGACAAAATTTAAGCATCAATCTCTTGCAACTTACCCGGTCGTCACCATTATCGTGACCATTCTGAACCAATCTAGCAGTCATATCAAAATAATAAAATTCGACTAAATAGGGACACTAGAGGTCCCATAAAAACAAGAAAAACGTCACTTATTGTACCTTTAGAAACTCGCCAGTGACGGAAAATTGGCATGATTCCCGTTAATAAAAAACAATCATTAGACAGACTGCGCCCCAATGGTCACTAGTTTTCACTTCACAGTTTTCACTGACGTACTATACTTTACTGATTCGCAAATGATAGGAAGAAACCAGTTTTCCAGCTCAAATCCCAACCTTATTTTCTACTGTCCTTGCGTGAAAGCAGTGGCAAGAGCAAGTGATTTGCAGCTCCAGTCTTCAAGACCCTCTCTCAAATCAACATAGAGAGTCACTATACCACAAGTTACTATTTTAAATTGTTAATTATATTCAAATGAAAAAATATATTTTAAATTTCAATGATATTAACTAACTTTGGAATTCTAATGTTTAATATATGCACCGCCTGCCCATTATTGTGCCAAGCAGTGTTGGTGTTAATCACCGGCAACGAACAAACACAAGACAATTTATATTTTTAACAATTCTACACACACTGAAATGTACAGAGAATAACGATTTAGCTGTTATATTTATTCAACTAATAAGATGTAATTCCCTAGCCTGCGTTTTCACGTCTACATTTATTCATTCCGTTGTCAAGCAGGCTCCGTGTTCGTATCGTGTTCTTTACCACACAAAGCATACATCTCCCGCTTCAAACTTGTGTTGTTTTCCTACGCCCGTGTCAAATGGTGTAACGTTGATAATCGGTAGCCGTTGCTTCTGCTCCGTTTTTACTTCGAATATAGTCTTATGCCACATATTATCATTTTTCTAAAACAAGAATAAATCACTTTTAAAAGTGCGTACACAAACCACACAGGTCTGGGTTCTAGGAATGCTTCATCACACTAATTCTTTGGTATTAAAATAGGTTCGAGTGGATTTCAACCCACCTTGCATTCATCTAGGAGAATTGTGGGTCTGTATTTAGTTGGACTGTTCATATTAATATCAATCTCGTTTTCTCCGATCAAGTTGATAGACTTCAGTTTGCCATCAAACGCCATCGAGTTCTTGCAATGATATGTTATTTGTTGACGAACGGTGCTACTTAATAATCGGAGGAAGGTCATTTGAACATCATCGGCGTATTCGAACTGCAATGTAACACAAAATATCACTTGACATCAGAGTCAGGGTTGACAACAAAGACATGGCCATTCAGGATTCCTTTTGATTATTTGGCCATCTTTACCTAGCCTAATTTTACTTACTTCTTCGTTGTCGTTAGTTTTCTTAGAATTGAGAGATTTAATGCATGTTTCACGTAGAGTAAAGTCACATTTGGCTTTGAAAGCGTTGCCATGGCTACCCCAGTCAGGATCGATCCAGTATTCGCCTAAATAAGATCCAGCAGTTGAATGTAACGGACGGAATTTGTGATAAATCAAAGGGGGAAAATCGCGTCATTCGTTACTCCTTCGCCAAACGGTCCTTAAAAAGCCAACAACCGTGTGACGAATTGATTTATACCTTTTACTGATTTACTTTTATCGCAAAGTATAGGAAATTTTCTACTATACATACTATTTTCTACTATTTATTCCTTTGGGCAAAAAATTGCATAAAATTTTGAGTCAAATTTATTTTGAACGGGCTAGGGACCGTCAACACCAGCGATAAAACACTGCTTCCATTGGGCGAAATTTTCAAGCAAAATGCGAAATATTTCGCCTGCTTTTTTTGAATTGTGAGCAATCAAGCAGAATTAATATATTAAAGTGGTCACAATTCAATTGCCAATCCATAACGTACGATTTTCTTCTTTTGACTGATGCCAGAGAGTGCATAAGTTACAGATGTTTGGAAAAGAGCCCAAAATATCAGAGGATTGGTAATATTTCGCCAGTTTAAATCTATCAAAAGGCGAAAATAAAAATTGCTATTTTACCATCTGGGGCTGAGGGATATTCCATTTTCAAATCTCGGCAAGATCGTGCTGCTGATGAGGCTTCACGTCCATCCATCTTTTCCATCATAGCAAGGATGCTTTCTGTTGCCTTCTTAACGACGCTTACGTCATCGACCAAAGTGTCGTCAGTGACAAAGTCCTAAAAAAAATATATATTGCGATGCTGCATTAAGCCATTAGCCGACTATTATTATTGAAGACGAAAAGGAACGTTTATGGTGTTTAAAAACCGTCGAGTTGTTGAGAGTTGATTTTAGAGAAGTACAGGACCAATTGAGATGTTTCGATGATCGAAAGAACACATACTGGATCTCAGTTAAAAACTGACGACAAATGACAGGGGCGCCACCCTTATGTATCACACAACCATCGGTGTTTCTTGTGTTAGACCGGCGTTACGTGCTGTAAAGCACTCACCTGATTGCTTGAGTAGAATCGAGGTCCCTTTTCTACAACGACTTGTGAAGCTTCTTGCTGCAGGGTAAACAAAATGTTTCCAATTACCAAAACAACAAAGATTATCCCCACAGTAAAAATCACCACGAGGGCTCAGGGCTCTTATCACATTGGTTCAGGGCTGTTCATTTTAAATGGCGAGGTTAAACGAGATTTCTGATAGATATATCTCGTCGTATTTCATTATGGGGACGAAAAGTTTTTTGTGACAAAGTTTTCACCTATCTCTAAACTATACTTATATCGGTCTCTCTGTAATCGAAAGTGTAATAATGATAACTTGACATGCTAAACATTAAAACGTCTTCTGACGAAGGTCCTCAGTTTAAAATGTCAAGAGGTTTTGCTGTCTGTATATCTTAGACAGTAAATATATCACATTTGACGAGAAGTTACAAGTGTTTATGCCTCATTCCTTACCCTGATAAGGACTCCAGGTGGACCCTACAGAAGAAAATGATAATATTTAATATGTTGGCCGTAGATAGCCTGATATATAAACAAGACTAATCTTTTTGTATTGAAATGCTGTGTACCATAATACGCTTAATATTTATTTAAACGTTGCCAAAATATACTTACAGCATTACCAGGTGAACCGGGATCACCAGGTGGGCCCTACATCGGAAAAAATTGAAATGAATAAACGTGCATGACTGTGTGGTTATATGTTTTAAGAAAAAACAAATCTGGAGACGAAGTTGGTGAAGATAAGAAGATTGACTATCTATATGTTCCAGTAAAAAACGTAATTAAACGTAATTGAAATTTTTTGGCACAACGGGTTTAACAACGACCAAACTTAGTGTCTGAACACGGCAAAATTTCGCCGGTACATTGGTACAGTTTAGTGTAGAAAGATAAAGGAAGACAGCTGCCTCCTACAGGTAGAATCTGCCTAGTGCCGTCCCTCATGTAGGTAGAAGATGCCCAGTGCAATCTCGTACTACAATATACACCAGTATCCCTGGTTATTACTTACGGGAGGTCCAGTAGCTCCACTTCTTCCTGCAGGACCATCTTCACCTGGTGGACCGCGTCGGCCGTTGGGACCCTAAATAACATCAATGTCTTTACTGTCAATCTTTCCTAATGGTTTTTTTCTTAGGTATTCCATTGTGTAATGCCTCCTTCTCATGTACTACGACCTCCGATATACCATATTTTGATATGTAAAACATCTTCCATATCATCCCTACCATTCGATGAAGGGCACTCCGCCACAATGCAGGGCCCAATAACTAAATCGTCATCATACAGACTCTATCAATGAACGTAATACGAAAGCTTACCGCAACACCTGGTGCTCCAGGGGGACCGTTCTTACCATTTGGACCAGGTACACCCTACAACAATTAATAGTAAAATTTTCAGCTATTTTCTTAAAAATCGGTATAATGACCAATGCACAGTTTACAGAAATATCAGAAATCCTATAAAACATCAAAGTCAAACTAATATTCAGTTGCGACTAAAAAAGCTTGAAAAACCCTTCCTACAGCTACACGAAAGAGCAGATATCGCCTCGAGCAGACAACGATGCCTTTAAACTACATAAAGAGATAGACTTTTGTACCAATTTTCCTTGATTACCACCATGACCAGGATTACCAGGTTTGCCATCGTCACCCTAAGGAGAAACAAATGTCAACAGATGAAAACTTACACCACGATACTTTATTTAGCTCTTTAATTTACTTTTCTCTACAGCATAGTAACATTTTAAAAGACTTACAGCATCACCAGGCGGTCCTCGTGTTCCTGGGGCGCCCATGTCGCCTTTTGGTCCCTTAGCACCATCGTCACCCTCAACACCGGTTTCACCAACGGTACCGGTTTCTCCCTGAAACATAATATTCCCAATACTCACTCTCGTTAAGTTGAGATAAGTTGACCGATATTGCAGATTGTAATCGGTCGAAAGCCTACAGTTGCCCTAAACTATGATAATATATAAAGGTGAAAACATTACTTACGTCGTCTCCGTCGGGACCAGGCTGTCCCTTTACTCCTTTCGGTCCTGCATCACCCTATTATTATAACGTAAACTTTAAAGTGTGTTTTGAAACACGCTGTGTTGGAGTGTATTTCAAAACATGCCCGAGGTGGAAGGTAGATTGCAAAAAGGCTGGGAAAGAGTGTATATTGCAACATTTCTGAGGCGGAGCAGAGTATTCGAGGTATTATTTACGTTACAACGTTATCAGTGTATTTTGCAAATGCCCGGGAGGAAGTGTACATTGGAATATAACCGAGGTGGAGTGTATTTTGCAACATACCCAACGTATAGTGTATTTTGCAACATGCACAAGTAATAAGGTAGTAAGAGAAATTTAATAGTTAAAAGGTCGTACCCGGTTACCAAAATTTCCAGGTGGTCCATCAATACCAGGTTGACCATCAGGGCCTAATGGACCTGGTGCACCAATAGCTCCGGGACGTCCATCAGGACCTCTAGGACCCTAGAACAAGATTGCAAGGATTTGTAAGAATTTAAGTGTTCATACGAAAAAATTAAATTATGTTTACAAGAAAATATAAAGAAATGTCCTAGTGTAAAAAAATCAAATATTCATTAGGAAACATCGGGTTGCGTATAAGGTGCTTAATTTTTGGGGGGGACGGATCTGTTTATAGCACTGTACGCATCGTTCTGCTCAAGGTCATTTCCTATCTTTCTGACTATAAGCTCAAGCTCGTATTCATTTACAACATATAGCAATTAAAACGGACTATCACATCATTTTGCCGTACATTCCTCCGTTCATTACAAAGAGTAATATTTATTTGCACCCAGTTCCCAAGAGCCCTACTAACTTCTCTGCGACTTAAAATAACAGTTTTACCGACCTGTTCTCCGGCTTGTCCGGGGTCTCCAGATTCATCACTATCAGCGCCATCGTCACCCTTAATGTATATGATAATAAGTTGTATAAAAGCTTATACACAGAACTGACCATAAAATGCAAATGCGATTAGATTTGTTACAGGGTCGAAATATCTAACTGGGAGGATCTGCAAGCGACTAAAATTTTGTAGGCTCCCAGTTAAACTTTAATTGAGTTTCTAGAGCTTCTCTATCGAATTGGTGTGAATTGGTGTGAAGACGATATTACGAGGAAGACTGGAAAGAGAACACGCTTAATCTTAGCAAAGATGGTATGAAACTTACATCTTCACCATCAGCACCATCAGCGCCGTTAGCTCCTCTTCCACCATCATAACCCTGGATTGAAACAATTTATTCTTCATTTACACAACAACTATGGCATTTGACTCTTTGGCTGTACCAAAAAGCACGACGATTCAAGACGATTTACTGGGAGCAATTGTCATATTGACAAAAATGGGAATGGAAAATTCTAGATAACGTTTTACCATGCTTTCTTCTCACTCGATTTTTACAATTTTCCATTTTTTTTATCTAGATCCAAATATGTTAGCCAGGTGAGCGTATAATATTAGTGTGAGGATTTTTGCCAAGTTATGTATTTGAAAATGTTGTATACTTAAGATTTTGTAGAGAAATTTGCAAAACATGCTTTAAAATAAACGGTATTCTTGAACATGTTTGATTACAAGGAAAAAGGGCGCACAAAACAATCTCATTTTAAATATTACTTTCTATCAACGGACTGGTAACCTGACTACCAGTTTTAACAAGATGGATTTGAACTATTTGTTCTCAAGACTTGATACTTACTTATTCACAATTACTACCCCTACGAGAACCTTACCTTTTCGCCATCTCCTCCTTCGTCGCCGACGGGCCCACTATCGCCTGCATCACCCTTAAAATAATACATGAAAAAATTAGACATCACTTCCATCGCTCGTTTTCTACCAAAACGACTAGGTGTTAACTATATAACAACATCAGTGACAGCTAATAGTATGTAAAACAAGCAAGAGTTCGTTGACATATATTAACGAAATGGTGCCCCTTCCCCGTAATAATTTGGCACCCTCATCGTAATTTTGCAGGCTACTATATAAAAAAAGATTCATTGGTATCTTTGTTTGCTTACCTTAGGTCCAGCCTTTCCAGTTAACCCTTGAATACCTTGTGGGCCGGGGTATCCCTAAAAAGGGCGCGGTAAAGATGTTAAACTCGTTGTCACGAAATGCTTGGTAAATACGTGGATTTTCTTAATTGTACGCATATAAACTGTCATACTGACCGTGGCTCCCTTACTACCCTTGGCACCAGTGGCACCTCTTTCACCAGCATCTCCCTAAAAAAGAAGAATTAACAAACGATAAATCATACAGATCAATTTTTAATTCTAGTTCTCGTTAGGTAGTAGTGCGAGAAGGACTATGTCGTGAAACAAGTATGCTTTCCCTGATTTCAACCAATTGCGGTCTTTATTGGAAAAACGCCGGCCGACTGTTTGGTGATGGCCACGAAAGAAATCTATTTTGTCATTGAATATATTTTGTCATTTTATTCAAGATAATGATTTAAGAAAGCATATCTGGTTTTCCCTACTCAATTGTATAACTTAGCTTTAAGAAATCTCACCGAATCTCCAGCTTCACCATTTTGACCGTTTTCGCCGTCCAATCCAGGATTACCCGGAGGACCTGGTGGTCCAGTTTTACCATCTGGGCCAGGTTGACCTCGGTTACCCTAGGATGAAAACGGATTAATGTGAGCATTGAGTTTTCCCAGGTTAAAATTCGGTAGGTTTGACTATTAGACACAAAAAGGTTATTGGAAATTTTTACAATTTTCTGAAATTTAAATGCTTCAAAAGTAGGCTCTCAAAACATACAGCAATCCGATTGAAAGGATAACATTCGTACAAGAAACAATTGGCTCTGAAGCTTTTTAAGATATTAATTTCTGTTGTTGATGGCCACAAAGTGCCTTATTGATCTACGGCTGGATTTCCACTTGCGGAAAAATAGTTAGCCGGGGAAATATTTGCATATTTTCTTTTGAATTGAGAACAGTCATGCTGTTTAAATTGACTTGAGATTTTACCTTAGCTCCGCCCAATCCGTCATCTCCAGCAACACCAGGTAATCCAGGGGATCCCTAGAAAGTAGAGCATTTAATATGGTCACGGATGTTTTCATTCATCATCGTGGCCTTTTTTACAGTTGTGGTGGGAATGTTATACCTGTCATAGGGGATAGTTGGAATAAAATGTCATGTGCGTTTGAATTACATAATATATATATACTTACGGCAGGTCCCACAGGACCAGTCTCGCCTCGGGCTCCTTGTACACCTGGACCTCCCTAAAATTGTGCATATCTGCATCAAGACAACTGAACACAAAGACTGGGCTGGAATATCCTATATCTTTTAGAAGTTTCGACTATCATTAGTTGATCAGTTACCGTTACGTTTTTTTAACTAAACATAACAGGGCTTCCCCGCTCACCTACAAGGACTGCTTCACCGATGAAATGGAAGGATAAAATATAAGCGCAGTTATGGACTTACAGGTCTTCCACTGGATCCAGCGTCACCTTCAATACCACGATCTCCTTGTTCACCCTGAAGTGCAGTGGGGAAAAGGGATTGATTAACGAATAAACATAGTACTTATACAGCTAATTCGATAAAATGTTGTCCTTTATCAACATAGAACCTTGAACTCAAAGAATATATTGCAAATCACAGGGCGTTACAGATTTGACATCTTACCGGTCCACCAGGGGCTCCAGACATTCCAGCTACACCCTTCAAACCTTTCTCGCCCTAAAAAATACAAAGAAACAATTATGATGCATTTTAAAGTACAGTGACAAAATTAGGACGAGTGAATGTCTAATGTTTTTGAACGTCTTTCGACCATCCTACTGAAAATTATTGAACTTTTCAATCATTGTTTCAATTCGGTAATTTTTACAACACCGCCTGTTCGTCAGAGTAGTTAACCATAATCTCATGGTATTCGGTATTCATGTGAGTCTGTATCAAGACTCACCTTACCACCTTTATCACCTCGACTGCCCTTAGGTCCATCAGGTCCTTGTTGACCCTGAAATAATACAACATAAAGCGTACTTAGAGTTTGAAGAAATGCCAGGAGACGTGAAAAATAAATCGAAAACTTACGGGAGCTCCTGCTTGACCTTGGTCTCCAGCAGCACCTGCATTACCTGGAGGACCCTAAGAATGAACGAAGGATGATAAAGAATATTCATAAAGTTGCAACCTAACGCAGAGTTGCAACAGCATCCTCTAGGAGGATTTCAAGCTATATGAACACCTCCGTTTGATGTATTCACTGAAAGACCGCATTTTTAGAATACAAAATTTAAAACATACACGTTCACCAGGTGATCCATCTGCGCCACGACCTCCGATGTCACCTCGCTCACCCTGTTTAAGAGAATAAAAATATATTAAACACTGTGGTTGAAACATTTCTCATTCGCCAGTCAACTCCGTTGCTTTTTGCGGAACTAAATCTTAAATCTTTCCCACCATAATTCTCCCGCCATGTTGTGCAACCCACCATGTTGTGCAAACGTAGTTTTACATTTCGCTCAGAGCTTAAGTGAATTTATTACGTCTGATTCGTCATTCATAAAAATGATGTAAAAATCAAGGAACGTTTTGCACACGTAGTTATGCACCGAGAAATAACAGCGATCGAAAAATACTACTAAGATTGGGGCCGAATAAGACAAAGTGGCAGGTGCAGTTGTCCAGTTCAACAACATTTATCTCTCGATATTACTAGAAATCAGTATCTTCGCATTTTAAACTTTGGATTCTCCAATCACACAGTTACTCGCTGACTTAATTACTCGCAGGCCTAAATTTGTAACAACATATCTTTCTATCGAACTATCATATCCAACCAATACCTTCTTGGGTAATTTTAGTTAAAAGTTATGAACTTATTTTATTCATAGCAGTGACATACCTTAGGGCCACTGGGACCAGGACGTCCTTGGGCACCAGGATTACCATTTCTACCCTGTGAGATAGTGACGAAATGTAAGTCGATACACACAGTATGAGCAAAACCACTGTAACAGACACTCTTTACTTACAGGTCGACCATCTTGGCCAGGTTTACCATCACGACCAGGATTACCTTTTGGACCCTTGGGAAATACATTATGTCATTATGGTTATGTTATTTCATAATAAAAAAGTGTACTCTTAAAGAGTCACTTAATTATAATCAGCAGCATTTAGTAAAACCACATTGGTTGCTGTATTTGAAACAATAGCAAACATCAATTGCCAAATTAACGAAGTGCCATGTACATTATAAAGACATTTCACTGCAATAAAAATCATTAAAACCCCTGAGATTACCAAAAACGGAATAATACAACGCCTATGTGAGCTGCCTTAGTATTTTGACACATTGTCAGGTACCTTGCCGCCCTTCTCTCCGTTTTCGCCGGGAAGACCGGGTACACCTGGAAGACCGACTGGACCACGACGTCCCATCATGCCAGGAGGTCCCATTGCACCTTCAGGTCCCTAAATATCAAAATTACTTTTTAACATTTCGTACAAAAGATATAAACAACGCAAGGTGACATTTCAATAATTTATCATTGAATTGAAATTGTTACTGAGCATCTACTGTTGTAAAGTATTTGGAATTTGGAGCAAGGCAAGATTATACACTTCTAGATCTCAAACTCAGGTGGGCATTCACATCAACGAGTGAAAAAAAAATATGATAATGACTCAAGATGGACTACACACTCACAGGTTGGCCATCAGCACCAGCTTCACCGAGTGCACCAGGTTTTCCAGGTTGACCCTAGAGAACAGCATGCAACAACAACAAAAACGTTTCAAAACTATTTTCCTGAAAATCGTCAAAATAAGAAAGGTTTGGATTAAAGGAAATAAAATAGTAATAAAAAATTCCAATAAAAAGCCAGATAATTGGTCAGTGCCCTTGAAGGACGAAGTAATCCTGAATAGAGGTTTTTCAGCCTTGTTTTTACCATCTTACTTGTTATAGTCAAGTGCACTTACATGTACCCTCTACCTTTGCATGCGTCATGTAGCGGGACTCGGTTCTGGCTTAAGACCGCCCAAGGAAACGTGCCTTGTAATAAATCGTTAGGAGCAATATGCAAGCAAATGAAGTATAATCTTACCGCAAATCCAGCTGCACCTTGTTCTCCAGATTCTCCTTGTGCTCCCTAGGAAGGAAATAGTTTAAAAAATACACTGTATAGTGTATATAACACCCTAACTTTCCTTCTAGAACCCAGAACGGTGCGGATGTAAAATTGCGATGTAAATTGATGACAACTCAAGTCCTACATATATTAAACTGAGTGCACTGAACGTTTTAGAACAATCACTAAAAATTAATGAAATTATGATATACGAGTAAAAAAAATCGATTCATTTGGTTGTTTGAAATGTATCATAAAGTCATGCCAGCAGATACGAATATACATTTATAACATCCTCTAATGATAAAATTATTCTTAGTATGTAATTAACTTACCTGTTCACCCCGCTTGCCAGGTTGACCATCTGCCCCTTGGTAACCCTATAGTCAGAAAAACAGTACGCTCGTGTTATCACTTTTAATAAAGCTATAAAGCTAAAATTATTTTTTTGTTATCTTTAGCATTGGTATCATTAACCCCATTGTTAACATGGGAAAAGATTTGACCCACTTTTAGGTGAAGGGGTAGATTAATATAACAGATGTTCTCTACTTACCTTGCTTCCAGCAGGCCCAACAGCACCTTGTAGACCTTGTTCACCACGCTCACCCTGGTACAAAATGCATTCAATTAGTCATTCACGTGATTAGTCTTTCAGTATAACCACATGTATTATTCCATTATCCTTACATTGACACATAGTAAAATAGAACATATGTAATGAAGAGTGATGCATCTCAATATCCCATGCTACACATTTTAAAATTTAAATTCACCTGAGCTCCTTGAGGTCCAGTATCTCCAGCCAAACCTGGCTCCCCATCAGCACCCTGTATTCATAAAAGTAAGAAACGAGTTTGGCGAACTCAATGAACTTACAACTGCTCCACCCCCCTCCTTATCTGCTATGATCAGCTGCTATATATATATAATGCACTACGCATAAATGTGTACATTGGAAGGAAAGAGCTTACATCTTCGCCATCATTTCCAGGACGTCCCTGAGCCCCTTGCACGCCGCGATCACCCTAAAATATATAATGAGAGAAATCACAATCTGCCCAGACAATGATGTCTAAATGAAGATTCACTTAGACCAAAAATTATATTCAGGTTGACAGCTGTTATGAATGGAATTAAAAAAGTACTAACCTTCTCTCCTTTAGGACCATCTGCACCAACATCACCTTCGATACCTTGAGAGCCCTAGAGGATTATTAATATAAAATCAATCAGTGTATCAGTTGATCAACATAATACGAAGAATGACGTTGAAATTGGTAGTTTAATTAGAAAGACGGTCAATATCTAACCTGTTCTCCTTTGTTACCAGTAGGACCAGCGGGACCTTGAGGCCCTGCTTGACCTGCTACACCTGGGGGTCCAACTTGGCCGGTATTTCCAGCAGCACCCTAAGATTCAACACAATATATATATAATATATATATATATATATATATATATATATTAAAAGATCAAAAACATTCTATAATTCTACTCACTGATTCCAATTAATACTCATAAATAACCCTGCTGACAAAGATTACCTGTAACCAGCATTCTATTGGTAAAAAAACTTTAATGCTCACCTGGCTACCAGGCTTTCCATCAACACCATTTTGTCCAGTAGGACCTGGGGGTCCCTAAAAATGAAACAAAGAAACCAATCAATTATAGTTTTCAAATTGTCAATAAGGTAAAATTCGATGCCTGCAAAGTGCTAACTACTGTATGGTTATCACTGATTTGCCCACAACAATTCTAACAATAGGATTCATTTATTTATAAAACTGACCTAGATCTTTAATCTTTGTGTAAGCCTATTCTAAACCTTTTACCTCAATTTGGTGTTCTATTGAAATTGATTGAAATTTGTTCATACTTACACGACCACCCCGCGAACCCTTTGGCCCAGCTGCACCATCTTTGCCCTAAAAATATTTTGTTGAGATGATAAAGTTGTGTCAAATTCTCAACAAGGCCCTTAAACTGTGTAAGTTGGGGAGAACAGTGTAGGAATTTAGAACCACTGTGTTTTTTTACTAAAATGATGTACTCTTAGAAGCCTTAAAATACTGAAGTATTATGTAACATTTTACTATTCATTTACTAGCAGAATGCCGTCGTTCTACAGATACAGTATACATTTGCCTATACAGTGCGACAAGATAACTTCAGGTAAAGCTGCATCTAACTATTAAAAATCCATGTGGACATATGGAACCAGGCCAATTCACATAATAGGCTATTCAATTAATTCTTGAATTATCAAGGTACAATTAACGCACAAGCAATTTTATATTTCATTACCCTGGCTCCTTTCTGTCCATTATCTCCACGCCCTCCTGGAAGACCTTGATCACCCTAAAAGGACCATCAATTCACCCTTCATCACCACAAATTTCAAATATTAATACTTGTTATCATGTTTATAAATGTTAACAACCAAGCTCCCAGATGAAGACACAGCATACACTTAAGTTATATTTGTACTTGCAGAGAAAATACATGAATTACTTACTTTTGAGAATCTCTCTAAAAAATTTTCATACCCTGTGTATGTTTAGGGTTATGACTACTTGCCAACTATAAATAATAAATCATTATACTGAAAATATGTACCTTAGGTCCAGTAGGTCCTGTACGTCCCAATGCACCAGCAAAGCCTGGATCACCCTATAAAATATCACTTTGAACATAAATATTCAATAATATGTTCATAAATTACATAACTTAAGTATATTTACCTTAACTCCTGAAGGACCAGGTGCACCTTGACGCCCTGTTCTTCCTGGGGGACCCTAGAAATATATAATGATATTGAATCACTATCAATTATATATGTATACACCTGATTTTTGTGTAAAAATCACAGTCAAGTAAAGGGGCCTACTAAAAACCGCCCGAGAGTACAGAAAAACCGCCCAAGACTTAGAATGTAAAATGTTAAACATCGGTCTCAGTTCTGATAGTGTAAACATTTTTCTTATCTAGCCTTATCCTAATTCTAAATAAAATACACTTTATTTTGTATGTTTTGTGTGGTCAGAGATATAAACAAACACTCCTGAAGTTCCTATAATATTACCATAATGGGAAGATTAGCTATTTGCCATACATTAGTTAGAGGAAACATGAAACCCATTCAATATTAAATTTTAGTCACTTACAGATTTTCCACTGACACCAGGATCACCTTGGTTTCCAGGTGGGCCGGGTAATCCCTGTTAATGATAAAATTAACAAATGGTAAAAGTCATTTAGACAGCATTTCTGCAAGTTTTAGTCAAAAAGAGGTTGATACTAAGGGAAACTATAATACTAGTGAAAATAGTATGAGTATGATAACAAAAGATATTTGAGATAACATAGCTAATTAGGGTGAGAGAACAATGGCATAAAGCATTGCTAAAAACAAAAACAGCTGTCCCTATTAAAAACAGCTCAATAATAAAACATGTCAGTAGCCAAAGTGGAAAAAACTAATTCTACCTGATTTCCTTTAGGTCCGACTGGACCTGCAAGTCCGCTTTGTCCGTTGCGACCCTAGAGATATAGAAATCATTATATTGACTACCATTTCTTCTTCAGTATATTTATGTAGCAAATTATGAAATGTAGGGTTCTTTAAAGTACATAAGCTCAATCCTTTATTCAGGTCAAGCATGCAAGACTCACCCTTTCTCCACGTGCACCAGATGTTCCAGGTGGACCAGGGGGACCCTAAATTGACATAGTAAGTGAGAAAGCAAGTAATGGGATAATTCTTTCAGTGTAATGCTAATTTCCTTCTTACCATTAACAATCTAAAACTCCTATGCAAATGCCTACAGTAGGTACACCTCAAAATTGGTAATCCAATGCTATCACTGTTTATAGAATAGCAAGTTTGCAATAAAGAAAAGTTCCAATTACACAATTATCTTTTCACTGGGAGGAAGTACATAGTTAAAACAAGTGTCACTAAATTCTACCTTGTTACAATTCTACCTTGTTAAAAGGAATATGCCTGAGTTTTTAAATAGCAGGTATGAAAACACAACTTACAGGACTGCCAGGGCTTCCTTGGTATCCAGTTGGTCCAGGTTCTCCAATGCCACCCTAAAGCAAAGTGGTAAACACATTAAAGTAAACCATCTTTGTACACATTAACAGAGAATTTTGCTTTAATTGGCTATTGTACATGTGTGAAAGATTTGCTTAGTGGGATACAACAAACAATATTTTGCAAACTTCTTTAGTATGTGCTGCTACAAAAGTGCCCCTTCATAAAAACCTGCTCTCACCCTCTTTTGCCCTCACATTGGTCCAGCAACCCTGACCAGTTATGTACAACTTGTATACAAGAAAACCTCTCAATGCAGTTGCACCTGCAGAACCACATTTCATGACAAATCATTGTGACTTGAAACACCTGGACTGTTCTTTTGTGCCCAGCATGTATTACCATTGTTATACTTAGCTTGCAAGTACTACTCATCGAGTACAGTCTGTGACATTATTGAAGAGTCACTTACCCGATCTCCCTTGGCTCCAGGGCCACCTTGCACACCTTCAGCCCCACGTGCACCTTTGGAACCTTTGCTGCCTCTTGGGCCTGTATCACCAATTCGTCCTTGATTTCCAGGATTTCCAACTATTCCAGTTTCTCCCTTTTCACCATTTGCACCGGGGGCACCAGGACTACCTGGGATACCAGGTGAACCAGATGGACCCTATTATAATGAACATTTCATTCATAAAAGTAATAATTCACATAATAATGCATGTGGCAAGGTGAATAGTATAGGAACATACCTGTCCACCAGGTGGCCCAGAAACACCAGCCAATCCACTAGCACCCTATGTAAATAAAAACTTTTTACAGCTCACAAATGAAAATTTTTACATGTTTCAACTCACATTACACTGCTCACATTACAGCTGCATTCATTCATATGCAAATATATATCAAATACATCATATATCAATATACTCTTACTAAAACAGCAATTTTTATATACCTGAGGACCCTTGACTCCTTGCGCACCCTTAGAACCAGGCTGACCAGGCTGGCCCTGTTTTCAAATAAGACATTAAATGGCATGGGTAAAATTGTAGATATACACAGATGGAAAAACGACGGTAATATCATATTACCATATCCAATATTGCCTAGCTCAAAATGGTTAGCTAGATTCAAAATAATTATAATTGTATACATGCTCTTTATTGAAGAACTGCTATTTTCTACTGCTGTGAATATTAATATAAAACAAGCAACAAAAATCAAAAGGAACATACAGGCTGTCCATCTCTTCCATCTTTTCCAGGGTCACCAGGTTCCCCCTAAACATGAAAAGGGTTGACAAATTGAATATATATATACCTAGGTTGATTGCAGAGAATTACATAGATTGATAAATTAAACATAACACAATGAGCAATTAGTACTCACATTATCCCCGGGCATGCCTTGTTCACCTGCATCACCAACAGCACCAGTTTGACCCTAGTTAAAAGAATACAAAATTTATATATAGTAAATATGTAGAAACATTAATTTCTATGCAAGAATTCCTCATTCGTTAGGCTATTGCAAAAACAATGGGTGTGAATGCAGTTAAGTAAATAGGGTAAATAAGTACAATAATTCAATATGTACTTACACGTTCTCCTTTAGAGCCTTGTAGACCTTGTCGGCCTTGTCTCCCTTGAGGCCCCTAAGATAATATACATTGACAATTTTAACTACATTTGTTTAGAATAGTTTTAACACATACCTGTGAAGGCAGGGTTGGAATCAGTGGGGTAAATGTACAATTTTTCTTGATATTATCTAGACAGTTTTACCTGCGGCATCAGTCATTTGTGCAAGCAAAATCATATATACATAAATATACTCTACATAAATATACCTGAGGACCATCAAGACCACCTTCACCTACAGAACCTGGATCACCAGCGGGACCCTAAATTAGTGAAAAAATGTTACACAATGTAAACTACAACCTGTACTGTGAAAGTAATAGTACGCTCAAGCTCAGTTTTGACTAAATGATGATGTACTACACTGTTTTACTGTTCCAGTTCAATGTACAACACCTCTAGGCAGGATAGTTCTATTGGCAAATTTGACAAAGTCAATACATACTCGTTCTCCAGGTGTTCCATCACGACCTTTTACACCTTTCAGACCTGGTTGTCCCTAGATAGTTAGAATATATAGTTGTATTTGTATATAATTATAATGTCAATTTATTAGTAGAGTGTTCTGTGTACTATATTGAATTCCAAATAAAAATAATGCCTAATACATACAGGATCTCCACTTGCACCAGCCTCTCCAGGTATACCAGGGTCACCTCGGTTACCCTAAAATAAAAAAAATAAGACCTTTACTTATAAAACCCTTAGTTCTATGGCCTTAGTACATAGAAAGTATGCATTAACACCAAATATTTGCATTACAGTACCTCTCGACCAGGGGGGCCAGATCTTCCAGGGGGACCAGGAGGACCCTAAATAATACAATGTTGAAGTTAACTGCATTGTACATGTCCAAATAGATGAAGCACAACTACATGTAAAATTTGTCACAAATAGCATGTATTATCGCACATACAACCTTCTTTACAACCATGTTTGTTGTGTGGGCTGTACATACGATATAGTTTATATCTGTTGTTTACTTACTGCTGGGCCAGCTGGACCAGGAATGTATTGATACTCGTTAGGTCCAGGACCTTTACCACGATCATCATCAGCAGGCTAAAAAATAAAGTAACTATCAGAACATCGATATTTTGAAGATGTCACACAAAACACAACCTTCTCCTATCAGGTCAGTCTTTATTTTTCAATTTTTAATTATTCCTTATTTTTCCATATTTACTGTACAAAAAGGGGTGGGGAAAATACTTAAATTTTGCAAGGTTAATGTGAAGAAATTGCTTTTACATCTAGAACCTGCTAGATATAATAATTTTAATGGCATGATATGAGATTGAATAGTACTAACATTAAAAGCTACGCCTGGTCCAGGTGGGCCTGGTCGGCCTCCATCACCTGGGTCACCATCTGGGCCTGGTCCACCGGTGGGACCCTAGAAAAATGTAATCATATATATAGTAATTAACGTAAAAGGCAATAACAGAAATATCCTGGGTATAATTTAACACTTTGAAAGGAATGATAACAGTTATAGAATATGCATGCAAATAGTAGAAAACTTATGAGGAAATACAAAAAAATTAACACACTCAACAACATTGTCATCAAGCGTAAGTTCAGTCGCCATTTTTGGTCACAGGAAATTCCTTACAAAAATAGCATGTGTACCACTGTACTCTTTTGTCTGGTTTGATCTGAACAAGATCTTTAGGATGCATGTTTTCCAATACTCACCCTTATTCCTGGTGGACCTTGCCTTCCTGGATCACCTGGAAAACCATTAGGTCCCTAAATAAGATAAGACCTATGTAGTAAAATTTTTAAAAACAACATTTAGAAACATAACAATTGCTTGTTCGCATAAATGAACTGTTCATAGGTTTTTGTTGATATTTTTCAATATGTAGCCATGGCCAGTTGGCCCAGTGCCAATGGCGTTATTGAAAACAATCATCGCAGAAAATGTGGTATAACAACTGTCTGAAAAAAACAAAACAAAAAATTTTTCAACCATGCCTGTTAGGAGTAAAGGCCTTCATCAGGTGCATTCCTTTGACAGAACTCACAGAAGTTATTTTTGTCTATTTTAGGCAGTTGTTCTATCATATTTGATGCGAAGTTGTTCGAAAACGCTGCCACCTGTGCAGCCATGCCCTTCCTTACTATCTTATGTATATAAGCCCTTAGAAGTTGAATAATGTTTCAGAAGAAAGTTAGCCAAGGATGAATATGAATTAGTACAGAAACGGATCCAACATTTGCGTAAGAATAAATCGTCCTGAACGTTTGTTTCACATTTTATGTGATATCTCAGTATGACAGTATCAAATGTTAGTTACGTAATTACCATGAGCTGGAGTCATACCTATATAATTACATAATTATTAAATATCATGGGAGCTATTGGTATTTGATATAATTGTTTTATATCAATATCATAGCCAGATATCATTATAAAAATGCGCAAACCTTTATGAAATTCTCGTCACAAATTTTCATTTTGCTAGCTATCTCATTCACTTGCTGAATTTTTTTCGTATACAAGCTGATATAACAATACAGTGAGTACTAAGCTTTCTAGGTCATTCATATCTAACAAATGCATCAAAAAAACGGACGGAAAACTTAATTCTCTCGATTATTATAAGACATTACTTATTTTTCAAAGATATGCATGTGTGTAACCTTAATTGTCATCCAATGAAAATTGCGTCGAGACTGCGGTGAAAGCTGACAATGTCTCATTATTTCAATTTGCGTGTTTTAGATATTGCGTGCTGCATTGTACCACTGACACTACTGTGTTGCAGTTGCACAGTGCTGCTGAAAAGTAGTATTATACCAGGAAAACAGAGGTCACCACAAATCAGCGTTTTACTAAAGGCCCGTACAGGTGGGCTAGTTTTCTTTAACAAGTTTCCTTGCCAAGTTTAATTTGCTTGTGTGTACGCGAAAAAATTTTCCTTGACAAGGAGCCTTGTTCAAAAGCTAGTCATGTCAGCTTTTCAAGAAGGAAACTGCGCACCAATATCTTCGAGCCAGTTGAGCGGTTTTTGGAGGTTTTATCTTTTCTGTTTGTTTTGAGATTCGATCGTATATCACATTGTCGTAAATATACTCGACATATATATTACCGTAAAACTTAATTGTCAAGAAAAACTTGTCACGGCAAACTTGTTGGCCACACACACGAGCAAGTGAACTGATCAAGAAAACTTGTCAAGGAAAACTTGCCCGTCTGTACGGGGCACAAAGATAACCCTGATAACTAGTAAATAAATCTTGAAGTGTTGTAGCACTGAAGTACAATTAAGTAAGTTTAAGGTAACATTGAGAAATACATACTGGTGGGCCTTTTGGTCCTTTAGGTCCCTTCCCTATGAAAAAATAAAAAAATCGACATTGTCAGTTGAAAATTACTTAAACAAGGTCATTGTATTTGTATAATCGTTTCCTTAGGACGGGCGTTTCGTTGTTAAGATTAATGATTCACTTCATGGAACTATTCCACGACAGTATTTTCACTTTATTCAAAGTATTTTGCGATAAATAATAACATCACGGAACATGACTGCTGTCTGCTGTTTTATACTAATACAATTTGTCGGAATAAAGGTTGTATGTAACTGTTAGTTAGAGCATGTTCACACGATCCAATTTATGTGGGAATCATTTTACTTGCAATAAATGCCTTTTAGTTGACTTGTAGTTGTAATGTAAGCAAACCTAGTAATAGCAACGCCGCATTTAAATTAAACAGGCCGCATTCTGTATGTACCTACGGTATGTCAGAGGTGAATGGGATCAGACTACATAAGATCGTATCGAACAGAACTTAATTGTTACATCGTCGTAAAACTAGGTATAACGTTCCATCAATCTGCCATAAGATTTTTAACACGTAGCTTACTCGTAAATAAAAAAGGGGAAATTTCCCTGTTATGCCCCTATAAAAATGGACGAGGAGCTATTTTTTAAATTTGCCTTGGCTTGGCAACAACACAATTAAAAACCCATTCTTCAAGTCATACAGATTTTCGAAGCTAGTAGGTTCTGAGAAGTCATTGAATTCGCGACTTCAGTAGAAAAAGCTCGGCATGCACATGGTAAATGCCAATTACATTGCCTTTGGACTGTAAATCCACACACTATTCTGTGACCTTATTTGAGATTACCATATAGGAACTATAGCCACAAGGTACAAGTTTCCGGTATCGGAGCTTCAACCACGAGCGTAAAGTGCACACAGCAAGTCAGCAACACATATCTTAGATAATTTAACATTGCAGTGTAAATAGGCTTTTAGAGTCGTAAGAAACAAAAAGTTTTTGTTTTTGTTTCGACACACGCCGTCGTGGTCATTTCATGTTTCAAGATCTACATGTGATTCTACAATTCGGATTAAATTTACGTATGACCGGTCAAAGGACGCGTCCACAACAAGGACGCATTCATGAGTAGGAGATATTCGTTTGCGCAAACTGTGCGCGAACACGGATATACAATTTATATAACGCTTTGAATTATTGCATTTGTCCCACAATGAACAAAGATATAAAGGACATGGCTGCAACATTCCATACAATAAAACAATGTTTGAAATGCTCCAGACATATTTTTATTACTAATATAATGAATATACAGCACGATTTTGATAGTCCCGACAGAACGTATGCCCTCACAGTCTCTAGATACATATTTCTCTAGCAATGAAGCTATAACATAAACCAACGCAAATCTATACCGCAGCTATAAGCCCATAATTTATATATCAAAAGAGGATTTTTTGCAATTTTATATAAACTCATACCGCGCGTTTTAAAAGAATGCGCGCATTGGCATACGGCACGAATGCATATTGTAACAGACTGTTTATAATGATAAAGATATAAACATGAGCGCAATAACAAAATAATGAGGAATACGATGTTTATCGTGAATTGATCAAACTAGGAGCATATTTAGTAAACATCTTTTCTTACCATCTTGCGAGGCCACCAAAGTGACGGCTAACACCAGTACTGCGAAAGTACTAAGAACTCTCATCGCTTCAACTGGAAGCCAAACTGTTCCTCAGGTAAATGCAAATCCTTTTCGATAAAAGGTAAGGCGTAAAGAGGGACGACTAGCGACCAGTTAGAGAACAATCGCGTGTGACTAGGACACTGAAATCAGCCGTGCTAAACCAAGCCAGCCAATCGGTGTTACCTATGAATGGCTGCGTTCAGTCTGCGTCGACAGTCAGGGCGCTGACATGGATATCAAATGAATAACTGCATTGTTCCGCATGAAGCATTCGCTTGTATTTAATAATATTAACCAGATCATGAATCTATTATACTCAGTTTAGAGTCTCATCACGTTAAATCCTCACGCAATGCTAAGCGCAGGGTATAAAATATCTTTTCTATATCTCGCGCAAAGAAAAAACGAAGAAAAATGAAGCCAAGGAGCATATATTTTTCAAGAATGCGTTCCAAAAATATGACAGCGGGTTAGGTCAAATGAGCCGATTATTGTCAATGATTACAAATAATATCTGTCTAACCCCAGGACACAGGAAGTTACCATGGCAATGCTTAATTATTCTAACTTATGCCGGTCTCTGAAATATCACAACAGCCATTTAAAATCGCCATTGATAGAAACGCGCAAACGATATGAATAAAACGCGCAAACCTAAACTTTCGCGAACAAGGACGATTTGCATATGTTAAAACGAGTCCGATAGATAAAAATGTAATGTAGGTGGTTTATGATCAGCTATTATATGAAAACCAAACGTGCATGTCTACTGAATTGATAGAAACCTATCGTGCGCCAAAAATATATCACGCTGATTATCGCTATTATATTGACTTGAACTTGTTCATAAAGTCACGCAGCAATTTTTTGGAAAATTAATTCATTGTTATAAAGATTCGCGAGAGTATGACAATGATTAAATTATGACTGAAGTGGCACACTGACCATTATTATTCTCCGTAGACCTCTGAATGAAGTCAGTCACTGTGGATTAACGCGAGGTTTGAGATTTTTGTTTACGCACGCGATCGTTTTGCCCTTCTCTCATCCGAACAAGCATTCGCATACGAGCAAGCCCGTTTACTGTAGCTTGAGTTGACTACCATCTAAATAATAGCCTTCACTGCGTACTGACAATTTACTCAGTTGCATTGCTCAAGTGAACGGTTTATCAAGCGCCTGGGTACGAGCCAGCCACTTCAACAAGCCTGCATGTCATAGGTATAAAACACGTAAGCCCTTGCGGACGGAAAAGCATCTAAATGCTTCGAATAACATTGGACTGGTCTTAGACTAGTCTGTCTTCGTACTGACGTGTCATGTGCACTCATGATCAACGAAACATACAGACACGTATCGCAACTTACAGTTTTCAAAAATTTATATAAGTTATTAAGCTCGAAATGCTGCCAGTTTGAGAAATTTTGTTTGTTCTTGTGGTATTAAAAAATTAGCGCCGTTTTCTCGCATCGCGGAACTAAACTACTCCCTTGTTACTTGTGTATTTTGACATCACTACTTTCGAATCAAATTCACGGAAAGACAAAATATAAATAGTTATTTCTATTTCGCGTTTTACGGAAAACCCGCATCGGCCCTTATCCCCCCCCCCACACACACACACACCTAAATTCTGCGATTTCGCATTGACAGTGTTAGTTCATCGGTATTTCTTATAATATATAGTCGAGATAGAAGCTTAGGCCTGGTTTAAACTGACAAATTTTCTGAGTGATCACAGTTGGCATTTTCAAACGGCAAATTTTAGTAAGTTTTAGAGGCGTTGGGTATACAAATATTCAAGGAACTAAAAAAGTGATTGACACTGAGTTATACTTCATCATGAAACTCGCCACAACTTGGAATTTATCAATACCGGAACACATGCAGGAACCTTGACAGCGTAAACCAGGCCTAGCAGTATATTGTATTCAAAACGTGGGATTAATTAATATGCTTTGATCCTATATAGCCCTTCAAAATCTTGTGTCGGTTGCCACCTTTATATCTAGTCACACCCCTTACTGTGGTACTCACCAGAAGGGAGATTTGCCGCGTCTATACAAGTCGTAGTTCCCGGTCGACATTCATGTGGCACACAGCATTTTTGCCTTGGACCACATTCATCATCGCTTGTACACGTATCTTCAGGTTCTCGACCACAAATTGGGGATGGAATAGGGCATGTACCTATCAGGTATTGAAAATTAAAGAACATGCTGTAAAAACCAAAGTATAACACAAGGGTCAGCATGAGCCACATTTTCGGGGCAATTTAAAACGAATCACGGCTTTTGTATTTGCCACCGGCAAATACGCTAGTTCGTCATTACTCATCACCGTCGCCATATTGTAAAAGAGAGATGGAGAGAGAGTTTGAGGAATACAGGGTAGGGTGTATAAAAAAACACCACTTTAATAATTCCCAGAGGCCTACGATCTTTCGTTACTGAATAGAAGCGAACATACGTATATTGTTGTTTGCAGTTTTTTTATACAAACTGTACAGGCAGGGTGATTAAAAAAGTGATGCCTTTCATACTCAAATTAGCCGCGATCTTTATATGACTGGCCTATTGTGACAATTCCCTGGTGTCCAACAGGACGTAGTTGATTATGCGAAAGCGTTTAAAGCAATTTAATTAACTCATTCAACGTGACGCGTGTGCTATAAAAACAATTTGATAAACGGTTTATTATTATTTACAGAGATTATAATAAAAAAATGTTTACAAGCTATACGCCACGTCCTTCAACATGATCACCACTTTTTCAGCACAAAATAAGAGTTGTTCGCCTGTGCATATCACGAAACACTCTCTGAATCATGTCAGGTCGCTGCCGTAATGTGTTGAATCCACTGATCAGTGGTTGAATCACGTATTACTAAATGAACCATTATGTGTTGCCAACAAGTAAAATGACTGACTATATAAAAAGTCGTCCAGTTCCATGCAAATTTCTACACTTTTATTATTTCTCGCAAGATTAGTTAGAATAACCTCCAAAGGGAGCACAATTAATATTTTAGATGAATTATTGTTCACTTATTTGACATGCTTCGTACACCCATGAGTTATTTAAGCAACTTCTGTTTAACTATGTGCCTAATTTGAATTTGAAAGGCATCACTTTTTTTTCTCACCCTCTACAACGGTCGGCAAACGCCTATAAAGTCCCGTACAGACGGGCAAATTTTCCTTGACAAGTCTTCCTTTCCAAGTTTTATTTGTTCGTGCATGTGTACGCGAAAAAATTGACAAGTTTTCCTTGACAAGGAGCTTGTTCAAAAGCTAGTCTGACATGTCAGCTTTTCAACGAGGAAAAATTCTCGCAAGGAAACTGCGCAACAATATCTTCGAGCCAAATGTGCGGGTTTGGGAAGTTTTATCATTTTTGTTTGTTTTGAGATCGGTCGTATACTCATTTTATCATGGTTCATATTGCCGTAAAATATACTCAACATATATATCATCTTTAAACTTGTCAAGAAAAATTTGTCAATTTTTTTACGTATATGAGCAAATAAAACTTGGAAAGGAAAACTTTTTCGCCATACACACAGGTCAAGAAAAATTGTGAAGGAAAACTTGCCCGTCTGTACGAGGCTTAACCCAAAGTGCTCATCAACATCGGCATTGATCCTCAAAGACAAAGCGAATGTAAATTATACATGGTTTAAGTGTACAGGGTGTCCCAAAAAAAAAGCAACCACTTAAATATGCAGAACATTAATACATCTCTAAAGCGCAATACAGGGTGTATCAAAAAAAAGGAGACCTTTAGAAATCAAGCTATTGTTAAAATTTGAATGCCTTTTTAATTGCATTTGCACATATGCTGAACCGTAGTGCGTGAAATATTGATGGCATGCATGCATACATTAGAAAATGAATTGACGTTTGTACACAAGATTGTCAGTTCGCGATATGCACAAGCGTACGGTAGTTTGTGTTGAGAGAAATGGAGGCAACGTTGGAGGTCATGGTCCATGACATTCAGTTCTTTTGATGTTCAATTTATCAGTAATTTTCATTCGGGATCGAAATGTCAAGTGAATCTGTGTCAGATCAAGTTGTAATTCATTCCTGACTCATGTAAACATTTTAATAGGCAGAGTTTGTAAAATGGGATGCTGAGCCATTCCGGATTCAAAGTCAATTCTAACTCATGTGAACAGCCCTAATGCTCGCACGCAGTGTTAAAAATTAATGAACAAATGATTTGTTCATGTTTTGAAGGAACAGCTAAAGCAATTTACCACGCATACTGTTATCGCTTTTGTGCTTAGTCGTTTGTGCTTAGTCATTTGAATATTTTTGGGTCGTTATTTTTCCATATGCTATTAAAGTTATTTTCAAATTCCCAGGAGCAGACAATCTTGTGTACAAATGTCAATTCATTTTCTAAAGGTCTCCTTTTTCTAATGTATGCATGCATGCCATCAATATTTCACGCACTACGGTTTAGCATATGTGCAAATGCAATTGAAAAAGCATTCAAATTTTAACAATAGCTTGATTTCTAAAGGTCTCCTTTTTTTTGATACACCCTGTACAGGGTTTCCAAAAAAAACGAAAACTATTGAAATCACTCATTGTTAAAATTTGAATGCCGTGTGTACGAATTTCAGCCCGTGGGGATTTAATGCAAGTTTAAAATGCTAAATGCTTTGTGTTGCTAGAGAAAGGGGACATGTCGAAGGTCATGGTCCTTTAAATATTGTTATTCATATTTGTAAATTGTAAATATTGTTAATAAATACCATTTTTGCATGCATCATTTGCATGCATCATATGCATGCATAAAAATGAGTATGGTAAACATTTATACACTTGTGGGTCCCAACAGAGTGCTTAAGCATTCAAACTCTAACAATTGCATTGTTATGGGTGATTTCAATAGTTTTCGTTTTTTTGGGGACACCCTGTAGATAAGCACCTCTGGGAATTGAAAATGGCTCTTAATCCTTCATTTACAATGCTATAAAAGTCATTTTAGCTGAACTATGGTGCAAACCCGAACAATATTAATATTCTTGCATATTTAAGTGGTTGCGTTTTTTTTGGGACACCCTGTATAAACGGCATAAACAATTGTAATTCACAAACCTTTTTTCTCACCTAACATGCATAATTTAACCTCATATAATTATCATCTGATTATCTGTTGTTTGAATCGCATTCAACGCAAGAAAAATACGACATTTAAACCAGGCCGAATTGTTATGCGTGATTTCTTTTCGGGGTTCTTTAATGTTCCATTTTGGAATTAAATGTTCTCCAGTTTGGGAGTTTGCTAATCGCTCGATAGAACTTTAGTCAACTGCGCCCTGTTGGACACAAGGGAATTGTCTAGTAATTTAAGTATTTGTCAATTATAAGTTCGCAGCAAATTTGCGTATGAAGAGGCATCAGAGTTTTTGTGCCTGGCGCACACTGGTGAAATTGGCACGTACACATACTTATCCCTCGTGAAAATTGTCACCTTTACTTATTCCTAGTCTGCGGGGACCAAATTGAGATATTATGTCATTCGTGCTCATTTTTACGACATGATTGACAGATTACTCAAATCTTCCCCGCAGACTAAGAACATGTGTAGGTGACAATTGTCATGAGTGACATGTGTGCTAAGTTCACATTTCACAGTGTGCGCCAGGCTTCACTTGAGTAGATCATTGGCACATTGGGTAGAGTAAAGGCGGCCTAGAGTAATCCAGAGTAGATTACCCCCCCATAGAACGGATTTAAACACGCAATGCGTTGATCCCACGCGGAACGTCAGGGATGCGTTCCTCCACGCGGAATAATGTGTGCACATGGATTAAGGCTGTTTTTCATTACATTCTTTGAAAATCTGCTCATGCGGACGTAGTGGAGAATCGGCTTTACGACCCTGTATACTTGCGTAGCGTACTAAATGGACGACTTGTGCATTAGATCAATTTCTTTAGAAAATTTGTACGACTTGCGCTTCAGAATATTTTCTAAAAAAACTAATGTAATGCTTGTAACTAATTTAGTTACACATTTCCGCACGTAATACAAACGTATACAAAACTTCGCATGGCTATATTATCCGTATTTTACAAAATTTCGCAGCCAAACTTTGTATTTGCTCTTTTCAGTTGTTGTTATTTTTTTTTCATCTTGTTACTTAGATCAAAAATTAGTCTAAAGCGCAAACGTGTGCGCACATGCTATTTTAGGACGTAATTAAGGATTCGCGAGAAAAATATTTTATTTCGTAATAATGAATTATTTTATATTCTTATTTATTTATTTTTAAATCTGTGTATAATAACTTGCCATCGCATATCTTTACTGTACACCGTCGTGAGTGGAAATGTCAATAGAGATTGAGTAGAAATGGCAATAGAGATAAATAATGATTTGTAAGAACATAATGTGCTTAGAAAATTACTATAACTCCTAATACTTGCAAAAATGTTATCAGTGAATAGGAAAGAAGGAAAATATTTAATTAATCATGAAGGATCAATAAATCAATTGAAATTCATATTCAACTCCTCAGTTCTGCTGTATGGGTTTGTGTGCATATAGCGTAATGTGTGAATGCAAAGTAGTTCAGTGGTTAAAGCTTTGCACAGACATCGCCCTGGTCGTAGGCTTGATTTGATTCCTGCCAGAGGCTGATCTATTGCTGAATTTTTCTTACTGACTGCTCTCCGTAAACCCTGTGATATGTCTTTACCTGTCACTCGATGCTAAGTTATTATGTCTATAATATGTATTTCTGTTTTGAAATGAATACAAAAGTTTACTTCCTGAAACTAGATAAATGTAGACTTATCACGCCTTAGATTCACTTGCGAGCAAACCAATCAAAAACAAATAAAACATTTAAACATTCTATACAGTTATAGAAACATGCTTTTCGACCAATCAGCACGCGGGTGCTATAATTTTATATTATAATACCTATATTTGTAAGGGTGCTAAAATTATAATAAATGTTATTGTACATTACTGACTGTATATGAAATGATTGAATATGAAATCAAAATAACGATTATAGTTAAAAAAATATAACGTTAAATGTTATATATCAAAACCACAATTAACCATTTTATAGAAAAAATGATAATATATGAGATATAATACCTGGCCTAAGTCGCGGACGTGTAAGTGTGAGTATAGCAAGGGTATGGCTTTTCAACTCATTACCACTCAAATCATGTACTGAACAAAAATATCGTCCAGCATCATTCCATACCAATTTTCTAATCGTCAATATATGTCCATATTGTTGAATATTTCCACCAGTTTTTAAAATATTCTTGGCCCCCAGAAAATTAGTTTTATAAAATTTATATGTGTCATTCTTGTTCTCGACGGGGCATGCGAAATTGTGGGATGAACCAACCTCACGAACCCTAAATACTAAAAAAATTATACACATAATATATGCATTCTATCAAGTGAAGATTTATTTTACCGAGATTATATTAATGTGGAGTATCCTAAAGCTGTGTAGTTGGATAGAAAACTCATATCAAGTGACCTTTCTCGCGACCAATATTACGACCAAAAATAGCATATATGCAAGCAGTGACGTAATTCCATGTGCGCAAATCATCAAAACAGTTTCCGTGTTTTGATGATTGAAAACCTCACTTTAATATTTGAAAACATCACTCAGCCTTTGCGTGCTGTAGCTAAAAGCCAAACCAAACAAGAAACAAATAAATTCTGGCATATATCCAATTCTATATGCATGAAAGCTAGAAAACCTCTCGCAAAGCGCTTTAGCTACGACCAATTCAATTGTGGTATAGTATACTTTCACTTCTCTCGTTTTGATCCATTCTTGAAAGTGCTGTCTTTGATGAAGTGTTGTAATAGGTTCAGTCTATAAGATACAATCTTATAGACACCTATTACAAATCAATAAAAACACTTATGATTAATTGATATGACCCCACTATGCTTATACTGTGCAACACATGGTGATGGTCTATCTTGTCGTAGCACGCTTACTGTTACCTAATGCATTTTGTCACATTCGACTTTTTTATATCTTGTAAAATTTGCAATAATTTTTAGAAAGGTATAACATGGATGCGCCTTAAATTATAAACCTTTACAAATCATGAGTTAATACAAATTACTGGAACCTAGTTGACAAAGTATCACAACTTTCAACAGCTTAAAACAGTTTACTCCACGCGGGACAAAAATATAACAGGATCTTTCAAACGAACTTTTTTTGCAGCTGTATGCCATACTATATAGCTGACTTTTTAGGGGTTGTAAATTGACCCACAGACTCGTCATTATTTAATTATTTAATTCAAGTGATATCACGTAACCTCGTTCTGCAAACTTAATGACAATAACAAAATCAGCTAACCGCGCAATTTGCTCCATTGTCGAACCTAGCTCGAAATCACACTCAATTTAAACACTAGACTCATAGTAGATTGTAGAATTTTTCATCTGGAAACGCTCGACCCCCATTTTTACCGGTGATGTGCGTTCGGAATGTGTTGATTTCGGTTAACGATCATGAACAAAAATTTTAACATTATAACCTCACAGGCTCACAGCGTATGTGATTCAAAAGGTTACCCGTAAAATGAGTAATTTAACAACAGTGATGGGCTCATATGCTTTAATTAACAACAAAATAGCACTCTATTTGCACATGCATGGTCTCCAATATGACGACACATCAGAACGAGGCAAAACTGACATCGCAAATTTCCGCCCGACGGACGCAAATTATTTCAAAATTAAAAGGCACAGCGTCAGTTATGCCAAGTTAACTATAAAACATCGATATGAATTCGGTTGAAAGATTAAACTGAACATCAGCGCACTCACCTTCAGAATGCGCTGGAAATATTTACATGAATATATAGGCTCCAAAATTTTCGCCAACGAACAATGGTCCTATTGTATCAAATTGCCTCAACCTCACGCATTTGATAGCAACGCAATTTTAGCAAACATTGAATGAGCGGTTAACGGTATGAGTATTTTCATTCCGTCTCCCTACTTGATTACTGAAAGAAATATAAACTCTAGTAATGGGAAAACTGTCAAATTTTTCGCAAATCCACGGGGGCCATAATTGCAATTCGTGTTTACATTGTACCTGCCCGGCAGTGATGAAAACTGTTCGCTCCTTGAAGCATTGGATAGAAATGCTTCAAATTCAATATTGTTATTTATTAATAATAGACGTGTTAGTTTACCTGGCCTTTGTGATACAATCTCCTGCCAAGTACTCACAAAAACTAGCAAACAAAGGCAGAGTCGAGTATACATTCTCAGTCTGGTCTAATATATCCCAGTATGTGGTTCCTGAAATGCGGAGTCTTCGCAAATAATAAGAGCCTGTAGCTTCTGTCCTTGTTAGGAACAGACCAATGACTCTCTCTTTCCTCGTGGACTGCCCCCACTTGTGCAAACCACAGAATGTTCGTGATCGCAAACCTGATCCCCTGAGAAGAGAGCACCTCAGGAACTGTTATCGGATCCAGTCAGGTGACTGCATGATCAACGCTCCTTTGAGGGGATTACTCTGGGATTACTGGCGAATAACTTAGCATAAAAGGCGGTGCTTGGTAGCTCTTAAGGTGGGTTCTCTAATATAAAATGTCAATTTTGAAGCTTATTGTAAAGAAACGTAGCGTGTATCATTGTCTCTGGGATCTCGGCTAGAACTAAACACTTTAAAATAAAGTAATACGCCACGTTTCATTTAGTTGCAAACTTGCAGTTGACGTGGAAAACAGGCCCCAGTTACACGGGCGATTTTTGTCGTCAATTTTCTTCTCTGTACGCTGTAAGTATATTTAACAGACTAGGTTACTTTACTTCGCCCAGCTTATACAACCGCGTACCTAAATTCAAAAAATAACATACGCTAGAAAGAGAAAATCACCGATGAAAATGGTCCGTGTAGCCGCAGCTTAATGAGTCTCAACAACTCCGTAGCCAGGGCCAGGAAATCAGTTTGGAGAATAAAATGGAGATGGGTGCGTGAAGTGAAAGTGAAGTCCTTGAGCAGCTACGGAGAAGGGGTGCAATTTGTAACCAAAAAAATTCTCTAAGAAAAATGAAAACGAACCAGTGGCGTAAAGAAGACGATAATTGGGGGGCACATAATATACTCATGTTGTGCAAGATTTTTTTTTTTCAAATCCATTGTTTTTACAGGTCTGTTAACATGAATATATGCCCCCCCCCTCAAAAAAAAATTATCGTCTCCCTTACGCCAATGAAACGAACTGGCCACGAACCCATTGTACCGATCATTTCATTTTTCCGTAGTTCAGCCATACAACGTTGTAAGGACAGTACAGACGAGACTGTGCATCTCTAGCTGGTTTATTACAAAAATTAGTTTAATTTAGTACACAAAAATACTACTATTAAACTAAAAACTTCAAAACGGTAAGAACATTTTTCAGTAACGCCGTAAAGAACACCCCGAATTTAGTACTAATCGAAAAGTTTGGTTGGGAACGTCGCTGATGGATGCGCAGAAATATATTATTATTGAGTCTCTATTTTAAAACACCCAGACTATTGAAACTATTAATATACTAACGGTAATAATTCGGGGTGTTCTTTACGGCGTTACTAAAAAATGTTCTTATTTTTGAAGTTTTTAGTTTAACACTAGTAACTAACTCTCCTTAGTTTGAAATGTTGAGAAATGAGAAGGTTTTTTGATCTATTTTAGGCGAAACACCTCTAGGCGGTGAAAAACCACATTTGATGCAAAATTGTTTGGAGAAGATGCTCCCTGGTTATAACACAGTTGATTATAAATATTTACCTCCTATCCTAAATCTAATACTAATCTTAAACTAATCTAGTCGTGTATTTAGGATTTACTGAACATGGATTATTCTACAACACTGACATTGAACAGGAAGTGACAAGGAAAAAATGGCGGCTGAAATGCTACAATAATGACACCTGCTTGAAATGGGATAACACTTGAATAAAACAAAATTCTCGTTGGTAATAATGATGGAAAGTGAATGGCACGTATCTGATAGCGATGAAGAACATGAAACAGGGCGTTATACACAATTTATGCTTTCAAATTTGAAAGGACTGAATTGTACATTATCAAATCAAGATAAAGGCGATGAGATTTTGAATTTAAGCTCTTCGAGTCATACTACCGACCAGTATATTCCAAAGAACTTGAATGCTTTATACACACAAATAGAAAATAACGGCTATATTGCTCTGCAGTGTAAGGGGTCAAAACGTAGACTGGAGTCAATAAAGGATGAAACCCACAGTGTAAACAATCATACCAATGCAACCACAAATTCCACGTGTATAGTTAACAACACCAACGAAAGTCCAGTTGTGGATCCCATTGAAGATGAAGCCTCATCAACTAATAAAAGGCGAGTATTTTTTATCACGAATGGTCAAAGTTTATAGTCTATTCAGCGGTCATTTCCGAATGCATATCATATAAATGTAAAATGTGTATACATAGTTACAACGCATAGTTACAAATTAGAAATAGGAGTATTTTGAATGTAGAATAAATGAGAAGAATTGAAATGATACAACCTTTTATAATGCAATTGATATACCATATGATCTATACAAACGCATGCTCTGCAAGTCTGCTCCATTATGTGTTGCTCCATTGAAAAGGTTGCAAAACAATTCATAGCCATCCCTAGATGGTTGTAGTGACAACTAAAAACATCTGGACATAAAGACTGTAATATGTGGGTGTAGGTGCATCTTGCCAGTGAACCTGTCAATATTGGAAGTATGATTTTTTATTTGTAGTGCTGTGAAGAAAAGTGAATTTGACTATGTTGAGGAGATGGATACTATGCCTGCAGTCAGGTTACCCAGACGAAAACAGAAATCTGAGCATAACAAATGTAATAAGTCAGTTTTATCAAGGGAGATATTTTATCTAGGGAGATAACATGGTGGCATAAAGAAAACAATGTGAATGATATATCTGACTATATGTTTCTGACATATGAGACATGTGATACTTTTATGCATCAAGAATTTTTAGACTGATGACAATGCATATTATGATATAGTAAATTTATATATAATTTACAGTAAGTTTCATGGCATTGCATTGATTGCATTTTATGGCATTAACATAGACTATACATAGCAAGATTGCTACTGTACTACAAGGTGATTGGTTAATACCATAGTCTATCAATCAGTATGGTATAATACAGTTTGCTGTAGTACAGTATGTATTTAGAGAGTATGGTTAATGAATGACATAGTTTGTTGTAACTACTAACTAGTATTGATACTCTCCATATAGATGGGAAGACGAAACGTGTTGGTAAGATGGAAAATGTCATCAATGATCTTAGTCGTTATAAAAGACTTAATGCGCAAGTCATGGCTGCAGATAGTACCAATTCTATGTCTCATTGATACTAGTAAAGGTAGTGTCTGAACCTACTGTGTACTATGTGAAGGTGGAGAACAAAAGCTATTATTTGCCAGAACATCACATTCAGAGGCATGGCGACCGGGGGAGGGGGGGGGGGGCGTGGTGAGATGTTTAAAATAGGCCGTTTCTAAAGATCTAGCCAGCTTAACTGAGATCATGACGTCATAAAGCGTCTCGACAAAGCTGAGTTATCATGTGCCTGGTGTTATTTGTCCTTATTCTTCCAACTAATAGTATAAAGGGTGAATAATTTAAATTCTAATATGCAGTTGGGAAAAAGATAAACGTGTTTTCACATAAATATAATAAAATTACTTGATATTTTCGAGTGTCAAAGTAATATGCAATGAAGAAAATGATAATTCAGTTTTGTCGAAGATTTAAAAGATTTAGCTTCTGATTGGTTGATTTTTATGCCCAGATCAGCTGGAGATGCTTGAAATATGAAAAAAATTCTTCCTTGTCACCAAGCATGTATCGCATCGAGTATATCCGTATGGGAAGGTCCGGGAGTAAAGTTATACCGTATTAATTCTTACATCATCTGTCAATCAGTCAAACACTTTCGCTAAAAACGTCGACGCGTACCCCGATGGAAAATGGGCATTTCCTTATCAAAAGTTGTCAAAATCACGTACACCCCCCGTTTCTGACTCGTTCGCCACGCCCCCGATGGTAGCATTGATCATCTTATGGTATTGCCATGGGCAACATCGTCTCTGAAAAATTTCTCTTTTTGCTGTGAATTTAATTCCCTGCATGAATATTTCTTTATTTTTGTAGATGATCATTCCCAACACAGTGCTACCGATCTCACAGGATTCCATAGAAATTCAACTGGAAATTAGGCAATTTTGAATGTCGCACACAAAATAATGTAGTGAATATGCTGAAGTAAATAGTACACTGGCTTTAAGCCCTAACTTTTATTGCAGGTTTTAGAATTAGAATTGATATAGTGTATATAAACAATTTTACGGTATTTTTTAGGACAAGCACATCACCTGAAAATATAAATGTTCGTGTAATATATAATTTCGATGGTATTTATTCATATATACATGTTAGGCCATTTACATTCAGGTTCGAAAGGCCATGCCCTGTTACAGTGGTGCAATTTTTCTTGCAAGTCTACTTTTAAAAGATTAATTTTAACAGAATAAGCGCCAAATTTACATCTCTCGAAAGTAGAATCGTATTGCAATTCTGATGAAAAATTGCGCCGTTTAACAGCCCTGTAACCGCACTTAACCCTTTCTAACCCTTTCTAGAAACTAAGAATTGCTGTGATGTGGCCCTTTTTAACCGATATAAAATATAGTTCCTTCTTTTACTACAAATCCATTATTTGTAACAAATTACTTTTATACTGCAACGTCTGCAGTATAGGCAGTATAGCCAAATATTGTAGAATACAGTACGTCACCGTAAGTCACAGAATCGGGCCTTTTGTATTTTGCTTTAGGGGACAGAATTTTTCATTTAAGTTGTAAGCATTGCCACTATTTATATCTGATATTGTATGTGCTATAAATAAGTCAAACACTTTTAGTAATAGCATTGTTTATAAATAAATCATTCGTTTAAACAATAAAGGGACTTCAAATATACTGAATTCTACTGTAAAACTGTTTATTTATCAAGGTCTAACAAAAACTATGTAATGTGATTTGTAGTTTTATACAGTTTTCGGCAACCCGTTCCCAGGGTATTCACTCTGCCCACACTGGAGCCAGATTTTGTGTCTGTGGTTGCCTCACTTTCTATTTCATTTGGCATTTGCACATTGTATTAAAATTTACCCAGCACATTAAAATAAACTGGTTTAGCAGGAAAACGCTAAGTCAATTCTAGTTTGTAAGCTGTGTTAAAAGCCGTTCACGTTTATTTCCTGCCTGTTTGAATGATTTGATTATTAAGAGTTCGCAAGCGCACTGCACGCCGTGCACGGCTAATTTGCGGCTAATTCTGTTACATATAGTTTCACTCGAGTAATAAACATGACCAAATCATTGATCAGTCCCGTCTTCCATTCAATAACTTGTGAAAGGAGGCTATTTTCAATCCAAAGTTGAAACAATACAAAAAAAAGAAAAGTCCCATTTAACATTCGATAGTATAAAAAACTTGAAGGTATCCGCCAAACAAAATAACATCGCAGATGCAATTGTACAAACATTCAACTTTATTCACTTGAAATCTCCACTAAACTAGATAATTCTTTCATCATATATTAATTTCAATAGTAAATCTGACAACACGTGAAACATACAGAATTATTCTAGATTACACATTCTAGATAATTGCCCGTAAGGAAGAGAAGCTATTAGCGTTTCTTAGACGTTTTCATTGAAAAAAATATGGGAAAATATGGAACAATGGATATATGCCAACAGCGAACTCGACAACAGGCTATTTTCTATTATGTAATTTGAATTCAAATCAACTGCCAATCAATTTAATTGTAGCATATAAAATTGACTATACATATTTCTATTTAATGTTTTCGTATATATGAAACTTAAAGGTCATGCATGCAAATTGAAGGTTACAAAATTCGGCATGACAAAAATTTGCTTTAATTAAAACTGAAACCCTAAATTAATTATCGAACCACTCCCCGGCAAGCAAGGAAGGTCAGTTAGGGTTTCAAAAAATTGAAAATTCTAAATTTCATTTTGAACTCTTTCTATAAAAACAGGATAAGATGACTTGCGGTTCTCTTTCTAATCATACGCAAAATTATACGCGCGCCCAATCGTTTCGCACAACGAAGCAATCGTGACCATAGAACAAGAGTAAATCTTGCTAAAACAGCACTAAATTGTTCTGCATGCCATTCTGTAAAAAGAAACATGTCAATCAAGATAAAATAAAAAAAATTATAAATAATATAATAGTCATACATTATTTATGACATAGAAATAATTTTCCGTGTTTCTATACTGTTTTAGTATACACCCGACTATTGTCTATTACAAATCCTATATTCTGATTAGCTACTCAACCATTGTCTATTCGTGATGGTGAACGTTTGGGAAATTGGGTCATGCACAAATTACTGTATGTGCTTTCGAGAGGGTGGGGGGAAATGGGTAATTTACCCCGGGGTTTATTGAGGGCACAAAGTGTTACTGAAAACAAACTTATACAATTACAGGGAGCTTATTCCCAAATGGTTTGCTACTGTCACAAACTGGAAGCTAACATTCAGTCAGTATACATTATTTCATCCTTGTTTTTCATTCAGTGATGCATATATGATGTGGTGTGAATGATGGATAAATGTTGCGACTGGTTTTGTAAACTGTATAAGTAATGTATATAGTGTGTGGATATACTATTTTATCTACTGCCTGAAATATAAAAAGTAAACGTATCAACGTTTCCACCACCAAAAGACGTTCTTATAGAAAGTCATACGAAGGCCCTTGCTATGCCTTGGTCTTTAGATTGAAAAATCGATGGTTTTCTTGTATAATATTTTATAATATTTTAAATGGTAAATATATTTAGTTCTTTCTACATTTCAGCTATTTACTTATGCTCAAATGCTTCACGCTGCTACTGCTGTTTTACTGATAGTGTATCAAACAACGACAACTTACTTGCACCTCTTGCAGTCCTTGCGGATTATTTGCTGCTTCAGCATGTGTATTTAGTCCAGGTGCACCATTCATTTGTTCAGCTAAAAGAATTCCAAAGCATATTAATTTCCACCAAGTTCGGTTCGGTGCTGCATTGCGTTCTGTGACGCAGACCAACTATGGTAATATACTGTAGTGAGTGTCGTGAGTAGTATACTTAGAACGGAATTCATATCACGCAGCGCTTGATTTAACATGTAATACGCCTAAAACCCCACTTGCATGTACTTTTCTAAACAACTCCACACCCCTAAATTCGATTCTACGTTGTAAATAGAAAGTGTTTATTTTTCTAAATAGCGTTATAATCCAACCCACCTTTCCTAACATAGGGCGCTTTCCTTTAGACGGCCAAAATTGTCAGACCGGTCATATTTTGAAATGAAATAGAGTATTTCGTTAAGAACACAGCAGTGAAATTGCATTTCCCGTGCTAGGCAGATGTAAATAACAATGTACTGGGATGCAGAGCTTTTGAAACACTCTAACACCAGTAATCTGTCTGTACTGAAATAGAACAGGACCGGTCTGGCCGTTTTTACCGTGTAATAGTAAGCGCCCATAATGTAACTAGAAAAAAATTCCAGGTGCTTGTCTTAATAGTGATGTTAGTATGTTTTTTTGTGGTGTGACCAAACTTCAACTATACTATAATTTTTGTATTTATAAAGTATATTTCCTTCAATCATTACATTTGATTGAATAAGGTTGTTTCTCGTGCTGAAAAAAATGTAGTTTGTGTACCTCCTGGAACTGAACTTCTATTTTTTTCCTTGATACTTTGTTTCGTCGGAGGCGGTGGTAATAATCCTGCCGATGCTGCCGCAGGTCGTGGACGAGACACGGATGCCAACTGGGCTGGCTGGCTTTGCGCCTGATCAAATGCCGGAATATTTGCTTGAACCGGGGCTTGTTGTTGATCAAACGAGGAAAAGTTTGGTTGTGGCGGTGGAGGTTCCTGAGCGCCGTTGATCTGAGCTAATGGATCGAATATATCATCTCCCAGGCTTTGAGAGTTATTTGAAGCCTGTTGCGGTTCACTGCCGAATATATCAAGCAGATCACCTCCTGCATGATTGTTATTGGATACTGCCTGAGGCTCTGTTGGGCCTGGGACTGCAAAAGGGTTGACACCAGTAACGGGGACACCGGGGGGTAAAGGTCTGGGATCATTTTGGAAAGGTGGGGGGCTTTGAATGTCGAACGGCGAAGATTCAAAGGCCGATACGGAACTTTCAGCAAACGGATCAAATGGTTGCTGCGCTGGTGGTTGAGACACATTTGTCTGCACATTGCTCTGTAGTATAAAGATCACAATGTTTACATCCACCGAATAAAGGTGCGATCTTCACAGTACTTTCTAGACTCTAGGAGCACGCAGTTTGCTGCATTATGAGACATTATAAAAATAAGATATCTACAGATACCTACAGACTTTTCGTATGGAATTAAGTAAGGAATGTTACTACACGGAAGCTCAAAGCTGATTTTCTTTCTATTTACTTGTTTATTTAACATCATTTTTCGCAATCTTTTAGCTTTACTTAAAAAAATTGATCACGCAGGTACGCCAATACAGTTATATAGCTAGCTACTGTAAATGTGAACTCTCAGGCGTCCCCAAGAGCAAAAAAATGGAGTAGATAGAACAGCAATGGTTTGGGAGAACGATCGATTGTACCAACTACCATAGAAATGACTGGTGAAGATTTTGATCGATCACGAGCAGTAGTAGGTTGGCGAGCAATTTTCTTACCTGATTAGCGGGAGCAGCTGCGACAGAAGCCAATGATGGGGGAGCGGCTTGTTTCTGATTCATTTTCTCCATTTCTTCGAGTTTCTTTCTTAAAACTTCGTTTTCTTTTTCCGCATTTTGTACACGTTGCTTCATTTGACTCACGTCTTTTCCGGTTTCGGCTTGATTCGCTTTGTATCGCTTGTATGCCAATTCAAATGCCTGCCCTACTGCCAGGGTTAGTTCCTCAGCCTAAAAACGTTTATGTACATGTAACTACTGTAACTTCATTCTTCCAATCAGTCCAAGGTATTTATTTATTTTATAATTTTGTGAACAGAGAAAATACTGCATATAAACGAACTTACATTTTTTTCACACTCAAGGATGTAGCACTGGTGTTGCGAAGTTTCCTTGTCTCTGGCAATAAAACCAAACAATTTTTTGCTTGTTTTATCATCAGCACAATACGAGACCCTTTGCAATGGAAAGCTGTAAAGAGTTGTCTAACAAAGAGAAAAAATATGAAGAATTTAATTCATTCCTCACCCTTTCAAACCCCCTTCCCCATTCATTTTTAAAAATGTAATGCACATAACATATGCTGAGAATATGTATAAAATGAAAACTTGGCAATGTTTATAAAGAATAATCAGAACAGTATAACATAAAATGTAGAGAATACATTCCATCCTAATATAAAATGAAATTGTGCTCTATGTAACATAAATGATTGAATGAAGTCAAATGGTAGGAATCAAACCTACACCTCTGTGGATTCTGGAGTACTGTTTAATATATATTTATTCATATGAGAGAAAGGAAGACACCCCAATAAGCAATTCACTCGAATTAAGTGCTTGTTTAACTAGTATTCGAAGGTCACTAGATTAAAGTCTATAGATAATTTGAACATACTTTAGATTTTAAGTCTGTCAGAATCAGGTTTTGGGTAGAAATACACAATTCCACTTTCTTAAGTTTGCTTGCTTTTAAACCTTCCTCACTTTTCTTGATATCATTGGCAAACTTAAATGAAAAGAACAGTGGAAATTAAGAAAAAATTAAAATGACCTTTTTAACAAATGCACTTATGATTTATGCCTGAACATGTTTTCAAGACACTCTTTACAGCCGCTCTTTTACTAAATACAAATTAAGGAGGCTCCTTTGTTAGTGTCAGCTTACTTGAATATCAGAAATTCCATTAAAACATGCTATCTTTATCAGTTCAAATTGTAAACACATTATGATTTACCTGTAACTTCTTTATTGATTCCTTTATTAATTCTGAGCCTTTGGACTGAGTAACAGGTGTGCTACCCCAAAACTGTATAAAAGTGAAATGGATGCTAGTTTTTCTAAACAATTCTAGAATTTACATGGTAATTTCCTTGTATTCTTGTATTTCTATGGGAAACTTTTGGAATTAGGAGGAACTGCAGTGCACTCTTAAATAATTTTGTAGGGCAAATATACAATGGAAGACAATATTCTACGCAATCAACTTTCACACTGTCAAAAGATAAAATGTTTCTATTCAAATTAATAGGGTTAATCCAAGTTTTACTGAATATACTTATACCTGGTGTATTTTGACAATCATGCATTATTTTACCTAATGCATTTACCTAATGGACAAGTGATCATTTTTGGAAGAATTCAAAAGATTGGGGGGAGGGGTTTTAGCCTTTTAGGGGCCATTTCAAGAAGTGTGCAATTAAAAATATTAGGGTATGGTTAATTGAGATGTTTAAATATAAATTTCCAAGTGAATTAGGTATAAATATTGAAACCTGAAAAACAAGAATATTACACAAATCTCACACAGTGAATCTTCTATGATATTTCTTGATACAATAAGAAAATAAAGCTATTAACAAATTAATAGACAAGATCGAATCGATTATGAAAGGTGTGAAGATAGATTGAATGCAAATTAAGAGAAAACTGCGACAGCGATGTTTGCTTTTTCTGTTTGCCAAGCATTGACTAATCAATACCGTTTTCACATTATAGCACACATTACAGAATAACAAACGCCAAGTATCTAAACTTTGGAATTTGCGAATATCTGCAGCTGGCATTCCCAAGGTATGCGAACAATTGGCCTAAACTAGGGACAATAGAAATCGCTTACGCAACTTCCCGATGAGGAGAACTATAAATAAAGCAAATAAAACAAGCTTCATGCATATATGTGCATAGTTGAATCACCGACAATCGTATATCGATGATTTACGCTTTATACGATTTTGCTCAGTGTCATAGATATTCGCAATGAACAAGACAAACTACACAGATCTATAGCTTCGGCTTCTTTGCATTATATTGGCTTTTATATAACATTTCCCATACTGTAGAATAAATGCCCAAATATTTAAGATATTTTGAGATATAACATATAAAAGTCAACACAGACGGACCTTGCAATTATAGCTCACTTTCCCCTTTTCTACGGCATCATCTGAATGTCGCCACTTCGGATCTAAAACGAACAAAAAGCGAATGTTTTCCCGTTTTATGTCGAATGCGCTCCACTTGACCACAACAGACTCGTGTACGAATAACGCATTTTTTAACTACTAATCTCTTTCGAAATATTCTTAGTTCCTTTCTTATACATACCTGGCTGTTCGTTCTTCTTTTTGCCTATTTTAGCACGTTGCATGGCCTATTTTTCTCAAATTATGCCACAAAAATTGAAACGAGTTAACTTTCCTCTGCTTTGCCAGATGAAGGTTTCGCGTGGACTGCACGCAACCAGCACGCTAGGAGCCTACAGGACATAGGACGATATTTTCGTGGGCGGTTCAAAAGTCAACAAGTAATTTTTGCAGTAAATAAGAAGATACCTTTCTATTGTAAACTCTATATTTCAATTTTCACAGACAATTCGACTGGCGGAAGCTTGCGAGTTTCCTTACCGAACTTCTTTTGAAATACTACGTAACTATTGTTTGTTCCTACTACCAGGTTCCCACTGGTGCATATCGAAAGATAAACCATCTTTAGAAATTATTCTATAATTTTACAAAATACTCATTACTCAGTGGGTGCCTGCTGTTATAGCATAAACCAGAAGTCAGATTCATCAACTTTACTAAGTTGTACACGTGGGAAAAAGCGGAACTTATTGTTCCTAAACATTTTAATTTTTCGATTTCAATTATTAAAAACTTGGTTACCCAACCCAGTACCGGCAGACGCAACCTCGAATAACGGTATCGTTTTTTACCAGCAACAATAGTTATAGCCTGAGTTGCAGCCACCACCACTTGTACTTATGGTTCATTTACTTGTATAAAACCTGTTGGTTCTACAAATCAAGCCCCGTTTACACTACACTCAATTTATCGGCGCGGCACGGCTAAATTTTATTAGTGTTATTTATTTAGGATCCTGAATCAGGATACTAAAACAAAGGCCGAGCACAGATGAAATGGGAAGGGGTTTTAACCGTGCTGTGCCAATAAATCGAGTGTAGTGTAAACGGGACTTCACGGTGCCCACAATGACACCAACATTGTTAGTAACAATGTTGGTGTCATTGTGGGCACCGTCAGAACAAATTTGGTCAAAATATCTGGAGACCCCCGCAAATACCGTAAAGCAAGCATAGATTGTAAGAATGCAATATAGCTTGTTTTATAAGTACATTTAAAACAATGAGCATCAGAACTACAATGTGGAAGATGTACCAAGTTGGGTTGGGTTGATGACATGGTGTTTTTGCTGACGTAAAATAACTTTTTAACGATTTGATATAAAAAAGATAACGATTTTTTACAAAATACGTGCGTCGAACGGTACAAAGAACGTGTGATTCTATTAGTATCAAGCTACGCGGAATTCGTAACGTCTATAAACGACAAAAAAGGTGTTATACTTGTATCCAGCTTCGGTAGGTGATAAAATCGAACGAAGATATTCTTTATCGTAATATATCTTCAATGAATCAACAACTAATAAGCTATAGCGCTTCCCACTCCAAGTTTTCGTACTCACGCATGACGCATTCACTCGGAAGTCTCAGTTTAGGATTAAAAAATGGTAAGTGTTCTCATTTTATGTATACGTGCCTTAACTTCATCAATTTTTAGATGTGCTAAAAAAATAGGGGGAATGGCTAGAATGAATCGTATGGTAATTTAATGGTATCAAACTTTGACACAAAAGAATCTTACGAATTATGAAGAGGCATAACGAAGAACCTTGCGAGCGAGAGAGATCAGGGTTTTGTACGACTGACTGTACCCCACGCCAACTAACATGCAACCCAACAATATGAACAACATAATAACGTTTTACGAAAAAAAAATTAGTAGCTTTTAAATTTACAAAGGCATTCCCTAAAATATTGTTTACAACGCTGCAAGTTCAGAATTTCAATCTTGAACCAACACGTTGCCGAGAGTCTCCGATGTCACATCGTTAGTTCCTACAGAATACATGTAATAAGTTTGCTTGATATAAATACAATATATAATTTTATATTATTCACATTATACAAACCATTATAGCATTGACAATATCGTTGGCATTGTTTTTCAAAGCCTTCACAGCCTAAAATTGGAAAAACGAATAGTTTTGCCATATCTTTTCATACAAATGTATCTAAAATTCAACTAGCCAGAGGGCGGTCTATTTAAACGGTGTTAAACGAAAATTATATAATTTCATAGTGGAATACTGCATTTTAATCTTGTGTACATCATTCTTACAGATACATAGGCCAAGGCCTAGCGCATAGGTCGTATCTTGGTCGCACCTAATTCAATTGAAAAGGACCTATAAACTAGGCCTTATATTATGAGTTGGAATGTGGGTTATTCCTTTAGATTTACTTACCTTTGATCGGGATACGTTTGCTTGTTGCATTACTAATTCAATATCCTTCGACTCTACACCTGACTCATCAACCTAGGAATAAGAATTGAATTTTTAGAATTCACATACGCAACATATTACCATCGTAGATGGGCTCTCGTATCCTATATTGTATAAACTTCCACATCAATTTATTTACCTCTTCATCATCACTCTCTTCCTGTTCAACAGATTCTTTCACTTCACTGATTTCTGACATTAGTTTTTCTGTTGCTTCAAATTTCTTTGCAGCCTAGATTTCATGCAAAGATTTGAATTTAAATCTAGAGCTATAAAAGGGTAATGGAACTGGATAACATGCTGTGTGTGCTCTCATATCTCATAATCTTACATTCATTGGGCCTCTTCCTGTTATACAAACTGAGAGCTGGGGAGGGTGACATATTAAAAAACATACACATTTGCAGTAGACAAGGGTAAGTTTGTAGCAAACAGTGCACAACAGGACTTCCCTCAATGTGTTGGTTTTAATCATCAAGCACATAAAAAGGAAAGCGAAGTTCAGTTTGGAACACCTTACCCTCATTTGTTCTGTCTGACTAAGATCTTCAATCTAAATAATTGCATACAAAAAGGTCAACAGTTAGTTTTAGGTCAAACACGAACTAAAATTCTACAGTCACACAAAACTATACTGTGCACAGATGCTATTATGTTTATTTTAATCATACATAAAACATTTATATAAAAGTCTGGTAAATGTAGATCACATCAATTACAACTTAAAATAAATCCAATAACTACTGTCCCTATGTGATGTATTATGAAGCTTATGAAAAATTTAATCTTGAATTCATTTCACATTTGTAAAACATAAAAATATTTGAAGAAATATCACTGGTAATATATACCTTGGCTTCACCAAATACAATATATGTATCACCATTTGGATTTTTGTAAACATCAGGTTTTGCAATCACAAATAAGATATTTTTTGATTTTCGGATTGCAACTCGATTTACACCAGTGATAGCTTTCAGGCCAAGTTTCTGAACAGCTTTACGAGCTTTTTTCTCACTACGACTTTGCCTTGCTTTGCTAATGGATTCTTCTGGGACACCAGCAGCAGCAGCTACTTCACTGACACTTTGACTTACACCTTGGGCCTCCTCTAACTCGGGAATGTCATCATCACTGTCACTTTCAGTCCCTGAACCTGAGATTAACAATGCAACACAAAAATCCTTCAAAACCAAAATCCCTTAAACCGACAAAAAAACTAAAAGTTTTTACCATATTCGCTGATATGGTTTAAAATGATTTGCAACCCAGGGTATGCTAATTAACTACATATATACATTATGTGCTCTCATATCTCATAATCTGATTATCATAGGGCCATTTTTATACAATGTGCACTATAAACTCGGGGAGGGTGACACATTACAAGACACAAAATTACTTGAGACACAAAGGATAGAGCAATAATGCAACATAATATAACTCCCCTCACACAACAGTTTTAATCATCGAGCACTTTCTAAGTCCTTAAAAGAAGGATTTGTAAAAAAAATGTACACAGGGGATGTGTGCCTGAGGACGACTACAATACAATTGCTGTAAACCTTTTCTTTTCAGCCTCAAAAACTGACTTAGAGACATGTTATTTTTCTGCTGAACATGTCACTCCTAAGTCCTAATATCATAGAATACAGTGCAACATTATGTGAGAAATTTACAAGATGTAAATCATGTTCAATCATCTGATTTGATGACCTAGTCACCAAGCAGCCAAATAGGATTGTCAAACTAAACGGATTGTGTTAGTAAACGTAAACATGAGGTCTCAAAGCATTGTTTAACTTTATTTAGGGAGGTGATGTTTTGCTAAAAAATGTCTAACTGGGAACAAGGACTTGCAATGCATACTGGTCATGGTATTGATGTGATGGTAAGGTCTAAGGCTGATATTTTGCCAATCTTGAAAAAACTTTTAGGTTAAAAAAATGAGAGGACCAATATAATTATTACTGGGCTTTATCAACACAAGTCTTACTAATCCAATAAACAAAAGGTGAAAAATTTTTATGTCTCTATGTCTCTATCTCACCAAGGATTTGTTTGGGAGTTTTTCAATGAAAAAGCCAAGGTTACTGTCTGATGTTCATTAGAAATCAGGTTCCATTGCTCGATACACAAACCCCACATTGCTTGTGGCAAAGCTGGGTAAACCTTTGCAAATGGCCCCATATTTTTATCGATTCTAATGACTGTTTTGCCAATAATTAAAGATAGTTTTCCTTATATATCTCTAAGAATGAGTGCCGTTTACAAGAATTAAGTGAATCAATTTAAAGAGTCTCAAATATGAAATATGAACACGTTAAGGTTACGTTTTATGTTTATGATAAATTTAAAAATAAGGCGTCACCTTCGTTCTCTTCAGCAGTAGGTTTTTCCACGGCTGGCGCTGTCATTCTTTAGTCTGTTCTGTTAAAAAATTATCTTTTAACAGGCTTCCACAAATTAAAATAAGTATTTTAAAGTATTTAATATAGGCTGCTGTTACGAATATATGAATATAAAACGATAAAAGACAGTACTAACCTTCGATTGGCAAGGATTACAGACCACCAGTTAATATTTCTGGTAGTCAATTTCGGCACAGAAAGAAAAAGGAACATTATCACGTTGAGGAACGTGTTCGAAAATGATTGTCAGCGGCCTCCCTGCTGTTCACGTTAATACTTTATGTTCTTCATGTTTCGTTCACACGGCCCCCGCCCCTTCAATGGTTCAAGGATTCTAGCAGGTAACCAGGTTCTATTAAATGACAATGAGTGTAATACATAATTCAATCTTCAATCATGCATCATTTATTACACACACTGTGATTGAACAATATGATTGCACTTTACCAGGCCCGTGGGCCGTGGAAGAGTTAAAGGAATAAAAACACACATCTTTGTATAATTGGGTTTTTAACAACGAGTTCAGAAACAACGAAGCAACGCAAACATCGAACTGACTTATATATATTATAAGATTAATCAAATACATGACATGCTTGTACTAACTCAACGTAATCAGTCTTCATTCAACACGGCAGTTCGCAGATTTCCACTGATGCGTTTTTCATACGCACGTACACGCACGTGAAAGTCTAAATCCTTATACATGTTACCTTTGAAAAAACTAAGTGACTAAATCGGAGGAACTTAGTTTTCTGCATATTTTAGTATGCATTAGTTGACCTAGATGTTAAGTAATAAAAACTTAAAAGCATTTAAAATTTTCCGTACGTGTACATGCGTATAAAAAACGCGTAAATGCCTTTACTCTTAGATTGGCCGTATTAGCATTTACGCTAAAAACAGATATTTCATCGGAGTTTGTGCCTTTGATTAAATCAAATTCATGACCGGGATGAACTTCTAATTTCCAAACCAAGTAACAAATTTTACATCACCGTCAAACTAACTCCAGATCAAATATCTGCGTCAACAATCAGCATCATATAATAAATTAACCATGCATAGTCTACAGGGTGAGTCAAAAAAAAGTGACACCTTTGAAATTCAAATTAGCCGCATAGCGGCTGTAATGTGACAGAAGTTGCCTTAAATGTTTCATGGGTATACGAAGCATATCATATTAATTAACCTAAAACATAAAGTTTGTTCCCATTGGGAGTTAAAATGCATTCTAAGCTCTGTAAATACAAAAGAACAGTTTTATCAAATCGTTTTTGTTGATTGTACATGGGAATTGTCATATTCCAGCCATAAGTTCGCAGCTAATTTGAATTTCAAAGGTGTCAGTTTTTTTTTACTCACCCTGTATATTCATCACTAATCAGTGATATTTGTGCAGCATGCTTCCGTTAAGCCAGTTTTCCACTAGCGCTATTTTTCGCGTGAAATCACTTTATTCTTTTGTATTTGAGCAATTTGTTCCAGATGGTTGCAGTTGAGAGCTCTGAAATAAAAGTAAAATGTCGCTTCGCGCGAAAATAAACGCTAGTGGAAAACCGGCCTTAGGTCGCCTACACTCTACTTAGACTACTACACTGTCGACTTTTGACGGCGATTTTCTCCTCCTGGTGTATGCTATTCAGTAATTTAACGAACCGGGAGTGGTTCATTCACTTCATTGGCCAAGCACAACAACTGTGGTACAAAAACATAAAATCGCTAACGAAAACCGTCCGTGTAGCACAAATGAAATTTGTTAATCCTACAAGTTATTCGTACAGATAAATAACAAAATAGCAATAATAATACTGAATTATTTGTAGAATATATCCTAACAATTTTCTCTAATTTCATCGTCATAAATAAAGACTAGAGCTCTTTTATACTCTTTTTGAAACAAATACGATGATCTTACAACGTTTACTTTTATAGAAAGCACCTCTCTTTGCATGTAGTCCGATAAGTTGTCGGGCTTTTCCGATGAGAAGAAAAGAGCCTTTACTGGCCCTAAATTTCAGTAATAAATCTACTCAATAATAAATCGAATTGTGTACTAAATAAATAGAATCCTAGCTTTTTTATCTTTATCTCTTAGTCATAGATTTTGAATTTTGTCTATATTACATATCATATCTAGGTATAGAATGTTAGTACATTTGTGTGATTCCCGCGAATCAACAAGATAGGAGGTAAATCTCTGGTCATCATTTCTAACCAACTCATGTAAAGGGTAGGCTCAACTGCTTCACTGGGAACAGGTAAAGTCATCACAATCAAACTGGTATCTTTATTACTATGCTTTTTCAGTAGTTCCCCCAACCGAATGTGACGCAAGCTCCTCTTCCTGTTTTCGCCCTCCACCGTATGCCCTGCAAGGTTTGTAAAATCCGTAATACTGTCGTCCTTCGGTTTTTCTGATATGCCATCAAACTCTATAACACGTGAAACATCGATGCGAAATTGTTTCAGCAATTTAACCATTCGGATTTTACTGGTGGATAACTCACTCTCTTTCTGCATGGATTTCGGGGTAAACACACGCAAATCACATTTCTTCCAGTAACGATTAAGACTTAACAAATACGGAATGAGCAACGTAAGTCCACCGTCATCAAACAACCACCAGACATCAATGGTTCCCTCGCGTTTCTCATTCAAAATACGTAATGCGTTCTTCATATTATCAGTGTCATTAAAATTTGATCTAAAAATGGCGACGCCTAAATTTTGATCAAACGCATCTTGGATAACATTCACATAGTCTTTGGTTCCCTTAGAATCTTCAAAATCTTTTGAAAGTTGTGTCGGGCCTTCGTCTTGTGTATCTACCCGTATCTCTTCTTCCCCTACGGCTGCGTCATCATCATTTGCACTGTTTCTACTTAAGCTATCCCTCCAGTTTGTTTTGAAGCCCAAAAATACTGTGTTTGGTTTCATCTTGCCAAGTCCAGTACATTGCAGTAAACTGCTCACGCCAGAGCGAAATTCACGGGCTAAGGGAAATATATCATGAAGTATTAATTTCAAATTTAAATTGTAATTTAATTCAGCTCACTTTAGGCCCGTTTACACTAGCGATTTTTGCTGCAATTTTCAATGCATGAAATATTTTTTGCGAACGAGAGAATTAGTAACGGAAGTTCGAATAAGAGCTCTAACCTACATCGGAGCTAACTGTATACACCGAAACTAATTACTCGTTCACATCTATCAAAAGAATAAAATCACACCGAAAATCGCAGCAAAAATTAAGTAAAGACGTAACTTCAAACTTTATAAACTGCCTTGGGCAAACAGTATTTCATACTCTACATATAGAAATGCATGGCTCCTACTGCACAACGAGAAGTAAATCATTTAACGTACCGCCGAGAAGTTGGGCGGAGTTTGTTCAGTCAAACTGCATGATCCATGCCTCCAAATTATGAAATAGCTGAGAAAATCAGAGACAATACTCCACGGACCGGTTATGTAAAACACTTAACCAAATTTGAGTAGGTAAATCGTACAATTAAGCCCAGTGTTGCCCCGATTACCTATAGCTAATCTATACTCTCTTTATCAATAGTTAAAAATTAACTACTCTTTATACAACCTTTACACCTTTACCAATCAGCAACCATACAATAAACAACTCAAGTCTCCCAATTTTTCATGTTATATTTAAGCCCCGTTTACACTACAGTCAATTTATTGGCACAGCACAGCTAAAATGGGTAGACGTGCCCTGACTTGTATTGTTAGCCTGAGCAGTAATAAAATTAGGTACGCGTACCTATTTTAGCCTTGCCGTGTCAATAAATTGGCTGTAGTGTAAACGGGGCTTTAATTACCTGTACATATGCAGTGGAATGCCTTTATCTTATTTTGATGAAGCCATTCCCTGGCTTTCTTACGAACATCTTGTTTAGTGCCCACAGAATCAGTCACTTCACCACATATCATCAATCCGTTATTCTTAGTTACATGTGAAACTATGTGAACCAGTTCTTCATGATTCTCAGGCGACCCGCACAATACAAGACACTGAGGTCGAAAGTTCTTCACGTGTTCCTCTGCTTCATTGTATTGGTAACTCATTGCAAGTATCGTGCGATATGTAACTGCCTGCGTCGAGGAACCCCAGTTAACCTAGAGTAGAAATGTTGAAAGTGAAGATAATATATCGACGATAGCGACCAAATTGATCACAACAACAACAACAACAACAACAACAACAACAACAACAACAACAACAACAACAACACAAAAAAAACAACAACAACAACAACGATTAGAAATATTGCAATAATAACCAAACTAATCATATAACAACAACAACCAGAATTATTTACAAAAACTAACAAAACAATCAGTACAACAACCACAGTTACTGCCACAGCAACAACCAAATCCATCACAGGTATTGAAATAAGTATATAACATGGTCTTGGCCGTCTTATAGTCATTCCGACAATAGCATGTGCTTGTTTGGTGTCATAAAGACTTTTCTAACACCTCAAAATCATCTCACGCTTTGTTAAATCTCAAGTAACCTGGATCAAGTAAACAGTTCCTTACAATTACAATTTTAGTCTTACCTGTGGTTTAGTATACGAGACATATTTATAGAGAGCTCCGATGATGACAATTGTAACCAAAGCTGCCCACCATTCAATGAGAAACATAATGGCAATACATAACAATGCTCCGAACAAGGAAACCCATTTATTGTAATACTTGAAAGATGGCCTCCAACCCGGAGACCGACCCAATGATGCTGCGAACACAGCATAATTAATTAGGGCATAGGACATTAGGAAGAAGTTGGAGATGATCGGAGCAATCACATTGAGTTCAGCAATCGCAATAAAGCCAGAAGCTATAAAGAAGACGAGAATATATGCTCTTCGAGGTTCGTTATTTGGTCCCCTTCCTTCGGCAAAATATTTAATGTAAGGAAATATTTCATCTCGACAAACAGCTTGAAAAACTTTAGGCGCTCCAACTAAACTGGCGAGTGCAGACGATAATGTTGCCGCGAAAATACCAATGATCACCAACGGAGCCCAGATCGAAATCTTTTGCATCAGCTGAAAAGAAGCAAAAGGCTATTATAGCGGTCTACTCGCCTTGTAAACTTATCACGTGCTCGTTTGGAAAACACGTGCTTTTCGATAGATTTTTCACTGAACACGTGGAAGTAATGGTTCTCGTCTCGGTCCCCGAATGGACGTTTAATATTATTTTTGGTCCATAGCAAGATGAATTCTCGATTCATTCTTAATTTTCCTGATCTACATGAAATTGTAATTGATGGTAATCTAACTGCCTTTTTTCAATGCAAGTGTTACCTGGTAATCGTTATTTAATCCATATTCGCACTCCATCATGGCACACGTGATCGTCTCATTAACAATTCCTGTTGCATCTCGTACAGCGCAAGATCCAGCCATTATACCCAGAAGTACATAAACGACACCAGTTACTCCGATTGCAAGAAATGTTCCTTTAGGGATCGCCTGTTGAGCATCGTCTAAGTCCCCAGAAATATTGACTCCAGCAAGAATGCCGGTGGCTGCGGGGAAGAAGACGGCAAAAACAGAAAAGAAATTCTCTTTTCCTGTGTAACTGGGGGGAAAATTTTCACTAAACACCGATGAACTTATACCAACAAAACCCTTAGATTTGGTATTGTCGTTCAAAGGTCCTACAAAAAAGCCAATGACAACACTAATCATGGCAGCAAGAAGAAGAAAAAGCAAACCTAACTGTGCCTTAAGCACCCAGTCCAGGCCAATCAATGTTAGGCCAAGTAGTATGACAACTGTGCCAAGTCCTATGATACGAGTATCGTTTATTTCGTTTATCATAAGAGAGTTGCTTTCTGCCATTATATATGCGACAGTTTCTGCAAAACCAACAACGTACATTGCCACAGCTACCGCATTTGCTAAGGAAAAGATCAGACCAATCGAGCCACCAAATTCTGGGCCCAGGCTACGCGATATGAGATAGTATGCTCCACCTGCAAATGCAATATGTTAGACTTAGACAACTCTTCATTCCCAGGGGCCGGTTGTTCAAAAGCAGGTTAAATTTAACCCTGGGTTAGTGCTAAACCTGGGTTAAAATCCTTAACCCTAGGTTAGCTAAACCTGGGTTAAAACTGTGTTGTTCAAAGTTGGGTTAGCGGTAGGGTTAGTTAACCCAGGGTTAAAATATTTAACCTAAGATTAAATGTATTTTAACGACTAAGTTGGATATAAGAACGTTTTCAATTGGTCAATAAACGAGCGGCAAAACTTTACCCGACGAGGATATATTGTCAGTCGAAAGATTATATGCCGTGAGGGCAGGGTCGAAGGGACGTTGTTTTGAACCGCAATTTCCGTGCATGCAATTTTAGAAAGATTCGAAATTCGCAAATGTTGTATGATAAACAATGTCGCGATGTGAAGCAAAATTAAGCAATGCATATTATAAACAATCTATTTTGAAAATTTTAGGCATTCTTTGATTATTCAAATTCAGGAACAAACGTAGCCTTACCACTTGCTGCCAATCAAAAGAATCAAATTTTGGTATGCGAAACAAATATTTCGATTACGATCTTTCAATTTGTACGGTTGTATTCATTCATCGTGTATTGCATTGAAGCGAAGATAAATAAATCAATACATCAGCTGAAATCGAACGAAGTCAAACTTAAATAATTCTTTGCTGTCGAAATTATTCGTAAAACCTTTCAAAAGTGTTTAATTCATGACGAATTATACGTGTTTACGTGTTTCAGCTCCTTATTCATCCATTTTGAATCGAAGTTAACCCAGGATTAAAAAGTTAACCCACCTAGCTAGCAGGGTTAATTTTTTTGTCAATTTTAACACAGGGTTAACGCTAACCGAGCTTTGTGCAACGCAAATCAACCAAGGTTTAAAATTTAACCCTGGGTTAGGCATTTTTAACCCTGGGTTACCGTTAACCGGCTTTTGAACAACCGGCCCCAGCTGTTTTTATATCGTCACATCTGGTTGAAAACTTTATTATGCTGCATACTGGGTCTGGGAATATTTTTTTAGAGTTAAACCCAAAAAGAAGCGTAAACTCGTACATTAAAATTAGACATGAATTTAAATTTGTGTATATGCATGTCCTCATTGTCCTGTACACTGATATACGCAAGTTAACATGCAAAACCACATATATATTATCAAACTTCTTTCATTATAGTTTTGGCAGCTAGACGATACTGTATGAATCTAAGGTTTTGTTCACATAATCCAATTTTGTTGGATCCAATTCACTTCTGATGGATATCTGTTGACTTGCAATGTATATGGAAAATACAGCAAATCAACTTAAGCTAATACAGTACTGCTTTATCAATAACAGACTACATTCTATATGTCAGAAGGGAATTGGATCCAACAAATTAGACCTTTTCAGTAATTACATCACAACATTATCATTTTAAATTTAGAACCACATTAAATGAGATGGATTTCAAGTTTTACCCTCACAAGCTATGTGCAAAGATGCAAAACATCCTTCCATAACCTGTGCATGAAAAATAATTTTTCATTTTGACTAATAAGTATGGAAATAAGCCATAACGTAGGAACAAGGTTTGTGGTCTTGGCCCCTCAGCCTTGTTCTCGTGTTATGGCTTATTTCCACATTTATTGGTCAAAATAAATAATATTTTTCATGCATGTGTTGAAGAAGGACTCTTTGTATCTTTGCAGAACTCTTGAAATCCATTCCATTTAAGGTGGATATAAATTTAAAACATGATGTCAAAGTGTTGTGACCCAATTACCGAAAAGGTCTATTGGAATGTGTGAACAGATTTTAAAAATGTGCATGATTCAGAATATTTTGTTTTGCTTTGTTGCTTTGATGATATACTTGTGTGAAGCATTGAAGGATGGAGGGAAATTATAACAATATTGAACTTCCTAGAAGTCTTATATAGAGCACATCTATGATCACCACATTGACAGTAAAATCAGATGTCTGAAAATTAAGTATGCAAATTATGTGCTCAAGATGTCTAAAAATGTGTGTTCACCTTAAAATGCAATAGAAAGTATGTTAAATAACTTAGTAAATGGCAGACCTTTTAAAATACCATGTCTATCAACAATAATAATCAAACCTTTATACCTCCTTTAATTTGCCCATTGGTACAGATTGCAGACATTGATATTGATGTTAACGTTGTCACAGATGCAGACAATAAAATTATTACAATAGAAAGACCAATGCCTGCTTGACCAACTACCCAAGTCAAGCGGAGGAATAACATAACACCCCAGATATTCAATAGACATGGTACCAGAACGCCTTTGATCCAGCCAAATTTATTTAGTTTTATTGATGGTCTGTTTTCTAGATCAGTGACACCTGTCTCTTCATCTGCTACCATAGGCTAGGAAAAGCGAAAATATTACTCATCTTTTAATACTGACATGTCATATATTTCTCCCTGGAAATACTTTTATAAGTATTAAGATTGGATAACAATCCCATTGGGACAACAGCAAAGGCAGCCTTATCTAAAGGCACAGGCCAACAACCCAGCACAGACGGGAACCTACGTATTGTTCTTACATGATTTATTTCAATTAGGAACTTGTATTTCAGGTGCGAAGCCAAGATAAAACTAGTACAATATAAACCTGATATGTAAATGTTTTAACAGTAAGACAAAAAAATCGTGTTAGGCTTGAATATTATGAAGAAATAATGCAAATTTTGTATGTTTATTTAATGGCACTTGTGATTAAGCAAACAGGAATCAAGCTAGCATTGAAGCATCTTAAAAGCATTACAAGCAGACAGTTTGAAGAAACATACTCTGAAGAATAACATCTTGTAAACTATAGACAATAAGACACAATTTTAAGATGATATTTCGACTTTATTCCAAAGTGATTCTCAAACCATTGCCAAACATTCTGGTTTGAAAGAATATAAGATGTTTTATTCTTCGGAGTATGTTTGTTCCTGTATTGAAGATTCGTATCTACTGTAATTGGTTTGGGGAATGGCATACATGTTTGCATATTTAAACCGCGGACCCTACAAAATAACCAATGGTAAATTCACATTGATAAATCAAGGTTTGAACTTTGAACCAAACATCATTCGTGAATATACTATTAAATGCACAAATTAGGGTACCAAATTACTATAAATGCACTAGGGTGCCAAATTACTACATTTACGTTACTGTTATGTAAATGCATAACTGTCTTACCTGTATTTCTGGGCTGTTGCTTTCAAACCCTTTTCTTAATTGATCTAGTGTTGGCCTTGATTTACCTTTCGCATTCCCTTGAACATGAGACGAATCATTTCTATAAAACACTGTCATAGGAACTGCTTCATGTGTACCATAACCAATGGTATTCTCAGCTGTACTAGGGCATAGAGTTGTATCATTTTTGTGAAAATCATCTGTCTCTTCGCTCTCAACAGTTGTAACAGCAAAGCGTAAATTACTTTTGGTTGTAGACCTGTCATTGTTTGGTTCGGCCATAACGGCCGAGGACTCTCTATCTTTCTTTCCGTTTCACAAAACAGATATCATATCTAGAGACATATCGTCACCAAAATACGTACATTACAAAGAGCAACTCCGTCTTCGAACTGAACGGCATTATAAATGTCGAGTCACTCTCAATCTCTCAGATAATTTACTTTATATATTAACAGCGATATAATATGGGCATATAACATAGCATTTTCATTTCATTAGACGTTAAATTATTCTGACGTCATGATCATGACCATCTGCCATCTACCCACAGGAACTACTTAGGAAACCGGCCATGCGACTGTCACGGGCCAAGTTAGCTTTCTCTCTCTAGTCTCTATATACACGGCAAAAAACGCTCTCAAGTTGTTCCCGGTTGATGAGAATAGGCCTCAACAATGTTGTGTTGCACCCCATGAACAATGTTTTCAACAATGTTGCAATATTGTAAGCGTAACAAAGTGGAACAACATTGTTGACAACATTGTTCATGGGGTGCAGCACAACATTGTTGAGGCCAATGTTAAGGCCTGTTCTCATCAACCGGGAACAACTTGAGAGCGTTCTTTGCCGTGTATATAGAGTTCACTGGACGTGCCTGAAAAAACAAAGCGTGCTTCGCTCGCCTGGGCGGAGAAATGAGCCCGGTTACCCGAGATTCAACGAAGCGCGAGATGATTTTTGAAGTATTGAAATGAACAGATAACATGATCCTGGCATTCGTATGATCACCACAACAATAGCATGTGCTTGTTTGGTGTTATAAAGACTTATTTCAATACCTCAAAGTCCTCTCAAGCTTTGTTGAATCTCGGGTAACCGGGCTCATGTAAATAGCTTGCTTTGTTTTTCTGGCCCGTCACGGTCGCATGAGCAGAATTTCTAAGGCCGAACGAATGTAATGGCAGACAGTTCCTTTCGTACGGAAATAGCCTGATGAATATACGGTTCCAGAAACCTAATGATATCTAAATGACACATGTAGCCATGACTAGCCGTGTAGGAAATTAGTCAACCTTGGTCGAGGTACGAACTTCCGAGGTAATGTTCACGAGGCACCACCATGGTTGGTGCCAAGGCCACGCCCACTTTAACTAAATACCACTTCCAGAGTGATATCCAAATATTATGCAATAATGGACCGCTAAAAGAGCAACTCGAAATTAGATTGGTTGCAGTTGCGTAATATTGAGAACGTAACATTGCGTATTTTTTCATATCTGTAGACTGCTATCAAGATTCCAAAAATTTGGGCATATTGAGCATACTTGGTTTACGAGTCAATAAAAAAGTTACGGACCCTATAGGGTGTTGATATTCCATTCCATTTATGTCCTATACCATCTAAAAACAAAATAATACGATACTTTGCTATGGTAACGATATTGCACACGTTGAGTGGAGCTGTCTCAGTAGTTTCTGGAATTGATTGCTACCGATGATGCCAACAGGAATGTTCCATATATGTATATATATACAACAATAGTCGGAATCATCTTAAAATTTTTATTGTGTTTTTGTGTATTCTATACAAAAATTAATATTTAACTTCCGACTCTCAGTCGTCTTCTTCCGAGTCCGTTTCTAAAGCGTAAAACAGAAAATCATTTAGCGACTTATTGCCGCGTTTTCTTAAAGAAACTGAAAATTGGTTCGGCTATGTTTTTCCAATCGCAAAATTTGTATTGTATAGTCTTGAATTCAAAAAGCTAAATACCCCAAAAGAAAGGGCTTCTACCAGGGATGAAAGGCAAAGTCCGATTACACTGATTCAATTGAATACACATAAAATTGAATGCACCATTAAGAATTAACCTGCAAACAAAGATGTACGTGCCGAAACATTTTAGGGGACGAAAGGTTCGAGTCAGCTAGGGGATTATGTTAATCCTGGATAATTTTGAAATTTAGGCTTTCGGAAACGCGTTCTGAGGCACCATAATTTTTTTATCCATAAAAATTGTTTTTGCCCAATACGAGGGTGCATCGGTCTTCCAACTCCCCCCCCCCCCCCTTCTCTTCCTTCGTGTACAGGTCAGTGAACTGTAATAAAGTACAGGTGCACTGAAAACAAATCTTTCCGGGTTGCCGTTTTCACAAAAATGTAAAAATCGCTAGTGACCTTCCTCGGCACTTTGAAGCCATTCGACCATCTTTTTCATCTGTTCCAAGAAAACACTTTTGCCTTTGAAACCATGGCCTGTCTTGTACCACTTTAATACTGTGTCTTCACTCAGGACATCGGCTAAACAACCAGGATACAAAGTTGATTTAACACTCGCTGGTAATACAGTGAATAAAAATTCACAAAATGAGCGAATCTTGAAATTGATGTTTAGTTACATGGTTTGGAGACGACATAAAATTACAATACAACTCATAACTATGGTAGGGTAGATTTATGCAAAAAAAATTGATCCTTTCTCATCACATGTCATATTTTGCACAGATAAACCAAATAGCAATCTTCTAATTAAAATACTTTTCAAGTCAAGGTTGAGGAGCTTAGCAAGACCAATCAATAGACACGTGACGAGAAAGGAACCATTTTTTTCATTAATTTGGACAATAACATTACATTGGACAATAGTCTCCAAACCATGTATATCCGATTAACTGTGGGCAAACCCACGCTGGTAAACCAACTGAAGTAACGAGGCAGCCAAAGTTGGCAAGACACACGCGCGAACACACTTACTCTTGTACATGAGAAGAATTATCTTCTGAAATACTTTCATAAAATTCATATTATCATAACAATAATCCTGGTGAAACAAGGGTATATGTAAATTAATTCCCATTTTAACACACAGCCGAGATAACAACAGAAAAAAGGCAAAAATATGAAATCAGACTTTTTTTACCCTTTGTTCAGCGAAAGTTTAGTCTAAAAGGAAGCCTACCTGAATTTTGTTCATCAACGATAACTCTGATGCGGCGTTTGAAGCAAATTCCGCGAGTAATGGAGAATATACCTTTATTTTTTGAAAAACACATTATTTTAAACACATTATACTGTAAATGACCGATAATCAGAAACCGATCATCGTGCCACATCCTTTAAACTCAAAGCTGGTAAAAACACGGGGTAGCAAAATGAAAGCAATCATGCGTAACTGAAATAATTTACCTTCAAATGTCTAAGGGCTTGATCTGCTACCAAATCTTCTTTTTTGTTCCATTCAACAGAAGACATTATTGCCCTCCATGTCTTAAAAATAATTAAAATAAGGCTTTCAGGCAAAATGAGGTTGATGTGTTTTATAATATTATCCATGAATGGAAGTAATTATTTCTGTTGGATAACGAAATATTGTGCCTAGTGAGATGTATTGACATAAGCTATGAGCAAATTTGGGATTTATAGCCGAATTCGTTTTAGGGATGGAATACTTGTCTTTTATATCCTAGTTCATTTGCATTAGGTTCGGCGCATGAAAAGTTCGACGACTGAAACAGGCCTAATACGTCAAAGTCTGTAAAATCCATCTGAATATGAATAGGGATGGATAGATTCGTATTCGATTAGACGTACGACCGCAGAAATTGGTGCTTATGAAGTTTCAATCAGAAAATATAATTTTTCTTCTCCAATACATTCTGCAATCTATTGACAGCTCATCATACACATCTGACAGCTGTGAAATGGTCATTTTGTGCAAACTTATTTTGAGCATTTATAAATATTTTTTCTCACCAGGTTTGAAGTCTAAGAATTGAAAAAGTCTTTTTCAATTTCCGACAGCACTCAATCAATTTCCTTACCAGAACTATTACTTGTTCTTCTGTCAAGTTATTCTTTTCTTTCTGTTCATTGCAGTTGGCTATGATCTATAAAATATTTAGGTTAACCTATCAACTTTCCACTCTCGAAGAAAGTAATACATCACATGATGCTTTTTTGCTTTGGGGTTGGCTTCCATGTCAAGATGGATAAATGCTTACTTCTTTTAAGGGAACTTTAGCGTCGATCATCTCAGACAATTGAGACTGGTACTCTTTCTTCGATCCGACGTGTTGCTGATTTTTCTACACGTAAGACAGATTATGACATGCAATTAACATTAGAAATTAACCCTGGAAATCTTAAAATTACTGCTGGAAATCTCATCACTGGCTTCCACTTAAGGCCAGTTCACACGAGCTATTTATTATCTCCCTCACGCAGAAGAAGACAAGTGAATAGTTATGTATATGCTCAGTGTACGAGTGTCCTTATTCAAACTGCCTGAACTTATCCACTAGATCACATCTATTAAAGGACGAAAATCACAACAAAAACCGTCATTGTAAATTGATCTTAATGGCACAATTATGACGAGACATTACCTGAATTTCAACGAGCTTCGGCAGTCCAGCTGCAACAAAGTGTTTCTCAAATTGCTCATTTGTCCGCTTATTGGGAGGGAAAAATTCCTAGAAATCATATGTAAGTTAGTGTCGAGTAACGGCTATTCGTTAATGCGATGCTATAGTGAGATCGTGGATAACTGGAGCTTTATGAAATAATACACAGCTTTGCACAAACTGGCGTTGGATAGATATTGTTCCATTAGTAGGTGATCCAACTTCCAAAAGGTGATCCAACTTCAACACGATATTATTCATGAACTACTCAATGTTGTCTAAAAGCGAAATTGTTTCACATTCGGAAAGATTAATCTCTTAACTATTGAGTGGCACGTTTTCAATACCAAATGGAGTAGAGTTTTTACTCACATTTTGTATCATCCTCGTATTTGCTCATTTTTTGTCCATTTGGTTCTGAAAAAGCTAAAAGCCTGCTCTTTCCGAATGTGTAAAAATCTCGTTTGTAGACTATTTTGTTTATAGTTTAAGTTGTTCACGTGTGAAGTATAGCGTGTTGAAGTTCGATTACATTTTTTTGATACACCATGTAAAACTAACCAATAATTTATCATCCATTTCATTCTTTTTCAAGGTATTCGCAATAATACCAGAGGAGTCTTTCTTCTCTTTAAACCAGACTTGAAACAATCTTGTCATAAATTGAAGAGAAAGACCTGAAAGGCGACAAATTTATCCTGAGTTAATTTCAATGCTGGGACAACAACCGATTTAATGCGGCCTGCATAACTCTTCTTCTATTAGACCATTTAAGGAGTTTAAAAATATCCTAAAATAACTTATAAACTTTTGGCCACAGTGGCTTAAATGTCACCTAAAATGGCAGCATGCTCCATATGACTTGACTAGACAAACCAAATATTTTCCTACAATTTCCATACAACAGTTTTTTAAATCTTTCTCCAGTGACATGACATCCACGACGCCATATTTTCATGCAACGTCATATTCTCAAATATCAGTAACACTTGTATATAGGCTGGGGGCTTTAGGTAAGTTGAAAGGCGAATAATAGCTCCACAAAATGGTGTGGCAATAATCTAAAAAAAGTTCACCTTCTTTAACCAAATGCTCATTCTTAAGTTTTGCTAAGAAGGCTCCTTGCGTCATACCTACAAAATATATGCCGGACAACGTTACTGAAGCACATGCAGACAGACTTCGTCTATTCAAACTGCATTATATATATAACAATATATTCTTATTGGGACAACCATCTGAACAATTACCAGAATGAATGCATTCACACATAACTGTGGTTGTAAATTATTGTGATTAAATTATTCACAGTAGAAGAAGGCAAGCGTAAAAAAACACGTGCTTAACCGCACTTAATTGAAGAGAACCAGGCGTAAAGATAAGGCCGAATAAGAGCGAGACATGGTTAATAACAAAATATTAAACTGCAAAATTGACATCATGCTCAGGTTTACAGACACTCGCATGCAACTTACTATATCCAAGAATCATAGCGTAAACCGTTGCAAGTTTCATACGCTGCTCCTCGGTGAAGCCTTTCATGAAAACGATTATCTAAAAACCCGAAACATCATATTTAAACACCTCAGCTGTTGTAAATGACTAGTTTTACTATATAATTGTAACGAAAAAGCAGCTAACAGCCGGTGTCGGTGATGTACAACGTCCAACCTACCTTATCCAAGACATCGTCAAACGATTTCTGAAGGTATTTGAACCTTCGAATAAGCTTCTGAAACATCTACACCGAATAATACATATAAATGTAAATGTAACCATGTTACAGTCAAATGATGCTGTTCATTATGATGTTGAAACTTTCTAACGTTTTACAGATGGACATTCCATGCAATATCAATTTGCCTCAATCAATACAACCATCACTTTACATATAACTTTGCTTACTCACCTGAACATAGGATCTGAGTGTTTCAGTGTCTTCGTTGGCTTCGAAAATGCATATTGACGTTTTGGGCTTCTCACCTTCCAAAATAATGCTACCTCCAGGGGCTTTGGAACGAAAAAAGGGTTCAGTAAACATTGACATTTATTTCAACCAATAATATATGCATGTCTATGCTGTGTGTGATAGAAGGTAATTCAAAAAAACAAAGGATTTACTTTTCTGTAAAAAGCAGGAAATTTTGTACGTTGGATCAAAAATAGTAGAAATACAAATTACCTATTGAACAATATTTCATGCAGAAGTCGTAAATATTTGCAATGATCTTAATAGAAGTTATATTCACCTAATAATCCACCAGCAAAGAGGATTTCAAACAACTGTTCACCATAGGCATGATAATTCAGTTTGTTACCTGGATTGTCTAGGAAGGCTGATACCTAAGATAACAACATCACAGTAAGAAATGTACAACAGATAAGGTTCGTACAGATGATATACACAAAATTCAAGCAGTTTTCACAAGTATTTAAAAATATATTCTTCAGTGCAGCTAAAATTTAGGTCTAGTACAAATTTCTCGCGTTAAAATTATCACGCATATTTGGGCTGTCTATGAGACAACTTACATTTTCAAAATCACTACCAGTTTTCTCTAAGCCAGTAATTACAGAATCACGAAATCCTAAGGGATCGTATTTTTCTTTTTCGTCTAAAAGTAAAATGTATAAATAATCGCTAAATGAAAGATGGAATAATGGATGGGGTTTTATAGGCACAGATGAAACTACTTTTAAAGGGTGTTGACATGTACGAAGTATTAGACAATACGTAGAAATATCGCAAGAGCAACAAAAAGAACAACCTCTCTTGCGGGTCTTGATCCGCTGTCCTCCCAGAGTTGGTTTTGGATTCTTTTGATTCATACAATTATCTAAATACAAGGCAGAAAAAAGAAATTCTAAAAAAGAGATACTTCTAAACAAGTTATAAAAGAGAGAAAGTTGTAAAAAAGAGATTCGCAAATTTGCTTCGACTACAAGTGTCTCCAAATTGAATATTATCTTCAGTGTTGCAGACCCACAGAATGTCAGAACTAACAGAACAACAAATTTCGTTGCCGCTTAAAGAAAAAATCTCTCTCTCCAAAGAAACAATATTCCGTTCAACCTGAATTCAAGGCACTTAATCAAAGCACTTTTGCTGACACACCATTTGAGAGACTCAAATGTTTGGTGGAGAACAAATCTTGCTCTTGACGACTCTCAGAGCTCCTGAGAATCTTCTTCGTAATTTGACTGCAAAGTTATTACAAAAATTCGATGGGGGAGTCTCACGAGAGGTCATTATATGGTTGAAGCTAAGCGAGAAAAGATTTGAAAGCTTTGTTTCCTAGTCAGGGGAAGCGTGACCATTCTTACCCTGACTTTGTAAACCATCGAGGCAAATGCGATTTCAAGCAGAATTATTGTACAAGCTCGGATGGCCTTTTCTTAGGCTCGCGGAGGTTTCGGCAAGGGAGACTTTTATACATGTAAACGAACTAATTGTTGTAAACGACAAATACATCAAGCGAGAGATTTCCTGTCCAGACTCGTTACAAATTTCTTGGCAGCCATGCCGGAAGTTTTTTAACGAAGTCAAGTCTCATGAATTGTTTACAATACAATTTGTTCCGCTTGATTATGAACCCAAAAATTTGATTTCGCGTTATCTAAGCCTCGCTAAGAGTCTTTTAATCAAGTCTTCCTTTCAATAGCTTTTTTCGTAATGATCTAGTACAGTACATGTACATGATCATTAGGAAACATGATCATCATCAGTACATGATCATTACGAAAATCTTGGTACAATGTTGATGTTATTTATACAGGTGCTCCTTTATCTTTAGAGGATACCTTTTCATTATTATGCTTTTTGGTTTGGGAGTGGTATTCTCATAAATCATTATCTAATTGCCTTGCTGCCCATACACCCTTCATAATAAAGGGCATGGTCATGGACCTTGGTGATAAATACAGAGTATCCTTGTTCACAAGCACTGAGATTTTATCCAATCTAGGCCATGCTGCAATCCTCATCAATCTTATTAGGCAGTAACAAAAGTTATGTATTGGACTTATTTGGAATACAGTTTCTTGGATGAACATTCCATGGGTGTGGTGATCCCATGATCTGATCAATAGGCATCAAGAGTTTAAAGAATTCATGTTGCTTTTTGGCTTACAGTAAAAAGTTAATTATGTTCACTTATAAGGCAAGTGATTTATATATCATAGAGTTCAATTAATATGCAAGTTTCTATTCTCACATATGTCAGCTTTCATATAACTTGATTTTACTATGCAAAGTCATTACGGTGCTTTTTTAACAATACTAAAACTTTTTTATTAACAATTTGCATCTGTGTTTAAAGTTAAGTTACATATGTTGAGCAATTATTTTTTGTGTATGGGAAAAATAATAATAAAAAAAGTTTTTCTGGGCAAGGAGGTAAAACTTAGTCATGCATCTTTTTTCAACAAGCAAAATTATCTGCATCTTGAAAATATTGAATGGTTGCCATCCAAACACTCTATATATGTTTACATAAACTGGCTTTTGAATCAACCCATGGCTTAGATTAACCAATTGTTAACAAGCAAGCAAACAAACAAGGAACTTGGGCAAGGTTTTGACAAATTAAGCAAATGATTGAAGTACTCAGATAATTACAGTAATAAAAATAACCACTACTTTAAATAACAATTCCATTGTGACAAAGTAAGTGTCAAAGAAGATTTATGTCACTCAAACGGTAAACAAACCTGCTTGCCAACTGCGTTCCATTCTTATGTGGCAAATGAAGCTATGCTTGCAAATTAACAAGCTATTCGGCAACAGTTTTGACACTATTTCTATATCTAGGTGTAAGCAGGTCTGAATCTGATTTAAAGCAAAGAAGCTGATCTTTGATTTTATGCCCCAGCAGAAATTTCTTCAGGCACCTAAGATACATATGCATCACAAAGATATGTTGGATGTTCATGCAATAAACCAACGTTTAAAGTAAGGGCCTCCACAGAGTATGGATTTAGTTGTCGACAATTATTTGTGATCCACAACTAAATAAGTCCGATAAAGGATTCCACCCACTGGCCCTCAAATACTGATTTTGCAAAGCGAAATAGCACTGAGATTAAAAGTAGTCGACAACTAAAACAAAAGTTTTCACACACTAGAAAAATGCCAAAAAACGAGGCTTTCGTGACAACTAATAATTTAGAGTTTAGTTGCGGAAAACATGCGTGACAGACTATGATTTTAGTTGTCAATAACCTTTAGTTGTCGATCACAAATAGTTGTTGACAACTAAATCCCTAGTCTGTGGAGACCCTAAGTATGAGTGGCAATGGAATAAGTCTAGGGCTGTAACCAAAATTTTCAGCAGGTTCTAATGCATCTTTTTCTAAGAAAATTTTTCATGATGTGGTGGATTGTAAGTTATGGATTGATTGACAGTAGGAAAAACCCTTCCAACAGAAGGTAGTAGTAGTCAGACCTTGAGATCAGATGAAAACATTTTTTTATGCATTGTTATTAAGTAAGGTCTCAACAACTGTTACATTCGCATATTGTAGCAACATATACCTGCATACATTGGCATACAATTATTGAAAGGACTAATATTTAACGTACGATTTTTCGCAAATTTAAAAAGCAAATTTAATTTCACAATCAGCAAACTTGTCACATCAGCTGAATGAAATACAAACAGATCTCTAGTTGCAAGTGAAAACACATTTGACGTAGCGACAAATCGTCGGGAAGACTGTGACATGTCAGAAACATATCATCGACAGAAAACACTCGACCTTGACGTTAATAGACCCTAAATTTCAATGCCTTAATACGTGTATATTATCAGACCACAAATTTATCCTTGTGTGGCGAAAATTATGAGTTTTGTGAAGTCATTGTTGATCCTACACGGGCCAAACCCATCACGTCTTTATTAAAATGGAAATTTTTTTAACCGAGAAACAAAGATAATCCTCGTTCGTAAAATTAAGAAAAGTCTCACGCTTCTATACAGGATAGAGAAGACAATAATCGTACTAAAATTACCAGTACAAACATGATCAGTACACATGATTATGTACTAGTACCACTAAAGTAAAACTTATGTTGTTTATTCTTCGAAACTGTGATATATTTTTCAGTTATATACACACTAAACTACCCTTGAATACCACGTTAGAAAACACAGATTCATGTATAGAAAATATGAATATACCTTTTTCAAGAACAGGAGAACCTTTTCCTTATACTGAATTTCTGGCGTGACTCGAACACGAGGATTTATAAAGCGAAGTTATTCTCTAGTTTCTCCGCGTGAGTGGATTGAATGATATACGTATCTTACCATATATAATATTTTCTAATTTCCGGTTAAAGACCTAAGGAAATATACCCCCTGGAAGATATTCTAAACGTAATACTTCCCGGGGGTAAAAGACAAGAAAAGCCATATTGATATATGCCCTCACCCCCTGCATAAAACCTCAACATAATGCAAGCAATTTTATTACCAGTAAAATATCCGGGGGGAGAAACAGAGATCACAGATCTATGTAACGCCTGCTTGCAGGTTAGTTCTTTCTTTCAATTTTTTTCAAAACAAATGGTTGCAAAACGATGGAGAGTTCGCAGAGAAAATTCGAGGCCGCGGTCGATGTTATTCGAGCATTACCAAAATCTGGTACGTTTTTTAAATCGTCTATGAATAAAATATTATTCTACTGTGAATTTTGAAATCGATTTTATGCTATTCTTTCGTTAATATTGTAGGCTCTTTCCAACCGTCTCACGAGATGATGTTAAAAGTAAGATGTTTTTAGTTTTGCCTCCTTCAATTTTATTGTCAGCATTATATTTGTCTAGATCTCATGACCCTGTGTAGTTATGTGTAGATATGTTAATTTGCGCAGAAGGCTGTCGCTTTGATAAAATCGTGTATTTTAATTACATCTAAAGTAATAATATGTAATCAGCGATGAACTTTGTTCCCCCTCTCTGGCTAGCTCTCAACAAAGATATGTTGTGTGAGTGTGACTAGGCAAACAATATACCTTTCATGTTTTTTCAAATTATAATTCTTGGATACTGTTGTATGGAGATCTCTTTTTGACCATGTAACCCTCAATCCAATCCATTTTTTCATAGATTTTCCCAATTATTATATACCTGATCTAGCCATGATGTTTAAAAAAGATACTTAGATAACAATGTCTCTGAAAAAAAATGCTTAAATGCAAGTAGATTGGGGGAAAGTTGTAATATGTTGTGTACTTTTTATAGTTTTATGGATATTATAAACAAGCAAAAGAAGGTCCTTGCAATGAAACAAAACCCTCCTTTTGGGATGTAATTAAAAAGGCTAAGTGGTATGTTCTGTTTTGTTGGAAATATTTGCTTCCATTGTGCTTATTTGTGCACTTCATGTGGCTTTCTCATGATTCCAATGCACCTAGTATGTAAAGTATAATCCAATAGGAGTTTTGATGCTCCTTATGTAGGGAGGCTTGGTCAAAACTTGGTGATACAAGCAAAAAAGAAGCTATGGAAAGTTATGTTTATGAACTTAAAGAGGTACATATTTATGAGAGGGTTTTAACTTCAGCCATCCATATAAATTGCCATGTCAAATACTAAAATGAGCAGATCAATCACTGAGCAGAACATTTGATCACATATAGGTCATTCGAAATATGCCGGAGACAGACCAAGCTTCACAATTCATCACTGCTCTGGAGCCATTTTATAAAGTAGCGTATGCAAAGGGAGAAAAGTCACCACCAATATTTAACATATTTCACAAAAAGCAAGACCGTACACCAGTTATCAAAATGAATGGACATGCTCTTCCGTTAAGAGAAATAGGTGACAACCATAAACTTAACACAAGTCATGCAAGTAAAATACATAACATTTCTGAGACTGTTTGCAATGGACAATCAAATGACATTGAAAATACTGGGACAACAGGATCATCGCTAAGTAATGGGGACATGAATGGATTTATACCTAGGAAAAATGGTATGACTTGTACACATTTCTTTTTTGACACATGGAATGCAAGTAGCAGTGGGGATGATAAATTAAATGTGGAACAAATAAATTTTAGTTTAAAAGAAATTTTAGTTCGAGGTACCTTTTAGAGTCAAATTAGACTAAAGACCAAACAAACAAAGAACAATGCACATGTACTGGTATGTTTCTTATGTTGTAGACCTAAATGGTGCTTCAAGTAACGACCATGTTGTCATAAATGGGGATTTGGGTGATAGTAACAAAGAGAGCAATGGTAATAAGGATATGCAAGATGATACAGAGGAAGAAGATGATGATGATGATCTCTTCTGTGATTCTCTTGGTCCAGAATTACTCGAAGAGCAGGTTAGGTGTAAATACCTCAGCTTACTATAGCCACCCAACAGTCTTCTTCATTACTGAAATATTCTTCTCAAAACTAAGAAATTTACTGAACCTTGTGAAAATTGTTTTGTGCTGCAGAATGGCCAAGTAAGGTTGCCTAATTCAGCAATGTTGGAGTCTGTTCCAGAGGATATAGTACCATTGAATGACAGATGCCTTTCTAGCTTTTCTGATGTAGAAATTCTTGAACAATTTGACATGAGGAAGAATGGTGGTAGCAGTGGTGAAACTAGTAGTCCACATTCGGATAAGATGGTTCATGTTCATTTTGAGGATCTCAATACATCCGAGGTTGAAGGAGCAATTACTCATCACAAGGCATCAAAAGAACATGGTGTTAAGGAATGTGTCGTACAGCCTAACCAAGTAGGAGCTGGTTCCGGTGCTGGGGATAGTAAGGGGCCATCTAGAGCTACTGGTTCTGGCGGAAAACATACACAAAGAAATGGTAGTCGCAAATATATTGAAATTTTGTATAAATTTGTATTTTGTGCCGTAAAAAAATCTCACGTAAAATTTACGAAGCATACAGAGCTAAAATTTTTCCATGACCAAACATTCCAATTTTGTACTCAATCTAACGGGTTTTATCTGCATTGTTAGATTTCATACTTGAACAAATTTATTGACCATTGCGGGAATATCAATTTGTCATTGCGGGAATATCAACGACAAATCTCGCAGTCGCATTCCAATCTATACTGCCCGATTTTGCAATAAATGTTATACAAAAAGTCAGCTATAAAAAAAGCTTTATTGCTTTATTCATAGCTTTATGGATGCTTTAACTTAACGAATTGTACTCGTACCTGTAGGCTGTAGTCCAATTTTAAGCGACCTATCATGTATTGCATTGCAGAGAGCCATATATACCCATACTTGTAGACGTAGTTAATTTTTGTGTCGTCAACAGTGAAATTCCTTTAGGGAAGTAGGAACAGCTACGATGAAAAACATGTTAGCATGGCACATAAAAACTAATTCAAAATATTTTTAGCGAAAATCTATGTTATTTTAGTTTATGGTACCTAATGACTTGCGCTTATATTCATGTAAGATGTAATGTTCAGAGTTGCAAAAAAGCTGCGGGTACGCGGGTGACACCCGGAGGAAGGTTTGCTTTGAATGAAGTTTGTGAGGAAGGTTCAAAGTTGAACACTCTAATTGATCACATGCATGTACCAAAAAACCAAATATTTCGTTATGCTGGCTGCCATTTGACTCAGTGTCGTAACGTAATTTTGAGGAAAGTTTTCAAAACTTGAAATCCTACCGGAGGAAGGTTGAACTCTTTTTGCAACTCTGGTAATGTTAGTAGTTCATTTCTTCGAGACACCAAAATTATAAAAACACAGTTAGCGTCTTTTTCTTCTAGTAAGCACTCTTTGATATATCCTTTTGCAGCTCAATATTCGGAAAGATCTACTAGATATGGTCAAAGATATCGACGACGAAGTCAAGAGAGTGACAGCGATGAAAGCCCTGGCCGATCTGATCACAATTCAAGTAGCGAGAGAGACGATGTGGCCATCGATAGGATTGCAGATCTTCTGATAGAAATACAGGATAATATGAAAAAGATTTTAGACAGGCTTAAGAGGCTAGAAACATCGTTGCAACAAAGTCAAAGTATCGTAAGTGAATCGTATGCTTCTACATATATAATGTTCGCCTGTGAGGTATAAAAACCCAGCTAAATATTTGATATTTTGTTGTGTTCATATTTACTATTATTCTTGCTATCCTGCCAACATACACGTATTATGCATTCTTATTGTTCTGTTTTAAGAGAGCAGATGAAATCGTTTTTCTTTTAGTCGTGGTTCGAAAACTACAGACCTTCCAAGACCTTTTTATTTCTTATTCTTTGGCCTTTTATTGTCAATTTCCTCTTCAAGTTTTTGCGACGAAGGTACCGTATATTTGATTTACGTAATCACTAAATTTCATTTTTGCAATTCTAGTTGTATCTACTTAATTGGCTCTTATTATTTTTTCTATGCCGTATCGTGTACATATGTCCCCTTTCATGTGGAATAGTTTTTCACCAAATGGTTTTCTATTTTACAGATTTTCGACAAAACAAAGATAACATTGAGGCCGCGACTTCGTCGAGATGGTCTAGAGTCCACTGGCCTTGTGAGTTGGTGATAATGAGGTTACAAATACATTATGGGACGTGATGACGCGACCAAAATTATCGTTCCGGAAAATAGTCGGTCTCATGATACACTGCCAATTGTTTTAAGAAAGGTGCATTTGTTACATGCCAGCTCTGGTCGAAAAGCCTGGGACTTTTCAGAGCCGTCTATCCCAGACAAAAATAAAAAAGGAACTTATTTGTTTAGAATGTGTACCATTGTCTGCCTCACATTGTTGAGTAGACATGTACAAGTATTACGTCTACCAACCATTTTTGACCATTGTATGTTTTGGGCCATAAATATTTTCTTATAAAAACTAATTGAATTACACCTAGTGTAGTTGATCACAATGAGATACCATACACAACGACTATGATTATAACTTCTAAATAAATTTGTAGCTATAATGATTGAAGTGGGTTGCAGTTTAAATTAAACAACATTGATACTTTAAATTAGCCATAAGATCCTAAACATGCCAACGTATATTTGCGTGAAAGCTCAAATAGGCAATTCATTATTATGAAAAAAATTATACACTTTCCTGGCTGTCTCCTGATCCAAACTACAGTCCATTAGTTGTTCTATAGAAGCACGAGCGACATTCGAAAGGCTTTGGCAACCTTGATGAAGAACAAAGCAATCTATTATAAAGAAATTAAGGATTACAATTCATCTATGTACGAGCCAGTTTTATAACTGACAGTGACATTTTCACTCTGTAATAGTACTAACGATCGACAACACAGTACCTATTGGATAAACGAGAGAGACCAATTCTTGATATCACACAAAATATCACTACCCACAGTCCACACAAACTATCCTTTCACCCACGCAAGTGTGTCTAGACAGATGAACCGACTTAACTAAAAGCTATTCTGATAAGATTTTCTAGAAAAAAATCCCCAATCAAATAAAAGGATACCGTGACAGTTGAGCCCAATTGCTGAAAGAATGTTGAGAACAACTTCTTCAGACGAAGAAGACGAAGCAAGATTACCCAATCTGGTTTTTAGCAACGTTGACGTTGGTTTGGAAGTTACCTGGAAATGTATTAGCAAGAGTGTAGAAAAAGAACTGGGGGGCTTATTTCGTATGGAGCAGGGGCTCGTATGTTTTTTTTTCTAATGGGTCTACTACTCTTAACTGTTAAGACCATTGTGCTTTGCCATAATTATGACTAATCATACTACAAGCAAAGCATTCTGGTTGTGAATAAGGCCGTAAGGTCCTTTATTTAGCTACGCTCTTGAAGCCTAACTTGGACTGTGGAATCAGGGCCGTAGCTAGAAGTTTAATTTGGGGGGTGCATATCACTGATGGCGCATATTCGTATATTCGCCTTTAATACGCCTGACTGATTTCTTTGGAAAGCAGGAATATACCAATATGACCCCCCCCGCAATTAAGCAGTCTAATTACGACCCTGTATGGATGGACTCAGGTCAATTTATTTCAAGCTTACCTTCGCAATATTCAGCATAAACGACACGCATTCTTTGAAGTTGTGAGCAGGGTAGTAGGTTAAAGAAAAAGTAAAAAACCTAAGTAATAAAATGGCAAATATTACAGAAATATTAGTAAGAAAAATTGATGGGGTGGAGTGACACCTATATTCTATATGTGAACACATATACCCCAGACATGAGTAATATGAAAACTTTGAAAAAAATTATTTAGACAATATGGGAAAAGGTTGGGACCATTTGTCAAAAAAAAATCTTCATTCCTTTTCATCCCTACGCCTAAGCTTTCAGAAAGTATCTATCCGGCTTCTTGTTATAGTACCTGAAAAGTTTAACTATGCATACCTTTCTTGCAATGTTGATAATATGGCGAGGTGTTTTTCGTCTATCGAAGCAGATGTTGTTAAAATGAAACCATTTCTATGAACTTGACCAAACTTTGAAACTCTAAAATAGATAGGTTTCAGTGACCATATCGTGGGTGGACACTAGGAAACTCATGCGTGATCAGAAACTGAGAAGTGCTTCAAGTGCATCCACAAGCCTGAAAACAGTGGCGGTTTAAATGTACCTTTCGACCATTTTCCCGTCCAATGCACCAGACTGATCGTTTTGTGATTCGATATCACGAATGTCAAATATCAGAAAGGCAACTGCAGACTTTGGAAAAATCACAGAGTTTTCAATTATGTTTTCTGAAACTAAAAGAAATGGAAAAATATAAAAAAACTAAAATGTATCAGTATCTCGAGCTTCACGTTTAACCCAAAACAAAACATATCGCTAGCGATAGAGAAATATAAATACCGCGAACTCTGTGAATATCCTTCAACTGGGAGAAGAGTTCAGTAGTCTGAAGAGATGAATGTATAATAACTGGCCATTTTTCATCGATACAAACGGAACTTTCCTGCATGTTTGTTTTTGGTTAGTATATTTTAAATTTCCCGCGAACACCACAGCAACAATACAAGTACCCCCCCGGTTTAGCATCCCGCAATAAAGCGTGCGCAAAACTTTAGCATGATCAGACGTCTTGAGCCCTTAAAAGATCGAATAACACCGGAAAGCTCACTCAAGATATTAATTTCACAACTAAACAAAACATTTTATAAAGTACATTATTTACATTTTACAAAGGAATGTAAATTTACAGTCCGTACTCCGGATCTCGCCCCGAATAATTAAACAGAACAAAGCCGTCCATTTTACAATTTTGGCAGCACATAACATTCCAAATACTTTCAGGTAGTATCATACTGTTTTCGAATGTACATTTTATACAGTTCGTACTTTGTACAAACGGTACAATTCAACAAAACAACAACGCCGTCATTTTAAATTGTGGCAGAACATAAAAACATTCCAAAGACTTGCAACATCAAGCCAGTGAAGGATTAGCGACTTGTTTCACTTTAATAAACGTTACAATGATCAAGAGCCAATTTATGCTGTCCCAGTGCAGTATAGCTCTCAAAATACTTTCCACAACGAGTACATGCCCAATGTTTGAGCTCTTCAATGTGCTGCGAGAGACTAACTCCAGCTTTGAAACTTTTGAAGCAAAAGCCACAGGTATTCATCAGCTCGGTCTTCATTGCAAGTTGCTCCAATCTCGACTTTCCTCCGTGATGTAATAAGAACATCAATTCGTCGTGCCGTCCTCTGCGACGGGACATCAATGCTCTCAAAGCATCTCTGGCTGGCGGACGACACACTCTTTCACGTCGTCTACATCTGGTTCTTCCCAAACGACAGTTTGCTGGAGAGGTCCGAGTTCTACTTGAACGTGGTGGAGAAAAGCGGCGAGAATTTGCCGAACGCAATGGAGAGGCTTTCTTGCTTGAAGGAGAAGAATCTTTTGACGGAAACGAAGTCCGATCACGTCGGAACCTACTGAAACGGCTGCTGGATTTTCTCTCCTGGGTCTGGGAAAATTCTGTCTCGCTGAATACAGTTTCGTATTCTGTCTCGTCATCGCTGATAGTAATAGTCTTAGGCGAAGTACGACCACTTGATGAGCCAGAATAGCCAGAATCTTTACGCTCTCTTGGACTTTCATTACATTGGGTACCTTTTTCAGGAACAGCTTGTTTATCTGACTTCACACCTGGGTCAGGCGTGACAACTCTTTGCTCGTCATCGCCGCTTTTGGTCGGTTCTTTCCAACGCACTGTTACGGACAACGGAGTGAGCTCCCGCCAATCCCGCCGTATTGTACCATTTTGAGCCTCCTTCTTTAGCTTGTCGTCGGCAGTTTTAACTTTAGAGCTTGCATCTTTTTTCGCACCGCTATTGAAAAGGGTTATTCTGCAGCCATCTTCGTCCCACTCAACAATATTGCTCTCGCCAATCAACTCTGCAGAACCGTATAAAGGAAAGTCAGTCACATGCTCGATGTTTTCGACACGTCTCGTCGCAATATACCGACACTTTTTGAGCTTTTCTAGCTCGCGAAATACCCACAATCTGCGGTTGTTTAGCGTGTACCAAACCCATTGTTTGTGACACCAAACAACATCAATGCTTGGCAGGTCTTCGATTAGAACTTCTTCGTTTGCAAGTTGCTGCAGCGTTTCTCGCAGAGGAATTCCGTCATCGAATGAAGAAGGCAGTAGCTTCTGTTTAAAGCAAATATCACTAGGTTTTAACAGCACACGATACGTAAAGGCCATCGTGAACACTCTCTTGTTTACTTCACACGTGTTTATTGTCCGAAACCGTGCGACAAGTAACACGAAACCGGAAATAGCGTATCAAAATAACGGTGATAGGTCAAAATTTTAATGACCAGTAATATGGCATGTCAATCGAGGAAGGCGTGCAAAATAAAAATAATCGAGAAAAATGGGTGAGTAAAATTTAAAAGATTCTAGATCTTATCAACCGTGAACCATGTGTAATAAGACCAAGGATATGTCCATTGCGAGTCTGTCTGGCCAGTGTGCTGGTTAACAAATATATGACCAAATTGTAGTTGGTATTTGAAGACGCTGCCACTCTCCTAGCCTTTTATCGACCGTCCTGGATCGAAGTTTGAATGTCCACTATTTATTTGGGTAACAATGAAAAAAGCCTTGGTTAATCATTAACTGCGGAAATAAATTGTGGCGAGTACAGTTCTGGTAAAACAACACGCACAGTTCGTATAGTAATGCGAACGTAAGTACACGCTTACTGCCGGGATAAAAGAACTGTTTAGTAAAAAAATCGACAAAACACAAATGAAATCTTCTTTGGTGTAAAAAAGTCTACTCTTTTTCGTTGTTTGTTTCGTCTGTTTCCATGGCTTCCACTTTCGGTATGTTTTTTTTATCATCGTCGTTTGTTTCTTGCTCAGCTAACTTCTGACGTTCATCTTTGTTTTCTTCTTTTGTTTCTTCATCTTCGCTATCTTCCTCAGGCTATATAGGGGAGAATAAAAACTCAGATGTGGAAAATACGACTGATTTGTGATAGGGCCACATTGGGATATCCACTGATCTGGAAACAATTAATATACTACAAGAGGATAGGGTGGCTATATATGACATTGTTTATGAGAATATTGCAGCCTACATATATGACACTGTTCAATAGTTAACAACTATGAAGAAAATTGTTCTCAATATCTTTTTTGTTCAAGTTCAAAGAAACTGATGAAAAGAGACTATATAGGAACTACTAACTAGTCTTGCATGGCTTTTTCTTACGGACTGAACAGACTATTTTACATCAAGAGCTTATTTTCTAATCAAAGCGTTCGAACTAACTAGCTTATGCTGATACTCACCGTGTCATCACAATCAGTGCAGTACCAAGAGTAACCTTTTGGTTTTGGATTTGTCTGAAGAGGGGAGAGATAATAATTAGCTCTTATTTTTGAATCTTTATCATTGTTTACAGTGTCCATATACCAACTAATCTGGTTTTATTGAATAAAGTACAAAATTCGTTTTACCTTAGTTGGAGGATCAAGGCAACCAAAATGGAAACAATTTTTACATTCATCACATCTGCAAATCACGAAATGGTAATTTCATTATATTATTATTGTTTAACACAACTAATTCGAGTACCTTAGAGATATGCTAGAATATACCGTAATCCAGGATACGTTTGCTTTGTGAAATTGACAGCCCTGAATGCTACAGATACCTGACGAGGTTTGAATTATCTCCGGCTTTCCCACATGTTTCACATGTACTCCTGACATCGTCTGGCTTCCTTTTGTTATAAACTGCACGAGCTTTACGCTAAACAACAAACCAAAAAACGAGAATTAACGATTCTGAATATGCATGCATATGCAATCTATGTATATAAAAGTGTCATGTATAAAATAAAATAGTGAATAAATAGTTAAAAAATGCTCCCAATTCTCACACCTAAAACTAAAACTTCTCTCTTTTCATTATTGACCATGAATCACATGCAAATCCTTAGCAAAGGTTTACCTACCGGTCTAGGTTTCTCCACTTTCCTATATTTAACAGGGTTTGTCGTTGCTTGCTTCTTAGTCCGTTTGTACGTTCTTTTCTTTTTCTTGTCAGGCTGAGATAAACAATGTAGGTCAAATTAGTTAATACTCAAGTTAGTCGACTGTATATTTCTCCAGTAATTTCAGTAAAAGTAATTTCCCTGTTCAAAAAATCTCATAGTATAGAAAGTAGAGACTTCAATATTAACTTTTTAAAATATCTATCTTTTGGGCCTGGAAGCCACGCGAGAATATTACTGTTGATCCCATTAAATAAACACCACAATTAGTCAGACCCACTGCTTTGCCTTTTTATAAAGCTGCGCTCAGCACGCATACTTACATCCCTTCCTGGAGTGAATTTTGTCGGTTCTTTAATGTTACGCTTTTGTCGACTTTCTAAAAGTGACGTGTTATCATTTGGATCTACTTTATTGTCCTCATCTTCACTACTGCTGCTGTCACATTCTGTGCACTGCCTAAGAAAAACAGAGAACTCTAGACATGCAGTTCGGTAATCACTTGCACCGATATATAATTATACTGTAGAATGTGAAAGTTTGGCTTTGATTGGCTACAAGAGGTGCAATTACTTTTGAAATCCCACTGCAGCTCAATTTCAAATGTAATTGCACTTATCACTCCACAACAAATCTTTCGTGAAATTTGGGAAAAACATACACGAAGAGTATCAAAAACAGCAAAGTTCTCACACGTTTGCCCGTTTAATCGCACTTGAAACTATGCTTATTAACTGTACTTATGGTATGATTTAAAAGCACTTATAAAAGATCACCACACCATGTGAACAAAGTGGTTTCCAACAACGTTTCATCTGGGCGTGTTTGCAGTTCCAGTTTGCTACCATGTTTTTGTGATCTATCGTTTAACACAACTTTACAAGTAGCTATATTTGATAATTACCACAACAATGTACTTGATTTCTTGGGCATCCTCGTTAGCGGTGGATCCACGCATGCCAAATGATAGTAACTGTGACATGTGTCACAGTCTACCATCAAATGCTGGTTGTCTGATTTCTCACACTTCGAGCAACTATATCAAAAAAGTTTTGTAAATCAATATTCTTTTTTTTGAACTAGTTCTCTCTGTTTGAGCGAATTTTCTCGGTTATTTCAAACTGTAGTGCCAACTCCGAGCGACCGTCTCACAAACTCGGTTATTAACACACGACCCCCAAAAATTCTAATTATTTTTTTATCTCAGTCAAACGTCATTGTTCATTAACTATTTTGCCTCTAGTTCCAGTCTTCCAGACCCCTTTCTCGTCGCAGAACGGCTGGTTTAGATGAGATGTTAGAGCAGCGTGTTTCCACTTACACGCTAAGTTTTAACTCCTCCTTGGGCTGAACGTCGTCTTTTTTACTCTTGAATTCTTTTAAAATATCAGGCAATTCTATCTCCTGAAGATCTATCTATTAAAGAAATTTTTAAAGCTTCATTACGAACAAAAGGAAGAAAAGAACGGAGTGACGCTTATAGATAATGAAATATCCCGGAGAAAAGAGAATTACAGGCCAGCGCCCCTGTAATGGAATGCCTTTAACCGAGAAGTGGATTTGCATTCGACTACAATTTCTTTCCCGCGCTTTCAGATAACCTGTTAGTCATTATGTTGAGATCTGGCAGAATCATGCAGTTACTATTCAACACACAAGAAATGACGCATTAAATTTTCACCTTTCCCGCCAGTTGACAAAGCAAATCATGCAATTCAAAACACTTGTTTTCAATAGTTTCACGTTGTGACGTCACTTCCTTCGTACTTTGAGACAACTGCAAGCAAAATATGAATGATGTTGACGAATTAATCACTGAAACGCATTGTATAGTGTAGTTAACACAAGTTAAAATACAAGAATCTCGACACATCGATTATTTACATGAAAACTGTAGCTATAAAAGAAGGGCTTTCGCTCGTCATTACTGTTTTTATAGTTTCAAGGTACTTTAATGTTCTTATATTTTTCCACTTTCTTAGAAAATGATACAAGGGATCCCCCGATTTTAGGGGTGAACCAGGCCCAATACACATGTATGATCTCGACACTGTCGTTACAAATAAAAACACTGGCTTGATTCACCTTTTATGAATCTCTTAGAATATTTTGCCTGCCGAAGTTGAATGCATTTATTTACCCATATATCGGTAAATTCACTAAGATGTCAAATGCGTTGATGTTCGTTGATGTACAGAGAAGTAAATCGAAGATCCGATATCCCAGGCCATGCAACTCAAGGTTCAGCCTGAATCATATCGTAGTCAAAAACAAACCTGCTCATATTTTAATCTCAACGTTCGTTCCTCTTCTTGCAGTTTCTTATTGTTGCTCGTCGACTCTTCAAGCCTCGTCTTCATGTTTTTCATTCGATTACCGCGTTCTGCCAGTTAAGGGGTGAACATTTTTACACATAAATTCTAGTTCGGAATAAACAGTTAAATAGCTGCAATCTATAGTTGAAGATATCGTTTGTGCCTTCAGTTACCGTAAAAGTAGTTGACAAAACCGACTGTGAGCGCAGCTGGAATATGCCATTTTCTTCGCATGTTGGTTAGACCAGACTAGAGAAATAAGGCGCTCAACAATGAGAAAATACGTCGCAAAAAGTTACGAGCGTGACACAAAAGACGGATAAAACTGCAAAAGTAAAAAAGAGGGGAATTGATATAACAAATCATGGCTGGAATCTTAATCATACAAGGATATGTTCGAATTAATGATACTCAAAAAGTTGTATTTTGTAAGGTCTAAAATTTCAGAAAAAAGAAAAAGAATATGTTTACCTGATGTGAAACAAATCCAAGTAACTCTGCCTTCTTCAGTAAATGACGAAAAACTACATACGGTAAGGAATATTAATATATACACTTCATAGAAATTGGGTAATTGTTCACCCAATACATAACGATTAATTCATGCAACCTCTTTCTAGGTTAAATAATCACATCTTTATAGCAGTATTACAGTAGGAAAGTTGTTAGTGTGTTATGTATAGTTGGGCAAACAACCCAGGTCTGGTTAGATTAACCAAAATTTATTCAAAGTGTTTTTGCATTTCAACCGTAATATATTGTGGAAGTGCATATACGTGGTTAAATAACCTAAATTAGCCCTATATGTTTACCTGATGGACAAGAGAGTATTGAACGAGCAACTTTTTCTCTTGGAGCTAAAAACAGCATTTTTTTATCAAACTTCATTGTGGGAGATAAACAATGTCACAAAACAGAGGGGAAATCTGAGGCAGATTGTTCAAAGACCGACTCGAGTTAACCCGAGGACATGCATATGCTAACCAGTTCCTTTTTTTTATATATTCTTAGGAGCGATTGTTTTTTCAATACCTAACAGCATTTAGAATCGATTTAAATTATGCAGATGTAACTATCGGTTCACTTTCTTGTCAAGGGCAACAGCAGCTGTGTAATTACTGTCGCTAAATATTTACCAGGCGGTGGGGTTCTCTCCTCCCTTTGTTTTCTATAAACTTCTCTAGCGACCTGTAACGACTCCTCCACCCTTGACTAAAACAAAATTTCACTTCATTGCAACACCTTTCATATAGGGCCCGTTTAAACTTTTGTCGCAACTTTTGCTGCGATTTTATGTGCGATTTTCTCTTTTTGATAGATGCGAACGAGTGAATTAGTTACGAATGCTGTGATGTATAACAGCTCTTATTAATTTGAACATCCGTAATTCACGTCTATTCACTCGTTCACATCTATCAATAGAAGAAAATCGCAGCAAAAATTGCAAGTGTATAAACAGGCCTATAGAACTTTCGAATTCTGTGAAACATTGTCATATACAGATTTTCGCTGAAATTTAATTTGCTTATATACCTTATGGTTCATATCGACATCAATCTGTTTAAACTTCCTCACGTTAGAAACGTACGTTAAGTAAGCCTGGCGCTAAAGATAGAAATACCCGAAGATGAAGTGATGAACAGTATTTCATAACCAGGAATGCGGTTATCAAGGTATGTAGGGGAATCAAACTTGCGATTAGGAAACATTATAATATTTACCTTTTTCTTAGCAATTGATTTATCGAGATGAAGCTTACAATGTGCATAAAGTGGATCAGCCACATCCTGTAAATTAGAACAATCCGGTGCTACAGTCCAAGAAATCACGAGTGTGAAAAAACAGCAAGAGGCGCCAAGAGCATTGACCGCGAAAAATCATGATTTGTTCGCGAAAGCTGGGCAAATTTGGAGGTTTCTACGTAGTTTGGGGCATTCTTTCCCAGAAATGATAAAACCTTTATTTTCTGAATTAATACTTTATTCGTATTGGGGAAAACCGGACGCGTAGATACCAACTCCCCCAACGAAGGGAGCGACATTAGTTGAATAGTCGAGAGGGTTTTTTGCTTGAAAAACTAAAATCTGAACGTCATATGTTCACACTTCTAAGAAGCTATCAGTCAATGGAAAATAATTTATTCCAGAAAGCGAAAGTGGCAATAATAGTGTCTTCCCATATAAGAAAAACGAATGTAATTCTGTCTAAAATTCCGCCATGATGTCATTTAAGTTTCACATTCGTCAGATTCGTACTTAGCATGCACCATAAACGAAAACAGAGGCATGGTTGCTTCTGCATATGGTAAGTGAGTTCCCATCCTGGTTAAAATACAATTATACCTCATCATCCTCTTCAGGTAGTTCAGATAATAATCCTTTCTTTTGTGCACTAGATAATGAGCATTGATCATGCATTGTTAATTAAAAATGCCATACAGTAATCTATCAAAGACAAGTAGAACAGAATACAAAAATTAGTCTGGTCTAGGATAGTTTCAAAAGTATGTTAAACAAACCATGAAGCATGGAAGAATGTTTTACACAACCCGGCATCACATCCGATACAAACACCAGTTCTACTCAGACTTGGGTCCTCGCACAAGTTGCATTCCTAAACAAAAGATGAATGATATGCTTCCTACAAATGGAGAAGGTTTTTGTTGGCTTACTATGACACTAGTATACCTTTGCACCCCACTTTGAGGCTGGCATGTCAATCAAAACAACACCTTCAAGCTTTTCAGGGATATCAAAAGTGATACCAGGCGTATACAGTGCACACACAAGATGCACCCATCTACAGGGGCAAAAGAAACAGGTCTCTTTTAGTGCTTGAAATTCCTGTCTAAATAAATAGTGTTGTGCATGGATGACCAGAGCAAAAAATATGATAAGAACAAAATGAAAGGTTTTCCTCTGTTTTCATGCTTTTTTTAAAGGAGTACCGTTTTTTATAGAACACATTTGTGTTCCAACTTTAATGAACCACTAGCATAGATCTGAAATATATTCTGAATATACCATGGTCCTACTATGAATATACATACTGTCCACGCAAAGTTTCTTTGAATATACCATCTAAATTGGGACATAGCTCGCATTCCTAAACACAGAAAATATAAATTTACTATACACAGTTACATATAATTAAATACCTCATCCGATCTTGTGATTCCCTTATGGTACTTACAGGAGTGATTCCACTTTTACATGCATCACAAAACCATGGCTCAGTAGAAGATTCTGAGTCTGATGAGTCATTAGAGTTTGCATCATCTCCGGTATCAATCCCAAAACAGCCTAAAGAAATATGCACAGCACATCAGGACTGGGTATTAACATTTATAAGTTCGCAACATGTAGGACCAGGTAATTTCACTAGATGTATGATAAGGCAAAAATATAATACATATAATAATCATTAGCCTTACTTTCATGAACAGAGATTCCACAATTATCACATTCAACAATTTCATCATCCTCATCACTGTGGGAAAAGTTGATAAGAAGCACACAGATAGGAAGTAGAACACAATAAAGACCACAAGGTTTCTTACCTATTGTCTTCCAAACATATACCACAAATTAGAACTTTGAGTGAGTCCTTAAACTCTAAAGTTTTATTTTGTACCTTGCAAAAAAATATATTCACGTGTTAGTTACATGACTTTAAAGGTGATACTACCTTCCAGCTTGCATCCCTTACCATCTTTTGCGGTGTTTTAGCTTCACTGTTTGGTTTTGTTTCTTTTAATTGTTCCATCATGTCTTCAACTTTCCTTGGTTTATCGGATGGGGAGCCAGAGCTACCTTCATCTTCATCACTTGTATCATCCTCATCATCATTTTCATCATTGTTAGTTTGTTGGCTTCCTGTTTGTTGTGTTCCTGCATCAGGTTGTTTTGATTTTGTTGGATCTTGTGAAACATTATGTTTTTCTTCATCACTCTCTGCCTCACTCCAACTTCCTAATAAATAAAATTAAATGTTTGTGCTCTTTGGTCAATATAAAATTCAAGGACTTATCTGGGATTTCTCTTATGATTTTAAGGCAATTTGATTGAGGAAAAATAATCTTAAATTATCTTGTGGACAAGATTATACTGAAAACCTTTTACGTTGACAGATTTATGTATTTAGGTACAGTTTCACCAAAACATTATACAATTTCGTCTGCAAAAAATGCATAATTTTGGCAATTGGCACCCCCTGCAGTTAGGCTTACGGTTTCCTAATTCGTACCATCATCTTCATCATCACTTCCCATTTGAAAATCTTCATCGTCATCTTCACTACCATCTTCATAACAAAGAGCAAGCTGAAGTAGATCATTATTCTCTGCAGGCTTGATTCGCCTCTTGTTTGGTCCTCGTTTTACTATAAATAAATATGAAGATATTGACGGAATAATGATAGACTTTAACCTTCCCTCATTTAGCTGCTCATTTGGAGAAAAGAACATACGTTTCTATCTAGATTAATGTCCGGGTACTCGAAGGCTACGAATGGTGTTACACTTACAAATAGAATTTAAAAACTTAGCACGTTCGTCCTCCATCTTGATTTCTAGGGTGCTTCCACTTTCAAATTTGCAATTTCTATTTAGCAAGGCTGGAATTTCCATAAATTGAAAAAAATTCTACAAACAACATATTATATGTTTAAATTTCCATTAAATTTCCACGAAAGGAATCAGGAAAAGGCAGTATTTTTAAGGCATTAGAGTTGTTTCCGTTCAGTTTCTAATATCAAATTATCAATATATGGTGTTCCATAATGTAGTAATTCGCCAGAAGTTCTGCCGTCTAGTCGCGAAGGCAATGCTGTCGCATGTTTCAAACTGGGGGTTCGAGGCCAAACATCTCCATTTTAGGATAAAGAATAGGATAAAGTAAATCAAATAAACATAGTCGTTTAGCACATGATCTAGTGTTGAAGACAATGGTCTCCCAAGTGCTAAGTCGATGTATATGAGCGCCAAACATGCTTACAATGCAACTTTACATAGGACAAGCATTCAGTCGACCATTAAAACAGCGTATTTCATTTGGTAGATTCATTAAAAATTTTCAACATTCGCAACTAATTTCACAGCTGAAATTGTACTTCAACATCAGGCAACAGATTACCCTCTTCAATACTCTTTGGCCTTGAAGAAAAAGCTTTGCCTTTTGGTTCCTTTTTGACCGCATATCACCTAGAAAAAATTGTCTCTCATATATTTTCTAGAAATTATTAGTAGTTTCAGTGGAAAAATGGTCCTTTTTTTCCGATATTGTTTTATTTGCAACGCGTTACTCGTTTTATACCATGTATTTCCACCTATTCGGGCTTACAGCCCTCGACACCACCCTATCAGGAATAATTGTTTACAATTGTCTAAAATCACAAATCATTAATTTTAATCACTACAGAATTACAAGATTCACACATTTAAAAATTCATTTACATAGTTGCTACAAAGTGTTATATGTACAATATCAATTGCAAGTAAAATATTCCATTTCATTAAATATTCAACTTTACACCAAATTCCTTCTTTTTCAAAGCTAAAAGACAACTTTTCAAATACAACCCTCACAAAAAATTGTTTTGAGTTTTGCAGCATTTCTAAGTGGGATCTCGAAGACTGGCTCTAGAAGGCAGGTACCGGTTATATAGTTTTCAACAATATGCTATGCCGAAAACATAACGATGACAAAGTCAAAGACCTTCGTTTTATGGGGTTTGTTTTGCAAAGCGCACTAGATGGTACTCAAACAGCAGTGAGGGAATAATAGCAAATTAGAAATTATAAAAAACAGCAAATAGGAAAAACACTTCCTAAGTACAAACGTCAAAACTTCTATCCCCTCACTGACTCAGTCGTTCTAAAATCTCTACTCTGCTTCGGCTGGTTATACTATATATAACACGTCAACAGTCTTTTACAGAGGAAATTGGTCAAGTAACTCGAAACATCTCCTACAATAAGCCATATAAGCAATACATATTTACATGATAGTATAAAAGGTCCATTTTAGAAAAGGCCTCGGCTAACACAATCTCCTAGCTAGTCGGAAATCCACTGCGTGTTCGAAAGGGACACAGCACCTCAGTGTGACCGTTAGACGCCTCAAACATGAACTTCGTGTCTGCTAAACACTTAAAAACAAGAATAAAGGAATCTGTAATTACACCTAGTTCCTGTATTTAGCCAGGAGAACTTTCTTAACACAGTAAGAAAGTGCATATGATATGGGGATGCAAAATATCAATTACTGAAGTAATTACCCTTTGATTATTCACAGTCTTGACATATTTCTTGCCAACGTTTCTCAAAGAACTTTCGTAATCGTTTTCCAGCTTGACCAACCTAAATACATGTGTATATGTATACAACTTTCAAGACGCTGGAAACCTGGCAAGCATTCCTGCAGGGGGGGTTGAGATTCCCCCACAGTGTAGTAGAGTTGCAATTTTTAAAGCGACTGACTCATTCGGGTCTTCTCTATTTAATATTTCATCCCAACTCTCTCTTTGTTACATTACCTCGGAGTCATCTTCGTTATAGTGATTACAGTTATCAAATACTAGACGACTGTCAGCTGCAAACTCCTCTCGTGAAGTATATCTAAGGAAGATTTGGATCAATTTTAATTCACACGTTGGAGGTTGGTCGGGTAGTGGAAAGCTTGAATCAGTTGAATGCAAATAATTCAAGGCATGGCACTAACGATGACAACTTACTGAAAATCCCGTAGTTTAACTTTCATGGTATGGAAATCCATTGGCGATAGGATTATCGTATAGTACTCAGGAAACTAGACAAAGGTTAGAATAAGGGTTATCCTGAATACAATCAACTTTTTATAGGGATTAGGCGGAGGGGGGGGGTCAATGGAAAGAGGGCTTGGCAAATTTCTTAGTAAGGGCTTATTAGAGAGTGGCGCATTTGTGGGGAATAAATAGAGAAAATACGGTTATAGATCTCGAGAATTCTGGCTAGGTCGAAGCTTGCATGACCAGGCATAAAATAAACAGCATTCAATATATGACGTCTGAAAGCGTAGTTTTCTTACCTGTTTTGGATTGACAGGAACTAAGAAGGGCCAAGCATCTTCATGTTTCTCCATCTCGGCAAGCAAACTTCGACATGGTGCCATATCCTTGGAACATTGTTTTCGGTTCAAATGCTGTCGAGACTCCTCGGTCAAACTATTTTTCTCATCTAGAGCTTCGCTCTCTGCTTGGATCTGTTTCTTCCTCTTACGGCTCGTTGTCGACGCACGACTGCGGGATTTCGACTAAAATGATCACGAACACATCATTATGCATGTCTATTGCTATCAGGCTGCAAATTTAAGTTACACGTACTGCAATCTAAAGCACAGCACACATGCAGATGCTCACCTTGACCTTTTTACAGTTAGGACATGACCAGCAACGTGGAATTCTAAAAAATTCACGGAAGCGAGTTAGTGCAAGTTTTACTCTGAGATTATCAGTAAACAACTGCTTTTTTTTGTTTCTAGGTGACATTGCTGGTTTAGTCGAATGCAGGCGTTATTTCATTAGCACGAAAGAAAATTTAATTTTTATAACTTGACTTGCAACTTACTTAGCAAGTGGTGGATCAACACATTGTGGATGATAGTTCCTTGGACATTGGGTACAACGAAGAAGTCTGTCCTGTGTTCCACGACACATGAAACAACAACTTTTACCAGTCGCCTAATGAAACATTAAAAGCATGCATTTCGTGAGGCTAAAAAGGCTAATCTATACTAGCTTTATTCCAACTCACTGATACACAATTAACTAGGTACTGACTCATCATGAGTGACTCACCATAATAATGCAATCAGTACAATACCAATCACCCTGGGGGATAGTATCAAGTTTTGGCTATAGAATGATAAAACAAAAATTTCTATGTAAACGATCGGTACTGGTAACAATTACAATGTCCTGATATCATTTTGTCTTGACAGGTTCTAAAAGGAAACTATATTGAATTAAAACTATGGTGAAATTGATATTAACAGTTTCGGACATCATGTTTTGAAAAATGCAATGAGCCTAAAAATAAAGTCATAAAGAAGAGAGCTGGTAACGAGAATTTGATCGCTCATAAAAGCTTGAAAATTCTTTACCTGACAGCAATAGGTGTGATAACCACGATCGCATCCGTCACAAAGTAAAAGAAGTTCTTCGTTGTCTCCTTTACGACACATCTGGCAGAACTACGGAGCAGAGAAAAACAGTTTGAATTTACACGAATTACAGAAGCGAACTGTACAAGCAAAGTATTGATTACAACTTACGACTTTCATAATAGATTTTGCCCAGGCAATACAATCAGCTAATAATGTCAAACACATGTACAGCTGAGCAGGTGTACGACATGCGGACACGGTCTCTCGCCATAATTTCAATGCTGGTGTGATCACTTCTTCTTTCTCGCTACAAAAATGACATGAAAAGAAAAATTTAATTTATGCTGTACAATGAGCTTTGATTGGTTATATCTCAATAAGATAAACGCATAACATCATAACATCGCATGACTGGCTATTTGAAAAAGAAACAAGGGACGATGACTATTTGTACTGGCACTGTATTGTAATCCAAGAATATTTCCACTTTTGTTTTCAAATCCTGCAACTGATCATTTTTATGACTTGAAAAATTACCTCGAACCACCCTGAACCTGTGCACTTGTTTCAGCACTCTGTTCTTCATTCTTACTGCTTGAACCGTTTGTAAGATTGGCGGGAATTTGAAGTTTACTGCAAAAAAGATATTAGATCTATATTAGATATTATCTGTGGATGAGAGTTCAGGGACGAATTATTAGAGAAACCTTTTTTATTAACATGAGAGGGGCATTAGCTCTATTTACGCACACTGAATGTGTATGTATTTCAGGAGCAATCATTAGAGATATATTTGAACTTGTTAGTTCAAAACGCTACTGAGATGTATATTTAAAAACCCCGCAAAGAATTTCGAGAAGACAGTAAATACATGCAGACTGTATAATACCACGAGCTTAAGACAACTTACTCATTTCGTAAAGGCGACTTCAAGTATCTTCGCTCAATCCCAGCTTCAAGAGCCGCCAAGCGTGTGATAGCGATGGTCAGAGGAAGACCGCATAAGCTCTCGGGCTTACTACCGTCTTTTGAAATAGAGAAAAGAAAGTTAATCGACGTCATCGCGTAGAAGAACAAACCATCAGTGTCCGTTCAAAAAAGAACAATATTTTACCCGATTTTCTACTGTATGATAATGTCTGCGATGCCTTGGCAGGTAATCTCCAGCCCTAAAACACAAACACAACATCGCATCTTTCAAAAGTTATGCAATTTCAATCTGTAATGGCCTTCTCCTCCTTTAGAGCCATGCATTAATTGAGAAAGTGCCAGTTTGTACGTCGCATTTTGGTCTCGTCGAATGAAATTCAAACACCAGACGAGATGTTAATGACTACTGCATGTTTGAATTGAATTCGACGCGATGTATTAACATGTAATTAAAGCCGATAAGAAGAACGAGTCATCCCAATCGCGATAAGATCAAGTTGTTTTATGATCCAAAAATGTTTTCAGTGCATGCATATTAATAGCTTAAAAACGAAGCGGGAAATGTAATCTATTGTTATGGTAACGTACTCTCCGTTGTTCGAGAGCACATTCAGGTAGCGAGGTCCAGTAAGGCTCATCCAGACATTACGTATTTGCTATATTCGTCAAGCGTTGTGTAAGCACCACGCTCATCGTATCACTGAAGAAAAATACAAACTTACCTTGATCTGCAAACTCGCCGCGAATATCTTTTCTTCAAGTTCCTCGACTTCGATTAAAATATTTTTGTTCGCAGCGAAAGCTTGATCTGGGAACCAAGTGTCGACAATTTCTTTGTCAGATTCATCTCCCTCAGGCTTTACCGGTTCATCTTCCTCGTCACTTGAGTTCACTTCGGTTGATACTAAATAGCGCAAAAAAATTGTCGAGTTTAAGTTACAGCTTAAGTGTTTACTGATAAGAGATGAGATAAACGCGCGAAGAGCTGAAGTCATTCCCGTTTGAGGAAGACTTGATTGAATGAACAAAGCTTACAAAAACAGGTTCTTGATGAACCTAAACTTGCGATTGAACAATGCTCTGCTACAAAACCGGTACTCTCCCCATACAACAATTACATGAAATAAGAGTGTATACTTACATTGAAATTCTTGCTTTTCGAACGAGTGATGAGTGTAATCGTTGAACTTTAGAATGTTCTTTTGTAAACTTTTCTCACGTATGCCTCTTTGATGTAGCGTCTTTGTGAGGTCCTTGAGAAGACGTTGGTCCATAACCCTCCACCAGCCGCATTGCATCTCTAAAAACAAGTGAGTTGAATGAGGTTAGTATAGATGAGGTACGAATGAAGATGAAACAACGCTTAATAATAATTAATAATTCGAATAGTTAGGCAAGCGTACAAACCTTTTGGTATAGGCGCTGGGTCCTGGCGTAACGATTCCATGACACTACGGCGTACCTCATCGAGTGTAAGCGGGCGTTGTGCGGACGGCAATTGATAGACGGGTGGGGGCGTGATTGCCACTTTCTTTTCAGCGGCTTCGACCACACCGGATGAGCTTTCACCCTCACTTATCTTAGGTTGTTTAGGAGGCCTGCCCGGTCTTCGTGGTGCACTACCATCTAATGGGATACGTTGCGTATTGATGGTCGGCATCCAACAATTGGTTATGGTAGTTTTATCACAAGGCTCGCGCGGTAAAAGATCAAACCACGGTCCTGTCGCGCCTTCCAGTATTACTTTCGCCCCGCGGGATGATGTACTAGAGTTCGTGCTCTCCGAGGCGATCGAGGTAGAATGATCCGGGAATTGCGCCAAATGGTTGCGGTTGTCCTGTGTGGGCGATTTTAATCCATTACTGGAACATTCCCCGCTTTGTTTTCCTTGCAAGGAAACGTGCTGCATTAACAGCTTCATAGGGGAATGTTCATCGCGTGTCCCAGTCATAAGGTTTCCATGGAAACCTCTGTAATGTCCTTGCGACTCCCCTGTAGTCCCTTTCATCTCGTCTATACACCGAGACAAACCTGGACTAAAAACACGCTGACCCCCGTAGTTCTTACCACCCATGACGGAATGTTCATCGCTTATCTTAGACAAGTCGAAATGTTCCAGGCCTGTTTCGCCATTATCATTGCCCTCAATATATAAACTTCCACCGTATGGTAGCACCCAGTACATGCGACGAAATCTGTCTTGACCCAAGTACAAGGCTCGTAGCGAATGAGAAGATATAAACAACTTTGAACGAAATTGAGCTTGTTTCTAGAAATAGTAAACAAGGAGTCATATTGCTAGGTCACAATGAGAAAAAACAAGTGGGGAAAGGGGGGGAGGGGCTTGCTTCAAACAAAGGAATTGTCGCCATTTTATCAGGTTTGTGTATACTATCACTTTAAACTTTTCATCTTGGCAATAACGCATAATCCCGCTAAGGGCATAAAAGAACTAAAAAATTGCAGAGTTTGGCGTTGAAATATTGTAAAATTCAAGGAAATATCACTAAAATTCGCTAATTTGTATACTTTCAGTGTGCCCGGAAATTCTCACTACTTTTTGGCTGAAAAATGTAACGCATGCAATACAACGGTAACGCATGCAATACAAAGGTAACACATGCAATACAAATATGACAGACAGACAGCAGTAGAACCAATTGCATGTTCACCTTTTCTAATCTCTTTATTCGCCTTTCGAACTCATCCAACGTTTCTGGTTCCGCTTTCTCCTACAACATAAATAACACACACAGTGGAGTATTTCTTTGTTCAACTTTACTTGATGAGACATAATTAGAGAAACAATCTAGCCATCAAAAAGTCCAGTTAGTTCAGTTTTCATCACAAACAACCGCATCTCATCGTGTGGATAGTATTATCAGTAGGTACTTAGTTGGTACTCAATCAATCTCGAAATAATAAGCGTATATACTGTAGCTATAATTCACGGCATTATCTACATATGGAATAAACATACCTCATCAGCAGAGTCATTATCGGATTCATCTTCTTCATCATCTCCTCCTTCATCGTCTTCCCCAGCATCATCATCTTCTTCTTCTTCATCTTCCTCTATTTCATCATCATCCTCCTCATCATCGTCCTCATCGTCATCGCTGCCTTCACTTCCATCCTCTTCTTCAACAGCTTTCCTTTTCCGTTCCTTCTCATTTGGTGTCGTTACCGTTGTGGTGCTACCTCCAGCCTTCTTTCCTGGACTCTTCTTTTCTTCTGATGCCACTGGTTTGGGAATCTTGCTATCCGGGAATTTTTGCTGCTGTAGAGACTTCAATCTAAATAATTTGGAAAACATATTACAGTCAAGCTTTATATGAAACGACATTACAATATCGATTCTCAGTTACTTTTACCCTTAACCGCACTTTATTACATTATTACAAACACATACAGTAGGAGGCAAAAGTTTGAGTCCAGTGACTGTATTTCTTTGTTTCAGCAGCATATATTAATATTCTACAGAAAACCTTACCGATAAGTGAACTAGAAAAAAGTAAACAAGTAAACAGAAAAATACATGCTGTACAACAACTATGAGATGTTATGATATTCATTTTTACGTATTTTAATGTGCAAACATGCATTTACATGTCATTGCTTAGTTCCCTCTTTTTTGCTCTTGAAATGACCTTTATTCTTGCTCGCATAGATTCCATAGGTTTTTTAATGTCACACGTTCAATACCTTGCCAGCATTCGTTGACCACTTGCCTCAAGTCAGCCTGGCTGGCGGGTCTGTGCCTCGCCCTCTTCCGGTTAAAACGGTTCTACAAGTGCTCCATAGGTTTTAGATCTGGAATATGAGGTGGAAAGCCATGACAACGAGATCACCAGAATGAGTTTGCTTCTAAACGATTTCTGGCACATAGAAGATGTGCATGTGCTTAGGGTGATTATCATGTAGTTAGACGTGCGATCATCTTTGTACCAGATGAAATTCCATGTCCTTGAAGAATTGGATGATACTTTTCTTTAATTAGGATCCTATTATATCTTTCAATATTGCCAAACCGAGCATGACCAAAGCAGCTAAAAGTTTGCTTGAGTAGGATTTAGTTTCTTCGAACCTCTCCAAGGTTAGTTGCATACCACCTTTTTAAATTCTCACTTCTTCTGCGATCTTACGAGGAAAGAATCCTTCAATACTTAATGGAACTATTTGTCCTTGTGCACCATCACTTTGCCCTTTTTCCTACCCATCTTGGGCAGTGTAAAGGAATGAGAACTTTATTTTGTTATAATTTAGATCATTAGGACCAAAACAGTGTGCAATTAATATAGTTTACAGTACTGAAACACTAGCACGCATGTCTTAACTCCAATACGCTGCCAGGATTTAATACTGGAATTCTACAACGACTGGACTCAAACTTTTGCCTCCTACTGTAGTTCAAAGAATTCACTTACTTTCTAAGATTTCCTTCGGCAATCCACTTATTGTGTCGAAGTGAAGACATGAACTCGATTTTATTCTCGATTTCCCTGCATATCGTTCTACCGCATAACAGCTCGTTACATATAAAAGCCAGCGAACCAGCCTTTTGAGATGGACTCAGCGCAGTGAATGGCTTTTCCGTTAACGAATCGGAAATCTTAAAAAAATAAACAGAATTGCTGAAAATGGACGCTGCTGTTATAGAAGAGAAAAAGTGATATTCGCTCGCGTTTATATTTACTCTTTTAACGGGTTTGAATCAATGCCGTGTGTATATATAATTAGGGAGCGACAATTACACAGTAAATATCCGGCTAATCACAGAGTAAATAACACTCTGTTTGGGATAATGTTGGCAGTTGCTGACGACATGCAGACTTTAATATGGATATTTGAAACGTGCAACAGCCCTAAGAAAAGCCATGTGTGAACGTGGCCATAAAATAAGAGAACCCCCTGATGACGAATAACGTTTATAAGGAGGTCACATGGGTTTGATAATTTTGATAATGTGGAAATTTAAGGGGGGTATTCAAAACCGCATCAAGAAACACGTGTTGAGTATACCTCATTTGGTTCAGCATTTCGGGCCAGAATGAATAATCGAAGGACCTCAGAAACATTATGTTCGTTTACTTCCACTTGATCAAGTTTCACACCAAGTGCTGTCTCAGCCTGGATAAATATGTACAACAGAAGGGTTTTTAATATACTTACAGTACATCTATATCATTTGACTTATTAAATATAGAATACAGTAATATAAGACTCGCTTTCTACACTCACACATGGTCCTTCCACACCCGGGTCGTCAAGAGCAGCTAATAACATTGTTTGACACAATGGTGTAATAACATCCTCGTCGTTTTCATTCAGTAATGACGCTTGCATGTCGGCCATACTTGGTACTTCATTTTCAAAATCTATTCGATAAACAAGTATCACAATTGTCTAGTTCCCGTCAATAAATCTTGAATCAAACACAATCAATGTCACAAGAGGAATATAGTCGTACCAATATCCAAGGCTGTGCCGAAGTTGTGGAGGAATTCCTGGACCATGCAGAGATCAGCAAAAGCATTTCCCGAGATCTTCAGATCTTTTACTCTTGTCAGTTCTGGCAAAGGCTGGGAAAATAACAGATGATATAGTATATGAAAGTAAGGTGAGAAGTTATGTTAACGAAAACAAATTGAAAATCGTGAATTCAATTTTTGTTTGTAAACACAGCAGTCAATTTGACGCAAAAAAATGTAGTGATATAATATAATACGTTGACTATTTTCATTTGGGCTAAAAGGGATGATGAGATCATTCACTGCGACCAGTCCCTATATGCACTCACTGTACATCAATGCCATTCGTTCCTTTGTTATACAATATATAGTACACGCACGTCGATAAAACATGCCATGCAGTATTGGGATGTAAACCTACCTTGGCGTCTCTCAATACCATGTCTTCAACAGGCTTCTTAAGTTCACGAGATAAGATCATTTCCCTACGTTTTTGTTCCTATAAATAATAACAGAAGAATATTTAAACATTGTTAACGAATGCGCAGCCTCAGGAAGTCTCTAAAGCCTTGTTTCCACCACCCCCAAAACATGAGATATCAAACGTCTCAACTCGAGATAAAAATTTGCTTTTTGAAATTTCTTTTTTTTTTGCATGCCTTCCTCTTGCTGTCTTATAACGATGCTTATGTCGCACCGTACAACTTGCACATCACAACATTATTAATAATACAAACCAATTTGCGTTCTTTGACTAATTTCTTTGCCCTCCTCTTCTCTTCTTTAAGACGTTCTTTTTCCTGCAGAATAATTATTTAATCATGACGATAAAAGAAATGTATTTCTAGAAAGTGCTTTGAAAACGTGGCCAACGCGATGTGATCACAGTACCTGTGCTTTAAGAAGAACAACTTGTTGTCTTTTCAACTCTCTTTCCTACACAATAATACGTATACATATTAGGCTATTCTGACGGTCGAGGCTAGTCACGAAATACGTGCGCTATAATAATTTCTTCAACCGAACATGAGTATTATGGGATATTAGCTATTACAACAAAAGCTTGCATGGGGACGCGAATGGGAAACCTGTAAAACTGGGTTAGAGGAAAATGACATGTTCAGTGGTTAATTTTAAATTTGGTAAATTTGAAGATATATCACGAGGGGTAAAATACTGTTTTTGAGCCGGGGCTGGTTCTGTATATCGCTCGTAATACCAAAGTTCTGCAAATTATTGAACTTTGAGGGGCTATAGCTATATGCCACAATACTTCGCAAGCAAACTTTACCAACTGGTTCTCTAACACAACGCTATCACTCTTGTAGACCATACCTTAGCTTTTCTCATTGCTTCATGGTATTTTGCGTTAGCTACATCTTCTTTCTTCTTTTTTCTTGCCTAAAAAAATAATATCCACCTGATGAAATGCCACGAAGGGACTATACTGAAACTCAAAAAAGTCAAAACTACCCCGAGAAGAGTATAGTTATGGGTCAATATGACTAATTAAGATTACCAGAGAAAAACATATTCAAGCTTAAAAACAAGCATTTTTAGAATAGCCAGTCTAACTTTTTGGAAAAGGTCGACTTTAAGTTATATAGGCAAACTGCCGTTCAAACAAAGCCCTAATTATCAATTCGTGACTAAATTCAAAATTTAGGTATTCTCATAGGCTCTGCCTGAAAAATGTTTAAACAAATTTGCCGATTAGTTCAAAATAAAATTCCTCCTTGTTATAATACGTACCTCGATGAGTTGCTGAGCCTTCACTTCCTTTTCCAATTTCTGTTTTTCGATTTTTTGCAGCTTTTGCTAAGAACGAGAACAAGATCGCAGGATGAATAGCGTTGATTTGAACAGAAATTTCATTAGTAATACATCTGAACTATTGAAGATAGTTGCAGATTATTACCAATTGTTTTAAATGTCGTACTTCCTCTTTGGATTTCCTCTTCTGTTCGGCCAGCAAACGAGCTGTATAATAATAATAATGATGATGATAATAATAATAATAATGATGATAAAACCGTACTACATTAAAGAAGTTCATTCGCAACCTTGTGATACGGTTAGAACAGAAACGGATCTGTTACACGCTTGTGATTTGTACTGGAACAACTCTACTCTGCTATCTCTATGGGTGTGAAGCAGACGGGAAGCGAGCTTACCTACTGTATACCAATCCTGATATCAGGATATTTTATTGGCACTCTTCAGAGAAGATCCAATCCGTATTACAACATAGATATGTTTTGTTACCTCTTTCCTTTTTGGCCTGTTTAGCGGCCTGAAGCATTTCTTGTTTTTCAAGTTTCTGTTGCAATCTCTCTTGAGCTGTTGCGATGAAAAAATCTTATAATTTCTACATCTTGAAAAACTATTATTTCAACGTAACACTTGGTCTTTTTTTAAACACATGTCTCCAAGGTTGGTTTATTTCATCGTGCTTTTGATATTGCGAATAATCCCTCACCTTTCCTCAATTTAACCTGCTTGGCGGCCTCAACTGCAGCTTGTCGTTCAAGTCGACGATGCATCTTAGCTTCAGCAACTTTCTTGGCATTTTCTATGAGAAACAAAAAAATTCCGCGGGTTAAAAGCACGCCACGATAAAAGTTGGAACCAATTTATTATTTCATCAAATAATTTTCCCAACCTGACCCTAACCGTGGCCACCTGCATGAAGGCTAAGTATAAGGAGTATCTACTGTACAACCATTTGACCAATACCTCCAAGATTGGCCAACCCCCAGAACAGTTGAACTGTCAGGCGAATACACTAGGATACTAGGAAGTGCACGTGCATGGTATACATTGTGCAACCCTCACTAAACCAGGTCATCTCGCGCTCATATTTCAGACAGTCAGGGCTCAGAAGAGTTGTCAAAATAAAAATCCATTCTGGAGTAGCTATTTTATCGATTATATCTTTTGTTATTTTTGAAACTAGTCGAACCTTTGTGATTTTGTTTTACTTTTGTTTATAAAAGCTATAGCTCTAACAAAAAATTGAGCCCAAATTATATTTTTTTTCAAGAGATATTCTGATATTCAATTGTTTCAACTGAGAAATGGGTCCTTTTCAAGATTGAACTAGCTCCAGTCCTTTACTGCCTTTTTAGAACGAGATTGCTGGAAATACTGACGTTGACACACTAGTTTAAGATTCTTTTACTGCATATATATATATATATATACACCCGTTTGCAAAAACGTTGGCCGCAGATAGATATATAGATAGATACCCGAAATCTAATTAGAATTGCATATGTTGTGTAATATGATTGAAATCCCATGCAAATGTAATCATATGCAATTCTGATTAGACTTCGAGTATCTATCTATCTATCTATCTATCTGCGGCCAACGTTTTTGCAATTGGGTGTATATATATATATATATATATATATATATATATATATATAACTACCTTGCTGTTCTTTCTTTTTCTCCTTCTTTTTATTCAACCTCGCTTGCTTTTCTTCCTGTTTCTGTTTTTCTGACCTTTTCCTCTCATGTATTTCTTCTTCAGTAAGAACACGGAACTCGTTACCCTGTAATGTAAGTACAGTGATATTAATCATTCAAAATCAGAGCCATATGTGAAATACAAATTTAAATTGGGTTTGTAACGCAAGCGGTTGTTTCATGTCTGCGCCGTAGATTTGGGGTACCTCGCTGATGGGAGGAATATTTAGAGGAGGTTTTTATCTCCAAATATTAAATCTAATAAGATCAGTCACTACACCCAGTGAGATGAGAGAGGAAAATAATCATAGGCAAAAGGAAAAAAATCTTTCTAAGTTTGACCAAGATAATTTCCTATAGAGGAGAGCACGTGCTCACCACTTAGTGTACATTTTTTTAAATTACCTGAGTGCATTCTAAGAATTCACCAAGATGAAGTTTCATGCTGAAGCTAAAATGTGCCAGGTCCATGTCTGTTATTCCATTCTTCTCAATATACTACATCAGAAAAGATTAATCAATTAATTTACTCACTTAATTTACTCTAGTATAATATAGGTTCATCAACTGCCTCAACACACGAAAACGTCTCCCATCTATAAATGCAATAGATGTATTTGCGACATTGCTACTTGGTTATCTTGGATAAATTTTGGATGGATTCACCAAAGTGGGGAAGCACGTCTCCCCACCTAGGCCGGGACAGGTGCAGGGCAGGGGGTGAAAAATGTGGGTATCAATTAAAACTTGAGGAGAATATGTACAAAAAAATGTATTTTAATACAAATATTTTAGTGTACTTGGAAGTTAAAAGTAACTAGTTAAAAGTTAGAAGTAACCAGTAAGAATCAAGTAGCGCTTTCTCAACCTTGTGTTATAATTTTTCAAACAAACATAGATTCTCATATCCTCTACAGCTGATGCTTGTGCCCCACCCCATGGCTATCAGCTAGACTGGATCCCACCCCCCACCTGCCCCTACAAAACAACACTTTTTTACAGTTGCTGTCAGCGCAGGATGTAAATAGTTAGAAATTCTATTTTTAATATGCATATACAGTACATGGCAACCAAGTTGTTCCTGGTTGATAAAACAGGAAAAAACAATGTTGTGGTACACTCGGATCGTGGTTGTTATCAAGTTGTTTAAAACCTGAAACTTGATAACAACTTGTTGGTGGGATAAAGCACAATGTTGTACACACCTGTTTTTATCAACAACTAGTGCATTTTTAGCTTTGTATATCCTTTAAATTTACCTTCTTCACATCAGGGTAAGTTCGTATTTTCTTCCCACATGGAGCAAAATAATAAACATCTCCTCTTAAACCACCACTACCAGCTGCTGGTCTTAACTTTGTTTGACGTCTCCACCTGCAAGTAGAGTAAAGCCAAGAAATAGTTTGTCAGTGCCATTATCAATAAAACAACTATCTAAGTGTTAACTCAATATTTCTCTTATACTCTGCATAAAATCTCTACAGCAGTTCTTACCCTTTTTCTAGAGGAATCTTCATTAGTTCTTCATCAACGACGACTACTCGTCTTTTACGAGGTGGGCCTACAGATAAATGAATAAAAGACTTGCCAACCCATAAGAAGTTTTGTATAACCTAGGAGGGATGCAAACATCAAATTTCCCTACACCATTTGTTATGCATATATTTGATAAGTTGGCCACACACTTATTTTAGGCTGGCAAGTAAATGGCACAATAATGCAAATGGCACAGTACAGTACAGTACAGTACAGTACGGTACAGTACAGTACGGTACAGTACAGTACAGTACAGAAATACACTCACCTGAATCAGTTGTGGATTTTCTCTTTCCAGGAGAAGTTTGATCTTGAGAAAAATCACTGTCCTGATTACCATCATTACTTTCTGCATCACCATCCTGATCATCATCCTCTTCATCGTCATCATCACTACTTTCACTTCCACCACTGCCACTCTCAATTTCACTTTCACTGCTCACTTCTGGCTCCTGAGAAACAAGCACACAATTTAGGATGTTGACTCACATTTGGTAGCACATCACTTTTTCAAGAGATTTCATGTTAATTAACTGACCCAAAATAGGCCAGCTGCAATGCCCTTCAGCAATGTACATTAATACCTTCAGCAATAATGCTTTCAGTTGATTGGATAAACAAAAAAATGACACTAAATTTCTGTTCTTCTATCAGGCCTATCATTTTCAATTCCATAGTTAGGATAATTGTTTTCACTAAATAGAACAACTAAAAGTTCCTTGAAGTGATTTACATATTTACGGGCAACTCATACTTAGTCTAATATAAACATGTTTTGATTGACCGTTTGATTTATGTAGGCAGAAGGAAATAAAAAATCCCCCAGTCATAACAGGCACAGGTAATTAGAAAACATGGGCAATGTACTTAAAGCTATGTACAAATCATTTAACAAAAAAATTGAATTATGAGAAATACCTGCTGAATAACATGTTGTTGCTGTTGTTTTGGTTTCAACTGTTGTGGTTGGAGTGGCTGGGCATGAGGTTTTACAATCAGTGGTTTCTTCCCCTTGACATCATCCTCATAATCAAAATTACCATCCTCACTGATACCATCATCATCACTATCACTGTCACTACCTGATTCACCATCCTCTTCATCACCATCACTACTGCCATCATCACTACTACTGTCACCATCTGGCCTTGGGATGGCGGTTGCCCGAAAGCGTTCCAACAACGGGGGCTTACCACCTGTTGGTCTGGCAGGTGGCAACTTGTTGGGACTAGGTAACGCACTTGATGGTTGACTGGGTTTGGCAATTGGAGCAGGAGAAGATTTAATTAATGCAGGTGGTGAAAAAATAGGTGCTGTACTTGTTGTATTGCTCTCCAATGTGTTAATAACAGAATCGCGTTTATACTGATCATGATTTGTCACTGGTGCATCTCGTTTATACTGTTCAAGATTCACAGGTATATCAGGTTTAGGTGGACTGATAGCTCTCTCCCGCAATCTAGATGACACTTGTTGAACATTTTTATCTGCTTGTGCCCTCCCAATGTTAGTTATAGGCATACTTGTATCTGCATGAGAGTAGTTAGGTTTTTCAAGAGGCTTAAGCTGATGATTGGGTGCATTTTGCTGGGATTCACTAGCCATCGGAGGCAAATTTTGTTGTGGCTCTTTTGGCATCAAAGGTGGTGTATTGAGTCTAGATTCAGTAATAAGTGTTGAAGGTACATCAAATCTTGAATCCCCAGTAATCGAGGTTATACCATGTCTACTGTCTCCAGAACTTGATGTTACACCATGGCGTAGGTCATCTGATAGTGGTGTGTCATTCAGTTGAGACTCATTGGCAATTGGAGGTATATCAAGTTTAGGTTCGCTTGATAGGGATGGAATGTTAAAGCCAGTTTCACTGGATATTGATGGTATCCTAAGATGATGTTCATTTGTAATTCCTGGTACTTTTAGGCGAGAGTCATTTGGCATTCCAAGTAAATTAAGTCGTGAATTATTCGGTATGCCTGGAATATTGTGACGAGTCTCATTTGAGATAACAGGTACATTAAGGCATGATTCACTTGGAACAGGTTGTACTTTTAATCGGGACGCGTTAGAATTTGCTGGGGGGCCCGTATTGTGATTTTGTTTCAGACTTTTTGCTGAGTTACTTTCTGAGAAGTTTGTTGGCCTATTACTTGACAAACCCATAGTGTTCCGTTTCTCCTCCACCTCTTGCATTTGTTTCTGTCTGTCAACCATCTTTTGTTGATGAATATCCTGCCAAGGTGAAAATCCATTGCCACTAACATCTAACATTAAACTGTGCCCTCCAAGTCGGTCTTCCCAAGCCAGCGGTCTATCTTTACCTAGCGTGGGCATGCTATGTAAACTGTGTGCTGGCTCTGGAAAGAAACGTGGGGTTGATGCATAATAACTGCCTGGTGATGATCCATTTAGAAAATCAAAGTTTCGATAAGCCTGTGTAGGATTATGATAGGTAAGGTTTTCATGTGATCTCATATGTTCTTGCTCATGAGGTAGCCATAGTAAAGGATTACCAAAGATATCTGTATTGTTCATATTTTGAGGGTGAGCAGTTATTGATGGTTGCCGCCACCAGCTGCTTGATGTTGCAGGTGTTGGGCTGCGCTGTATACGAGGACTTGTTGCCATCAGAGGGTCATGGGTAAGGCTAGGTGTAAAGTCATGGTGGTGCGAGTTGACTGAAGGAAAGCTTGGACGTCTCCCAATCACAGAAAATGCAGACGGCATTTGGGCCAGCCCATACCTGTGCTCATGAGGTAATGGAGGAGACTGAAGGATTGGAGGCTGGCCTATGAATGATAAAAAGGCATACTATGATATAAAGTGTTAAAATTTATTAAAACATATAGTGCAGAATGGTATGTAGACAAGGACGAGCTTAGACAACGCTTTAAGCAAGGATAAATTCAGCTTACCTATCATTGTAGAGTCGAAGAAGGTCCTAGATGAATGTATTGGACTCTGTGATGGAACATCATTCGGCTCCATTGATACTAGGACGGTCAAGAAAGCAGGACAACACTGCTAATACTTTCGGTAAAAAAGGCGAAGTTCGTCAGGACGGAAAACACGCTAAATGACATCAGCTCGTCTTAGAAATAAAGAAAATGGACAAACTACATAAATTAGCGAGAAATAAGCACTTCGGTGATGTGTAGAACAGAATAGGAGCTCGAAATGCCCAATTTCCTTAAAACGGGTGCCATCTTGTGACACGGTTCTTAAACATATTGAAATTAACGACGCAACTTAGCGAAGGAGGGTTCACAAGGAATCGAGTATGTCGTGATCTCAAAAATTCAACGAACGCTGTGTAGGATATGAAATCGCCGTACAAAATACTGGAGATAAACATTACTATAAATACGATATATTAATTAAACTTGTACCTCGTACGGGCAACCTTTCCCTCCTATTTTGCCATTAGGAAGATCCTATACTTGAGGATAAAACCGGCCATTTTGGACGGCGTTTCTTCGCTTGATTTTGTATGTTACAAAATTGTGTTGAGAAATTCGTAAACGTGCTCCAAATAACTCCACTGTCCAGGTATAAATGCTCTCTGCTAAACACGCTAGATATTCCAAGCCTTGTAGCAGCGATAACAGTGTGCAAAACGAAATAAATTTTAGGATTTGCTTCGATAAACTAGGTTTAGGTATCGTTTAGTAATGATATTGAGAAAGAAAGGGCGAAAGGATAGCATAAAGCGCATGTGGTATGGTGACGTCACGGCAATTGTAAAACAATGCCCCCGTAAAAATAATCGAAACTTATCATTTTGCAAAAATTATACTTCTTAATCCCCGGTCGCTTGGGGGCAGACCTATTTAGGCGATATTATTTTAAAACGTTTATACTTCAATGGAGGGTTTCTCTTTCGCTATTATCGGCCCTGAGAAAGATTGGTTTCATGGGCAGGCTTTCGTGACCTTATAGTTATGGGTAAATTCTGTATGCCCGTGAATGTTCTGTACTTAGCTGGAAAGGATTGACTTGACAACAATAACGTGAAATCACATCGCTGAAAAGTTTACTCGGTTTCATCAAGCTAGTGCTGTCTACCGCAATATTTTAGTTGCTATGTTGCCCGTATTTTTGCTAACGTGAATAATATACAATCGGGGGATGCTGTGAAATTGTAACTTAAATTGATTTGTTACAAAATTTATTCAGATAGAAAAGTTTATCAACAACAGCTCATGTTACAGCGCTAGCGCGGAAAACGAAACAATTTGAAAATATATAAGATTCGCTACATCATCAATTGCCGAGGATGATTTGTTTACTTCGATATAATATGGAAAAGCCACCAAAGTTTATAAAATTATCGGTGATACCATAATAATTCTATTTAACATATTTACAGTTTTTCGAACTTTACATAAGCTTCCAAAATTCATTAGCACGTCCTGTAAATTCTAGGAAACACACCACGCATAGCCAGTGTTCCCCCCGGACAACTGCCACTTTACTTTTAAATTCACAAAATCCTTAACAGGACGTACATTTGTTTGGAAATTTTAACGATATACGTATTTATTTAATTTGCACATTGGCACAGCTGACCTCGCTAGCTCAATACCAGGGGCCAGGGCGCTCAGAATATTCAAGTGCCTTTCTGAACAGGCTGGGCACTTGTAGTAATAGCATGTATACTTATGTTTTTCAACTAGATATTTTTTCCTTCTGCTTCTGGTTATATTCCAAAATAGGTACACATTTCCACTCATACAGGATACTATAGCAGCTCTATAACCACAATATTAGCGAGTTTATACGTCACACAGTCATACTTCTCATGTGTCCAATGCATCATTATCAATAGATAATCATAGCCTAAGAAATTTAGTCCCCATTTTAAACGCGGGGGAGATAATCAGCTGCAAGGCTGCAATGCCTTATTTTGTCTAGTTTAGTAGGTTCTGTACTATTGTTCTACACAACTCAAACCCAAAAAGCCAAAAACATTGTAATGTAAATGTAGATACATTTTACAGTAGGCCAAGGTATAAACCGACTATCGAAGCATTTCTTCGAGATCGTTCTAGGTCAATATTAAGGCTTAATTAATTATGGCCGCTCCGTTTTAGCTATATCTTTGAAGCCTATCAGGATTTCACTGTTTCCTGATCACCCAGCATGACTTGGAAACAAAGAAACTACGGCACGTTGGGATTTACGTTTGAAGTTGAAGTGAAAAACAAGGTTTAAATTTGCAATTTCGAAGCGTGCGCTCCGACACGATTTCATTGCTTTTCTTGGAGTGAAAATGTTAAATTGATGCGAACCATACGAGGCAAGATCTCGCCCCGTAAGATTCAGCTTAGTGCGAAGCAGGCTGGATCCGCTCGTATTTATATTATAGTAACTATACGCGGCCCGCCCGTGGTGACGGTGGTGTGTTTGTCAGTTTGGTATATTGGACTGAGAATATTAGGCCATTTACACACGATGTATTTTAATAGTTGTGCACGATTAGTAGCCTGGCGTATGCGATTGAATAAAAAACGCGTACAAACGTCATATATGCTATCAAACTTCGCTAGGGGCGTCGGGAACGATGCGAAGGCATTTGGGGAAGTTTCGTGAAAGACACTTCTGTCTTGACACATACTAGACATACGCATACAAGTGTTGTGTAAGGATGTCGTCGGCTGCCGCATTTCTAACGCTGTCCAAGCACATTTAATGAACATTTACAATGCCGCAATGTGTATCAGGATCTTGCTTGATGCGTGCATGCTGTAGTGTCGACAAGGCGGAGAAGGGAAGTAATCCTTCGATTGCAAAAAGAACCGGGTAAAGTTAACATTGAGGACCAATGCATGTCATGAAGGCCGTTGGCCATAGTTTCTAATCTGCCTCAGTCCGTCTGTACACATAAACTATGGTCGTGGTCGAGCGAAGAATCTTCACAGAATCAATAGAAGATTGAAGGTTATATGACATCATATACCGTAGAAAGCTGAATTAGTGTACCTAATTGTTTGTGCACCTGGTCGAGTCACTTGCCAAACAGTATTTGCAGATTATCATGTTTTTCCTTTCGCCAAAACAAGATTAACGTAATCCTTTACTAAGTTAACGAGTGCTAATTCTTGTTCAGTATTTATTGACTCTTTCTACCTTGCAGCATTTTCTACAATGTGTTACTACGTGTCATGATAAGGCGCGTAGTTTATATGTAAATCAATCCGTATTCCGTAGTGCTTGCCACTCATGGAAAAGATGTTTATAATTGGTACCAGGTTAGACTGAAAGAACAGTATTCGTCTACCACACTACCACAAATGGTTGCTACTTCGCCTGATGCAATTGTTTGTTTCCCTTCATTCGAATTCGAATGCGTATTATAAGAATATATAGTGCAAATCCTGCAATTCTAAAACGATGAAGAGTCAACGATTAAAAGTAAAGTACAAGATAAACGAAGTATAATAAACATGCAGTTTTACCCTGTATAGTTAGTAGTTACATATCTAAGATGTAGAGAAATACAATACACATACAACTAACATTCTATAAATTTCTCGTGAATCGTGATTCTCTGGATGCATAGAATATATCATCCATATATAACCGTGCATATATATATATATATATATATATATATATATATATTAATATATATATTAATATATATATATAGCATATATACAGCATGTTTGGGATAGTCGGATACCGCCTTTCGATAGGACGACGTCTTATGAATGATCAAGGGTTGCGGAACAATTTAAAATGGGGGGGGGGGGCGCTGAAATCAGTGTTCTCATTTTTGGTAATCATCCTGGTATAATCATCGTAGATTATTGATTTAGTAATTTTAGTTCATTATATTATAATGCACAATGCATGATTCCAAAAAGAGCATGCATGTATACTCGCTTGAAAAAGGAACTTGGTGATTTTCAAAAGTTGGGGGACCGCAACGTATTGGTTTCGCTGCCCCTGTATTAATTTGTGCAAAAGCAGTCTTGAATGTCATTAATTTTCAAATGATTTTTGCCAGTGAGTTTGTAATATGATAATTGATGTGCACTTATGCCTGGTTAGGTATCTTGAAAAATGGTACCATCATCTTGTTCTACGATCTTTATATCACCTCCAATGATGTCATTGTTATTACCACATTTCTGTTTAGTCCCCGATGTCGCAGTATTAGGCTCAGTTATATTCATCGACATTGAGATTTCTTTAATAACATTTCCCGTACCACTGAAACCCAGATCTTTGAACGGCGCAATTACTTCACCGAAAATGCTGTGCCTGGAGACGCAGTCGTAGCGAAATACCTCAAAGCAGAGCACTTGCGTGCTCAACATTGAATATTCAATTTCAAATTGATAAGTTTCGTTGTAGTTCGGATTCAGCGTTCTGCGCTGAAGTTTAGATGTGAATATTTGAAGTCCACTCGGTAGCAGACGTGTTTTTACAAACGAATCCATCGACATGTTGTTAAATTCGTCCGTGTAGTCGCGTCCGTGATGCAATTTTACTGTCAGGAGTGACCTATTGGAGAAGAATATATCAGACGCGTTTCAAATGTGCCGCGAGTAAAATATTTTAACATATAGGCACGCATAATGTTAATCATGAACTATAACTTGTAATGAACACGCTTTCAAAAGATGTTTTTTAGATTTTCACGGCGACGAACTTGGGTCGTTAGGCAAGACATTTGTCTGCGAAATTCACCTTTTTGAAGAAAAATCTTCCTTTTTGTCTATATCTACTGCATATATGCAAGAAATCAGACGGCTTCGCAGATAGTTGATAGTTCGTCTTGCTGTGTTGACGAATGACGATTCGCGATTCGCGCGTTTGCCTGGTTTGACACGCAAACAAAAGATCAGACCAACTTTATTTTTTTTGCCAAATTTCTTCCTGACTCCTTAATTATTGACTCGTCGCGGTAGTATAAAAATCCCCATAAAAATTACACTCCATGCATGTTTTTACACGGTACCAGGTTGCCATCGGAACCGGTCAAATTTTGTAGGTGATAAAAACAGAGAGAATTTTTAATGTCTCAGACCTGAATTTATATACAAAATCTATCAAATAAATAAGCATGCACTACTGACCGTTGCTCAACAACGGGAAACAAATATGTCGTGACGAGCGGACCGGTACCGCGTATCAATGAGAACGGAGTATAGAGAATGGTGGCGCCTATTCAACTTATAACTGGCGATTGCTATCAGTATTGGCTGGTATTTTGCATTCTAGTGAAAAAATCTTTTTGGTCAGGCACGCAAAGCAGAAGCCTAAACCTCAATCTATATGAGTGGATTATTGCTCTATTTAACTGAGCTCGTTAACTTGGAAATTTGGCTTCGTCTAAAGCCGCGTTTACACTTCAGGCCTAGACCTGGCCTGGACCAGGTCTAGGACAAGTCCAGGTAATATGTGCTACGTTAATTCGTACTGTCTTCCTTGTTGATGATATCGGATAGCCAAAGTTTAGACCCAAAACACGCCGATACTATATGTATCCTATACAAATCATACTATTAAGTTCAAAATCAGGTCCAGATCACCTTCTGCTGTTGGCCTAGATTTTGTTGCCTATAGACCAGGTCCAGGCCTGGTCTAAGGCCTGGTCAGCAGGCCAGGTTAAAAGCACGTAGCGTGAACGCAGCTTAAGAATCACCAAAAAAAGAGAGATTTCCCTAAAGGCAATTTACTGACTTGAATATGCCGCATGGGAGCATCACAAGTCACAGCGCATCATATCTTTCGCGCTCACATGCAGTTCGAGGTTTACGCTACTTTGAAAGGCCAACCTTTATTGAGTTAACAATTAATATATCCAAACATACTTTTCCTTTTCCATATTGTAATCATAGCCGAAGGAAAACTTTAAACGACCTTTTACGATATCATCTGTCTGTAAAATAAGAATTAGAATATGCATATAACAGTTGAATAATTTGTGCTTTGTTGAGTAAGCCGTTTAAGAAGAAAAATCATTTTAAAACGCCGGATCGCGATTCCATGGTCAAAAGGTACGGTTCCCATCCCTATTTAGCTCGAATACGCCTATCAACTATGACCTCAGTTCTAACTTGCAAGGAGTCAAATAGGGTGATGAGTGTGTGAATGCGCTATTATCAGCCATTCGAACCCATTGTGAAACTCCTTTGCGCGGCTACGCGCCCCCACAAAAGCGAAGAAAGTGATTATAATCATGAATATTATGAAATAAATTATATGACATAATTATATAGCTAATAAATGCGTTTTTTAAAATCGGCGGCAAGTCCTTTCGTCAAAGTTCGCGAAAAAATAAACAGTCCAAAAGATAATTTTTTATTGTCGTCTATGTAACCTGTATTGCATAATTGCACCGCATTACACCGCATCTGTGAGTAGAGCGAATGATATTTCGGTGAATGAAGACGCGAATAATTCGATGTTTAAATGCGTGACTTCCATCTTGATTATAGTATTACAAAATTTTGAATTCCCAATTTGTTCCCTTGCCTGAATTTTTTATGTTCAAATTAAACACGAATAAATTAAAATCTCATTCCTGATTCAGTAGTTTAAGTTTCTTATGTTATATATATATTTGTTCTTATATATTCGAGTGGAATTATACACACTTTAAATTCAAGCCAGGAACAGTTGATGGAAAACTGATGAGCCAACTAAAGTTCCTCCGGCAGGAATCGAACCTACGCTGCCGAAGGACCTTTAGTTGACTCATTTTTCCGTCAACTGTTCCTGGCTTGAATTTGAAGTTTGTATAATTCCACTCGAAATTAAGACACTTTGAACCTCTAGAATTTACCTGCATCGAGTGAAGTGCCAAAAATCATAACTGTTTTTATATGTTTTACTATATACTTATATCATATACTATATACTCTGCGTTCAAATTTTCAATTTAAACTAAAATGCCATGCATACACGTCGCTCCTATATAGCTAACTATACTCAATTAAATTATCACAGTCGGACATGCCTTGAAACAGATTAGTTATAGTAGATATACGGACATCACGTAATTCACGTTCCCGATTCCTTCGTGCAAATTTTGAATTTGCTTATTTAAAAACTTTGAATTGTTTTCCCAGGGGCATATACATATCGGCTTGTCTTATCTGCGAGTGTTCAATCATTAATGCAGCACTGAAGTAATTATAGGTATAAACGAGCTGGTTTCGTACTGGCTTATAGGAGGAAATAAAATTGTCTTACTTGTTTACAAGCCACGGGTTGTTGATATTCGCCTGATAAAGGTGCAAGAAATGGTCGAATATCAGTCTTTGGAAACCAGTAACTTCTTGTCTTGTCACTACGCTCTGCTCTTGTTGCAGTCCCTTTTGTAGCGTCCTTGCTCTCTGGGGGACTCCAGAGTCGTTTCTCTTTTAATTGCGGGCTATCATGGGATGTCAAGACGATTGAGGGATATCTATTCTTCTTCGGTTTGTTAATTCTCCAGCGGTAAAGCAGAAGAATGAAAAAGGAGAAAGCAACAAAAGACACCACACCCGCACAGACGTAAATGATAATCAATTTTGGCACCATGACATAGCCTTGCTACATCATCCAAGTGTTGTCTAAAAAATAAACAAATACAAGTTTATGCATGCATGCTTTAGGTATCATTTTATCATGCATGCTTTAGGTATCATGCTTTACGTAACTCGTTACGTAATGTGTAGCTCTATATAAATTCGACCCAACTGACAGCTACCAATAAGTAGGAAAATAATTATGAGACTTAAAATCTTTTGACTAGCCTTACTTTTTGAGACAATTAAGTGATACTGATAGAAATGGGATCAGTCTGCCAAATTTTTTGTTCGATATCATACGATATTCGGAAACTCAGTCAATCCAAGTGAACTTTGTGTAGGCGATATAATTTGCTGCTTGAAGCTTGTTTTAAAGAAATTTTCAAATTTTCCCACACAATGCATTTATTATGCCGTAGAATACAAAACCGACATTGAAGCTGCAAGTCAGTAATGTCTGCATACTATCAACTACTGATAAAACCACCAACAATATATCGCTAATGCATATTTTTGGCGGTTTGTGGTTTATAGCTACGAAGCAATATACCGCTAAGTTTTTCCCACACACGAAAGTATACTGTATATATAAGTTTAAAACTGACAAATTTTATGAAAACTAATTTATCATTCGACGGGGAAGACTTTTTATTGCTGCACTTGGAACAGGTTGGGAAAACATTTTCTACATCAGCTAGATCAGCTATATTCAGTGTTACTGTTAGGCGTGAGCCGTGAAGGAGAGATTGAAAAGAAACAAATCCGGTATCCGCGTCTGACCGTAATTCGGTAACGGAAACCAATCACACGGAGAATATTTGAAACATGTGTTGCTCAGTAGAGATGTTGATGAAGATTGAAGATGATCCTCCGATAATTCATCAAGTCTCTCTTTTCCTTATCAAAGGACGTCCCGATTCCTCATTTAAAATTACAGATAAAAATGCCACAAATCGCCAGGAAACGACGATATATGATAGCCTTTCTGTGACAATGAGGGAAATGGTCGCCATTTTGAGGAAATATATGTCATCGTGAACTTGGTTAATTCAGTCATAATTCCAGCTGATGCCTTCCAAAGATGGAAGACGGAGGGTTGGCAGTGTTTGCCCTCATTTTTTCATCGGTACCGGTCTCGGAACAAAGTTAGCCTGCAGGACATTTTTTTTTTCAAATAAGGTCGGATCTCCTAATCCAAAGTTGCAACATCCTTTGATTCTGATGTTACAGAATGGAGTGAATAATTTAAGTCATCCGGGCTTCCCGTCCTATACGCGCTAAATTCCTTATTAAATTAATGAAACTATACATATATTAAAGTGAATACACGCTCGGCACTGACGTAAATAAATTCACTCAATTCACCATATATTAAACGTCATGAACGTGACAAAAAACAGTCGGCATATAAGCCGTTAGAATTTGGAAGTATAGTTGCAGTGGGCGAGCCCCAACCCATATCAGCACGCAAGATCATTCATTGGTTCCCAGGACAGTAGAGACAATATATATGTACAATATGCTATCATTGCTATGATATTCATAGAATGAATCATGATATTCTTCTTTGAATATATGAAAAATGATTTATACTCATTTCGCAATGAGTTCACTCAAGTTCACTCAAGAGCTCTCATGGCGGCAGTCCCGAAACACTCCTATTTCCGTTTATTGGGCCGGTGCACTAGCCATATAGATTTTTTCGAATTTTAACTTTTGGCCTGATTAATTATGTAGCTATAGAATATGCTAGCTAAATGATAAGAAGGTGAAAAATCTATTCACCATTTAGTTAAACTAACAAACAACAGGTTATAGCGACATTTTTGAACACAAATATGCGGCCTCTAGCAACCTTATATGTATATATACTAAGATGTAATTAGTGAAAATTATACTCAACTTATAAGAGCTCTAAATGAACAAAGACTGAACCGTACATAAAAACTAACCTCAATGAAGCTTGAAATTTCGAAATTTCTTATTTTAAATTTTAGATCACCAGTAAATGGCACGCTGATCTAGGTTTCCTTTAGGCCTATACTCTTCTCACATCGTACGACCGTTACCACCAATGACATGAATTGACAGGATTATCACGCTTTCGACTGACGGTTAAAAATCTATACTCACTCTTTTATTATTCCTTCAATTTACAAGACTTGATGCCTTCAAATCATTTTGTATAAACATACAACTGACTAGATTACTTTTCGCCATCAATGCTTTACCGTATAAACAGGGTACTTACACCATACTTCATCAGCACAACCGTATATCTGCACAATTTTAACGGCCTCGTTGGCAGTCGTTGCCTCGCTCACTTAATTCTGTTTACTATTAGCTTTAAATTATTCTTCTAAGTTTGGTCATGCAAAAATCCGGCCTGTCATAAAGCCTCAATTTACATAAAGCGGTAAGCGTTGTTAAATATTCATTCTCAATTCCGCAAAGCGATAACTGAAATGATCACCAAAATCAAAGAATACTGATTACGAATTATGAAGCAGCATCGCTGGCTGCACATGACTGCATTCAGTATCAAATATATTGAGAATGTATGATGCAGTATAAATCTAAGTATTACCATTGTGAAAATCTAATTTCCTTTTATGCCGCGTGTTTTCAATATCTAACTCAGATTTACTGATGACAAAATCGATACACATACAGTTTGATTGTGCTTAATTGTCGCGACAAGAATATTACTATAGTGAAATGTATATATTATTAAACTACTCAAAACTCTTCAAAACTTCCTTGCGATAAAAAAACATGATTTGTCTGTACTGCACGCGATGGAAAATCACCTTAGAGACACAAAAATTCCCTTTCCTTGCCTCAGGATAATCACTGACTTAAAACTGCATTTTCGACCATATATTTATAGAGTCTATACAAATGGTCCAAAATTTACTTTTCCCAAATGAACTTGTGAACAATATGTTGCGGGAATTAAATTGATTTAAACAAAATATCGGATATAATCATTTCATGTACAAGAAAATTTCTATAGCAAATTTTTTGGTGGTATCTTTACCATGAGACCATGTTTATAGAAAGTTACTGATAAAACAAAGGCCCAAAGTGACGACTTCTCAACCTGCACCTGTCGAATGATCTGAAACGGCATAACGTTTGGCGATTTTTTCAGAAAGTACACTTAAATTGTTATATCCTGCACCGATGTACCGATTCTTAAGTGCCAGTGATTCGAGGATGATGGATTCGAGGAAATAGGAGGACGAATGAGACATGCACGGAAGCAAACTTTCATGTACAATGTAGGCTTCCAGCGGCAGTCTGCGAGCTCCATTGACTTTGGCGGTAATTACTGGTTGGTTGAAACCTCAATTTGGCGTACATTTTCTCCTTAAATGTTAAACGATCGACCGACCGTACTGTAGGAGCACAGATTTCAGTAATGTATCGCATCAAAACTCGCATGGACTGAATTTAGTTGCGTGTGTAGGTATGACTACGTCGTTTATAATCTACGTCGAGGTGAGTGGGTGGTGGGTAGTGGGCAGAGGACGATAATAAAATTGTTCCCGAAACGCCGATAATTATATATAGGGTAACCAAAGCTGATAATATCAACACATATGGAGGGCTTTGATAAAAAATTTCGAAACATTTAGAAGTACTGAGATCAATTAGACAAATTCGCGCGCGGCGAACGTATAAATTTATTTAAATTCAAAAGTGCATGACCTCCATGCATCTTAGCCTGATTCAAGACTGTATATGAATGTGACCATTCTCGATTCATCTGATTTGGTAAATCGAAAAAGTCTCGTATAACTGATGTAAATTTTAATCATATTTTAGACGACTAAAGTCAAGATCTATAAGAGGGAGAAAATGGTGAAGTGCCGTGAAGGTAGTTGTTATATGACAGATACGCATAAATTTCCTACTAGCTAGATTATATCCAATTAATCCAAATAAGCATCTATGTTGGAACAAATATGATGAAAATAAAATTATTTTCGAATTTGGAAGTATTATATACTCCGCGCCCCCACATGCCAATCAAGCGCGTCTAGAAGTATGCAAACCTCTAAATCTTTTCTGGTATGTAAAATATCACCGCGAATTCATTTCACAATATAAGTATAAAGTTGCAAGTTAACATCAACCTAAGCTTTGTAGCTTCCCAGAATTTCCATTTAGCTATATTTATGCATTTTATGATTTATTTTTTGTAGGAACTTCCTTATATACTTGATCATACATACATCACATGTTAACGTGTGCGGGCAGATACTAAACTCTTGCAGGATTTTCCTGTGGCTGTGCCGTGGATTTACTAATGCCAAACTTGTACTAAAATGAAAGTGCCTTGAAATCTTCACCACACTTAGTGATCGTATAGCTTCATTTCTGTTTCAAATATCCCTGTGATTTTGGATGTAGTATTATGATTTTATATGTAGTATTACATAAAAACATTTGAAAAATGCTGTACCGACTATAGTCCGTATGTATGATTTAATTAAATCAAATATACTATAAATTCAAGGTCATGATCAGTGATCTCTTGAATTAAGAAGGCCGCGATGATGAAAAATCACATACCGATACATGCCATCGTTTGTAGTAGCTGTCAATCCAGACAATCCTCAATTATATTTGATAATTTCTTGCCATCACGCCATAAGTGACATGTCCATCAGTACCAGCCAGCCAGGAAAACAAAGATTACATCACGATAAACGCGTAGGTGTTCGTGGAAGCTGTTAAAATTTAAAAGATTAATAGGACTCGTGAGCAGGTATTCCTGTTGATTTTTTGAAAGTAAATACTATTTGTCAATTTTGTGTATATATGTGTAATTATGCATGACGATAGAACTATACGGTCTAAAATGCTTTGTTATTTACCAGAGAATCTATTCAATTGCAATTGCAAATTTGTAGCAAGTTATCAATTTCTATAATTTCTATTAAAGGTTGGTTTTTTGCCGTCCGTTCGAAAATTTTGATTCTATTGAAAAGAAGAAAACAGATTGAATGTTTTGTCGAATAAAAAGGTTATATAATTGCACTATGCACTAAAGTTATAGTTTACCTTTTAGGATTCATTAATCATCATGTGAAGCTCATTGTGTGAACAATCCTTAAGACAATCAGTCAATTCAATAAGAAATGCACGATTTGTTATAACATGATGCACTAGCCATCCATATGGTTCAATTTTCAGTTCAAAAAGCTAAATAAATCAAGCATTGGAATGATGCAGAATTGAAATCTCATGTCAGATAATGAGGAGAAGTAAGAGGTTGTAACGTATTGCAGTAAATGAAGGATATGTGTTCAACACATGTTGCTGTTTTACAAAATACAATTGCCGTTGCGTGGGACAACCTCGTATCCAGGGTCTTTCCTCACCCTAAGTTCGAGATTAGTTTAGAGACTGAGCGTGTTTTTGGAGTCTTTCCTCGACTCCAGATTAAGCCAGATTTCTAGTCCCCCGTTCCGTTCTCAGGCGCCAATAGCAAAACGCGCCGGTGTAAATAACTATTGTAGTGGTAGTGGATATCAAACTCGTTATTGTGTCTCAATAGAAAAACTCTTGTATCATTTGTATCCCCGATTGAGGTCTGACTCTCTAACTCTCTATTCCAAGAGTCCCTCTCTTTGAACTCTCTGAGACGCAGACCAATTTCGCGCACGGGATTGAGACGCAAGCTAGATAACAGCCTAATAACAACTTCTATTTGGGTGATTGTAGGTAGAACCTTAGGTTCTGGGTTGACTCTGGATAATCGGATCGTTCTAAATGATCTATGGTTAAACCAACATAACCATCCAGTCATACACAAGGATCTGTCGTTATGATAATATCACATAATTAAGTCATAGAAACTAGAAACGAAAGCAGGAAATTCGAAACTCAGCTCGTGAATTTGACTTCCTTATCAATATGTTTTGGACGATAAAATTGGGGCGCAACAATGTGAAACAACATATTTGGCTATAAAATAAACCTTTAGACGGCGACCTGTGAAAGTATTTAGTAACTTGCCTTCAACTATTGCAGTGTATAGTCGACTGACTCGACTCTGTATCGAGGCTAGAGGCAACAGCACAGTGTACTAAGGCACCAACGGTACGCGGTACAGTACAAGGAGTTCTACGAAAACGTCGAGACAGCTTGTGGTGGTTTTTGTAAGTGAAAAATCTGATGATAATTTTCTAGTATTCACCCTTGCTTCTGGACGTATATTTGTTTACGTACACTATCTCTCTTGAATGGAATTCATAGACATAGGTCTTGCTTATATATAAATTTATATTGAATACGACAGCACTTTCGACTTTATAAAACAATGACTGCTCCGCTCACAGTAGACGGTATAGTACTCAAGGATCGATTACCAGTCTCCATATAGTGGTGTCTTTTTCCAAATCAAATTAAAGCCGTACAGCAAGTCTCAAAATTGTCTCAAAATTGGCCTTTGTTTTTCTTATGAAGTTTATAGTGATACCCCGACCGAATAGCAGAGAGATGGAGACTCGATCGAGAAATCGTCGGTCATAAATTTTTTCGGAGAACACGATGGATTTTAATCTGTTTTACTTCGGATGCATTTATTTATTGCATAACCCATTAGCCACTAGACCGACTAAGTCTTAGACTCAAACAGGCATTTTTAAATAATCGGCAGTTGATTCGTGTACACTGTCGCCAAACGCTTTGCCTGCAAAATGCTTGGGCTACTGCAAGGTCACCACACAGTACCTAAGCGGAAAGAAAAATGTGCACCAGGCAGGTGTAGGCTTTAGTAAATCTCGGTCATTTTTACCACCAATTATGTATCCCAGAATGAGATTTTGTATACTGTTTGCACTTACATGCCCCCCCCCCAGCCTTTTAAAACTATTCTTTATAATTATTGTGATGTTCCAGACCATTGAGCCCAATGAACACATTGAATTGAATTTTCCACAACCAAGTGCATATGATAGTGACAGTAAGGAAGATTAAGCTAGACATCCAAAGAACTCAATTATAATTTATATGGTGCATCTGTGTATGTGACATATGGGTTGTTAATCTATTCTACAGATATTGAAAATGCCATCACTGCACCCTTCAGATTATATTTCAAAGGAATTTACTTCCTCTGGTGAACTGGAAGGAATTTTAACTGGTCAATATAGTTCAAGTGAGGAACAACCTTTACTTTCCAACCACCCCAAATACTTCACTGTTGTTCCTCGGCCATATATGTTGTTCGGAGTATACAACAAGATTAACTATGTAGCTGGTTGCTACAAATCCTGCTTAATGGCAAACAATGAACAAGGCCCAAGAACACATTCCCTTCTTCTTTTTGGTGGGGGTTTCTCAAAGTTAGGCTCAAGTATGGCACTTGTTTTATTGCTTGTACTTGCTATAGCACCTTTTTCCACAATCTGGCCTTTCATTGTGGAAGAACACACAAGAATTGACAGTTACAAAGAGTTGCTTATATTCACAGCATGTATGCAATTTGTATTTTTTCTTTGGCACCTTTACTGTATTTATGTCATTAAAGTGAAAATTTTGGAAGTATGGTTGAACTCATGGTTCACGTTTTGTGTGGAAACGAGGATTCTGCTAGATGAAAATTCTGTTAGGACGCACTCGTTTTTCAATCTTAAAGGAAAGTTACAAGTTATAGATGTGTCGGTATCCGACTTGTGTCGCCTCGACTCAGGTTTGCATCAGCTCACGGGAACAGAAAGAGAGAAGCTCGCACGTGTTCTTGAGAAACACAGGTTGGATCAAGCTGTTATCATTCTATATTCGGAAAAATTCATGAGTAAATTTATAACGCGTTCCATGTTCGAGATATTTGTCATTGCAACGTTATCAGCTGTCTCAACAGCCATACTAGTTTGGAAGACGCTAGTCATGGAAGTTTGAAAGTACACTAGTTATTAGTTAGGGAAAACAGTACGAAAATAAGCAGGGCTGTACTTATAGGGGGTTTTACGCCTCTCTTCCCACCTATTGTCGCATGCAGATCGTATTGGATGATCAAGGACAAGGTTGACAGTTCAGTGACTGTTACCAGAGGTACGCCTGAAATAACCACTCATTAAATGGCAATGCTGAACAAGAAGAGGTCTGAACAGAAATTGGTTTGACTGCTTGTGCTCGATAATTAGCTGATACCATCATATGGTACTATTTTAGGTGAAATGGAAAACATTTTAGCTTTTCATAACATGTATATAACATTAATATGACTATAAAATTTGATTTAGTCCCAGTGACGTAGCCAGCTTGAATATTTTGTCCCGCTATGTAAATTTCGAGTTATTATAATTATTCACTTCTTTAGAAATTTATTGTTTTCACAGTCAATGAACACCAAAATATTAGCATAGCGGGACAAATCGGCAGGCTGGCTACGCTACTGGTTAGTCCGTTTCTATGATGCAAATTGCCTATAACAGATGTAAAATAGTATATTCGTAGATTCTGACATAGAATTAGTAGGTTGGGTCTTAATCTTTTCTGATTAAACACTTCCCTATATTAGGTGTGTTTCCTCTAGATTTTGATTAACTATTAGGTTATTTACAAAATGCCGGCGGAACGCATTATGCGTGTAATCGTAACTTCTGCGCGCAGAGAGCCATATTATATGAATAAGCTAATGTGAGCATATGACATTGTCTGGAGCATATTGCTTTTAGGAGAATTTTACAATAAAATTGCCTTTTTTGAATTTAAAAATTAGTATATATAGTAAAAAACAGTTCCAAATTGTTAAAAACCTTTTCTTAATTTATGCCATCTTGGTTTCGGTTTCGTTCCAGTCCTCATCTCTTCCCAATGGTCAAAATTTTCGCCACTTCCATCAGCTCCTAGCAAAACTGTACCTAAATTTTCTTCCAAACACGACTTCCCTGTTTTGCTTAAAACACAAAGCAACAAGCTTGATTCGTGTAAATATTCTGCTGGAACATCGAATGTTAATGTTTCGTTGTATTTTGGATTCTGCTCTTTCTTTTTTGTCGAGGTTCTTTGTACTTTAATTCTTTTGTCTTTACGCAATAAAGCTACCTCAACAAATGGATCTGAAAATTTCCATGCGGAATCATTGACACATATGTATCGGTCGAAATAGCGTTTCGGAAAAACGAATTAAAACGTTCAGTATTTAGAATCTTAATTATCTTATGCGTCTGAGTCACAGATATCAGGATGTACCTGGGCCAGATTAACGTTTCACGGGGCCTGTGGCATAATAGAAGTGCGGGGCCCTAGCCCCTCCCCACCCCTCATGACCAAAATGCAGTAGTATATTCTGATGAAAAAGTGAAATGTCAGTGGACAGCGCTAAATGAAACTACTGTACGTTTCGTGATATTGGTGAGCTACTGTACAAAAGATTTTCATCATTCTATGGAGCTATTATGTGAATGTCAAGATTTTTCTCTGTTCCCGTAGATCAAGAAGTGCACATTTTTGCAAATTCTACATGAGAACGCGGGCCGCTTAAATACCTACCAGGTAGTTCATCATCAAGTTTTGTCAGGTTGACAACTTGAATGATAACAACAGCTAGTCTTTGCGTTAGACGTAGATATCCAAGTGAAAAAAATATTTCGCCACACACATCGGATGCCTTTAAATATATGTGAAGAAAAAACACTTCAAACTATTGAACCTATGCATGCCGCCTTTCAGAAAGACTTTGACTCATTGTAGTGCATGCAACCATATAAAAAATGCCATATATCACTTGCCTTTGGCACCATTAGAAATGTCTTTGCCAGAAAAACATCGCGACATATGGACAAACCATATTTTTCTAGCTCTTGTAGGTGAACCAAGGTGTCAGCCATGACCTCGTGATGTGAAAAACGATCAAATGACCAAAGCGAGAATTTTAAACTTTGGAAGAAGAGATAGTGGAGCGGTATTGTAAACTCGAATGACTCTTTCAATTCAACGGTGGACGTCCTGTATACTGATGACTGACATGGTTTGTGTTTTTGTGGGAACAAATTTATCATCATGTAGTAATTAATTTCATTTGCTTCGTTTGCTAGTATATCGTGTGCCTTGAGCAATAGAACTACGAGAACCGATCTGTGAAAATATATTATGAAGTGTGTGAAAAATAACCACATATACACTTGATGTTTGCGGGCACACAAAACTATAACCTGATTGGGTCGTTTACGTTAATGCCACTTAGCCGTGATTAAACAAAGCGTAAAAGGACTGTGATCAGTGAGATGAACGACTGATTTTCATTATAATCAATTTGTGAAAACACCACGCATATTTGTTTGCAGTAAACAAGTGTACGTGGTGTTCCCATACAAGTTTATCATTTAACTTTCAAGAATGCAAAATTTCAAGAACGTTTTTGATCCTCATATTTTCCGGGAAATTCGCAAGATACTCTTTGCCCGATAGAAGTATAAAAGTATAAGAAGTATAAAAGTATACATTATCTGCATATTTTAGCGTCAATTGATGTAATTTCATATGCAAATACAACATTTTCGAGTTCAGTTTGGGAATTGGACGAGAGATCAGAGAATCGTTAGTGTTATATTTAAAGGTAGGGAAGCGGAACTATATATATGAATCTCTCCAATCACCAGGCATGTTAATAATAAAGTTGATTTGTACCTTGTAACATCATATCGCAGGTGAACGTAAAGCGTCCCAGCATAACTTTGACTACAGTCACCGGATAATTCATCGTCTTCAATGACCTGGAGTGAGCAACGTGGTTGGATGTAGAATTGGCGAGTTTTATCATTTTAATGGTGAGTGAATAACTACAATCAGTTTCAAAAGTCTGGGACAGGTAGGCCAAAAACTCGATTCCCCAACATTTCGCTCTATTAATGTTGTGAGATTAACGTAAAGGTGGGCTTCAATAACGAATATTTTTATCATAAGTAATTTTCGTTTTAAATTACAAGTGCCGATCTTACTGAATCTATATGATTCCCCCACAGAATCAATATGAGGTCACGTGAAACTCAGGAAGACCCCCATCAGACGTTCAAACACTATCAAGGAAAAAGCAGCTGCATGGAATTCCGTCCTCAAGACGGGCGTATATATTAAAGTAGCAAAATGCTAAAGTAGTATATTCAATGAGTTGTGAAATTACCTTTGGCATTTGATTAAATAATTCAGGTTGGATGAATGATTCGGCCAATGTTCCATATGGAAATTCTGGTAGAAGAATGCTGAATTTTGCTGAACTTTTCTGCCATACTTTGTTGGCTTCACCACGACGTTTTTTGTAAACTCTACCGCTATTCAGACTCGTCCGTTTCGCGGCAATTTTAACCAACATGTACAACACAAGAGCCAACACGACGATGGAAAGGGTAGTTATTGCTATTACATGGGTTTGATTCAGCTTGGTTCCCATTAATCTACGCGGCTGAAAAGCAAAAATCCCACCATGAGATCCTGGGGACGACAGTTTGACAGCGATATCAACTGAAGAGAACGTTTTTAAGTGTTTACAAAGTGTTCAAAAAGCAATAAAACTGTCTGCACATAACACATTTAATTTCATAAAGAGAAACCCAACGCTGAGAATACTTTAAAGAGGTTTCTGTCTAACATAGGTTGCCCACACTGCAGACAATCATTGGAGCGACTTATAGATATATCATATATATATTTCTATAAAGACTCTGCCTATGTTCTGTAAAGAGTCAAGTGTTTTCATGTGTTCCTATAACACGAATCTAATTGGCCAATTCTGTATATAGCCTATATAAGTAAAAGTTAACATTTTATACGTATTATGTAGCTATTCTTTTTTAGCGATTGCGAATTCAATAGACAATTTTATAGACCAGTAAATTTATCCTACTGAGCTCAGTATCCGCATTTCCTCGTAATAAACAACTACACCAAGTTATGTTTGTTATATATGTCTTCGTTGTTGACATAAAATATGTAACTTTAATTAATGATCATGCATATTCAACAGTGATACTTGAAACGGGGAAAAAATTTCCTTCTCGTTTCCTTGCAGACGTCGTCTCGTTTCCTTGCAAGGTCGGGAGAAACGTTAAGGTGGTTAAAAACAAAACATTGTATAAGATTCAATCTAATAATAACGACCCGATGTCTTTCACATAATCGTGGCCATGATCAATGATTATTATTTATTTGATTTTAGTTTAACATTAATTGGAAACGCTGCATGCGGGGCAGTGGTCGTGCGGTCTATTAGATTACTTATAGATACCCCCTCATTCCCCTCCATGTCCATTTAATAACTGTCTATATACGACTCATAGTCTTAGTATAGTAAGCCTTAGAAATGCATCATAACTTTATACCTATAATATTTTTTCTTCGGCTATACGCGCATCGCATATACAACTAAACTGTAGTTGCCGTCACATTCCAACTATAGCACGTCATGAATATAACTGACAGGTATTTTAAATTATGTTTTAGGCATATAGTTTTATAGGTCATGTAAGCAAAGACATATAGAAATATATATATATATATATATATATATATATATATATATATATATATATATATATATATATATATATATATATATATAGCCTAGCTTTCACTAACCTTTGCGCTTTGCTTTGTATTTTTCTCACTTTCAAAATGTTTTGATCACGGACGAGCATCTCTACCAATTCAGTTCGCCCGTCCTGTCCATCAAGCAATGTTCATTAAACCGGTAATGTCTACGACATGCGAATTTTTACCGCTACACCAGTACGAAGCACAATTTCAGGTACGCAAGTAACATTCATATAGCATGGCTTATCCAAACTAAAAAATTACTAACAAGACCGTTTGCAAGAATCGTCAGCAGTTATGTGTTGTTGAACATACATCCGACAAAAGTTAATGATCCGACTGAATGGCAGTTTAAAAACACTTAAAGTTCGTTGAATATGTCCGTTAATATGCTAATATTTAACGTCTGGTCATACCTCAATGACGATGCAATGATTATAAAGACAATGAAAACGTAATCATGCATGCTTCCAAAACCACGCATAATGTTTAAGCTCAACCAAATAAGTATGTCTGTATAATTTGTCTGACTGAATGTTGACATGTCATCTCAATGGGCTTACGTACATGGTTCGAATTGAGTTCATAGACGTCAGTGCGGGTGCTTTGGCGGGCAAACGTCGAAGATCAAGATATTACAATTTAAGAGTCTAGAATTAATAAGACCAAATGCAGAACGTCGCCAAAATGCAACTCATAGACATAATATACATAGCCAAATGCGATGCCAAAAAAGAACCCACAGACTGACACCAAATTAAGACAGCTTGCCAAAGTGTCAAAACCATAGAATAGTATTGAGGCAATGAGGGCAATTCAGCGGTGCGAAGTGTGCTCGTTTCTTTCTGCAAAAATAGGCAATAAACTGGCAAGAATTATGGCTAAGAAGCCAACTAGTTTAGTGTGTTTATTGCCCAAAAAGGTCATCTACTGATGAGTTAGGAAGAATGGAAGATGGCGGAGCAACCAACCAGCACATGAACAAGGCATGGAACATGCGCAGTCAGCGCGAAGCATTCCAACCATCGGCCAGCCCCGTACCCAGGCGCTTTGATGCTTGAAAGCTTTGAACATGACGCGCGTGGGCTTTTACCGGCCGATTCGACCGTGCTCGAATTCGCCCGTTTAGGTTTTTACACGGTTTGAACGAAAAATATCAGTAAGGATACGAGGTCAAAGTACCATTCTGCTAAAATTTTTTATCAAAATTCAACTCAAAATTCAACTTTAGAAATAGAAATAATAAAAAAATATTAAATATATAATAGATAATATATAAAATTATTATTCTATTTAAATTTTGTACATTAATTGACAAAAATTATCTATTCCGAGTTTCATTCTATGTTTTCTGACGTTTGCGCCTGCGCCTCCATTTTCGCCTGATTGTGTATTTCTATCCATGACTCAAATTTGTTTTCAACTTGAATGCAAACAAACTTTATCCTATATTCTTGTTTTAAGATATTTTTTGCTGTGTATAGAACTTCATTTTCACTTGCACTTTCGTCTGGGAAATCAAGTAAAAGAGGAAATCATTATAAACTTTCCACCTTCACAAAATTGCAATCTATAAAACGCCTTGAAGTACTACTATACCACTTATATAAATTACGCCATAAAATATGGTGGTCTATTTCAACCGTTGTAAAATGCTTGAAAAATTCACTGATTTGGAACATGCAACAATTAATAGAAGGAAGCACTACCTAAAAAATATCAGATTGGCCATCAGATTAGGCATCAAATTTAATAGAATCAGTTTAGTCTATTTGGTGGAACGGCGCTATTCGCTGGAAGAGCGATACCTGGACTGTGCAAGTATACAGGGTGAGTAAAAAAAACCTGACACCTTTGAAATTCAAATTAACCGCGAACTTATGGCTGGAATTTGACAATTCCCATTGTGTACAATCAACAAGACGTGGTTAATTAATGCGAATGGGCTTAAACCAATTGAACTAATTCAGCGTTCTTTTTTATTACAGAGCTTAGAATGCATTTTAACTTCCAAAGGGAACAAACTTTATGTTCAAGGTTGATTAATGGGTTCACTTATTTGATATTCTTCGTATACCCATGAGATATTTTAGGCAACTTCTGTCACATTACAGCCGATTACAGACACATTGCAGCTAATTTGAATTTCAAAGGTGTCAGTTTTTTTTTACTCACCCTGTATACAGGGTGTCCCAAAAAAACGAAAACTATTGAAATCACTCATTGTTAAAATTTAAATGCCGTGCTCACGAATTTCAGCTCGTGGGGATTTAATGCAACTTATAAAATGCTAAATGCTTTGTGTTGCTAGAGAAAGGGGACATATCGAAGGTCATGGTCCTTGAGACATTTAAATAATGTTATCCATATTTGTAAATTGTAAATATTGTTGATAAATATCATTTTTGCGAACAAGCAAATTTGACTGCATCATATGCATGCATAAAAATGCTTATGGCAACCCCGATTTATACGCTTGTGGGCCCAACAGAGTGCTTGGGCATTCAAACTCTAACAATGGCATTGTTATGGGTGATTTCAATAGTTTTCGTTTTTTTGGGACACCCTGTAGTTCATGGATTGCTAATTATGTATGGCAACCATGGCTAGTTAATCCCTACTCAATGTAACTTACCAATCCGTAAGTGTACGTTTGCTGCCAAGAGGTCGACCGTCAGGGACCATAAACGCAAGCTGTGAACTTGCGTGACGCCACTTATCGATTCTAACGAGTTTTTCACTTCATCGTAGGTAAACTGATCCGGTGTACCTGAAGTAAGTTCAGAGGAAAAATTATCATCGTGTGTATATAGAATGTTGTGAAATAGTTTGAATATTTCATGTCAGTTGTTATAAATTGCCATGCACCATATAATATATTCAAAAAACCTTTGATAATCTCATATGTCTAATACTGAACAACTTCTATGTCTATTGAATATATCTTAAACCCATGCATGGATAAAATTGTATATTTAGGTATATAGCTATAGTCTAAATTTCAATCCAATTCCTGCCAAACCTGAAATTAAACATAGTGAAATCGGATAAAATGTTACATTCAGGGCCTTTTCATCTTGAGAGAAAGCAACAATCATTTTGAGAGAAAGCGACCCCTGCATAAAATATATAACCAATGTTATATAAAACATATATAAGCATGTATCCATGTTTGCCATCATTGTTTTATGAATTTGCCAAAATGCTAACAGAGGGTGTAATTGGCCCTCAGAAGTACCATTACTTTGTACGCAAAAACAATATTGGGTGGATACATGATCTATGTTCTATAACATTGCTTGTATTTTAAACAGGCCGGGGTCGATAACTCTGAAAAGGTTTCCTTAAAAAAGGCCCTGGTTAAATTTGAACAGCTGTTAGTGTTAAGCAGTAAAAAATTTTATTGCGGTACCAATACCAAAAATTGTGCGTAGTGTAAATTGGGATATATGACCTACTTTCATTTTATAAGTTACTAGCTTTTCATGTCAGTATAGTTACCTTCCAGAAATACTTTCATAATATCTTTAAATACATTTAGGCTTACAAGAACTGACATGATAGAAAAGAGCAAGGTACAAATGGGATCAGCAATTGTAAGTTCCGGCTAAAAAGAGAAAGCGAACTGAATCAATTTTTGAGAATTAACATTTTTGATATAGAAATCAATGTTTTCAAATCAAATTAGTGGCTGAGAACTATAACGTTTATACCGGATCATATTTAGGTAAAAATGAAACAAGCGTTACAGGTAATTACTCACCCTAAATTTGATAATAACAGCAGCAATTAAAAGTCCTAAAGTACACAAAGTATCTCCTAAAATATGAATAAAAGCAGCTCTAATGTTAATATTTTGAAGCTCTTCTTTTGATTGTGTTTCTACTTCTCTCATTGCAGGTTTCCCGCCATGGGAGTGACCATGTGATCTCCCAGGAACGACGAGAATCAATCCCATTCTTGATAAGAATATTGAATAAAAATGATAATTGGAATTTCTTACTTAAGATTATCCTAAGATTGAAGGAAGAGTTACATGAATTTGAAGCATTAAAATAAGTTAATAACATAGTTCTGTCGGTGCGGGGCGGTGCCGTAGTCATCCTGACAATATAGCATGTGCTTTTTTGTTTCCGTAAAGACTATAAATTTTATGGGATCATGTTAGCACTGCAGCCCTTAAGACAACGAGGATCTGAGGCCGACTCCTTGTTAATTATGGAGAGGATTGATAACTCAATTTTTTTCAAAATGTGGCCTTATATACAGTACACTATTCGTATGTGAAATATCAGTCGACCGAGGCTTTTTATGCATGGGCCGAGCGACGAAGGATCGATGTCGTGGCAAAAACCTCGCCTTATATTTCACAGTGCAGATCGAACAAGCGAGGTCAATAATCTGTTTATTATATGGCTGAACTGCATGAAACATCCGGGGTAATGGTCCATGCAGATACGGAACACCACAGAACACGGAATGTACGGGTTTTATGGACCGCTCGTCAACCAATCAGAATAGAGGATTCTGAAACGCCATATAATAAATTTGCTTGTTTAGTAGTCAAAATAAGTGAGTGTCTATAATAAAGTATTATAGTAATTATACTGATTCGAGTCATGTGATAATCCGTTTTTGGTACTTACAAAATATTTGCTATCAAACAGAACCCGGCAGTCAACACCATGGTATCTGCCTCTATTTCATAATCATGGTAGACTATTCTTTCTATGGCGTAGTATGATAGGAAGGCAGACACAACCCATCCAATGAAAATCGTTAGCAATGCCCCAATTATTTCTGAAAACGATGTACAGGGTTCTATTTTATTGACTGTGATCTTTATTGTTACATATACTACACGTTAACAATAATGTCCAAACAATGTATATGGGGTCAACTATTCATAGCTTTACGGGGGGTTAATGGATTGAATCTTTGCTTTGGCACAAACAGGTCATCATTACAGAGAGACACATTAGTTGAATAAAGTCAGTTACACACAAGGGATACAAATTGGGAATGTATAGCTTAAGTTAAGCTGCTTAACTAGCTTACCTGCACGATAAAAACCAAAAGTGTGAGATTTGGTTGCAGGCCAGGCTGCAATGTTTATTGCTAATATACTTGTTAATAAACTTGCCAGATCAGACATCATATGTGCTGCATCGCTTATTATTGCCAAGCTATTCGCCAAATAACCTCCTGTGTGGGGAGAAACGAATTAAATTTTGTGAAGGACATTGATTGCGTTGTTCCTTCATTCAAATGACATGCACAGATTACGAGTGATCATTTGTTGTGAACTGTGAAACCAACTACGCTTTAGGCCTACGACAAATATTTGCACTCGGTCAAGTTGATTTTTTCAATCAGCTTATACTATTTAGGACTAGTTTTTATCAGTTAGTCGTGATTGTCTGAGTTGCTGATGTATTAGAATATTGCTATGTCATTCAGTCAATGACAACTCACATTTAGAGACGCCACTCAGGATTCTTCCCGTGTATACCTCACTATAGGGCCTGTTCATATGAGAGGGCCGGTTTAGCCGCTCGCTTTCGCTGGCCCGCTTGCATAATGTTTTCAAATGAGCTCATATTATAGTGAAATAATATGTTTCATATTATAGTAAAATAACATGTGAGCGAGATCCCGGCACTGCCAAGCTAGCCCAAACCATTTTCTTACTGCCTTCCCCCCCCCCGCTACTAACGAATAAAAAAGTCCCTGTTTTATACTCACCCGCAACTTCAACAGCTATGAACACAATGCAAACAAATGTGGCAAGAAATAGTTGGGTTCTTGCTTTCGAGGTTTCATGTTTGATTTCTGTATCTGAATTAACAGGACAAGGTTCTTTATCCAAGTTAGCCATCATACACTGAGGAAAATGCTCCCATTCAGAATTTCTTTGATATTACTAGAAAAATATCAAATTATAGATTAAATAGTTATTATTTAACTAATAAACTATACAAAAAACTACAACGCGATAATTAGTGGAGGGGGGTCTACAGGGTCACTGCAACCCTATAATTCCCAGGGACCACGATCTTTTGTTATTGAATAGGTGCGAACATATATGAATATTAAGTGTTGCTGTTTTTTCATACACCCTGTATAGTTTCGGCCCTGAGAAAGAAATTCTATTTATAATAGTCAAATTAATGTAAAATATATCATTATAACTCCTTTCTAGCTCTATATTAATATTTAATTTGGTTCTTTGACACATCTGAAAACATCATTATGAACTTATGATAACAATTAAGGATTTCAGCCTAAAAAACCACACATTGTATAACCTTCACTTTTCCCAAAAAAGAGATAGCAACCTATACAAACTTTTCTTTCAAAACAAGGCATCAGTCCTGCATGCATGCAGGTGCACCTGCTTCGCGCAATAGCTGTATAGGCTAAACTCGTTGTACTTTAGGTGCTATCAGGTTAAATGTTTCTGTTATTTTTCAAAAATGTGAACTTTGGTATGAGTAGCAGCGTCCTACGTAGATTTTAAATATATTTTAGTGTATACATACATGCATAAGTATATTTTATTAAGAATCGTGATATCTTAGAATGTGTACACGCATATTATATAAAATAATCCTATATATACAAATTATATTCTCGCTAATTAAAATTAACAGTTCATGCATGCAAACGATGCTTCTTCTGAAGTTCAGATCCAGTCTTGTTCAGTGGGCATAACCTGCATGCACAAATTTATATTAAGAGAACAACCGATAAAGATAAAGAAGAACATATATAAGAATTTAAACATCTTTTTATGGTAGAATTATTCATATGCCTAATATATAGATTATATGATTTAAATATACATATACGTCAAAAAGACGTATTGCGAGAGTATAAAAAATTGCAAATGTAAAACGTGTAAAATCTCACGTAATTCACACTCAAGTTAAGTCATATGGTATATATTTAAACAAATCACTTTTTTCAATTTCAAAAGTTAAACACGGCTTTGAAATTCAAACTTATATATACGACTATAAGTAATCGTGATGTCAAATGGCTAGGTTTTTAATGCCATCTCGATTTCAAACTTCCTGGAGTTATAGATCAGTACTCAGTAGTTTCACTTCGGGTCACAGAAAATGAACGGCAGCAACCAACTTTCAAAACTTTTACAGCTTCTTTTCTTAACAGAACTTTATTCCAGAAAAATATGACAGAATTCACGCTAGAGTTCAAAGTTGTAATAACCCTCATCCACGAAAAGTAAGCATCCACGATCATACTTGGGCCGAACCGAAGCCGGAATATTGGATACAATGAGGATGGCAACAGAGTAATCAAAAAACAAGCGACGACCAGAAAGCAAGATTTTGCGTACTTGACTTCGCGAAGAAATAACTTCGTTTTTGATTTATGCTCGACAATATTGTTCAGGCTTGGTTTCACTTCGGAACGACGCAGTCTTCTCACCTCTAGATATATTTTAATGTTAACAAAACCTGCGAAAATGATTAGTGTTGGAACCGTAAGGAAAAGCATGACTGCAATTGGGGCGATGAAATAAAAAGATAAAGCAAATGATATAAAAATCAACGCGAAACCACAAATCATAAAATACAGAATTCGTTTCTTTGTCAGTATCTTGGGGTATGAATAAGGATGAAGCACTGCAATGTATCTCTCGAACAATATGATAAAAGATATCACCAAGGAAAATCCAATAGGGAAAACAGACAATTGAAAAATTATGAAGCTTGTAAAGCAATCCCTGAGACCCAGAAACGTCCCCAGCATGTAAAAGACTGATAACGGTGCTCCTATACAACCAACTCCCAAATCGACGACAGATTGAATGAGTATAAGAAAATAACAAATCTTGTTCTTCAGTTGAGTTGATTTAAGAATTGTCAGCATTGCTATCAGGTTCAATAAAACGGTTGAGATCACCAACGTGCCATTGATGACAATTGTTGCTACGCGGTTTATTTCGTATTTACTGGATGAAAACTTTGTCGGAAACCAATGTGTCCTTCCAAAAACTCGGCATGTCATTATGTAGGATTCGGAAATATTCGTCATCCTTTCGAGATCTAAATTTGTCGCCGCCAAATTGCGAGACAAGAAATGGAATCGCAGAGCAAGTTAAATCGCGAATTACGCATTCACAGATTCAGACGTATACTACCACTTACGTACAAGTGCATATAGTAAACTTATTAAAACGTCTGCAATTTATAGTCCTCCAATAATTGCCACTCTCGGCAAAGCTTCGTGTGTAATAAGTAAGTAATGAAGTCATTATTATCCTGTGATTATAATTACCGTGCGGCGTGCACTTTTCGCAACAAAAGAGGTGGCTGTTTTAACGATGCATGTAAAAAATATAGCGTTATTACCATAGTTATTACCTTTTAATTCAAGACCGAAGAGAAAGCATCTTGGAGGTGCACCTGCTCGCAAATGTGCGCATTTGATGAGATTTCTTGCCCAAATTAAAAGTTTTGCGTAGTTTACTGAAAAAAACGGTTCAATATATAAATGCATTGTAGACAGAAGAACACACATTCTTGTCCAGTTATATTTAGGCTAATATTTCAAGAATTATTTGTTATGTTTGAAAAATTATTGCATTAAACCCCTGGGTTTGAATTTCTGGAAAGTAACAGAGAGGCTATAGCCTAGAAATTTCAAATGCACCGCGACAGTATAATATTATTAGATTATATATATGTATAGATCATAGATGGTATGCGCTTTAGCCTATAAGGGCCCGCCCGCCAAATATTTTGATTTCTAAACTTAAGCTAATTATTCATATTTAAAAATATGAAAAAAATTGAAAATAAAAATTTTTGGCGAAGCATTGATATGTCGTCGATAACTTCAAGTACAAATTTAAGATCTTCTAATAGATTTTTAGCTTGTTTTTAACAAAACATTCAGTTTAAACAACTAATCATGCAACACTCATGAGCCGCGGTTCTATAAAACTCTTCACTTTATTTTCGTATATAGCCTTATTATATATAACTGCATAGTTCAGATTAAACTACTAGAATCAGAAACTCATTTTCACGAACGCTAAACGATCGCTAAACGTGAAACACGGCGAATCGAAGAGACTGTCCGCAAATCAACGGATCAATCACAGTTGACAAGCGTGCATCATATATTATCGTGTGCGGTGTACGTGCAGGTGTCTCTGAGAGTAAAGCAAAAACGGCTGCAAATATTAGCCTTTCAGCACTTACCTTCCTGTAAAAGCTTTTAGTCAAATTAGTAATTTTAGGCATGGTGGCATTAATATCCGTTGATTAAACTTCCGTGGCAAATAAACTTGTTATTGATGGGTCTGAGTCTGACATGTATAAAATTATTTATGCCGCAATATATGCGCACAACTATAAGTTCGTTACTAGCCATTTACACATTACCGCAATGGGAAGGAAAAACACAGAATGTATCCCCTCTATCCCCACCATAGTACTGGTAAGTCTATTGCTTGAGTTAGGACAGTCGTTTTTCTGGTGGGGATAAACACGATTTACCATAGTTGCAATTGGATGTTTTTCAGGAGGTGACAAATTAAATAATTAACACTCAAGTTCGATGCATGTAAAATAAGAAATCAGTCGTATTTCTACGCAGACAGGTGCATGGCTTGCTGAATTTTCATTAATAGAAATTTCAATCCTATCCAATTCCTCACTACAATCCAAAAATATTCTAGTGAATTCCATGTTTTATTATAGTCTTAAAAGCGACATCATAGGACGGTTTTTGTGTATGTGAGTGACAAAAAAACACATCATCACCAGGGCCGCACGCACGCAGGGATATTTTTCCAGACGGTGCATGCACATGCGCAGTAGAGAATAATTTAAAATCGGGGGGGGGGGCTAACCCTTTTTACCTAACGTGACACAAGACATAGCAGTGAAATTGACAAAGGCTTGTTATAAACATGTACGAATGTAAAATAAGCACAAGAATTTTCTTGAACGATATCTTTGACACGCATTTAACCTAGTATGGACTGTAACCGTAACGGCAACTGACTGGTTGATAACTGGAGAGTCTGTTTAAGAATATATGCATGATCATGTATCTCATTTCGTAACAGATACTGAGTAATTTTCATTCAGTCATGTAGATTATTGTTTTTAAAAGAATTGACTACTATCACTGGAGAAGAGTATTGGAAAGTTTGCCCAAGAATTTGCCAGCAAGCAGGTTATACATACAGCTGGCTATATTTCAAGAAATACGACTGCATAATATATATGTTGCAACAAACGCAATCACACAATTTAATTACCTAAATGTGTGATTGTGTTTTAAAAAATACCGGTTCAGTTTTCATTCCAGTTCAATATAGCTATTAACATGCAGTACTACTTCAGACATCTGGGGGCACTTTTTTAAAAAACTATTTGACTTTTAACAGAATTGGCCAATAAAGTCGCGTATTACTGAGTTAACTTGGATTTAACTATATCCCGACCCTAAGGGGTAAATAACGAATACAGAATATATTTTTCACGGGAAAAGGCTCAAAGCCAAAGGAGATAATATATCTCTGATTATGAAAATGCTTAGGCCAATCAAAACGCATGTCAAATTTTAAGGTTAAGAATTGATCTATCAGCTTAAGACATAACTAACATTGATTTTAAGACTTAACGGGAAAATAAAAATACATGGACCTGATGCTTTATTTACTATCTTTTCATCTCAATTCTTTTGATTTGGGTCATTTAATATTCATATAATAACAACTTCTTTAACTTAATAACTTCTTTAAGTTATCGACGAATAAATTGGCAATTATGTGTATATAGCAGCTATGGACGAAATGCTAAAGTTCAAGAAATATATATAGTGTCAAAATCGAAACTTATCAGTAAATTATCGAAATAATGGATTATTGTAGTACTATGCCTATGGAAGTCACTAAAATGAACAAGCAGTTACACAAGTATAAGTAAAAGCTGATCAGTCATGTAAGTTGTGTAACGATTGACAATTAATGGCGAACCAGAAAACATTTAAGATTAACATAATTATACCTTAATTCAGCTCAGTCAGATACTTTCAAGTTCGCTGAACATGTCATCGCTAATAATGACTTTCAAACCGATTTATTACCTTGATGTTTTCCTGATCAAATTACATTTGGTCCATCGTTTTTTATTCTGTATTTGCCACAACGTTAAATTACTGCTCATTGAAGTTCCTCGCAACAAAAAAAAATAACTTGAGAGAACTTTAAATTGTGTTAATGTGAAGTATAATATGACTGTAACTCGGTAACTGTGATTTCGACTCTCGTGACAATATGCCAGTTGTAAATAATTAATTTTCACAAGTCAGTTTACAACGGTTTAACCTGTTACAACTTTTTAGGTAAATTTATTCGTATATTTCATTTAAGACGACAGTTCCCCGCACCCCCGGAATTTACACTACGCAAATCTTTTCTGCACGCGCCATTAGCGCAATAAATCCACCGGAGTGTTAAGGGGGAATTGAGTTCCTAGAATTCATGGAGTAGAGTTTCTAGAATTCGCCGTAATTGAAGATGACCGCGAGTGGATCCTAAAAAAGATTGGAGTTTTTTTCGGATCTGATTCGTAGGTTTTTTGACCAGTTTTGGTCTCCGCATGGCGTCCTATACTTTTTGTCAACAAACTCTAGATAGCGACAATGCGACATGTCGAAATGACGAATTCTTAACAAAACTACCTCATAGAGAAAAAAATTCTCAAAAAAGCTAGTGTATCCTCGCTTCCTTCATGTAAAATTTTGAACACTTTTACACTATTATCGTAATTTAAATTTGCAAAAAAATTTCGATCAAAATGCCGCCATTTTTTCATTATGTCGCCTAGACGGACGTGTGTCCAGTTTCATATCGCGGCTTAATTGTGACGCACGTTGATTTATATGCAGTGTATAGCTACTATTATTCTAGGCTTTTTACAATAAAATATCATTCTTTCTAATTTGCCGTGTCTATTTTTTAAAGTAAAAGATCATCTTCGTCCTCTAAAAGATTTTCTTCATCAGTCAACACATCAATGATATCCTGTCCTTGTGTTTTCTTGCTAGGACGTTTTCTAGGCATTTCCACCGCTGGTCGTAGACTGTGCATCATCTCGACGTCCTTTCCGCTAGACAAGGTTGACTGCCAGTGGCTTAATTCATCTCCCATCGATCTAAAACTAAAGCTGAGTTGACCAATGACAACCTTTCTTCCAGCACTCCAGCTTGGACGGTGTTTTACGCTAATTATAAGGCAAGCAGATTTCTTTTGTTGGTCGGTTAGTTTGAAATGAAATCTGTCATTAAATATCGGAAATAAAGTTCTGCTCTTTGCATTTGTCGTCTCTAGAAAAACCCGAGACGTGCCGTCAAATACCTCTATTTTCACGTATGGATCTGTAAAATGAAGAAGAGGATAGTCCACACTTTAAAGTATAGTTAAAAACAAAGTAAAAAAGAAAGCGTATACATGCAGAGCTCAGAGCTAGCAATCACATATTATATTCCATTGCCGGAGTAAAAAGATGTTTACTTACTTGATAGACCTTTTTTATCGACAGGCGAGAGATGCGAACATTCTTTAACAGTAACCCAAAAGATTTCATCCCTGGGATCCCAACGAAAAGAAAGTAAAATATCGCCGCCTTTCGCCTAGTTAACCAGGAAAATCATTATTGAACCTTACAAACCGAATCCATCTATTTCAAAACGACATGCATAGTTGCTATATTGCTATTTTCATGGGCAGAATTGTCAAAACACCAAACAAACATACCCCTTTTCGCCATTTCAGAGTTTCGTCAAAATCTTTTTCTTTTCCTTGTATACTATTAAGTATCCCACTCATTTCTATCTTTGCCACGCCAATCAAATCTCTCGGTGATATTCTGTTCTCGTCATACACATAACACATCAATGTCTGTTCTTTAAGTTCATCTGGCAAGATGTTTATAGTTATGAGATCATCAAAGACAGGCGAAATGCTGTTACGAACTCTTCTTGTCTCGAGATAGTCTCCTTCAGCACTCCTTGCTACTGAAAAGGGATCCAATTCGACTTGGACGAAATTGAAGGATACGTAGGCTGAAGACTTCACTGATAAATCTTCTGCGCTTTTGATATGCACATGAAGAATTGCACTACGAAAACGAACATTTTAGTAATGATGAATTTTACTGATGTTATGTGGAATAATTTTACTTGTTTAATTTTTCAAGTTTGTACAGCTTATTTTGATAGCACCAAAGGACATGATACTTTAATGCACAAACTATTTCCTATATATATGTATACCACTAAACTCGTAGGACAAAAATCACGTCATGTGCGCCTGCATGCATGGCTTTACTAATAAGATAAATGAGCTATTGTGAGCTATTGCTCAATTTCATGACTGGCGAATGACAGCCAAATAAGGTGGAGAAGAAAGGCGTGAGGTGGGGAAGGTGGGTCGTTATGCGTATTCCACCCACCAAGAACTCTTAAAAAATCCAGTTTCCACCACTCGCTTTCAAGGCCTTATATATCAATACTTTTGTACTTACTTTCGTTTCTCGTAGAAAAGGGAAAATTTCAATCTTCCAATGTTTTTCTGTTTTAAAATAAGAAGGTTGATATTGAATAGAATTATGGCATAAGGAAATATTCGGTAATAATAAGGATAGACTATATACACCAAGGATATCTTAAAAAATATACTCAGTAGTAAAAAGATAGTCGTTATATAGTAGCCCAACATTGAAATTTCTTATGACAGATTATTCGCCAACTGAACTTTGGCTAAAACATTGGTACTTGGTAGATTCTGCTGCATAGAGATCCCGCCTTATATATACGGAGGTCGCAGCATATCAAGCATGTTAGTTGAACCATATAATTAAAAAACCCCTACAAAAATTCGTGCCATGTTAAGTGAAAGAATCATGATTTTCAAAACTCACAATTTCCCTGCCAAATCCATCTTTTGGTTGAACTTTAAACAATGACAACTTCGGCAGTTTTAATTTGGGCAATTTAATCTTCTTGAGATATCCTCGCAACACTCCATCTTTCTTCTTCTTTTTTCTTTTTACTTTTTCCACAGCAAATTTCGAGATACAGGAACATATTATAAGGATGATAATGACTGCAATGGTCACCCCAACAATCAAACCAATCGCAGCTTGTTTCTTGTGCGTTTTTATCCAGTCTATATACAACAAAGTAGTAATAATTTTTAAAAATATTTCTATATTATACGTGCACGGTTATCACTGTTTCTAAAGTGGCAGTTTCCCGGCTATAGAAATTTAAATATAGGGTATATTGCAATAAGAGGTTATACGTCGCATTTTGGTCGCATATAATGAGGTGTGTTATATATATTAACTAGAACAATGTAGCACAGTTTATGAATAAAGATTAATATATTTTTAAAATTATTACGCGCATGTATATAGTATGATGTCGCCGAGTGTTTCAAAAGCTAAATAATATTATTGACGGTAGTACGCCGGATTGTAGTAAGAAAGGTACAATTTCGGTACAGTTATAGAATACAAGGCAAATAGTGCATTATGTTAAAGATCTGTTAGAAGATCGATTTTAGAGACAGAGCATAGGACTGCCCCCGTTCTTTAAAAATAGTGTTTATTCTTGTTCTCTAAAAGTTCAATTCATGCATTAAGAAACATAAAATAAGGTACATTTATCTATAAGACTATATATGGCATTCACTGTTAAGAGTTGGGTTGGTCAGGTTTTCTATAATTGTTCCACAATTTCTCTGAAGTAGTGTATTCATAAATATGATACTCGACTCTCCTGCAAAGTTATGCACCGTTTGCCATTGCAAGGTATTCTGATAATTACTTCGCTATATAGCAGTCTTTTATGAGACATTACCCAGAGATATATCGTTTTTAATTATATAACATATAGGATTAACACATACATACTGCATAGTAATATTGTCGTTCGTCAATATGTAGTAAAAAGACGATATAGGCATAGTAAACTGCACACAAACCCCAATGACACAACATTGTACATGCATGATAGCCTTATGGCTTACCTGTTACTGCGGTGACATTGATGTGTGGTAGGTGTATATTTGGACTTTCTGTTGTTACATTTTCGTGTGGAATTTCTGTTGTCACGTTCTGAATCTTTGGCACTGTCGCTTGCTCTGACGTTTTAGACGGTTCGATACTGTTCGTGTTGATACTCAGTAACACAAACACAAGAGCGATAAACCACACTCGCTCAACAATAGCCGATGTTTTGTATGAGATATCTACCAAGTGTTGACCCTAACCAAACATACGTTACACCTCAAGCATTATATCAAAACCTGAAGTCTCTATAAACAAAAGCTATATTCTTTTAAACACTTTCCAAACATCATCCAAGGTGAATCAGTAAGACGACATACTTCTTCACGCGAGATTGGCCAAGCTTGGCTTGGCTATTTATCAGCAATGCGGCCTATGAAACAAAGACCAGTAACTGACCGGATCGGCGGAATATAACACACGTGCTTCTCCCTGTATTCAGTGTATTATCAGACTTGCCAAAACATAGTGTTTGTTCCCAAATGGAATATGGTTATTCACCACTACCTGCGCCCTTTTACTGCGAAGATTCACGTGTAACGATAAATACCAAAAAATTCGACGTGCAACAATCCAGACGGTTCTACAAAGAGCTGTAAATATATTTACATAGCCTTCAGACTTGACTGCACACACGCATTTTTAACTAGTAACTGCTAATTGTAAAACCCAGGCGAAGAAATGGACTTTTCCAAACCCAAAACTGCGGCAAACATCATTGCCTAAAATTGCAATAAAATGAAAACAATGGTATTTTCATATCGCATCTTATAAAATGTGGTCTTACTCTAACAATTGCTGGAAGTAGACAAAAACTGCCCGGCTTAAAATATGCGTAACTCATCAGTGAAGGTCATGAGGGGTGCATGGATTTAACACTAGCGATTGTTTTCCACTGGCATTTGAGCGGAAAAAATTAACGCTTGTAGAAAACTGGCTTAAACCGGTTGTTGTACCATGTACCAAGACATTCAACTAGCGAGAAGTTATCGAAAGACGATGCCACTACTCGAGTATAACTGCATTTGCATGGACTAGTTCTTTAGTATAACTGCATTTACAAATAAAGAAACGTCATGTATTTAGCTAGCAATTAATCTATACGGAATTTAATTAATAACGCCAAACTTACATTATACCCAAGTTAATGCTATATACACAGGTTGAACACGTATAGATTCAATGAATCAGAATCATCTCGTTCATATATATTCGTGTAATGCGCGGCTGATATCCTTAAAAGTGGTTGTTTTTATACAGAGCTCGAGGTGATAAATATATACACCGTCACCGACAACTAGGGGTCTATGAGAAATGGTCCTGAATGTTGATGTATCATTTATGATCTCTAACAAAACAAATGTACTGAAAATACTTCAAATTTTTAAGTTTCAAATATTAACTAAGGAGAGCTTTGTGAGGATGTCACAATGTTGAGACCTGAGGACCAAGAAAGCAACAAGAATGTTGAATACTTCGGCTAACATTCTACGGTGTAACGTGAATACTTTCTTCTTCAGTTACGTGATGTAGAAATGAACAATATCAAATGTAGCTACATGTTGGATGATTATTTCATGGCTTGTCAACTCGATACCTCGGGAGTTTTCGTCTCGGTAATTTTTGGCGACTATAAAAGTGGATGGAAACGTTTAAAAGCACGAAAATCGAAGCTGAAAAGAATGTATAGAATTATAAAGTGTACTTTTTACTGCCACTTCCCAGATAAAATGCAATGAAAACTATGAAAACTACCTTCTTTATTGCTTCCCTAAACGATTCACTGCTTTCAACAAACTTCCGTTTCTTCGTTTGAAAATTTTCCTCAATTTGCTGAAGTTCTGCTTCTAATTTTTTCTGGCAAATTAAAACTTTAGACATCAACCACCTTTCAGAACTTGTATATGCAAGATATTTCGATAAACGATATTTCCGAATGTGCATCCACGAGAATATTTACCTGGTGTTCACCAAGTGACTTGACTTGTTTTCGCAGCATGTGGATACGCGAGGTTGTGACTACTAGAATAAACAAACACATGCACATTGTGTCTCTCTGTCAATGGCATATCTATAAGTATATCGTCATGAACCGCTGTATATGACCGGTCACCCCGCAGAGTTTACAGACAACTTACACTGAGGTGTTATCACTGGAGGTATTGCTTTGCGGGGAAGTAGGGAAGGGGGTGCCGAGGCCACAACACACCGCGGTGGAATCGGTTACCTTCTCTTTTTTTTTTAAATTTTTTGTACTAACCAGTGCGTAGATCAGGAACAACAATATCACTAAATATATCTGCCATAAGTTTTTGATTACGATGAAAACGACTGGCTGCAACATGCTTGACAGAGAACAAATCTTCTTCATCTGAAAGCGATACGTGAACATACAAGTTTACCCGAGAAGCAGGTATAAGACTTTGTTGCCTTTAGTAGCTGTCTATACAGAAGACTGCACGGGGTAAGGAATGCCCATAATTAAAGGTCTCATCCGATCACGAGATTACACGAGGATATTGGCTTCGATTTTGATTGCTATGTCAAGTGTTTTATCAAATCAGTGCACAAAAACCAAAGAAAACCTTCAGACTGGTCTAGGTATTGATGATATAGCCCACTGATAACGTCCACTTACCATCACCTATGATTGGTTCCAAACTGAATCTCGCGTCGTGTAACTAAAAGATAGGATTGGGAAGAATATACTATCTCGCGACGTAGACTACGAAATCAGCCAAAAGAAGTTATATCAGTTATCAGAAGTAAAGCAAAATCGGATTTATTGTAATGCATGTCAATACTTACATCAAATGAAGCAAGATCGATACCTCTAGCACGAGCTTGTTGTTCTTGTAGAGCTTGTTGAGCTGTTAAAATAGGTATGGTGTAATGATGGACGGGAAACTAAAGGTATATATTGTCGGCAAGATAAATATTGAAATTCAGAACACAACTTCTAGGTACGTACCTCTTCCTTTGGCAGCAATCCACTGTTGATATTCTTGGGAATTATGATAAGCCTTCATTGATTCATTGTATTGAACCTGTCAACACGATAGGGAATATAAGTAACTGCATGGAAACGCTGAGATGATGTATACGGAGAACTAAGGAGAATAAGGTTTGTATATCATTTGCACTTGGTATACTGTTGCGGGACTCTTGAAAAGGTGTTTTTTAAATAAGTATAGTAATGACACAAAACCGAGCAACAGCAAATTCTTTGACTCAATGATTAATGAATAAGCAAATATTGTGAAAAATTAGAGTGCTCAAAGCTCGATTCACTCACCTTGTCAAGTTCATATTCATCAAAAAATACCTGAAAAATGAAAGGAAAAAAGAACTGGTTAATTACGTTAACTGGTGTGTAGGTTAGCAATGGTCTTTCTATGTATAGGGTAGTGTAATCAACCGATAGTCAAGGAACTACATTAAAGTTAACCATTTTTAAAAACCATCAAAGTTTCTTTGAAAAAGTGTTGCTTTGTTTTGAGTGGGTGAGAAAGCATTACTAATGCACCATGTTGCTCAATCTGAATTCAAGGCTTTTTCATTACAATAATACTTTTAAGTCTTATTGCATCTTATAATATGCACGGATACGCTCTCCTCCCGGAAAGTCTAGGGATTTCTTTTCATTGATTGACACAACAAATATATGTAGCTGGCAGTTAAACTCAGAGCACCTGTCTTTCTTCATCAGGAAGATCCCTCCACATTTGACCAATTATTTTGCCAATGTCCCACAACTTGCCCTCGGGATTCTGGTTTTTTACTTGCTCCCAAACCTGAAATTTATCCATCAAACATCAACATAATGATTTGCTTGAACAATCAAGACTTATATAGTAATTGTCACTATGCGCTTTTGGCTAATTCATCCCACTGTCAATGAATTTTGGATAGTGCAAATTTTGTTGAGAGAACTAAAAGGTTCGACCAACTTTACTGCAGCATTTCATTCTATTTTAAGTTTAATAAATATAAAAATTGCATTTTATACTTCCTGTGAAATGCATAGAAGTCATATACTTGACAGAAGTTATAAGAGCGATTTTTGTTGTAGTTTGATAGTATCACCTTAAGCATTGTTTTCACCTAGGCCTGAATCGCAAGACAAATTTTTGTTGTCTGTACGTTTTTCACTAAAACTAATGGAATAGCTTTCTATTCTGTCCTGGTCATAAGGGTAATTTTAATGTCATGTATAATCGGTTGTAAGAAAGTATTATTGGTCACAACAACGCAATTCTATTTGTCAGTCAGTCAGTGATTATCGACAATGGGCATCGCCAAAGATTGATAGCTGAGAACAAACAAAGATGGTGTCTGGCACAGATTGTCAGAAGCTATCTCATTCCACTGCATATGATTACTGGGTGATGAAGAAAATCGTTTGCGTTTCTGAAAAAACTACCCATCTCAATTGTTTTGTGAAAACTATGAAAACATGAAAACTGCATTCTTAACTCATTCATCACTTGTTTTCATATAATTACAAGAATCAACTGTGCTTCTATATTTGGAATATCAAGCATAACAGCTTACCTTTCTACTGAATCTCATGTAAGGCATCAGTGGCTTATCAGGAGCTTTGGGTGCTGGCGTATTTTGAAAGTCGCCAGGCTAAACAACATGATTTTTAAATGATATAATCATTTACTGATATAATCACTGCATGGTTAAATTGTTTAAGTCCTGTTGTAATGTTGTTGCAAATCACTTCTAGTGAGCATTTTTTTATTTTTGAATTCCCTGATAAAGCAACTATGATTGCTTCTCAAATGTTGATAGTTAAAGTACCAATCACTGCTTGTCTTGGACAGATTTTCTAGGGAGAGGTGGATGGTTCACATCTCTTTTCTAAGGTCCAAAATGCATACAAATGCATTTCAGGGTTCAAAATTTCAATATTTCCAGGGAAACCTGTACTCTGACTCCATAGGCAAAATATGAAAACCACCCATAGTTAGTACACAAATATCACAGGACAGATACTTACTAGGAAAGGTCTTTGTGATAAAAATCGCTGTTGAGTGAGACCAAACATATTTTGATTCATGCCAGGTGAGCCTCCCCATTGACCCTTTTAGAAAATAAAAAGGTGCTTTTGAATACACGAATAAACACTCCAATTATCATTCTAGTTTCGCCTCTACAATGGATTGATAACATTCATATAACATTTCCTTTTCACGCCTTGACCAAATGATAAATGTCAAGCCCTTGTGAGCATTGCCTTGGATGACAATAGGCATAATGCAACGGCAGCATAATAAATATGGTAAATATATAGTAAAAAGGTAGCCTAGAACATGTTTTGCCTCATTTAAATGATTGTTTGTCACAAGGCTTCCATGTTGGATTCACTAGAACCCACAAACAGGGTCTGTGACCAAGCTAGCTCATACTAATAGTAGGACTGTTTGACTCACCATTGAATTGGATGGAGGTTGGTAAGATGGACGGAACTTGGCTAAACAGAATATAAAAGCAAAAAATACATTGGGTATATTACACTTCCTTTGTCTTATACGAACATAGGACAAAGTGTATTAATTGGTCTTTTATTGCAGAGGTGTGGGTTCAATTCCTGCCAGAAAGAGAGAGCTGCAATTTTGCAATGTTCCCAGTTAGGTCTTAAACATCGCATGTTTTTGCCTTCATTCTCTGAGAAAAGTTCAACAACACATCACACGTATAGGTTGCATAAGAAAGACATAGAACACAAATAAACACATTAAAACATATTTAAAAATGTGGATCTTCCTATATTTTATATAAAAAGTATAACAAACCACTTGCTTTCTTTAACAATTTTTATTATAAATTGACAACATTCACATAATAAAAAACCTTAATAAAAGTTCACAACATTTAATAGGCCACCTATGAACAAACGTAACACAGAGTTTAAAAGTTACAACTTTTAATACACAAACCTGCCATTCCTTGGTAAGGGTTCATCGCTTGCCCTGCTTGTCGAAAATCTCTGGACATCATTTTGTCGCTTTTTATTATTTCAAGAAACGATTAATTTCTTTAAACTTCACGTTGCTATACTAACGTTTTTTGATTGATTGGAATAGGTTTTAAAATCCACTCTTATACTGCTTTCACGCCGCCATGTTGAACAAGTCAGTGGCTTTGTTTGGTTGGGTTGGCTCTAGCGCATGCTCGGAGCCAAACATAGTTGAATCAAACAAAACACCAATTATACCACCAACAACAGCCCTTAATTCCTCAGCATGCGTTTTTACTGGAATTCTGAGCATTCAATAATTATAAGACGCAGCCATTGAATAGAACTGGACTCATAATCGCGCACTCTTAAAATTACTTTGACAACCCTTTTCCGGCACCGGTGCCCATATTAAAACTGGTTCATAAAACATGCTGAGTACAATGTCCTTGTTAATTACTAGTTTTTACTACCTTTAGTAGTACAGAGTTGCAAAAAGAGTTAACCCTCCTCAGGACTTCAAGTTTTGAAAAATGACGTTACGTCACTGCATCAAGTAGCAACCAGCATAAAATAATTGGTTTTTTGATACATGCATGTGATCAATTAGAGTGTTCAACTTTGAAACTTCCTCACAAACCTCATTCAAAGCAAACCTTTCTCACGGGTGGCACGCGCAGTCTTTTTTCTGTGGAGGTAGTGCCCGTTCGTACAGAGAAATAACGGACAATTTCATTTGGAAGCGTCATTTTCAATTTAGACTACGTTCACACAAGACCGGAGGAATTCGGGACCGTACTCAAAAACACCCGGTTTCCTCGTGTGAACACGTAGAACCCACCAAATTTTCATCGCTGCCCAAACCGCACTAGTATAAATTCAAATCATCTACATTTTATTATGTTCGGATGCCATTATACCTTATATACAGGTGCATAGAAATAACAACATTTCGAAGTTGTAAGCTCAGTGCATAACGCCTTCGTGAATTTTTCCATCTCAAAAGGTGAAAGGCTACCTGTAATCAATCAACTGTTTTAAACCAGCGAATATGCTTCTTGGAATAATTTTTTAACCAAATGCGGTGCAAGTGCCTACAAAATCGCGGGCTCTGGGTACGAGATTGGACTTCTTTTAACCCTCTGTGCATGCGCATTTCATACTTTAAATTATAAACTTCTTAAAATACAGTAATGTATTAGTATATTTTAGATAGAACTACCAAATCCATGTCAAAATCAAAATAATCAAATAATAATAGTGACTTTTTTGACGAAGGTCGAGTCGTTGTATCGTTAAATATTAATACCTATTAGAATAATCCTTTTCCTAATTAAAATCCACAATATTAATTTTTTAAATTTCTAATGCAAGGACTGATCCAAGTTAACCAGAGTTACGACTGTAGAAGTGAACTGCAGTATACTCCATACTTTATAAAGGGCATGTGTCATACAATCATAACCGCGGCAATCAAGTCCATAAAGTCCAGTTTTTCTTTATATCATATGCCCCAGTAATTAATTTGGACCCATACGTGGCAACAGACGCTGAAATGTTTACATGAACAATCTTTATGTCACAAAATCAATTATTTTGACGTTGTGCGTGATAGAAGCGATATTCGGCAAGTGATGCTTGTTGAAACATGCCTCATTCATGTACCTACAAGTAAAAAGCAAGCGGGCCATCAACGTCGTCAAGATAAAATTGGTTTGTCAAGTTAATTGTATTCTTTATGTATAACTTTCGGAGACTTTCTTCTTAAAAACGTACATTCATTTTAAATGCATGCAAAATCTTAACTTCATGCATGTAAGTAAAGTAAGAATATACGAAAGCTACAAAATACGGCCAAATAATGGCATACTATCTATACTGGCGGAAGTCCACAGATGCAAACAAGTGAAACTTTTGAAAAGGTGTCGAAGAAGAATATATGTTAACTTTGCATTGTCGGAGGAGCATTTCAACGTATTTTCTAAGATGGAGAAAAGAAATATTCTAACAAAAAAGGTAAGATAGTTCTAGCTTATATCCAAACATTATATCAACCATACTGTTGACGATTAGTTAGCTTAGCTCTACTAGACCACCGACGATTAGTTAGCTTAGCTCTGAATTTCATGCACCGATAGCTCAGAATAAAAATTATGATTTGAATAAATAAATTCACCAAATTGTACCACCATGAAATTGTCAAGGTAACCATTTCCTTACTGCGCAAACGAATAATATATTTCGCTAAGATCAATACTCCCTTGTCCACATGGTCCGGTTATATATAGGGCTGATATATGATATATAGATTATATGAGATCCATTTTAACACTAAGTATATCAGCTGGCCTTTTAGTAAATATTCCGGCAGGCTCAGTTTTCTGTATTGGTTTTGGATTAGTTTTCTGTATTCCCATTTGTATTGGAATACACACACGAGTACTGCAGTACGAGAGTAATTTCGTCTACAGTAATATAGATGTCACAGTTTGCTGGTATTTAACATTCTTCGATACACCCCAGCAAATCGAGGATAAGGTAACGAAAAGAATTGTTATATATAATTCATAACATCGCAGCACATGACTGCAGTCCTGCGATCACGCTTCCCGTGATTACTGAATTACTGCTTCCCGTGATTACTGAATTTATATAACATCTTGGAATAAATTCGGTTAATGCTCAACTAGAAAATGTCTAAAATACAGACCGAGTTAGTTCTATTCCAAAGTGTGATATTGAAGGTATTGATTGGAACTAGTGGGCTACTTTGAAAAGAATCGTTATATCTATAAAACCTGTTTTCATACGTCGTAATTCATCGGCGATGGCTATTGTAAGTAGTTATTGGCATATGTATATTCTTTATCTTTCGAAGAAAATTATATACTTCATTGACCACCGACAATAGATCGTAGACCATCGCCGATGAATTACGACATATGAAAACCAGGCTTTATAGATATAGCGATTGACATGTTCTAATCTAAAGTTCTCTGTTCAAATCTAAAGTTAGTCTAAACTCGTATTTTTTTGTATACGCGTGCGTGGTGTTCCAAAGATGTTTCTGGGTATACGTGTGCAATGGTGCTCCTGCTTTAACCAGCACGTATATCAATTGATGGTAATTGTATTTTCAAGTTTATGACATTCTTGCGTTTTCTTATAAACAACTGACTTACGTATACAGTTATGCCTGAAGGTGGTATAGTTTTAAAAAAACCTGAATCATGCAAGCATCAACAGCAAACCCAAATAATTAATATGTACCGAAAAAATGCTGGAAAATAACAAGAGAAACTTCCAAAATGAGCTGACATAAGAAATGCTTGCGTCATGCGTCTGCGTCATTGCGCTCGTTCTCCGTTAAGTTACTTATTTATTTATTAGCTTCGCCAATATCTCATAACACATCATTCTTACAAAATAAATGTATACAAACAAGGCGAAGGCAAATCAAATTGAAATTAAAAATTTTGTAAATTTTGCGTTTGTTAGGAAAAATATATACTTATAATTAGAGTTTATCGGCAAAATCATATGAGTATTAAATATATTATTTATATGCAACTAGGCGGTCTATAGTACATACTGTACTGTTACCAATAAGGGTCCTGTACTGAAAAAAGGTTAAAATTATGACAAATTTAAATACGAAATAGTAATAGAATTTAATGAGTTATTATTTATTACTTTTTAAATTCCCCTGCCATTTTGATATTCACATAAAATTAGCTTGTAGGTACACCACGTAAGTATTTAATACTGCAAAGCTTTCGGTCCATCAACCCCGGCCTTCATCAGTGCAAGTGCAATATTAAAAAATTCAGTGTTAATTCTGGGTTAACAGACCGAAAGCTTTGCAGTATTAAATACTTACGTGGTGTACCTACAAGCTAATTTACTTATTTGATGTCACCATGCAAACGTACAAGAACATTATTAAAAATAAATTTGTTAATAATATCAAAAGGATGTAAAAATGCAATATTATTATGCGCTATATAAGAATATTGTACATTGTACAATATTAAATAACCACGCCCAGCATACAAATTCAGGAAATATGCACAGCCATGCAATAAAGACAACAAATCAGATAAATATGTATTGTAAATATGTAGATCTGAAGGTTGTAAGAATAAACATTCAAATCTTCCAAAATGATTTTCCGTCTCCACGTGGCAGAGTAATTCAATGTCAACTTTGACAATCGACAGAAACATTACTAACTTTCTATACGCGGGGTACGAAACGGTAGGTTTCGGCTAATCTGATGACGATGATGCCTTGATGATACCCGACAAGACCAAAAAGCTCGACACCACCAACTAAGCTGAATTTATGACCGCGTGTCTGACCTGAGGTAAGAAAAGCCACCTTGCATGACTTTAAAATATGAAGAAAAAAATTCTAGTAAATGTACAAATTCAGGGAACATATATATGTGTAAATTTTCGACTCATGCATGGTCAAGTCATATTTCTCGGTTAACTCATAACAATGCAGAGCCGGCTAAAAATTAATATCTAAAAATTATTGGACAACCTGTTTTTATAGTAAATACAGAACGAAAATTTATGATACTCCTGATGGAGGAAGTTGACGTTTTTCGCAACATAATTGGAAATTCATTCATTACAATTAAACTTTATGCTCAATAAGTCGGTTTCAATACTAATATGTCTACTTATAGCATGATACACCTGCCTCACATCATTTGCGTGCACATAACGTTAGTGCACACACTAATCAGTATTTTGTCTGCCAGCCCCTGGCTTGTATTACAACCTCTAGGCGTTTGGGCATTGAATCAATGTACTTAAGAAGTTCATCAATAGGGTAGTTGTCCCATACTTCTTTAACTTTGTTAAACGACTCGTGAGAAAGTCAATCAGCGTTAGAAAGTCAATTAGGCTTAGAGGATTCAAATCAGGGGAGTGGGCAGGATGATCCAATACTTCCTACCCTGTCGATTTACACTTTCTTCTAAATTCTTCACCTGGTCGCCAAATGTAGTAGCCAAAAAGTTGGAAAATAGTCGTCTGTAGTAAGGAGTTATTACACTTTGGCCCCCTCACTTTACGCCCCTGCCTTGCAACACCATCGCGAGAAAAATTGCATGAAAAATTGCAACGTATAAGAGGGCATTTATTCTCGTGCTTACTTTTACTTTCTGTCGTAAAGATATCGTCTTTCTGTCCTGGTGCTTTTAATTTTACTTCATAGGAATATACAGCGGGCGGTCAAAAAGTAGCCCCCATAACCGAATCATTAATTTTGTTGTATACTTATAGTGTCCGATATTCTACTTTATGTAATATAATTCTCATCATTGTGTGCAGACTGGCCTAGAAACTCCGATTTAAAATTTTGACTGATTTTTGAAGATTCATAATACTCATTTTTTATAACATAGTCGAAAACAATCAACGTTCTCCTAACACAGTTAGAGACACAATATTTGCATTCAAATGCGTATATATGGGTACTAGGTAGGTATATCGTAGAAATTACAGGTACATGTTTTTTAATAGTTGTGTCTTTTAGTACATTTTCATGACCATAAAGATATCCGTAGTTCAGAGGCGCTGTATTGTGTCATTGAGTGTCGTTAAGGCACAATTTCACACCTGAAGCAAACTCTATTAAATAACTACATTATTGTTCAAATTAAAGGTTACTATTTTGAAGAATTTGTTCTGAAACATGCTATATTTGAATATCTGCTTGAAACCGCCATCTTGAATTTTTATAATGCTACGATACGTGTTGATAATCGCAATTTTTATCAACTGGCACCTAAAACTAAAGAAATTTGCGCAAACACATATTATTTAATGGCGCTACCTTCATTCACGAAATGCTGTTGGTATGCCACATTTCGTCAGGGGCTACTTTTTTGTCCACCCACTGTAATTCGGTAAATTTACGAATAATGGCATCCAAAAATCGATTCGTTAGTAAATCATTACCCACGTCAGTATATTATTATTGTTTAAAAACACCCCCCAATCGGAATGCTCTCAGTACGGCACTGATGACTTCGCAATATTAACTCACTTTGGGCGAAAATTAGGGGATAGTGATTTTTTCAACCGTTCTTAAAATGCTTGAAAAGATAAAATTTCATCTTTGGAACCAACAATTATTAAAGAGGTCCTTAATAGGCCTTTCTTATAATGACGTCAAACGCGGAAAGTCTGATGTTACACGAAATTCAATTGGCTCCACAAAACTATCGAGCCAATCAAACTTCGTGTAACATCAGACTTTCCACGTTTAACGTCATTATGAAAAAGGTCTATTTAGGACTACTAAGAGGGGGGACGGTACCATCGCGAAATCTATTTGACGACAGTCTCTTAAAGGACGGGACTTATTGGTATTTATTCTCATATTGGTATTCGACAGGTATTTTAACTTATAATTTTGCCCATATTACATATAGTACAGTTGGATGATCATTGAAATGACGTTTCCGTGAAAATATAACTGTACCTAATTTTACAATGCAACGCTATCACGCGATAAAAGGTTATAACGTTAACTGTCTGAATAGCTCTGTTGCATGTTTCAAAAATATTCTAGGTTCATCAGTTTTATAATATTTATAATTTATAGTTTCCCTATGAATAAAAAGGACCTTAAAATTACAGTAAGACATTTCAAAAGAATTACACAAAATTTAGCCTTGTGCCATTTACAAATAGCTTAAAATTGCTTACACATTGACTATGCTTTCTTATTAGTCTATAATTAATTAATTAATGATTAATAATGAATCTCATTGCTAACTAACCTCTAATAAATAATTACTTACATCATGCACTCTTTCACATAAAAGCTACATTAATAATACAGAGGATTAATTTGAATGCAGTTGTGAATTTAATAAATTTAAACAGTTTTACAATTAATGGAATCAGGGTGAGACTGAATTTGTAGAACACTTTAAAATAACTTTAATATTTAACTTATTTTGAACAGTGATTTCCACACATTGGTTTCTACACATTGGTTCCACTCATAACATTGGGTAGGCTACTTGATTTAAAATACTGTAATTCTGCAGGTTTTTTATTTTTCTGAACATAAACTGCAGTTCATATACACCTAGAACTACAGTGAAATATATATATATATATATATATATATATATATATATATATATATATATATATATACCAAAATGGTGCACTTAAATACTCAGTCTAATTGCTTTTAATATTTTAAGAAATATAGTGATTTGAAATGCAAACCAATCAATTTGTTTACATTAGGGATTGTACCCAAGCTTTTAGGTATTTTATGTGTATACTATGTTAAACATTGTTGAAAATAATAATATTAATAATAATGATTTATTGAAAGCACATCCATATATATGGCTCTTTTAAATGATTACAAAACTAATAGGCGTAGACTGCAAATAGCAGATCTTAAATAAGTAAATCAAAATAATATTCAATGAACAGTTTAAATTATTCTAAACAAGATTTAGCTTTCTCAAGAAGAAGGTTCCTGGTAGCTTTAGTGAAAGACCATATGAAAAGATATTTTGTATATCCACTGGTAACTTAAAAACCATGAGCAGCCGAAAATTTAAAAAAGTAAAGTAAAAAGCAAATTCCGAATAAACAAGACATCTTGAGAATCAAAATATAATTCAAACAAGACACAGATTAAGATTCTGTCTGAAGATGACTTTGTAATAAAGTCAAAAATTTACAGTCTTGATCTGTGTCTTGTTTGAATTATATTTTGATTCTCAAGATGTCTTGTTTATTTGGAATTAGCTTTTTACTTCACTGGTAACTTGTTAAAAGATCTTTTTGCCGTATCTTGGAATGTGTTTGATTCCTTTGGGATTTTTAGAGATGGGGCTCAAGAGGATCATAAGTTATAAGCAATTACGTTATGTAATTCTAATCTGAGGTTTGTTGGTAATGTTTCACTATATATTCCTTTATACACAAGTTAAAATGAACAAGTTTTTCCATTTTGTCAAAAACAGGACCAAACAATGTTGTGCTGCACCCCATAAACATTATCGAGTTAACAAGTTGTTGCAACATGTTGACAAAAATGTTCATGGGGTGCAGCACAACATTGTTCGGTCCTGTTTTGAACAACTTGCATCAACATGATGATTTTACATGTGTGTGTAGGTTAGTTTTAAAGCGATATATTTTCCCATCACAAAAGCAGTGCAATTTGCATTCAGCAGGCATTACAGTCCTTTAATTTGGTAATTAAAGCAATAATATGGTGCAAAAATTATGCCGCTTTTACCCATTTTAAAAAATTGGAAGCTTTTTACAGTCTCATTTCTGTTACTGAATGATTAGAAATTAGCAAACCCTACCTGGCAAGATAAATCCATTTTGTTAGATTTTGCTTTATGATGGTTCTTATCTTTCAATTGATAATCTTGAAATAAAAAAGAAATCACTTTCATTATACTCTGAAAGATGTTGTATATGTTGTATATAGTAGATATACAGTAACCATGGACAATTGAACAATTTAACATGAGATCTGACCTAGGAAAAACTGGAAGGTGTTTGGTTGAAATCATAAGGAAAAACCATAGCCCTTTCCTCTTTTACCTCTTAAGGATGCAATATGTGACAGTAGTTGTTTATCAAAGTCAATTTTAGTTATGAAGACACTATGTTCAAAAGTGACTCAGTTTACTAAGGTTGAATCAGCAAAGTCGAACCCATCACACATTGTAAGCTTCAAAGGTGAAATATCTATATTTATTCTAGATGGTGTGGCAATTAGGGGCAGTTTTCTTTAAGTGGCCAAAACAGTCAAACTGGTCTTGGAATTTTGTCAAGAATTCAGAGTATTTCATTAAGAATTTAGCTGTGAAACGGCATTTTCCATTCTGAGCAAATGTAAAAACAACTTACTTGGGTGAAGAACTATTGAAACACTCTAAAATATCTGTACTGTAGTCTGTCTTTACTAAAATACAACAGGACCAGGCTAGTCTTTTTACCCTATAAAAGAGAGCAACCTAGGTTGTTACTAATTTTTCCCATTTCTCCAAAATATTGGAATACCAGGTAGAATGATTGTGTCCTGTTAGAAATAATGCATGGTGATTAAAATGTATACCACAACCAGCCTCCATGAATTCACACATGCTACATTCATGCAACACAACTATTTTAAGGTTAATTAAATATTCTTATATGTTTGCATGGTGACATCAAATAAGTAAATTAGCTTACCACCTAAGTATTTATTACGGCAAAGCTTTTGGTCCATTAACCCGGGCCTTCATCAGAGCAATACCTGAAAACAACCAATTACCTTGTTTACCAATAAGGATAACATTTGTTTTTACCTTGTTTACTTGTTTAGCCTTTTCACCTTGCAATAACCTTGTTTTCAGGAAATTACACTAATAAAGGCCTACGTTAATGGACCAAAAGCTTTGCAGTAATAAATACTTACTCCATTGTAATTATCACTACTCTGGTTTTAATAAATTAAAGTAATCACCACACAAAGATTAACTTTCACGACCCAACGTTTCGACACCCTGGGTTGAGAAAATTAATCTTTGTGTGGTGATTACCTCAACTTATGAAAACCAGAGTAGCGATAATTACGGTGGATTATATACCTGGTTGCTGTGAACTCATTAACTTCAAATACATGGTGTACCTCCAAGCTAAATGACTTATTCTTTAAAAGGCTGCTTGCGTAAGATAAAATATTTAAAAAAAAAGTATCTACAACATAGCCAACACATGGTGATATAATATTATTCATAACATAAAGAATAATTCTCTAAATTTCTTCTCATAATTGCAATGTTTTTTGAAAGATTTAAAATATCTAATTACTATAGTGGACGGGAGCAGCGTGGCAGCACAGTCTTCTTATGTAATGTGATTAGGCAACTTCTTGAAAATACAAGAGTACACTTCCCGACGTTTCAACCTTAAGGTTTTCTTCAGGATGGGTTTAATTTTTTCATTTCAGGCAACATTTTAGGTTGTTGCTTAACCACATTTGATGATACTGCATACTTAACTGTGATCTGGCTTGTATGCATGTCGAGTGTCGAGGTCGTTTTCCTTTCATATCTTTTCAAACGTATCCGCAGCAGATTGATGTTTTATCACATTTCATATTAAAATAGAAAATTCTCGCGATCAAATGGAAAGGGAAGCTTCTCATATACATGGCCCCTCATTTGAAAACATTTGAATACGTCCTTCACAGCATAGTTATCAGCACAAAACTCTGACGAACACGAAAGTGACGAAACCCTTTTCGTCTTCTGGCGTATGAAAATTACTATTGTCGTGACATTCCTGCCGAATGCCGATACAATCTGGGCGCAGATTCAGTTTGTGGGCTTTGTTGGTCGTTGTGACGAAATTTGAAACCACCAGCAACCGCATTTTCTTTGTTTCCAAATTCCAATCACGTGTCTTTGGATGAACATTGAACAATGAGACAACTTTGAGCGCACTAACTGTGCTTTGAGGTGTTCCCTTCATTTCACGGCAATAAAGAAACCATAAACTAAGCAACAATTTATATTTTTTCCCTCTAAAACTGCCTCTACACTTAAAACGCTACAATTTTCTTTTTCGTTGCAACTGTCCGACAACTGAAATCATTCAATTGCAACACGTCCAGTGGCGTAGCCAGCCCGACAATTTAGTCATGCTATGCTAATATTTTTGTGTTCATTGACTGTAAAAACAATAAATTTGTAAAGAAATTAATAATGATAATAACATAAAATTTTCATAGCATGACTAAATCGTCAGGCTGGCTACGCCACTGAACACGTCATTGCAAGTATGCCCACCATTTCCTACCTGAGCTGCTCTTTATTTATAGTTAAATCCTGCTCATTCGATGACATACGTCAAAATACGGCACAGCTAACGATATACAGAATGTATCCCCCTGTCCAGACATGGGCACACTAGATTGCTAAAAACAAGATGGCGACAGCGAAGTTTAGATCAGTGAGATCAATATATTTTTAGATTACGACGGCTTTTTTTAGTGCCGAGTAAGCAGAGCCAGAACTAAACTGAAAAATCATTCAACAGCTTATTCTAGATATAACAAACCGGCATATAAGAGTAGCGTTCTTCTTCATGTAACAAATATAACATTCTTGCCGATGGTGATCAGCTAGCTGTTACATTGAGTATTGTTACAGTGATTACGTTCACTTCGATGACATTCCCAATACAAAGACATCTCCGCAATAAGCGTCGTAGCTTACCTGCAGGCCACAGTAGGCGAAAAATCATGGAAAATTTCTTCACGAGTTAGGCATCGATTAGGTGTCTAGATATTTCTGAATTAGAATCATTTACCATTCTTGGAGGGCAACTGAAAATTGTAATTAGAATGTATATCGACATTTTGCGTAAGTCATTATTAAATATTCATTTGTATAATCTATTACACAAATGACTCGCGTGCGTCGTACACCTTCGGGCTTCTATGGTGAAAAGCGATAATAATAACACATGTGCGTTCACCGTGTTTCATGCAACAATCAGGAAGCTGTTATACGCGCCCTGGGGGATAAAAAACTTTTTTTTAAACATTTTTTTTATACAGGATGTCCCGAAAAGCCCACAACTATTGAAATCATCTTTGTTAAAATTTCAATGACTTCCAGGTTGTTTGCGAATTTTTGCCTGGCTGTGGGTTTAATTCGAGGGAGGGAGTACCAAAAAGGGACCTCTCCCTGGCGCAACGAAGTATAAGTATTTATCGTGGCCAAAGAGGAAAATTTTTTAACTAAAATATCCAAAATAATATGTTTTCGCACTTTACAGATGATTTTAGTGAAATTACATTCAGCCAAGTGATTTTGTAAAATTTCAGTGCTAGGCAAGGCCCTCCGAGTCCAGTGTATGTTGCCTCTTCTTCGGTATATATATGACACAAAAACATTATATACAATAACCATGTTACCATTCACATATTTATAACATGCATCAACCTGCGATATCTCGGTGTAGATTAGTGACAATTTTTCTTCCTTTTAGTATGGCGTCTTTGGACGACGTTCAAACACTTTTAACTGTAATTATTGACATACCGAATTTACCACTTGACCAAGTTTTTGTAAGTGATTTCCTGGACTACTGTAACATTGCCGGGATCTACACAAATCTGAGAAGAATTCTACTGGCAAATCGTAGATACGATCTTCTGGAACTTGTTGATATGACAAGGATAGGTAAAATTTGAAAACCTAAGATTAGTTAGATTACGCATGCTCGCGTCTTACATAAGGGTAAAATTAGAGTTAGAACTAAATACAAAAAGTACTCATTATAATAGACCTTATGCATAATGACGTAACAAGCCGTGACGCCTGCAAGGAGTTCTGGGGCGCTTTCCATTTGAGCAGAAAATCTAGATTTCGTTTTCGGAATGCCCAGTAGCATAATGGAACGCTCAAGCCTAGCAAGCCTAAAAGTATTCTTTGTTGAACTTTGTGAGGGGTCAAATGAACTACCTGTATCTGACTCATATTAAATTATTAATAAATAATTATTAGACTTTGAAAAAATATCTAAATATAAAAAATCTCTAAATGAAAAAAAATTTGCACTACTATTTTACTAACGCAGAATAATCTTTACTTACCGCGCTTACAACTTGTGACTGGAATGATTCTGGATTTGTTCAATATTTGCTGATATAAATCTAGGTGAACGTTAATCCACCATTTTCTATTTTGATGGGTTAACTGGTTTGCTGCTACCTCCTTCGCAGGCGCTAGGGAGCATTTCGGGCGATTTGGGCATTTCGGGCGGGAGTTTGGCATTTCGGCACCGCCCGCCTATTTGCCCGAAAAGGGCCTGCGGAGAAGGTAGGGTTTGCTGCACGTGAAGATTGAAACTGAACCGTAATTGCGAAATGTTTGAATGGAAAGTGAAAATTTCGAAATTTCCAATTTGTGGACAACCTATAGAGATAGTCCGAAATTTTCGAAATGATTGTCCGGAAATAACCATGATCACCAATTTCATTTTTTGTCAAAATGTCTGGAATTTGCGAAAAATGGAAAGCGCCCCTGCTGGTCTTAATTAGTCTCCTCCGCAGGCATCTCTTATATATTTATATTGGGCATTTATATTTGGCTTGGGTTAGTTAATAGTCACGGCGGAAAAAATTTGAATATCCCACCGTGACTATTAAGACCAGAACTGTTACGTCATTATCCATAAAGTCTATTTATAGGGCCATACATAAATCGCTATATAAGAATCACATTCGAAAATTTTTGTGCCGACATGCATGCATCTTGTTTAAATACTTACAAATTACAATTACTTCACTTTGCATATATTTTAGGCAACATGAGGCTATTACGGGACTACGAGCAAGAATATGTTCCTTTTCGGGACATCCCAGGTCACCATTATCCCCAGGCAAGTCACCAGTTGACAATTGATTGTCTGCCAGTGAGAGAAGAAACTGTCTGCCATGCACTGAGAAACGGAATAAATCGAGGAATAAATGATGCGCTGCAATAGGACAAGGACAGGAGATATTAAATAAGGACTGTTCACCTGAGCCCGGTTGGCGAGATTTAACGAAGCGTTAAATGAATTTGAGGTATTGGAATGATTAAATAACATGATCTTGATACTTGGTAGTCGTGTAGTCAATCTAGCAATAGTATTCTCATTAAATTTTATAAAAACTTTTTTTTCACTTAACATTTTTCCGAATTATATTAAAATAAATAATATAATTTGGTTCGTTGTGAGTCGGATTTCGTTTTGTAAGTGCAATAGCTAACAACAGGAATCCGTCGGGAAGAACTGAATATATGAAAATTCACGCCCCCCCCCAATTATCGTTCAAGTCCCCTGCCTTAGACATAGGCACTAATTTTTTAAGTCAAACGAAAAGGAGGAAAACCGGAGTGCCTGGAAAAAACCCTCCAAAGGTAACCTGAATTTCAGGTTACCTGACCGGGGGTCCGAATTTGGTATTCTCATTTAGAAATTGTTAACAATGACAATTATTATTTAACGTTTTATTTATAGTTGACCGTTTGTAGTATTTCGCGTAGCCCCAGGAATTCCATATTGCTATTCAATTCTTGAGCTTCGTCAATTGAATCCTGCTGGTGGCCTAACGTGCGAAGCGCGCATATCGTCCGTGCCAAAACAGAAGGGGCCGAAAAATTTTAGATTTGAAACGAAAAATTATACTAAAGAGGATCCCTGATATAGGAATACTAAGATTTAATCAAAGTTATACCACAAAACGAGCGATTCTGAAGCGATTGAAAAAACCACTATCCGGCATTCATACAACCGGCCCCAGGCTGTTAAAAGTAAACTGCATTTTGTCCGACAAAAATTATTTCAATGATTCAAATACTCATTTTATGATCATGCTTTTTTGGAAAGATCTGGCACTTTGGAAAGAAATGCTTCATATTCACTTTCATGCTTTTTCATTTGACACCGCGATGACGATGTAGACAACAACGCTAGTGCTTCTACCATTCCTTCTCAAGACATGTACCTCATGCACCATTTACCTTTTTTTATACGTTATAGATTATGGTTGACAAAGCTCTTCTTTAAGGGGTTCAGTTTTAAGGCAAGAGGGTACAATACAATAATAACCTACGGTTAAACACTATGCCCCAGGTATAAGTGTAGTTATTATGCAATGTAATAAATATATCATGCAATATAGGAGGTATATTTTGCTTCTCATAGAAACGTAATCTTTCATGCTTGAGATTAACCAGAAAAAATTGAAATCCAAAAAATTAACACCAACAAGGGAAACAGAGTTGATGTTTGCTAGTTGCTACGGTCTATTTTTACCATTGAATGAGGCCTTATTTTACATCAAATTACCTTTGCACATAGCGAAATTTTCTCGGTGCCACTGGCACACAGCGTTTTTGCAACTCTTTATTATACGAAACCTTTTCGTTGTAAAAAATTATTTGAATTAAGGAGTTTGAGCCGTCGTCTTCGCGTTGCTGTCCCAAGTCTTTTAATAGTCTCCAATTATAAAGCTTGTTATGACTATTATGCTACGTTCACATGGGACTAGGCGAATTTGGGACCGTGCTGGAATTCCAGCACGGTCTCAAATTAATCTGGTCACGTGTGATGAATGGGTAATGATCATAGGTCGTAAAACACGTATCTCACCATATATAAAGATAATGAAGCATGAGACAATAGCGAACTAAAGAGGAACAATGAAGTACCAAAAGGATCACATTTAATGCCTCAAAATTGAAATACTAGCGAATAACAAGAATCGTTTCGCTCCAATCTAAACCTAATAGTCACTTGATGGTCTAATTTAAAATCAATAATGTTCTCAGCAACAACAGCTAGTCGCCTTTTTACGTCGATTTCTTTGCTTTCTTCGTCTTAGATTTCCTCAATTTTTTCGCGACTCTCTTTCCTTGTACGAGTTTTATTTTATTCTTTATAGTTCCTTTCTGTTTGGAACTCGTCTAAATAGAAGGCAAAACACTATAATCAACATACACGTTGTGTTTACCTCATAAATAAAACATACACCACACCACACCATACCAACTGTTCAACACTATTACCAACTGATTATACCACCACTATAGCGATTCGAACCATTTCGAGATATTTTCAACCGAATTTGAAATTTCGAAAAACTTGACGAAAATAATGACTTCCCCTTTGGGCCATCTGACAGTAAACTCATAAAACTCTTCTACTGTTTTTGACAAAAACACAGAGACGAAAACAATACAAATGAGATGCCTTTGCTCCTTCAATTCAGATTCAAATTGGCTTCAAAGATGGCGGCAACCGAATTATCGCTCCAGCTCATATTGAGTTCACTGTTATCAAAGCAACACACGCTGTATCTTAAATTATGATAACTACGGGGAACTCTTCACGCTGGATGAAAAGAACAACTTGTATATATTTTCATGTTGGGTACAAAGTAAAATCACCTTTCTTGAGTAAAACCGAGTTTTCGGCACATGATTAGTAATTCGCCTCTTTAGTTGACTACTGTAACGATTGCTCAGATCTTTTACTCTGGAAAAAAAGGTAACAAAATTGACATTAGTCCAGTAAAAGATTAAAAATATTTCTACTCAGAACATTCGAAACTCACTTGTAAATTCGTACAAGCCAATGTTCAGACGTAAATACTTCATCTAAGTACGTAAGTTTGACGTTTTTGTTTCCAATTTCAACGTTTCTCGTGCGGTCAAAACCTGACGGAGTCCTAAAATCCAACTGTAAAAAAATCACTGTAGTATTTGTGGTAAGTACATTTAAATACATCAATTTTAAAGCGCACAGAACGCATTAGTGCAGAAATTTGACACAAATCAGATTTGGGAACATTTCTGACTTTAACTATTATCGCGGTACTGACACGTATGTACTGAAGTCATTGGGCATAATCCTCCACTATAATGTAGATGAAAAATGAGTGCAAACCTGTAAATCGCCAAATCTGTGATAACACAATTTGTACATCAAACAATTCAGTAAGATCGGTGAACCAGCAGCATCGACACGGAATTCTCCGTTTGGTGTAAAATAATCAGACTCCTGGAAGTATAACATAAAATAATCAATTGACCTAAGAAGATCCTGCGACCACGTAACTGGTTGACTTATTGGTTCTCACTTGATCACCAAAGTACTAAATGTGGTATGGGTGTTAATTAAATATTGTTTCATCAGCACCAATCGTGGCGTAAGTTTTCGACTACGCGCAAGAAAATCTCAGAAATCAGAACAAAGAATATTTCTGCATGAAACATTTAAACCCGACAATTAGGATGTTGGAAAATTTGTGTAAATCAGCTTTGACTAACTAGCTATAAACACATGACAATAAAACTACGTTGATTTAAACGTCCTAAAGCCTTACGGTCGGGGGTTGGTGAGATAATACACAGGGTTCCATGTGGAAAGGACACGGCATATATTTTCAAAAATATTAGGTGACTGTAGTCTCATGAATTTTATTCCAAACATACCCTTATATCCTTGGGATGTTCGCCTTCGGCTATCCTGACCATCCATAGAAATTTATTGATATCATCGCCAGAATAGCCAATCACTCCACCAAATATGACCAGGACATAATTAACGTCAAGCGAACGCATTATTTTATAAGCTGCTGTTTCATTGGATGACATTGCTTTACCAACCTTAAGAATAGTGCTAGATCATCAGGCGCATGCGTCGAAAGCAATCATGCAGTTACTACGAAAGGTTATTGAATTGATTCACTGTCGCGACTCTTGCCCTTTGCAGCTCCGACCGAAGTCAGGGAATTATCACACAGGCACACATGGGAAATAAATACTCTACTATTTGAGGTGGGTATTTTGGCAAAAATGCTTACTGTAAATTTAATTATTTACCAAAGCAATATGACTGTTGTTCCATGTGTTGTTATCCACAAGAGTTGTTCTATTGGCAAATCCAGCAATTTGGTATCCATAATCCCACCAAGACATCACTCTAAATTAAAGACATTTCATAGATTGAAGGTACCAGCTTTAACTGAAGCGCCAGAACAAGTTTGACTGCATAAAACCATATAAAACCAAGTCCAACAGGATGAACGTACTTGAAATTGTAGTTGGGAAAACCAGTCATAAAACCAGCTTTCTACAGCTACTTCTCAGGGGGGAGGGGAGGGGGAGTTATCTGAAAGTTTTACCTTGAATCGTCTGGAGTGTTTTGACGTAACCAGTAGTAAGCCTCCCGGAAATCATCCAGAATATTTCGACTCCTTTAAAAATTAAACAAAAGGAAAAGGTTGAAAAAATCAAATCATGCTTATCCTCTTTACCATGCACTACACTGCGTTGAAGAAGATTCTTATTCCAAATCAGTGTAGGCATTCAGAATTTAATAATTTAATAATTTAATAATTAACAGCAAGAATTTAATAATTCTAATGACTTGAAATTCGCATAGCATGACCAGGCTAATGGTCAGGCTGGCTACGCCACTGCAGGCATTAAAAGTTATCTAAGAAAGAACAAAATTTCAATGCCACATTATCCTTCAGTAACTTACTCACCCGTCGTAGTTGGTAGAGGCAAGGACAACAGAAGGACTGGAATAAGCATTACTGGTGACCCAGGTACAATGAACAGCATATAGGAGAAGTAACATCAATATACACATGACTACCATTCCACCAAGGTTAGTTGCTGACGCAGATGAACTGGGTTCGGTTTCTTTTTCCTCCAAAGCTTTAGGTGAAGGAGCAGACAAAGAAGGCGGTCGGTCTTTCTTTTTGGTATGCTTTGTTCCCTTTCCTTTAGGTGTCTACAAGTGAAATGGTTCCGTTGATTTGTAAACAAAAAGCGACAATTTTTGCCCAGTTTGTTTCTATCCAAAGCGATGACCTGGCTTAGCGCCAAGTAAAGTTCTTCAACCAGTTTTATACCCGAAACCACCCCCCCCCCTTTCTCCCTCGTCCTTGATGTGACGGTTCATAAGAATGGGTCTAGTGAAATGCAAAATTTCCGCCGTATTGCTTAGGATCAACCACGCCACAATAAAATAGAGTCATAGAGCCACAACATTACAAAGTCATGCAAAATTTGGTCGAGACATGTTGTTTAAATGTGAAATATACAATCTTTTAAAGTGTGAAAAATATTTCAATTTCTACCTTCTTCTTGTCATTGTTTGTTTCTTTTTGTTGTTCTTCTTCGCTTTCTTTTTCCTGTTCCTCTCCCTCGTCAACTGGCGTAACATCCGGATGAATGTAGTTATCCAGTGTCACTGAGAAAGCAATTGAGGCCAGTACACACACTACCGGTGTTAGTGTCAGCATAAGACGCACCATGACACCAGCGAAATACGACGCAGTCACAGCATACAACACAACTACAAGTGGAGAGAGAAATATGTCAATGGTACAGTCAGAGTAAACTAGGTCGACCATTCAGTTTAGAGCCTCTTAAGTCTGAGTCTCACGAATATCAAGTAGCCCTACTATTCATTATTTTACCGTGGCTAACGTCCGTATTCAAAAAGCTCACTCACAATCACACTCACTGTGACTCACACTTTTTGAGTGTGACATTTTGTTATTATACTGATCATGAGAAAGTTTTTTCATAGTCAATAAGTAGATTTAAGGTATAACATTGAAAATCAAGTTATTGCTTGACTGAAAATACAGCAATGGAAAAGTTATAAGATTGACATCTCCCACTCAATGAGTTTTAGTGCGAGTGAGCTTTTAGAATGCAGGTTTACGTCCACACGTAATAAACCAGTCGCGGTTATATATTTATAGATCTCTATGATACAGTTTAGATTTTCTAATCAATCCAAACAACAGAAAATTATTGTCGGTATTGCAAGATTAAGAGTCTTCAAGAAGTTTTGACAATGTAGCTAATTTATCGGTATAGGAAAATAAAAAAATAACGCGGGGGAGCTTTAAGTCCAAAACAATTCAAAGTACTGAGATTTTGATAATTGGAGCACAAAACAACTCTGAGGCTATGTGCACACGAGCGTAGTTTTCGAGCATTTTAAAAATCACTTTTGTCTATTTTATTGTTTAGTTACGATTTCAAACATAAGCAGAAACAAAAGCAGAAAATATATTATTCTAGGACTAAAATTAGGTTCGATTATTACTCTTATTTACTACATGAGAAAAACCTAGACAATGCATTATAGTTGATGAAAAAATTTTATTTTGCACCGTATTTACACTTTAAACACATTTTTTTCGTGAACAATAATCATATCTACATAAATCATACATATATACAAATTTGAACTGCAATGTTATAAAATGTCAACATCTTCTTCATCTTGCGAACTTAAACTAAAAGTTCTCTTAGGAACTGAATATGAACTATATGGATAAGACCAATACATATTGGGATAATAAGGTATAAAACTATTCGGTACACTATAGTTCATAAAGTGAGATGTTGGATTATAAACTGTGGAAATATCAGGGTTCATTATGTTCCGCTCTGGAGCCAAGATCTCGTCTATCGTGAAGCCGCGTCGTTGGATAACAGGAGCAACTGGGGCGATTATAGGAACTCTGGCGGGACAATATGGGATAGGTGGTCGTGTGTTTATTCTTTTGTAGTCGGGAATGCTAGTTCGTTCAACTAGCGATGGTAAATTTTCATCATGATTCTCTTCCCGCGTAAATCGTCTTTTTCTTCGTCGATATTTTCCCTCGTCGAACATCATTTCACTCGAGGGATCCACTGTCCAATAATGACCTCTGTTTTGATCGTGGTCGTCACGCGGGAGTTTCATAAAACAGTCGTTTAGGGTGAGGTTGTGTCTGATTGCGTTTCGCCATTTTAAAGGACATGTTCTGTAGTACGGAAAGTTCTCGTAGATGAACTTCAAGATCTCAGACAAGGTCATCTTGTGGTATGGTGAACTTCTGATTGCCATGGTGATAAGAGCCACGTAGGAATAAGGTGGTTTACCCGGTGGAGCTTTAGATCGCTTTCGTTTCTTGGAAACAGTCGCAGCACTGCTGTTGAAACATCTGTATCCCGGAACTGCCTGGATGTTCAGGGAATTTTCCTCTTCTTCGACTGCAACTTTCATCATTTGTGTTTCTATCGACGACATCTTTCGTTGTTAATGGAGTTGTTCTTGCTTTGAATGCTCAACACTGAATGACTCGTGCAGTGAAAACGAGCTCTTTTATAGTCAAGGCAGAGCGTAGGAAAAGATCATTAGGACAAATAATATAAAAGCTATTCTTTTACACGAACAAAGAAGAAAAACGGTCAGAATAGAAGAGCTATAAAGTTTGATGCCCCCGCATAGCGTTGTTTACGAACTGTTTGTTATTGTGTTTTTCTGGATGGTGTGGGAGGTGCGGGGGATGTTTGGAGAAAAACAACTGTTTCACCAACGAAAATTAGAAAAAAAATGAGATACATAACTAGCAAGTATAAATGTTGTATTGATATAAGAAAATCTAGGTTAAAACGTGGTCTGTTACAGTGAAGAGCAATGATATAGTAGATAATGTGGAATTGGCAAATATATTATTTACAGTGTTGCCATATATGGTGGGAGTCGCGCGCGATTTTTTGAGAAGCAGTTAAATTTAAACCATATGCAGCAGAGCATCGACTTAAAAACTTTCAGGAAAAACTCCTATTTCTTCTAGCGTAAAATGCAAAACTGATTTTTCATAGTGATCCGATATCAACCTCACAACAGTGTCCTGCGACAGAGGTTGACGTAATATGTATGATTCTGTAAGTTGTGATTTGCAGATAATAGTTGTCATAGTTATATGCACTGTGCATATCACTTTTTAAACCAACGCTTCATGTGAAATATAAGTTAAAACCTCGTCTCAATCTCATATACACCTGCCAAATCATATTTCTAGTTCTTTCAGCGCGGGTTTATCATTTAATGAAATTGAAAAGGTTTTGAATGACCCTGGGAATGCGGACGTTTCCCTATATAAGTTCTTTCAAATACTTTTTTATTGTTAACCTTTCTGTCTTGACCATGCATCGTATATTCATTTACTCATTACGCCCTCAAGCAGTTAACCCTCGACTATTTTTTATTGTGAATTGCTAACACAATAATGTAGAAGGTGCGGGGGATGCTTCGAGAAAAACAACTGTATTATAAAAAATATTACCAACGAAAAATCTTGAAAAATTCCCTATTCTATAGCATCTTAAAAACAACTGGAAATGAACTTTGTTAATACTTTCGGTGGATTATCGCAGTATATATATCATACAGGAACTTGTTGCTAGAACTTTGATAACAAAATGCCAGCTAGAAAACTCTTGTTTTAATTGCACAAGTTCAATACGCTTTCAATCTGTATCCCCGATTTTGTAATCCTAAAACTCAGGATTTACTTCAGGTTTACATTTGGAGCGATATTTTTGAAGACGAGACGCTTTTTCAGTCTCTCTGCATTGCCGGCTTTTACACAACATTGTACCCGGGATCTTTGACCCTGGCTACGAGGTTGTCCTTCTTTTATTCGTGCATCAACAAACAGTGACAATAGAGTAAAAGTTAGGGTCAAAATTGTAAATCTAAAACTAGACTCACTGAATACTCGTTCATCGTTAATTTTCTTGACGACAAACCAGAGTCCGGCTGGGAATGTACAGGCGAGGATGTGCAGATCAAAGAAGAACGACACCCACGTGGTTGGTTGATGTTCTGATACTGAAGCAATGATAGGAATATGGATCTTGGCATATCTACAAATTCATTATTAAAGTTGTGTTTACTTACGTACGGTGTATGGTGTAAGCATAGGTGTAGGTTACCAACATAAGCATTGTTGTTTAAACATGAGTAATATGGTCGAAAGGTAGATGACCGAAATTGCATGTTTCATATTGTCAAGAAACTGAAATCTGCGTTTTTTGCGAGATTGTAGGGGCTGTTATTCTGAAATAATTTCCATGAGCGGCAAAAGTTTGACATCAGCCTCAGAAATTTTATTAACATCATTTAACACTCTCATATCCCTTCAGTAACGTTCGGGATTATTTTCAATTCGCAACAATTATTTCCGTTGAAAGAGTATATCCTAGAAAACCGAGTAATAGGAACAGCCTCAAAATTTTATTTTCTGGTATGGGCACATTTCAGACTGACGATGCGTTATCTCTTAATAAACCTGATATGAAAAAGATTGGCAACTCACCCAGTGTCGTATAAAGAATAAAATCGCCCACTCCAAGGTGCGATATAACCTATAAAGTGAAACAATCTCACATGACGTGACTGATCAAAAGAACAACTTGTTCTGAACAAGGCCTTGATTGAGGAGGATATCGCCCGAAGACGGGCCGTAGGTACACCTACTATAGTATAATTGTATTATATTATGTTTAACAGTCGACGATCTTTCGGTCATCTCCAATTGTCTGGCCTTTGGGCAGTCAAATGAGTATAAACTTTTTTCCTTGCATGGAAGTATGACATTGCTCCCATTCATTAGTGCGTAGGGGTACTAGACGAATCTTCTCCCAACTATTAGTTAATAAATTATTAGTGCCGATAAGAAAGCTTTATTAGGGATAGTGACCGAGGCTTGGACGCGAGCTTTGATGAGATTCCCTTTCGACAAAATGTTTACCTCAGGTGACAATTCCTACATTTCAGTGGGGTTTGCACAAATCGGACGTAGAAATTTTGTGATTCGAATTGTGTTTCCTTGTGAGTGCTTTCCTCCGAGATGAGAGAATAATTCCGTATTAGCTAAGTCTAACTTTCCTCCCAATGATTTTGTCACTAGGTCTTCTCGTTCCACATACAGCGGAGTTGAGAACTTTTATAAGACATGAACCGTTCGAGTAAAAAAACATACCAGAATACGTGAGTAAAACAACCACAGCGAAAACCAAGCCAGCAACACCCGCGACAATCAGTTGAAAGAAGTGTTGTATTTCAGCCCATGTCGTGTGATCTTGGAGAAATTTGAGGAACGCATAGGCTTGAAGCAAAGCGAATACGCCTGAATAGAAATAAAATTAAAAAAACGGAATACCTTAGTCTATGTGTGGCACCAACAGGAGGCATAATGGGCAGTAAGCAAGTAAGCAAGTGGCACCAACTGTTGTTTTAACTCTAGGATATTGAAACTGGTTAACTGCGGTGAATTTGTAAGTCCTAATAAGTGACACATTCTGACACGTGAAATCGTAATTTTCATACCAGCGGAGGCCATATGTTCACTTGTTCTGATTGGCTGGAAACCAACGAACGGCACTTGCATTGACAAAATCAGGCCCATTATAAAAAAGGTCGAATAAGCTAGAAAAGAACAAACCAAACTGAAATCAAATATTGCCGAAAATTGGGCAAATCTTCGAACATCACGGCGATGCATAAAATTTAGAATAAAAAAAAATAAGAATAAAATAAGAATAAAATAAGAATAAAATAAGAATAAAATAAGAAAATAATAAAATAAGAAATATTTAGAAGCAATTTAGTTTAGCTTAGCACTCATTTGCTGCGTGATGAACAGAAATGAATTCTGAATTCACTTACCTACATAAATACGGTTTGAAAATCGTCCCATAAAAAGGAGGAAAAACACATGCAGAGGAATAAGATTTATTATAAAAACATAGCCACCCCATGCGGAGACCTATATAAAAGACGCAAAAAATTTTTGATACAAAAAATGTAAAACCATGGATAAATGCGTTTCTTTTCTTTGATTATTTACCATGTAAAAATATGCTAGGGCTGCTGATGCTGACCAGAATATGGAGCCTGTTTTGACAGATTTTATCTGCAAAATAGAAAAAGTAAATATTCTCATTTGTATTGTAATACTGTTGTAGGTGTTTATCAACTATAGGTTCAAATATTTCCAATATATATTCCTTGATCTTTCCTTCATATTTGAATTGTGTATTATTAGTGTTGGATAATATCAGCCCTTTGTTAAAAAACTCATCTAAATTTACTGTGAGCTACTGTACTTTTAACCACCTCTAATATTGTCAAATTCTCACCCATAAAAAGTAAGTGAACTGCAATGCAAATATTGCTATTCCTTCATTATCATATGATCCTGCCACCGAACGAGATATATAGCCAGGAGCTGTAAAAAATTATGAACAGTCAGCATAGATCATTGATTATACCTCTGACAGTTGAATATCAAATAAACAAATACAATTTCCTTTTACACAACAGTACCTATGGCAATGAAACAGGCAGCAAATAGTCCAGCTCGAGAATTCCATAGCTCTTTTGTCAGAAAATATGTTGCTATTGCAGTAAGACCACTAAAATAAAATAAACTATTAGTATTATATGCCTTAATTAACCTTCAATGATCAACAGTTGTGCATTATTATTTAAACCTGAACATTGGTGCCAAGAATACACAAACATCCCGGATATGTACTGTGATATTCAACACATTGAGAAATCTGTGAAGTGCAGCTGAGGTTACCATCAAACCAGGAAATACCTAATATGAGTAATAGTTTTATAGCAGTGATTGCAATTGGCTCAATCGGGAATGAAAATGAAAGGAAAAATTGTACGAAGTAAAATTAACTTACTGTGCCACCAACAATCCGGCCAAGTGGATACCAGGCTCTTTCATCAAACCAATTGAGAAAATTATAAAATCCATGAGAAACTAGATGATGGGTAGCTCTGTAGTTGAACCTAAATAATGATTGGAATAAATATCATATCAAGTAAAATGTATAAAAAATTTTAAAATTGTGATAAAGGAGGGGATTCTGTCAGACATTAGGTTGCAAATTGGTATGAAAAATGAAATCTTTGAACTTCTTTTAAACTAAAGTGTAGGTATAGTAGATAGCTTGACCAATACATGTAAAATAAAAAGTAGATGGCATATTGCCACAATGTACTACTTTTCACATACGAGATTAATCTAGTGTGGTTTTGTTATGGGGATGCAGGCTAGCACCAGGCCATGAGATGCAATAAAAAATTAACAATCAGTCAGCCAACCAGAAAACTATATGGCCAGTGACTGCAATTTCAGTTTAAATTTTGCAAACTCTATCTGGCAGATCTAATTCCTGATTAAGTTTTTTATTGCAATAGATACTTCCTCAATTTCTGGTCTGAAAATGAAAGCTTCCTGGTTAACTATCAAGCTCAAGTCTCTATGAACTAAAACAAATTCTATATATGTCTGTTTTAAAAACAGAAACAAAGACTAGCCTCAAACTTGTTATCAGCAAAACAAAAAGTATGCATCCTTAAGAATTCGATTAAGATGACATACTCCATCTTCCAAATTAGAACAGGCCCTTCTTTTAAATTGTTTGCTTTGGCAGCAGATGTGAAATGCAGGCCTATTCATACCATACAGCAAGAAAGATAAACCATAGGGCATTCCATGAACGTCACGCTTAAAATTTTTGTTTTAAAGGTTACATGGAGTGCGCTATGGGTTGTATTTTTAAAAATATATTCTTTACAACAATAGCTTGCCAGTTGGAAAAGAGGATATGGATGTCTATTTACAAACATTCACAGTTCGACCCATGCAGCAAGAAATTATATCAGCAATTTTTCCACGTGTGTCGACGTCGTATAATAAATGAGATATAACAACACGTCCAGCTACTGCACATATGAAATTATCTCTCATTCTCTGATATTGACAATGGACGCGCAATGTACTCCTTTAATGAAGATACTTACTAACTCATATTTCAACTTACCAAGGGTCAAATTCATGAATAATACTTTCAAAACGTATCACTGCAAATAGACGGCTCGCAAATCCAACAATCCATGCCAGAGATAAAACCACAAAACATAAAAGTGACTGTATTCCAAATGCTTGGTTTTTAGTGCTGAGCGCTTTACCGACGTCCATTTTGAATAATTTTCACCATGTGCACGATGCACGATGTGGCACGAGCTTGCAAAAATGCAACACGTTTTCGGGTGATAAACCAATGAAAGGTCAAAGAATCGTCATGTGACAACCTTTTACACGCGCAGAAACACCTGGCATTCCGTTACATTAAGGTGGCTCTCCACAATTTGAAACACAATATACATTAAGATTTAAGAAAATTGTAATATGAAGCCTACAAATGTCGCGTGGGCAAGAAATGCCTAAAATATCTAATAATGTACATTTTTGTAATTTCCGAGACGTCAAGTTTGGCCCGATGAGAAGTATTCTTTCTGCATACTGTGAACGGTTTTTTAAAGCGTCAAACCATCAAACATGCTTAGTACTTGGATTATTTACATGTTACTTAGGAAAGGTAGAATCCAAAATCTCCTTTTAAAAACGTCTCAAATGAGAGGGTCAAAGGACACTGAGACAGATAATTTGACAGTGTGCCAGTTTTCCGAGATTATTAGTGTTTGAAAAGATCCGAACATGTCACGATAATTTACGAAGGATTCCCGATCTTGCACGGAAATTTGCCGATTATATATTTACATTTTTGAAACTTCGTTGATACACTCACTTTGTTTTGACCATTCTTCCACGGTTATTTACATGTCATTTTAACATTTCCATGTATTATCTTTGGTAAAGTACATAGATCATAAATCATTATATGAAGCCTGGAATATGAGTGTTGAAGAGGCTCGAGAGAAGATCTTAAATTTAGCTGCTGAGGTAGCTGAAACTGAAGATTGTAATGTTCCAATACAACTTGGACAACTCCAAGGTATTCGATAAGTCAGGAAACCTTTGTGACAGCATGTTTGATTCTTCTGTATTTCTTGATAAAATGTTGCCTTTGCAATTGGGCGATAGACCAATAGCTATAACACAAAACCTTCGTCTTTTACGTATGAAGGCTGAATTCTGAAGAGTGAAGCTCACAACTTACAGGAGCTGTTGATAATTAATTGAGAAATCTGCCTCATATCAGTCATATGGGCTCATATCCTGTATCTAACATACATAGTGTGGCTGCATGCACCTCATAGAACCAAACTTTCATGTTCTCCTATGACAGCATACAACTTTACACCATGCAATTTGTTGTATAGATTCTTACCCTGGTGTTTGTGAACTAGTACACAAACATACAAACGTGACATTACAAATTCCACCCTGAACATATAGGCACTCTTTTACATTCGGCAGAATGATAATCGCATACAACTCACCGTGTAGTCTAAATAGGCCTTAAAAGTCCCTGGTGACCACATAGTTGGTATGAAATGCAGCCCAATTATTATCAAAAAAATTTACAATGCTGGGTATCAACTTGACATGCTATACCAGGGGCGCTTATATTTATATAAGTCCTGTGGCTGTGCTGGACATGCTGTGAAACTGATCTTCCAAATTCCCTAACTGTACGTTTCATAGGCTCAAGTTGGAGTTTCTTTTTGTTCTATTTCTAAATAACAGAATCTCTTCTCTAGCCTGTAATTTGTTGCAAATTCCAAATAGACGATTTGCAAGCAGGCTACCCAAGACTAGTGGTGAAACTTTTACTAGTAATGAAGCTTGTAATAAGATTCTTTAATTCACTTGGATAGGTTGAACCTGTTGTTGAATTATATGCTTCCCCATGCAGTATGTATAGAGGGAGTGGGGGTCTGGACACTACCATTTTGAGTTCACTGGTCTGAACCAATTTTCTTATTGCCCATAGATAAAGAAAAGACGTTGTGTTTTGACATTTGGAACTTGTCATATATTATGGGTTACCTATGCCCCTGTCCCCGTGATTGTTACAACCTATAGCCTCTGTTTACATTGTGGTAGACATTGATTGGGAAGGATCCTTGGACAATAATTAAGATTCTTAATTTAGTTAAAAGAAAACAAAATTTAGGTTCACTCATCATGCCCTAAGAATTGCATAAAAGATCATGTTAAAGTTAGTAACTATGTAACAGTGCATTTTGCCTTCCTCCCTAACATGTTTTCAGATTTACAGTTTAAAAATGCTCTCCACATCAGACTAAGAATTATGCTCTTTGTAATGCAATCTATTAGATGGCTTGTGAAGAAGCAAAGCGAGGTTTTGTTAAAAACATAATTGGAAGAACATTTGTATTTTTACCTAAATATAGAAATTCTAAGTGATTATCCTCCTGGAACTGAACCTGGTGTAAAGATACGCCAGGATATTTGGAACTACGATGTTTTACACGTTTGTTCTCTTGGTAAGTTGAATCACGCAAGTGGGAAACATTAGCGTATAGGATACAGTAATTATCTCCGTAGAAGTAAAAGATCACGCAGTAGAAATATATAACAGAAAAAGGAAAAATAAACAGCCCTCTGTCCAACGAAATGTCGAAGTTTTTGTTATATCTTAGAATGAGTATAGTTGATCAATGATTAATTTCCATATTAGCTCTCCTTCAAGACTTTACCCCAATCGATGGTGGATGGAAAACAGCTGCTAGACTGTGTTCTATTCTTTGCCAATGTTGCGAGGGAGTTGAGTTGCAAGCATCCATAGAATTCAATGAAACGTTCCTACCAAACGCCTTGGATAATATGTTGGACTTATCCTTCAGAATACAGGAAATTTACCTGTCCACAGAGGTCCGAATCCTTTTATAATAATAGAAATATTTTCTTGCTTAGACACTTACGTACATTCATCTGGGCTCCACACGCCAGAGGCGTGGAATTCCAAAATGATTATTTTAATCAACCCAAATCCCAACCTAAACCTACCCCAACCAAAATCTCTTAACGTAATGTCTAATATTGGAGATGACCGTTTGAAGGTTTTTATTTTTGTGTATCTACTTCTAGGTGCGAGTAAGACACGAACTTTATAAAAATTACAAAGATGTAACTGATTCAATAGTATGGTGGCTTAGTTACGCCCCAAATCTTAATATTTCAGGTACTTTAAATGGATTTTTGCGCAGCTATAATCAGGCAATTGACCAGTCACAACTATCACTGTAAAACCACCCTAATAGCCAGTAATACCCGAAGGCATCGCTATCATTGAGCGTCAAAAATTGTGTATTCTTTGTTTTCTATAAGAATGACACTTTAACTGATAAAGTTTAATACTTGCTTTGTGTATTTTTGCTTTCGTTGTTATTTGTATCCCATTTGTTTGTTATATCTTAGAAGACATAGGAGTTAAGACTGGCATACGTTCTCAAATATTTGCTCCATTTCATAATATGACGATTAAACCTACTGCAGTTTTAGAATCTAAACGTCTAATGCAGATGTTGATGGTTGAAGATGAAGAAACGTCCTTACTGATTCTTGTAATGATACACTGTATACTACGTAAAGACAGGTGCAGCGATACTTGTAATTTGTATAAAAGACTAGTTAACGTTTAACTGTAGTTAGGGACAGAATTGGCCAATCAGAGTAGTGTATTTCTTCGTCAACTAGGATTTAACTATGCAAAATATAGTTAGAGTTTTATACAACCGGCCCCTGATGTAGAAATTCATATTTGCGATAAATTTTCGCGGGTCACACAATCATTTTGTATAGTTATGCCCAAAAATATACCTTGATCCTGTAATAAACTGAGGAAACATTTTTATTCATTATTCTCGATCTATATTTGAAGAAAGTGAGAAATAAAAGCTATATAATCAAATCTATACTAAGTGTAATAACCTAAACTGAAGGACGCATGCGTATGTACATATGTTGATTTTCCTTATAGTTGTACGTCCATATGAAGGAATGTACTTACTGTACATAATGTGTTTAGGAATGTTCTCAGCAAGTTAAGCGAAGAAAAGCGAAACGGTTTACTGGATGAACTTATCTATAAAATATCTGCTTCTGAAGATATTTCTGTTGGAAGGTGAATAAAATGACATGATCTTTAACGAACGAAGTCGAAGAAGCGAACAAATTTCAAATATGACCTTTGAATTTTGGCCAGAGTAGTTACCCTTTCCCCATCACTTGTATTGAAAAGTAGAAACTACAAATCGTAGAAATTATTTTTCTTTTTAAAATTCATCTTCTATTCGAAAGATCCGCTTGTCAACTGCTACTGATGTTTATTGACCGTCAACCTGCTGCAATTGTGGAACTTTTATCGTCCAGAAAGTATAGGTATACATGCGCATTGTAACAGCACTATGCACACTTGTTGTTTATTAAGTAAGGTTTATACTATGCATGGACACTGGAGTAGATCTCAATCCCATGCTTGTACTGCTTCATGATACAACCACATATAAAGCTACATTTTTATGGATACAGTACATTCAGGATTTTCATAATCCGACAGCTCACATTTCATTCTCACATTTTTTCACTATAGTTTGAACTTCTTTTTTCCAGAGGTTTAAAGACATACTTAAGCAAGTGGAAAGATAAAGGCTTTGATCCAGATTTGAGGAAATTAACGGGAATACTAGAAGCAGGAGGTGTTGCCCAAGCTCACTTATTGGTATGACTTAAATATATGTGTAAAGTCATGCAAATGATAAAGATATAATTGGAATATCGGTTACGCGGACGATGCAGTGTTATTAACTTTGAATGGTGATCGTAAATATGGATACTAAATTCGTACAGATAGATATGAACAGTACAAATGTGACTCTTTCAAGTACCTATAAAATTTTAAGAATTTCAAATGCATTATTGAAAACCATTCTTTTAGAAAGAAGATCTTGCCGCATCAAAAATCCAGGCTTGCTACAAAGGATTCAAGGAAAGACAAATGTTGACAAAAACGACAGCCGGTGTGGTGACATTTCAAAGACTTTATAGGAAGTACAGATTGAGAAAACATCAGGAGCGGACAGAAACGAGATGGAAACGGGAGAAAGAGCTTCGCGAAGATATCTCGAGAAAGAGAGATTTTCGACAGAGTTTAAATAAAAATCTTAAAACGTTGGAGTATCTGCCTGCTAACAAAATCCAGGAATATTTGATAGAAAAGCAGGAGGCGGCGGCTGTAAGGATACAAGCCGCATTTCGTGGGATGCGCACGCGAAAGTGCGTGTCAGAGTTAAGATATGAAAAAATATTTCAAGATGCAGCAATTATAATACAAAGACAGGTGGGGAGGAGTCGTGGTTCTTCCTTATACCCGTTACAACATACAGACCCGGCCAGGGTTGAGGTCGAATGAGTTTTGAATCGGACAAGTGTTATAACATAGACCCAAGGATCAGAAAGTCAAATTACAATGGATTTCAGATCTGGCAGCTTAAGTCAAACTGAAATATTACTGTTAAACTACGAAACGTCAGAAACGTTCACTGCGAAATATTTTACCCATATCCTTTTCTTTTGTGAAGATTTTCCGATCGAGCTCGACCTTAATAAGATGTATTTTAAAGCCGTTTTCTTGTATCGTTGTAGTTTAGAAATTATGTAAAAAGAAGGAAAAGTGCCGAAAAGGTTAATTTTCAATCTGGGCCACCAGGTCTTGACGACGTTCGCCGGGCAGAACTTCAGGAACAAATATTACGTTATCGTGAAAATATGGTGGTAGGTATTTGGGCAACTTGGCTTCGTGAGATATTTTGTAAAATGGGTTCGCCATTCGTATCAGAATCCTATATAAAGTGCTGTTAATATTTTAGCATAAGTCTTGGACGTTGGAAACCATAAAAGAGCGCCACTACGAGGTAAAATTCTTTTTGAAAATTGCATTTATTTCATTTAACAGGGTTTTATTATTAGCGGCATTTTTTTAATTGAAGGCACTTGGATAGCTTATCCTTCTCTTCCGCGATGAATGTTCAAAGTGAGACCCAATAAGTACTTAATAGCCCTATTTCCTTATATCGTATAGACACAACGACTTCTGGGAAACCATTTAATGTTGTATGGGAAAGCAAGAAAAAGTGAACAAAGAAGGGAAGCGTTATTAGCCAAAATGAATGTTGATGCTGAGTTATTACTAGGTAAATGAAAGAAGTCAAATGTTATCCACCAATAGTTACTGAAGAATTTACTATTATTTATGATGCATGATTGAGGCCTATATGTTTACATGTGCAATTTTCAATCAATCTAATCACAGCTGAAACCAGGATATGTTTGTTGGGCATTAATCTTTGTACTGAGGAATCTATCAATACTGATAATTCAAATTGAAGAGAAATGTTCTTTACCTTTTGTACAATAGAAGAAGGAAAAAAAAGTTGTTCAGTAGAAATTTTGACCAATCGTTTCACAAAAAACTCTTTATCCTATAATCTTTCCAGGATCACCGCAATTGAAGGATGCGAATATGGAGATTGTAGAAATGTACACCTCTCGTTCCGCTCCTGTTATGACGAAGGCACAAATGAACCACGCTGAGGACATAACAAAGTTAAAATCACCTTGGTGGAAAAAACTATGGGATAATGATGAACAATATGTGATAGATAATATCACAGAGAAGAAAAAGGAAGAACTGAACTTTTAGAATGTAACACAGATTTTATACTCGGATATTCCTCTATTTTTAATATATATTTATTAAATTCAATTTATTTTATATTGCTCATGCATTCTACATAATTTTAGCCGTCCATTTTATAAAATAAGTATCACAAAATCTCGCCTAATGGCCTACAATAGCACATCAGTATACATCTTTCTCACAAACTAATTTTTTTCTAATATGCTTTGCATGATTGGTCATATAAATATTGAATTAGTTTACCCGGCCAGGTAAATGTAAAAGCATTCAACAGCGGTTTGACGCAAAAATTTTTCACAGGGATGCCGGAACTGAGAGGCAGCAGGTGCAGCTCCCCTCTCAGCTTTAACCAGCAGAGGCAAGGGAGGCAAAGGGAAGCAAAGCGTGCCCCTTTTAATTGTACAGGATTACATACTGTAGCAATTCATTAATTAATCTGCTTTAGAAAACGCTAGAAATGCAGCTAACGCCGAGCTTCAAGAGTAGCACAATCGACTGTGGGAAAACCTCATGCAGACATCGAAATAATTTAACAAAGAGACAATGGCGATGTCTACTGCCGATGTTTATCGGTTTCTATAGTATTCGTCAGACTTTAGTTAACGAACTTTTGTACTCCCCCTGTGCCTTCCAATCGTTCCAGCGTACAGGAAGAGCATGCCTATTGGTTTAGAGTTTTATTACGTCATGACGCGCATAGAGGGAACAACGAATTAGATCCAGGCCCTGCATTTAAAAGTTTACCAGATTCCCAGCAGATTTTACAAACTTTTAGACGATGTTCTTTCTTACCTTCCAGTGGGAATCTTTAAATGAACATTCTTATTACTCTATTAGACACGCTACTGTTTACCATGTGCAATATTTTCTTTTGTGAGAAGTATGTGCCACCCCAAAACCTTTCTGTCAAATCCTGCGGTGAAGAGATTATATCCTTTACCAGCCATCTCTCCGCCCCAGGCCACGCTGCTCACCATTCTCTGGTGACTCTGCCAAACAAAAGTTGGTAAATCAATTAGGCCGCGTTTCGACGTAAAATTTGCTGATCACACTTCCTTATCTTTAAAACAACGCCATTCTTTGCTCGCTCGCCTTTTATCAACTTGAATTTGAAGTATAATCTACTTACATATCTCCTCCTGCGAGGAAGATGCACGAGTCTGAATCCAGAGAGATCCAGCAGATGGACATGGCGATTGTCATGTGGGATCGCGATGATATTTTGATCAGAAGAGACCGAGAGTCTGAGAAAATAATGCAGATGAAAGCATACAATGAGATCATGCAGTATACATCTACTTCTTCTCGCCTGAAGTGGTGGCAACAATTTGTGCCATTAAAGACGTTAGACCTGGCGGCATCACAGCCGATTGTTGAAGACATAACAATTTATATTTAAGTTGAGAGAATACCGATCATTTTATAGGAATATATATTGTTTCTGTAATTAACCAACCGTCTTTGTCATACGGTGACATTTTTGTGATATACTGATATGGATGAAGTCTTAGTGGTCATGCACTTTTTGTGAAATGGCTTTTTGTGAAATAAAAGGTTCACCTGTTCACGGCGGAATCCAAGCGAATGGTAGTTAATGGTGCCCTCATGTTTTTCAAGTCCCAAACCTATAAACAAGCAAATATGCAATTAAGAAACGATAAAATCCAACCTGGTGTGTTGCTGACGCATTGCTTCATTTTGGTTTCATGAAAAATGTCTGCATGGATACGCATGTATAGGAACGTTATAGTACTCTTTATATACACCATAAACAATTATTAAGAAACTCTGGGAGCGAAAGAGTGATGCATATATAGGTTGTGATATGCTATGCAGGCCTATAAAATAAAAATATATACTTTTGGAGCATGTTTGTTTTCTCCTGCACGAGTGTTTTATGCCTGTTCTCTTTGGTGTTCTTGACAATAAAAACTTACGTTTACTTAGGTTTACGCGGGTCTAAATAAACTAGCGATAATCCATAACGGCTTGCATGCATGCTTAGTGTTTTGGCAGGACAGCATATATTAAATAAGCACTTGTTTCCACCCAATTATCACATACAACTTGAAACTAAATCTTTTACAGCACTTACATCAGTTCGTGCATTTCGAAACAAAAATTCTATTTTATCCAAATTCGCTTGGTATATATGTACGCGTATAATAAACAAGCTATAGCTGTTTGTAAAATTAGAATATATATACTATACGCATGACTACAGAAAAAAATACATAAATAAAGTTTTAGGTCAGTCTCATTATATACACTTTTCAAGTTTGACTAAAGTTAGGCAATAATTACAGTATTATTATATATAGCTATACAAGTACAAGTAATCAATGTTCGTAGATATAAAAATTTTTTATATGTATAGGAAGGATTTTTCCAGGTAACACTTTCCCGATAGTTGTTTTTCTCAAATCAAGGCACCCCCGCACCTCCCCCATATGTATACCAATAAACAGTTAACAATGGTTGGTAAACTAATCCATGCGGGCGGAGTACCACCAATCAAACTTTATTCAGTTCTACTTAGAACTCAGAATATAATCAAGATATTGTTTTTAAAATGTTAAAACAGATTTTTTATCGCTTTCCTAAATCTTTTTTAAAATGTTGAAACAGATTTTTTATCGCTTTCCGGCTTAATTTTGACTTATCCAACGTTTAAGTTAAACCGGCTTGATACAACCGGACCCCATGAAAGTGCATAAAGCCCGTTTTCCACCAGGCGAATTTATTCGCGCGAACAGATAAAAAGTAGGAAGCAGATAGTGTTTAAGAAAGATATTTTGGTTTATTTTGTATTGATTCATAATTTCACATACTGCATGTCATTGAAGAACGTAGAACAATTTAGCTTGATTCGTACAAAGTCTTTCATACCTTGACTCATACATAGGTCTTTCCGACATTTTTCTCAGATTATTAAATATAATGTATGTGCATGGTAATGAAAAAGGTAGCGAAACTCGGTGTTGCATGGACAAACGCAAAAACTATCTTAGGAGCACTTTACACAAAAGCCATTGCCACTTTCGCATTCCTTCCTTCTCATGATATTTTTACTTGGATTTAGGAGATGTAACAAATCATGTTTCAACTTTCATTCTTTTATATCAATGCAACATTCATACTTATAAGTTGTGTCTTAAACATTTCATTTTCTGTATACAAGATTCAATTTTCGTTGGTGAAACAGTTGTTTTTCTCCAAACATCCCCCGCACCTCCCACACCATCCAGAAAAACGCAATAACAAACAGTTCGTAAACAACGCTATGCGGGGGCATCAAACTTTATAGCTTTTCTATTCTGACCGTTTTTCTTCTTTGTTCGTGTAAAAGAATAGCTTTTATATTATTTGTCTTAATGATCTTTTCCTACGCTCTGCCTTGACTATAAAAGAGCTCGTTTTCACTGCACGAGTCATTCAGTGTTGAGCATTCAAAGCAAGAACAACTCCATTAACAACGAAAGATGTCGTCGATAGAAACACAAATGATGAAAGTTGCAGTCGAAGAAGAGGAAAATTTTCCTGAACATCCAGGCAGTTCCGGGATACAGATGTTCCAATTATTCAACAGCAGTGCTGCGACTGTTTCCAAGAAACGAAAGCGATCTAAAGCTCCACCGGGTAAACCACCTTATTCCTACGTGGCTCTTATCACCATGGCAATCAGAAGTTCACCATACCACAAGATGACCTTGTCTGAGATCTTGAAGTTCATCTACGAGAACTTTCCGTACTACAGAACATGTCCTTTAAAATGGCGAAACGCAATCAGACACAACCTCACCCTAAACGACTGTTTCGTGAAACTCCCGCGTGACGACCACGATCAAAACAGAGGTCATTATTGGACAGTGGATCCCTTGAGTGAAATGATGTTCGACGAAGGAAAATATCGACGAAGAAAAAGACGATTTACGCGGGAAGAGAATCATGATGAAATTCTACCATTGCTAGTTGAGCGAACTAGCATTCCCGACTACAAAAGAATAAACACACGACCACCTATCCCATATTGTCCCGCCAGAGTTCCTATAATTACTCCAGTTCCTCCTGTTATCCAACGACGTGGTTTCACGATAGACGAGATCTTGGCTCCAGAGGGGAACATAATGAACACTGATATTTCCACAGTTTATAATCCAACATCTCACTTTATGAACTATAGTGTACCGAACAGTTTTATACCTTATTATCCCAATATGTATTGGTCTTATCCATATAGTTCATATTCAGTTCCTAAGAGAACTTTCAGTTTAAATTCGCAAGATGAAGAAGATATTGACATTTTATAACAATTGAAATAAGTTTAGCTTTAATATAGTCATATAGGTTGGTTGAGCAAATTGTAAATAAAAGAGAAGGATAATTTAATAGAATATTTCTACATAAAACCTTACTTTGTGTGTGCGAATTTTAATTATATATTTTCTAAACATATATCAAGTTCAGGGTGCGGCTAATAATTTGAGCAAAAACAGAATGAAAATTTTCCTGATTGAGAGGTGCATACAAATAACAGTAATATAACAACACTGATTACTGCATGAAGATACGTCAGATTCGATACGAATTATTCAGGTTTCTTGATTAGTGAGTTATTATAAAGAATACAATAAACAATTACTTCATGGTTTCCGTGTTTGGATGGCCTGATCTAAACACGTAGGAATGTTGTGTTGATGTGCTCCAAGTTTTATATTAATAAGCGAATTAAATTTTTGTGTTTGGATGGCCTGACTCAAACACGGGCTTCGACCATATACACCACTTATACCCTAGACATTTTCACCTTACTGGTATGACTGACTGATAGAACTCACTCAGTTCGCGCAATACCAGAGCTTGGGAGATGAACGAATTCGCAACTCTTACAAAACCTATTCCGATCTCTCTCCCTCCCTAGCCTCCTTTCCCGGCCAATTTCACTGTACGAACCTTGACTGTGCGATCATCACTTCCACTTACAACAACATCTTGATCCGTGAATACGGCTGATGTGACAGTACTAAAAGTATAAGAGCCCCACTTGATTGAAGAGCCACACTAGGTTGCTCAGGAAAAACAGTATCCGGTGCTATAAACCTTTCCACAAACCTCGTATGCCCTTGAAAAACGCTGACCGAATGTAATGACGGCGTTCTAAAATCCCATAAACGAAACGTCGAATCGTGAGATGCCGTCACGATGAGATCTTGACTACGATGAGAGCACGTGTGGGTTAATTCATCATCATGACCTGCAAATATAATTGTAATGATACATTGTTTGAAAAGAGTTTAGAAATCCTATATATGAACTATTTGCAGATGAGAACTTTTGAGAGTATGACTGCGATACGAGTCAAAACACTATCACTATCAAAACATGGAAATGGGCTGACAAAGTAAAAAAAATCCATGCATTTGGCTGACAAGAAACCAAAAAGATTATCAGTTAGGTAGATACAGATTATCAGTTAGACAGATACCCGTAAGTGTTTGTATGACTGTGCTCTGTTCCGCGTCCCAAAGTTTGGCGGTGTGATCCCAAGAGGCGGTGACAACTCTCTTTCCATTTGGCAACCAGTCCACAGCCATAACCGCACCTATAAACACAAATTTACAAGTTTCACATACACAGTCAACGATTACGCCTTCCGTCTCTGTTTTACAGCTGAGGAGGCTTTTCGAGTTAAAGACCTAGGACTTACAGCATAACTTGTCATTGGGATTGAATATGCTAAATCTGCAACGCAGACAGAGGCGTAGCTAGAACTTTGAAAAAGGGGAAACAGCGAAAATCTAGGTGGGGCCAAGCCGCCATTGTTACTCAGTCAAAACGCAAAATTTTGCAGTACGCAGATTTTTTGCATCAGATTTTTTGTATTGTTGACGGCCTGAAGCTACATAATAAAGATTCACTTTTTATAGGATGAATCCCCTCAGGAGGTGAGTTTTGCAAAGGCGGGCGGTTCCCCGGCTCCTGCCTTGTCTATATGTCTCTGAACGCAGACGCAAGAAATCTATCAGACGAAAATCGCAAAATCCTGGCAAAAATTGCCAGGGTGATCTAGCCCTATTATAAACGTTCATAAATCAATTATATAGATTTACTTGGCCGAATCTAAAGCTTACCTGTGTGTGCTTTCAAAATAGTGCCCGGGGTCTTGAGAATGAAGGGACGATGTCCATCGGATGAGTCAATACCTCCTAGGTTAAAATAATCAATGAATCTTTAAGAGAATTTTAACATTTTCATCTTTTAAACTGTTGTACGTCTTAGGCTGAATTTGAAGTGCAGGCAATCACTAAATGACTCAGGTCTGTTAAAACATTGTTTTTTTGAAACGAGATACATACCATCTTCAAGTTCTTCATCAGTGCCGTCATTTTCATCATGTGACCACTACAAAAAGATATTAAAAACTATTATTTTAGCCATTTCTTTACCCAAAACTAATAATTTTGTACTATGTAGCAGTGAAATACATAGGTAATGTTCATCGAGAAACATACATCAGGAGAGCTTCCACTCGGCGATCCTTTATTTTTTGCAAACTGATCCATGATTGAAGAAGGTAACTTCCAAATATGACTCGATTCATCGCCAGAACCTAGTGAAAAGTATTGATTAATATACCACAAGAATACTCAATATAGTTATCATTAATGTCGCCAGCGAGGTGTTTGAAGTGGAAACGGAATCAATGAGAGTCAGGTCTGCTGTTTCTAACAAGGTTTTGTGGAGGAACAACTCAGGAAGAATCTAAATATTATGTATTTAAATATCTAAATATTACGTATGAAAATAACCGTAAAAAACAAAGAAATGAGTCCATTCAACTCGATTAGCCATCAAGGATAGGTATCAGTTTTATCACTTACCAGTACAAACAATTGGTTCATTTGGATGAAATTTGATGGAATTAACTAATAAAAAATAAAGAAATTTGCAAATTCAAAATTTATGACAATGCAGGATCTTATAGCCTTTAACTTTACAACCAACATTTAGCTACAAATAAATCACTTCACAAACCTGATCCTAGATGTCCTGCATATTTTAAATGGCAATGCCCAGAATCAATACACCACAGTCTGGCAAAATGATCTAAAGAAAAAATTCATGGGCTTTTAGGGAACATTTGTTAGGAAACCTCATTAATTGTCACTGGTATCAGCAATATTCAGTTTTCTACTTCTTGAAGTTTTAGCCAATTTCATGTGCGTAACCCCATCTTCAACCATTTTCAAGAGGGGTGAACGTTTACATGAGTGCAAAATATTTCTTAGTGGGTGAACACCTTCTCACTCTCCAGGCAGAAATTGCTTTAGATATTACTCTTTTTGCTAGTATGTCTAATTGTCTACCCAAACAGATTAATAATCCATTATTTCCCATACCAGCTGAAGCTGTTCCTAACACAGTTGAGACATGTTTTGAGGTGCTGACTTCCCAAACACCATCTTTATGTCCTTCATATGTTTGGAAATATTGATATTCAATACTTTGGGTTTGCCCAGGAGTCTTGAAACTGGACACAAACTAGCAATTATAACAGTAATTTGTTTAATATAATTGATGGCAAAGTGATGATTACTGCTGCATTGCCCATGCAGGCCATACTCATTTAGCTCAGTGGTTACTTGCAATTAATTACCTGTATGCAATATTAGACTATTTTTTAACTACCTTGCTAGTCGATGCCTTATAAGTAGTCTTTAGTTTTCTAGACATCAGTTTCCCAGCAGCTTTGGTTTATAACAAAATAAAGAACATTAGTTTAGACTGTTATCATTCACAGGAGTCATGTTTTCATTTTATATAAGGTTCATCATAATGTTCCATTGTAATGCATGTTTTAATTTTATTGTACTTCAACTCACATGTTTTTTTACTTATGGCACTCTTTGTTGCTCCTGTCATCCCCTCAATACCATACAACTCCCCTGATTTCTCTGCATTATCCACATTCCCACTACTTTCAAGTTTCTCAGTCAACACATCAACTTTTTCCTGAACTAGAATGAAACATTATTTTCTACAATCAATAAAAAGTACTTTATCTTGTTTTCTATTGTTACCATTTCCAAAAAAAATGTGTTAAAACTAGAAAGGGGCTATATGGGTGTGGACTGTGGAGCTATGTGACAATCTTTAGAAATTGTTTTTTTTGAGGATTAAGTTGAACCCCATTAATTACACTCACAACCCCAAAGACAGGGCTCAGGCTACACACCTGCATAGTTTATTTTAAAAGTTGACATACAAATGTGCCAGAAGAAAATAAATGGAAATTAGGTTTTAGTGCTGTAAATAAACACTTTGCAAAGGAGATTATTCCTCAGGATAAAAATTCATCATCTGGTAACAAGTTCATCATCTGGTATAAACTGTATTCGCACGTTCATACTATTAATTTCTTAAACATAATTAAATTAAACTTTAATATTATCATATAAATGGCACATATATATAATATATAAAATAATAATACATTTAAAGATACGAAAATTATATAAAGAATAATGAGGGCAGTACTTACGCGTCTGGTTTTCAAGGCAAACTTTTTCAAATTCCTTTTCAATTTGCGAAAATAGTTCATTCAATTTCTTTCGACAAGTGTCAGGTAAATTATCATTCATATACACACTCCCATATTGACTGCCTGCACCTTCTTCGGTTACACATTTGGGTGACCGATTCCTTCCAATAAAGGGCTTCTTCGATTTTGTTTTGCTGTCACCTGATGGATATTTGCTCATCTTTTAATAACGGTTTACTACCGTAAAATTCGCTTACACATATGCACGTATCTTCTCATTTTACTAGATCTAAATATCTAAAGTTGGTTTAGAACGCCGACTGAGCACAAGCAAGAATTGCCTGTTCGCAGGCTAAGAGGTTGACACAGTTCACTATTTTTGCTGATTTTGTACATTTATTATTTACTATTCATTTCTGGAGCATTTTGCCTTTTCCTTATAATCCAAGTAATTTTTACCTGTTTGTTAGAACATGGTATATATGAGAATTGGAAAGGGGTATATTGATGATAAGTTACCAAATAAGGCGTAGAATTCCATCTAGAATACACATTACAATGCCAAAATGTGAGTTAGTTATGGCATTGAACAATTTATTACTATACAATAATCACATCAAAAGGAAAAAAAGTTATACAATATAGAAACTAGTTCAACAATTCAGATTGCATAATTCCAAAGCAATATGGCACTTCATATCATGTGTTATTTCAAATCCAGATGTTTTCAACAAACAAAATGCATCTTAGTTGTTCATCATTTATATTCAAGCCCAAAGCAAACTAAAGTTAAAAAGAAATGAAATATCAGTTGACAAATAATTGTCAACACTTCTAAACTGGACCTGGGACTAATTTGATGTCTGGTTATATATCATCAGGATCAGAAAAATATTTACACTAAACATGACTAAGAAAATCCATAACACAATAGTTGAAATACTTTCCTGATACAACTGATTGCCTATTGCCTAATGCATATAACAATAAACTCATATATAAAACAAAATACAATACTGTACACATGGCATTTTAATACTACAGGTGCATTTTTCTCTGTGTCTAAATACCTAAACATATGCTTGTGTTTTCAATCATTTGGTGAAAGATTGAATGTCCATCTTTAACCTCATGAAAATATTCTTACCATTGCACTCATATTGCTATTACCTTAATATTGTCGGTTCTGGCATTCCTGGATCTGCACCCCTTTTGAGACCTAACAAAATCATTAAAATAATTAAACGATCGTCAACCACCATTGCTGTATATAAACCTACTGTGTATGAATAACATTAAGTAGCATTTCATAAAAAGTACTGAAAACATTGCCTGTCGACTATGCGGTATGTGCAGGCTTTTTATACAGTCATAGCACGTGGTTAAAACTAAAGGAAAGGAATACCTAGGAATACCATCTTTTATCTTTATTCTTTGTTAGAAGGCGGGGGAAATATAAATTACATTTACTATACCTAAATATATTATGACAGGAATAAATCCATAATAAAACGAGGTTTTCGCTGTGCCCAACACCGCCTGAATTCTTTTTTTTGTATCTTTATTCCAGTCAACCATGTTTACCGATTACCTTTTTGAACAAAATCAGCTACTCCCCCCGGGAAAAGCCCTAAATTGGTACTTTTTCTCGTTGTGTAAAGGGAGGGGATCTTTTACACAATGGCCTTTCCAAATATAGGGTTTAATTACTGTAAAATTTCGCAACATTGTGGACAAAAGATAGCAGATCAAGATTACGTATCTGCATCAGTACACGACTGAAGTCCAAGACCAAAGTGCAAGATGTCTTTGGTGTTAAAAATTGTTTCTTTAGTAACGAATATATTTCGTGTGAATGGAGAAATAAATTATTTATCACTAACTTTGGTGGCCGGTTTATTACCCATACTTGCTTGGTTTGGGGTTAAGAAGTTTCTTTCGAATAGGAAAGGGCCAAATCCGTTTGCGCAAGACACCCGTCGTCCGCCCAAACCATTGGAGACCGATTTAAAAGCCCGAGATAAAGTTTTAAAGAATGGTTTTGTGGCAAAGAAAGTTCCAGACAATTTGGATGCTATTTTTATTGGTAGTGGTATCGGTAGTTTGAGCTGCGCTGCGATGCTAGCCAAGGCTGGTAAGAAAGTCTTGGTACTTGAGCAACACGATCAGGCTGGTGGATGTTGTCATACTTTCTATGAAAAAGGTAACTTGCTGTGCAAATTTGTTAACTTTCACGTATACATCGCCAAATTGTGCAGTCAGTGCAGATACTTTATGGAAAAGATACTTTTTTGTGCAGATAGTTTTTTCTGCAGACTGGTTAAAGGTGATGTACAGTCATATGTTAAAATGCTTTATTGTTCTCTATGGCTTTAAATGATTTGTTGTTTTTAGTTATTGTTTTACTTATTAGATTGTTTCTAAATTATTTACGGTTTTAATTAGCGGGGTCCATATGATCAGAACCGATGCACTAACTAGACATTACCTGATAATTTGTACCAGTTACCTATGGTCCTGCTGAAATGATCTTTGATCTGCTGAAATTTGATATCAAAGAGACATTTCCTAATTTGATTAAATTTTTATTATTTTCTTTGTATTAAATGATCTTGCTCAATATGTCTAAGTAGCAAAATTTTTGTGGGTAGGTAAGGGGATAAGGATATTTGTGGAGTTTGTTGTAGTATGGCCATTTCCATCTGCTTCTTAGTTAGCACATATAGTTATCTGGCACAGCCCTATTTTTATTCTTGTATAGCAGCAGCTCACTGCAGGGGTGCCGGACCCACAGGGGCAGCGGGGGCAGCCTGTGCCCTTTGCTACCAAATAAAAGTATCATAAATTCAACATTTAATCATGATGCCCACTTTTCGCATAAAAACTAATATGTGTAACATACACGGTAATATTATTGAAAATGTGTTCTCCGGTGCATTTGCAAGTCCACATCTACTTCTAAATTTGAGTTTCCCCTTCGTGTGGTAGCTAAGGTAAAATGAATGTGCCCTTTTCTAAAACTCTGCCCCCGCCGCCCTAAACTGCTTCCGGCGCCCCTGGTTTACTGATCTTTATATTCAAGGTTTTGAGTTTGACACTGGTATACATTATGTTGGAGAAATGGCTGGTAATAGTGTCACAAAGTTTTTGGTTGATCAGTTGACAGATGGTCAGCTTCAATGGGCTCCACTTGATCCAATATATGATGAGGTTGTTCTTGGTTCATCACCACAAGATGCAAAGAAAGTTCATATTGGTACTGGCAAGGAAAACTTCAGGAATGCTTTGCTTGAAAAGTTTCCTGAGGAGGAGAAAGCAATTGACAGATATTTAGACTTGTTGCAGGTACTAGAAACCATATTAGAATGAGGTCTGGTAGAAAACAAAATCAAAATAAAATATATGAGAATTATACAATAAAATTTTTATCCTTCATTACAGAAATGCAAAAAAACAATTCTTGGTCCATTTCTTATAAAAATGTTACCCAGAATGCTCTCTCAATTTCTCATATCCACTGGTATCATTCATTGGATAACAGATTATTTCAAGTATTCTCAACGCAGCGTTGCTGAGGTGATGGAAGAAATAACAGATAACAAAGATCTACGTGCAGTTCTATCATATTGTTTTGGAGATTATGGTTAGTGCATATGGGATATGAATAGACTCTCTCATAATTACAGACTACATGAAAAAGCAAAAAAATAGCACACATATGATTTGATTTGTTTCACAGTTTGTGGTTCTCTATTTAAGGCACTGCACCCAAAGACGCTAGTTTTGCTTTGCATGCAACACTTGCGAGCCATTTCCTGAGAGGAGGATACTACCCTGTTGGTGGTGCAAGCGAGATAGCAATGAGAATTATTCCAGTCATTGAGAAAACTGGCGGCGGTGTCTTGGTACGAGCTCCTGTTAAAGAGATACTGGTGGATGAACAAAACAAAAAAGTCAGAGGTACAGTTTTGTAAGAATCAACAAGTTCACTGTGCTTGCGATGACTGCAGTGTGAGTATGGGGTTAGGAAGGGTGATATGATCAAGAACTGTGATTAAAAAATATCTCGAAAGGTGGTTATTTTAACCATAGATTCAGGTTTGGTGATTGACAAGTGCTGTGTTATAATTCAAACATTCCCCCCTCCTCCAGGTGTTCGTGTGGGTAAAAGTAGTGGTGATGTGGATATCTTTGCGCCGATGGTCGTATCCGGAGCTGGAGTGTATAACACGTTTGAGAAACTGCTTCCCCAAACGGTTGAAGAGAGATCTTCCGTGCTGAGTTCCGTCCGTCACGGCGTCGGCGCGCTGACCGTTTATGTTGGTTTCAATGTATCTAATGATGAACTGGGCGTTGTCCAGGGTAGAAACCAATGGTTTTTCAACAGCAATGAATTAGATCAATCCTATGAAGATTATATCAATCTACCTGTAGAGAAAGTTGGCGACGAAGATGTACCGCTTCTGTTCCTTTCATTTCCTTCGACGAAAGACCCAACGTGGAACGAAAGATTTCCCGGAAAGTCGACGTGCGAGGTGGTCAGTCTGGCGGAATATGATTGGTTTGCAAAATGGAAAGATGAGAAGGTCATGCATCGCGGTGAAGAATACGAGGCGATCAAGCAGCGCGTCGGCAAGCGAATGTGGGAGCAAGTTTGTCGATTTCATCCAAATCTTAAAGATAAGGTCGAGTATTTTGATATAGGCAGTCCGCTGAGCAATCAGTACTACATCGCGGCATCGCGTGGCGAGTTGTACGGCGCTGACCATAATGTTGGCAGATTTCATCCTCAAAGTGTTCTCAACTTGAGAGCGGATACATCCATCAAAGGCATGTTTCTTACTGGACAAGATGTTTTCTGTTGCGGCTTCTCTGGAGCATTGTACGGAGGTGTAATATCTGCTTGCACCATCTTGAAGAGGAATCTTATGGATGATCTATTGGCATTAAGAAAGCAGAGTAGAAAATAACACTGATTTAGAACACTATGAAACTCCATAAGCAAACATTTTATTTCCTGAATTGCAAAAAGACTGTAACGTAATCAATCCTTGAATTGAACATGACATTTGACCATAATTCCTTTAAGCGAAAATAAAGAATTAAAGTAGTTAAAAATTTGACATCTCTCGCAAGGACCAAATTTAAACGCATGTGACTGTGCTAATGTCTGTTCACACGATCAATTTTGTCGGATGTTTTATAGTCGGTTGATTGCAAAAAGTATATGGACAGCAAATCAATCAAAGGCAACGCAGTATTGCTTTACCAATAACTGACTAAGCTTGCAGCGCCCCTGTGAAACAACGGTAATATAGCAAACTCACCCCACCTGTTTCAGCCAGAATTATTCGGCGGTTAGAGCGTAGCATTCTGTCAACAAGTCTTCATCGCCAATGACAACGCTTTACTGTTGCCTGGAACGTCAATCAGTGCTTGTCTTCGAGCGAAAACGGAAAACTCTAGGATTTTGATTGTTAAGAGCAAGAAGTACGTATAGCTTACATGTTCGGCAACAATGCAAGCTATTGTTCTTATCTCATTAGCTTATATCTAAGCCATGGTTTTGAGTGAGAAACTAGCTTGGTACGACTATATCAAATATCAATTTATGCCAATGCGACACTCCTGAGGACACGAGCTGCCTCAGACTTGACTTCCGCATTTATGCAGTAAAATTAAATTTAAAAAGAAAACACGCAAATATTTTGCTGGAGAACTATTTTGCTGCAAATGGAAATCCTCTTTTGTGCGATAGTTTCCAGTCTTTTTCGTTGATGCAAGGCGCGCTAAGGAGGACTAGGGACTAGTCTGCTTACCCCCTTCGACGCAACTTACGCAAATGCTTGCGATCATTGCAATCCAATTCGGATTTTGGGAATGCATGTTTTCCCATGTATGTTGTTAAATCATTCGTTAGATGATTTTGCATGTGCAAGATAATGAAAATAAGCTTTAAATATTTTAATTCTGCGCTAATTGCAACTTTTTACATTTAAGTCAATTCATAACATAGACTTTATATAGTTTTAATAGATGATTAAATATTTTCTTACAGTTACATAATTATATAGTTTATATATAGTATTAAATCATTAAGATTGTCCTCGTGACGACCAACTCAACAATTTACAGTAGAAAATAAAGTCTGTTTTCACCGTCTTCACTGCATCCTAAAATTGAACGCCCCAAGAATTAGTGTTTGCCTGAATTAGTGTTCTCAACACCCCCACAGAGAACCACACTTTTGAAGTGGGTTAAGTGGCGGTTGATGTTTCCAATGACACCCCCACCCTCGCATTCCTGGAGACTTTTGAATAGCTGCTCTTGTTAATAACATTCTAAAGCCCCTAGCTGATTCAAATTCAAGTGTGCCCCTGTACTGTCATATCAGCTATAGTTTCACAACTTTTTATGTCTTTGTGCATAATGAAAGTAAATATCTATATTACCGCTAATTCAACTTAATGTTATCCAAAAACCGAACGAAAATGTCGAACACTGCAGTGCGAAATATCTGGTACAAGTACGGGAAAAATTTATAGAAAGACACACTCCATTATACTTATTTACTAGATTGTTTTTTAGAAATTTCTGAAACGAGAGGGAGGGGGTGTGTGAAATTGGCTACTGTAAACAATTCCCACAAAGCTCGTATTCGACTTTCCCCCTTTGCTTTAGGACAAACCTAAATAGACATGCATATATATGTATAGTTAAACGTAATTTTCTTCCGCCCCTTGCGTTAACTGTGCTCTAATCAGAATATTCTTAGAATTTGCTAACACTGCCGCGAAGTTGAATGGGGAATGAAGTATTAAAGTTGAAAACCTAATTTAGGTTAATTTAAACAACTTTCTTTACTGGTCAAATAGAAGTACAAAAAATGTTACTGGAGAAAATTTGGTAGTATTTTTGATGTCATATGTGAAACGAGGAGAAAAAATTTAATTAAGACTTTGTAAACAGGTGGCACAATGAAGTGGAATAATGAACCACAGGAAAGAATAATCTTAAGCTTTATCTAAAGATCGTATCGAAATGTCTGGGTCGGCGGTTAATTGGAGTGGATCCATGTCCCTGTGGTAGGCACATGTACTTGCCCAATATTTTTTTATTGTGTATATAAATAGAAATTCTATGTGATAAATATATATTCCTTTCGAAGTTTGTAGACGTAGTACGGGTTAGAATAATCACGGAGCAACGAGGCAGAAAGTTCCTGTACTGTATTCTAATGGCGCAAATACAACGCGATGATTACGTACATGCACCCACACAACTTTGCACAGGGTCTTCGTGCATTCAGTATTTGAAGCTAGCCTGCGCCTTCAGACCTCTAACTGGAAGCACAAGAACTTAGTCAAATGTTTCTTACCCTGACTCCTTCGTTAACCACTCTCTTTAAGCTAATTAGCTAAAGTCATCAGAACTAATACTATACGATTCTTGACTATGACAACTCAAATTCCTTATTTGCTATATTTTCGTTACCATATGGTTTATTAACTGTGTTCTGAGCATACATATTGTTATCGTTAAGGAAACATTCTCGACCCAACTTGAATATTTCTGCATTAGTTGGGGTATCATCAATATATATGTGTATGATCTCTTGTACAAAGGCACCTGCCTTCACGAGGAATATCCGTATCGCCCCCTATTCATCGAGAGACTGTCCGAAATGCGCACCTGCTGTCTGGGCTGATATTTTTTTTGAATGTTTTCTTTATGGTTATCACATTGTGATTAAATTTTACTACACAAAAAAGTATATTGCAACTGAAATTTAATTATGGAAACTCTTAATTCTTCAACTTATAATGAAAATTGAACGGAAAGGAATTGTATTTCTCATATGCCAATAAACTAGATTTACACCGTGCAATTCTATATCGGAAGCTCATTTAACTAAGTGTACAGTGTAAAAAAGTCCTTTCGGACTTCATTGTTCATTTGTCTTCTTTATATTGTGATCATTGAATTAAGACTTTCAGCCAGTTGTAATATTAAGCAGTCTGACTTAAAGTAATGTCTTAACAACATGTGATAAGTGCTAACAACATGTGATTCAGGAATAAACTAATCATTCAGATGTTAAATACATTTTTGGTTCCGAGAACATATAACCATGAGAAAAATGTTTGCATGTGAAAACTTTAAAACCATTATAACGCACAACAATAATTTCCATTAATGCATGTATACTGCTACAATATTCATTATATATACTGAGTTATTCAGCAAAGTCTGGAAAGTTACTCTCTTATTATATTCCGATGAAATTGGGACAGCTTCCTGCCTTTTGAAAGTAAATAATGTCAAATACTGTAAACTCACCAAAGTATCAAGAGTTTGTGCTTCTTTTATTTCCCTCCTAGATTTTTGCTCTGATAGCCGGCGTAAGGCGGTGGATTGAAAGGTTCTTTATGTAAGGCGTGGTCTCTAGCGACATTCAAATGCTTGCCACGGACTCTTCTCTTGCCATATCTGAGAGGCTGATTGGCTTTTCGCTCGTAACTATCAGCCATGTCTTGGTAGCGATCGTCAGTGTAGCCATCATTATATTCCCAGGGTTGCTCAACCATTCGTGCGGTCACTTCGAGAAGCACACACGTTACCACTCCAAGTAAAAACAATAATTTCAGCGTTGTCGTATTCATGCTTGGCTTCGTATAGTTCACCAAAAGAAAGGGTCTTTTGAATCAAATATATTCTTACTCTCTCTCTCTGTGGTTACCTATTGAAAGAAACAAATGAGATTTAACATAAACTGGCCTGGTCTGACACCAGTATGTATATAGATATATAAAAAACTGATCCACGTCAATGTCAATCTCATCTTTATACAGCCGGATCGATTCACAACTAGTTATATTTATAATATATGCAATTAAGAAACTAAGTTTTACTATAAGAAACTTTATTGACTACCGTAATTTGCTCAAACGCAACCTGAATCACAAACAATTTGGTTGCCTCGTTTTAAACAATTCCCAATCGCTACGTTGAAGAATAATGATTTCGCAAGAGTCAAACAATCCTTGAAAACTTTCCCTATTCTTCAAAATCGCACTCCTTACAACCGTTTTACATGAGTCATTCAGAATTCCTTTGAGCTGTATCATAAAAAACCTTATCCCTCATTTTTTTTTACTTCAATTATAAATATGTAGGTAAAACCAGAGTATAATGTGGTTCATTAACATTTCATAACGAGAAGTCAGCGAACTTGGAAAACGACTCTCACTGTATACTAGGAAAACCTCCAAGGCTAAGCAGAGAACAACAGAGACCAAAAACAGTTTGAATGATTCTTAACCTAATTCTCCAGAGACGTTTTCAATTCAGTTTTATCAATATCTTTCAGTATCGCTGTCGTAGATGATGTTTACACTCATCTTTTTACAGCATATGCGTTGTTTGTATCATGCCGCATATGAGGCTTTTGTCTCAAGAAAAGAAAGACGGCCGACAACATCACTTTTTTATTGATTTAGTTTTAAATAAATCCTACCAATTAAACATGTCAGAGAAAAAGCTTAAACTAACCGTATAATGACTTACCATACCTACATCTTTAATAATCCAATAAAACTATCAGCGAAACTTATGAGATCGATATAAATATGTTGTAAAAAACGTTGAAAAATACAAGACTCATGCAGTACTGTTGTAAAAGCCTTCACATATATCAGGAGGGTAATGTATAAAAAATTATTTAGTTAGGAACTCACGTGAAAAAAAGGTAGCTGATCCTTCCTTCGCACACGGCAAGTTGGAAAGTTTTGACAGTTGATGCAAAAATTGCTTACTTTTATATGGTTTGATATAGGAGCGTTCATTTACGTCTTTTGCCAGGTTTTATTGAGTGGGACCGACGCTGAAATTATCCTAATGATTAGGGTCAAGAAATGGACAGCTGACCAACAAAACACTTGACGTGAGGTCAGCTGCACAGACTTAACGACCTTTCCTTGATCGCGATTACTATCGTAAGCAATCTAATGACTTCTAATTATCTACCCTCTCTTATCTTGCCGCCTTATTGTTCACGAGCATGCGCATAAACACCGCCTCCCACACACGCATTTTCAAGGGCAAAGAACTTTTGGGTTTCATCGAGGCTATCCTTTTGAATTAAGTTCGCTTGGTCTGTTCAATAACCCGTATATTGATAGGAGCCTTGTTCATTAAGAGGAATTAAGTCAATGTACATAAACTACATCTTTTTTTATAAAATTTGTAGCACTATTTGTTTAATGCAAATATAGTTGATATCTGCGTCAATCTGGGACAATGGAAACTAGTACATACGTTATTTCCAAAGTTAAAAAAGAAACGTTTCTTTGTAACATGCACAAAATAAAATGTGTCAAAATTTCGAAATTATCACATTTAATGCAACGATGAGCTTGGCAGCTAGACAATATTCATAAGTCATTCATTTGCATAGCATCATAGGTGTGTTTTTCCCTGGCGTGTATACATATACTTGTTTCCCTGGCGTGTATACATATACTCTTATAGCATCTGTGAATATCGAGTTTCAATCTTTCCTGAAAAAAGCCTCTTGGCAGAAAAAAGAAATTAACGATCATCATGTATATTACTAGATGAGTTTTCGTATCATCCTATCAAAGTACTGCATGACAGTTTTATCTATGAAGCAATCTCATTCTTTTGCTTGTTTACAAGAAAAATTTGGTAAGTAATCATATAACCGCATTATTTCATGTCGAGCAAATAATGCTTAACAAGCAAGGGTTTCGTATCTCAATTTCAATCGTGTTGTTGGCGTGACAAAGTGTTGGGAACAGTTTGGTAGAAGATTCATTTTTAACAATCAGGAAGTTTTACGATCTAAAGAACAAGGGGGAAAAATGTTGACCAATCAGGGCGTTTGTTGACATTTTGGTCTCTAGACCAATCAGATTACGTGGAATTTGCAAAATGTAAACAGAAGGAGTGAAATCATAACACCCTGTTCTAAGCCTTCTGCAGCAGTCAATGTTTAGTTTTTCAATCTTAAAACACTAGAATCTGATAAAGCAATTCCTTTTCTACAATTTTGTCGTCGGATTTTTCCAGAATCGTCCTGGAGCGAAAATTATTTATGTTTGAATTATCTGGACAAAGTCGTGTTTTAACAGACGATCAAATTTGAGATTTAAGAGTGCCGGGTTCGATTTAAACCGATTTATGAAAAAAATAACTTAATCCTTGACGTTGTATTTTTAAACTCGAGCGTAATTTATGCGGAAACGCCCCACTAAAGTGTAGGTATACATCCGGTTTACTTCTTGGAATTTACAGGCCTGTATTACCCTTGCGATTTCTGCCTTTCACAGCAATGCAGAGGATGGCCTTTGCCAAAGGTTTATTTTTCGCAGCAGTTCGTCCACAGTTGTTTTATTCTGTTCGTCTTCGGTCTCTCCAACATCGCTATCACTGTCGTCGCTCTGCTCATCGTTTTCATCTTCACTGGGTTCAAAGTAGGTCGCTGGAGTAAATACAGCGTTATTTGCAGTCGTACCGAGATCTTGAACACTCGACAGCAACGTTGCTTCACAAACAGGGCAATTGCTAATATTTGGCAGAAGGCATTCGATATGAAATGAATGGCCACATCCGCGGAAAACGTTCCAGAGAGGGTTAACTCTTTCGCAGCTGATCAAATCGCACTTTCTATGACAGGGAATATATAAAGTAAGACTTAATATAATTTCAATTTAGTAACTAGTACAGGTTTTAATAAAAACTTTGCTTGTCAGGCAAAATTTGCAGGAGATTATTACCTATATTACGATAAGACATGCATTTCTAACTCTTAAGGGGCAGAGGAGCCCACCGTTGCAAACTGTGAGCTTATATTCATGTGTTTTGGTTATATTATTTAATACCTATGTTGTCTGTTATAAATTTCAGTAGGGTGGCTAAACTCACCCTGACTGGCTTGTAAATGTAATCACCCTAAAATTTGCATCATCCATGGCTCAGTCAATTGAATTTTAATTTATAATTTTACCTGTTTGGGTTTGGGGGATTTTTGATGGATGTAAATCCAAGTGGAAGGACTCTATTTGTCATGATCTTCTCACCAAAAAGGTGGGGTAGCTTCCACTTAGTGGTATGTTTTGGCTGTCTAGGGGCTTGGGGTTGTTGAATTGTTGAATTAGGGTGGGTGTAAATAGATTCAAACTTCAGGGTGAGGAATTCTGCTGCTTTCACTTTTAAGGTGTCAATTCGCTTTCTGCTGTAATTTGGCTTTCTGGGTGGAACAAATGCAGATTGGAAGAAATGGAGTTCATGCTTGCAAGCATCAATTTCTTTTAGCTTTGCGTGAAATTTCATCAGCTGTATCAGTTTCTTTGGTTTGTTTTCTCAAGACTGAGTGAAAGTTTTCCACTGGATACTCATCGAATGCAGGTAAATGTTGACCAATGGTTTCAAGCATAGTTGAAGCATTTTCTTGCCAATGAAGAAATGTTGACAGGGTTATTAACAAAGCTTTGTTATAGTGGCGCCTTCGGAATATTACAAACATAACCCAACAGTGAAGTATGGACTGGAAAAAAAGTTCAAATTTGTTACACTTGAAGTTAATTGAGTAGATACTTAACACCAATGGGATATAATTGTCGAGAAGATTTAACAGTGTTAAAAACTGAATATCTTTGCTTTTGTAGAACATCGAGAGAATAAGATCCCTGATCAATGTCCATCCGCCATAAATGATTTCAAGCAACAGAGATGTACGCCATGGTTTTGGTTTCTTAGCCAGCTTTGCTTTTTTCCCAAAGATGAAAGCATAAAGGTCAGCAAAAACATTGTGAAAATTCAATAAGACACATTCTCTTGCATTTAAGGATATATGTAGTGGACCAATCAGGGGAACCACATTTTTCAACACTGTTGGCACACTGGGAGATGATGAATAAACCAACTGTCTAATGAAATATTGCATGGGCCAGTCCCCAACAAAGGGTACAATAAAGTCCTTAAGATAAATTTCCAAGCCACTTGTAAGCATTTTGTTTATAGCTGTTAGTGCATTTTCTACAGATTTGAGAGGTAACTCGATGCTGTCAACCAGTTTGGTGTTATCCATGCATGTAATGTTATGATTCTCCACTTGTTGATAATCATGAATTAGAAGTCGTTGTCTCTCAGCTTCTGGATCAAAATATTTTGATAATGCCCAGCTAGGCATATTTTCAGCATATGTTTTAGCTAATTTTGGCATGTTAATGGAAATAAAGTTTTTCACATCAGGAATTTCAACGGGATGTTTTGGTAGTATATCACTTCCCTGATGTGGAACTGCTTGAATTTCTGGGAACACTTTTAAAAGCAAAGTTGCCATGTGAACCACTTGAGTCTGGGTTTTTGTCTCCGGGCGGTGTTGTGTGTGAATATTGTGGTAGTCATCGATGCATAAAATAAGGAATTGGTTCTTCTTAATTGCATCTGTAATGAATGTAACAACATGATTGTGTGGGTTGAAGAGGCTAATTTAGTTAATATGTTGACTGTCTTAGGATGTGCAACAATTCCAAGATTCCGTAGAGATTCAAGCCCTTGTTTGCTGATTCCAAACTGCTGCAGTGTCCTGGATAGTGTGACTTGAAATGAGTTGCATTTTTGTGATTGTGAGTATAACATGGTGTAGATTATGACCATTGTGCGCATTTTGTTAAGATTTTTTCTCTTTTCAGACATTGGATCCAATGTTATGGCTTCTTGTATGGATGAATATAATTTATCAGCACCAACATCTTTGCACATAATCTCAAACACATCAGGATCCATTTCAGGCTCTGCCAATTTTGTTATGACAGGTCTGAGTTTGTTCAAATCATTTTTGAAATTTGGATAGGATGCCTTTTTTACAAGTTCTTCATATTTGTCTATTGACATAAAAACACCATCATCTGTTTGGCACTCTTGCTCGGCTGTAACAATTTTGGAATTGCTTTCCAATTCTTGACTGCTAATTGCAATTGTTTGGCTGGAGCAACAGGAAATTGTTTCTTCACCACTCAAAACTACAGGCGAGTTGATGTAAGCCGTTGAAGTTTCACCTTGGGAGCTGACTTCAGTAGTTTCTTTTTCAGATTCTTGCCTGTTCATCTCGTTTTTAGCAGAAGATTCCAATACCACAAGCTAAATTACAAGTGTGCTTAATTGACTTTTTTTTCTCTGAGGGCCATACTAATGGCCATAAGGTAATTATATGGTTTCAGCTCTTCACCTACACACCCCACCCACTTATTTCTAAAATGTAAAAGTATGGGCATTTACAATGTGAGGGCCCAGAGTATGTTGTCATTCTGTAATACGGATTTTTTCTTTGATAATTACAGCAAGTTCACTGATCAGTTTAATGCTTTTTGTAGGTCATACCTGGCTTTTCACGTTGTTTTTCAACTCGTCGGCTTGTTGTTTAGGAAGCAATCGCGTAAATTTCCTTTTCGTGAAGCATTTGTGCAGGCATGTTGCACATAGATTCTGGATTCCATAAGACGATTTTTCGCCAAGTTCTTCCTTAACATATTGCTCAAAAACTACTGAAATTACAAGCAGGCCACGATTTCTTAGATTTAAAACCTTTTCTCCTTCACGCCCCGACCATTTTTTATGAAACGGATTGTTGCATTGCTTTTAAATTTTGGCATTTTGACAGACTTTATTCACTTTAACAATTTGTAGTATCCTTTTTGCATACGCTGAGAAAAAAGAAACATTTTCGGAAAAAGCGCGCGATTTTCCCCGCTGTATACGATATAATATTCATAATATTTTAAAAAGTAAGCAAAGCAATATTTGTTAGTTATAATGTAAATATACACTCTTTGTCATATATTATTTAGTTAACGTCTTGGTAACCATTATTTTTTAGAGAAATCAGTTTGTAAACAATGCAATTTCTGTAGAGTCTAGAGACAGGACTGGTGATCTACACTGGTCATGCCGTGACAATTCAAACATAAATAATTTTCGCTCCAGGACGATTCTGGAAAAATCCGACGACAAAATTGTAGAAAAGGAATTGCTTTATCAGATTCTAGTGTTTTAAGATTGAAAAACTAAATATTGACTGCTGCAGAAGGCTTAGAACAGGGTGTTATGATTTCACTCCTTCTGTTTACATTTTGCAAATTCCACGTAATCTGATTGGTCTAGAGACCAAAATGTCAACAAACGCCCTGATTGGTCAACATTTTTCCCCCTTGTTGATCTAAAGTGATCGGCTTCAACGGCTATCCGATCTCACAACGGGAGATTTAGATTGGCTCTATAGGTCCTTTGTGGGAAACAGTTTAATTTCGAAAAGTGATAATTATGTTCATGAATAATTAAGCACAAATTCGATCAGCTTTCAAACTAATATTTATAATTGCCTGCTTGATATTTTCCACTAACAAGTAATTGCTTACGGCGACTTTTTTCAAGTAGTCGAATCAAGTTGATCCATCAGTCCAAATAACCCAAACCAAAAAGAAAAAGGTTGTGTATTCATATATCTAAAAAAGTATTCATATATTACGTTCATAATGGTGAAGTAGGCGCGGTATAGGATTTATCCTTGACAAAGTATCACAGTTATACATAAAAGGCAATATCGGGTTAACTGTTTCTGGTTTATGAATGTTATATATTTAATTAGGGAACTTAAAGCCCACGCAGAATATAACTTAGCTACATTTAATCATTAATTCTGAATTGCAGTAAAGAACATGCATGCATGTTCGCCCACCCAAATTATATCTCCACAGAAGTAATAATGTAATATAAAGGGTTCTCTCGAAGTATTCAGCTTTTAAATTAGCAACATCTGGAAATTATCCAACCCAGGCAAAAACGATTAAGTATTCGCTTTACAAATGCATGTGCGCATTATATTTTCAAACTTGCTCTTGTTGCTCTTCTATATACCTGTCCCAAGACTCGAGAGAATAGCTTCAAATGAGTGAATTAAGAATATCTAGAGCCTAGAGGAAAGGGGTTAGCTGACTCTTAACTCTCAATACCTTAAGGATGGATCTAGCAAGCAGTTTTATCATGCTAGTTTCTGTCCATATATTTTAAACTAGTCTAAATATTCTCAATAAAAACTTTCAAAGCTCCCACGATCAGTAATGCGTATGGCCAACTGTCTCTCTATATAAGGGACTGGGAATAGTGATCAAAGGGCTTAGATATATTATTCGTCGATCTTCGACAAAAGCAAAAATCAAAACGAGCCAAACTGTGTCATGTATAGCTAATACGAATACTCTTCCAGGCTAGGACTATAGGGTTTTCCAACTGAAATATATTCCATATTATTTAACATGAGTGATTTTTATCCATGAAACCGTTAACACAGGCAGCTCATGGTTGGTCTTCAGTAAATTTTCCTTGATTAATCAGAGTTTTGAAGTTGCTTTGTACGACATTGGCACCGATAAAAATTATTAATTGGAATTGAGTAAGAACACTTGAGTAAAATCTTAAAGTAAGCTAAACCAACTGGTGCATTGGGTTTACAAAGTAATAAATGTCCGTATAATTTATTTTTTCAGCACCCAAGAGTAATTTGGTTAGTAGAACGCATCGCTTTTTCGTGAGTTAAAACATTTATTTGTCTCTGTAACAGTTGTAACGGTGCAAATTAAAAACTTTTTAATATAGAGATCCGTATTCGGCCTTTCATAAAATGAAATTTTAGACAACGATTAAAGAATGCTAACATTAGGCATATGCTCTTAAATAACTTCCCGTTACATTTGAAGATCAAAAGGCATTGATTTTTTGTTCATCACATTGTCATCCTTGGATTTATATTTTATTTCAAAGAGATAATTGGGCTCCCTGTGAGTTTGAGATATTATAATGATAATTTGTGAATGCGATTCTGGATCTGAGACTGAGCTTTTCATTTTTGCATTACAACTATCATTATCTGCATGTCAGTAATTGTTTGTGTAGCATTGAAAACAAAACTAAACGCATTACGGCATTAGTGTTTAATTCGATTGATTCCGGGGCATATTCAAACTTGTGATGATCTCTCATGTTCAAACATGCAGATTATAAAATCGTATTCGTGACGAACAAAGTTTTAGTTGAAATAAATAACAAATGATGGAGTTTCCAAGTTTATGAGTGAGTTATCTATAAGCAATAACCCATCATCATCACAGTGAAATACAGAAATGGTGGTCTGTTTGGGTCAGTAATATTAACTTTCCGCAACCCCAACTCGATAGATATCTTACAGTTTCAAAATCTTTGGTAACCCAAACATATAGTGATGGCGTAAAAACGGCGTAAAAACAGCGTTAATTCGGGTGGCCACTTTTGAGATCTAGTTAACAGTCCCTCTATCCACCCGATTGTTCCCACTGATCTGAGAATTAACTGGATAACGTATTCGTGATATCATTGCGGCCAGATCATTGGTTCAATTTCACTTCCTCTTTTAAAGAATCCATTCAACTTTCCTGTCCTCAATAATTATTTCCTATTCGACAGCAATTCCATTCAGTTTGAAAGATTTACTGGTAAATCAATACCGAATTTGTGTTCCCATAATTCCCTGATGGCATCGAGAAAAACCGTAAGTGAGTTTTCTGACTGCAATATTATTTCCCAGCGGTCGTCTTCGATACTTTCAGGCGTATCCTAAATCATGGAAATGTCTTGTTTTATACGTCGTGAGAGCAATTACTTGTCAAAAGTAAAAATTTCATCAGAGGTGATATAGGTATCAAGTTGATTTCGTTTAATATTACCTCATTTAGAAACTCAATTTCAATTTCACACGGAGATTCAGCGAATAGTTCCTAGCGGAATAAGTTATTACAGTCAACTTTCGTCGACAAAAAATGTGCATGAAGGAACAGCTGGGATAGAACTTTTATTTGAGACTGCGGGAGAGAAATCACCTTTTAGCACAGTACAACCTTTTGAATGATCGGTTTTAAGATGGATTGCTATACCCTTTCAATTGAGGAATCAGTCACGCATAATTAAAGCATAATTAAGTAAAATAATCAGTAATTTTACCACATTAGTGATGTTGATAATTTCTTGTTTCTTCTTCATTACAAACTGTGGTCCTGATAAAACTTTAGGAGGATGATGTCGTCGAGGTAATGGCCACTGGTGGTTTTCCTCAGCCAACGCGATCTGAGAGTTTGTTATGATTAAAGCCACTTGTGTTAATTTTTCTTCATCTGAAAGAAAACGAATTGGTCAAAAAGAAAGGGAAATGAAAAGCAAGCTTTTTGTGGGGGTGCACTTCCGGGGCATTTTTCAAATAAGAGAAATGTTTTTAAACCAAAGAGCATTTTTTCACGGGCGTGTGTGTGCAAATCCCTGCCCAGTTTCTACGTTTTTAAGGATTAGCTCATCTCTGGTCACAGAGAACCACAAACCTTTCCAATACGCGAGAATATATTGTTTTATAACAGTATTGGCTTCGGATGACTCCGACATGTTGTCCTTAGAACTGTTGCTGACTTCGTCCTGTGAAAGAATAATACGCTCACAATATCACATGCTGCACTGTATACTGAACCGCATTGTCATCTAATGCATCGCTCTGTTCTTTTCTCCACCCGCATTTCCATGCACAACTGTTGTACATGAAAAAATCTGCGTTTTGATGATAAAGCTTGTTCCTGATTGATCAGAACTGACTGATCAGAAGGATGCTTCGTTCGCAATCTGCGTTATTACGCAGTCTTTTTTAAAGGTGTAGGAGATTATTCAGTGCATGGAAACGCCCTTGTTCTGTTAGGACATAAGACATTCTGTAAAGACATTCTTACATTCAGAAGACATTGAACCAAACAATGGTTACCTCTTGCACTTCAGCCGGTAAGTCGAAGTAATAGTATTGTTCCTTTTCTAAGTTCCTGCAATCCTTGTTGAAACATCGTATTGCTCCTGCATTGAGCAGCAGCTGACTTATCTGCACAGCTTCTGGATAACTGGATGCCTCTTTACGATAAATTAACCAATCAATTAATTCTTCACCCAGCACGCTTTTAGGTAACGTGCGTAACCAGACCTATATATAATATATTCATGGTAAAGCGAAGGTTGGGAAAAGGAAAGAAAGGTTGGTGGTACCAGGGGACTATACAAGAGACATTATTATGGTCAGACGCGATTACAAAACTATGAAGTCCTTTAATCTATACCTTACGATCTTTAAGTAATGGTGGATCTGTGAAGTTTATTGCTTGTTCGTAAAGACGTCTTCCCTGTAAAAAACCCCCACGACTTAACAAACGTTATTGTGAAACTGTTATAGCTTGCACTGGACACGATAGAAAAGGAGATTCATTTTCAAAACTACTGTAGTCGAACTTGAAAGACATTTGAACCACCATCGTCGGTAGCTACTGAAATTTGGTAGTCAAATAATTTTAGTCATGATTAAACTTGTTTTTCCCATCACCATTCCACTTTTAAGCATTAAAAATTGTTTTTCTTGTTTTTCAGTCACGTCAATGAAAAAATTAAATTACCTTGACCATGAGACTTTCATCCTTAACACCGAAAACTTGAATCCTTTATTAATTTAAAAAACATTCAGTTAGTTTGGCACACGAACAATCCTCTCAACTTATTGTGAGTGTCAATATTCCAACTCAATATTTATATCGAGAGCTAACATTCAATCCTGTTTTGAATTTGGAATTAAAATTCTTTCGCAAAACATTATGTCAGAATAACTCATTTTTTACGTCAGATTTTCACTCATGTTCAAGCGACATCGCTCGAATACCAGTTCTTACTTGATATTTGCACAAGTTTGCGAGTTAGCTTTACCAATCTTGGGAAATCTGTGTTTATCTCCACAAGCTTTCTTAGCGAAACCTTGTAAAAATAAATATATAAATGTAGTTTTGAGGATGGTCTTATGCAGTATAGTTCATAACATATTTTATGCAATATAGCGTAAATATATATATATATTTCATAATTTTATTTCTTGAGTAACATATATACATATATTTCAATTCCTAAATAATGATATAGTCCTAGTAAATACAGATTTCTAGAGTTCGTGAATGTAAAAACAACTCTGAAAACAGCCTACTTCGAAGTGTTGTTAAAAAGTTCTCGCAACGTTTCCTATCTCCGACCAAAAACTTGTAACAACCAAATTGCTCAGCAAATTCTAATCTGAAACTCTATAATATAGGGCGAAACATTTTCAAATGTTTATTATGATAAACTACACTTGCTTGCATGTACTCCCATAAACGAATCAATTGTATCTTTTTAGATGAGGATGAGTTCCTTACCTGACTTTGAGGACCGTATTCAATATATTTCAGATCTGTTAGAAGATAACATGCCTTTATCGACAACCACTCCTCAGGCCGGGTGCTAAGGTTATAGGAAATCGATCATTAATACTATCGATTATCTATATTATAAATTATTATTATTATTATAATTATTAAATCGTGATATGATAATAATGTAGCCTCTTGTATACCTGTAGCCTCTCTACGCCCCTGCATCGCGTATTCGAAATTTCAAATTTAAATTGCTATGTTCTGTTTACTTCTATTTAATATGGCTCAGTACATTTAAATTTGTTTGTATATTCTCTACCTTTCGATCCCAGAAGTTTTGCAGACATAAGCAATCGTATTTGAAATGACTAATAATGAAGGTTTGCCGTGTGAACTACCGTAGGATGCGACTGGACACTGCAATAAGATAAAAAGATGATAGAAAATGAGCGTTCGATTGAAGCTAAGGATTAGAAGTTTAGAACATGTTTTTATATAATCACAAAGGTGATTATCGAAATATGTGGCCATGCACTTATTGGGTAAGCGGCATTAGTTTTGGAACGTGGAATGATTGGCAAGTGAGAGCATTTTCGAAATTTGACTGCTCTAAAGTCTCGGAAATGACCGCTTCAGAGCAAGTACATATCTCATTACAACCTACATACAATTTTGAAAGTGCTGTTTTATTGGAGAGGGGGGGGTGGTTGGGTTGAAAATGATATCCCTCCAGAATGTGGTGACAAATGCATACGAAAGCACCATATTGCACGCCTGACCTTGATCATACAACAAAATTCCTCGTTTTCTCCGCCTTTAAAGAGTTTCGTTTCTAAGTACAGCTTCAAGTGATGGTCGCAATGCGTGCACGAGTCCAAGGAAAAATGAATTCTTGACGATGTCTTTCCTGCAACCGGTGTCGAGTTTCGTGTCTCTGAGCCGGACTGCGAACTGTAAGAAGAGGCCGAGGGACTTTCTTGTGTTCTGTTATACAACCCACGATGAGATCCTGGCCCAGATAAACTGTCGAGTGAAATGTTCATAGCAGGAGAGGGACTTGAGGATTTTACCTGAATCAAGCATGGAATGGTAGGACCCGGTGATTCGCAACTTCCATTGTTTAAACTTTTATCATCACAAGTTTCGTCCTTTTTTGACTTTACTTGAATGCTGGAAACCAAAGCTCCATATTCGCTGTCTTCCTCAGGTGTGTCTTCAGCATCTGCGCTTATGCCAGCGTCCTTATCGCTGCTCGAAATGCAAATATCTGGTTGTACTAGGGCATCGCGGACTGTACTCGGAATGAGATCAGGATCTCGGATATTAGTTTGATGCCTAAAAATTGAAAAGTCGAGTGGGAGTTTAAGCCCTGGAAAAATGCTGATCTTTTTGCAACACGTAACAGGTGCAGGCTGCACACGACTTCATTGCTCCAAAACGGAAATCATTGCCCGGAAGCTATGCTAGAATATAAACCAGAATTTCGCAGATCTCCCAATTTCCCGCCTATGCATCTATACTATGATCTCCATTTGTGCAAAATTTGGCAACATTTAGCCACTGGGTCGAATGTTCTGCATAAGGTGAAGTCTATCTTACGTATAATTCTATTTATGGCATGTACTGCCCAAGAAGCAACCTGTCCAAAGGTTTTGAAAACAAAATGATCACGATATAGATAAATAATTTTCTTACCCGTCAGTAACATATTCGCGTTTACTTCGTGTTTGCTTATATGTCTCTGTTTCTGTTTCTTCTTTTGTCACCTCTACCACGACAGAACTGTGACAAACAGCACAGACAGATATCTCCTTTCTAGTGGTGTAGCACTTCAAGCATTTTAGGCACTAGAGAGATTGAAAGAGATCTTGCATATCTCATGCAATTTTAACTTCGCACACTCATGCAGAGCCAAATCTCATCCGTGTTAATGCATGGTATTTGAAATACACGTGCAAACAACGGCATAACGACATCCTCGTCAACTACCAGGACGAATGCTCTTTTTCATTACTCATTGCAATGACAGGACATTAATGACCAACTCGCAAGCTCCCTGCGAGAGTTTTCATCCATTGAAAAGGCTGTTTTGTGTTGATTCAAATTAGATTAAATTACTCGTAAAGGGCCCTAAGTCGGTAACTTCTACCAAAAACCAAAATCAGTCTGGCAAATCATGTATGAAATCGCACCTTTATTCTTCGAAAAAAAGGGCCGGCCAAATTTCTAGTCGGGCTTCATACTTCCAAAGGGCAAATCAATTTAATGTCAACATACAGTACGCATACAACGTACCATATAGTACCTTAAATTGCTTTTTAGGAATGCTATTTGCAAGATCAGGTTCCTTCACGTAGTCTTTAAGAATGGAGACAAAATTCTATAACATAAGAAGTTATATTGAAGAACTTATAAAATTGTATGGGTGTGATAATTGTCATCTGCAGTCAATGATGCAGTATACCATGCAGCATTCGAATAGGAATGAGGTGACAGAAAATACGTATCCGTTGCATATATTTTTAATTTTTTTCATTTGCCTCTTCACGACTCGAGGCGAGGGATTCTGTATTCCTCGCCTTTTTCATATATGCTAAACGGCGGAACATAGTTCATGTTTACATGTGTTTAGCAAGCAGGCAAGCTGATATACCTCATATTGTTAACTACACATTCCAATATTAACAGCCAATCTAGTGTACAGGAGTCATTTACGAAATGTGTGTGACAGTGCATGTGAAAGGTTTCAACAATGATTATGCTTGCCCGACTTGATTAAAGCAAGGCTTTTTTTTGAGAAAAGTTTGAAAAAAGTTTTACCGATAATTACCAATAAACCACAAGTAAACATTACGATATAAAGACGCTCACCTCACATTGTTCTTCATCATGAAAGAAATACTCTCGATATTTTCTTTCTTTGTGAACATGCGCAAATTTCAGGTGTAATCTTATTTTTTCATCATCTCGAACGATATTTAAATCAAGAAGACCATTCAAATCCAACCTTGACATTTCCTGAAAAAATACTTCGTTATGAACACAATTTTACAGTCTCAAAGTCTAAAATGAACTCCTATACACTGGACTTTTTTTCAAAATCCGTACTATGAAAATTTGCTATACCCATACTGTTTGCAAACTATATCCATAGTATGGAATTGGCAATTAGTATGAATATAATAAATTCCATACTATTTCGAACTAGAATCCATACTATTTCCATCATGTAGATTTTGAAAAAATCCTAATCCTAATCCTAAATCTTACACTTTGATCCTAATCCTAATCCGAATGATGCAATTAAAAAATAGTACTGTTCCATGGAAAACACTCAAAGAAACGCACTGAACATCTTTTCTCACCTTCAAATTGATATTTTTTTCAACAATTTCACTATCCTTCACTAAGACAAACAAATCCTCAGTTGTTTCTTCAGTGGACTGCGGTTGTTTGATGGACACCAAGAATATCCCACCGCTGTCCTCATCTAAACAGATATTCGGTAAGTTCAAGTGTCCAAGAACAGAATTCCAGTATTCTTAGGTTGTGGAGGTGTCAAATATTTTTACAACTTTCGGCAACAAGTCTTTTCAGAAATGTCAAAGATTGTTAAAACTTCAGCATGAACATAATCTTTTATTGTCTGCGCGAAGAACCGATCTTATTTTTCGCGCGAAGCGACATAGTGGGGTATGCAGTATGCTAGTCCATGTTACACCAGAGCTAAACAGGAACTCGTATTTAGCAATACTCTTCAAAACGAAATAAATGCAAATTTACCATCAAGAATTTCTTGCTTTTCCGCCTTGCTGAACGGGGGGCTTTCGGGTGATTGATACATATCGGCATCATCTGTTGTGATCCCTTCTAACTCGGATGACGCACTCGGCAGCTCTAAGATAGGAGTGTGCAAGATAGCATTGCGGTTACCATAGTACAGTTACAATGGTAACATAGTACATAGTACAGTTACCGGTTACTATGGTAACATAGTACATACTGTAGTACAGTTACCGGTTACTATGCCACAGATATACCTGACGCCACAACCCCTCCCTCCCTTAATCCCGCCATATATGGAGTCTAGCAATAGCATTTGGCTACCTAGAACTCTATCACTGACTACAGCAGAGGCATAATTAGCAGAATTCGTCTACTTCAACAATGAAAGGGATGCCGTGCCGATGGAGTAAAAATGTATGTCAATCACAACAAAGGCAGCCTAGAATTAACGTCTTTTCTATTCTGCCAGACAATTTTTTCGGTGGATGGCTGTCAGGGTGTCAATTTCTGATGATTTCTAAGTACGTATTTTTATGGATTCTTAAAGTGATTTTCACGCTGTACGAGATTTCTTAATGTGGTGAACTCCTCATTCCACAAGGCAATTTTGATTTCTTACCTGAGGAAGTTTCGATTGGGAGTTTTGGCGTATTTTTCTTCACTTGTTCTTGATTGTGTACAATGAGGTAACCTAACAATGCACAGTTCACTTAAATATTTATCACATGAAAATCAATATACTGAAAAAATTCCACGAGTTCAATCTTTCTTTTCAAAAATACTAAAATTCTTGTGCAGAATTGTCGCGTCCTGCAACGCTTTTTAACTGGAATGAATAGTATAGTCTGTTTAAAAGCTCCATGTTCTTGGTTTTTCTAAAGCATTCTCCCTTACAGTACAAAAATACACGTTTAGGCATCGTAAGAGCACCGCATTTTACCTTCTCCAACATCTCTCTTGACTTTTTCAAGTTTTTCTAATTCTTCCTTCGTCTCCACTGTATTGAAGCTAAGAGTCCGAGACGCGGGAGCTGATTATGTGAAGATCATTTGATTAGTAAAATACAGAGTAAATATGAACAGAAGTGCAACTTAGCTTGGCATCGTGTACTACTTGCTAAACGCTTCAAATTTTATATGCTTACATTTTTGTTTATTCGGTTCTTCACCCATAGTACGGATGGGCGGTTGCCTTGTGACGGCCTTTTTCTTCCTCTGAAAAAAAATATGCATGGATCTGCATTGCAAAGCTAGACCGTTAGTTCTCAAATATTCCTGTCTTGAATTTGAGTTGTGTATGATTTCTACTTGAAATCAAGACCCTTAAACCCTTTCAAAAACCTTCATTGATTTACACCATACCAACAAATAGTTTCACTTGGAAAATCTCGAAAGAATATTAGTCAGGGTTACCTTTTGCTCAGGAGTACGAGGTGTACTACCGTATTCACCAGAGGAAACAAAGCTTTCTGCATTATTTTGAATCATGTGTACTGGTGAACCATAAGGTCGAGCTGGTAAGTAACATGTCAGATCAATTTCTCGTGACTGACCGAGACTCTATCAGAATATGAGTAAAAAAGTAATTAGTTTGGCTAACATGACAATAAGAGTATTATTAGTTGACAATAACGAATGATCTCCATGCAATCAATATAATCGATATAAAATACAAGCTACGTCAGTACGTCGTAATGGACTTACAAACAATTCCTTATCATTTAGTTCTTCATTATCAAGTAAAATCTAAAAATAAAACAAAAGTCTACAACAAGGAGTTTACCAGAAATTTTGCATGCAAAATGGTTGGCGAATTATGAATTTTTGCACTTTACCATATAAAAATTTAACCATATAAAAATTTTCCAATGTTTGAGGTGTATATTCATTTTTATTCATGTTTTTCATCATATGTTATATGAATAGCCACCTCCCAAAATGCGTGCACCAATTTTTGAGGTTCGAATCATGTTGGAATTAACTGTATATATTCAGCTTTGATTTTGCAAAAATCATCATACCGGAACTTGACGTGGGCTGGGAGAAAGACACGAGACAACGCCAATGCGATATCTTTTGTCATAGAATATTGGATTGCCATAGCAACAAACCTAAAGTAGTAAAAGGCACAAATGTACAAGATAAATGTGATAAAACCCGACATAGTTCAACTACCAGAAAATAGTATAACATAAAAATGTTTAAGTTTAAATTCTTATGACTGAGTATTGTGAGGTTCGGCAAGAAATATTTTAATGTAAAATTTCAGCAAATTTTGTATATTTCATATAACCGAGGGTAAATAGAACCCATTTATTTGCCCCTAAAATAAAGCAACATGATGTACTTACTGAAGCTAGTCGGTGTAAATCTAGCAAAGAAGATAGACACGAATATTCTGATATGCAGTTAGCAGACACGTCCAAAGCTTCTAAACTCGATAACATTTGAATACCTGAAAGGAGAGTGAAATGGAGGATAGTTTCCAACAAAATCACAGGCACGGAGAACCGTGTGAACTTCACCCTCAAATACAGGCCTCGTCAAACTAGCGATGCTCTGGAATATAAGAGAAAGCCTGCATATTCGATGGAGTCAAACTGATTGAAATCTGTTCGTTTTGATGAGACAGAGAGCCCAATAACGCCCCCTAAAGCATTAAATATGTCAACCATGCAGAGCTAGGCGACTGGAATAAATGTTTCCATCGCCCGTGGAAGACGAATGGGATATTGATAGGATAGATATTGATAGGGTAGGATAATATGTCATTTGACATATTATTTGAGGTTTTCTCTATGCCATACGGAGAAAAAAAATTTAAATTTTGTCGTGAGAGAAAAACTTATGCAGTTCAGGGTACGTCAATAATATATTGGAAGGTCCATAATCGTCAAAGATCAAAAAGGTGGAAATAGATTACAACAAAGGTTTCAAAGCAATAAATACACGCACCTTCCAGACTTTCCAGATCATTGTTTCTCAAAATCAGGGTTGTTATCTTCGAACAGCAGTTTTCCGGGAAAGAAGGAATTTTTGTAAATCTATTGTAGCCAAGATCCAGGTAACTCACCTCTGGTAAGTGCTAAAATATAAACGAACAAACAAAAAATGCGTTTGAAAAGGACCAGAAGGTTGTGCCCCTTTAGTAACTCTGAAACAGGGTTCGATTCCACCAGTATCAGATTGCCACAATGTCTATCGTGATAACATGAATAAGCACGAGAGGGTGATGGACCCCAGCTACTATTGGGATGGTTTCCCGATCTGAGAAGTTCTATATATAAGAGGATAAGCTGGGACCCTACGTGAAAAGCCCCACACACGAGGATAAGATTGTGGCATGCGCCATGTGCTCCGATAAGCCATAGTAATGAAATACAGTTCAGTTCTTATAGCTGGGCTTCATATTCCATTATACGTCTACTGTTAACTTAATCATACAAAGGTGAGCACCAAATTCGGGGGCACAGGAGACATTGGAAGTGCTTACATGCAGTATAAAGAAAAGAAAATATTAAATAATACCATCCATTCTTCTTCACTAACTTCATCTTCTTTAGTGATCAATTCATTTTGACTCAGGTTCAAACATCGTATGCATGTCAGTAGACGCTGAAATAAAAATAGTTTGTACAGATGATCACGTAACGATCAAGTGACGTTCCTCGTGCATGTATGTGCATGCAGTCCTGTCAGTGTATTCTGTGTAGTCATGGCTTACCAGTGAAGAATCAAGACGGTTTATGGTGTTACAACTAAAATCAGCTACTTCAAGGTGCGGCCAGGTGAATGCGGTACTTAGATCAGAGCCACACAACGTAAGAATATCCTGAAATAGTATTATTAATACAAACAATATTACGCCGATTTATTCGAATAGGGCGATGATCATCACGCTTCCTTATGCTCCCCACCCCCCTTCAAGTTTCGAGAAAAGTATAATCTGTGTATATGCATGCCTTCATAATCCTGCAGGGTTATCCATGAATAGCATAGTGCCAGAGTTCCCCAGTGGAGAGGTGAAAAATGAAATACTCGACAATCACATCAGCTACGTACGTCTAATACACTCATACGTCTAATCGCAAAACAGCTATTTTCATGGTTATGGGTTGCTATGTTTGAACATACTGTAGTGCACGGGCCAATTTTCTAGACTTCAGAAACCTGGCACTTTTGCCCTTTGGGCTTTCAGAAGTGTCGTCAACATAAAGGTCTCTAAAGTTGTGCAGGGGTAAATGTCTGCGGCTGAGTAAACTTTTCCCAAAACTTTTCCACCTAGCTATGATATCACTTACATTAATTTCATTAATACAGCGTTCGAGTTTTAGGACTCTAATTCTTGACCTTAATGTTTGAAATCCAGAAATATATCCTATAGCTATTTTTTCAATCTAAAAAAGAACAAAAACAGTTTGGCATCGCCAAATTCCGGAGATTCGGATTCAAATTATAAATCAGAAATTATGAATAAATTTACGAACCTGAAGGATTTGAACAGCTTGAAAATGCGACAGGTCAATCACATTGCTGAACTTGTAAGTCGGTCCTCGAACAACCTTTTTTAGAAAGAAAAACCCTTTCCTACATAATCTATCGTGTAAAAACAAAGGAAGGCGGTGATTGAAAAAAAACGCAACTCAGGAATTTTAGTGAAAGTTCAGGCGAGCATCTACATGGGGCCAAAAATAGCTGAAATTCATATTTCCTAATCTGTGTCAAAAAATAATGATATACGACCATTATATTTACAAATTACCGAAAAATTTCTCGCGTAATTTTGGGCCGCCTATGATACGATTTAAATAACCACGGCGGAATTCACCAAAAATTAGGGGGGGGGGCATATCTATATATTCGTGATATGTAGAAATAATTTCTTTTCAAATCATATGTCTTCACAGTTCACAGCCTGTTAACATGAATATAAGAATATGCCTCCCCTCCCAATTATCGATGCTAGCTACGCTACTGATGAAAACGTCAACCTATGGACAAACCTAAAAGTTCGTCTACGTAGTAGAAATATCACAAAAAACAAAAAAAAGAACCTTCAGTGTATGAATAGACTGCACGCATTGCTTGAGGTATTCTATGATGCGGTTTTGTGAATCTATGAAATTGAAAGCAAAATATTCGGATCAAAACAGGCAAAAACCTGACGTATGCTTGAACCACCCACTTAAGTTTTGGGCAGAAATACTTGACGCTGAACGCTGCAAACTGTATATGAAACTAAAGCTTTTGAAAAACTTCATTTAATTGGTTTAGTAATTGCCTCAAAGTTGGCTGTAATTTTGTGTTTTAAAATATATGATATACAATATGAAAAACATGAGTATTTTTTTTATAATGCTTTGAACGTTCCGTCACCGAAAAGCGATTTACAAAAGCTTCAGTTTGATAAACAGTCCAGCTATACAGTTTTCTGTCAAGCAGCTGAACTCGTGAAGTTGAGCTTTAAGTCGGTTTCTCTAAAGTCAATTAATAATGGCATAATATGGCGGTCATTTTACTTTGCTTACTAACTTGTATGTTGTTGGGTGTCTTCAAAGCATTTGCTAAGGAAAACAATGACCGAAGCTGTTAGGCATACTCTTAATCTTCCGTTGGAAATAACATCCTCTAAAATGAAATGGCAAAAATGAGATTTCTTTTAAAACACATACAATTACTATCATTGATCTTTATAGTAAATGTATCTTTGGTTAGTAAACTAGACAGTTGAAAATTCAGATCTACGCAAAAATTGGATCAACAATCTACATAAAATTTTATAGCTGTGTGGGTTAACAAACACGTCATTAAGGTCTACAGTTTCCATTGCGTCGTTTCGGCAAGTGCGAAAGTGCCAGTATGGAACCACTAGTATATATATATATATATATATATATATATATATATATATATATATATATATATATATATATATATATATATATATATATATATATATATAATTCAATCATATATATACACGCACTTGCGTGTTCCATATTCAATACACCGGTAATTTAAAAAGCATTTGAGAATCTCAGAATTAAACGTGCAGTGGGATATAATGTATAATCCTAAATTGCTAATGGTCCTTTCGCCGTGTTAAAAAGGGATAATTAAAAACTTCTAATCGAGGCCATGCATGCAGGGAAAAATGGATGAAGTCGAAAAACAGAAAATTCATGACAGATTATTACCATAACCATATAGTATCTGGCGACATTTTAAATCCTTTTTCTTTCGCTATATACATGCAGACAAAAAACATGCATTCACTTTTGCGATGATAAAACCTTTTGCATGCACGACGTCAAAACTATCATTTTACCGGGTTAGGACAGAATATGTCTTAATACTGATGGCAAAAACATAGGCCATATATTCAGTTTGGATAAAAGATGACTACGTTATACCTAACTGGAGTTGCTATATTACATGCGGAGTGAACGAAATATTAATGACTTTCGGTTTAATCTCAATACGCATTTCCTGCCACAATCTAAGTTTGCCTTTTTTTTCCAAAGCATGCATGCTCTACTTTTTTTCGTATACACACACAGAAAGCCTTAAGTTTCTCCCACACTTACAGTGGATTTTACAACAAGTTACCAATTGCATTACCAAATCTTATGTGATATTTAATCACTTCGCATTTCATAAATAACATTTGATTGGATATAAACTTTTCCTTCCTAAATGAAACTGGCAGCGTTGAACCGTATAAACACTAGTATACTAGTATTTTTGCTTTCATCATGCACGGCAAGTTAACGCGGCGCTTGTGGAAAGACTAAAGAGATAATTTAAAGCTGTTTTTCTCCTCCCAAATCCAGCAATTTGGACGCAAAGAGATTGTGGATTTAAGAAAAAACAAATTACTTTTTGGAAACAAAATAGCTAATGGGGTAATTTACGCCTGCAGTTGTTAGCAATTATAATTAATCAATTTCTGACACACGTATAAGAAGCAAGATTGCTTTATCCAAACTCGCAAAGCGTATCAAACATTGTTTTGTAAATATCCCAATTATTCTCATAAAAAAATTGTGAAATTTTCCGACACAATCATTTGAGCGAACTCCTCGGCTGATCTCATTCCAAAACGAATACTCGAACAAAAAAGAGCATTTTCGCTGAGAAATGAGTTCGGATGAAAGCTTGGACGGGACGAAGGAAAGACGGTGCAAAGATGCTAGTATGCCACTGCCGAGTCCCTCGAGTTCCGAAAACAGTTTTCGGAACAAATCTGAGAGCAGTTCAGAGAATGGATCCGCAGCAAGTTCCCCCATCGTTCGAACCAAACGCAAGCGCTCGAAAGCCCCTCCTGGGAAACCACCATACTCGTACGTGGCATTGATCAGTATGGCCATCACAAGTTCACCACGTCGGAAAATGACCCTGTCCCAAATCAACAAATTCATCGCAGATCGCTTTCCTTATTATATAACCTGTCCATTGAAATGGAGGAACGCAATCAGACATAACCTGACCCTGAATGATTGTTTCATCAAGTTGCCTCGTGAACCGCAGGATGAGAGCAAGGCCCATTACTGGACCATCGACCCGGCCAGCGAGACCATGTTCGACAATGGAAGCTTTCGCAGGCGACGTACAAGATACAAGCGAGAGCAAGATTTGGACGAGATTTTACCAGCTTTGGTCGAGAGAACGAATCTACCAAAAGTTCCAGTCCAGCCTCAGTTTGTTCAACCCTATGGTCCTTACACGATGGTGCCAAGTTTACCATCGCAAAATACTCGCTCCACAGCAAGACGTGGTTTTGGTGTCAACGATATACTCGCTCTCCCACCGATCTATGGGCACGTACCCTATCCCGCTTCCTCCACGCAGCAACTGATGCCTTATTTCCCTCCATATTACATGCCTTATTTCCCACCTACCGTATTCGCAACCTATCCTACCATGCTGGGAACAGGAAATCCTAATTACGGTTCTGGTTGTGACATAAAGCAAGAGATTCCAACCGAAACCGCAGCAGAAGAATATAAGGACACTGCTGAAGAACTTTAGTCTGGTTTATACAAAGTACAGTGTACCAGTATGTGTACCAAAGGATTTTGGCACATCGCTACAAATGTCATTCACTTGACCATTGCTTGCTTACGGATTATGAACCTATCAAGACTGCATAGCCAGTGGTGATCCCCTGAAGAACTTATTATGCACTGTGAATGTAGGTAGTATGTGAAGAAATTACTTTCTCAGACTGCAGACTTTGGCCATTGCCATGGGTTTAGCCATTAATATCATATGATTGAACCCATTAGTGGCCTGTGACATTCACCAAATTCTTTTTTGTCAATTTTGGTCATATTCTTTTATGCATAGTTAACAATTAACGCTTCAACTCATAACTATTTAGTATGTATATTTTTTTACAGTGCATGCAGGATAAGTAAATTAATAAATAATCAGATAGCAGGGAATGTATTACATCTAGAAATTTCACCGATATGGAAAACCAAGACTTAAAAACAATGGAAATAGCTCAGGGTAGGACCCTCTTTTCAATCTGCTAATCTTGTTACATGCTATCCTATATAACCATATTGGTCTTGTTAATAATAGGAAGGGTGGTTGATAGATTTTTTTCTTTTTGAAGCCAGTGTGGAAAGTATGTAACATGCAACTGAGATATTGGATACACAATTTTGATATTTATTTATTTACTAGTATGTTTTTGAAATCTCAGGCACGCAGTTTGCAAACTTTCCAGTCAGGCTTTGAGAATTATTAGAGAGTGGGCTAAATAGAGAGGATACAGTGTTTATTTGTTAACATACAAATTGGTTAACAATATGTGTAAGTCTCCAAAACAATTATAAGATCTTTATACTATTAATACTAGGCTCTGACATTGATAAGCATGATAACAGACATAATAATAACCACTCCACATGTCTGTCCTGACGGATGATTATAATATATTGTTTATTTTAAGGTATGTATATATTTGGAGCAGAATAGAATGAAATAATACCTTTTCCATGGAAGAGTTGTTCCAATTTCAGCACTAATTGTTCCGCACCATTATCTAGCATTTTAAACCTTTACCAAAGCGGACAAACTTGACAAAATGTTGAAATATTTTCCATAAACATTTTCAAATGTTGCCACATGACAGTCACGGACCATATTTATTGATATTTCCTGCAATATGTTTGGCAAAGATTCAAATTTCAAAATGTTACAATTCAATAAACAGTATACACTGCTTACATGACGTTTCGGAGATACTTCTGCCTGTGGTTTTCACACCCAAAATTTTCCTTTTAGTTTTCTTAATTTTCCTAAATATTAATTTTATAAATTTGGCACATTTTGTTTAAATACGCAGCGAAAATAACGGAAAAATAATATTTTGTATATCCTAGCAAAAAGTAGAGTTTAAAAATCATGAAAAATGATAAAATGCAGTTAATGCATAGGTATATTATTTGCCTTTTTCCCCCCAAAATCAAAATTCCTTTATCAAGGAGTGAGATTTTCCTGATTTGCCTTTAGAAGAGTCAAAATATTCGGACAATTTGGTTTGTAAATTTGAGAAGGAAAGGAGTGTTTATACATATAATTCTTGAAAACATGTCGAAAGCAATCAAGAAAATAGTCGAAGAAGCGAGAGATAATGCCTATACAGAACTAGATCTAGCTGACAGGGAGATTAAAAGTTTAAATAGTGTTCCTATTTTACGTAAGTTCTAAAATTTGCTATAGTATTCTTTGTTCCTTTTAATACTATAAATTGTATGTTTCTCTGTGTTCACTAGTTCACTGGGAAAGGGTCATCTGTTCCCCCGATATACATTGATTTCTTACTGTTTAGTTCAACTAAGGCAATTGACAAGACTCACGCTATCCCACAACAGATTAACAGGTACTGCAATCTACATTATACGGATTTATAGTTTATACCATTGACAGATGCCTTTAAATAAAATACCATGTATTAATTCTGTAATAATTCAATATAATATTTTCTTATTCTATGGTTACAACAGCTTCAACCTCTAATAATGGCCATTGAGATTTGTTTGTGGCTCTCATTAATGACAACCCTGTCTGTAAGAATATTAAGTGTTAGCTATTGAAGATTATTTTCTTTTAGCAATTCCTACGTCTATTGTTGACTTGTACAATTTGGAACATTTAAACCTTTTCAACAATTTCATTGAGGTGAGTGTGATAGATGAGAGAATAGAGTAGAATGGTTGTGTGAATAGAGCATTACAAATAGGGTTTTAAACATCAAGACTTTCAGGATGGTAGATATTAAGCGCAAGAATAGGATTAATTCTAGCACATAACATTCTATTGTGATAATTAGTCCACATATATTTTCATTTATTTTGTTAGGAGCTTCCAACATCAATAACGACACTATCAAAATTGAAATTTTTAAATGTTGGGTGAGCACCTTGTGTGTTATACTGGATTATCAGGGTTTGAAATAGCAGTTGATCAGTGATTGTCAGGGGTTTTTTTGAGTGGAAGGATGGTTGTTCATCTTGATCGAAAATCTTTGAGGATTGTCTGAAAAGGATATGCTGGTTTTTTTGCAATGAAATTAAATAAAATTAACATGAATCTGTCATTAAAAAACACATGAAAAGCCCTAGTTAGGTTGTACAATTTTGTAAGTCAGTTCTGGAAATTGCTCCTGATCAACCAGATTTTCATATGATTAGCAAAAAAGTTGTGATTGTCAATCACCATGTTCAAAAAGAACTTATTTTGGGTATTTAACAAAATTGTTAATGGTTTGAAAAAGTGCTTTCCTTTCTATGAAAAAAATGCCTACTAAAAAAGAAATTTAATTCTATACATTATAGTTGGGAAATGGTAGAAACTACAAGCTATGATTTTTTTGGCAAACTACCCAAAATAAATTATGCAAAATGCAGTCCGGTAAAATATGCCCTTACTTAGAATCACTTCCTTTTCAAAAATACTATAGTGTGTCTAGTCAAAAAGATGAAAACTTTATTATTTCTCCTTGGGAACATTCTCATATTATAACTAATTAAAATCAATAGGACATTCTATGTGGTTAAACAGTATGTCAAGTATTTGTTTGTTATTATTATCTTACATGTACATTTTACCCCTAAGTACAACAATGTTTCCTACTGCAGGGTGAACCGTTTGAGTACCTTACCTCGAGGTCTTGGTTCCTTGCCTTGTCTGGAAATTTTGGAATTAACATACAATAACCTCAATGAAAATTCTCTTCCTGCAAATTTCTTCCTCTTGGCAGGTATGTTGTGCACTTGGGGTTTTCAGTAAAACACAACCTAAGAAAAATATATTTACTCATTGAGTTCAACAAGTCCCTTTATAACGTCCTCTGTGCTGAACTACAGTAAGGAAACCTGCTATCCTGAACTCTCATATTATGTTGCACTGGAATATGTTTTTTTTCATTTAAATGCAGATAGTTTGCGAGCCCTGTATCTTGGTGACAACGACTTTGAGAAATTGCCAGCGGATTTTGGAAAACTTAAAAATCTACAAGTGGTAAGTTAGATAAGGTACAACAGATAGTAATTAGTAAATGGCGATGAAAATGTCAGAATATAGTAAAAAATACGTCCTGTTGCGCCCTTTCCACATGATTGTTAATGAGAAACAGTTGGTATATACTAATGATTCTTTTCCTCTTTTAGTTAAACCAAATTTTAACACGCAGAATATGAATAAATTTTCGTTTTTATCTTTTTGCCTTTATAGTTGGTTTTACGTGATAATGACCTGGTTGAATTACCAGAAGAACTTGGCGAACTCACAAATTTAAAGGAACTGCATCTTCAAAATAATCGTTTGACAGCTCTTCCACCATCATTAGGTAAAAAAGAGTTCCGTAATGGTGCATTTTTTGCATATGTATTTTTCTGTGCATTTTTCAAATTCTATCCGTCAACTCCAAACCGTCAACCGTGCTCTTCGTAATCGCAAGCACTCTTGTACTAAAAAGGTAACTTGCAACTTGGCGAAGCCCGTCATGTTTTCAAAGCTGAGGGAAATTCATGGATTCAAGCAATACAAGATCAGTTGGTACTTGGAAATACTCATGTCTTTGAGAGCCTCAAATCTGATGCATATAAACAGTAAGAAAGACTTTCATGTTCCACTTTTGAAAGGATTACAAAATCATTTAGTATAGTATAGTATCTAACTATCATATATTAACGAATTCAATAATCAATCATATATGTATTTTCAGGACATACAAGAGCCACGTTGATTCTGGCATTGCCCCACCACCAAAGAACGAGAAAGAGAAGACATTAAAACGAAGCAGAAAGAAGGCGCCTTGAATTGATTCTAAGTCAGCTAAAAGTGGAACCGAACTAAATTTTACATTATTTTATATGACTATGAGTATATTTTTGTAGAAATATCTTTAAATTGGGAATTGTAACATAGGTGAGAAAAATATTCACTTTATAGAATTTAAATGTTGTTTGTAAGAAATGTTAATGTATAAAAATATGCATATATAGCTATCGCACTGTTTTTGCGGGTGTGAATGACAATATCAGTATGTCTCTCATAAAATGTGTTGTGGTTTTATCAATTTTATACGAGTCCTGGCTTCAAAAGTAACGATTTGAGTTAAAACTCGTTAGCGGGATTACTTTTCATATCATAGCATTTGGATGACCAAAAAAGAATACACTTTAAAAGGCGCTGTTTGTACAATTATAGAATACCAGGTAGAGGATCAAGTTTAGAATATAGAACTGCATCGTTCTTTAAAAATAGTGTTTATTCTTTTTCGGTGAAAGTCCAATTCATGCATTAAAGTAACAATTGATATCATTGATGATATCGATATTTCGCTGATGACAATAATACATAATATAAACTGCAATGAGGAAACCATATGGAAATGACATTCATGCACGTTAATGTAATATTCGAATACACCGGACGGCACATTTTGCCTTTTGGAACCCTGTACCCGACTGAAAATACAGGCGAAAATCTTCGCTTACATCAGTTCTCAACTAAAATTGCATACAAAAGGAAAATTCTCGACTATATGCTAAGTGCTAACACTTTGCCCGACATGCGTTATGCTAACATTTCTCATATTCTTCAGTGTTCCCATGCAGGGACCCAGTCCTGCAGTGCAGTCGTTGTGGAACCCACTGATACGTCATAATATTTACACTATAGTGGATTATGTAAAGAAGAAAGAACAAACCGAAACAGCCCTGAGATACATGAATGAGAGAGGGGGTATCGATATTACTTTTACGTTAACCAATCACAAACGCCGATACGAGATATTGACCAATCGACATGTAGCAACGTTTTGCAGGGAGCTAGGGTGGGTGAACAAAAGTGGACACGCATTTTGTCTTTCTTTGCTAACTTGAAACTTACTAGGGTACTAAGGGTAAAAAATGGAAGAGCAAAATACACAACAACAAAACGTGGTTAGTTCCTTGTACTCTTTACTGGAGTCTGCCAAATTGTCCGATTACTATGACAGATTTCTGCAACAAGGTGGAGATGATATCGATCAGCTTTGCGAGGCAACAGAGAATGAGTTTAAAGAAATTACAAAAATGGTTGGTATGCATACAAAGCCATTGCATATCCGTAGACTACAGAAGGTTTTACTCGAGTATTGGGCAGAGAAATCGAAATTGGGCACCACAAAAGCCAGTTCTGTTACCCTTGGTGGTCCTTCATGGATAGAAACATGGAATACAGAACAGAGCTCCCAAATGAGAAGCAGTGGTTTAAGTCTTACAAACCCAACTACCACTACTATAAAAATAACCACAGGAAGCCCTGTTGAGAGTGCAGAGGTGCAAACCTCACCTGCAGCGACTAAAAGAGGAAGGCCACCTAAGGGACTGAAGAGGAATATGAAAACCGGAGTGTTTGAGTTGAAACTACCTGCAATGGAAGCTATAATAGATTGGGAAAATTTAGATGAAGAACGTAAACAGCTGATACGTGAACATTCAAAAATTTATGGCAGAGATGCAAAAAAGAGAAAGTGCTTAGATTTAAATAGCCATGAGCAAATAATCAATGAAGCAGCAGCTCAATTGTGTTTAAGAGACCCAACACTTCTAGTTAGAAGAGATGAACTTTTTACTCAGGCAAGGCGTATAGTTCGTGACAGTGGGTTTTCTTTCGTCCATGGTCATTCTCGTTCAAAGTTTGCTGGTGAATTGAGTGCAGCTGAAGCAATAGTAGATAAGGGTATGTAGATGTGTCCAATTATTTTGCTCATTTTCTTTAATCTTGGTGCCATTCCATCTTTGATAACCCCACCTCTATGCAAACCTTTCAATTTCTATGCAATTTCTTGACATTGACCCCATCATTAAATTAAATGATAGCTCTTCCATTGTTTCACAAAATTTTATTTACCTGCCAAATGATGCTCAATAATGCCAATATTATTGGGCTTTATAAACTCAAGATAAAAATAATTTTCTTTCACTACAGATGCATTCAGGTCTGCAGGAAACAGGTCCCTCCGTCAAGAAAGACTGAAGAATGTTAACACAATGATTGAAAAACATAGAGAAAGACAAGTCATGTTGATTAAGAAGAGGACAGAGTTAGAGAGCAATAAACAACCGGTATTGTTAATATTTTAAAGCTTAAAAAACTCTGACAAAAGGGACAATTGGTTTTTATTCAGTTATGGAAAAAATTTTCATGATGTGTGTCAGAGCAATACTATATTGCATTATTTAATTTATTATATTTTTTAATGCTTTAGACCAGTGATTTGCAACAGGAACTAAATAGTGTTACAAATAAATTAGAAGAACTGCAGACAGAGCAAAAGCAACTCCAAAAAAAGCAGCGTCGATCTGAGAGATATTTTCATAACAAGGATGCTCAAAAAAGATCATCACTAACAAGTATGACTTATATACAGACAATGATTGCAATGAAATAAAAGAACACATTTCACATCAGTGTTCTGAGACACCTGCTTAAAACAATACTTTTATCCTTAAAGAAGTATGAGATTAATAGAAATATATTTCATACCTTTAAGAGATAGTTTCTGTGATAATTTCAGGAATTGTAAATTGATTTCCATTCATTACATGACAGCGCGCTAACTCTCCACACACAGTTGATTACGCATCAGACATTTTACTTCAGAGTATTTATGATCATAATTATAATCATTTCCATATGCATGAGGTATCATCCACTCTTAGGATTCTGTAATTAATGCCAATTTCACCAGGTTAAGTGAGTTCACACCAGACTGTTGACTGTTCTTTTGTTTAGTGTGTGATACCAGTCAGGCAACAGAAACAGAAGTACCAATGCAGGAAGAAATGCAGCCAGAAAATGCAGAGGACCAGCACTCAGTTGTTGTGACAGGAATATTGCAACCTACAGGTTAGTGTCAGTCAATGAGATGATGATTTATAGAAAGAGACATATCACATATTAGATTCCTATTCATAGTGCATACAGTATATAGCAACATTTTAGTGGAAAAACCATGGTATGGTATTTATTATAAGTCCTATTTATTATGAATCTTTTTTGGTTCATATAAAATATTGTAAAATGTAGACTGCAGCTGCATGCAGGCTATTGGTATATAGGGGGCATGCATTCATATTTCTATATTCTGAGGAAAGTGTGTTGCTTAAGGTCCTCAATAAAATACCTAGTTTTAAAAATATGTATAGTGTCAAGTTTGCTCCCACCTCCTGTTGCAAAAATATTCATTTCATCTTACCAATCACAGTCCATTTACATTTAGATGATTCGAATACGCAACAAGATCATGGTTCATCCGACGATCCAAGCGGCAATCGCACGTTGTTTGCCATAATCCCACAACAACAGCTAACCGGTGAAGGGGCGACTTTAGATCAAAACACCATTAATAACCTCTTGAGCCTTGCAAATGAACAAGAAAAGTTGAATACGAGCCCAGGTTTGCTTTTTGTAGTTCACTAAGGATACACTAAAGTAATCTGTGACGAAATAGCAGCGCAATTGGTCCAAGCCTACGCCTATTAGATAACTAGGTCTTATGGTCATGAAACTAGGTCTTATGGTCATGAACAACAGTCTTTGTTCTTTTGTCCATATGTTTATGCAGTAAGAACTACGGTAAGAACAATGGACTATTTGCATAAAGAAGCAATCAGCCAATGGCATCATTCATTGGAATAACTCCACTGTGTATTGAAACATAAAATAGGAAATTTCATGATTTGTGTAAGGTGATGCCGTTTTACTATTAAATCCTAGCTCATAAATATGCTTTAAAGTTTGCCAGTGTTTTATGACCACATCTGTAGACTCCAATTCAAAGCAAGTTTAATACGGTAAAACAGTATTATAAAATAATATCGCTACGTGGGCAGAATTATAGTCATTTCAATAAGTTCAGAGTTAATCGTCCTACCACAAACCCCTTCTTGCCTCTTACATTCTTCTGTTGGGTTGCTGAGGACCAACCTCACAGAGGTGGCGAGCAGTCAATGCAACACCCACAATACGTACGTATGGTTGTTGCCTTTAATTCAGTTCTTTTCATCCTCTTCATTTAGCCTATCAGACTATCCTTGGACAGATCGGAATACAACCCAGTCAAATCACACCACAACTGATCTCTCAAATCATGTCCACGAGCACAGCAGAGCAACCCACCATGAGACAAGACCAACAGCAATATGTGACACAGCAACCTGACATGACTGTTGTTGAACAGCTTGCAACGACCACGACACCCACCGAGCTCATTTCTTCGGATTCAAATGCCACGCATACTGTCGTGGCCTCACTTCAGGATCAGTTTGTTCAGCCACCGGATTATACATAAATAACTGTGAAACAACAGAGACTGTATATACTGGAATATTTCTATTCCGTTCCGTAAGACTATATTCTAGGGGTGCATGTATGGTAAGTATATACAATGTATATATGTAAAGGAACTATCAAGTGTTCAGGTATAACTAGCTAGCCCTAGTAAAACGAGTAATATATTATTCCAACTATTGACGACATTTTAACAATGACAATGTACTTTACAGGGTGTATAAAAAAACTACAACCCACTTCATATTCATATATGTTCGCTTCTATTCAATAGCAAAAGATCGTAGGCCCCTGGGAATTATTGAAGTAGCGCTTTTTTTTATACACCCTGGAGAGCCAGGAATATATGCGACATCACAGTTAAATTGAGAGCATCGTAATTTAATTTGTTTCGAAATGTAAAAATCTGAAAATTATATTTTTATTACGCGGCACAAACAAAAAATAACTATTTTCATTTCAAAAATGGTTATTTTTACTGCACGTAATGTGTATAAGTATAATTAGTATATATTAAATTTAGTAGCTATATAGTAATTATTAAATATAAAAACCTATCTATATACCTTTATCTTCCACATTTCACATTCCACGATGCTCTTTTTAGCTGTAGTGTCTATAGCAGGACACCTATATCCATGGTCGTAATATAGGTTAAATATCTCCCCCGTTTTATGCAATATTTCCTTCACTCTCGTGGCACATTTTGGTTTGCATGCACACCCGTTTGTGCAGCTTTGTTAACCATACACGTCGTTAGCCAGTGGTTGTCAGGAAGCTAATTGCACGCAGTTGAACGGTCACAGAGTACTGTAGCTAATTACCGTTGCCTCGTTTTTTTGTGGTATACGGGTTTATTACAGAGGAGGCTGCTAACCCTTTAGAAACGGCAGCAGTTTTGGAGTACGACATTCAGAATGGAAAAAAAAATTAATAGACATTAATTGACCACTAACTGCGCATCCTATTTTATGACTTGAAGTTTGCTCAAGTCAGGTCTAAATTAGTATTTGTAAATACTGTAATTTTTTGTGTTTATTTTAACAATTGTGTTGATGTTATTTCTGTTTGGACTGTTTTATTACGAATTAAAAAATTTAAGAATAAATGGACGTATTATTACTTTTATTTTTACGTTTTAGCCATAGCTACAAAAAGTGCCTGTATATATATTGTTCTATAATTATTATGAAAGTTAAAAGAAACTCGAATTAGCTATTGGTGAACTGGTATTTTTCATCGCCTCGAAAAACCTGACAAATGATTGAATATAGACAGAGAAAAATAGTCACAGAAAAATTGCTTGTGAGTGCTCATACATGCAAGTGCGATTATATAGCATTAAGTTAAAGCGTGAGAATGCCAAAAATAGGCAGCTAGAAAACGTAGTTATACGTGCGGTGTAAAGTCTAGTTTCCCAGTTTCACAAATGTTTTATATTCCAACAAGTGATTTCTGGATTTCAGGAAAATCTATGTAGAAATTCTAAAAGTGAAAAGAACATTACGTTTCTCTATGTTTTACGATTGGCCAGTCTCAGGGTCCTGAGCCTGAGGCAGTTGTTCCCAAAATAGCCCATTTTTTTGTCAAAATGAAAAGTAAGGATTCGAACATTCTTGTTGAGATTTGAAAAGTCTGCATGAAGCTAGAAACTATCGCTTACAGCTGAGGAAATATAAAAAATGCTGCATATGATAATACCTTGTATAATTCGGTGCATTGATGGATACTGCTGGTACAACACATTTCACGGATAGAATGCATACTGAGCTGAGGGCCACCAATGTCTACGGAATATAAATGTCTTTTCAGAAATGATAGAGGAAATAAAATGTTGTATAAGTTTAATCCTGCGTGCATGGGTGGGCTCTGAGCAATATAAAGGAAACACGTTTACAAAAAAAGAATCAAACTCTACGAACCTACTGTGCTAATCCCGAGCTTGGCTGATAAAATAGGTCCAATTGTTGATCCACAAGGGCTGTCATTTCGTACAGCAAATTCCTGAAAGAGTTGTTAATTAGGGAACTGGTTAAAATGCTGTTGATTGCAATCTTTATATAGGCAGAAAGAGCCTGGGTTTTCTCAGTCTGCTGTACTCGTGGACTACAACTAGAAAAAACAGGTCAAATTTTTCCAGAAATTATAAAACAACAACGCCTAACATTGCAAACTTACCTGAAGAGGTATGTCGTGTTTTTCTGCCACTATGCGTAACACACTTGCCGTGACAGCCGTGGTCGCGTATTTTTGATTCGCATTGTATTTTATCACTGGACCCTGAAACGTCGATGCAAAGTTTTCTATTATATTTGCTTGCATATAGCTGAAGGGATGAAAAATGACGGGTGATGATGTTTTTGCCATTACGTCTCTGCCTAGCACGCCAGAGGTAATTCTTGATTAAGTTTTAAAAAATGCATAGTTTATATCACTTACTTGATGTAAAGCTGGTTTCAAATTGGATTCGTGTTTTTTACTGAAACGAAAAACAAAATTGGCAGGTTAGAGCGATCGCGCAACAGCACCAAGTTCCTGTGCCATTTGGCAATAGTAAAATGATGGAGGGATGCTATTTTGCATAAAAAAGGTTTCACAAAAAATTTCAAGTGTTGTTATATCACATGAATTTATGGTTTCCCTTTGACGAGTATATCGTTAACGCTCCGCATGCCGTATACTTTTTAAACAAAATTATCTGCGGACAGGAAGATATGCATGGTAATTAAGGAAGGAAGGAACTGTCTTTAACAGAAAGCTTTACTTTGCAGACACGTGTGTGTCGAAGGTAGGCAACCCTTAATCTATTGATGTGACATGGTCCAGTCACATCATGCAGTGATCGTAAATATAGAAATTTAGAGAACATGCAGTGATCGTAAATATAAAAATATAGAGAACGACTTTACACTCAGTAAAGAAATATAATATATATATATATATCCTTCTGTGAAAGGAGATTCCAACCACTTTTTCTCTACATCCATACATTACAAGTTCTCTTCATCCTATGTTTATAGGATTGTGCAGTGTATTATGTAATTATATAGTTTTCCATTACTTATATACGACTGGTCGAATGAATGTTATAAACAATCATGAATATCTATATACGACTCTAAATGTACTTGTCGTATTAAGTATGGAGGTTAATATGGAGGTTTAAGTGTTATATTATAATAACTATCTCCATCCAAGAGCATTAAGTAGTATTTCATGATATTGTTAATGCAACGATCACTTTCTTCGGCTGCGCACATCGATTCTTCGGCTGCGTATAAGATCTCAGAGGCATCAGTCCGAGATTCCACTTTTGACTGCATCTCCTCATAGTTTAATCTTCAATCTCACAATGGCTATGAAAACGCGACAAGGGATCGACACTACGTGCTGATGCGTGGAGATTATTCGTTCTCATTCGTCTTAAAACTCTCGGTAACAATCGTATAAGCGCCATTTTGAAGTGCCTGCTTCGGAACACGTAGAGAAATGGATCAATGCACGAATTGAAAAATTGAAATGACAGAACCCAAGCATAAACTCTTTCTGAGACCACGGTGTATTTTGGTTCGCTGTTCAAGGAAAATCTAAAATCGTAACCCAGGATTAGTAGATACGTGAGGAAATAGAAGAAGACTAATAGGAATGTGTTAGCGGTACTCCTCCACACGGGTACACGCGTCTTCATCTGTGTGTTCCGTGTGCTTGTTGTGGTTGAACCCATCGCTCGTATCTTTTGCCGCTGTTTCCTGGCAGCCATGTAAACGACCAGGTACAGGACGAGAACTATTACCAAGCTGGAAATCATGTATACCCGGAGAGCAAACTCCGAACATTCTGGCGTGTCTTTTTGTAGCGAGGTGAAGAAAGCCATGGAGAAGGATAGAGGCATTATCCACGACATGAAGATGGCTTGAAACGTTCTACGTTTGGTCACAAACGCTCTGTAACGTAATGAATATGAGACCGCGATGAATCTATCGACGGTGATGGCCAAAATGGCATTTCCATTGGAGAACACATGGAACAGGCACAGAGCATGGTAGTAAAATCTCACAGTCTCGCCAAGACTGTCCTGAAGTAGAGCATAGATATGGAATGGAAAGAAAACGGCGCATGTTAACAGATCAGAAAAGCCAAGATTGAAAATTAATAGGTTTGAAGGCACTCGATTCAGTCGTTTCGTAAAGGCAATGGTCACTAAACCTAATGAATTTGCAGTAAACCCAATGATACATTGCGATAATGATATCAGGAGTAAAAAGTACAGCTCAAGTTGACGGAAATCTTGTTTAATCATTCCATCTTCCAACGATGATTTTCCTGTCATTTTCAACCAAATTCCTTTGTTCAGAAATTGCTCTCATGCATGTACGATCGAATAAAGAACAATTCAGGCTTGTTCGTTCCAAACTGATCAGGGCTAAATAAACATGTACGACCTCTGACAAAGAATATTTAATATCGTGATCTGCGAATTTGCCTTCAAAAGTAAATAAAACAGTACTTTAAGTAAATATTATAAATGTAAAACAAAAATAATAAAGGAAGCAAAAAAACTATAAACAATAAACAGCGTGCACTTGGGCAGTTATACATAAAGCTTAGTTTTAAGTCATACTTTGGATCAGATATGCGCTTTACATTTTATAAAACATCATTAGTCTGCATTTATATACCAATGACAAATCAATGACAAATGAGGTTTAAACCCGAATTTTTACAAAAAGTTAATCAATTATAAAAATTATATATTCCTAATAATGCCACGCAATCTGGTCGACGTGTTAAAATATATCTTATAATTGACAGGATGAAAGTAATTGGAATAAATGTTCTAAAACAAGTCACAATTTTAAAAAAACACAAAAAGTCGCTATTTTCTATTAACATGCATGCAGTAGCCTATTATGAAGCGCGGGAAAGTATCGATTGATCAATGCTCCACTTTTAATACATAGTAGACGAGATGCCTAGCTGCGGGCTTTTGGTTAGGACATCCAAAAAAGCCTACTGACTGTATACCAGCTGTACGAAGTATGTCGATGTCAAACTGCAGATGAAATTAAAAAAAATGAAGTCGGATAGTTCGGATACATGGCTAGCCATTAAACCTAAAGAAATGTTGACACCTCTATTCTGTACAATTGGCGCGGTATAGCCTATCACAATCGTACGTGAATGCAAGAATAAAGGACGCCTTTTCACACATACATGGACGTGGACGGCCATGTAAGACAAATTGGACAATTTTTTTCATTATGAAAAACTGCAAACTTGTAGTGGGTTATAATTGTGCCTACATGTGTGTAGGAGCTTCCGGGAGCATTTTGTAATTAAAATACATAACACCTCTTTCGGTAAAATTTTGAGGAAGCGTACTTTTACAGAATTCCGCTTGTAAATAATTTATAACTTATTCGACAATTCATACTATATTTTAGTATACAATATAAGCAGGCTTTACTCGAAACTTTATTATACAATTAAAATGACATAATGTGATATGACTTTGCCATGCAGTATGCACATACAGCAGGTGATTAGAATAACCTTGCCATCAGTATGCAATATAGTTGATTAACAATCACAAGGGTGACCTTGTCCGCAACGTTACACGATAGGTAATTGAACGTGCATGGGGAAGATATTGTGGAAGATACGTTGTGAAGTATCACCAAGATTTAAAGACAGTTTTGAATTACTGCGGCATTAGGTATAAGGTGTTTCACCTTTGACACAAAAACTTCTTTCATGAGGCAAAATATTGTAGTTTTTTACAAAATCGTAAATTTTTAATCTTAAATCCTAAGATTTTTCAATCGGGAGATCGAGTTTGTCTCGACGTAGTTTGAACAGAAAGAGCACAAAGACTATACGATGTCGCACCGTTTAAAAAACTCCCGCCATTTTCATTTTTAACTCCACAGGTGAAGAAAAACGGGGATACATGCATGCTGTAACACAACCGATGTTCAAACATTCCTAAGCGACGGTTAGAATTCACAGATTCAGCTAAGATTTTATCAAAGCCCATACTATGTCACAAATTACATCATGTACCCACGCGTACCCAAGGTTACATTACATATATTCACACTTCATGTGAGAAGTTCTTCACGCGATTATATCCTAAACACAATCAGAAAAACGTATGCCTATAGGTTCTGAAAATTCAAACCAAAGACTTACGAATAGTTAGGATGACAGGCGTGTGCTTGATCTGCACTGACAAGAAAGGAGCTTGCAAGACTTCTTTCATAACACGTCAGGTCATCACCTAAAACAAAAACACACAAGAAAATATCTAAAATGAGTCATGGAGGGAATGGAATAATAAGCATTTGCATCGCATCAAACACGTGTTTTCGGACTATAGTTTCTTCAAGATATTGACTTGTGGTGGATCATACCCGTAGCTCATACTGTACATCGCAGGCCCTTCGTTGAGGACAGTACAGTGCAATCAATCGATATACATCAGTAGTTGTGAAGACGAATGCAGTGCAATCAATACGGACCAATGGTTCCAATATGGACCAATTAGTTAGTAAGTAGTGCATGACGGGACTGACTTGTTTGTAATCAAAGCGATTGGGACGAGGTTGAATTTATCAAGTAACTTACTGCTTGGCGAAGAAAGTCGTCTAAGGACTAATTCTGTCCAATTGGAAAATGCACCTTGAGCACTTCGAGAACCAATCTGATAACATCATAAGTACAATTTTAGTAAGTTCATTCTACAATCACTGATGTATATACTTAACAACGTATATTCTTTTTCTCCTTCTGGCATCCATCTCGTATGTAATTTTTTATGGCAGTCACTCCACCCACGCAACACGAAGTGATCGTTCACTACGTTCATTATTATTCATTTCATACACTCACTTTGTTTATTCACTTCGCTCATTTACTACTTTATCCACTTTATAAACTCACTTTCATCATTCATCACTCCGTTCATTCACTTCGCATACTTATTTTATTAATTTACTTCGTTCATTCACTTCATATACTCATTTTAGTCATTCACATCGTTCATTCACTTCGTACACTCATTTTATTTATTTACTTCGTTCATTCACTTCATACATTAATTTTAATCATTCACTTCGTTCATTCACTTCATGTACTCATTTTAGTCATTCACTTCGTTCATTCACTACGTACACTCACTTTGTTCATTTACATTCATAGAGTAAACCTACCTCTTCATTGTCATAAAGAACAGCCATACGGATATTTGTGTCAGTAGAAAATGATGAATCCAGAGAACCAATTAAACCCTGTAACAGGCGAAAAAAACTGATTAATAAAAAATAAACTATAAAGCAGGCTAAGCGATTAATCAGACTCGATTAGCTATGCTATTTTTGATTACCTGTGCCAAATACATGCTTTATATTTCAATATAATATTGTAAATAACAGTGATGGTGTACGCATGAGGTGCATTAAATTATTATTGTTGTTGTTGTTGTTGTTGTTGACAAAATCAAATAATTTAAAATCAAATGAATCTTAGATCAAGAAAATTAGAAGTTAAATGAATTGCCTATACATACAATAAACTAAGCTGTGTGCACAAGAGCGTCGTTTTCGAGCGATTTCAAAACCGTTTTTGTCTATTTTATTGTTTAGACACCCTGTCCACAGTAGCCTAAAAACTATACCCAGCGGGAGTGGTGTAATTGAGAAACACTATCGTCTTAACTTTGTAGTAGAAACTGGACCTGGCTTAGGAGTTTGAAATGTTACTACGTGCAACAGAGCGTATAAATGTAGGATGAGAATAATACATTTTACCTGGATAGAAGCATAGGCATTAACAAGGTTATCTAGTCTTGGTGAGAAGATGAACTCTGACATCGCTCCACCTAAGGTCTATCATTAACAAGAGAAGATCTCAGAGATCTGGTGGTAATACCAATGAAGAACTTGTGCTACAATAAAATGTGACTATATGTGTTTTTGTTTAATATGAGTATGCGTAATAGAGTTCCAGGTTTGAATGAGGTTTTAGAGTTCACGATGTCGCGTGTTTTGGAGCGAAGTTTTGTACTTGTAAAAATTGTATAATATACTTACAGCAGGTTGAGTATCGGCAAGACACAGTTCAAAGTCAACAATATCCCCACATTCACACGACATTTCTTCACATAACATTTGAATAAGAAGTGGTTGGTGTCGGTGAGAGTTGGTCTAAATGGAATGAACGGTGCAGAAAATGTAAGTATTCACTATAAGCAGATAACTTTGTACTCGTTGTCGAAGAGAAATTTTGCGGTTGGCTTATTTTTATTTTCCTTTATGATTTGTTAAATTAAGTCGGTAAAACAAAGTCTTCCTATATATAGCTACTTTTGAAAAAACTAATGCATCGCCATGGGCAGGATCCTAAGCTGATGCATAGAAAGTTGTAATAGTTGGCTGTTGCAGATAGTAAAAGTTTGAGGGAAAAATTCGGAAACCATGTAATGTAGCTTTTGCAAGGGATCCATGGACTTTAGTTTCCAAAATCAGTCATACATACTATCTTGCACTGGTTATTGTCATTTGCCTGTTCATCTTTTTGTTCTTCATTTGAACACAGTAACTGTTTCGCAGCCTGAGTAGCTAAGACTGGAACTCTGCAGAAAACATGTTTGTATGTTTTAAACTATGTTTTAAACTCAAGCAGCCACAAGAAAAAGAATACGGGAAAAAAGTTTTAATAACATGCAATAAAATTAACGTTTGTTGCATGTTATTTAATTAGCATTTCGTTTGCCCCTGCTATAGCACCTGAAAGCACCTGAATGGATTTTTCTAATTATTCTTATGAGTAATAACATGTACTCCTAACAATTACTCGTGACAAAATATATTGTTCCGTGGTAACATACGTGTGGTTTTCCAAGTTGGGCGAGAACTTATCATTAATATCTCTCTGCAAATGTATGGCCAAATGTGGGACTCGTAGTATGGGTTTCTTGATATTAACTAACTTGTGTTGTAGCTTGCCTTCTTTCTATAGAATTAAAGTTTGTTGCAATACTCATTTGTTCTGAACCACACAAGGTGCTCTTCGATATATGGCTAAAAACAACACACTCTCTTGGGATGCTGCATGAGTACCTTAATGATAACCCGTCCAGCTACAGTTAAGTCTCGATCAAACCAAGTGTTCCAAATCCCACCACCATAACATTCAACCCCTACTTGTAGGTAGCCATGTTTCTCAATTTTTGAAACTGGTTTTACCTATGTCAATATATAAATTTTGAAAGTTTAATTTGCATGAAATTCTGGCTGCTACCTCCCTAGTTTTTTATTTCCATTCTGTTATATCTTCGGATTACAGACCACCAACAAGATGCAAAGTATGAGATTAAATATGCTCACCTTGAGACAAGGACTATCAGTATGAGCACCAACAATACTAAAACCATTCCCAGGAGAATAAGCACCACCAACAGCAAATGCAATTATACTTGATTGGTTCTTTGTAATGAAATACTAGAGAATGAAGGACATATAAGTAAGGATATTATCAATGGCAAGGAATAATATTGTTACAATAAAAAATGCTAAATTATTCTTGCTTTCTTTATGACAATATTTATTTAATGATACGGCATTTAATAGGTTATCTATATACTATATACTGTATTATGGTAAATTTTGCATCAAATTTTCACGAAGATATTTCGCATTTTTCCCCCCTGCATGGCTTTCATACATCATTTTAAAATAAAATAAAAACAAAATTCACCTTTCCTCCTGTTTTTATTTCCCATGGACATTTTTCATCCAATTCAATAAAGTTTTGAGCACCAAGTAACTTCTGGCACTCTTTCACAGCTAAGAAAATTAAAAATAACATTTTTGGACTGAACCTTGCTGAAGATTTTATGCAGTTAAATTCAATGCACCCAGGAGCTACAATTGCAAAATGAAATCTCTCATCTCAAAAGGACTATTTTTTTTCTCAAATAAAACACTTTGCCAGAAAATACCGTGGTCATTTTGCAACATAAACCAAATTGTAAGGCTGAAAAATGAAGAACTAAATTGGATTGGTAACATTTTAAAATCAGGAAGTGCTACCCAAACATTCTATAATCAGAAAATTCCACAATTTGTCACATATTTTGTGGTTACAAGCTTTAGTACAATGTAAGTGCATACATGTACCTACCATGAAATGGTGAAGGTGATCTGTCAACAAACTGTATGAACTGCTCTGCTGCCTCTTTGTGTATCTGGTGAAAAGAATAATAAACAAATTCTTCATATCCTTTTTGTAGCTTGTGAACTAATTGAGTCTAATTCAGCAAATATAAACCTGCAGTTTCCTGGCATCACTGACAGTGAAATACAAAATCATTGCAAATTTGCTAGCAGTATAGGTTTGGTTTTAATACTATGCTTACAGTCAATCTTCCATTTTTGGCCATGACTGATAAAATAATTACATGTATCTTGTGAAATAATTTTATTTTTAACAAACGATAGATGTCCAAAAACTCTAAAAGGCTTGTTGTATACACTGTAATGAAAAAAGAAGAGTTAGAAGACAGTATTATAGAATATAACAACTACCTTGCTCATCACGTTTAGGTTTTGAAAAATCAAAGGTGAACGAAAAGGAGAAGTGCAACGTCTAAAAATCGTAATACGAACAGAACGAAACTGAAACCGAACCATTCAAAGGAAAAAAAACAAGATTCTACGAATGATCGATCAATCAATCGAATGCAATCATTGCAACACTGAGGAGCAACACTTCATGTAAGGATTATGATGAGGCATTACATTCATGGAAGTATTTACTAAAAGTACTATCATTCTAATTTTTTACACCATCAAATGTTTATATCAAACATTCTATTCAAATATTTCGCCAGCAGATTATCCTTTTAACAAAGGATTCTTGTGAATCATCATGACAATTTTGTTAGCCTGTTGTCAGAAAATGATGTTAACCTGTGTCAAATTACTATTCCATATTGTCCATGACAACACTATTTTGTGAATTTAAATAAAATTTTCCATATTTCATGCTTAAGCACTTTCTGTGATACTGGCACACTATTTGTCTACAAATGATAAAGTAGATATTGTTTAAGGGCTTCTGGAATGGGTAGATTTTGTACTTCGTGTGGTGCACACAAGCTGATTATCTTAGTTCTGCAAAAATGCTTCAATGTAAAATGCATTCTAGGCAGCAACCACACAGAAACAGCATCACATGAATGTCCAACTGCTAGATATTCACAGGACTTTGAGAAACACAAACTTGTTTTTACAGATGAATTTGCTTGTATATTTGGCAATGCCAGGTGAAGTAATTCAGAAGTAAAATCTATGGTCCACAGTGTTTGCAACATATTTGGATCAAAAACAATAAAACCACCTATTCCTGAAAATGGAATTGCTAACATTGTTCCATCAGCTGAAAATTGTGGGCAAGAAGCAACATGTTTGTCAGCTAGGACAGGATTATTCTCCTTGAGACATATCTTGCCAACACAGTCAATATGTTTGTTCAAGCCATCACAGAGTGCAGAGGTATCCCATTTTTGCAAATAATACTCTTTTGTCAAACATATTAGTTCATGTATGGAAGATGGATTGAAAACACCCCAGATCTGATGAGACATTATACCATTCAACTCCTGTAATTCTAGGATGACCTTCCATGATTTGGTTGATATTAACATTACTCTTCCATTTGGCCTGGGAAGGCAATAAGTCCCAACAGCAAGGAATTTACTGTTGAAGGAGAATTCAAGACTTAAAAAACGTACTTCAAAATTTGAGTAAAATCTTAAATCAATCAAAGCATTCTGTTCCTTGACAAGTTTGTCTTTCTTAACTGTATACACCTCCAAATGATTTCTATCTCCTATAGAAAAGTAATTTGAACAGACGGCAAGTACCACCCACTTTCCATCTGGAGAAAAAGAGCAGCAAGTAGCATGTGAATCTGTACTCCGTTGTACGATTTCATCAACACAATCAAAAATTGGTTTACTGGGATCTGTGTGCGTTTGATAATATAAATTCCGATTGCATTTCCACAATTGCAAATGACTGAAACCAAGATAGGTTAAAATCGCAAAGTATTGATTGCTTCTGCATACAGCTATATCTCGGACTGCGGTTTCAATGACATTTCGGGACTCACCAGAGTCAAGGTCCATTAGACGCAAATCATGAACATTTTTTGTTACAGTGGGTCCAAAACCTGGAAGTGAAATAGCTGAAAAATGAATTGACCCAAAAAGAATACACGATTCATCTCTTAGAAATGCGATGGTTGATTTCGGTTCAGCTCGTGTCACATCTGATTGCCGTTGCGTTGTGAAAATTCTAATCATATTCGGCGCGCATGATGATTGAGTCTTGCTTGTATTTAAAAATCGGTAGGATTTCGGCGAAGGATCGCTGTCGTTACCATGTTCTCTTACTTTTTTGTTTTTTGATGCTTTCAGGCCCATAATTTTGAAGCTTTTATTAATATATTCTTTTACATTTTTTAAATATATTTTTGCAGGGTTTACAATATCACCTTGTTGAATATCACCTATTCACATATATAAAATGATAATAATGCCACCCCCTCCGCTGGCCCTTTTCGGGCAAATATGGCGGGCGGTGATATTTTTCCGCATTTTCCGAAATCGCCCAAATGCTCCGATCCTAGCGCCTGCGGAGGTAGTATATAATGAGTCATAGGGGCGCGCTTTCCATTAAGCGGCCAAAATGGACAGACCGGTCATATTTAAAATTGAAATAGAGTATTTCGTTAAGAATATAACGATAAAACTATATTTCCCGTGCTAGGCAGATGTAAATAACGATATACTTCAATGCAGAGTTCTTGAAACACTCTAAAATACCAGTGATCTGACTATACCGAAATACAACAGGACCGTTCAAACCGTTTTTTCCGTATAAAGGAAAGCGTCAAAGCGCCCATATACTCACATTATATCAGTGCTTACACGCGATTTTCTAGTTTTTCTAGCATTGGTGACTCTTTATACCTTCGATCTACGATGGTAGAATGTTGGTATCAGATTTTCCTGAGCTAAGTCATTATCGATTCATTCAATTGAGCACATGAAGGTTAATAAGTATATGATTAAGACACTGATTAACGAAACTAACGGTGATATCGCCTGCTTGTTCATAGAGCTTAACGTTTAGTTGAAATAGTGTTTTTTCTTACTGATGAAATCTGGCGAACCGTTCCCAAATGACCATCGAGTCTGATCGAGAACGTCTACTTTCTTGTAACACCCTATGTAGTATATAATATGAAGTAAATTGTAACCATATGATCACATCATCACCGTTCGTTTACACTTGCAATTTTTGCTGCGATTTTACAGTATGTGCGATTTTCTTCCTTTGATAGATGTAAATGAGTGAATTAGTCACTGATATTCAAATAAGAGTTCTTATATTTGACAGATTTGCTAAATCATTTATATGTCAATCAGTAAACTATTTGACAATTGTTCTTAAACAATTTTTTTTAACTTTTAATACCATATAGTACTCCATTGTTGTGGTTCACCCATTTATACGAAAAGTATCAAATATTTATTATAAATCATTGTAGTACATAATAATAGTAATCTTACCAATTTGTAAATATAATTACCAATTCTTAATCATATATATTTATATAGTCCACTCGATGTAAAATCAAGTTTTTTATGTTGTGTCTTAACAGCATACAAGTTGATTCTATTAAAAACACCTTAATTTATACATCAGAGCATTCGTAACTAATTACTGGTTAACATCAATGAAAAGAGGAAAATCGCACATAACATGTCATCGAAGCAGAAATGCCAGAAATCCAAGTGTAAACGGGCCTTTAAACTTTTGGGACAAAATTTGTGTCTATTTTGGGGTTGTCGCACCCCTGAACCCCTTGCGCTCCACTCTCGAGGCAACTACCTCCGGATATTGACTTCGCATTGAGACCAATCTGACAGTTCTGGTCGAAATCGACTGCCGTTTTTAAGACAATTTTAATATTTTCTCTTCTTTTGTTCCTGCTATTCGAGCTGATTGCGGACGAGAGCCATTCGATAGCCAAGTCGGTCCATGGGTTATAAAATTTTGACTGATATCAAATAGATTCATAACAGACGAAGACTAAGTAAAAATTGTTAAGGTAAACTATACATATAAAAATGCCGATATAACCAGGGAGCAGCGTGGCAGCGTCTTCAAACAACTTAGCATCAAATGTGGTATAACAACTGCCTAAAATAGACAAAACACTTCTCGATGTTTCGACCCGAGGGCCTTCGTCAAGAGAGGTAGTTACTCTCCTGACGAAGGCCCTCAGGTCGAAACGTCGAGAAGTATTTTGTCTATTTTAGGCAGTTGTTATACCACATTTGAAAAAAAAATGCCACTCTTTCCGCTTGGTTTCGATAATTAGCGGCTTACGGGTTGGTTATGTCGATTAAACATAATTTGCTTGAACATTAGTGACAATGCGGTAGATAAAAAGGATACATTTCTTTCTACAGAAGAAGGTAGTTTAAATACCGACGGAGCTTGAGTGAAACGACCTCTAGAAACCCCTAAACGAGTGTAATGGACTTTCAATTAAATAAATTCTTTTAGGCTCTCATGTCATTACATTAATTCTTCGATCACCGGGATTAACTTTTGGATGAGATAACAGCATTTCCCACTATTCGCGTAAAGAGAGTTACACTTAGTGGTTAAAATAATGAAACAGTGTTTGGAAGGATAGTAAGGTTGCTATATATTTATATAACTAACCATGCACCAATTAGTCCCACAAAGATGAAAAATGGACTTTGGGCAGCTAACAATCGGTTGCTATATTAGCCTACAACATTACCTGATGGATGAAAATATAAACTTGCTTTCGGAGAATAAACAGTCCCCATTCTCGATGGCATGAATAAGGCAGGAAGACAAACATCTAATCAAAGAAGAAGCATAAATTATGTTATAAAGAACATCAGTAAGTGCGGCTATATGTATCGATTAATCCATGCTCTGTATATTCGTATTAAAAAGAAATAAAGACACCCAACGAGAGTTGCCATTCCTGAAGATCGGTCAATTCTTAAAGACTGGTAGATATCTCACCATTTAAGTCCAATTCATCTTCTTCAACACTTAGTCGGTTTTGTGTTGCCATTTTAAGTTCATAGTTTTCCTGAACCTATTTATAGTGAAGAAGGACGGATCAATGGTGTCGTGATAGATAGATGTTACCAGATTACATTACTTATATGTTACCATCTTACATTCATATACAAACATTTTTACAGTCCAACACCAAAAGTCAAAGTACTGAGTACTGGGCTAGGACAGTTGAAATAGTAATTAGAAATCCAGACCTCTTTCTTTGTCTTTTCACTCAAATCCTGATGATGTTTAGCACTTGCTCTGGAAAATTGTTCTAGTCTATCAAAAAACTGTAAAAAGACGAGGAAATGGTGTCCTTATATGAAGAAAACGGATAGCAAGCAGATATATTCACTCACACTCATTGCATGTTTCATAGAAATTGTGTGTTAAAACGTTGAAAATCGAACTCTTATTCGAGTGGAATTCAGAATTCATGCACAGAGACAGTAAAATCAAATTAATTAATATTAAGATAGTATGGGAATGATAAGAATATTGCATGTTGACTATAGTTTTGATAAATGGCAATGGAAGAAACTAGGAGGAACTGTAGGAAGAATTGTGTTCTAGATTATAGTAAAATGATATGTGGGGTAAAAGTATAAGTGATACCATTACGTCGACATATAATGCAGTTACAACATATAATGCAGTTACATGGCAGTCAATATAATTCTTACATTTTCTGGAAGATTTTTACCCCATTCTGGTAAAACATGACCTGTTTTGATTTTCTTCATGCTCTTCGGTGATTTGGTAGTCCTGAAAGGAAAAAGGATAGAGCTGTGTAATTATTCTCCACCCTCAAACTTATATGATATTAGGGTAAGCGAAGAAAAGTATTTTAATTTTTTTTTATCGAAGCATAATCAGTATATGATCAAATGCATCATGCATTCTCAAGGTATGATCTACGCTCTGTTCTGTAAGATAGAACAATCTTCATGCATACTTGGTTTCGTCGTATGACGAACTATGGTAGTTATACGTAAACTATACTGCATGCTTCTCATATACATGTAATGTCTAATTAAAATCCACGCTTGTCCCCACACGCTCGACTGCACCGTTTAGCAGGTATATATATGAAGAGATTTTTTCAAAAGTATTTACCTGCCATCAGCTGTGCGAGGTCGTGGAGTGCTTTTACGGGAACACTGTATCGTAGAGGATAATGCACTTTGTGGTATGGGAGATGTACAAGCTGAAAGAATTTTAATTCTCGTATGTCAGTATAGTTGTCCACGAAAACACAAAATTATTACTGTGTTATGAAAACAGGTTTCTGTGGCTGATACAAAATCCTGCTGACTCCCTGTGAATCGTTAAAAGGGAAACCTAATAACTGTATATTACAGGAGAGATAGCGCTGAAAAGTTGTCTGAAAAGGAGGATTTTAGAGGGGGGGTGATGAGGCCTTACGGTATATTAATTTTGCACCATCACCGAGAGTTATAACAAGTTTAAGAGTTATCTGTAAAGATCCGCGCAACATGATAAACTAGTTTAATAATAGGCATACCGTTGAGAAATTTGGGTTCAGCTGAAGTAGTTGAGAATCCATCTGGAGATCCTCTCATTGAAATACGAGCTATCTCTTGCAATTGCAATCTGAAAAATGAATAACACGCCGAATTTTAACCAGCAATGGTTAAAACAATTACAATTTAGCTAAACTTGTTAGTGTAATGAATGTTAAAGAGATATAGCTAAAGCCAAAAGTAATTCGTCTCTGACGAGTCATTGATCTCTATGACTCGTTTGAGATCGATGCTTTAAATCGTTTTGGGATCGATTCATTTGAGATCAATATTCATGTTTGAGCAGCACCGTATAACTGTAAGCACTTAAAGTTGGGCAAAGACATACTCGTATTCATCTCTTAAATCTTGTATCTCTTCAATGTGTCTGCTTCTCATTTCTTCAAAATCGTCTTCGGTGTAGATCTTTTTCTCCTTATTTTGGACAACAAATTTATTTATTTATTCAGTAATTACTTTTAAGTAAAACATCATGCGAGAATAGGAAGGGCAAAAAAGCTAGGTAAGGTTGCTTTATCACGTGAAAGTTCGGAGGGTCGGTTGAAAGAAAAAATTAGTCAATGCAGCAAATTGAACGTATCATATAAATTATAACATTTCACCAAACCTCATCAGCATCCATTTCATTTATGCTTTCCTGAGTTTCCTCCTCTTTTCTATAAAATGGACAGGCAAAATATCACGTCAGTTATATAATCATAATATACTCATACATATGTAAGTATGATACATGAAATATATTCAAGGACATTCCCATGTACATATATTTTATGTACCAAATATTCCCTTTAGAATTCCATTTTAATCACTCTTGTATATTAACGCAATGCTTACATTGCATCATTACTCCCGCTACTATAATTTTAAGCCCACAAACCGTACGTAAAACTAGATTTTAGAGCATTACGGTCTGGCAGTGTAATCATCCGATTGTTTATATAATTTTAAACAAAAATAGCAAAAACGAAACACATAGGATAGAAAATAATCAAAATACCAATCTTACTTTTTGGCCGCCATTGCTTCATCAATTAATCTGTTAAAAAATACCGTCGAGTTGTTTATAAACATATATTTAAAACAACATATGCGCAAATAATTTCGATTCTTACTCTGTGATAGACAAGGTTTGTGATGTTGCATCAAATGATCGCAATCTTTAAAGAAAGTACAATAATGTTGAAGCCATGTCAAGCTAGAGGACATCGAAACTGGGAAACGGGGCGCCAAGGGCTGCTGTTTAAATTGTATTGTAATTTACTATTTGGTAAATCCGGTTTCATTGGATAACTCTGCAAAAAGTGTATAATGATAAGCTCGAAAGAAAGCAACACAAGTCTGCCGGAGGACCCCGGACATCTGACAGAGAGAAAACACGAGACAACCATAACAACCGCTTTTTTTGGCAATATATACGTCATGTAGCTGAGGAAACAGATCTTTCTATCCGTTCAATTCACAACAATAACAGATGAATCAGTGACATTTCAGTAAATAAACTGTTTCGAGCAAATTTGAACAATTCTATCAAAGCCGCCCAGTTAGCCAGCTCGTTAATTGTTCATATAAACATTCTGCATGATCCGAATTAGGTATGCCCGCGTTTAAAAACTCACCTTTCTTTCTTTGTCTTTCAGAACATAAAATAGAAAAGTGAAATGCTTAGGTAAAGCTGTTTAATTGGCAATAGATCAACATGCCAGCCACGTGCATCAATATTAAAATTGCATGAAAATGATACAGGAATGTTCATTCGCTCGTTTCAAATCCGCTAATGCGCATGAAGATCAGTATTAGTGCTTTACCTGGTAACAAATAACTGGAACATGACCGACAACGGAATTGAACAATGTTTCCTTGTCTGACACAAGAGACAACATTGGATATCTTTTAGGTGTTTCCTGTTCTGAGTCAATATCGCTTTGCTGAATAAATCGAAAGAAAATCTGTTTGTAAACCAGGCCACAACAACAAAGCTTTAAGCTATATGCATGGGAACGAGGTTTCCTTCACGTAAAAAAAACTGAAGTTTGTTTCAGCCGTCGTTCGTCAGTCGTATTGTTGGGAACTGTGTGTAGAACTGAATGTTTTTGTTCTTCATAGTGCCTGCCATTTAATTTTTGCAAGAATTTTCAAATTCTAAACTAATAGATTTCATTATAGATGTTCAATAATTAGGTATAATTTTACGTACCGAAATTTTAAGCTCATCATATCCCATAGTAGACATCGCAACTATTTGTCCTCCACCTTCGCCCTGAACTGCTATTCTAAGCTGAAGCGATTCAATGTTTGTGATACCCTGTCCTTGCACGTACACGTTATCTGGGGGTAAAGTGAATACGAATTCCTGATATCTATAAAAAAGTTGTAAAAAATTAATTATAGAACATTCTTCTCACAATATTCATATCACAAAGAGAAATAGTGTCAGGATTTTTAGCTCTTTACATCAATATATACCAGTAATTCAGGCCGAAATGCTGTACCTTATATATACTTGCTATATATTAAAATGTCGTCCAAATGCAGTGTGATTGCATGATGACATACAAAACCCTCACCTGTTATCTTCGGATGCAGTCGTTAAATTCTCATCGTTGTTGTAAACTCTGCTGTTAAATACTTGTTCACCAAGGCATATTGTGCATTTCGGTTCCGAAACTGGAAACAATTATAGCTCAATGTGTTATTACACACACACTGTCACAATAAAAACGACTCAAACATGACAAAGCGACAACAATAAAACAGTAAACATACAGAAAACAATAACAGTTTGGAACACATGCAAATTAACACTCGACGTGAAGTCATACCTAGCTTGCATTCAGGTTTGTATATTCGCACGTGCAAGAATCTAAAACGGAATAAAATAAGAATAAAATGGAATAAAATGAATTATATATAATGTAATCCTGGTGACTTGGTGGAGCATGTATGGCTCTAAATTTTACCCATGATTTACCCATACAAACCAATATTGCCAGTCGAAATGCCCTTCGTTTATCAAGGATGATCTATAGTATCAATTACCTTTCATAGTCAGTCTCTCCAGTCCCCACGTTTTTATCTTCCTTTGTACATGTTTTTGATTTGTTCTCCTCAGGTAACTCGTCGACAAATGAAACATTTTTCTGCCAAAACAATTACAATTGTATTAAAACGTTATCGTGACCTTTAAATTTAATGAAAATAAAAGTTGCAATTAGTCTTCGGGCACAGTCAACTGCGAGTTAATTATTTCCAGAGTTCGGGAAAAATTCGAAACGCGTACCTTGAGAAATCGTCGGTTGGCTGGGTTTCTTGAATTGGTAAGATTCCGTACGCCAGTTGGACTTTCGACTCTCGCGGGTCTAAACCTTCTGGAGAATTCGGGTGGACCTACAAAATGAAATTGATATTTATTAATCTATTGACCTTGCCTCAGGGAGGCTATGCACAACAGCGCTAGCCAATTACTGTGACCTCAAGTTTAATACACAATATAGCTACCAAGAGTAATAGAGAGAAATAAACATATAAACAAATATTAAGTACTGGAAATAACTGGTCAATGAGAACATGCTCGTATCTATACTCAGTTAGTAGTGACGACTTTTATTAGTGTACTGCACATCTGGCTCTAATCGCGCAGGCCTCTCGCCAAATGAACGTGAAGACACGCACCTGATTCCTTTTCAAATGGATACTTGGATTTAAATCTAATAAATTGATAAACAACATGTTCAGTGCATTGATCTGGTCCAAACCCATGCGGTGGACCAAATTTTCCGTACCTATAGTAAAAGCGATACGGTATTAAAATAAACAAACCTTGATGCAACCGGATCTGGCATCATTCCATGTTTACGATTGACTCTTTTCATTCCTAACAAAGTCTGAGCATCGTCTTCCGATGAAACTTCACTTTCTTCCCGGCTTTGCGGCAACTATATCAGTTTTGAAATATAAAATACACAAATTATACAAGATATGAAGCCATGAAGGCTCATGAAGCCTCAAAGAATGATCTAGTCCGAAGTCAACGATCTAACCACACTAAAGAACAAGCAGTTTTGCTTCGCTTTTTTGCAACAACATGAAGTACCTACCTCATGCAGGTCATCATTTGTTTTGCTACTTTCATCAAAATGTGCCTCGCGTCGTAATAAAGTTTGATGTCGCAAACTTCGCACATTTCGTCGATGATGACGTGGAATAATTGGTTCTTCTTTAGACTCTGTACATTTTTTAACGAAATGTCATTCACGCTGTCTACTGTCTACTGCATGTAATGTATTTTTGGGAGTTTTAAATACTTCTGAATCTATACGGTCATACATCGGATCACCACACGTACCATTCTGCACCCCATCAGTAGCCGAACTTGACGGATATGGTATGGAAAGAATTTCTCTAAAGAGCGTTTGAAAACTGGTCAATTTAAAGCAAAAGTCTATCATACATAAATTCACACTAACATGCGGTTAAACCGCTGTCAAATGTTCATTCCCATTACCCCGTTTTCGCTTTCTTTTTTAAAGATCCAATTAAAAACTTCCATCTGTGACCATGACTCTTGGCACTCTATAAAAGTATTTGAAAGAAGAACTGGGTAACATTATTGGATTGTAAAATAATATGCTCCAGCCTCGGTACATTCGATTCTGGACTCAATGGAGGATATACACAAAGTTTGTGAGGTATAGTTTCGGATTGGCCGTAAAGTGTGTTGTCAATGCGAGAGGGGCGGGGTATAGGGGGGAGGAAAAAATACACGAGGGAGTGGGCTCAGAAGGGAAATGATAGAAATTGCAATGATGAAACACGAACCATAACTTTTGAAAATACTTTCTCCCAATTCCTTATTCTCTTTTCTTTCTCGACTCTTTCAGACTGAACAAAGCAAAAAAATTAACATAATAAATACTTTACGTAGTTGCAAGTATACACAATAGCAAATACGGTTATTACTTACTATATAGTGCATGAAAATGCATGGTTGAATTAGAAATGTGATAAATAGATATAAAGTATATGACCCTACCGCAACACCAACTAGTTCAAGCTTCTTTAGGGCAATATCTAAACGTCTTTGCTTGCTAAAATTATATTATGAAAAAGGCGGGAATTAAATGACGATGTAATTGCAGCAAATCATAATTGGGACATCATAATTTGTGCATAGTTATAAGTGAGTTACAGTAGTCAAGCTTTTATTACACTCTGGTATGCTTTCGAGATGTGGGACTATTTAGATACGGGTCGCTGAAAGTTTAAAATAATTGATAGCATGCACACATCATGTGACGTTACACTTTTATACCGCTCACCCGCGTAGGTATCGGATTAGTCATCGGGAAGTTAGATTTTGATGGAGGGACGTACGAACTACTTGCCTTTCATAGTCATCGTGAATTTTCTGGAATATACTGCTCTTTGCTTCCCATTGTGCAGAATATAATCTCACAAGGCGTATTAGTTCACTCGTTGGAGCTCTCAGATCAGACGCACTAGTATGAAAACAAAATTCGTGTTTCAACAAGAGAATTAAATCTTTCCTTGGGAGAGGGGGAAGAAACAAACATTGCCCAGATGTTTCCTCGGAAATATGAGGGCATACTCCCTCAGAAAATGTTTTAGATTTGACCGGAGGGTTTTGAAAAGATCCCATCATCACGACTCATTGTAAGAAAGCATGCGTTTGATGTTATGCTGATGGGTGGAGCTTCCTCTAGCTCAATATATGGTCCGGATTCAACATCTACAGTACCTTCTGTAGAGCTTGGAACATGTTAATGTGAGGTTGATCAAAAGATTTGATGGCAACGAATGCTAGAAGCGGAAAGAAACAAAACTTTGTAATCGTCGTACCTTTTGCAACACCTAGTGCACCTATACAATGACCGTGCAATAAAATATCGATAGTAAAATTAAATAATGCATAAAGAAAATCGTAGCAAACCTTTAGTAATTCGTCTTTTATTGTAAGCAACTAAATCAGTGAAATTAATACTATGTATGAACGAGAAAATCGTAAACGCCAAGCTAAAATAAGTCTTCAGTTTTTCAACTGTGTTTGTCTTTTTACGTACCTCGGTTAAATAGAGGTCGAACGTTGAATGAGCAGTTTGTACGCCTTCACAGAGAGTGTTAAACTTATCTTTTTCATTTTCAGAATTTAATCCAGGCGTCTAAAAGGAAATAATTTAAAATTTGTCTTTGCCTTGCTGAATTTCTTACGAATTTGGGTTTTTCCAAATTTGACCGGCTTCACAGGAAAGTGATCACAAATCGAATCTTCTTCAGTTGTTTTGGCATGCAATGAAAGCCAATGTGTTCCAAATATATTTCGTAGGGAATGGCCCGTTCGTTTGTAGGTGGCTAAACGTTTTATTTCAGACTGATTTCTGTTTATTCAATTGTTTTCAAAATTCTGATGAAAACGGAACTTTCCAACAAATTATTGATTTTAACAAAGGTGATTGCCCCCACTCCCCCAAATCTCACTGGAATTTCTCCAACCTGTGATACAGGACTACTGATTCACATTATCCCCAGAATTTCTATAGTGCCCACAGGATTCACAACGCAACTGAGACTCAATTAGTACAGTAAGTTTCCCAATATATTAATATCTAATAATCACTAATCAACAACCTAATATGATTGGAAAGGTTAAAATGGAAGTAAGGGAGTGTTCCCAGCAATCTTGCATGGCTAGTGATGGCCTAAATAAAAGGCTTTTTTAACTAACTTACCTCATTAACCACAACTTCTTGTGGTCCTTCCTTTTGGAAATTGGTTAAACTTTCTGCAGAACCTTCTAAGACATCTACTGTTTGAAAGCCAGAAGCAAAAAGTAATGATTACTGATATAAAAAATGCCTCCAATCCAAATACATGAAATACATGTGGATTCTTATTGTAGCTGTTCTGTGAGAGAAGTGTTAGGATTGTGTTCCACTTTAACCGTATTATTGGCGACATGACGTAGCAGTGCATGCTCATATATTCTTCAATCTTTCCTGGGCACTTGGATAGAACTAATTATGACTTTCAGACTTTGAAACAAAGGAATATGCTACAGTTTGCTATATGATGGAAAAAAGGCCTTAGGCTCAAAATTATGGTTCCATAGAGACTCAACTGTATCAGCTCAATTGTATTAGACAACTAGCTGTATCACCTGGGCCTTGATCCAGCTAGGTTACTGCCTTCAAACCAGTTTAGTGTTCCTATGTGAAAATCCAGTTTAGTCAACCCAAAACACATCGGAAGCGCTGTTCACACTAACCTGGGCTTAAGCATGTTTTACTTGAATAAACTGACCCAAGCTTGATTCAACCCAGTTTACTTCATGCTGTGTAAACTGAGGGTAACAACAGACAACACTGTTTATACCCGACGTGACATCAGCTTGGGCTAGGGGATATTTTAATTGCTGATCTGCGAATATCATACGAATATTTCGATTTCTCTAAGTTTATCGAACGAAGCATATATTTGATGGATAATAAGTCTTGTCTCATCAATGTACAATCAAAAGAATCAGTGCACGGTAGTTAAATACTAAGTCTGAACCAACTTACCACTCTGTGATCGCTTGAGATCTGTAGTTTGAGACACGGGCCGATCTTTTTCAACCATAATAAACAATTATAGCATAGTTAACACTTCATGATACAGAGAAGTAATCCAAACTTGAGCTTTTGAGCACAAAATCGTTTGATACAAATGGCAAAACGGTTCAAAACAATCACACTTAGACTTTGTTACCAACGCAACAGGATAATTGGTGATTGTTACATTCATAACTTATTAACTTTCTCTGCCAGTTAATATAAACATAAACCCGGGGTTTGTCCTAAGTACCCTGGTGTACCGAATGAGGATTCGAAAGCTCCAACGATATGCCATTATGTTGTAGATTGGGGTAGAAAAGAGGGATAAAACACACCTGCCCGTATATAGCTTCATTTACAGTACACTATGCTGAACTCATTGACATTGGCACAACACAATCTGGTAACCAGGAGCCGGTTGTTCAAAAGAAGGTTAGCCTGGGTTAACTCAAATTTTTACATCGGTTTTTTTAATCGCTCGGTTAAACATGTTTTCCCATAAATATTTTGTGGATAAATAGAAGTCTTACTTTGCAAAGTCTTTAACCGAGGGTTAGCGTTAAACTAGCTATGAACAACCGGCCCCAGAGTCGCTACCCTTCAGAGGAAGGACGCCGCACCCAATTCTACCCCTTCTCAGACAACAAAGACAAAGGCTGAGCAGATCCGCTATTCAGAATAGACAATGTCACAATAAAAACTGCCAAGTTGAGCGTTTCGAAAACTTTGAAAGAACCATTTGCTTAATTAATATACACTGTACTTGATATTTTTTTCTCTGTGATGTACTTCGATACTGATGACTAAATTTACTTGTGAGTTTCGAATCAACGAAAAACCGCGACCACGACACACTATATAGTTACTGTAATTGTTGGTGAAAATGTTTCTGTACTTTATGACGAAGAACAACTTCTTTGCAGTATTTACATTACAATACAGCACCTCAGCATAACGTTCATGATCTTTCCATTTTTATACCTTTCATTTAGCAAGAATACAACGCAAAAGACTAACTACAGTTAATGCAGTTGGCCGATGGACATCGCGTATTTGAAAGTCAATCACAAAACACAACTAATTAGAGTGGCAACCTCATACGACCAGACCCAGGGGATAAAGGATACCATATTTGTACTCTAAAGGTGTTGCCCTGGAAGAAGAGAAGTGAACCAACCGATATGACAATCCTACACTAGGTAGTAGCCTATGTTAACTATAACCGCTTGCACCTTTGCAATAATTGCGTTTTTCGGTTTGAAAAAAAATCTCGTTTCCATGCGAATCATTAGCTAATCCCCTCGCATCTTTTATAAGCACGTGGTCTACATGGTCAAAGTTTCCGCGATCAAAGTTGAAATTTTCCATTGGTTAACCTAAAGTTTTGGGGTATTTGTAACCACTATTAGAGGGTCAGTGTTTCCACTCTTTTAGTTCCCTTATATATATTTTCAGCAAATTATTCAAAAGCATAGGAATTACTACAAGTTAGAAAAATACAGCAGTAATCACCATAACTTTGACAATGTAAGCCGGTGTAGCTATTAAAGTCGATGTTTCTAGGCCAAAAAGTCCAATGCTTAATGTGAACTAAAGTTTACCGAACATAACACAAATTACCAAACGTGATAAATTATGTGTCGTCTTCAGTGTGGCAACCCCTTTTTGTGGTCAAGTAACGTCGCTGGCGCATCTTCCGAGAAGTTCATAGTCGTATACTGTTATTTCCTTTATTTCCCTTGTCATTTTCAATATCAATATCAATTCGGAATTCGTGATGGCGTCACCATCCCAGAGAGTAATTTGAGCAAAAAATGGAAATGATTACTGCAGTACCAAACCGACCTAAACAAAACAACCGCAGACGATTCGTCAGGAAATGTTGCTTAGGGTAAGGACGAGGATGGAACTCGTACAGCATTACAAACCTTTTCGCATTCCATGTAAGGGCATTTCCAGTTATAGAGATAATACTGCAAATTCCCATCTCCAATTCCAAACTTTAGTTTTTCGAGGATTTCTTTATTGTCCATGAGATCTAGTGCATTGAAGACGTCGAATCCGGACTGAAACATATTTGAAACATGTCAGCTAGGAAAAATACGTCGTCGATATATTCCAAACGACTCTGGGTAAGAGGGTGCGAAATAGGAATATATGAAATGACCAATCAGAAGCATGCTTGTAAAGCATAACCTTTCATAAAGGCTTTTACTGATGGTTATTCGCCAAGATATACAGCATGGTCAAGAATGAAAGAGAACATATTCAGAACTATGTACGCACAAAAAATCGATATCTGTTTGTTAATAACTTAATAGCATTATTTTAACAACTTACCTTTTTAGCTAAAATCAACGCATGTTGCATTAAATCAAACAACGGAGTCGCGGTACTAACATTATAAAAGGAGTAAGCTGCCTTCAGCTCCTTGTGGAGAGGATGGTTCATTATCGTTGACGGAAGAGTGTAGTAGCTGATTAGATCCGTGATCTTTCCATCTTTGTCCTAAATTTAATAAAAATTAAATGCATATAGCAACATAGTATCACTTAAATGATCGAAATACCTATCGATGGAAAACTCTTTTATAAAAATGATAAAATATTGGTAAAATTTCAGGATACGTTAGCAACAGTGATAATTCCATCAAAGTCCTGCTCATTTTTGTTCTTGAGAGAATACCATTCAGGAAAATGATATTAATCACTTTGTCACATAAACATGTCCGATTAAAGATGTCACAAAAAATTTGATTGGCTCGACAACAACTTGCATTATTTCTAGGCCAATCAAATTTCTGGTAACATCTTGCATTACATCATTTATAACGGTAAAAGAATACTAACCGTAACCACGTAACAGTCCATCACACCTTCGATCGGCGTAAACCAGTGCGCAAATTCGTCCTACAATTAGAACGAGTAAAATATTGCAGCAAAAATGATGCAAAATTTACATACACTTTCATTCTGAATCTTGATCGTGCAAAACTCAATGTGTGAATGAAGTTCGCACATAAATTTATGCAGTTACGTAGAATATCGGTTACCTAAATGCCTCTACGGTAAGATTTACTTACTTACCTTTGTTAAAACTGGCGCCAAAGAAAATTTCGAAAGATACTACACAAAAACGTAAAAGAAAGGCTTTGGATATAGCTACCAAAAATTTCAAAGGTAAAAAAATCATATTGTGTGTTAAAGCTCAGGTGCATTGCTCGAATGATGGGACTGCGTCCGTGCGTAAATGAAAACAATGTGACCATTGAAAGATCCACTTATTACAAGACTAGGACCAGCAACTAGCTAAATTAAGGCTGCTAATTTTTACTAAGGTCAAGCATTTTCAGCTTATCAATTAAGCTTATCACCAAACTAAAACTCTACACTGTCGCTACGTAGGTCAGCAATGACGGTCCTAGGCTTGAGGGAGTGAGCGGAAAATCCATTCCTGATTATTTCAGTCATAAGCAAAATGTGTTCACACACACCTCCTTCACTATTGTATATGCATCATCTATATCCGTTGGTTCAAGAGGACGAAGATTTTCTATAGTGATCTCCTGAGAATGGAAGATATTGTTAGAAAATATAGAAGAAATTGGATCGTGCAGAAATCGCTTGAAGTATAGACTCTTTCCTGACTTACGTCTGGTAACTTGTACAGCTTTATCGATCTTGACATGGTCATATTTCTACTGAGGTTGGAAAATTTGCACTCGACGAGCTTCTTTGGGTTTAGAGATCTGTGCCAATACCTATTATTCAAGATAATATAGGAACGATATTTAGGGATTGTTGCATGCTTCTTTGGGGGTGCTAGAGACAACAGATTTTATTCGACTTTAGATTATTTTTATCTTTAAACTTCTACATAATTTTCGTATCTCAAGGATTAGATAAAATGTCTCTCCCGTGAAGTCCCTGATCATGTACATATTAATGCATTGTTTGATGCATTCTTATAAAAATATCTGTTATTATTAGTAGTACAGAATCATGTAACCAAACCTGCAAGTAGCGACTGGTTTTGGTAGAACAACACCAGCAGTATAAACAGCTTGAAAGATTCCTTCCAAGTTGACTCTTCTCGTGATTTCACGGATGAGCACTGGGGCGACACGTTTCTCGCGCAGTTTCTTGTGAACACAGAGGAAATTGATCTCGACTACCCTCTTTACTCTACAAAATATAGCCGACGAAAATTCACTGAAATGAAATATCCCTGTACGCTTGCAAGGTTAACAGAAGATTTAACGAGAACTTAATATGTCTACTAAACGCAAATACAGCAAAATACAAACAAAAAAATCCAATGTTAAGTTAGTTAGATGGCTCAGTGTTCTCAAATGATTACTTACGTGTCATAAATTTTAATCGTTGCAGGCACGGCGCTGATAAATCCCACTAATTTCTTGTTGCTTGATACTCTAACGCCACAATGCCATTGCTTTTTCCATTCAGGAGGTTTTAAAGCCCTATGTAAAATCGAGATATATTCTCCAATAAACACTAATGTTACAATAAATACACATCCCATGAACATTTTATTCTTGAGAAGAATGTGATCAAGCTTGTAAAGCATATATATTCTCCAATAAATACTAATGTTACAATAAATACACATCCCATGAACATTTTATTCTTGAGAAGATGAACGAAATGCGAGTTGAATACAGATGGGCAAATTATCAATATTACTCCATTTGTTAAGATCTCTTTTTCACCATCCAGGTAACCAATCAGTCAGGCAAAACTTCTGTCAGAACTAACATTGATTGAATATTTATGAACCTTACCATTTTAGGAATTCAGGTGAATAATCAAACCTAAACATGTTATCATCATCTTCCACATAGTTTTCATTCAATAGCACGTACAACTCTCTTAGCTATTAACATAAAACATGCAAAGATGGTGAGTGGATCTCATATGCCCAAGGTTGAAAAGAAGGAACTTCGGTATCCTAGTAATTAAACTCTATTTAATACTAGTTTTGCAAGTAATGTAGTCCATAACTATGTGTAGTCGAGATCACAAAGCAAGATAATACCTACTTCACAGAAGCAAAAAAATTTTGCTCAGCCCAGTAGTCACTCAATCAATTGGACACAAGAATCATGTTTACCTGGACTGGTTGTTCAATATTTAGAGTGTCCCATTCAAATCCACTTGGTAGTGAGTATTCTTCCTGCCTGATCTCTTCAATAGCCTTGTCAGGTTCCACAGGTTCATTTGCCAAACAAACATCAGCTAAAAAGGTGAATCAAGAAGTATGGTTGGTTGAGGGGAGTGAAATAAAATTTGGCGTTTATATTTAGGCAGAAATGTCAGAAAATTTCTAAATCTTCAAGCAATCCAAACAAAATCCGACAAGCAATCCGAACAAAATTTTATGAACAAACTTAAATTGAGTAGAATGAGCCAGGCAAGAAGAGGTAGCCTCACAAAACTCATATATGAAGTTGCATATCTTTCACAGTCTTTCCAGAAACCTTTTCTAGTTCATTGGATGTTTCATTTCTTTTCAATGAATGGCCATGTAAAGATATAAACAAAAACACTCCATCAGTCTAATATTATAAATATGCATGGTTATAATATTACATACTAGTGGTAACAATGGCAGGCAGACAAACTTAAAAAAACTGAAAATAGACAACTGCTTTCTTGATATTCATGATAAAACCAGGTCAATGTAGAAACAAGGTCAGTAATATTTCTGAATTGCCAATACACAATTCAGAAATTTCAAGTCTTCATCTTGAATATCAAGAAAACAGGATGTTTACTGTATGTTTGGAATTTGGATTGATATCAGTAATGTTTCCCAAAAAACTGCTCCTTAAAACTTTTTCAAAAAATTGAGATTTTTCTTGGAAACAACTTAGTAGATTTTAGATAGAGGACTTTTAAATTGCAATTAGATTTATAATTTATCAATTTAGTGTTTAATTGTTACCAGAAACAACAAACAGGAAGACAGGAAGGATGCTTTCACAGGAAATGAAATATAAATAAGAAAATAAAACTGAATTGCTGTTACTATATATGGCTTTATGCAAAATAAACAAAATGACTGACAATATCCTGCTTAAGATGAATGAAATTGTCTGCTGTTAGAGTAAAATATTATTAAAGTAGGTCCAAGTATTGATTAAGTGGAACAGCAGAAAAACTGCTTTTGCTGGTGGTTATGTTTGAGGTTGCAAATCTACTTTCATCCTTTTTTAGAAAGCATGTTTTTTCCAAGACTATCTTTATGCTCTTCCAGCTATTAATGTTAATCCAGTCATGTCCAATTTTCTAAATCTGCCAGGTAATACTGATAGCCAGTTGCCATGACAGTTCTAGTCAGTTCTGGGTTACAACTTAAACATTTTATGCAACCCAAGACTGGAGAAGATATACTATATACTATTGTCAGAAAATATCTTTAAGCGCAATTGCCACACAATGCAAAGAGCATGAAAAATATTTTGAAGATTACAAATTTCATAAAAGTGAAAAAAAAACATTAAAAGGAAGGTTGTCAAAAGGTTTTTTAAATTATTATATCACTAACATTGCACAATTTTTAAATGAGCTCAAATTAGTCTAAGTAATTAAAAATGTCACTTTTTGATATAATATTTGTAAGTAATATTACTTGTTTAATCTAGATTACAAAACTTGATTTAAACGATGTGCTAATATTGCAGGTATAGGATTACTCAAAACTTTGTCAAAATGCAACAGAACAATTGCAAAAAGTACCTCTGTGCAGGACTTTGTTTTTGCAATGCTTTTATGTCAAAACGTACAAATATGAATAGTACAAGTTCAGGCGTGAAATCGCATCAATAAATGTCCAAAAGAAAACAGATTAAAGAATGTAACTAGTTTCAATATCCAACATATCTTATAAGAGCAATCTATTAAATCTCATGACCCTGCATACTACAAATGCACGAGGTAGATTAGTTATAAACGTAGATCAGTAATCATAGTAAAAGAGAGCTAATTACAAGAATCAGGAATTGCAACGAAAACATGAAAACAAAACACACCTATATTATCATGCTGGACCAAACTATAAAGTAATTCGATAAAAGTACTCACTTAATTTTGGTACAGGCTGGGTATCCCAAAATTCGTATTTCTTCTCAAATACATTTCCTTTTGTCTTCCCTTTTCCCATTGCGTCGTTAAATCGTATCTTTCCCATTGCCTTTTGTAGTTGTGCTAATGCCTGTGGGCTTGGTACAAGTGTCGTTCCTTCGTCTTTCTTCTTGCCCTTTTTCTTTTTCTTCTTCTTTTTGCTGCCCGCAGTTGTGTCAGGCTTAGCTTCAGCAGACTCGAGAAATCCATTTGTGACGGGAGTATCTTCTTTTTCTGAACTTTCTCCGCCGCTTTCAACTTTTTCTTCGTCCGCCATTTTGATTTCAATGTTGACCAGCCCTCGAAGCGCTTTACGCAGAAAAACGTCATGTATGCAAATTTGGTGAAATTGAAAATAAATTTGTGCATGGTGGGCGGACAGGTTAGAATTTGGGACGGGCAGCGTGTGTGATGGGGGCATGGAGTTTCAAATGCAGCATTTTTGCGGTTTCTTGGCTAATTATCAGACCTCTTCATTAATAACTATGTTCGTGGTACTACATTTTAAGATCAATGTGTTTGGCTACTTTTGGCAGGAGTGTTCGTTTTAAGGTGGCTGGATCTGTTGAAAGAAAGAATAGGAGTTCGAAGACAGGCTACAAAGTCCACAAACTACCTACATACGTTACGCACGTACACGCACGCACACGCACGCACGTTCACATATACCTCATCTGTGCCTATACAAACACACCACTGACCTATACTAGACTCTGGGCACAATAATTTATTAGTTTACGTACGTGTGCTGTCCTTGTTCATATTTTTTACACTAAAATGTGATAAAACTTATTAAAACATTGTATTTCCATTTTGAAAAGCATTCCTCGAATATCTGAAGTAATATCTTTCCCTCTTACGAATTTAAATCGTCATAAACACCGCAAAGTTGTCAGTGGACTCTAATAAAAGCGCTCAGTCCATCTAATAGAGGTCAGTGGCACACATATACGTACACCGAAGGACAAGTTAAATGCCTCTAATTTTTATGTATACTAAAATATGCGGAAAACTGAGTTCCTCAGCCTTAGAATTACCTGTCGATAAAGTGCGATAAAGTACTCGGGAAATTAGTAAGAATTTGCCAGTAGAATTTGCTACCTCAACTAGACCATGACTATACTAATAGTAGCCTAGTGATTTTTTAACATGATTACATGAAGTATTGAGATATGCCCGCGATATTTGGCGACACTTAGCGACGTCCTTAGCAACGAAGACGCAGCCATTTTATCATCACTTTTATTTACAAGTATGGCAAGCATTACTGCCAAGAAAAACCAAGCAAAATTAGCAGAGGGTATTTACAAACAAACACATTGTAAGTATGCAGTATACTATGCGTTTTAGGCAAGTAATTTGAATCGTTATCTCCGATATGAATTTTTAAAATGGTCAGGAATCAGGATCGGTTTTTATACAGACACACAGTGACACAGTATTTTTTTCTCTTTTAACACAGTCACTAAAACCGAGGTAGAAAATTTGCTAACCATATTTCGTGAGAAAGCAAACCAAAAGGAGAAACTAGATCGAACGAAATTTCGTGATATACTACACAATACCTTTGGCATGACAGATGATTTTTTAATGGATGGAGGTATGGTATAAAGTCTTTTTAAAAACTCATTCTTGCAATATTAGAATTAAGCAATTCAAATTAAATTTAATTCAGAAATAGGTAGACTATTATGTTGGAAGAACAAAAACTAGAAGTCTTCAAATATATTGCCCTAAAAACGATGTATATATATATATACATATATATAGAAAAAGGTTGCTTGTCAACTAGAGAGATATTATTCGAACATAATCACTGCTTTGTATTTTTTAATATCACTTTATTCACAAACGTTTTCGCTCTCTTAGCTCTTCAGGTGATAAAGTGACTTTATCACCTGAAGAGCTAAGAGAGCGAAAACGTTTGTGAATAAAGTGATATTAAAAAATACAAAGCAGTGATTATGTTCGAATAATATCTCTCTAGTTGACAAGCAACCTTTTTCTATATCTACACTTGTATTTGGCACAACGCAACTTTTATATATATATATATATATATATATATATATATATATATATATATATATATATATATATATATATATATACACCCATTTGCAAAAACGTTGGCCGCAGATAGATAGATAGATAGATACTCGAAATTTAATTAGAATTGCATATGTTGTGTAATATTATAATATTATAGAAATCCCATGCAAATGTAATCATATGCAATTCTATATAATATATATATATATATATATATATATATATATATATATATATGACTTATATGACAAATATATATATGACTTATATGACAATAATATTATACTGATGATAAGCTCATTCTTTTGCACTTGCAATGTTTCAAATTCATATTCTTTGAAATGGATCTATTTGATGTCTGGCATAATTAATGCATTTTTTTAAAATTCTTTAACAACACAGTGTTTAGAGCTTTCGATAAAGACAATGACAGCAGTATAAATATGGAAGAATGGATCTTGGGTCTATCAGTTTTTCTAAGAGGAACTATGGAAGAGAAAATGCAGTGTAATTATTTTGTATTGTAAATGCTCTTAAATTTGCCTTATTTTGTGAGATTTCCTTGATCAGTACATATGTACATTTAATCACAGATGTAACCCTTTGGAAAGAGCACCCTGCAACCTTTCAATTTTGATGATGAATGGAGGAGTTAGAAGATTAGTTAGTCTTATAGTTTATCTAGTCTTAGTGCTCACTACCCACCCTGATTGTGGAAAGTTGAGTTATATTTTCCTAAAGATTTACCTGCAGATGAGATTGATGATGAGTGAATGATGACAAGTCTTATTGGATGATTTACCAGCCTAGTATACTGTTTCAAACTACAGTACATAATTGTGCATTTTAAATTCAATTCATACTGTATATCCATACAAATTCTATGCAAATTGCACAGAAACATATTACAGTACCATCAGTACGTATATATGGTAATACTAAGGAAAACATTTGTAATTTCCAACCTATTCTGTAGATTGTTTTGAAGTTTATGACCTTAACAGTGATGGCTACATATCTCGAGAAGAAATATTTCAAATGCTTAAATCGAGTCTTATTAAGGTATGATATTGGTTAGGGGGCATGGTCCTGGCGGAGTGTGGTGGGAGCCAAATTTGTGAAAGGCAATTAGTTAAATGCAACCATGCCTAAAACTCTCATAGGTGTGTCTGTGGTATTATCAAATCAATGAAAGAGCCAGTATTTGTTTTTTGTTTTGTGTTATTAAGTGTTTGGGTAATTAGGTTTTGATTAGGAACAGCTGGTCAGGGCAAAGTTAGGAAACAGTTACAATTAAGGTAAAACTAAATGCTGAATGGTAATTGTTTCTGTAGCAACCAACTGAAGAAGATCCTGATGAAGGTGTTAAAGAGCTGGTCGAAATTGTTTTAAAGTTGGTTGTAAGTTAGATATACGTTTTGAAAACTACCAGTGTCATCTTGTGCAAATATCATTTACATACTGTTATCATCCTAGGATCATGGTAATGTGGGCAAATTGTCGTTTAAAGACTTTGAAATGGTCGTGAAGAAGGAACCCCTTTTACTTGAAGCTTTTGGGCCATGTTTACCCGATGCTAAGGTAAAAGCCAAGTACTGTAATGTTGTAATTCATCGATCCAACTAAAATTATTAACACTGCAATTCTGCAAACAACTTCTTGACAAGAATTTCGTCTATCTTAATTTCATTATTTGCGAATTCAATTGTCTGTGACATTGGCCTTTGAAAATCGTTTATATTACGAGTTTGTTAGTTGAAAATCAGTAAATTACCAGTAAATATATATAATGCAATACATATCCATACTGGATATAAATTGTTAACGGCATTTTCGCTGTTTTTCGTATAGGCTATCGAAGGGTTCAACTTACAATTTACTGAAGCAACGTGACTGCTGGTAGCGATTGTCATTTGAAGATTGTACATAATTATAGTTGACGTTTGCTGAGTGAGGTCACAAATGTGTAGAGAATAGAAATTTTTCATCCTAATTTCTGTGTACATAACTACAATGTCTTGGATGAACTTTGTACAAATACATGTAATGTGGCTATTTGTGTAATGCAGCCATTCATGCAATACTGTTTGTTTGTCGCCTAGCGACCCTAGTAGGTATAGTATTTTTTTGTTGTCTGGAATGAGAGAGTTAAAAAATCGAAGTTCGGTAAGTGATTGGGAAAACGTTTTCCTCCTAAAACGAGCTGTGTATAATGGAGTAGTCGGTAGTATACTCCTCTTCTGTAGTGCCAAGAATATTCCAGTATATAACAATTAACACACTCACAATAATCTTTCTTCATTCAGGCTAATAGTTTAATAGTTAATAGGCCAAGGATTAAGAGAACCAAGGTGTTTCTCGGGAAAGGAAATCGTCTCTTAGTTGATCAGTCGTCTACATAGTTGATCCAGTCGCCTTTCATCAGTAAAATGTACCGTATTTAAATACAGTATTACTATTAGTCAAATTTACAGTATTCAACGTTAGGCATCCAAATTGAACCGCGCGTGAACGGACCAGAACTGCCAATTATGACAATTTGCAGATATCCGTAGGCAAAACGGCGTGTTTACTAAAGGTATACTCAGTTATACTCGCATGAAAAATGAGAATTTGTGCATTGAGACCCACTGGAATGAATATGATTTATTTGGGCTATTGCTTGAGAGTGGCACAAAAACTTGAGGAAATGCATCTTTCGTTGTTCACTGCAGTCATCATACAATGTAGAGTTTTTAAGTCATGTTTTCTTGAAAAAAAAACAGTGATTGGATGTGAGTAATTTTGCATTGTGCCGGCAGCAGACTAATCCCTAATGGTTCAATCGCTTTCAGTTTATGTTAGCTACAGACGATATAGACCATTATAGTAAAAATTTAAATACAATGGTTTAACCTGGCAATGTTCAAAGCATGCAAAATGATTGCTTCAAGTGTTAAAGGACTAAAAACGTTTGTAATACCAACCATAGTGTTATGCAAATTGGCTTCGTATAGATCCAATCAAAATTATTAACACTGCAAACAACTTCTTGACAAAAATGTCGTCTATCTTAATTTCATTATTTGTGAATTCAATTGTCTTTGATATTGCCCATTATTGGCCTTTGAAAGTCGTTTATATTACGAGTTTGTTTGTTGAAAATCAGTAAATTACCAGTAAATACTTATATATAATACAGTATATCCATTACTGGATACAAATTGTTAACGGCATTTCCGCTGTTTTTCGTATAGGCTATTGAAGGGTTCAACTTACAATTTACTGAAGCAATGTGACTGCTGGTAGCGACTGTCATTTGAAGATTGCATGTACATAATGATAGTTGACGTTTGCTGAGTTAAGTCACTAATGTGTAGAGAATAGAAAATTTCATCCTAATTTCTGTGTAGTGTGTACATAACTATTATATCTTGGATGAACTTTGTACAAATACATGTAATGTGGCTATTTGTGTAATGCAGCCGTTTTGTGCTCATGCAATACTGTTTGTTTGTCGCCTAGTGACCCTAGTAGGTAGAATTTTTTGTTGTCCGGAATGAGAGAGTTAATAAAATCGAAGTTCGGTAAGTGATTCGGAAAATGTTTTCCTCCTAAGACGAGTTATGTATAATGGAGTAGTCTGTAGTATACTCCTCTTCCGTAGTGCCAAGAATATTCCAGTATATAACACACTCACAATAATCTTTCTTCATTCAGGCTAATAGTTTAATAGCTAATAGGCCAAGGATTAAGAGAACCAAGGTGTTTCTCCGGGAAGGAAATCGTCTCTTAGTCTTTTTTGCCTAGGTTGATCAGTCGCCTTTTATCAGTCAAATGTACAGTATTTAAATACAGAATTAGTCAAATTTACAGTATTCAACGTTAGGTATCAAAATTGAACCGCGCGTGAACGAACCAGAACTGCCAATTATGACAATTTGCAGATATCCGTAGGCAAAACGGCGTGTTTACTAAAGGTATACTCAGTTATACTCGCATGAAAAATGAGAATTTGTGCATTGAGACCCACTGGAATGAATATGATTTATTTGGGCTATTGCTTGAGAGTGGCACAAAAACTTGAGGAAATGCATCTTTCGTTGTTCACTGCAGTCATCATACAATGTAGAGTTTTTAAGTCATGTTTTCTTGAAAAAAAAACAGTGATTGGATGTGAGTAATTTTGCATTGTGCCGGCAGCAGACTAATCCCTAATGGTTCAATCGCTTTCAGTTTATGTTAGCTACAGACGATATAGACCATTATAGTAAAAATTTAAATACAATGGTTTAACCTGGCAATGTTCAAAGCATGCAAAATGATTGCTTCAAGTGCTAAAGGACTAAAAACGTTTGTAATACCAACCATAGTGTTATGCAAATTGGCTTCGTATAGATCCAATCAAAATTATTAACAATGCAAACAACTTCTTGACAAAAATGTCGTCTATCTTAATTTCATTATTTGTGAATTCAATTGTCTTTGATATTGCCCATTATTGGCCTTTGAAAGTCGTTTATATTACGAGTTTGTTTGTTGAAAATCAGTAAATTACCAGTAAATATATATAATACAGTATATCCATTACAGGATATAAATTGTTAACGGCATTTCCGCTGTTTTTCGTATAGGCTATTGAAGGGTTCAACTTACAATTTACTGAAGCAATGTGACTGCTGGTAGCGACTGTCATTTGAAGATTGCACATAATGATAGTTGACGTTTGCTGAGTGAAGTCACTAATGTGTAGAGAATAGAAAATTTCATCCTAATTTCTGTGTAGTGTGTACATAACTATTATATCTTGGATGAACTTTGTACAAATACATCTGATGTGGCTATTTGTGTAATGCAGCCGTTTTGTGCTCATGCAATACTGTTTGTTTGTCGCCTAGTGACCCTAGTAGGTAGTATTTTTTTGTTGTCTGGAATGAGAGAGTTAATAAAATCGAAGTTCGGTAAGTGATTCGGAAAATGTTTTCCTCCTAAGACGAGTTATGTAAAATGGAGTAGTCTGTAGTATACTTCTCTTCTGTAGTGCCAAGAATATTCCAGTATATAACACACTCACAATAATCTTTCTTCATTCAGGCTAATAGTTTAATAGCTAATAGGCCAAGGATTAAGAGAACCAAGGTGTTTCTTGGGGAAGAAATCGTCTCTTAGTCTTTTTTGCCTAGGTTGATCAGTCGCCTTTCATCAGTCAAATGTACAGTATTTAAATACAGAATTAGTCAAATTTACAGTATTCAACGTTAGGCATCCAAATTGAACCGTGCGTGAACGGACCAGAACTGCCAATTATGACAATTTGCAGATATCCGTAGGCAAAACGGCGTATTTACTAAAGGTATACTCAGTTATACTCGCATGAAAAATGAGAATTTGTGCATTGAGACCCACTGGAATGATATGATTTATTTGGGCTATTTCTTGAGAGTGGCACAAAAACGTCAGGAAATGCATCTTTCGTTGTTCACTGCAGTCATCATACGGTGTAGAGTTTTTAAGTCATGTTTTCTTGAAAAAAAACAGTCATTGGATGTGAGTAATTTTGCATTGTGCAGGCAGCAGACTAATCCCTAATGGTTCAATCGCTTTCAGTTTATGTTAGCTACAGACGATATAGTAAAAATTTAAATACAATGCCGTGGTTTAACCTGGCAATGTTCAAGGTATGCAAAATGATTGCTTCAAGTGCTCAAAAACTAAAAAAGTTTGTAATACCAACCACAGTGTTATGGAAATTGTCTGTTGTTAATGCTTCCTTCAGCTTGTGACTGCAGCAAAATGTTGAAAGGAAAGTGCAATGTTGTTTTTTTGTCAGAACTGGATCAACATTTGAATCATACCGAGGCAAGATTCGCCGCTGACAGAAAGCTTTTTGATTCTCAACATTAAATATAAGTATACGCGTATCATTTGAACTACAGAAGAAACACACGATGACTATATATTTGGTGATGTTGGTCATCGCAGGATGGACAGGTAAGTTTACTACAGAGAAATTTTGGCAGGGGCCGATGGAACGAAGCAGGATAGCGCTTTTCACCCTGCCCGGTCCAGGTCTGTATACATGAACCCTGCATGGCTGGGATCTTATTGTCGATGGGGCAATATGTGTGTTTTTTTCGCTATATGTATAGCGCTATATCCAACCCTTACTTGCTTGTCATAATAAAATATACTTTATATATATTTCCTTCCGTGTACGTATACCCTTATGAAGGCGATAACAGGTTTACTCGCAACGCAACAATGAACAAAAATAGTTGATGTTGAAAGTTGTTTCTTGCAACATTACCTTTACTTTACACCACGGTTTTGACTAACTTTTGAGTATATTGGTTTGTTTGCACAGTGCATGAACTGCTGAACTGCCAGTGCCTCAAGCGAATTTTGGGTTCGAACTTCGAAGACAGTGGTATAATACTGACAATTAAATCATTGAAAAATCTCGTATTAGAAGGTACTAGCAATGTCGCATGGAGATACTCCAAACATTTCACTACCGATTACGCATGGCTATGGGTCAGTATAATTATCATGCACCAATTCAAGATTTTCAAAGACTGTTTACTTCAGTGTTTAGCCATAAACAAATTTCCTGAGGGTGTCGTTTTTCGGGAGCCCCCCAAACTTGTATTCATGAATCATGATGTTATATAATTTCACATTTGCCAGCAGTTGGTACAAACGCCAATCCGAACTGGTCTTTAATATCAGGACGATTAGCTCAACTTGATATAAGTTCGGATGATACACTCTGGGGAGTAAACAGATATCGAGACATCTTTTATCGTGAAGGAGTAACTCTGAGTAACCTAAAAGGTTCATCGTGGACACATATAGCAGGTAATGAATAGCTCGATTGCAATTTTTTATTTGGAATGAAAGAAAAAATCCATCAAAACAACGTGGAGGGGCATTGCCTGTACAATACAAGAAACCTTGCAAACCTTGCAGTTGCACTTGCATTTTCGGTACCTAACAATATTTTGCAACCAAAAAATTTCAGGCGGACGGTAATGGAGAATCCTTAAATGGAGGAGCCTTAACTCTCGCAACATTCCTGCGTGTTTGGATCAAGCCATCCAAACACAGAAACCATCAAGTGGTTATCCTATGTTTTACCTATTATCCAGTTGAATTATATAGCATCTTACTGTAGATTTATCTAACTTTATCTAACTAATGGTCCACACTGTATTGAAGTCCTCACCATTTACGATTGCATGACAGGATATTTATCATATTTACACAAAGTTCTTCGTGAATATTGCATGTTATTTCAATCATAAATAATTATCAATTGCCAGGAAAGTTGATCCAAATCGATTCAGGTCCTCCGGGAATTGTCTATGGCGTTAACCGTCATCATCAAATATTCTGTCGAAAAGGCATTACTTTGCGTCAACCCAAAGGTACAGGTTGGGTGCGAGTGCCAGGAGCTTTGAAATATGTAAGCTGCGGTGTTTATGGCTGTTGGGGTGTAAATAATGCCGACGAAATTTGGTTTCGTTACGGTGTAAATCCAAAAAATTGCGCTGGAAACAAGTGGGTCAAAATACCAGGTTACTTATCGGAATTAGAGGTAATTGCATATTGTTATACATGCAATATGATCATGCGTGTTTGAGTGTTAAATGTCACAACACTTTGGCCTCTACTCTTGGTCGTGGGGCCCAATGCATGGAATGCACCTTTCGATACTAGCTTACCTTCAGTCGGTACCTTGCAAGTGTATCCATAAACGCCATCCTGTTTTTCACTATAGCGACTTTTTGCCATCGACATTTTACTTTTGTTTCGGATATGAAGTAACACACCATCAGTGTTATATATTTGACAAGCAACTAACCTCGTTCCTATTAAAAGGTTTTCACGGGGTTGGATTATAACAAATACGAAGTTCGATTTCGGAATGTAAAATCTCACACAAACCTACTCTAGACTGACTTATAACATTGATTAGTAAGCAACAGTGCCAACAAGTGGCTGCATTTTTGTCTACGATTTCGTGGTTTAATTCTTCAAACTGTGCTCGCTATCTTGTGATTAGGGGGTTTTTAAACACCTTCGGTTACCTATATACTGACTTTGCATGTGTATAATTAAGTGTAATGTTACAGTAGTTATATACACTATTTTTATATTTTAATTTTCTACGAAAAACTACATTAGACCAATTAGAAGGAAATGTATAATTGTATGTCTTTTGTCAGGTGGACAAGGAAGGAAAAGTTTATGGAATTAACCATGGAAAGAAACTTTTTGTTAGAGAAGGTGTTTCATCCTCCCGCCCGACAGGAACGAAGTGGAGATTCATTCCAAGCCGTAAACTTACGCATATTTCAGCAGGATATTCTCAGATAGTTGCATTAGATCTTGGTGGGGCCAACAAGGGGGAAAAATGTTGACCAATCAGGGCGTTTGTTGACATTTTGGTCTCTAGACCAATCAGATTACGTGGAATTTGCAAAATGTAAACAGAAGGAGTGAAATCATAACACCCTGTTCTAAGCCTTCTGCAGCAGTCAATGTTTAGTTTTTCAATCTTAAAACACTAGAATCTGATAAAGCAATTCCTTTTCTACAATTTTGTCGTCGGATTTTTCCAGAATCGTCCTGGAGCGAAAATTATTTATGTTTGAATTATCTGGACAAAGTCGTGTTTTAACAGACGATCAAATTTGAGATTTAAGAGTGCCGGGTTCGATTTAAACCGATTTATGAAAAAAATAACTTAATCCTTGACGTTGTATTTTTAAACTCGAGCGTAATTTATGCGGAAACGCCCCACTAAAGTGTAGGTATACATCCGGTTTACTTCTTGGAATTTACAGGCCTGTATTACCCTTGCGATTTCTGCCTTTCACAGCAATGCAGAGGATGGCCTTTGCCAAAGGTTTATTTTTCGCAGCAGTTCGTCCACAGTTGTTTTATTCTGTTCGTCTTCGGTCTCTCCAACATCGCTATCACTGTCGTCGCTCTGCTCATCGTTTTCATCTTCACTGGGTTCAAAGTAGGTCGCTGGAGTAAATACAGCGTTATTTGCAGTCGTACCGAGATCTTGAACACTCGACAGCAACGTTGCTTCACAAACAGGGCCAATTGCTAATATTTGGCAGAAGGCATTCGATATGAAATGAATGGCCACATCCGCGGAAAACGTTCCAGAGAGGGTTAACTCTTTCGCAGCTGATCAAATCGCACTTTCTATGACAGGGAATATATAAAGTAAGACTTAATATAATTTCAATTTAGTAACTAGTACAGGTTTTAATAAAAACTTTGCTTGTCAGGCAAAATTTGCAGGAGATTATTACCTATATTACGATAAGACATGCATTTCTAACTCTTAAGGGGCAGAGGAGCCCACCGTTGCAAACTGTGAGCTTATATTCATGTGTTTTGGTTATATTATTTAATACCTATGTTGTCTGTTATAAATTTCAGTAGGGTGGCTAAACTCACCCTGACTGGCTTGTAAATGTAATCACCCTAAAATTTGCATCATCCATGGCTCAGTCAATTGAATTTTAATTTATAATTTTACCTGTTTGGGTTTGGGGGATTTTTGATGGATGTAAATCCAAGTGGAAGGACTCTATTTGTCATGATCTTCTCACCAAAAAGGTGGGGTAGCTTCCACTTAGTGGTATGTTTTGGCTGTCTAGGGGCTTGGGGTTGTTGAATTGTTGAATTAGGGTGGGTGTAAATAGATTCAAACTTCAGGGTGAGGAATTCTGCTGCTTTCACTTTTAAGGTGTCAATTCGCTTTCTGCTGTAATTTGGCTTTCTGGGTGGAACAAATGCAGATTGGAAGAAATGGAGTTCATGCTTGCAAGCATCAATTTCTTTAGCTTTGCGTGAAATTTCATCAGCTGTATCAGTTTCTTTGGTTTGTTTTCTCAAGACTGAGTGAAAGTTTTCCACTGGATACTCATCGAATGCAGGTAAATGTTGACCAATGGTTTCAAGCATAGTTGAAGCATTTTCTTGCCAATGAAGAAATGTTGACAGGGTTATTAACAAAGCTTTGTTATAGTGGCGCCTTCGGAATATTACAAACATAACCCAACAGTGAAGTATGGACTGGAAAAAAAGTTCAAATTTGTTACACTTGAAGTTAATTGAGTAGATACTTAACACCAATGGGATATAATTGTCGAGAAGATTTAACAGTGTTAAAAACTGAATATCTTTGCTTTTGTAGAACATCGAGAGAATAAGATCCCTGATCAATGTCCATCCGCCATAAATGATTTCAAGCAATAGAGATGTACGCCATGGTTTTGGTTTCTTAGCCAGCTTTGCTTTTTTCCCAAAGATGAAAGCATAAAGGTCAGCAAAAACATTGTGAAAATTCAATAAGACACATTCTCTTGCATTTAAGGATATATGTAGTGGACCAATCAGGGGAACCACATTTTTCAACACTGTTGGCACACTGGGAGATGATGAATAAACCAACTGTCTAATGAAATATTGCATGGGCCAGTCCCCAACAAAGGGTACAATAAAGTCCTTAAGATAAATTTCCAAGCCACTTGTAAGCATTTTGTTTATAGCTGTTAGTGCATTTTCTACAGATTTGAGAGGTAACTCGATGCTGTCAACCAGTTTGGTGTTATCCATGCATGTAATGTTATGATTCTCCACTTGTTGATAATCATGAATTAGAAGTCGTTGTCTCTCAGCTTCTGGATCAAAATATTTTGATAATGCCCAGCTAGGCATATTTTCAGCATATGTTTTAGCTAATTTTGGCATGTTAATGGAAATAAAGTTTTTCACATCAGGAATTTCAACTGGATGTTTTGGTAGTATATCACTTCCCTGATGTGGAACTGCTTGAATTTCTGGGAACACTTTTAAAAGCAAAGTTGCCATGTGAACCACTTGAGTCTGGGTTTTTGTCTCCGGGCGGTGTTGTGTGTGAATATTGTGGTAGTCATCGATGCATAAAATAAGGAATTGGTTCTTCTTAATTGCATCTGTAATGAATGTAACAACATGACTTGTGTGGGTTGAAGAGGCTAATTTAGTTAATATGTTGACTGTCTTAGGATGTGCAACAATTCCAAGATTCCGTAGAGATTCAAGCCCTTGTTTGCTGATTCCAAACTGCTGCAGTGTCCTGGATAGTGTGACTTGAAATGAGTTGCATTTTTGTGATTGTGAGTATAACATGGTGTAGATTATGACCATTGTGCGCATTTTGTTAAGATTTTTTCTCTTTTCAGACATTGGATCCAATGTTATGGCTTCTTGTATGGATGAATATAATTTATCAGCACCAACATCTTTGCACATAATCTCAAACACATCAGGATCCATTTCAGGCTCTGCCAATTTTGTTATGACAGGTCTGAGTTTGTTCAAATCATTTTTGAAATTTGGATAGGATGCCTTTTTTACAAGTTCTTCATATTTGTCTATTGACATAAAAACACCATCATCTGTTTGGCACTCTTGCTCGGCTGTAACAATTTTGGAATTGCTTTCCAATTCTTGACTGCTAATTGCAATTGTTTGGCTGGAGCAACAGGAAATTGTTTCTTCACCACTCAAAACTACAGGCGAGTTGATGTAAGCCGTTGAAGTTTCACCTTGGGAGCTGACTTCAGTAGTTTCTTTTTCAGATTCTTGCCTGTTCATCTCGTTTTTAGCAGAAGATTCCAATACCACAAGCTAAATTACAAGTGTGCTTAATTGACTTTTTTTTCTCTGAGGGCCATACTAATGGCCATAAGGTAATTATATGGTTTCAGCTCTTCACCTACACACCCCACCCACTTATTTCTAAAATGTAAAAGTATGGGCATTTACAATGTGAGGGCCCAGAGTATGTTGTCATTCTGTAATAACGGATTTTCTTTGATAATTACAGCAAGTTCACTGATCAGTTTAATGCTTTTTGTAGGTCATACCTGGCTTTTCACGTTGTTTTTCAACTCGTCGGCTTGTTGTTTAGGAAGCAATCGCGTAAATTTCCTTTTCGTGAAGCATTTGTGCAGGCATGTTGCACATAGATTCTGGATTCCATAAGACGATTTTTCGCCAAGTTCTTCCTTAACATATTGCTCAAAAACTACTGAAATTACAAGCAGGCCACGATTTCTTAGATTTAAAACCTTTTCTCCTTCACGCCCCGACCATTTTTTATGAAACGGATTGTTGCATTGCTTTTTAAATTTTGGCATTTTGACAGACTTTATTCACTTTAACAATTTGTAGTATCCTTTTTGCATACGCTGAGAAAAAAGAAACATTTTCGGAAAAAGCGCGCGATTTTCCCCGCTGTATACGATATAATATTCATAATATTTTAAAAAGTAAGCAAAGCAATATTTGTTAGTTATAATGTAAATATACACTCTTTGTCATATATTATTTAGTTAACGTCTTGGTAACCATTATTTTTTAGAGAAATCAGTTTGTAAACAATGCAATTTCTGTAGAGTCTAGAGACAGGACTGGTGATCTACACTGGTCATGCCGTGACAATTCAAACATAAATAATTTTCGCTCCAGGACGATTCTGGAAAAATCCGACGACAAAATTGTAGAAAAGGAATTGCTTTATCAGATTCTAGTGTTTTAAGATTGAAAAACTAAATATTGACTGCTGCAGAAGGCTTAGAACAGGGTGTTATGATTTCACTCCTTCTGTTTACATTTTGCAAATTCCACGTAATCTGATTGGTCTAGAGACCAAAATGTCAACAAACGCCCTGATTGGTCAACATTTTTCCCCCTTGTTGGTGGGGCCATTTATTCTTATGGCGGTGTGACTATTTTCATTCACGGTGAGACGAACTACTGACTGTAGTACAGTATATATAAGAACTACAACAACAACAACAACAACAACAACAACAACAACAACAACAACAACAACAACAACAACAACAACAACAGCAGCAAGTCAGAATAAACTATCAATTTTAGGTAATTGGCCCATAATCCCAGGACATTTGAAACAAATTGACCACGGGGTAGCAAATGCGGTGTGGGGTGTGAACAGGCATGATGCCATATTCCGTTTAAAAAGCCCGTTAAGTTGGCAACATATACCAGGAGCTCTCGTTCACGTATCAGCAGGCGAAGCAGGAATTTGGGGAGTGAACAGACATGACAATATTTACTATCGAGTTGGGGTCACTGAAGGGAAGCCCTCTGGAAAATCGTGGCAACACATATCTGGAAAATTGAAGCAAATTGATTCCGGACCAAGTGGTATAGTGTATGGTGTGAATGTTGCAGATCAGATCTACTGTCGCACAGGGATCGAGTATGGTAAACCGTTTGGTACTGGTTGGAAGCGCGTTTCTGGTGCGCTGAAATATATTAGCTGTGGTGTTCTGGGTTGTTGGGGCGTAAACAGTGGAGACGACATATTCTATCGCTCTGGGGTAAGCAAGGAAAATTGCGCTGGCACAAAATGGATTCACGTTGGTGGAAAACTAAAACAGATCGAAGTTGGTGCAGCTGGTGATGTCTATGGCATTAGCTCTGCTGGACAAGTTTGGCGTCGTACTGGTATCACCGAGTTACGTCCCTTAGGTACCCGTTGGCAATTAATTCAACAACATGGTTCCCACATCACCACTGGGGTGAATGGCCAGTATCTGTTGGTTGATGGTCAAATACATCATAATGGTGGTAGGTTACCTGATACTCGTTTAAATTTCGGGATAAAATGTGCCACGTATAATGATTCTTCCCAGTCAACACTAAAGCCCTTGCTTAATAGTGCGTAATAATTAATTATAAACTACTCTTCTTTTAGGTTGCCCAAGATGTTCTTCCTAAACACCAATATTTCTTTCCATTGATGCATGGTAACACGGACTCGGATGAAATGATAATTGGATACTATTAAACGTAGATTGTAGTTGAGAGGAAGTTATTAAAAGCTGTAGAGTAATACACAATACTGTAAACAGTGATTTGGAAAAGCTAGTGACTAGTGTGTTCATTGAAACACTGTTATAGCTATCGTTAATTAATTTAGAAATTGCGGCTAAAAAACTTCAATAATTATACTCCATTAATTTTGTTCCATCTTTTCCATTTTTCGTTCCATATTGTTAAAAGATAAATGTTGTCGATAAAATTTTGGAATTAGGAAATAGCCACTCACATTCGAATTGAAGGCGAAACGCTCTTAGTAGGAAATTGCTGGAGTCTGTTTCGGTGAGACAATATTGTTTACAGTGAAGCGTAATGAAAATTTGGACGCGGTCAAATCGGCCTAAATTTATACTAGTGGACAAAACACTTCTCGACGTTTCGACCTGACTGAGGGCCTTCTTACTAACTTTCCTGACGAAGGCCCTCGGGTCGAAACGTTGAGAAGTGTTTTGTCTATGTTAGGCAGTTGTTATACCACATTTGATGCTAATTTGTTTGAAGACGCTGCCACGCTGCTCCCTTGTTATATTGGAACGTATCTAAATTTATACTAGGTTAACCCAGGACGTGTTCGTTCACCTTGCCGCCTGGGAAAAAATATAGTAATGATTACGCCAGTGGCTGTATGGTGAGAAAACAGTGGAGAAAACAGTGGGGAAAAAAATGAAATCCCATCGATGTGTTCAAGACAAATTAAACCGGATTTATATTGCGAAATGTGTCGGACTTGCCAACTTCAGCTTCCCGCTATGATTAATACACCACAATATATGAATGGGCTCGTGACCCGGGTACCAATAAATCGAGTGTAAGGTAACCAGGGTTAGGCGCGGCATATATCGGGTAAACGCAATATATAGATTTATCAGGATATATGGTGTCTCTGTAACACAAAAAGCCAGAAATATCAGTTGTCGGCCATATCGAGGATTCCATTCCGTATAGTTGCAGCAAATTTGTTTTGCTTGGACGTCAAAAGATGTTTCAGTTCGGATGTTTTGCCTTTTACATGCAACGTTGAGTAAAGTAATATTTCTTTCAACTGTACACAAGCATGAGAGCTCCATGCAAGTCTAATATGATCGTCATCAACTTTCTGCTCCCCGGATAAGGTTCAAATACGGGTCACTGGTCGAAAGACATGCGCTATCATTCTGCATGGTGTCACTTTTCCTGATGCCGTGTGGACGAGCGAGGCCAAAAATTGTAACAATTTTCAACTGAAGATGCATGGTCTTTGAAAATATTTTGTAGCTACTTCAGTGCGCAGTTTTGCAATGCTCTAGTCACGCATCTTGAGGTTTTGAGTCACATTGAATGCCAATTTATCGCTTTGCCACACCTGCCCTATAGAACGTGGCCCGATCTACTTGATCAGGAATGAAGAACATGCGTTGTCTTTGAAACCGCAGTTAATAGAATATACATGGTTGAGGAGCTTAGCAAGACGAATGCCATTGGTAAATTTGACTAAAATACTATAGACACGTGACGAGAAAGGAACCATTTTTTGCATAAACGTGGACAATAACATAGTTAATGAGTTGTATTGTACTTTTATTTAGTCTCCAAACCATGTATATTCTATTAACTGTGTTGAAACGAAAGCAATTTCAACGGAAACACAAAAACACACCCGACTACCACAACGCGGCATATTAAAAACAGCGGATATGTATGATTATTAGAATAACTTAATAGAACAATTAATCTGGGTTATCAGGTGTTAATCAGACACACTTTATACAATTACGCTAATATTCTTAATAAAGATGCCTATCACGGAAACGACTCCCAATAGACGTCCTTTGCGTACTGTTGTAATTTACACCTGTGTGCGAACCACAGATAAGGATACCCAAATGACTTGATTAAAGACCATTTAGGGACTATGGTACGTATGGCACGAATTTTTCGCCATTTATACATAACGTGTAGACAATCACATTGGCAAGGACAGCGGTTATCGAACGTACAGGAACGCGGGTTATAAGATAACCCTTAGCGTTTCCAAAGCCAAACTTTTTTCATGTTCCGACACGCTGAGTCACGGTCACCATTTAAGCCGATTCAATGTAGTAATAAGGGTAGATGTGACTTTATCGTAATTGAATAGTTTAGTAATAATAAGTTGGTCTGTAGGTGCGATTATAGTGATGTAATCACCGAAAGTCATTAAAAGGATTTGAAAAGCCCTAGATAATTAACGAATAATATTTTAACATGAAAAGTAAAAAGAATACTAATCTATAACTGATGACTTTTTAATGTTGGCAATAAAAGAGGCTGTGTAAATATTATTTTATACCAAATGACACTACAGTTTGAATGACCACGGGAAATAGCCAAAATAACTTGAAAAATAGCGTGAACTTATTATCTATATACAGTCAAAGTTCCGCCTTAATGTCTGTTTGCCAAGTGAACCTGATCACAAATGTTTTAACTGGTATGAATCAGTATTGTAATATCAGTTTGTTGATGTACAAGAAAAAAAGATTGCGCTGATATAAATTCTATTCCCAACTGTACATCTTCACTGTATTTACGCCAATGGTAACAAAAAGTGCCCATAATCTACAATCGATCACTATATAGCTATTTGAGAATTTACAGTACTATCCGAATTTGTTACCATTGTATGTAGAAACCCGTTTCAGATGAAATATATCTACCCCATGGCACGCAGTAGTTAGTATATACAATAGATAAAGAGCTTAGCTGGAACTGTTATATATACCGTACTATTTTAGTGCGCATGCTCGCCAAGTGCCTAAGATATTGCAATATATTGTGGTGTGCACGAACAAGCCAAGGAAGCAGTTAGCTTTTAACATGTCAGACATTTGCCGAACATGTGCAGTTTGATCATTTTCTGCTCAATCGCCGATGCCAACAAAGTCCAGCTCTGTATCTATTATCAACTTTGTGACCTTGATGTACGTGCGTACGTACACGCACTCAGAAATGCATTTCTCGTTTTTTAATTGACCAAATAGCATCGTTATGGCATGTTGGCTAGTGTTAGTACACCAAATGAACATTGTAGGTTAATTTCTAATTTCTTCTGCACGAATTGTTTCGTATTCATCCCAAAACCAATAACAGAATTAGTATTGACTGGGTACGAAAAACAAAGATACCCAAAGTACCCAAAGCTATCGTCAAACCTATATCCGGTCAAAAGTGAGGAGATGATAAGGTATATCTATTCATTGTTCAAATATAGTTAAGAATGCATGCATTGAATGAAGTTTCATATCTATATTTTTTCATAAAACAAGTGAAGTCATTTCGTGCCAGCACCTACACGCTCGCGTATGCATAATCGCAACAGCCCTACCGACAAAATTACTGGTCAAAAGACAACATAATAGCATATACATGCGTATCTGATCTGATCTAAAAGTACCGCTATGAAACGGGCGCTCATTACTTTAAATATGTAGCATATTTTCTTCAGAAATCAGACAGCATTACTGGACTGCCATATGACGCCTTACTCGCATGAAATTTATCGGCATCGTTCATTTACATATACTGTATGTGCGCATGATGTTCAGGCTTAACTCCATCATAAACGAATAAATTAAAAACGCTCAAGTTGTTCCCGGTTGTTGAAAGAAGTATTGGGCAATGTTGTTTAGCACCCCACAGACATGATTCTCAACAATGTTGTTACAACTTGTCAAGGATGAACAAGTTGTAACAGCATTGTTGACAACCATGTTTGTGGGGTGCTGCACAACATTGTTTAATCCTGTTTTCATCAACCGGGAACAACTTGAGCGTCTTGAGCATTTTTACAACTCGTACATCCCACCGAAGGTAGAGTTCGAGGTGCATAGCCCTTGGTGCAAAATGGGTCTTTACAACAGATGAGATTTATTTTCAAAACCTTGCAACGGTTGCTCATAGTGCTAGCACACACTTATCACTGTTTGCAGTGTACGTAGTGCGGGGTTCACAAGTTACGGGGTCATCACTTACATCTCTTGCGAGTGATATTTGGTCGTAAATTTTAACTCTTTCCTTAAATATATCTTATCGCATAACCGATCTTCATTGAATTGTTGGAATTTTCAAACTGCAACTAAGCATGTCTTCAATACAAGCGAATCAGGTCCGTCTGGACTGTCTATGAAGCATGTCTTTCATGTCATTTTCTTATTCCTTGGTTCCTAGAGTTATTCCGTGGTTTCCCGTCCTTATTTTCTGGTTCCTCCTTACCATTCCTTGGTTTCCTGATCCCATTCCTTGGTTTCCCGTTCCTATCCCGTGGTTTCTATTTTCTGGTTCCTTATTACTATTACTCTGGTTCTACGATCTCATTTCTTGGTTACCCGTTCCTTTTCAATGCTTTTCTGTTCGCATTTTCTGGTTGCCTGCCCCATTTCTAGCTTAGTTCCCCCGCCCGCTCTGATTACGCGATTCCCCCGCTCTCTTGACTCCCCGTTCTAATCCCTTGGTTTCCTGCTCCCATTCTCTAACCCCCCTTCCCATTTTCTGATTCCCCGCTCCCATTCAGTCCTATTCCATGATGCGCTGTTTCCATTCCCAATCCCTGGATCACCGTTCCTATTCCGTGACTCCTAGTTTCGATTCAATGCATGGTACCTACGTTCTCAAGGCTATGTCCTTTTTCCCTCATTTTTAGATATACAGCCATACACCATATGTAGTTTAAACTGAATTTGTGAGATATCAATTATAGCTCAATAATATCACGAAAAATATCATTTCTGATCGTATGCTATGAATTGGCGAATCGTAAAAATTGTGTATTTTGGCACTGGTTCGAAGTTTATTTCAATGGTTTTTGACTAAAGTTTTGTGATATTTAATGGACGGCTTCCTATCACTAAATTTCATTGCAACTGCAAACAATGTGTATTTTGGCACTAGTTAGAAGAATATTACAAAGGTTGTTGACGAAAGTTTTGTGATATTTTATGGACGGCTTCGTATCACTAAATTTTATTGCAACTGCAAACAAATCAACCTTTCCAGGTGACGATTGAAGCACTATACTAGAAAGAAAATTTCTGTGATGACCGGCTTGGGTCGTGGGCGAAGTGTTAATGACTGAGTGTCCTCAATGTTCCAAAATGATCACGCAAGAAATAATTTCTAGATTAGCCAATAACGTCATCGTTGCCGCGCAATGATTTAGGAGAATCGAGCTAAACATTTCGAGGCAGCGGAGACAATAATATCCTTTTCAGATGAAATAATCCCCACGCAAAGTTCATGCACCTATCGTATAACACGCACTATACCACCATGCAAGAATGTGAAGTGACAAATGTCATCAATATTTACCAAATCTCCTTGTTAAAAAACTACTTAATTTACAACCAGACCACTACAAGATAAAGTGGTCAGACTGTGTCTGGTTTTACTGTAAACATTTTAATGTTTGACCTCATTATACTAGGACTCTATCTTGAACGATATATCCAACGTCTGCAACCGCGGACGATGCAATAAGTTTTCTTGGAATCAATTGACCCAACTGTCGCTGCATGCTCATTCATTTTTTCATGTAAGCCCTTTTAACTAAACCCAGCAATGATAACACTATATATCACTTAAAATTTTCCTATGAACTATGAGTAACATGCCATAGCAAACTATATCGTAACAACGGCGGTTTCAATATGAACAGTGAACACTTGTCCACCAATAGCAATTAAATTGCTACATTTAAATTGCTACATCTTAATCAAGCAGGTAATTGAACTTCGATAGATATTTTCAGTTTCTTTTCAAGAGCAGTTTAATCGAAACAGACACGTTATAGAAAACTGAAATTTTTCAACCGAGTAAAGCACATTCTATCAGTAATAGGCTTAACATAAAATCAGCCTCACTTCCGTGTTAACGCTTATTTCCCATTTATTTGTCAGAAGTTAATTCTAGATCTTCAGACATGGATACGTTTCATGCACGTTTTGCTTTTCTTCGGTTCCAAAGGTCGTGGGAAAAAATTGAGCTAACGTGGTCCGAAGTTGAAAACATGTTTTTGGCGGCCATCTTAATGAAGAAGATTTATAGACACGCCGGCTACGTGCAAGGCAACAGATCCAAGCGTCCTTGAACGTCCTTGCAATATACATTCAGTTATATGGTGATCGACGAGATTATTCCGGAATTCGTCGAAAGATACAGTATATTAACTTTGCCAACAGCAAATTCTGAATGCGTGTTTAGCCATTGGCAATGTTTAATTTGTTTTGAACGCTTTACAATTTTGCCCGAATGCTCATGGGAAGAGTATTTCGTTTTCTCAATCTCTCAATCTTGGATTTGTATACAAAGTTGTTGACACGGCCTGACAGAGATTCAACAGAGCACATTTCAGTCAAAAGCGCCCTTGAAGAAATCTGTGTGGTGTAGGCTGGATTTTTTTTAATCATAACAAGATAAATAAGTCATGCGAGTAAATACAAATGAAAATTTAAGGCCTGAAGGCTAAAACATGAAAAATGAAAAACTTTATATCAAAAGATTAATAGGACGACTTCGATATTCTCCTAGTAAATCATAGGTATGGTTTCATCTTCCAAGTGATACAAAATTCCTACCGCCGTCACTGAAAATACACACAGAACATATAAACAGATCTTGTTATATGTGTTATGGTTTAATTTGTAAGAGATTAAGACGTTCCGTTTTCTCACAGCTTGCATCAAATGCATGCACGCTTAACAAATAAACATGTCTGCCAACACTTAGATTCGAGTAGTGCGGGGCAGAACTGAGACCTTATAGATTCTTAAATATCCGGTGTCGAAAATGAGAACTGTTCACATGTCCATGCACAGGCATTGAAATGATTCTTACGCTTCTAAAGCCAGTTCTAATGTTTCTAATGAGTCCTAATATCATTAATGACCCGAGTTTGTGCTTTACGGTAACAGTCGGTATTCGGTAAGTCAATTGGGAGGCAATAATATTATAGTTATTTTTCAATTTCGTTTTAGAGTCACAAAATCATCGATTAAATGTCTAATGTATGGGAGGTGGTTTTTAACTCCATTTTATTCATGTAATCATGCAGTAGGATACAGGTGGTGCCGTTGAATTTTTTTAACGATATTTTTATTTATAACCATTATGCTTACCTATACGGCTACGGTACAGAGAAGTGCGGTATATATATAGAATACAGTCAGTACTCATTTTTAATACCCCACGCAAGTGTTTGAAAACTACGTACTATGTAGTATTTAAGTTTTAACACGGATCAGTGAAGTTTAAACACCTCGATAAATAACAGGATTGAGAAGCACCCCATATGAATTGTTGCGGAGTTTTACGATTTATAAAGGTCACACTTTTTAAAATCTAAAACCTCGTCTAAAACAACACATGCATGTATTGGCTATGTTCACTTAAACACATCAAGGGTAACTTAATATTTAGGAAAAATATTATATTTTTCGATACATATAATATCAGGATAATCGCGCTATCTATGATTTCGCGTTGAATATATATGCATATCAGTTAATGATCTATTTATTAGCTGTGTCATGTACATAAATGGGGATTATATTAGTTACAAAGTGCGTCAGAGCTTGCGACATTTATTAAATTTTATATAGTTATCTAAGTCTTCGCTTTTCAACTCAACAGTTCGGGATGGTGGCCGGTTGGAGAGATAACGCGCCTCAACCTTTTTTGGAAAGATCAGTATTATTGTATTAACTAGTCTAAGTTGGGTATCAGGCCGACTCGCGTCATCGAAGTCTGGGGATAAGTTTGTCTATCCAATTTCTTAATATTTTTCCTCCGGATAAGATAATTAGGCTTCAGGGCTAGTGTAAACCGTAGAGGAGACAAAACAGTCAAAGGTCCCGAAAATTAAAACTATTTGGATATAGTCATACTATGTATATATAGTCATACTAAAAAAGTCGTAATGAGTTGCATGATTTTTTTAGTAATGACTGAATACTCTTGTTTCTTTTTTGAGCTGAACACGCATAGGGCTAATAGTGTTTGGACAATGACAATCATGTAAATAACACTCGTAGGCTCTAATTATGCATATGTATATATAAAATATTATGCAATCGTTAAAATGATAGCGTTTATATAAATGATATAAAAATGGTACTGTGTTTATATATTCATATATTGAACATGCACGATTGTATGTTAGACCCCTATGTTGCATGATCAGTGATGTTGATACAATGAATTATGATATTATCATTACGTTTTACTATGCACTGCATGGTGATAAAAATTAATCACAAAACGCCGTCTTAAAAACCATAAATAGCTTAGTAAACAGATAAGAAACTCCACTTACGTTATTTCATCTTATAAGGCATGTGCCACATTATGTATCTTCATATAACTTAGTTTGTTTTGCGGATTTTCAGATCCAGAGATAATTCATTAATTTAATGACAGTAAATGGATTAATGTTGAATCATTTAAAATGCACTTTGCGAAGAGCGCCACCACTTCAACTGAACACAAAAATTCCAAACATTGCTCTATAGAGTGCGCAGCATTAATGCTTGTTGTATTATAAACACGAGGCTCAATAAAATGGTATAACCCATATTAGCGTTTGTCGTATCGTGAGGAAATATCTAGAACGTGCTCGTTTTGTGAGGCGATGCAAAATATGCATATTATGCGGAAAAGTATGATGTGCGCTGGATGCGGTGTTGAGAGTTGTGCAAATCAGAACTGCATAGAGAAATGTTTAATAATCGGTGGCACGCGGCCATGACCTTCATATGACATATCTAATGGCCATCATTCTTGTGTTGACATTTCTCCTGGTGATAATCCCAGCAAGCGAGAACTTATCACGCAATAAAACACTCGGAAACAATATCCGTACGTAAATATTTCCAACGTGGCGTACAAAACACGCCGGAAAAACTCCCAAAATCTCGCTTCACGGCAACATTCTGTTTTTGTCATTATACGACATGTTAGACACAGTGACGTTCCAGAGACGCCGACCGAAATTCCTGGTTACTCAAGTGCATGCCAAAAGGACTGTTATCACTTTCTGTAGTACTAGATATGAAATAACTTAACAATACTCACTTCCTTCAAGCCGCGGGGTACATCATAAACTGTATATAAGTAGGTTGCACTTTTTGACATTACAATATATGTGTAACATCTGACACAGTCGAAGAGCTCCGTGAATCGTAATGGCTTATTCAGCATTTGCGCTCTGTTTCTTTTGGATTCTGTGTTGTACAAATGGCGGTGAGTCTAACAAGGATGGTATGCCCCAAGGAATCAACAATGTTGCGGTGGATTTTCATTCTCAAAGGTTGCGCCCAAACAACACAAGTGTGGTTGACACCTCCGATGTTCATTCCACATGGACATGGGAACCCAGCGGCCAAGAAAAAAATGAAATCAAATCTGAATCAATTGTTCGGCTATTTAATAAAGGCGATTGGGGATCAGGTGCAGACGACAACACATACGAAGAACCAGAATACCAAGCAGAAAAGGAGGATATTTGGATAATTAACGGGACGATAGAACTGACAATGAATACCACGCAACGTCCAAAATTGACGGTGGATAGAAGACGGAATAGAACCATGGAGGAAGCGTACCTGACTCACGAAAGACGGCTGAGAAAAACAAACTGGTGTTTTAAAGATCCCGAAGACACAAAACTGAATAAAACCAAGTTTAAGGTAGCGTTTTGAATTCATTGATTTAAAGGTTGTTTCTTCGTAGAAAAAGCATGTAATTTATATCTTTTTATATTCTGTGCGTTTTCATGTGCAAATTTAGGCTTAGTCTCAGCGTTCAAATTGCGGTTGAATTGGAGAATATATGGAACTGATAATATATATGTATTGCTGTTTTTTTAAACGTCTACGAGTTTTACTCCTGATAAACTGTTTCGTCAACAGTCTGTATTATACTTTGAATTATTGTTTTCGTGAGCTATTCATTGATCAGATCTTTGCACAATCTGGAGTGAATTGAAAATAACGATGAATGCATACTGGTGTATAACTGTTACTGAGAGGGCAATATTTCGTGCCCAGAGAATTGAGGCGAGCTAGGTATTAAAAAATTTCGTTAATCCCATTCACTTTGCTTTCATCAATTCACAGTTATCAATAGTTGCACTGCTAGGATATGTTCGTCAAACCATTTTCTTCCGGAACTTTGTAAACTCATTATTGTGAATGGCCAACTTCATTGTCTTAGGATAGCTTGATTTCCTGCGTTGTAAAATGAAAAAATGTTTTCAACTCCACCCCATGCGACTGCAGTGTTGTGCGAAGAGTATAACCCCCGCCCTAAACTAGCGCCTGGCATAAAAACCCATACTAAGGAAATGCTATCGTTTATGTCAGATCTGTTGTTTATTTAATTATGTGGTATTAGAACCATGACATATATCAGCCTAAAAATCATCACTTCGAGCATTACTTCAAGCACATGTTGTTTTTTATCCTGCACTTTCCTGATTCTGTCAGAAAGCCAATATGGAATTTATGAAGCGCTGTATCCGCAATATTCTACGACAACATGAAACTATTCGATACCAGAGTGACAGTTAGATAACACATAACCTCGCATCGGAGCTTTTTAGGAGCCCCGAATAATACGTCTGCTCTGCAGTATATGATTCTCTTCAGTGGCTACGGCCTGACGATTTAGTCATGCTAAACAAATTTTATGTTGTTATCATTATTCATTTCTTCAGAAATTTATTGTTTTCCCAACCAATCAACTCCAAAATATTAGCATAGATGACTAAATTGTCGGGCTGGCTACGCCACTTATTCCTTTTACGCAATAGTGTCATGCATACGTATACCGCAGCCACTGAATAACTACAGGAGTTTAGATTGGGTAAAACCAACGAAACTAGTTCAGGTGATAATAAACAAGAGAGCTAACGATGATAAAACAAGCACAAGTTCATTTCTTGAAAAAATTTGGGTCGCAAAAAGTCGCGTACGAATCATAGTTCTTTGTCAGGATCTATTTTGCCCGCCCCCTTCTTCCTGCCATGGATTTTTGTACTGAACGGCATGCGTGCAAGCTTCAACTTCTTGAGTTAGTTGAGTGTAGGAATAAACGAGTGAATAAAGGTCTGGAAAACATCTTTTTAACTGAGGAATGCTTGAAGAATCGTTAACTGAAAGTTCAGTCACTTCAGTGATCCCGTATAGGCCTTTTGAAGATAATATACCTCTCGTTCTATACAAGGTGTCACCCGGTGTCTCCTTTTGCACCGTCGACCTGCGCCAGCCTCGTTTGACTGGAGCTTACAGGTTTTTTTTGTGTTTGTAGAAGACCGAGGAATGTTGCCGGAAGCACCGAGAATGCCAAACAAGTCGACATGTAAAGAGGGGAATCAACGAATGCTCGTGCGACATATATTTCCATATTTGCTTGGTACAGGCTCGCACAAAGATGGCTAAAAGCATCCAAAAGATGTACTTTGACAGGGACATCGTTTGTTATAGAAAGGATAGAAAGGCATGCGCAGACGAACCGTGTGCAAATGTAAAATATTTCTGGAAAATAATCCCACGTCATGTTAAATGAATCATATTGATCATAGTGATGTCTGTCGAAGGATATAAATAATGTAACTAGATGTGTGATAAGTACCAGTGAACATGAGTGGTTCAAGTGCAATGACCTTTATAGACCATTCAGTCCCGTCTTCACTTAGAACTCGTACGAAAGATCTGGAGAATTAATAGTGTTGCGAAAGTGCGAGTAACGCACTTAATTATGAGGCTGATTACTGAATGCTAAGCCATTTTAGACCTTAAAGGTTCTCAGTTAGTTTTAGTATGAGCCGTATTTGATGTCATGCTTTTCGATAGATTACTTTTACAAATGTCGTTTCATCAACCCAGAACTCCGTGGACATGACAAGGCGCAACCTTGTTACCAGGATTATATACTGATAGTCAGAGTGTATCTGGTATGAAATGTTGACTAGAAGTTTCCGCCTTCAAGCATGCCTATCAGTATTAACTGTCATCAAACATCAAATACAGTTCAGTATGCTGTAATGGTCGAAATTTCGAGGCGTGTTTTTGAGCCAGAACCACACGATATGATTGTCTATTTGACGGAGCAACAAAGCTGCAATGATCTTAAACAATAAGCATCGCCGACGGTCGGTGACCATATGAGAACCAGGCTTTATTATTTTACTATTTACTCCAAGGTTCATCTTCAAAATATCGAATGGCCACTGGCCACATAATGTGTGATTGCATTAATGCATGTGGGCGGAATGTGTCATTAACAGCAATGGACAGCGAGACATAATTCTCCATTGTTTTTAATGCGTTTTTGTCACATCAAATGAACGACGTTCGAAGCATGTCTCTTTAGAAGCTTGTATTTAATTCATTTTAATATGAAAATATTGTTGTAAAATGTATATTATTCAGTAAATAAATAGAGAAATGTTAGATCGTGAGTTGTGAATTATCTGATTTAGGCTAAAGCCCGTTTTCCACTAGTCGGATTATTTTATTCGCGCGAACAGATAAAATGTAGGAAGCAATTCCACTTTTTCGCGGGGAATTTTTTCGCAAACCAATCACATCGTCAGTTGAAAACGGGCTTCAGTAGACTCGCCATTCGATGCCAGCGTCTGCGATACCATGAACAGCGGCATACATATGACTTAGTGTTAAGGCGCTGTCTGCTATTGCTGTCCACTACTGAACGCTACTGTCCACCCTTGCTATCAACCATGGCTGTCCTGTGTCCACTCGAAACCTTGAAAGAATGATGGTTGGAAACTATGCTAGGTCCTCGAAGGCTTGGACTTCCATGTCCTCAAGGCTATTTCCTGAGAATCCTGACTGATATTTGTGAAAGCAAAATTCCAATGCGAATTCATCAGTCAAATCAAGCGAGGGACTAATCTTTATTGCATGCACAAAGTTAATGTTTTGGGGTGACAACCCTAATTTAATTAGATGTTTATCAGGGACCTGCATGGTATCGTCACATCGAAGTGACTGATGCCACCGTTCATAATACTCAGTTTCGCTAATCGCACACAAAATATTTTACCATTTTTGGTATTCTGCTCGGTACCGGCCGATAACAATTTTCAACGTACTCGGGTATATCAGGATAAAAAACCTCGTAACGACAAGCCGAATGAATGATGATTTAATCAGTATGTGCCGTGCGTCATGCGTAGGACGAGCCCGCTAAGCGTACAAATGAGACGGTTTAAAAGTTAGAGAGTTGTTTTCTCCATGCAAGACAAAAATGTAAAAGTATGCATAATATTAATAATAAACCAAATTTGGCATCAAAGAGAGTGCTCAGCCGCGTATTTGGAAAATTCCTTGAAATCCCGTCGTTTTTGGAGGAATAAATCTGATTGCATGTATATCACCTATTTTGGCTTCGTCTATCTGTGCGGCTGGGAATGGAATGGGCCAGTGCCCTTACATGCGTTAGTAAGCATCATGTCAAATTATAATGAAGTGAAGCGAGCTCTAGCTCCAGTTTGACAAGCTCAGAGACCTGGAATTCTTTTCAGAGATACTGCGTGAAGCTTTGCACGACTATTTTAACCAGCTGCTTATTACGGCTGAGAGTGAATTCTTAAACATAAATACTGATAAATTAGGTTAAGACAGACAGTAAGACTATCGCCAATCCAAAGAATAACATTTTGAACATAAAAGTAAACCTTTTTTTAAATACGTGTGAATGTGAGGACTGAAAGAAACACTATATGAAAGCATCTAACACATGTGGTGAGAGGAAAAACAAAAGCAACACGAATTCATACTTCATATATACTGACAGCGTATAGTCTTCAAACAACACATAAGTATAAAAGTGCAAATATAAAATCTCCCAAATTACACAGAACAAACTGAGAAGGCGGCTGTAGTGCCTTCGTATCTTTCTGTGCGTATTCAGGAAAAAATGACATTTTACAACAAAATTGATATGAGTCTTATCATATACTAAAAACACAAGGAATGAGAAGAACCATCAACCGCAGGTCATCTGTCTCTCCGAACCCCACCTCCACCGTTTCGTTTTGCCCCTCGTTGTTGGACCCCGCTCACGCGGGATGCGTGATTATGTGTTGACAAAACTGCAGCGTTTTAGATGAATAACATATCCAGGACTACTCTCCCAGCAACAACTGAAGATAGCAATTAAAACTATGCCGTATTTACATAGACAGTTTGGCTATAACCCCATAGACATAATGGCTACATATAGTTACAACATATGTTCTAGACTACGGCCGACGAAAACTTTACGGTCAATCGGTCAGGTCACTGCCGATAACTCTTGTGTATTATGTTTTCGAAAGAGAGAGGTCTATACCCAAATATTTGCAGTAAGCTGGAAGCAATGCTATTATGGGATATTTTGGACCTGAAAAACTCCGGAATGCCAACCATACCTTCAGAAGATGATCCACTTCTATTCTTATAGCATATAGGGAGGGATATTTCACCAATCAAAGTGCATGCCCTAAATAGTTTATTCCTTTTTATAATATCAATCTACATGTAAATTTGAGTCGATATATTGAGAAGCAGCGACTCAAATTCGATATACACTACGTACAAATTAGTATAGAGATAAAATTTTATCCATATAACCCATATAGTGTGAATGGGGCTTCAATTCTAAGTTTCACGGAGACGTAATTTACCGCCCTTTATAAAACGATGACGCACCGTCCGCTTATCGTACTTCCGTTACCCGACAATTTCTTCACTATGTACTATTAAACGAAGGAAGGAAAAACCATGCAAATGTAAAAGAATTAACTGGTAATTTTTCACGTAAAAATTCCTCAATTCCCATCTGAAGAGCCTTATCACAACTGATCGCATGCATTATGTCTGTGCATGCGACAATAATTACAGACGAATTGTATATGTTTCAGGCGAGAGCAGCAGGAAATTTTACTAATTTCCTCTCGAGGAAATTAATGGCACATCAGTGAAGAGAAATCTAAACATTAGCAAATGATAACCTGAAGTAGTATGTAAATATGCATTAAGCATCAAACTTATACCAGCTGCCGATGGCAAAAATGTGACCTACGTATGTTTATGATGAACATAAACAATCATTAATACAACGGTATATAAGATCTGTTTGAAGCAAACATTATAGCGATACTCGAAATACAAATCCTGTACATCGAGTATAGTTAGCATTCCATGCAGAGTCCAGTTGTTTGCTTTTCATAAAAATGGCAGACAAAAAATTTCGGGCCACTTAAATGGAACCATCTTTCAGGTTTTTCTTACGAGTATTCAATAGGAGATTGAAAAAGGAAGACCATTTTGTTTAAAATTATTTTAATAAAATATGCGTGAAACAAAATCTTCGAACCCAAACGATATTAAAAATGATTTGCAAGTGGAGAAGAGTGATATTCTAAGTGGAAATCAGCTTAAAATCAAGCCAGCACTCGTGCGTCGTGACAAACGAGCACCACTTTTGTGTCAAAGCTTATTAATTTCAGCAATAATTTTCACAATCTTAAAGTATCTTTCATGCATGCCCTTCTAAGAATGATAACCTCCTTGTCACCTGTGAGAAAAAAAAAACACGCGAAAACGCGACGTCTTGGGTCCTTATAAACGAACTTCCTTGAACTCTCGTTTGGAAATTTCCTTCACTTACGCCTCACTGGATAGACTCAAAGGTGTGAATATTTCCGACCGAGCAATGATGGATTGCTAGAAGAGTACCAGCACTTCAATTACCATGCATTTCAAAAAAAATTTATCGTTTTTGTGTATTGACAGATATTGAAACATTTCATTAATAACTCGTTCGCCCACGCCATGCTTGATCACAAAATCTCCTATAAGGCTATTAAGTCAAGACGACTTTAATAAAACTCGAGCATTCCATGACCCAAATATGATACTCCATCTTTATTCCCACGCATTCCAACATTATAAGATGTTAACACCCCCTTACACTGAAATTCACGACAAGAATCGAAAAATACAATGTCGATGCATTAGAATTTGGCCGATTAAAGCCAAAGGTTGTCACGGAAAACCCCCACTTTTCCACATTGAACCAAGTCGTACCTTCGTATATATTTTGTGTGTGACCCCAGGTAAAATTTTAGAACCTTAAAGTGTTTATGCAATAAATTATACCTTATCAAAAACACACATGAAGCATCATACGCCTATTAATTGTTTCACAATAATGTAAGAATTATGAGAAATTTTTCGTGCGCGCACACAGAAGTAAAAACTAAAAAAACGCGACATTGAAAATCAGCGAAACGCTCATAGATCCATGTCAGGCGAGTGGGCGTTTATTATCATTCATAGCATTAAACTATCGGATAGCTAGGGAAAAATAAAAAGGTTGTTTCATTCAGTATAGTGCAAAGGTAAAAGATGGAGTGAAAGCGATCACGCAACACTAGCCTTACATGCACTATTACCATGTCCTGTTATGTCCTGACTGTGCGTAACATGGCGACTTAATTACTGAGCTTAAAATTGGAAAGCATATAAGAACTGTCGCCAGCGCCAAGAAGACTAAAAACAGCTGTTCGTTATCTTATATTATAGCGAATTTAAACACCGATGTATCAATACTCATAGTAGCCTGTGTCCATGAGTGTGCAGTATTATGGCAGAGCTCCTATAGAATAATAGTCTGAATAAACAGAATACACAGTATTGATTTTGGTGTATTACAGCATGTTAATTGTATCATTCTTACAAATTAAATACAGCTGAAATAGGCGATTACATGGACAATATGTATTCGATATGCCTTTTTGAGAGCGAGGACAAAGGCTACAACTCAATTATGGACTTTCACTTTCCTTTCTTTCTATAGTAGATTCATTGCACTTTTGGCGACAGCATTGCGTTGTTGCTGTGCGTCCTAGTCTGCTCGATCCAGATTCCAGATGTATTATGGTGGTTTCCATGCCTCTGGTTCATACTTCTCCTTCTCATCTTCTTTACCAGTCCCTTCTCGCGCATTTAACTGTTTACCCCAGACTCCAGGTCGAAATTGACTTCCAGATGTCCTTGGTTCGGCAGAGGACTCTATATTTCCATATGTTGTCGACGATGCATGACCCACAGGCCTAGCCACTAATCCCTCTGAACAGAATCAGTTAATTAATGGAATACCATTTTTTTGCACGAATTTACCTACACACTACCCCCCGGGAGAGAATACGTAATTGAGTTGAGGTCATAGTTGAGGTTTGGTGTCAAGGTCACGATGATGACCACTTCCAACACGAGATTTGTTAATTAATGTACACGAAAATCGTTAAAAAGACTTTCTCCCACTTGGCGCCAAATCCCTCTTTATTCGAAATTAACCAATCTAATATTTTTTTTAAAAGTTAATTAGATTATTTTCTGTATTTTATACAAAAATTCCGAGATCACATATCCAACGAACCGTAAGCTCATTGTGATGATACGAATATCTCTGTGTGTGTTCAGCACAGACAAAGCTTAAAAGGTATACCAATTGGATAATTCCTTATTGGATAACTTCGCTTTTCAATTCTAGCAGTAACGACCAACATTGTTTAGCCAATAATCCAAATGAGTTAGTCAGTAATACAATTTATATACCTATGGTATGGAGGTGGAACTGCAATGGCGTAGCCAGCCCGATGATTTTGTCCCGCTATGTAAATTTCGAGTTATTATAATTATTCATTTCTTCAGAAATTTATTGTTTTCACAGTCAATGAACACGAAAATATTAGCAAAGCGGGACAAATCATCAGGCTAGCTACGCTACTGGGTGGAAGTACAATGTAACCCACCGCTTGACATCAATATCAGGTGCACGTGGGCACACGGGCAAGTGCGCTATGGAAAATAATGAACATTATCTGCTTTTAAGAATGGACATTGGCATGGAGTTAAGAGCTCTTTAGCCTAAATTCTTTTCTATAGAATATTGTACAAGCTTTAAATAACTCAAAGGATTACTGTAATACAACGTAACGGCATATTTGCATCGTTTTTTTTTCTGTCTCTAAATTCCGAACGAGAATGTCTAACTAATTGAGTTCGGGTCAAGGTTACGATTTAGTACCTCAGGTAAAAATCCATTAAATTTTCCCTGAATTGGCGTCAAATTTCTTCAGTTTATTTCGAATTAAAAAATTTATCTTTATAACTAGATAATTATCTTCATTTGAGCAAAACCCGTGAGATTTTAGAGTTGATTTGTCACCCACAGACAACAAATATAGAAAGTAACTGGCACAATGCCTTTCATATTTGCTTCAATATGGCCGTAAGGTGTCAGTTATCGTTCCAGGCGTTCCAGGCTTTACTCAAGTGAAACTAACGGAACATGACTGCGCTAAAAATTGCTCCAGCTAATTCAGCTGCCGAAGGGGGACAAATTTTGTAGCATTAAAAGGCTGTGACGATTCTAAGTCCCAGATTAAATATAACAGATTACAGTTAGGGAAGGACAAACGTGGAAGGCATTAAAAGGCTGTGAAGATTTGCCCCGATTGCAACACTTTTCCGGATTGCCTTGCGGCCTAAATTTTGCAGGTATTAAGAAGCTGTGAAGATTTTATTAGACTCTGATTACGCTATGATGGAATGCTATCAGAAAAAGACAAATTTTGTACAAATTGAAAGATTTTTTGGCCCCCATCACAGCACGTTTCGCTAGTAAATGTGAGAAATCGTTCAAATCAATAAGCGCACACTCAATATCCTTCTCCCGGGAAGCGAAGATGTCACGAGAAGGGCCAATCGTTTGCCACATTCGGTGAGTTGCATTGTTGGTGATTAGTGATGAATAATAAGTCATTGTTTATAATCAAATCACTCTCATCCTCGACCATCGCCGACAGCGAGGCGACGATTGCTCAGTGTTTTATATAAACCAATATTTGAATCCCCTTATATGGTTCATGCTTTAATACGATTATCAAGATTAGCTGACAGAACAGGAAAAGTCACAAACAATGGGTAGAGACTGGCAATTTACACAACCCTACGAGCGCCAAAATGACCAGTCATCGTAACTTCGTGAGGCTGTGCATTTCCACACGTTCCTATAAATACCATACGACTGCTGTTTTATACGAATGGGTTTCGGTCTTGACGAAGATTTAGACGAATAGACGAAAAAAATTTTCGACTCTTGGTATAAATTGCCTGACTTATCACAAACGCTCATGGTCTCACCATAGAGAAGGAAACGAAAGAAAGGCAAAGAAAAGTAGAAAACGTATATTTTATTCGCGTTCAATTAGTCGAAGTGTAAAAAAAATTATGCCATCCATATAATCAATATTTATAAACCCACAAGTCAGATTGTCAGCTTAGAGGTAACCAGTTCTATTGTCATATCTAAGCCGGGCAAATTCGACTAAACAGATTAAAAATTTTCAATATTGGTCATAATAATAAAACTTGGGTGAAAACTCAAGTGCTTAGATAAGTAACTCTTGGTGTAAAAAAGATTAAAACAAACTAACAGCGGCTTATAGACTTAAAGCAATGATGCAGACATATCAAACTAACGAGATGATCAATCATACTCTAACTTATGTAAATATTTTTACGACATTTCAGAGACCTTGAAACTGGGAGGTCCAGCATAGCAATCTAGTATAGGAATCCAATATATCCAGTGGAAATCTTGTAATTTAATTAATTTAGCCCGACAGAAGAAGCAATTGCCCTGTGTTTTAAATTTTTATGTTTTGTGTTTTTTGTTGTAAAGTTCTGTATGATAATGCAACTAGTAAGAAGCGTGCCGAAGTAATTGGATTCTCTCTAAGTTCGGTCATACGGTCTGAGCTCACTGTATCAAACAAGCAAAAATACTTCGCTGCCTGTATCACTATTTGGTTCCCTTCTGATCGTGCCGCTCGCTGGTCGATTGCGTGCTGAACGCTCATTAGTCGACAGTTAATCGAGTCAACGAACGTACAAAAATAGGCACGCACTGCGTTCAGGCGGTACACTGAACAACAACATGGTGAGTGTTCGAGCAAAATGAAACTTTTGAGAAAACACTGTAATATATACCATCCTACAACCGTACTCCAATTTGCGACCATTACCAAGTACCAACAGCAACCATATATATCATATAATAATGAGGGGGGGGGGGGTTCCCCACTGTTCGCGTTGAGCACAGCAAGTCATTGCAATTTACATAGCTTATAATAATAATAATAATACTAGATGAAGTACGGCGTTTATCAAATTTGTCACTTCGCCAGCCATTTCGCCAGCCTAGTTCCCAGGCTTTCAAATAATACCCCGCGGCTACGTTTGCCCAGTAACGCCATATGTCACAACCTGCCAAGCTATACACGAATTTTGCAGTGATTTTAAAATGAAATATTCTGACGCCTTTTAACTCATAATTTCTAATTAGGTTTATGTCAACGTACCGGTATATTCTTGTTCTTGAAGCTGGAAAAAATGTTTGGAAATTTCACTAAAATTACTATTTTAAAAACGCGAAAATTTCCCTTGCAAAGGCCATTTCAAGTTTCAAGATCATATGTTGGACAAACGGTCATAAAACGCTGTAAGTTACAGTAAAACGTGCTATTCCTTAACAATCTTTTCAACATCAAAACCAGTCGGTGGCAATCAAACTACACCCTGTCCTGAGCCTGAGGTCCTGCAGATCTCACAACCGAAAAAATATTTCCACCTTGATGTATGTGTTTGAATATAATCTAAACTAAATTTAAACTTTGAATCTGAAAGAGAAGTACCTGTTTATCCCGCTGGTTAACTTCGTGTACCTTTTTTGATAACATTATTTGTTGCCGTTGCTTCTTCAACAAATCCTGCACAGTTGGAGTTAATTTTTTAAGTTACTTAAAGAAAGCTTTACGTGCGTGCGTGCATCTAACAGGAATGATCCTATGAGAATGTGTCAAAACACCTTCAACCAGCGCAGTGGAGGATCTAGGGGTGTGCAGAATAAATTACTATAGCTGTGCATGTAATTTACTGATTCAGCACACCCCTTGATCCGCCACTGAATCAGCGTCAGAGATCGCAAATTTCTGAAAATTCGTTGTCGTTCTGGACCGGTTGTATCAAACCCGTTTAACTTGAACGCTGGTTAAGTTCAAAATATGAACAAGTCTATCGTTTTATTCAGCAAGTGAACTATAAATGTTTTTAACCTTAATACAAGGTCAAAGATACTGTTTACAACCAATAATATTCAAGTTGACTTATTTAAGAGAGATTCGAGGACGAAGAGATATATTATTATTTCTTCTTTTTGTCTTTAAGTCTTCTTTTTGACTTCTCCATAAGCTAAACGGGCTTGATACAACAGGCCTCTGGGAAGGCAATTAGGCCGTGGAAGTAGGAGCCTATGAGGATCCTCTTGTGCTCCTTTGAAAGTCACAGCGTATTTTTCCGGAATTATTTCCTTCCTATTTTGAGATGAACGTGTCCTTTTGGGGACCTGCCTATCATTATTACTTTTCTCTGTTCCAGGGACGATATTACAGTGCGTGACAATTTAGTGTGTCATGTCTTGGCGGTTTGGCGGGTGTAATTTTTTTCCGAATTTGAAGCGTCTTCTTGATCATCCCAAACGGCTTTATAGCGTCCAAATTTATCTTTAATGAAGTGTGACTAGCACAGCATTTGTAGTGACCGCAAAACATGTACTAACTGTATCCATTACTGTGATCATTTACCAGTCACTGTGTTTGGATTCTTTTTACTTTTAGCTTGATTTGGAAGAAAGAATGTAAATAAAAAACATAAAGTTTTACTGTACCTCATGCGTTGGTGGAGTATCAACCGAACCTCTTAGCCAAGCTGAACAAAAAAATAGGATAGATTTGTCAATTCAAGCAGTGATCCTGATTTCTTTGCAACACAAGTCTATACTTATAAGAACACTAGCAAGTATATATAATATATGGCAACATATGCCCTGATGCCCAAATGCACCAATATATGGCTTTTTCACCTACTGCCAGATGTCTTTATTATTTATTTTCAGCTAGAGTCATGGAAGCCTATGCTCATGGACGCCTATGACCTTTGTAGAAAGAAGGATATTCTGAATCCCAATCAACAGTTACTATATGAAGTAACGAACCAGTATACAAGAGATCAATTATTTTCATTGCCAATATCCTTTAAGGCTTTAAATATTTTATAAGAAAGTACCTTACCTTCCCATTCTGTTGGAATAACACCAGATTCATACTCTTCATGTTTTAAGGCCTGCTTTGTTACAACCTCTCTTCTAGGTTTTTTAATGCCATCTTAAAAAAAAGCTTGCTTAGTTACTTTATATTTTATAAAATTGTAAACATGTATACATATGCCATGCATTCCTTTAAGCCAAATTCTTTCCACAAAAAAAAAGGCTAGGACATGTTGAATTAAAGCTAAATAGCACCACCCACCAGATAGTATCATTTGATACCAGTAGCGTAGCCAGCCTGTCGATTTGTCCCGCTATGCTAATATTTTGGTGTTTACTGACTGTGAAAACAATAGATTTCTAAAGACATGGGTAATTATAATAACTCGAAATTTACATAGCGGGACAAAATCGTCAGGCTGGCTACGCCACTGTTTGATACTATTATAGTATTAATTACCATCATACCATGGTTGTCTAGACATTCAACCCGAGAAAATAAAATGGTCATTACATCTAAAATTAGCACTCCTCCCTGTTGTACCAATTTTGACCCTTGAGGCCTTGACAGATCTGAGTATCAAGGTACTTGGCAGGGAACCATTAAATGTAATAACCCCAATGTACCTACAGGTTTGATTGGATATACCTCGAAGTATTTCATAATATTTGTTACCATCCAGATCTGTACCAACTAGACGTCTGCTTGCTTTGAATAATGAACGTACCCACTGCATATTAAACACGTGAAAGGCCAGCTAAATTGCAATGACAAAGCTGACAACCATTTTGCTGTTTGTAAATTGTATTAATCATGTGTGCAGTGTGCTGTTTTTCCCATACTTTATGTAAGCCTATCGTGAGAGTTTTTCCAAATAAGGTTAGGGTGAGGGCCGAAGATCAGGGACGCCGCCGGAAGATCGATAATTGGGGGGGGGCATATATTCATATATTATTCAAGTTCACAGACCGTAAAAACAATCGATTTCAAAGTAAACCAATAATGTAGAACACAAATGTATGAATATATGCCCCCGCTTATCGATGTTCCGGCGTGCCTGGCCAGAATGCACAATAGCTGGGTCGCACACATCTCATATATCAATCTAATTTCGGGAAAAGCAAGGTTGCGGGGGCCGAGGAAGATCGTTAAGTAGGGGGGAGAATGGATATATGAATATTTACCCCCCACTTAATGATCTTCCCAAGGCCCGGGGCCCCTGGTTACGTGAGCGAGGACGATAAAATAAATGGTTTCATATGGAACACATAATGCAGTTTCATTTTATCTTGTATCTTAAATCAATTATTTTACTTCAAAAAGTTTTACATCAGTAAAACGCAACTACGTTAGATATCACTTGCCCCACTTTAGTGGTGAGCAAGATGTGAAGTTATGTTTAAGTCAATGCGTATCATGAGTTGCATAGCATTATCAGCCAAAGTATTAATTATCAGCCTATATGAAAACTCATTTGCTTGTAATAGCTAAAAATGTCGCGTTTCCTGAGCGAATTTGTTTCAAGGTTTCAATATCTTTCTATTAGTCCGAATCATAACATGTCACAAGGGCGACCTAATTCCTGACATCTTTGACAAAGACTTGATTGATGTGGTTTGATTGATGTGGTTATTCTCCAAAACAAGGCTGAGGACCATCATAGTCTTGATATGTGACAACCAGCGAACCCTTGTTGACAGGATCAAACTTACACTTTCTTTCTTTGAGGAGTTTCTCAACCTTTGGGCGGATATTCTGTTCCTTCTTTCGACTGTGACGACCAGCACCAACTATGATTTCAAGCCAGGGTGTGCTATTCTCAATTGCTTCGTCAATGTTGAAGTTATCCAATGTATCTTTTAACTTTCGGATTGCTTCATCACTTTCCAATCTGCATCTCGTAATAATAGCATCAACATCGAGATCATCGTCGTCCTTTTTGCTTGCCCCGGCTATGAAGTCTTGAACTAAATGTTTAGAAATCTTTCCCCGGCGAAATTCCTTTCTAAACGTTCGTCTCTCTCGACCTTGTTTGCTTCGTATTTTGCACATTTTCAGGATCTCGATGATTTGATCGTTGCTTAATGAGCCACTCATCAAGTTCAATCTCAACAATTTCAGCTTCTCTTCATCCGCCACAAGTAAGCCATGAAGATCCACCTCGCCTTCGTCTCGGTAGAAATTGAAAAAATCGAAAAGTTCATCACAAGCTTCGCGGTTGTAACGATTCATTAAAGCACCAAAGAAATCCTTAAAATACTTGCATAATACTAAACTCAAAGACTTCGCGTCCAAAAACATCACTTCTTCAATACAGAGAAGCCGATTTTTCCATTCCATACGAATTCTGGCCACTTCTGAAGCTTTCCATCGATAGTATAAACCACGAAGAAGATGCTCAACAACCTCTTTACAAATTGGATGGAGTTGGGACTTAATATTTCCAAGGTCAATGATAGAATCCTCTTCATTTTCTTGGATTTCAATACGATCTTTAAGTTCAAGAACTCTTTTGATGTTATTGATATGCGCAAAGTCTGGTCCCAAAATATCGTATTTACGAACATTCTTACAAAGCAATTTGATGTTTTTGCCATTTTGCGATTGTATTTTACAGTCATTTTCATCATATGCAACAAAAACTCCGTCATCCTCACCCGTTGTAAAAGGTATGGTCAACCCGCAATCACTTTCTTCAAAAAATTCCTTAATGCCATCATAATCCTCTTCATCAAGCCATTCTATAACATCGCATTCTTTATCTGTAAATTCAAATTCTTGCGGATGTTCTAATTCTTCGCCATTAAGAAACACTCTAAGGTCCAGAGACCAAGCCCTCTCACCTCTCACTGTTATATCATAACACAATTGTTCTTGTTCGACAAATATTTCATTTACGACTTCTTCGTTTTCAGTAGAATAGAAACTTGCATCGACTTCGAGATTTACAGTTGAATTTGGAGGGACCGGTTCACCAAAAACATCAAATAAAAAAATTCGAAATACGAACGTATCTTGTGCTGGATCGGCTTCCACGATTGTCATCTCCGAGAGAGAACCAGAACAAGGGTTGAACGATACGTGGAGATTTTTTGTTATAGCGAAGTCATCTATCTTCACAAACACCGAAATATTACCTGTTTGACAGGATCTTATTGTAAAGTGAAGACGTCCTTTCTTCACCTTGGAGTCACGGATGTCTACAAAATAAGAATCGCCGCAGTGCTGACGTTAACTGTGTGTTGTGAACGGACAATGTCGTTAAGCTCGTTGATGATCTGAGCACTGCATTTAGTCCATTGGTTGTGATATATAACATCATTCTCCGGTTTGAATCTCTTATCTTTCGGTGATGTTTCAAGTTTGATTGTAAAATTTTGCAGATAAAACTGTCGGTGTAATACTACATCATGCTCCGATTCCACTGAACGACTCGGTATGTAACCATTCGGCGTATACAAATTAGAATTGTGGGATTTTGGAATTTCATATGAGGGGATAGGTTCCTTCGATAATTTTTCTTTTCTGAAACCTATAATAAATTGAATTATAGTTGTTCCTCAAAATCATTATTCATTTAAGAAAAATATTTCTAATTTAGGATGTATATAAGCATAGGCGTACGGGGTCGGGAGAGGACTGGACCCGTATGCATATGTTCATGCAGAAGACATAATTTCATAGTCTGTAAAAGAGATTTTACCTCTTTCCAGGCAAAATAAATAAATATTTCAGTCTAGTGAAGGTAGAATTCACACTAGTTGTGATTAAAAAAAAAAGTACCTCAAAATAGGCGAGAAATGAGAAAGGCTAATCGAGTAAACAGCGTTTGTTAATGATTTTTATACTGTAGCTAAACATGTACACTTTTAATTGTCTCAATACGTAAACTTACCTTTCACAAAAGAAGCGGGGACGCATGGAGCTGGTTTCTCTGTAATTCCTGTGCAAGTTTGTTTTTGTTGTTCAATCGTGGTTATCTCATCGACATTCGTAGGTTCTCTCATCTTTTGTGTGCGAAATTCCCCAGTGACTGATCCATATTCACCCATTATCTCACTTGTATCTGGTTTCCACGTCTCAGAAATACTTGATTTTTGTGCTGCGTTATTTTCGTTGACTGTTACACCCTCCTCGCTGTATTCCTGGTTGTAATATGGTATCTTTGTTGTGTTCAATTTTGCAGCAGGGGCGAATGATGGAATCGCTGAATCAGTCAAATAATTTGATATTTGCGTTGTACTGGTTGTGTTAGTTTTTGTACTTCGCTGTGAGTTCACTGTATTTTCAAACACTGACGGTGTGGTAGCAGCCCTGTTGTGTATTGAAGCTGACGAATGCTGTGTTCTTGTAGAAAGACTCTCCGATTTGGATATTGGGTAATTTGAGGCAAGCCTCGGTTTTACTGTATCAGACCTTAGGTTTGTCGCCGGTGTGGAAGTAACCAACTTATCCATATCGCCAGTTTTCATACGTAACAAGGAACTGCTGCGCGTTGTTTGTTTCCCTCCTGGTGTTGGTGTACTTTGGAAGATGTCAAAATCTGATGCTTTTGTTGCGTTATTCTCGGCTCGACTCGGATTGTAATCAATCGGCGTATACAAATTGGATATGTAGGATTTTGGAATTTCATATGAGGGGATAGGTTCCTTCGAGAATTTTTCTTTTCTGAAATCTATAATAAATTGAATTATAGTTGATTCGTCAAAACATTATTCATTTAAGAAAAAAAAAATCCAATTTAGGATGTATATAAGCATTGGCGTAAGAGGTCGGGAGAGGACTGGACCCGTATGCATATGTTCATGCAGAAGAGTGAGAAGACACAATTTCATAGTCTGTAAAAAAAGATTTTACCCCTTTCCCAGGCAAAATAAAAAATATTTCAGTCTAGTAAAGGTAGAATTCACACTAGTTGTGATTTAGAAAAAAAGTACCACAAAAAATCAAAATAGGCGAGAAATGAGAAAGGCTATATAGACGAGTAAACAGCGTTTGTTAATTATTTTTATACTGTAGCTAAACATGTACACTCTTAATTGTCTCAATACGTAAACTTACCTTTCACAAAAGAAGCGGGGACGCTTGGAGCTGGTTTCTCTGTAATTCCTGTGCAAGTTTGTTTTTGTTGTTCAATCGTGGTTAGCTCATCGACATTCGTAGGTTCTCTCATCTTTTGTGTGCGAAGATCCCCAGTGACTGATCCATATTTACCAATTATCTCACTTGTTTCTGGTTTCCACGTCTTGGAAATACTTGATTTTTGTGCTGCGTTATTTTCGTTGGCTGTTACACTCTCCTCGCTGTATTCCTGGTTGTAATATGGTCTCTTTGTTGTGTTCAATTTTGCAGCAGGGGCAAATGATGGAATCGCTGAATCAGTCAAATAATTTGATATTTGCGTTGTACTGGTTGTGTTAGTTTTTGTACTTCGCTGTGAGTTCACTGTATTTTCAAACACTGACGGTGTGGTAGCAGCCCTATTGTGTATCGAAGCTGACGAATGCTGTGTTCTTGTAGAAAAACTCTCCGATTTGGATATTGGGTAATTTGAGGCAAGCCTCGGTTTCACTGTATCAGACCTTAGGTTTGTCGCCGGTGTGGAAGTAACCAACTTATCCATATCGCCAGTTTTCATACTTGACGAGGAACTGCTGCGCGTTGTTTCTTTCCCTTCCGGTGTTGGCGTACTTTGGAAAATATTAATGTCAAAATCTGATGATTTTGTTGCGTTATTCTCGGCTCGACTCGGTATGTGACCAATCGGCGTATACAAATTGGAAATGTATGATTTTGGAATTTCATATGAAGGGATAGGTTCCTTCGAGAATTTTTCTTTTCTGAAATCTATAATAAATTGAATTATAGTTGATTTCCCAAAACATTAGTCGAGAAAGGATTTCCAATTTAGGATGTATATAAGCATTGGCGTACGAAATCGGGAGAGGCTGGACCCGTATGCATATGTTCATGCATGCAGAAGACACAATTTCATAGTTAGTAAAAAGAGATTTTACCCCTTTCCCAAGCAAAATAAATAAATATTTCAGTCTAGTAAAGGTTGATTTCACACTAGTTGCGATTTAGAAAAAAAGCACCTCAATAGGCGAGAAATGAGAAAAGGGCTAATCGAGTAAACAGCGTTTGTTAATTATTTTTATACTGTAGCTAAACATGTACACTCTTAATTGTCTCAATACGTAAACTTACCTTTCACAAAAGAAGCGGGGACGCTTGGAGCTGGTTTCTCTGTAATTCCTGTGCAAGTTTGTTTTTGTTGTTCAATCGTGCTTAGTTCATCGACATTCGTAGGCTTTCTCATCTTTTGTGTGCGAAATTCCCCAGCGACTGATCCATATTTACCAATTATCTCACTTGTTTCTGTTTTCCACGTCTTAGAAATACTTGATTTTTGTGCTGCGTTATTTACGTTGACTGTTACACCCTTCTCGCTGTATTCCTGGTTGTAATATGGTCTCTTTGTTGTGTTCAATTTTGCAGCAGGGGCAAATGATGGAATCGCTGAATCAGTCAAATAATTTGATATTTGCGTTGTACTGATTGTGTTAGTTTTTGTACTTCGCTGTGAGTTCACTGTATTTTCAAACACTGACGGTGTGGTAGCAGCCCTGTTGTGTATTGAAGCTGATGAATGCTGTGTTCTTGTAGAAAAACTCTCCGATTTGGATTTTGGGTAATTTGAGGCAACCCTCAGTTTTACTGTATCAGACCTTAGGTTTGTCGCCGGTGTGGAAGTAACCAACTTATCTATATCGCCAGTTTTCATACTTGACAAGGAACTGCTGCGCGTTGTTTGTTCCCCTTCTGGTGTTGGTGTACTTTGGAAAATGTCAAAATCTGATGCTTTTGTTGCGTTATTCTCGGCTCGAGTAGGTTTGGAAGTACTTCCTGGGTATTTTTCTGCACTGTCATTCGCATTGGCGGTTCTCCTGTGACTATGAACGAATTGCGATTCGTTTGAACGGCGTTGTGAAACATTATTTGTCGCAATATTTGGCTTTACAAAATCAAACGGAGGTAGAGTGACTTTGTTACCCGAGTTGCTTGATGTCCGCGTAGCCACTGGCACTGAACTGAATGAAGTAGTATTTGAGCGGTGAGGGACTGTAGAAGGCCTGATTAGTGTCGTTGACGAGAGAGTATTGCTTCCATACGGTGGCTGAACCACACGGTTGTAAGAACTTGATTCATGCTCATAAACACGACTTCGACGACCTTTAGTTGAAGAATCTGAACGAGAAAGTATCTTACCCATATCTCGTTATAATATGCATCAAGCTATATCGGACTATGTATCTTCATTCTCATGCAGACCATATTTAAACCAAAGCTTTAAAATCTCTTATCACTTGTAATTTGAGTTTATGTAGACGTGACTATACTGCATTCGTAATTCAAGTTCACATACCGTGTGTTTACTTTTTAGGGTTTCCTGATTGGTCATGCAAATATAACAAATAAGGGCAATAAGGCAACGTAAACAGCATGTGACATAGTCTAGTCGAACTCTTAATTTCCCTAGTATATATCGGCCTTATAGTTCAAAACTGACAAACCACTGAGCTATAATATAATTCCTGGAGGACCGGCCCGCGACCAAAAAGTGAAGCAAAAAACATGGCGGATTTTGGCGTTTGCTGACGCCAGATTGACGCCACTGGTTCCTATTCGCCATGGTAGTTACCACTGACCAAGGCTCAATTCTGAGCCCGCTACAAATGCACTCCCCCCTGGTTTTTGTTAAAAATAGTATTCAGTTCTCATTATTATATTTTACGAAAAAAACTTAAACGTCAGTCGATATTTTTGAACTGAAAACTTTTTGATCAGATATGTTCGACGTTTTTGTGAAGATATCAAAGTCGTACACGTTACTTCTGTCAAAAACAGGAAACAAATAACAGATAAATAATAAAGCTTCAAGAAATTTGCCGAAACGAAAATGCAGTTGACTGACAGGTAAATATATTATTCATAAATTTCATTTTTTAGATAAAATTTCACCATTTTTTTTCGTTAACAGTCTTTAGATAGATGTCGTTATTTGTATATTTTAATATTTGACCAAAAGACGGCGGCACGAGAAGTCAAATGTATAGTTTGAAGTTTGAACAACTACTAAAAAGATTACCCTATACTTTGGAAGTAATTTATTTTACATATTACATACATATATTACAGGCATTTTCTTCCAAAGAACGCTAGAAGGTAACATGATGTAAATTCAAATCCAAAGAAACAGAGACTAAGAATCATTGGGAGGATGAAGATGTGCAATTTCAACCAAGGGTAGCCTGCCTATTTGTTTAGCTGGATTTCATTAGCCAGAAGAAATAGTTTTTCTGTACTGAACTATATCAGCATATATCATGTATATTGATGAGCTTATTAGCTTAAACCTATAAGGATGAACTATTAAATTGAAAGCTTCCAGCAGTCAGCACCATGCAGTGGTCAGCACTATAATTGTCTGACTGCACAGGCCATGCTCTTTCCATGGTATAAAACCAATAATTATGGCCCCTGTGCAGGTCATATGCTTTTCTATATTTGCAAATGATAATGCAGAGGCTGCATTAAGGAAGATTAGAACCAGGGATGTTTATAGGCCAAGATAGCCATGGTAATTGCTTGCGATGCGTAGCATAGCAAGCTTTAAAATGGGCATTTTTTTTTTTTTTTTTGTTTTTATTTTTTGGGTTCTAGATAGTAGACCTCCGCTCGGCCACGGGGTATAATTATTATTCAGCAACTCATTATTATTCAAGCGACTGATTATTATTCAGCCAAAAGTCTTACATCTTTTAGCTGTTTGACCTCCCCCCCCGGATATTTAGTATCACACCATACAGTCGTCAGTTTTTCGGAGTTTTTCGTAGCTTCCGTCACAGTCAAAACACGACGCTAATGATCTTTCATCATTCTTTCATCAGATATACGTAACGCCTTCGTATATATTACCGTGACTATTGTGTTTCGGGTAGCTTGTGGGAGACATTTAGCAAGCGTGCGTGTAATACAGAGCGCATGCGTCGTTGTAAAACATCAAGCGTTTGCACTGGACTTCGTTTTAAAAGGCTTTTTGTTAACTATAGACTAACGTCTATGCTCCCTGTACGACACGATTTTACATTTTGCAAACAATGGATAGAATTGTCTGTTCGGAGGCTTACAGTTATCTGGTCGGATGTCCTTTCAGCCAGCGAGCATTGACGACATGACCAAAGTTGGTTGAAACGCGTGCCTCTATCCGCATTCACATGATTTGTTGTTGTTTGGTTCTGTACCTTTACCTTATTTAGTTGCTGTGCTATTTGTATAGACTTGGTCATAGCACTCGGTCAAAAAACACTACAGGGGTCCAAAATTTTAATTGCAAAAAAGCTGAAGAATAAAGTAAAATTTTGGATCTATAATTCTCATATTCAGTTTGTAGCATAACTTGTCTCGGAAAAGTTAAACCGATACAACTGAATAGATTCTGCTTAGGCACTGAATACAATTGATGTTTATAGTGTTGTTTATTGTACAGACCAAAGACCTTCAATCGGAGTCCTTTCTATATTTATATACCATTTATTTGTACAGTAATTCCTAGTATTTGCTGGAGTTCATGGTATTTTTGTGTATTAAATTCAGAGTATAGTATAATACATCATTTAAAAACAAGCATCACTGAAGTCACTGAAGCTCAGTGAAGTAGTGTGACTTCCTCTATTTATTAACATAACTGTCATCTTTGGCATGGATTATGGGAGTGGGATACGTTTGTTTACGCATGCATGTGATGGTACATTAGAGGAAATAATGTGCGTTGGCATTAGAATCTCTACATTGACGTTTATAGCATCGTAAAACTGCATGGCCACGTATACCACGTATTAACACCAGTTAGACTATGTGTAAAACAGCAATAACTATTCAAAGTTTATTAAGCCTTTTGAACGCCAAAACTTGTGAACATATTTCGATATATGCTTAGTGTATATATTATGATCGTGAAGCTGTTTGCCGTTTGTTCAACGGGCTCATTACTATAATAGAAGCGGTATATACTCTCCACACGAAGTAACTTCCTATAAGGTAACGTCACAATTACTATAGTTTGTAACTCGCGCTGGCCAAATATATTTGTTGGCATACAACAAAATCAAGGTTTATTTACAGTGAATCTGGTCTATTGGTGAGATTGTTCGCCAAAACCTGAAGGTATGCTGTACAACTACGGTAGTTCATGACTAAAACTCCTTTTTCGGGTGATTATAATTAGTGTTTGTCACTGATCTGGTGTTGGTAGCTAAATATAATTATCCACGTACAAATAAATCATCATGCATGACATATTTAATACTACTTGCGGTCTATTAGCGCGAAATATTATTTTAGCACTCGGTGCAATCTAAAGGCGATTTTCCACTTACAGCGAAATCGTTCGCTAGCGAAATATTTGCATATTTTCTTTTGAATTGAAAACAGTCAAGTCGCACTAATTTATTTATGCTGTTAAAATTCAAAAGAAAATATGCAAATATTTCGCTAGCGAACGATTTCGCTGTAAGTGGAAATCCGCCTTAAGCCTGGGCGGACATTTCGACTCCGCAGAGGCTGTTGGTGTATGAAAACTAAGAACGTAATATAAATGAAAAACAGCATTTTTGAATCAATATTTCTCATTTCCATACATCAACAGCTACTTCTGTAATTGCACCATGTAATCGAACCCTTAGTACAATCTAATTGTGGTGCTATCGTAGCTATATTGTTCGTAACTACAGCCTAGAATTCGCATCGCAAGCTAACGCCAGAGTGGGCGTCTTGTTATTATTGATTATATGCAAAAGGGGCTTACCACTTACCAGCTTCTCCCAGATTAGCCTGCAATGACTGGAAAGGTTCTTTGGAAATGAAATAAACAAAGCCTTACCAATTGTAAAATTTATTTTCTTTTAATAAAACATTGTAATTTGTAAAAATAATAAAACAGTTTCTGTATTTAAGAATGTGTGTAGTTCCTGGGTATAATAGTATGGTTGTCTCAATTTAATTCTCCAGAATTTTGCATAACATGCCTCCACTTGATCTACCAAACCCTATGTTATCCCTGCAAAAAGAAAGATATGTCAGAGATTAACTGCATGTATAATACACCCTGTAAGTGTTGACAAAATTAGTACAGATAATTTAGTGTCAGCTACTGAGGCCATGATGATGCCTCAGTTGGAGGTGTGAGTGAATTTAGGCAAGTTATTCTCAGACCTTGCTCCTTCAGATTATATTTTTGTTCCTATTGCATCCTTATATACTTTGATCTAATATACTTGTATGATTTTTCATGAAAAGATGGGCTATAGACACATTGATGATTGATCTGGTTAGACCTGAGTTTTGGCTCAACTACATGGATTTAAATCAGTGTAAAATATAATGGATAAACAAATATTAATAGAAATATGTTGTAGGTAAACAAATTAAATGTTAGTAAATATATCATTTCTGTTTTCAGATCTTTCATAGCCGTCGAACTACGAAGCTAAATTTTTTACTTGACGTTCAGAGTTCAAACATCAAAATTGCGAAAAACTCTTACCTGAGTGCAAATCGCCAAAAATTTCCTCTTTAATGAGTAAATTGCGGTAGGAACAAGCAGAGCAAATAGCTGCTTCTTTGTTGAAGTTGAAAAGAACCAGCAAAAAAGGAAAAAAATCCATGTTTTTGTTCAAAAACAAAAAATTTCGTAAAAACCAAATCCTGTTTTTATCGAAAACCAGGAGGGTGCTCGCATTTTTTCATGCTTAGGATCGCGGTTGGTCAGTGGTAACTACCATTGCAAATAAGAACCAGTGGCGTCAATCTGGCGTCAGCAAAGGCCAAAATCCGCCATGTTTTTTGCTTCACTTTTTGTATTTCAAAACATTAGGAGCCGGTCCTCCAGGAATTATATTATAGCTCAGTGTGACAAACTGAGTAACTGACATCTTCACACAGCAGATTGACATTGACAACTTCGACACGATTGACAATTGTATACTGTTAAATCGTTTAAATTGAAGTACCATTTTGGTATAAACGGTATTGCCTTATCCTGGTTTGAGTCCAGTCCTACCTCATGAATAGGAAACTACTTTTCATTTCTCGCTTAGACTATTATTAGAACTTCATTGCCATTGGCTGTTTTGTTGAATTTCGGATTGAATTCAAGATTTGCTCGAATTTAATTCCTATATATCAGTGAGCCTCTGATAAAAAACATTACTAGATTCAATTTCCAGGCACAAGTCATTATCGTATTGCTTAAAAGCCTCGCTCTTATCACACGTTTGTTTAAATTAGTTTTTAATAGACCAAGAGTGTAAATGTAAGGGTGTGAGGGTTGAGTCGGTTTGAATGAAAACTATAATGCCTCATCGGGAAGGATACCATACAGAGAATTTACTTACAACGAATATGTATGATATGTTTCTATACAGTAGTCAGTATACTACATAATTTATACACATGCAATAATAATTTGATCTATGGTTCAAGCTTTTGACTTTGCACGATTGACACTAATATAATACCAGAACTCGCCTGCAATATACTCACTAATACATGCGTCATGATTACATCCAAGCTATAAAGACACTATATTACTTCAGGTCAAATTTTTTGTACACCCCGTTTATAGTTAAGATATGATTGATGCCATAAAGTTTGGACAATTGGACTGCACAAGACGGCGATTTTGGTTAGGTTGGCCGATTAAAAAAACATAACAAACTATTACTCGGCTAAATATAGAATACATCATGTGTACTACATGCATCACAACACGATCAAAATAGTATTCAACTTTTTCTGTTTCTACTTTCTCGCTGTTTGACTGGCCAACAATTGGATTTACAGTGAGCACATTTTTGATATTTCCCAATAAAACTCTTATTGCTTTTCCAAGAAAAGTTGCATTCTTCACAGTAATATTCCCCAAAGCAAGGCTCAGACCCACTGTATGCCAGAAATGTGACTACGAGTGATCCTTTGTTCACTGGAGCAAACTTAAGATTTCTTTCTTGCAGAAGTTTCTCGACTTTTGGTCGGATGTGCTGTTCATTATTCCTACTGTGATGACCAGCTCCGACAATGATTTCGAGCCAAGGTGTGTTATTCAAGATTGCTTCTTCGAGGTCAAAATTTTCCAATGTTTCTTCAAGCTTCCGAATTGCCTCATCACCTTGAGCTCGAAAATCATTGATCATATCATTCACCTTTTTACTGTTGTGCCCGCGTTGCCTTGAAAAATCCGATTTCAATAATTCCAGCTTCTTCTCATCCGCGACAAGTAAACCATGAAGATCAACAACACATACCTCACGGTGAAAATTGAAAAACTCGAAAATTTCATCACAAGCTTCACGATTGTAGCAGTTCATTAGATTGCCATAGTGATCCCGAAAATTCCTGAAAATTTTCAACTGTTGTTGAGTAGTACCTGACAGTTTACTTGCTGTGGAAATCTTGTTCTTCCATGTCATACGAATTGCGGCCGCTTCTGAAGCTTTTCTTCGATAATATAGCCCACAGAGAAGATGCTGAATGACCTCTTCACACGCACGGTGACAATTTGGATGAACATTGCTTAAATCAACGACGACAACATTTTCATGTTGGATTTCCTGGACATCAGGAGGAACTTTAAGTTTAAAGATTCTGGCAATGTTCTTAACATGAGCCGATCCAGGACCTAACAATTCGTCTATTTTTACATTTCTACACAAAATGGAGTGAGTGCCCGGCAATAACTCACAATCATCATAATCATAAGGAAGAAATGGTTGCATCGAGCCATCGTCTCTTTGTATGGAACTACTACAAGCTTGCGATCTTCGTGCTGAAATAGCTCTGGCATTTTTATCATTTAGGTCGTTAAACGTTGAAGGAGTTTTGGCAGGGGTGAATCTCGACTTGTAGGAACTATTTGTGCCTGATTTCCCTGCATAGTAGTTGTTGATTCTGTTCGTCTGAGTTTGTTTTGGTTGGCCGGTGTTCGATAACAGCTGTCTGCCGGTTTCACTATCCGCACTACTCGATGTTGTCGATGGACGAATGCAGGAAGCAAAGAAACCAATAATTTGTGCAAATATCCCCATGCCTTTAAACTTTGGATAATTTACCACCGATAAACCGTCTTATATCAAATCAAATATATAAAATATGCGAAAATGTTGTCAGTTTGATGTTGACTGTTACAAGTACAAACGGAAATAGGCAGGAGAAACGTCCGTCGGTTTCGCATCAAATTACAAATAAAAAGCCTTAACTTTAAGGCCGTTTTCCACTTCAACCGTACCGTAGCGAAACGTAGCGTATTTTATTGTTTTAAAGTCATTCGTTCTGGTCGAATACTTCGGAAACAAAGAAATACGTTACGCTATGTACGATACGGTTGAAGTGGCAAACAGGCCTTATACGAAACGCACGAATAAACAACACACGTTGTTTGCATGTACAGTGTACACGTCCACTACAATAATAAACGCGTATTTATACTATCAAGAATTTCGGAAATATTTGTATATATTCGAAAAACAACAAATTCATGAGTTGCAGTTGAGAAAGTTTCTTACAAATTGGTGAAGTTGGTACTAAAAGAAAAGCTGAGAAAATCCGGGGACATTTAAGAAATGGGGCCCTTCCCCCCTGCCTTTACTCTAACGGCAGTCGACTCTCCATGTCCATGACGTGACAGATCAGATGCTCAACCTCTATGTGCTCAACAGCTCAAGCAACCTCGTTCATATAGACGCGCTCGTGTTAGAAAATGCAGCATGCATATTGGTCAGCTAAATTGTCTGGCGTGAGAGAAGTAAATGGCATTTCATCATTTCCATGGATAATACAGTAAATATATAGCGTACCACGGAACAAAAAAATATACGATACAATGAGGTGAATAAAACTTGATAGTCTTAAAATCTGTTTTCATGAAGCAAAAGCCGCGGATAGCAATGTGCAAATTGTCAAGACTGTTAACGAAATCATCGTAGTTTCACTGCTTGAATCGCTAACGATAAATTTCAAGCGTTTGTAACCCCCTGTACAGCCTGCAGTTCCATTACAAACCAACTCAGTTTTATAGATCGCTGATGCCTCGTCTTTAATCTGACATTTGGTGGTGCAATATTCTGGTGTTATATGACCTCTGCTGTCGTGTATATCTTGCTTCTTTCGGTAAGCGACGCAAACCTGGTCCCCGTAAAATTTGGCTGTTACGGCGTAACCGTTCACAGTATCTTTCATGTCCACCACCTGAAGTTAATTTTTAATTTCTTAAATTATTATTACATTAAAAGATGAAAATGATCCAGTGGTGTGGTTGCTTAAAAGCGAACTTAACTAGACGTATTCAACTAAGTATAAATATTTAATTAAATAGTTTGCTAAGAGCATAGCTAAGCGTTTCAATTGTTCAGTAACTATCTTCTAGCTCTTTGAGTGCACGGCAGACTCGGCAGTCTTATTTAAACGCTCTTCATCGACTAGTTAACCAACCGGTAGGGCACGGTTCTTTTATGTGAACATGGGGTGTATTTTAGCCCTCTGTCTAGGGCTATAATAGATCTATAGGCATAGCTATATATCTCTTATGATATAATATAAACACCGGCCCCCTTGACTCACCTGATATCGTTTAAGAACCATTTTACTCGATGGTTGACTCTTACATTCATCGACGAATTTTTTTGTTTCACTGTATGCTGGTCTAAAACAGTGATATAGTGAAAGCACCACAGATTCCTTGGGACCTGAACTATAGACGTCCAATGGGAGGCTGCACTTTTCAGTGAAAGCTAGACTCTCTCCGACACATAAAAACAACAACACCTGATAATGAGTTGATCGCATCATCGACAAAATTACTTGATTTGATACTGGAACTTCATTGGTCTTTATTTGTCACTTTCCACGAGCATTGGAGTGGTTTTGTGAAATGTTTTATTGGCTAAGGGTAGTGATTCGAATAAAGTTGAACACATTGTTGTGGGTTTGCGTCATCATTTTGGATGACCACACGAGTGGCTACATCCGTAGGAGCAAGTTCATACTAAAGTCCTTTGTCATCTTGCTGAAGAAAAATCTTACTCGAGAATTCTTGGGGGAGGGTTTCTTGTCGCTTGTTTCTTGTCTCTTGTCAACAAACGTGTAACATAATTTCTCACGGATTACTTTTCTCACGGATTTTAACTGCTCAACTTTTTCTGCGGAGAAAACAGGAAGAAGATAGTCGGTCACCTGGATTCCATGAATTTGAAATGAAGTTCCTTTTGCGTCAAAGGTACGTACAAAGACCTAATTAGCGATTCTATTTTTAGTGAGTTTAAATTGAAATTTAGGTAGCGCTGCCATAGCGTCATTGATAGCTCTCAATGTGACTGCATGTAGGGGTTTGCATGGGCTATCGTTCCTTTATAGATTGTGGAATGAAACCACAGTGATTTATCATAAACGACAGAAAATTGCGTCGCTAATATTAAGTTGCAATATGATGCATATGGATGCATAACAGTTTTTATTATTATTCCTATAGTATGCATGACATTTTTATTTTACTCAGTTTAATACGGAAAGATTCTTTCACAATTTTCTTCTAACACCAAATTACTTCACTTGTCCGGAAGGAAATGGTAGTGCTCCGGTGTCTGGTGCTACACAGAGTAATCAAGTACAGTATGCATTTATAGAATTATAACATTTTTTTTGAGACTTGAGTATCTAATGAGAAATGATAGGGGATTGCATTTATATTAGAATGCTTGACTCAGTTCACTGCATGGGTAAATTTGGTATCGGAACTCAGTTTGGAGTTTTGATGATTGAAGACGCTGCCACGCTTCTCCTTGCACATCAACGTCTTTTTTTACGTTTTCTCGACCAGGTCCAGGCGTCAAGTCTCGCACAAATTGCTGGTTTATTCAACAAACATAGGGTACATAGTTTGAACAATGCGCGGGAGCTTGTGACCCTGAAACGTTAACTCAGCGAGCGTACAAGATTCAGCCATATCTACATATCCAGGGGGCTCGAAACCTGACGAAGGAAAAAAATACTGGGTACGAGATTCAGGGCTCGGACATTTGTTATACAGTATATACTCGTTGATTTTATAATTTAACCTAATTATAATGTATGATAAGCTTAGGTATTGTTATTGATTGTAAGCCACATTATTGCATTATTGCCTACGAGATACGAATCGCATGAAATTAGATTCGATAAAACCAATCTGAGACCTCTTAAAATTTGTTGTTCTTAGCGAGAATGATGTCAGAAAAATGGTTTTTATAGCCAATCCTGTTTGAAACATTCAAAACGATGTTCATGTAAAGCTATACAACCACGACAAGTCATTAGCTCATTGATGAGTCATTAGCGCTTATACCAACGAGTCGTTGACCGAACGACATAAACATTCATACAAACTGGTATCGCTGTTCGTGTTTAACAATGTGAATATTTTTGTGTCCAGGTATTTTGATGTGAAGACTACATATAGATACTGGATGGTTGTATACGCCCAACATTCCTACGATATATGTGTATTCCTACGTCTATGGTGAGGTGAAAATCTTCGTTCCGGAAAAGTCTATGTAATAAAATTAATATGATGATCCACTCAATATTGATTTATTAATCGTAGAGTAGATTTGCCGTTGAAATACACGCATATGTGGAAACCGAATTTCTGAAATCGCAACTCAGCAAAGCTACGCGATTATCGTGCAAAGAAATTGTAGAGTAGTCTTTCACAGTTTTCTACTTGGTATTTGTTCACATTGGAGTTTAGGAACGATCTAACGTATCACGTTTTAAAAGCGAGCTTTATATTTTACCAAACCGCCTTTTTTGTCGCGGAACTAGATCACTTAGCATATTCTGTTACATTGTAGTGTGAACGCCCGACCGACAAATTCGATCCTGGAACGATCTTGAACAGGACTTGTTATTATTGGTGAAAGCATGATTAAGAACACTCGTTCTCAAACGGCTGCTTGTTCAAGAACTCATTCTGGGACACACAACGTCAACGCACGTTTACCTGGTGCAAGAGTGCAGCAGCCGAACAGTGCAAACAGACTTTCTCCGACACCGCCCTCGGCAGTTTCGCGACGATTCCCAACGTCGAAATCTCTTGAAAAGAACAATCAGAAATTGTTCAGTAGATCAAAATCTGCGCCACCAGGTCCACGTCAGCATCACTCGAGCAGCGTTCTTGACATTCGCGGGAAACTGTACGAGAACGGCAAGACATTTGATATGATGTCTCGTCTGAAAGGCAAATCATTTCCACGACGAATTCATCGTCTCATCAACGAAACGCCTGATAGTACTTCAGAAAACAGAAACGATTGTAGCAACATTTCGGTAATTGAAGTAAATTATACCGAAAATGCACTATCATCCGGTCAAATTGCCCTAAATAATAAACAGCTTCTGGAAAGAAGACGAGGCCTTCACCGACAAAGATCGACAAACAGGTCCGAGGTAAGTGAATCAGTCAGGATACCTTAATCAACTGAGCTGACCAGTGAGAAGCTTTACCATGCATATATAGCTCAGTTAGCTTTTGCTTTGCTTTCTGTTTTTTTAGGCTCGTGCAAAGATCATGCTAACATTCCATCATGTTCTTCTCGTTTGCCGTGTCAAACTGATCATGGCTAAGTATTCAATAGACCTAGTGCCAGCAACTAAAAAGCAAGTTTCGTGGAGCGAGAAGAGGCACACGAGAGAAGCTGCAGAAGTTTTGTTTAGCAAGTCCTTGTACCAGAGACAAGCAATGGTGAGCGATATTCTCAAATTTTGGCAACATTATATCTGCATGTTGTTGAGAAGACAAATTCAGTAGCCGGTCACGATAACATCACCGACAGAGCGGTTATTGGTAGAACGATTTCTCGGACCATTTTAAAGACGAAGGAACATCTCCAAAAACAATGTGTTAAAATCCAAGATTAGAGTTCTCAAGTCTGACTATAGGCGATGTTACATAATTAAACATGTGATTAATATCCTTATTTCTTGTGCCTTACCGATTATAAATGTGTGCTGTAAAACATCTTTTAGAGAGAATTGCTGGATATTATAAGTCTCTATTATATATCTTACAGTGATACACATTCCCCAGAACCCCTTGAGTTTTCAATCTATTTTCTTAGATATATTCTCACGTACCGAAATGGGCTGAAGTGATCTTAAGAAAAGCTCCTAGTGAGAGAACTGACAGAGAAATTATGCAAATTCACTCGATGATGAAAGGACTGCTTGCATATGATAAGTTTACCCGACGTATTCAAATTGCAATGTGTCGTTCAATGAGGTTTTTAAGGTAACGTTTCTAAGGTTAAAAGTTGGAGACAAGTCATTCATGAAAAGGGATACATGGGAATATACCGCGGACTTTCCTGGATTAAGATTAAAACAGCTTTCTTGAAATTTTACTCTTGTTAAAAACTACACTACAACTCCACTGAGAATCACAATACGTGTGATATACTGTATTGAGTGAAGAGAGAGGGGGAGTTTAAGTCTTTTTACACCTCTCTGAGAATAAGTGGTCGAAACGTGCATGTGTACATAAAAGTGTTATTTATAGTTCTTTTTATATCATTCCAGGATTAAGTATCCACGTGTTATTCTTCGTAAAGGGCACGTTGGACTTGCGTTCTACTTCATTTTTACTGGTTCCGTTTTTATCAATATTGAAGGACTTCATGTTGAGACAAACGAGGTGGCTTTTAAAACTGTCAGTATTCTACAGCGGGGCGACGCTTTCGGAGTAAGTTTTTAGAACAGTAGAATTCGATGGCCATTAACTCCTCGTGGACATCATGCAGTAACAGTATATGCACTCTGTGAAATCGCCACAAATTAGATTTAATTGGGCTTTGCAACGTAAGTCCAATTGTCTCCAGTTATTAATATAGGCGATTCATGAACGACCGTTGTTCTCATTGCATTAAAGGAAGTGGCATTATTACGAAACATGCGACGTACTGCATCTGTCGCAGTGAAAGAAGATGTAGAGTTAATGGTTGTCGACAAATATGTGTTTGGCAAAGTTTGTTCGGAAATATATGAACGGGAAATGAGAGAAAAAATGGAATTCTGTCGGTAGGATAATTTAACAATTCTGTTTCAAATGGAACTTCACGCAAATTTTTGACATGAAGCTATGATAGAAAATTTAGACGCTTCGTTTGTAAAGCTGTTGTATATTCTGTTGCATTGCAATAAGTGTACGAAATAGTAAGCCATATCCTTGAAGTCTAATATGTGTTATATGCATTCATTGGGGAAAACCATGCACAGGTGGTCGCTCCTCTAGTAACGGTTTAGTAAATTAGTGCTTCAATCATTTGATATATCACTTGATGGGATTTAATCACTATAGATCATATTACTAACACCGTTCTCCCCTCTTCCCACTGTAATATCGTTTTAGGGATTTGCCTCTTTTTAAACATTGGAGAGAGGAAGCCATCAAACGTATTTGCCAGGATTCACAGATACACGAGGTACATCTTAGTCAATGGTCTTAGTATGTAGGGAATTTTGTAAGGGTTTTGTGCGGCTTTAACTAATTATGTGAAAAGAAGTGTTCAAAAACTTCGTGTTTTGTGCCCTCACTTGTCAAGGTAGCAATGGATTTTGCAACGGCTACAAACAAGATATTCAATTGTTGTATTTCAGTATAAAACAGATAAAGTAATTGTGCGAAGCAGTGCTGACGAAGAAGACTGGATTTATTTTTGTATGGAGGTAATACTAATAACGGTCTTATGGGGCCAATGAACCCTATAAAAACGTATATCGTGATTTTAGGGTCGATGCAGCGTGATTAAAGCCCTGGAGTTCAACGTGAAACCAAAGCATTCTTCAAGTTTCGTATCCCGTCGTTTAGAAGAAGAGGATTGTGATCGCGGCTGGTATCTTTCGTTCGGCGTGACCGACTCGAAACACAGTCGGAAAAGATCGTATTCCACTGAAATGGAAATCATGAGGGAACTACAGATTTCGTTTGAACAAACTGACTTAAGAAAGATCGCAAAGACGCACATTATTGATGACGATCACGAAGTTATGTCGAGGTAACAAGATTATCCCCTCTACTGAAAAACCGAGTCACTCTCAAACTATGCAAATGAAGATGTTAGATAAGAATATAACACACCACAGTGAATGCCAAACAGTAAAGCTCGGCGGATATCAAGATCGATCAACCATCATTAAAACGATTGAATTTTCGATTTCCAGTCCTAATCTTAGGACCGAAGCCAAATTGCGGTTCTAACAAATTCTATTTTTAAATTTCGTCAGAAACATCAAAGAGAAAGAAGCGAAACTGAAAAAGATGGGAGGAGCGGAAGAAGTGTTGTTCTCATTTGGTAAAAGCTACAACCACTTGCCGCACTGCACAGGGGAAGCACAGTATTGCTTGATAAAGAAAGATGATAAACGATGTTCCTTGTTTGAAAGCAGTAGAAACGCTCGGAGCTGTGAGGACATTGACATAAAGAAAACAGAAAAACGAAGAAAATCGATCGAGTTTACAACTTTGTTGAATGAGGAGATGACAACTGGTCGCTTAAACAAAAGGACTGCCTACTTGAATATTGCAACAATGAAGAAAGGAGATGTTTTTGTAAGTCATTTAGACATAACGGTCATTCTCAAGAGTCACATTATTTATTATATCACAACAAATACACTGATCTCAGTCACTTCCTTTTTAGCTACCAACTTAAAAAAAAAAACGATATATAGAAAACAATTGAAATCTGTATCTATATTTATTTTAATGCATGGAATTACTTCAGTTATAGATTTCTTTAAATCGAATCGAGTAAGTCTATATAAGCATAGAGAAATAAAATTTGACTTTGACTATAAGCGCTACCGCCAATTACTACCGCCAACTATGGATGACCAATAATTAAAGCTCATGATTGGTTAGTATTATAAAACTATCGCATTTGATCTCTGTAATATATACCGGCAGTGGAATTTTGTGGTCGGTTTTAATCTTCATTTAATTCCATTTTGGTTAGAACCTTTACGAAGTGCTTCATCAGACAGGTAGACAACTCATCTTGGTTAGTAACAACGCAAAGATTTTACAAGTTAAGAAACAGACCTTCTTCAAACACGCTACGAAGAAATCTCTAGTAATTGCAAACGTGATGGCAATGGAAAACAAGTACGAGATGAGATTTTTCATAATCTCTTTACTGTGTGTGTTAGTTAGCCCTAATGCTTTACGATTCAAGTTGAGAGATTTGTGTATTTCTCACTTAGTTATCCAGATGACGATGCGTTGTATTACACATTTCGACAGAAATGTTTGTGGGAAGAAGTGAAGACAAGTGTTTTGCAGCAAACTATGGACAAGATAAACGTCACTCATGTTGAAAGAGATCAGGAACCTTCTAAAAAAGTGTTCACGGCGAAACAGCGGGCAAAAAGTGCTCGTCAGGTTTCCCGAAAATTTTTGTAATTTGTAATTTTGTAATAGTTGGAATTGTGAAAAAATTTGTTATGCACGTATCTTTGACTTACGCCTTATATAGACATCATACTTTACTGGGAACTTGGTCATGTACCTATGTAAATCAGTAAATCAGCTTGTACAAAACAGCTCGCATTTGGCTGATGCCACGTACCGCGTACATAAGTACATACAGTCATTATTATCTTGCTTAGACATAAGACATTGGGATTTTAGTAACTTATCAGTTGATAAAGAGTAATAAAACGTCCCCTCACTATATCGTTTAGCTACGAATTTTTATAAGTTTCACTTGGATAATTCTGAATATTGTCATAGGTTTTTACGACATCTTCATGTTCATTAATTCTCTCAAGTAATTTATGAACCCTCTCAATATGATTTTTATTAAGGTCAACGAGTGTCCGTGGTAAATATTCCAGGTTAGCTGAGAGAAGAGTGCAGGCATTTTCTTTGGTCAGCTTATTGGAGACTCGTATTAGTTCATCGTGTGCACAAATAAACTAAAATGAATTCAATGATATAAGGAATAGGAATGATTGGAAAGAACTAGAGTGTAATATGCAATGTCGGATGATATAATTCGAGGCCATGTTCTGATAATGCATGATCTCGCTTACCTGAGATCAACTGAGGCGTGAAGTGACTTTGACAAAATGAAATACGTTTTTTGTATGTACCGAGCAGCGTTGACATCATAGAAATAATAGATATTATTGTCTATTATTGTATATTGTATATATGTCTATTATTTCTATGGTTGACATCAACTCGACAATAGCTTGTCTCATCATGATATCTCGCAATGTCTAATTTCAATACCTCAAAATTTACGGCAATAAAGCGGTATCATGGGCTTGAATCATTGACCATATTGTGAATTAGAAAAACTAAAAATTTCCTTTAAAGCACGATTTGTATACGACACTCTTTCGTTTTTACGTACGTAGGCAAGAAGGGGAAGCCAGGGCTAGAAGATTGTGTTACCTGTATAAAAGGTTTTTGCTCAGAATTACTTGCAAATTGTACATCTTCAGCTCCAACATTAATGGCTAACTCCTCTGCCTAAAAAAAAGCAAACATCCTACGCAAACATCCTACGCAAAAAACGATCCTTTTCTTACGTTTCAATTTTTTTGCCTTTGAAACGTCGGTGACTTAATACGGCGTAAATTCGATTCGACGATTTCGAAGGCCGAGGTTATTCGTTGCGTCGAACTGGCAATTCAAACAATAGACGAGATGATAAAGCCATTTTCATCTCACTCATTCCCATTTCAATTTTAAAATGCAACTTATAAACTATGCCTAAGGAATTTCTTTTTTCAATACCTTGTTTAAAATTTCTTCATTATCATATATGTCATTATCTGATGACACCCAACTATTTGTGATATTTATAATCCCTGAAAAAGAGAAAGGTAGAATGAGTACCGTATAACAATTATTACTGGCAGTGGGATTGCTATCAACCAAATGAACAAAATTGGCACAGACAGACATAAGCAGATCTTTTGAATAAAATACAACATGAAATAACCAAAGAAGTATATAGAAAGATACTGACAAACACATGCAGAAGTCCAAAGAAATCAAGAAAATGGGTTAGTCAATGAAAACTACAGCAACACTATTTTGTGAAGTATCCAGTAATGCTATCCTCAATACAAATATTTTACCTTTGTGCTCATACATAAAAGACACAGAACCCTCATCTCCAACATGACCTCTAAGGAAGAAAACAAGAGATCTAGATCAATGCTTGTTGCCGTGATCTTTACGATGTAGGGTGTGTGTACGGATGTTTTGTACTATGCAAATAGTTGAAGGAAAACCAAATTATGTGGCTTGTTTTCATCACATCTTACCCATTTTTTGTAAAAAGTGTTCTTATCTCTGTTCTGGTTTTACTCTTGTTTGATGTTAATGTGTCAACCAATATTCCACATCCACCAGGCCCATGACCTTCTATCAATAAACTGTGACTGACTTCACCCATGTTCTGAAAATGACGAACAAGCCCTTGATACCAATACTTTCCTTGCATGTACTGTGAAACCCAGGTGGATTCTACAAGTATTAAGTAAGCTACCTTAACACCTGACTTGATAGCTGAATCTATTTTATCTTTAGTCATATTTGCAGCTTTTGCACGCTGAATCAAATGCTCCAGTTTTACATTGAGTGTTGGGTCGGAACCACTTTCTGGAATGAGATATTGCCATAGTTGATTAGATCCAGACAATTGAATAATCCTTCTATTAAATGACTCTAGATACATTTAGACAGATCTTTTCTCTTCACTCTTCAGTACAGAGATACCTCGAACAGCTGTAACAATTTCCTTATGTAATCTTCCTAAAACTTTTGCTCTTGCAATGTCTCTATGCATTTTCTTAAACTTTATGTTTGCCCATTTACTGTGTCCAGCCATCGATCTTCTCACAACAATCATAGCTAATGCTAAAATTACAAGAACAAACTATATTAAAGACAAAACAATTGAACACTTTGTCAGAGGCCAATAATGCAATAATATAGTATCCGTTTCACAGCGCTTATGAAATGAAATAGAAGCAAGTCTGAAAACATGGCCTTTCTTCCCAATTTTAAAATGCAAGCAACATTTATTTCTTACTCTATTTGTAACATTAACATATGCATTTATCAATCATAAACCGTCTACTCTGGCACTCTCCAGTGCACTCTTCTTTCAGCCATGTTTTGGCTCAACCTTTTGAAGATGTTACATGAAGTTCTTCACAGTCCCACGGGCTAACCTCTGGATTCCGACAAAGAACCGGTGCAAAAAGAGAATTGTACACATTATTATTCCTATTCCGAATCCTCCCCTCTCGACTTTCATATAGATAAAGTATATATTATGTCATAAGTCATATGGCAAGTAGCAGTGAATTTTCCATCTTTATCCTCCCCACTCCCGAGTCCCGCCCCAATGAGATCTGGTGCCGCCACTGGCACTGGTGCGATTTTCTTCGGCCAAGGTTTAAAAACGTAAATCGGTAACGATGTGATGCTTATCAAAAATTTCATTCCCACCGTGGTCAAGCTAATCAGTTTTCACCTTGCCCGGTTTGCATTTCGGAGTAACACTATCACAATAAGAATATCAAAATGCCGTGAAAACGATCATATATTTATTTTTTCTGGTCAGCCGACTAAAACCGACCAACTAAAATCGCCGGTTGCGGTTGCACAGGATATCACTAATTTATCAAAGACATTAAATCGCATTATAATAAATTTTTAAGAGTAAATTCCGGATGGTGATTCTTCGGGTAAAAGATATATCTGGCGAAAGATTATATTTCACATCTGCTGTGTTGAGTTTCCATTCCAAGTGTTATTTTCGTCATCATCCTTATCAGGTTGTTTAAATGAATGAATCTTTCCATCCTTCTTGAAGTGTTCTTCATTTTGCTCATCTCTCTTTCTTCTGCGAATTTCGGATGCCGAAGACGATGACGTACTTGAGAAAAAGAGGTTACATGAAGTAAAAACAGAACTAAACAATGTTGTGCTGCATCCCGCGAACATGGCTGTTAACAAGTTGCAACAACTGGTGAAGATACAACAGGCTCTAACAACATTGTTAACGACCATGTTTGTGACGTAAAAAACAATGGTCGGTATCTTAACAATACTAAACATACACTAACACTGATAAAGAGATACTAAAGAGATTTTAAGTGGGTCCGACCTCGTTACTGGGAGACTAGCCGTAACTTCTTAATCAACTGAAACACTGGCGACATTACATGAAGCTATTTTTGCAATATTTTAAATCCATGCACTCTAGTGTAATATTTAGTTATAGTCTAAAAATAGTTTAGGGATTGTTGCTAGGAGTGGCTGGTTAATAAAACATCAGCGCGACGTTCCTAACCTCAATTCTTGCATGTCAAGATCTATTACCTTGCAGAATCACTTGTTTCGTGGTTTGTCCCTTGTTCTGCAACTCCTCGAGTTTCTTGTGGTGACGCAAACAAAAAATATTTGATCCACGATATCAGAGCTAAGAACGGAGCCATGATGTAGAATACCATTGATGTTACGAATGACGAGTTGTCTGAAGCACGAGAACTGCTCGATGTTGTCTGGAATTAATGAAAATAAGTTCTAGCAGTGCGTAACATCACACAAACTCAAATGAGGGCATTTGGTCAGGGCCAGAATGCAGTGAGTGGTAAAAAATGAAGACTGATACATTTGGCACTTATTGAAGGAAACAATAGTATATATACACTATTTTATTGCATTTCACCACTCTCTATTCTGCGATATCATAGTTGAATTAAAACTCTTTGAAAGATTTGAAATTTGAAAGAGAGGAGATCATAATTTTAAACAAATGCACCTCACCGGATCGACTATCAGAGCAGCGCTTGGAGCTAAACCAAGGTCGCTAAGAGTTCTCGTAAAATCGTCTTCGACAAGATGTTTACGAGGAAACGTCGTCCAAAACGTTACTTGATTTGTAAAACTCGTTCGCTAAAAATCATTATGTTAAATAATAAGTTGAATTAAATACAAATACACGGAAGATTTAAGACCACTCCATTATCGGAGCACTCATAATATATGTATTCGAATGTTCGCCGACCGGACGTCGTGCATCTCGTGTGCGTCAACAATAACTAAGTGATGATAAGAGAACTCAACTCATTATCTGCATGTTGTTCATAATGCGCTCCTCAAACTAGAAGCACGACATTTGAGCTTAGTGTTGAAAGCACAGCTCCGGAAACACAAGGAAATAATATGGATTGAATCCTGTCGGAGGGCCCGAGTTACATTTTTGCAACGTTCACAGTTTACGAAGAAGTACGAATCTAAATCATCAATATCAGTAAGTTAAGGAATCCTAAGCAAATTCTAAGCAAACGATAGAAATACAAACCGAACAAATGAATTCTCTCGCCGCCTGAAGAAGGGCATCTGGAGGGAAATTTTGTGTCAATGAACTGCCATCGGGAAGACGAAACTGCAGACGTACTTCGGAACTAAAAACAACGAATTGAGAACGTTGTGAGAAAGTACCTGACAACAACTGAATCACAGGCAGTACTACTTTTACTAAGTGGAGTAGCATAAAAAATACAAGTTTAATTTCTCTGGCATAGAGTTTCTTCTCCTGACCCTGCTTCTCGCCCTTTGTCTACGGTCCAAAATGTACATATATCAAAAACAACTGGCCTCATCAGAAACACAAATCAAAATTTACCATTGCATATTACGTTCATTGTGATCGACTCGTGGGTCAACCCTCGCAGCTACATGACGTCTCTCTTCTTGCTGTACAATCTCTCTGGCGGCTCGTTCTGCTTTATCTTGCGCGATCTTCTGACGGATGGCTTCTTTTGCAGCTTTGTCTTTTGCTTTCTCAGACCTTATTCTTTCAGCCATTTGCTGGGCAAGCGTTTCTTCTCTTTCTGCCTTTGCTTTCAACAAAGCCTGTCCTTCTTTTCGTCTTTCAGCTTCTTTACGACGTCCATCCTGAAAGCCAAACTAATTTGAGAAAAGGCGGCGGTCCAAAAATAAAATTATTTGCGAATTTGAATCAGAATAAGACAGCCTTTGGAGAAGCCAAAAGAAGTAAAAAGAAAGCCAGTTCTCACTAAAACGATACGACATTACAAACGTTTCTAAAAGTGTTTTCTCCAATGATGTTGATCTGTTATTAAAGAGTGACATTCGCCATCTTTTTTAATGTGGCAATATATAGTACTCTCTGACCTCTTTTTCCTTTTCTGCCCTTTCTCTTTTCTTCTCTTCAATTAACTTCTTTGCTCTGAATAACAAAATAAAAAGATTGTTTTTCGTTTAAAATATCAAACCTTGTTTTGAGAATTAGTGGTATGAAATATACGCCAAATTTGTTCAAACGAACGTCCACTCTACCATAGACGAAAGAGGCAATAATGCACACCTGGTAACTCTGTCAGTCAAACTCTGTTCAGAATCATCTTGCACCTAAAAGGGTAGAAAAATGGCTTTGAAAAAATACAGGTATTTTAGTTGACACATAAAAGAGGGTTTGATAGAATTACAACTACAAGTTTGAGTGATAAAAAAAATTATAACTTACTGGCCCGTTACTGGTGCTAGCACCTGGTGATTGTGAAGTTCTTGGCAAAGACATGGACTCTACATTAGGTTGGGCTACCACTTTGGGAAACTTTACACGATGTTTCTGTGTGAACGGGAAATAGGAATATAATAAAATTAGATGGATAATCAAATTGTAAACAGGGAGACACTTGGAGAAGGTCTGCAATAACAATAGCAGCCATGGGCATCAATTGAATGTTAATTGAAGGGGACTAATCCAGACTATATTCATATATTCTGTTATGCTAGGCTGATTTCTGTTAAAAGTGAAATTGTTTTCAAAAGAAATTAGCTAGGCATACTGGCATAGTAGAATATATGAATATGATCCACCTCAATTATAACGTCAACAACATCAATGATAGCAGCACAATGGTAGAATAATTATGGACAATTGAAGTGTGTATGGATAGCAATTTGTAATCATGCAGAGCCAAGTGAAATACCTGAATTGTCTGATTGATTTTGTCCAAAAACTGATCAACAGACAGAGGGACAGCAATAACTTCCAATGGTGTGCCTGTTCCATCAAGAAAGTATGTACATGGAATACAAATCACAGGATCTTGTACAGGCAGGTTAAGGAGCAATATTTCTTTATTAAAGTTATACATCTTAGAAAGTTCATTACAAAAAAAATAATCACTTTGTGCAGTCATATGTGTTATAACAAAATAATAACAAAATCATAAGTAATACAATATTAAATACCTAAACCTCATCTTTAGGTTTATAATAAGTTAATAACCCAGGCAACACATTGTTTTGCCACATAAAGTATGAAATATAAGGATACAAATGGAAGAAAATTGTTTCAGTTCATTGCTAAAAACAAAATTTTTTGATTATATTAAAAAAAGTGTTTCTACAAGTGAATTGAAATATAATGTTTATATTGTGGTCCATAGCATACAGGAGTTTTTAAATAAAAAAGATATAAGAGCGATTTTTTTATTTTCAATTGTTGTCCTCATGAAAGGTGGTGGGTAGCTCCCTTTCCTACCAAAATTTTTACCACTGTCCATTTGGCATGTAAAAGCAATAGCATATCTGTTTAATAACCTTGCCCAAAAATGCACAATAAAAAAATTAAAAATTACCTATCATCAAGTAATTTTATTGCAGTACAATCTGCCATGCAGACCTCATTTATCTAAATAAGAATATAAATATAATAAATGCATAAGTTTATAACCGAAATTATCTTTCTAATAAATGTTAAGATTATATAAACCAGAGAAAGAATACAATAATATCTGCAGGATTGTCTCCCTGTTACACTATACAGATAATCCCAAACCAACCAGTTTTATTGTGGCATCAGTTTAATGGGTTGAAATAAATTTACAAGGACAACATAAATGGGACTACCATATATATATTATATACCTTTGTGTTTTCCCAAACAGCATCCATTTTTCTGGACTGTTCATCATTGCCTTATGTTGTAACATAAAATATATTATAATTCATATTTTTTGCATTTACTATATATTGTTTTCAAATTTTGAAAAATGGTACTGTAAGTCATATTAAGATGTGAAGTAATTATCTTATCTGTACGTGTTAAAACAGAATAAAATTATGAAACAAGCTCTTTATTTAGAATTCTCTCTATTAAGAATTGGATCTTGTTAGCCAGGCTAGCTTAACAAGGTCCATCTGTTAATCCACATCATCAGTTCTAAGAATGAATGGTGCATTCAATGTGTAAGTCTTTGCCGAAGCACCACAACCCCAAAATAAAAGACGTGTTGATGTGATTAGATGATACAAAAAATAGTTGCTTGGCCTACAAGACTATGCTGTTGCTACTGCTAAATACTTATACTGCATTTATGTAATCCTCCGCTCATCCTGCTTACAGTACTCTACTTGACTACTTCACATTGAGGAACTTCAGCGTAGGCCATAGGCTACACTCAAGGAATCCATGCATCTTTGCTAAGAACCATCGATTATTCACATTGTTTAGTACAACTCCACTTTGATTAACCTCTCTTAATCTTACTTTTAAAAGCTTCATTTTCCCAGTCATACAAATTACAAATGACGTCATATTTGTTTCTAACTTTTCATTATATAGATAGTATACCTTTTATATACACAACAAATAGTGATCCAATCCTTCTCGATTCAGCAATGGCTTCTGCCACGGATCCTTCGAACCAAAGCATATTCAATATCTTATAATTGTTTCAATAGACCAGAAGACTCCAGTGTTTGAATAACTCCTTTCCCTTCGATTTTCTAGATCATTTATATTCTTCTAAATTCTTATATTTAAAACAACATGAAGTAACGAATTGTGATCGCACTGATCTCACAATCTGTGATTACCTGTGAAATAGATTATGGTACTGCCAGTTGGGGCTACCAGTGAGCTCTACATATATCTAAACATATGTATCATAGATATATGCAGAGTTCACTGACATGATACAGAATGATTGCTCAGAGGCCGATATATTCGCGTTCTGCATTATTGGTTTCTTCTCAAATTGTTAACACGAATATATGAATATTACCCCCCCCGCCCCACTTTAAGGATCTTCGCGGCGTCTGTTGTTTTTTTCATTTTAACTTGGTTTCAGTAACACGTAAAAATAATGTTTTACGTGTTTTCATAACACGTAAAAGAAATGCAAGAACATTTGAACTTTATATTTGGATGTTTGAAAAGAAAATTCTTCCCATTACCAGTACAATGAACGAAATATGTCGTGACTTTAGGCTGCCATCCACTTTTTAAAGCTTGTTCAATTACACTTCGTGACTGCGACGCAGAGAAAAGTTGCGATGCGCGCGAAAAAATATAGACTATTTCTTGAATATTCAGCGAGATACCACAATCGTCTTTCTGGAATACACAGACTAGAATACACACACTGTGTCTTACAGCCTTCGTAGTTTAACGTGTATTACCAAGTCATAAATGCGTGTGTGGTCATTAGGTTATCGCACATCATCCATTTATTGCATGAAGATCGGCACGGGCCCCGAGACCCAAATGCTCCTCGTTGCCTTCATGATCACTTTAATGACGTATTATTTGCATTACTTTTGAGTAGTTCACATTCATTCCTCAGATTATTCGTACATTCGATAAGAAATCCTACCACTCCACGGTCAATGAACATTTGAGGAACAGAGTTTGGAGGCTGAAAACAAATATATGCAACATAAGAAAAATAAATATATGTTTTAGGATTACCATCACGATTGCTCGTGTTATTTATTTATTACCAAATGGCCTCGTTTTTGTTTTTACTGTAGTGGGAAATTATTGTACATTGTCATTGGCCTTGAGTCTAACATTAGCAAAGAACGAATTTCTTCCAGCAATTATATTTTGTTTCTGATCTGACATATACCCAAGTAACCCAACTGATTAAGCATGGAAACAAGGCCACTGGACAAAGTCGTGTGAATTGGACTATTTTAAATAACCGGTCAGTACTAACCAAGCGACTCACCTTCATTACTGTGGTAACTATCCAAACAAATTCCGACTTATCTGTTTCGTTTTCTGCCGGAAGGAGGGCATAGGAATTAAGAATAGTTTCTCCTCTTGAATTGAGAGAAAAATGCAAGGATAAGAATAATGTAATATATTAAACATATAAGAGATATACACAATTGTTTATACGGCAATAGAATTGATCTTTTTCCCATTTAATGATTTAGAAAGCCAAAAGAAACAAACGATATTTTCATAACAGCGCTGCTGATTGTGATTTTTCTATCTACTGTACTTATTTTGCTTGGGTAGCATATTGTAATATCACAGAAACTTAAACTTCATTTTTCTCGAATTCTTTTTATGCAATTCTTCAATTGGCCAGCCAATCGTCAGTGTCCTCTTTCTACCATAATTGAATGTACGTAATTCTCGGTTGCGCCAATTAGACAACATATTGTAGCTGACTATTTCCGATAATCGTGTGTATGGGTCTATACCAGAATCTATACCATTGAACTGATCTATACTCACCTCACAAAACTTTCTATTGGAGGTTTAATTGATGAAATGACTGATGTAGAGGTTGACATATACATTTCTCCGATCCTCTGGTAATGATTCACCGTTACGTAGTCTCTATATGCAAAATGCGAAATGACTGTAAAGTGAAGTAACATAAAATCAGTTCTTCATTACTGCCAAAAACGATATATAACCACTGTGCTGCCAACGTACACTGACATTTCACTAATTTAGGTGCATACAATTTACCTCGCTGACATTATTCCCCCAGCCATTTCCCCGATGCAAGAGTAGGTAATATCGGTCGTTGAATTCACTTTTTGAATGATCTGAAATAAACAAATACCACTGAGTGTTTAGCTTAAACTTGTTATTAGGACATACCTTGCAAGATCTTTCTCTAGTCTTCTCTAAACATGTATACATACGACCGTTTCAACTTCGTTTGGAAGTTATGTATTATACATACAACCACGTTCACTTTGTTGAATTATTCAATTTTACACGAAAAGGGCTGGAAATCCTGCCTCCCCCCATTTCATACCCTAGCCTATATAGCCTACTTCTCGATCAAATACCTGGTTGCCTACAGTCTGCAGCATTAACATATACTGTGTACCTCAGCATGTGTGATGTTTTTATTCCACTTCTTTATATTTTCCTTATCGCCAAATACCATGGGATGTACAAGCTGATGATTTGCATTGATACACGCCTGAAAGTATTTATAATAACTGATAGTTATCGAAAAAGAAGAGCACCACTGACGTTCATATTCATCTCCGACGGGAAAAAGTAGCTATACAGCTTGGTGTTGCCATTATGTCACTGTAAGCCTATGATATTTTAAATATGCAGTTTAAAAACCCATTGAGATGAATACGAATGGGCCAGTAAAATCGGAACAACACGATTAATAACACTTTACCCTCAATCTGAGAATTTTCCCAAGATTTTCATCCGTTGTACTCTCTACCAAGATGCCATCCTGTGATGGTAAAATTACAGCATTCATGACTGGGTGTTTTTCAGTCAGTACGAAGAAACCGTATATTGTCATTACCTTTTGTTTCTCTATGTCCCAAGATTTCTCTGCGTACAAAAACCCCAATGCTTTGCTGGTTGCTTTTCGTGCAGTTTCAATGAATCCCAAATTCTAGTAAAGAGGGAAACGGAAAATTAAATATACTGCTGATGTTTCTGCGGTGATTCGCTGTCACCATTATCGTAGGAAGCAACACTATAGGGACATGTCACAGTGCTCGGAAGCTTTCGTCCAATTGGATAATGCTTTTCTATACTTTCTAAAGAACGAAGCTATGCTATTGGTTGAAACAGAAATGTATTGTAAAGTTCAGCCAGTGAAAATCATTCTTGCGAGGAGCTGCGACACTACCCACGCTATAACAATATAAAGTATCGTAGGATAAAAACGCTAAAAATAGAAGATTATTTAGGAAATGCTACAGAGAGTGATCGTTTGTTCAGCTAGATTCACTGAATAATAATCTAATTCGAATTTCAAAGGTTTTTCAGACTTTAGATCTGACCAAATAAAGTCGCACACTCGCAGGGCCTGCTCTGTCCCTCTCTAACTCTGAATGACGGTTATATACTGTATGAAAAACAGGAGTTTCCATTTATGTGTTTTTTTTTCGTACGACACTGCGCTGACAAACGTGCTGGTCTACAATGCGTCAAGTCTCTCAGGACTACATTGTGTCAAGCGTTCCTCGAGGCGGAATAAAGAAGTATAGGACGCGATCTCGAACTAGCAACCCACCTCTCTAATAACCTCTTCTTCATCTTCTGAATCTAGCAAAAATTGTAGTCATTATAAATTTTAAATAAAACTGGCACAGTTAGTTTTACGGCTATGATTGAAAGTTTCAACTCTCTAAGACAATTTTAAAGATTCATGCATACTGTAGTAATTAAATTTTACTTTACCTTTAGTCAAAACGTATTTAATTGTTGTTTTAAAAAGTTACGTTTTCCATGCAATTTCTATACTAATACATTTTTAATTTTTTTCCAGTGACTTAAATAGAACTTCAAATGATTGTGATGGGATTGACAAAAACACTGATTTTAGCTAACCTTGTTCCGGTGGTGTATGAAACGAGAGCACAGAATACGCTGAACTCCTTGTAAGAAAAGTATAAGAAATATTTTGGAATAATAACATTACTTCACTATTTTCTTAGCTGCTGCTTCCCTACATGAAAACACAAAACTTACGCCACACGACTTGAATAGGCCCCTACCCTAACTCCTAACATAAGTACATAATAATAATTAAACATTTGGTTAATAGTTTGTGACTTACAATGGCGGTTTGATAGATCCATAACCTGGTTTCTCTACAGCGAAATGAGAGTAAATGGGTAAGGCAAGATCAGAATAACGATCAACTGGTATAACAAGCTATAATATCATCATGGTACATACGTGAAATTATACTCGTTGCTGCTTTTTTCTCTTTGGGGAGAACCTGCAAAATCATCGTGATTTGCATTCAGTTTTGCTCAAAATGAAGACGTTTACTGCAAGACTAGAAACATCCCCCAAGCTCCTCTCCCTTTCCTTGCATGCAGTTGCAGCGTCGGCTTCATACTGTACCTTAACTCGCATATACCAGGCCTCAACCCAAACCAATACAAATGATCCAATTTCAAGAAAATAGTCAACTGGTCTGCTTCCATTATCCTTACTTGAATCATCAAACTGAAAACACATGTTTTGGGATATTGAACTAGCTGCTGAAATACTGGAGATTTTTATTTTTAGATTTTCAGTTTTTTATATATTTCTTTAAAATCTGCAGTGTTATACTATATTAAGAATACTCACGTCAAATACAAACGCTTTCGTTAAAAGATATACAGTCGATACAAATGTGGTTAGCTGAAAAAAAGACGAGAAAATTTGAATGAAAAGGCATTAATGACAACGTAACAGGGATGAATAATGGAAAGCATACTGTATCTATGGTTGGCATTACCCCTCAAGATTTTATGTTTACTCGAAATAGCATGACGCTTATTGTCCGTATGGTAAAGAAATGTTTTTAGCAGTCATATTTATAGTTATAAATATATGGTGTATAAATATACAGTATAGTGTAATTACATTAATTCAAAAATTTATAAACTTTCTAATAAAATTGATCAGAACAGTGTAGTTCCTTGGACATGCCCCCGCTATATATGTATTGTACATACAATACTTACAGCTACCACATGTACTTTTTTGCAGACAAGATAACCATAAATCCACAGTAATAACGTAACACGTACCAAAGAAAGAATCTTTAGAAACAATAAAAAGAATATTAGGAGGAGTACAAAACATGCAGTTTATAACATTGTGTCCACCTTAGCTAGTGGAGATTAATATTTAAGTTTAGAGACTGTTGTGAGTGATTGATTTTGACCAATCGCGTGAGTAGATTTAGGCAAATACACGAAAATTGTATATTAATTCGGTATATTCGACCATTGTCAGGTATACCATAATTCGGTATATTCCGAATTTCAGGTAAGGTCGAATGTACCGGAACATGGTATCTACCGATACCTGCTTAGGTCATACCATTCGACCATGGTCGAGTATACCATATTTCGGTATATTCGACCATGATGGAGTATACCATATTGTATACCATATTTCGGTATATTCGACCATGATCGAGTATACAATATTTCAGTCAGTATTTTCGACCATGGTCGAGTATACCATATTTCGGTATATTTCAGTATACTATATTTATATAAATTAGTATTTTTTATTGGAACGCGTACAATTGAGGGCTACTTGCTCTCAAAAACTTAGTCAGTTTTCAGCAATGTAGATTTTCTTTCTTCATTTTATTTTACAGGATTTTTATGGCCCGAGAACACCCTTTTATAATAATTTGCTTCATGCATGCACTGATGTATGGCCTAAACACACGCCCCACTGACGCTAACCGAACTGAAATGAAACTTACCATAATGTCAAAAAGAGAAGACGTAATTCCATAATGTTTAACCTCTTGAGAAAGAGAATCATTTATACCAGTGACAGCCACACCCTAAGAATATCAACGTATATAGTGTATCTATAAACGTATTATATCTATAAACTGAACGTTTTCTAATAGTTCTATAGATTCTTACATCATCGGCATCTTTTGTATGCCGGAACATAAGCAGTTTCAGCTGAAAGATTTATGCAGCTATCGACTAAATTTTGTTCAAGGAAAGAAGAGCGAAATCAACTCCACGGAGAGCAACTTACAACGAGTAGTTCTGCAATGTGTGGGTTTCGAAATGATCTGAATTTAGCCCCGTTTTCAACTTTTGTGTCGATAGATATTTGTATTACGGCAAAAATGACCAACTTTCGGCTACAATATAGTTGCGTTTTAGCTCTAATTATAAAAATATATGCATGTTGTTGAGTCAATCCAGCTATTAAAACCTAAAAGAGATTTTTTTTGTGATTCAAGACCGTTTACAGGATGTAGGTAGGGAAACTCAGACATCTCCAAAGGTCTCAGGGATTTAGTTGTCGACAACTATTTGTGATCGACAACTAAAAGTCGGCAACTAAACTCTAAATTATTAGTTGTCGACAACTAAGCAGTTTCCCTTTTCGAAAAGAGAAACTGCGTAGTTGTCGACAACTAAGCAGTTTCCCTTTTCGAAAAGATACATTGCGTAGTTGTCGACAACTAATGGTTGTTGACAGCCTCATTTTTTGGCGTTTTTCTAGTGTGTCAAAACTTTTGTTTTAGTTGTAGACTACTTTTAATCTCCGGGTGCTAAATTAGTATTTAAACGCCAGTGTGTGGAACCTTTATCGGACTTATTTAGTTGTCGACAACTTTTAGTTGTCGATCACAAATAGTTATCGACAACTAAATCCCTAGTCTGTGGAGGCCCTTATATGATGATTAATAAGCCGGTTCATACAGACACCGTGATTTGCTTCAGGGTAAAGGTCAAACATTATGCTATTGGGGCCAAATAACAACCAGATTAAAATATTAAATATCTACCACTATTACGTTCTACTACGTTTGTGACGATCCCATGTGCGATTTCTCTGTGTGGACTGGTTGCGTTATTCAACCATTCGCTTCATCTCAACTAATGGGATGAATTTTTTCTTCAATTTTTCTTGGTTCTCTCATATTAAAAGGCCTAAAGCTCGCTTTGTGGATTATTTACAGCTCTTGACAAAGGACTAGTATACGTAACTATAAACAAAACCGTTATAAGAGATGCTGATATTAACCTCACCTGAGCATAGATAACCCACAGAAGAAACGTGAATAGAAAATCGAATATACAAAATAAGCAGAATATTTGTCTTGACGAAGATAAATTATTGTATAGTCTTCTGAACCATGGCGGTTTTGAACTGACTGCCGCTTCTAATGCTTGTGCTGATTCCGCTACAGATAGTTGAGTTGTCGAAGAAGAGCTGGCTTGAAATTCGACAGTTTTTCCTTTCTTAGCCATGTATTAAAAGTTTGGTTTAAGTGGAAGCGCTTTGCATGATTCTGTATAGATTCGTGTTGGTTTGATATGAAACACGACACTGTGTTCCGTTCCGACTCAATGCGTCTTTTGAGTTGTGCTGTTATATGTATGATATAAATTTGCATACAGGAAAGGTCTGGTGGATCTGTGTACAAAACGCAAAAGGCTTTGGACTTTGGAGGTGTCTGTGGACAGCCAAAAAGCTCCAAGGTCCAAATAAAATTCAACTTAAGTCCTCCGGCATGCTCGAATATAAGGTTGTAATCCAGTGCGATTCTTATACCACAAAGCTTCAGAGAACGTTGTTTATCGGATGATTTTCCGACAATGAGCAAATAATTTGTAAAATACCATATGCACCCTGTGAACAGTATTGTTAACAATGTTGTTGAAGCTTGTTGAATCATCAATGTTGTTGCAACTTGTTACAACAACATTGCATCGTGATTGCAACAACGACAACCTTCCATTCCTATCAGTGGGTGTGTTTTTTGTGTGCATTTTTCATCATGCCTTTTTCTCTCTCAGCAACTGTTTCTTGCAATCAGTGGGAACGCAACTTATTGACAGCACTCACTGACTGAACGGAGTGAACGCGGTTTTATAAGTGCTGGTTCTGCTTGATACCTGGGTCCGGTTGTTCAAAAGCCGGTTAACGCTAACCCTGGGTTAAATTTAACCCGCTTTTGAACAACCGGCCCCTGGACATTATTACTGCATTATTACGATCCTACGCCTAACCCTTACCGAACAGTTAACCCAATCAGAACATGGACTATTACCTGATTACCATGAAATTTTAAATTTGGAATTATTATCTTGTGAGTTCAATGCACTGAGGTTCAATGTGTGGAGATCCACGAGATCTATTATCACCTGCCATCCGCGTTCTAGGCACTGGGGCGAGCGAAATATTTTGTTTTGGTAATTTGGTTTGAATTCTGGCGCAATTTCCTTCTTCTATTATTTCAAAATATTTTACACACTACACATTTTCCGAATTTTGGTGCCTATGGAGGATATTGAAAAGTAAGTACAGCATTTTACATTTTCTTTCAACACATCGACTGGCCTTCGACACAGTACTTTATACTCAGTCCAGCTCACTGCCGATCGACACCAAAAATAATAATATCACTCTCTAGCAGAAACTGCAGAATAGCTCACAACTTACGCACTTACTTTTAGCAACTTACACATAAAAGATGTTAAAGTGGATTGCATAGAAGGTGTCCTACAGGACGCTGATGTCAATACGACAGCTGGTGGTGATATTATTGAGGAGCAACATAAATACATAGACAAAATTTGGCAAGTCAAGGTAAATACAAAATGAAATCGCCCTAATGTAATGGAAAACTAATTTCACCATTGATTTAAAACATTGATACAAATAAAATCGACATACAGCCTGGAAACTTCAATTCGGCTGTTACAGCCACCAGCTTCGAACCTGGGTCTTTATGATGCAATATTATTATTTATACCTACCTTACCAATCAATGTTTAGTCTCATATTGGAACTCTGAAATATGCTTGGGCATTGTCTGAGGCAGCAGTGTGGTTTGCGAATGGTTTGGATCAAGAAAGACTTAATGTTGATGCTGAGGAAAACTGGCTCACTTGTGATGATCAACAGAAAGAGAAGGGTATTCATATACTTACTGCTCTAGTAGCAATTATTAAACAAACCTCACTGATTCTATCTAAAAGAAAAGAACTAGTTGATTGAATATTATAAACTTTTCATGCACAATCATTTCACATTTCACAAACATGGCTCTATTCTTTAAGAACTGATGAACAAAGAAAGAAAAGAGTCTGAAAAAGTTAAGAATGATATAGAAGATATTCAAGAAGTGTTAGAAAAACACGCTGAGGATATTCAAACAGGTAAGTCTATCAAGAAGCCAAGCTGCCAAAAGTTCTTGACTTTTATTTTTGAATCTGGTAGTTTTTCATTTGTAGCTGATGAAGAGATTAAAGAACAGAAGCTGCTGATTCAAAAAAAGCTATCAATTGTAAAGGAGAAGGTGACTGAGACTATGTTTATTATTTATTATTCTGCATATTAAATTCAGTGTGGTACTGTAGACCTAATTTTAATTTAGATGGAAAAGCTAAAAATGTTGCAAGAGAGGAAACAATTGTTGGACTCGAAAAAAAAGGAGCATCCTTCTGTAAGGAGTAATTGTGACATTTTACGTTCTGGATGAGATTATAGGCAACTCTAGTTTTATAAAATAGTTATAATCCAGCTTTGTGCTTTTATTAACGTATAGGCATTTGGTGCAGGCAATTACAGCCTAGAGCATCAAACAGAAAAATTGGCAAGTACAAGCAACAATATACAATTACTATATCAACTGTATATATAAATATATATTTAACCTACACGTTCAGTGCACAGTCATTCTCAGGTAGTTTACTTGGTTTTCTTTCTTTTACAGAAGCAAACATCCGAGGCGCTTAAACAATGCACAGCTGCTGTGGATATTTTGAGTCAACGCACGTCTTTACTGGAAGCAGAACGTGACACTTGCAAGGCAACCTTGGTTAAAATGGAAGAGAAGTTATCTACATTAAAGGCTGAACAGAAAGTTAGATCATCGGAGTCTTCGGAACAAAAACGGTAATGATTGTTGCATTGATAAGAAACGATCGATCACCAAATATATGAAGTTTTAATTATCCAACGTTTTGTCAGATAAAGTCACTTATGTTACTTTCCGATGGTATATATTACCCCCTCCCATATATCCGAGACCGAATGACAACTTGCATTTTCAAAGAGCTTTTGGTGCGTTGTAGGATGGAGTCGTACTATAAAGATCTGATCTCGTGCGGAGTACGAGTTACAACCCTTTCAGAAAAATGGTTGGAAATAGAGATTTCAGATATATACGAATGCAGTGACGATATAGCGACCCTCACACTAGTTATTCATTTTGGTGAGGACAAGCATGGTTCCCTTGTCTTCGAAGATGTGACGGTACTGACTGGCTGTAGTTGATCAGTCACAATTTTCTCTTGCGCCCTGGCGAGATTCCATTAGTTGGAGTTAACCATTACGTAGATATTACAACAATTTATAGCCTGTGTTTCAGCTTGTTAACTGCAGCCGCAGGTTGACCAAAGTTACCCCGTTCGTAGAAACGACAGATATGCATTCAGCGATGGTTTTCATTTTCTCAAGCAGAAAATTTCGTAGAATTCAAGTTTAAAAAAACTTGCTTCGCTTGAAAACGCGAAGATGCAGCAATTGTAGTTGTAAAAAGTAAAACATGAAAGTCAAGGTTCATTATTTCGACCGTATTTTCAGAGTCGTTGCAAAATCTGACATTAACATTGATGTTTGTACATAGGCCTAATACTGAATTAATTAAAAAATATGCATTCATTTCCAGGCAAACTGTTCCACGTTCTTCATCAAAGATCTGATTGATTATTTGAAGTCAACTAGCGAGCTCAAAGTTTTTAATTTTGAAGTTCAAAGGCGATTTCATAATCGAATGATGTTATTGAGAGAAATGGAAGTGTTGCAGAAAAGGTATTTTATTCAATGTATTGCGGCGCTGCAGTGACGTCTGGTTAAACGTTGCTGCCAGAGTTGGGCCGGGATAGAGACGAAGTCTTCAACTAATTTTTAAATCATCTATGATTCAATTTCGGGTAGGTTTGCGATTGATTGGAAGGAAGAGGAACAAGTAGTGCGACTTATGCTTGGAAAAGCTGGCCAAATTGTTTGTTCATTGAAAATGGAGAAAGATTATCCTTCTGAGGGAAGCGTCAGTGTGGTAGAAATTCATGGAGCGGACCCAGCTATTATATTTCAAGATAGTTTGGTGTGTATCTTCTTGTCACACATTTCGTAAAACACGATAGGGCGAAATTTTGCACTGAACGAAAAATCACCCGTGTCCCGCAAATGAAGCTCTTTATTTTATAAATTCCCAGGGTTAATATTTGATCCTGAATGTAGGTTCGCCCGGATGCTCTAAATTTTTCATTTCCAAAGACCATAAATACATGCGCTTTGAAAACTTCATATTTCTCATCACACAGAATTGAATAGACCTTTTTCATAATGACGGTCAAACGCGAAATTTGATTGGCTCCACAAAACTATCGAGCCAATCAAACTTCGTGTAACATCAGACTTTGACGTCATTATAAGAAAAGTCTATTGTAATTAATAAAGTGAATTAATTAAATTGAATTAAATTTCTAGGTCACTGGGGAGTTGAAAACGCTCACTAGTTGGATAGAATACTTGGATATAAAGTATATCTCATTGTAAACCTTGCTGTGCCTGTAGTTATATTGCAAGATCGCGACCAAATATACAACGAACTTGCTCTTTCAGAGTAGAACAATTTTTTCCTAATAATTATGCATGGCCGTTAAATGTATAGTATTGGAACTTCAAGAACAAGCCGATTTCCTCATATGCAAGCAACGGTGGAGGGATTCACATAATACAAGAGTTGAATGGATTCACTCAAAATTATTATAATAATATAGTCTATATAACAATAGAGCCTATCATGTATTTGTAACGTATTATCATCCACGCATTTTTTTCACTATTTATACAGTATTTTTAATTTGTCGCAGTATTTGATCTGCAGAACAGAAAAATAGAATCTATCACCGATGATATACAATATATTACAATGTTTCTGTTAAAACTTATATTAATAGTTCAATGGTCATATCCGTACAGTACGTGTTGAAACGCCCCTGTTATTTTGTCAACTTCGATACAGGTTCATGCGTCCGAACATGCTTCTTTGCAAAACGTATGTGACAATACCATGCATAGAATTAATCGACATTATTTCTATATGGACAATACGCAGAGAGACTCTAATGCAAACCAACACTGCACTTTAAATATCGACAAAATACACGAAAAACAAAGTTTAAACCCGCTTTGTTTTTCGATTTCAAGAAACCTTAAAGGACATTAGCAAAAAACAATTGTCTTATTGTGAGAACAGATGAAGCTATATAACTAGGTTTTTTATAATTTTATAACTCTCAATTTGTCCTTGAAACAATTTGAGTTTAAAATGCCACGAATATCGCTAAAAGTAGAATATTTTTACCAACAGAAATCGACAACCCAAATTTGTAAAAGAATTTGCCAATATACTCTATATATATGTTCCTGCAAAATAACGAATAATGGTTTTTATTGCCAATGTCCTTCAAATCCGTTTCTATTATATATCGTAATGCCTAATGGTTGGAAACAAAGAAGTGTCGACAGATATTTTATATTCTCGACTAGGAAATTCTTTATTCCCAAGCTTTGCAACCTGGAACCGATGCCAGAAACCCGTTCAGCTTAATCGGTAGATAATCAGCTTAATCGGTGGATAGACTCAAAGAGAGAACTACACTAATGGTTGATTGAGCAACTAAACTTGATTGAAACAATACCAATGCAATGACATATCTAGTGCACAAGACTTAAGCCATACGAGGGTCACATGGTTATCCGCCGTTTATGCTAAACCGGTTTTCGGACAGCGGGCCTTGTCTGTACATATAATTTAACCAATTTGGCAGCACAAATTCTATAAGAATATTTCACATTTTTATCTAAAATGTTCAGCAACTTGCTCTTTCATTTTAACGGCCAATGGCCAGGACAGAGTACTACTTACGATGTAGCCAAGAAAATATGGCGACAAAATAGGGAATATACAGTGGGCTGCTCACTGAAATCCCCTCCCCCCCGCAACTTTATGCAATCGAATAGCTAGATTAAACAAGTAATGTCGAACAAGGTAGTTCAACGTGTTTAATGGCTGGAAGTGTTAATTAGACTAATGGCCGACAACTATTCGCATTGCAAATGGGGACAAAAACATCAGTGGATCCCACTGTATATTCCTCTTACTAAAGAGTTTTGGCCAACGGTCGCTGTAAAAATCTAGTTAAATAAACAGGCAAGCTGTTCAGTTCTTCATAACGGCAACAGTGGCCTCCGGTGTACCAATGCAATCATTTACCACAGTGGTTACCTCGTCCAGGACAATGTTATTGTTAGTAGCGTACAAATGAATAACAGAGGTAAACTTGAATGCGACGAACACACAGCTTCTCCTTTGACCTCGACTTGCGAAAGTTTTGGAGTGCTCAATGAAACTGCACGAAATGACGACAAAATCTCGTCGGATGTAAATATCGCACTTTGCGTATTTATCAAAGTTTCAATTTTTTGAGCTTCTTTAATACAGATAAGGAACTAAGACAAACAGAATGGAAAATTATTACGGTTGAAATCGAGCGCATTGATGACATACAGTATCTTTAGACAATAGCCTGATAAGATGAAAGTTCATCTGAGGTGTTACCAAAGAAACCGTTAACTAATGAAAATGATTTATAATTATATAGCTTGAATTACATACTACGACGCTCTTCAGGTTAGTGCGAGATGATAGAAATTCGAATAATACATTTACTTCGGCGTAGCAAACACCGATCGATATTTGTCTGAAAATGCGTTTGCTGTTTACAGTCTAGTCGCCAGACCATTACTGCCAGATGATCAGATGAATCAGATCAGTATGTAGCCTGCTCGCAGACTGAATTAGGGGGCCAGAAAATTTAATTTCCGGCCTGCCTGCGAGCAGGCTAATCAGTATGCCACTAATAACCAATCTTTTATAAGGAAGAACCTAATAAGGCAGGCGATTTACCACCAGAATTTCGTTTATCTAGCCACACTGGCATCTCAAGTTTTGGACCGGCGGATAACAAACGGCTTTTAAACTAGATATTGAAACTTCGTTACAATAGAATTATTCAAAAGCTTATTTATATGATATTCCATACGCATTAGATACTAACCTGAAGCGTGGTTGGTTTTTCAGTTATCGCCCTCACGAGAAGAATGAAGTCATTTTCTGTATTGTAGAAACCAAAAACATCACATTGGCTCTAAAAGGAGAGGAGATATTTCTTTCAACTTCGCCGTCCCATTTTGGGAAAATTTTGATAGATAATATATACTTTTTGCATATGTAGCTACGGCTCTGATCTCGTATGGCTGAATACTGTAACACTAGGTACTGGTACTGTGTAAAGGCAAACACCCGTAGATCTTACCATTGATATATGTCTTCGCACCCTAGCCACAACTTGCTCTTGCGTGATTGCTTGATTATCCATAACAATTTTATTCGTATTAGAAACTTCCGTTTCATCAAAAAGAACCGTCAATTGCGTGGCTAAAATGAAGAAAACATGCAAAGTTCACTTTAAATTATCTTACTGAAAACTGAGAAGATCTAAGTCATTACTAATTATTCAATGTTCCATATACTTCGGGCTAAATAAATTTGCAACCTTTTGCTTAATTTTTATGACAGGTTGCTATCTAATATTCTCGTACGTTTGCATGGTGACGTCAAATAAGTAAATTAGCATGCAAGCTAATTCACTAAGGTTGCTATCTGTTTATTGGTTTTCTTAATTACCATACATCACGTCACTTACCACAGACTTCACAGCAAGCACCTGGCGGCGTAACACCATCACAATTTGGTGGATTTAACTGAGGGCATGTTATATAAGCACATCTAACTGTTGGATCTTCATCTGAAAAATACATTAAAATGTGATCCACTTAATTCCACAAACGTCATTTCAGGTGTAACACAATTTTAAGGGGCCGAATAATATCGGTTAGTTTTGACTTCCACTGCTATCAACGTTGCCTTTCACTGACCTACTACGCTTGTGATTGGTTAATTTGTTAGAGTTATCAAATTTGATTGGCTCTGGTTCCCCTCATTGGTAGCGCCTTATGGTTATCCGACAGCGATGTCAAAAAGATTAATGAACCCCACCCATGATTATACTCTATATAAAATGGTTGCTAACTGTTTAAAGTGGCTAAGAGATTAATTAAAGGGTAATCATTTAGCGAGCCATAACATACTTCCGTATTTTCCAACAGTCTTACAAGGGCCTTCATAATCCAGCAACATATGGGCATAATTTAACGCACACATACTGCCATACGTTTGACCATCTACACCACAGACTACTTTTTTACCAGGTCCACAAGAAGGCTATAATGGAAAACATTCAAAATTTGCACGTGCACAGATCCATCTTACATTTTAGACCATGCATGATGTATTTGCCTCCATTGAACAGAATCTGGTATGTTCACAATTTAGTTCACATATAGTCGGAATCAAAAGATAGGATCCAGTTCGTTGAGGGTGGGAGGGGTTGTTAAGCGGGCATTACGACTAGGGCTGCAGTGTCGATGAGATAAATGATGAGAAAATCTTACCCTTTGGGGGGCGGGGAAAGGGGCAATTATCAATAGGGTGAAATAATGAAAAAATAAAAGGTCGGCTGGCAACAAGACTATGACGTGTCTTGGATCTTGTTTCCCATACGACCGAACTCAAATAATTGCAAAGCGAATCTTTATCACCATGAGATGGAGACTCGTCATACAAAATACTACGCATAGTGGTTCACATACTGTACCTTGCATTTACCACTATAAGCAACTTCTTTTTCATTCTTTTGCACCTCACATTGACTCAAATGCTGTTTGTTCTTAGTATCACAAAGAAGTTGACTTGAAGAATTCGTGCAATTCATGGGACTTTCCACTGCGAAAAATGAATACAGGGTATAAGCTTGTTCTTCTTAAGATCACGAAGAAAGGAGAGTTGTACAGTACATTTAAACTAGTGTGCAATCCTTACCGCATGAAAACTGCGGGCAACTGGAAATGCTGCCAACACAAACTTTTCTGTCAACAACACATCTGTGGTAAGAAAGCAGATTTTAGTATAATGTACTGTTGGCGCTGTTTTATGCCTGGCAAATGAATTGAACTTACAGTTTATTTTCAGGACAAGGAGATGAGTGACATGGATTTATCGACGAGCATTGTCCTTTTACAACTTGTTTTATGCTGAGGCCTGCACACCTAGAGGAGGAAATATGATAAAAATTATAAGGGACGGTAACGACAATATTCAGCCCTTGAAGAGGTGACTACTGTTTGAACATCATCGGTTCTGCAGTAATAAACTACGACGAGGAAGGAACACAAGCATTAAAATTTGCACAAATGCACACATTAGTATTATATTAGTGATCTTACCGGGCGAAGCAAACGCTGCGGTAGGTTTTCCCATTCGCGCCACAGACTGGTTCATACTTGCCAACACATTGGCAGGAAAGATCTGTAGTAAAGATTAATTCTTAGTTATTTGTTCATTTTCCAGGAGATAATTGGATAGATGGGATACGTACCACCGATATATTTATCATGGTTAGGCACGTGGTTTCTACGTAATCGTTCTGCAAAGAAAATTCTTGACTTAGAGAAAAGCAAATGTAAACCAGACTAATACGTAAACAATCACTGCTTCCCTATTAGAAGTGTAAAATGTACATAAATGATCAAACCTGTTGCATTAGCAGCCCCTGGCAGACACTTGGTCCTGGAACAGAGGACTTTACCATCAAAGCAAACGCAAAAATTGCAATTTATCAAGAACTTTTCTTGATGTTCATATGTTTCTGTAAAAACAAAACATGGGTTACATCATCTCCGCATTGCATTTGTACCTGCAATAGGGCTTCATATATAAGACATTGTATTGCCGCAGTCGTAAAAGGTCGTGAAAATATAAAGGAGCTCAACTGTCAAACAGTTTTAAATCCATTAAGCCCGTTTACACTAGCAATCTTGCTGCGACTTTCGTCTATTCACAGATGAAAACGAGCGAACACATGTAACTTATCAACTTGTTCACACCAATAAAAATCTTAGCTACGATGACGGGCTATCCGGGGAAACACAGGATGTACACAGGAGAGAATTTCGACGTGAAACTTCATTTCGAACAATAGATAGGTGAAAATAAACAGGTGTTATCCTATGTCCATGCTACACTGAGTTCCTAACTGTCCGAAATACTGAATAACTTACTGTTGGTTGCTTTATAATAGCAAGAGTTTCTTTTGACACAACTTGGTAATCTTGGACAAACGGATAATTTACCATTTTCACAACGACAAATTTTGAAGCATCCTTCCAATTTGGAGTTTTGTACAATGGGTAACTATAGTGGAATGGAAGGATAAATAATTATCCACATAGATACACGTGAAGACGAACAATGCTATCGTACAATTTACATGTATGCATATATGTACTGTGCATATTGCACATGGAAAAACTATAATAACTTTTACAGCACATACCCGAGCAAAATGTCCATTTTTTATAACAGTTTTAGACTGATGATCTATAGGACAACCTGGTTTGAAAGAAAATAATTTTTATTTTATCTTGATTTGTTTAAGTATTATTGATTTTCAACATTTCTCTGCAATTTATGTCGATGGTTTTATCAGCTATGAAACACTCTCTTTCCCTCGTGTTTTATGTTGTAAAACACTTCTGCCCGTGTTTTAAATAGTAGATATACGTACTGTGTTTTTACTTAATGGATGGACAGTGCAGTGTTTTTAATGTATGGTATAGTTTTCTAGCCTTAAGCCCGTTTGACACGTGCAACTTTTCATGTGCCGAATCTGATGTGAATAAGTTAAAGTCTTTGTTAAAGTTTTTTTTCTGCATTCGATTCGGCACAGGAAAATTTCGACCTCTGAAACGCACCTTAGTAACTGCTGAAGAACGATGACGAATAAAAAAGACAAAGTAAGAGTTTTTGTTACCTGGTGTACATTTATAGGAAACAAAATCTTTTGCGGCATTCTCGGGAGATGCTCGATTGACGTCACAAACATCGTTGCTGGGACATGGGTTAGGATAACACGGGTGCGTCACTGAAATTATTAAAAGAAAGGTTTTCAAGAAAATTCCTTAGTGCCTTCAACAAAATGAACACGTTGACAAAATACATCTTAAAGTTTTAAAAAATGAACAATATCTGAAAAATTTAAACATACCTTCAGTTGTTTCATTCTGATAAGAACTGGGCTCTAGGTAAAAAAAATACCAGGGAAATGAGGTAGTGATAGGTACAGTACAATTAATCATTATGTTATTTACAGTGATACAGCGGGCAATGCATCATTTAAAAATCTTACGGAAAATAACGGGTACAACTGAGAGAAAACGTTAATTCTATGAGATAATGATTGATATATCTCTGTCAGTGCAAAATTAGCTGTCATCAATGCTGTGTTCTCTATACGTTCAGTAAATGAACCTTACTCAGGTAACTCTCCATGGAAATACATGATGATTGATCATCAGGTGATAACCCATCACAGATCTTTTCCACGGTTTTCACACCAAGTTTTTCTTTTTCTGCACATTCACCCAGAAGTTTCAAGCAATCTTTCCTGTTTAATTAATAAGCAGTTGGTTTGTTTAATTCAATTAATTGATAAGCAGTATGACATCACTTTGAACATTAACCCAGGATAAGGTATAACCTCCTTTTGAACATCTCGTTCTTGAATGGAAATAACTCTCACCTGCATATTGTGGAACCATGAGATTTAGCATGGCAAGGTCGAATTTGTAGTGTACATGCTACAGCCTTAAGAAGAAAAGAAAGCATCTTGTTATCAACAGATCAATAAGGAAAATTGAAAAGCTAAACTTTTTATTCTCTTACTTTCCACATTTCTGGCAAACATGTTGCAATATCTTTAACAGGGACAACATCCAATGAATGAATTTCAACTCTCTTCTTTTTCAACCAATTTTCATAGTCTGATTTAGCTGCATTGTCTTTTTCCTTAGTGCAGCTGCGGAATAATTCTGTATGCCTTGGGATAAAAAATAAATAACACTTAACTAGGGTTGGCTTGGTTATTCATTTGATACCATACTAATGTAACATTTGCCCTCTTAGCAGTATGAACAAATTGGTTACTGGATTACCTGAGAGGGACGAACCAAACTACACAAGCTAATTTACCTGTGATTGAAGTGTTTACAAAAACCAAGACCACTGCAACCAATGTGGCATGGTTGGGAAACTAAAATAAAAAATACATTTAGTGAATCATGCTGTCATTTTAAAGAACAATTTACTGTGCTGTGTGTAAATGATCAATACCATTTTTAAGCTATGACTTACCATCAGCAATGCAAGTAAACATTGTGGACTAAAAATAAAACCAGTAGTTACTTAAATGACAGCATTGTACATTGTACCAAACAGTATACTGTAGATGTACTGTGTATCTACATGTAGAAATATGTAATATGTTTTCAATTACAATACAGGAAGTAATTTTGAGAACAAAACACACCTCTTGTGGGTTAAATTCACAACGTTTTTTGAAGAGATCACCAGTTTCACTATCTTCTGCATAGGTCCTCAAACACAACTTAAAACATTCCTCTGTCTGTGCACTCAAGCAGCAATGGAGCCTCACATCCACTCTTACATCTACAATCATCAATACAGAGTTATATAGGTATATAAAAGTGAAATATTTCATAGATATATTGTATCAGCTCACATAATCCCACTTTGGACTAAAAAATGTTAAAAATATTCTTTAAAGAATGCTTTCTTTAAAATACTTTAAAAAAATTTAAATCACATGGTGCACACCTCTTTGAGATCCACCACCAGTATTCTTCATAGACTCTACAAATATAAATTTGTCATTAGGAAATTACCAGTTCAAATGATGTACTCACATTAAGATGAATTGCTAATACTGCAAATGTTACTCACTAGCATGATTTAGAAAACAAGTGAACATAGCTAAGTACTGCAAAAGAAAAGGAAAATTATAGACTTAGTGACTAAAGGTGGGGTACTCTCTCTGTGATGTAAACAATTTCTTTTAAATTTTGAGCTGCCTTATTTCATAAGATATTATGCACTATCAGAATAATCAACACCACTTTAATGCAATATGAAAAGGGCTTATATGCAGAAAAATAGGAAACATGCAACCTATTGTTATGAGCAGAACCAATGAGCAGCATGGCTTTGACAATTATACCACCGAGCTTGAGTCGTATATGAGGTAGGACGAGGTGCATAGCGCTGAGTCGGCTATCAGCCATATAAGGCGAAAGCGAGTTGTTTTGTAATATAGACAAATACCATTTGTTGAGCGACAAACATATTCAAGCATTCTGTCAATTTCTTATTTATTTACCTCAGCAAACTGGTCAGCCATTTTGGTTTTCTTTGGTTTTGCTACCCACCGTTTACGAGCTGTCATACGTTGGGTAGTTCGACCAATCAGATGCGGAATAATTCATATACAGTGAGTAGCTATATTATAATTACACACAAAGTTCAACTCACATTAGTTGAATCCTTAGAGCATGTTTCTCTCAGCTTCGATGTTTTTTCTTCCCATGTGTTTGTGGCCATAACCTAAGCAACCAAGACACTACATTGTTTCTCATTCACCATGCTTAAACATTGAAGTTATAGTTATTACTATTTATTTTTATGAAGAAAACCTTTCCGTAAAAAACCATAAAAAAACTCTCAAACCAACCTCTCTGCAAACAGCTCGACATTTCTTATTTTCAGTGATTCTACAACACTTATGGTCTAAGAAGTAGAAACAAAATCATTAAGAACTGCTTTAACATATGATTACTGTGGAGATTCCATGACTCTTAGGCTGAATCAATTGTATAAAATTAATTGATTAACATATTCAGAGCATCATCACTAAGGCAAATTCAAATTTACCTCTCTCTTTAGGTAATTTGACTCTGCTGACACATTGGTAAACATTTTTGTTTTCTCTTTTGCAATTCCTTTTCACATTTCTAAGCTTTTTCTTACTGGGCTCTTTATTTGATGCAAAAACCTATTAAAACATAAGCAGCCTGGTAAATAGGCAGTGATGTTATGCAGGAAATGACACTCATTTCATACCCTGACACTAATAGGCTTACAAAATGAAATTAATTTGAAAAAGAAATATTTGAACTAATTCACATGCAAGGGATGATGTTGCCAGCATAAAATGCATAGCAACATAGCTAATACATGTTGTTCTCAGTTTTTCTGTACTATGTTACATGGAAATTCTCATCAAACTATAAACATCTAATATACAACCATTCACCAATTCAATTTTCTAAAAATATGTAAAATTACAATTTTTATAAACCACCACTTACAATTTGACATGCTCTTTCACATCTTCTGTATCTTGTCTGGCAGCATTTACTACTTGCTAAAGAAAAAACCCCCAAAAATATAGAATCTTTACAGAAAATCACATTCATGCATGCTCATAACACGAAGGTCATTGTGGGGTTATCCGTTCTAGCAGGGACAAGGTGTTTATATGGTAATTTTTTTATCCTGCCTGAGTTAGATCTCGGATCGATAAAAAATACCTCATATCTACCACAAAATGCAATTAATTTAATTGTGACCATATTAAGTTAATTAACAGTGACCATATTAATTTGATTATATTCATCAAAGCAATCCTAGGCACAGAGTTTTAATATTAAAGACGTTTCAGAATTTATTCAATTTAATAAAAATGAACATCCCATACCATGCCACCCTTTTTTGTCCATCTTAATATGTTGAATGAATGTCATTGAAATTATTTAAATTGGTTGCATAGCTAGGAAGATTATTTCACATAGTAGTGCTTATTTAATGTATATAACCCATATAGAGTACTTGTATTGCACAGGAACAAATCATTGGTGTTCAAACAGACTATAACATTTAACACCCAATCTTATCCCAGTGGCCAAAACAAATTTCTGGTTATATGCACTGCAAATATTTGTACCAAACAATCAGGCCAGCTTATAAATATCAAATTTGTTTTTGAGCAAACCATATTTGTTCACAACACCCATATCTACCATAATAGTATTTGTTAAAACATTTTATGAAATTTAATCCATTAAAATAAATTGATAAATACCATCACTTCTTTCAATACAACGTAGCAATGAATCCTGTTGATAAGAAATAAAAAACTTGTGATAAAAATATACATGGTGGGGATAACAAGTCTGTTAAAATTTTACAGAAAAGGTAGGTTATTGTAAATTACAATTTTAACCAGAGGTGAATGATCTATCATGTCATATTGTACATTAACATATACCTCACTCTCAGCTTTGCATGATTTCTTAAGTTCTTCCCTGCTTGCACTTAGGAAACAGGCTTTTCTGCAAGATGATTCAATTCCAAGTAGGCAGCAACTTTTACCTTCTCCTTTCAGTAAGTTTGAATGAGAATAGAGGTGAAGGCCTAAACATGACAGGGATTATGATCAGGATGGCAAATATTTAGGTTGGGTTTGCGCTATGGCTTTCCCACAACGAAGAATTGATCAAGTCTTTGGATAATTTGTGACATGCTAACAGTGTATTAAGGGATTCTTGCATTCCTAATTGTCTGGAAAGACCAGCTTCGAGTGAGTAGGCGAATGTATTTCACAGTTTATATAATCATTAAAATTATTATTAAGAAATGCCCATTTTTCCCAAGAGATACAAGTGTTTTGCAATGCAATAGTAAAAAATGTATGGGAAATATCAAAACCCTGTGTTTGTTGATAGAAAACATTTATTCATGTGTGTATGTGGAATGATAGTAACACTTCACCAAAATACAATACGCATTACAGTAAAAATGTTTTTGTTGCTAGTAGGCCATGGCACATTCTATGCAGTTAAAAATTATGCTATATTTTATGCAAAAGTTGGCATATGCTCATACTCAATATTATTTTAATATATAAGTCTTTTCCCAAAGTGCAATACTATGCTGTATCTAATTAATTTCATAGCCAGCTATGTTTAAAATTAAAAATACTATTTTAAAACATGCCTACTGATAAATACAATGTTTTGAAGCAGAGCCAATAGGACTTGCAAAATTGTAAGAAACTGGTAGCAATTTTGGTCAAGGAACACAAGAAATACTTTAAATTCTGTTTGGAAACTATTTGTGACTAATTTTCATACACAGGAAGGCTGAAGTGTCCTACAGGAAGGCTGAAAATATAGAATTTTAATGAACAGCAAAAATGAGGCTCTATTGTAAAGGCAACAGAAAGGTGTATTGAAAATAGTTACTTTGTTGTAACTAAATTTGCTATTTTCTTGGTTCTTCAAGACAGATGACTATAAGTTTAACATTCTATTAGGTGTTAAATGAGGTAATGAGTATAAAAATACTTTTTCTTTCCTGCCAGATCTTACCTAAGGGTTGCAATTGATGACATTTTATTTTATTATTAGTCACTAAAATATTACAAAACATCAATAAAGGTGTGGAGGAACATTATGCCAGCCTTCTCAAGGCACATTAAAAGCACTCATCAGCATATATTTAAGAGATTTTTCCTTTCAAAAAAAGATTAAGTAGGTGTAAATAGGAAATGACATATAGGATGCTTTTTAAAATAAATCTTCAAAAATGCACACCTTCTTAATCTTCTTAAAATATTTACTGCATTTTGCCTGTTTACGAGTTGTTGTATTCACGCAATGTTAAAACAGAAGTACTAAGTTTATTACAACGCAATATCATCGCAGTACTTAGCAGTCAGCTGGGAACAGCGCCGAAATATATTGAAAACAACAATTTCAAACAATGCATTATCGTTCATATTCAAATTCAGAGCACAGAGCATCACAGCACGATACGTTTTGATCCGAGTTAAGACATTGTCTGATCATGGGTCTGATCTGCTATAAATCCTTACTTCAATTAGTCTCACAACAATATGAGCAATTCTTTCAAACAATTTCAAACAGACAATGTGTTGTGTATATCAATCGAATTTGATTACCTTTTCAATAAAAGTGGGCTGTGTTGTGGTAATAGCTCAATTTAAAAGCTGTATGCAAATTTACTGAAGACAAGATCTTATCGTTGTTATTCAAATCAGTGTTGCGATCGCTTGAGTGCGGCCGTCTATCTAACGGTACTCAAACACTCGGATATTGAGTTCTAATGTTGAAGTATAAAAAATAAATACTGGTTTAGTATATGTTACAATTCCCTAAAACCGCTGCGTTTAAAAATTAATGTATAAAACCGCAACGAGTAAATACAAATGCTGAAGGGGCCAGCTTTTCATAGCAAGAAAAACAGTATGTTGTGGTCCCCGTCAGTGAAGGCTATCAGTGTCAGTGAAATAGAACAAACATTTATAGCCATGCACAGAAAATATCACAATCGATCACAATATGCGATATAAATAACAAAGTTGTGTTTGTATGAACTAACCCCAAAAGTTTTAAAATTGTACGCTACATATAAACTTTGCCACAAGCTGGCAACTTTAGTATAACTTGGTGAAGAATTTCACAAATGTACAAAAATATTACTATATAAAGCCATATCTGACAGTCAGCTACGCTAGCGTCTGTAGTGTATCAAAGCAAAATCACATGCAACAAAGTAACACCTTGAAGATTTCAAATCGCACACACTCAGACATCAAAAACAAAGCGAATAGACCGCCGGGTTTATGTTTCACATGCTTTAGTGCTAGAAGCGTATGCAACGGAAAGACAACGCTCTAACGTACAAGGGTAAAAAAAAATCGAGGAACGTAGCGCATATACAATGTTGCAAATGTATAAACAAATGTAAATTTGAGAATGTTCGGGAAATTAACACCTCCGTTGATGGCACAGTCAAGATGTTTGGCCCAAGAGAAATAATGTTCAAGACAATTAAATCTCCATTACTGTTCACCCTTGTGTTTAACCCGCACAACGTATGATGATCGAATAAACGTTGATCACTTTTCCATAACACGCATTTGAAAGATTTCTCCTTTTACGTTTGAACACTTAGCGAATACTTGTGAAAATAATCAATCAAAATAACTAACAAAGTCACGCAAACCCTGTCTCTGAAAGAGTATTGATTCCTACCCCTGATCGATTCTGAAGCAGGCGTCTTTCGATTCGCATTTCCCCTTCCTACAGACGTCTGTTAAGATATTCGCGAAGCCATTTAGAAATAGGGATCAATTGATTTTCGGGTATAATTGGTCTATTCTTTTCGGCTAATGCGTTATTTGTAAAACTCCTTACGACACCCAGTGTAAGGCCAGCCTTTCACAGCATGCTAACAACGCGAACAAAACCTTACCTTTAATCGATTGATTTAAACACTTCCATAATGAAACCTACAGAATTTAAAGAGGATAGACTTTAGTGGAAGACTTATGCAAAATGTAGTATGTCGGTGTCATATAAGATCCAGCTGCAAGTGCAATAAAATCGAGCAACACTGATTTTATTCAAACGCCATTGTCTCATGAACTTACCAGATGTGATGGACAGACTTTAGGTAAACTGAGTGTTAGCTCAGTGAGCTCCAATTTTTTTCCTGATTTTCGCTCTGTCCATACCTAAATCCCCACAGAAAGGATTTATTATTTCTTAGCCTTTAGACGATTTTACTATGTTTTTCGCAGGAATAAAATAATGCGTAGTTGACCCTGTTTGAAAGCGTGTCAACAATCCGACAATCTGCTGTACGTTTATAGCCTCGACGTTAGCAACATTGAACGGATTATTTTGGTTCAAGCAATCCGCTCTTTAAGAACCGAACATACATTTAATTTTGGTGAACGACGCAGTTTATATTAGAGGAAAGGCTTCGTGTATAACATGCAAGGAAACGCGGGAAAATAGCACAAATCCAGGGGTATTTCATCGAGGGTTTAATGTTGATATTTTTACAAGACAAACCTTTTCACATTCTCGCTTGCACTCTCGAAGACCACGTATGTTCTCACAACATTCGGTATGATATAATTGTTCTGTGATGGAAAAGACAAACGTATTAATATGTTTGTGGGTAAAAGAAAATTAAGAGGGACGAAACCTTTATGCAAGTAATAAATACACAATAGTGTAAACCACAATGCTACCGGAAACTACCGCGTATTTTCTAACAATCTTTTGAGACTCAAATGAGATTACAGTTGGGTTTTAAATGAAAGGTAAACTTCCCAATTCTATACCTGTAATGTTTTAAACACACAATTATTTTAGTTAACACGCACTAATTTTCGGTTCGATTGAAAAGCTCGTGCAAGAGAAGCAAGGTATAGTATTCAATGACGCGTGAAATAGGAAATACAACAAAGGCAAACATCGAATAACCTTTACTTTGTAGCAACTCTAGTCGCCTCTAAAGAGTAGTTACAGCAATCTAACTCACCTCTGGTACTCCCCAGAACAACGAAGACACAGAACACAGTTAGCGACAACACGTACATGACGAACGTTGACAAGAAATTGAAGGGATTATTTTGAACCCCATGATACAAGCCTACTTCAAGTGGCCGTAACATGCATCATGGCTGAACAAACTAAAAGTGCTTGAGATTACCCGCCAATCAGAATCAAGGTGCATTAGCTGTGAACGCTGTGATTGGCTGATCGTCGTGGTGCTAATTAGACCTTTGACGGCTGTCTTTGTTATGAAAGACGTAGAAGGTTTAAGATTAGTGCTTTGCTTCTATTTGACAGCTAGCCATGACAGATAACATACCGCAGAGTTTTATTTGTTTTCTATTGTCTACCGCAGTTAGAAATTCATAGCAGCGTTTACAGACTTGTAGCCGTCGTTTCGCAAAGTCATGACCATTTTTTCCTAATAACAAACTAGTGATGTTAATGAAAGAAGGTTAGCGGCTAATTGATTTCGCGCACATCGTTGGCCTTTTTTGATTGCTAAGAACGGGAAATGTGTCCATTAGCGAAACCCCAGAAATTATTTTGAAAGTAAGTCGACACCGCTGATAAAGATGGCTAAAATTTCGCTGCAATAAATAACTGCTGGAGCGAACAAAATCAATTTACGCATCATATTACTATATATGTGGATAGCATCTAGCGCAAAGCGCAAAAGGTTTGTCGCAACACCTATAGTTTCAGCCTATTTAAATTAAATGTACACAATACTATACATCTCTTAAGCAAGAACACGTTAAGACGTTTAATATAAAGATGCTCACTTCGTTTTGTCCATCAACAGTCTCGCGGTTCGGACCGTTTTGTGAATGCTTTGACATTCCATGTATGGAATGTTTTCTTTGCTGGCGTAAAGGGGACCTACACTACAGTACAGTAGTACAATCGGGAAATACGAACATTAAGAACTTAAATTGAGAATAGATATTTAAATTTTCAAGTTTGCTTGTCAACTAAAATGACATTTGAGATGATTAGAAAATATATAATTTACTTATTTATGTCTGAGTGTGACACCTGCACTTTGTCTAAGTAATCCCAAGCACTTCACGTCAGGTTTCGGTTCAAAATGGCATGATTCATGTAAGATTAAAACCGTCTAGAACGTTTGGGGCCAAAGTTAAAAGATATTAATGTTTATTTTCAGAATATTAGTACCTAGTTTGTAGTATGCATATAGTCATAGCTAGATATTAAATATTTCTCCCATGAAGTAGAAAGTTGGTCGTTGGAGTAAGTTGGTAATTCTACGTTCGCCCATATGCCAACAGTCAGTAGTGACTAGTGTCTTTCTTCCTTTCTTGAACTTCTATCAAGAATCCTTTATTTAAGAGGTAAAGTTCGGACAAGCACTTCTGTTTTACACGGGGGCGCACTCTTGAATCCCTTGGAGTAGGCCGCAAGCCCTTCGCATAACCATAGACATATAAACATAGCAACGTGTATATTATATTTATACAAATGAAATAGTACAAATTTGTGTTTGATATTCAACCACGGCATGGAGAAACGCAAGCACATACAGACCATAAAACTAGGTAAACAAAAATTATAGCCTTTGCCCAACGGCCCCGAAACAAAGAAATCAGTAGCGCACACAGTCTAAATTCCAGGGGTACCTCCTCGCGCGAGTTCAATCCAGTGAGCTCTATATATATATATAGAGCTTACTGGTTCAATCAAGCCACAAACATAAAAATAGGTACGCAATGTGTTCGAGTATGTAGCACATCATTAAAATGCCAATGGTCAACTAATGCTGCAGTAAGTTCAAATGTGTTTATCGAAATAGAAAGAAAAAAACCAGCGGCGAGTAAAAAGCAGAAACCTAACGAAACGATAGGTTTTTTTTGTACTATGGATTTTCGACGTACTTGATTCTGGATAGATATGTAATTAATTTCAGTGTTAATAACATCTGATTTTTTTAGCAAAATGGCAAAACTAAACTGGCATGATGACATACATTGAACAATACAAAAAAAATATTGATCCGATTTCATTTCACTGATCTTACCGCCGTTATTTATTAAGATATTCCCAGCGATCTACACGCTATATATCTCTCGATACATCTCCATCGATCTACACGCTATATATCCCCAGCGATCTACACGCTAACGCCTAACTAAATACACACACACACACAGCATGATTCGGCTTTAATGTTCTGGTTGGCCCGGGATGATGATCCAACCTGGAATATATTTTTAATACTTTCAATACAGGACAGAAAATGGAAATCCAACAGCACAGCTCAGAATGATGACCATCTTTGACCTCCAAAAAAACGATCGTCTACAAATATATTATATTTTACCCTCATTATGATACCAGATTGATAACATGCCATTCACCTCACCAGGTAAAACCTTTTGAGTTACACCATAAACAATCCAAAAGGATTGGATTTTGGATTATCTGTGGTTACACTAAAGAGTGACGAAAATATTGAAAATGTTACACGTCAGGGGGTATGTTTGCACGAACAAGGAATTCATTCTTTGCCTGAAGGCATTTTAAAGTGGGTGAAACAGTAAATATCCACGACAAGTATTCTAAATAGTTTTTCCCGTGTTTAATTTCACACTTAGGAAACTATAGTATGGCATGGCATAACAGAGATTAGGGTAGCATAGGATAGCATAGGATAACATTGGATAGCATAGGATAGCATAGGATAACATTGGATAGCATAGGATAGCATAGCACCTGTGGCGTTTTCAGTTATCACATATTTCCACATAAATTCAATAAACATGCACACTCATAAGCATTATTTAGGCATACTAAACCAGATATGGAAAGAACACAGTGATCCCAATAATTTTTCGTACATTTTAAAAAATATCACCTTTCAGGTTTGCTAGATTCTGATTATGTATGCGGGTTGTGATCAAGTGCCATATTAGATAAGTAATTGCATTGGTGAAAAACACTCGTGTTGGAAATGCAACTGCAACTTGACTAAACACAGGCCAGATCAAGTTTAAATTGCACATAGGTATATAGCTAGAGTTCTACAAGCTGCGTGTCTCGCAAGGAGTTCTCAGTTGAAACAGGAACAGGATTTTTAGGAAAAGAGTGTATGTCCCAGTTAACCAGTTTTTCTTGTGTAAATAACGATAAAAGGCTGAAGTAAAAACCGGAACTGCAGAGCCTGTTTAGAAGGGAACGTAGGACCAGCGTAGGACCAAGACATTCTCATGCATAATAAAATGTTAGGGTGAAAAAGTATGGGACAAACAAGCCTTATGTGCCGTGCTTGGTCAAGAGCTCTTGTGTCGAAGTCGAAGACAGGTAAATTAGCCACCAAAGGCCCACCATGGCCGTTAACGTTATTTAAATTACCAATCAACTATCCTCAACTATTGTTGTTTCGCAGGTAGAATAAGTGCATAATGTAAGTTTACTTAATCTTGAAGAGTGCTAGAGACAAACGTCTGCACTTTGAGTGGAGTTTACTTCAGCATTTTATCCACAAGGTGATCAATCATGTTCGGATGTCGACCCTTTCCGGAAAGTCGATAATAAACTACCGGTGCTATATCGGCCCAAAGTGACGTTGATGGAGCTTCGCGTTGTAAATCCAATAATGAGAAACAAAAATAGTAAAATGCCATCGGCGTGAATGTGACAGTTATTAGCCAGAATAATACAAAACCACTCGACCAATACGATTTGACCGTTGCATAAACTAAACAAGGAAACGAAACAGATGTACTGATTTATGGGAACTATGGAAAATATTTTAATATTTGCCTATAAAGAGTGATCATCTAGTGAAATCTCTGATTGACATTTCTACTAAAATTTGACTTTAAAAATTTCACTTCTAATGGGGTTTGCAATTATGCAATATATATGAAGGATTTCAGATGGCGGCTGAGTGTAACAGAAAACGGAGATTGTGACAGAAAACGAAGATTGAGGAGAATTTGTGTCGTGCCTAAATGTAGACACTTTTAGCAGTTTTAGAGCAAGAAATATGGAATTGACGATTTTGTCTCTCTATGTAAATTTCGAGTCATTATAATTATTAATTTCTTTAGAGATTTATTGTTTTCACAGTTAATAAATACCAAAATATTAGCATAGCTGGAAAAATCGACAGGCTGGCTACGCTACTGTCTCAAATTGTCTTTTGGCCGTAAAATGGGCAAGTCCTATGACTGTACTAAAACAAAGATTACATTGATATATTGATTCCTCGTATACAGAAGAGACAATGGAATATCGAAGAGGTTCAACCCTTCCGAATTCCGATTCAATCGGAAGGCTCACATTTTCTTAAACTTTCCGATCTCCTCTTGACCTAAGAATGATTTAAGTTCAACCCCGTCATTTTGTGAAAGAAGGTGGACATCGCATGCAAGCCAAAGAATCACATTTAATGTTTTTCAGTTTATCTGATTCTGTCTGAATGCCAAAAAAAAGTGGGTTGTAAAAAATAAGATTGATAAAAGGTTGCCAATAGCTTTTTTTTGGCATGTAGATTTCAGAAAGGATTCAAAGGAGACTCGATTTACTCATCCTAAACCCCGCATATAAACCTCTGTAAAATTCAAAAATCATTTCTGGATCCGTGAGGTGGGAAACGTCTGCATGATGATCATAAAAAAGAAAAGATGTGATCACCGATATTCTTCACTGAATTTAAAAGGCTCTGCGCGCGGAGCTTAAAGAAAAGCTTTTATCTCATCCCACTCAGCGTCTGCACATACATTAACTTATCACCATATTGCCATAGGCTGTTATTGAGGAGTACAGACCTTTAGGCTCCACCACTCGTACAATTACAATTTCGACTTCAAATAAATTATATGCAACGCTGTGACAAAGCAATTTGTCAGATCTGTTCGGAAGCACGTTAACAATATTTGAAAGGAACGTGCATGGCAAAACGTGAGCAGGACCGTAAAATTTACAACCAAAATTCTTCATTAACATCAGCCATCAGGCAATTGCTTATATATTGGCCTAACAAACCACAAATTGGTGAAATGTACTCAGTATATAATGTACACTCAGCTAATTTATAAGTCACGGAATGACGGAAATCTTCCCTCAGAATTTTGAGCCTAGACCACGTATCGGGTTTAAACATAGTAGGAAACCGCGGCGCCATTTACAACTTCAACCTTGAACTCGAAACGCGCAAGGGATGGACCACCAATGGTAGTAATACTAAGGTAGCAATATTAAGGTCCATTTACACTATGAGATTTGTCGTATACTCTTATCCTGGCGTATGTGAGCGTATGAACTGAACTCACGAAAAAATGTGTTAATGTAACACTAAATTCCGCCCTGAACAACATGAATGAAGATTGTGGAATAAACACTCTTTTGCATTCGTCAGAATGATAATTACATACAACATATCGTGCATGAGGCCTTTAGGGTCCCTAAAAGTCAACAAGTCACTGTCGAAGTCACCGTCTTGAACTCTTTTGGGTATTTTGCAAAGTCGAGTAAAAATTAAGTCACCATCTTAACTTGAACGGAAATTACACACGACATCGACGACAAAGGCCTCGATAAACCTATATAAGCGCAAAGCGGGAGTGCTTCACACCCCCTCATATCGCGGAAAGAACACGCGATCACGCGTGGGCAAAAAATTATCTGAATTATGACCGACCAGATCCAGTCTGTTTGTTCTGTTCAATCGACCGAAAGATCAAAGAAGTTTAGCGTCGCTTTTATTCCTTAGACGGACCGTGCGAACTCCACTTACTCGATCCGGCAAAGGTTTTTGGAAAATCGTCATCCGAAAGTGCGCAGCAAGAAGCTGAAGACACTCCGTTCGATCATAAAGAGAACAACACACGATACACAGGTACTCCAGCGCATGCAGATAGAGTTCACTCAATAGACAGTCACGTAGCTAGAGGGGGGGCCCGAGGGCCAGGCCCCCCCTGGCAGAATTCCTGGCCCCCTTTCAAAATATTATGTCAAAAAAATATTTTTATTTATTATGCTCTGCTTTGAAGTTGCAATACATGCGTATTTCAGATTTTCAGCATTTTCCTGCCTTCCTAATAATTCAGTATATAATTCAATTACAATAATTCACAATAGTAATACAGTAAGTCAAGTTAAAGACTCAATCGAGCCCACTAACAACATTGATCAGACTGATTCCGACATCCTTCTTTTGATTTGCCAAGCCTAATAAAAATATCCCGGTAAAGTCTTTTACAATTAAATTTTTCTTTGACTTTGCTTATCATTCACCAACCTCGTACCCAGGTTGGAGGTAAAATGCCCTGGGTACGAGGTTGTTTGCACTATACTCGGATAATTGCGAGGGCGACATTGACCTATGCTATACAGATTTGAATTTTTTATGTCTCTATGTACTATTTAGCTACTCGTATTGGTCGCTACCCTAAAATGTAGCTACCCTTGTATTGGCGGTTAGCCTTAACGACAAGGAAGGGCGGATTCGATAGTGCATTAAAAAGGCATGTACAGCCTGTTATATTTTACCTTCTTGAGTTGCCCCCCCTCAAATATTTTCGGCCCCCCATGACATGAAATCCTGGCTACGCCACTGTCAATAGAACATGGTATTTGGACATGGCAAATGTGGTTTAGAGCTGAGTAAGTAACTTCGCTGTGATACGCTCGCGACTCGTCTCGTTGAAGTTCAAGAACAGCCATACAAGCTGAATGTTTGCAAACCCGACAGTTTTAAAGAAAACATCAACAAATTTTGCAGCTGTGCTTGGTCTTCAAAGATAGATGACACTTGATATGACACTTGTATTGAAATATTTGGTGGTTGATATCAGGTTTTGTCCAAGATTGTCGATAAATCCAAATTCCTTAGCATGTTTACCATTTTTATAGTAGCTAAACTGAAAATTGCATTAGAATTTTTATTGAACTTTTTTGTTTTCATGTTATTGTAATTATTTGTTAGTCATCCTATAGCTTTGTGCTTTTGTGATAATCCAAAGTGGTATCTCCAAAGAAAGTGTAAAAAAAAATAAAAAAAATAAAGGAATGAAAAATTTTGTGAAAACTGTGAAATTGACATGTACATTTTTTGAAACTTGGTTTTTGTAAAAAAACCTGCGCAATTTCCAAGCGTATGTGCAGTGATGAAAAATTCTTAAAACTAAGTACTACTACACGTCAAAGCTGAAGCGTCACCATTACTGTGGTTTGGCTGTGTTAGTTCGTCTTTTGTGACGAAGCACAAAAGCCTCCGTGACACGTAGTAACTATATCTACCTGATATATGATCGAACCACTGCGGATGGTTCTCGTCAGTTTTGATTTATCGTACAGGATGTCTAAATTATAAATGAAGTATACAGGCAAACTTCATAATTTACACAAAATTTGGAAACATGTTAATGAATTGTAAGCGAATTTTCGGCGTCTCTGTTTAACTGCATGAGTGTAGCTACGTAAATGTGTTTAGAAGACTAAAAAGGGCACCTTTAAAGTTTAAATAATCTACAGCACCAAAATCGTCTACAAAAAGGCCTGCCGTGCTCCCCGCCCCCGGTTCCTATACGCGCTGTCGTAGGCTGTCGCCGCTGTCGTTATAGATTCTGTTATACGAAGACACGCTTGAGTATACCACAGCGTTAATGCGATTGTTTTCAGTCCATTTCTTTAATATCTCAAGTAAACACTTGGTTCTTAAAGCACAAAAGAGTTTAATTCCCCAGCAAGATTTCAAAGCTTGTAATGAAATTGTAATTCAAGAGGCAGCATAACTGTCAACTCAACGTTCAGTGCATGCGTGAGGAAAACTTTAGAAAATATCAAATGTCAAAACGAATATCAACGATAAATATAATAAGACCATTAATTTTTCGATAATAATTATTGATAACCGATATATAGACCTTGTTTTCATCATGATTCGTCCAACAATGCTGTATACAGCTTGTCTCTGTTTATTGTCGATGATCATGCACTAAAGAACGAGATGTGTTGCTATTTTTATTTAAAATTTTTTCCGTCACCGCACTAACAACGGCTCATGAGAAAAATGGGGCATTCTAACGATTCTATGCGTCCCTTATATATATAGCGATATTTTAAACGCGAAGCAAATTTTCAGTTTTTAGAAAGAGATTTACTTTTGAATGCAAAATTTGGATATTAACCATTTTTACCATAGTTTTTAAGAATATTAGGACAGGAACAAAAACTGACTCGGTATAATATAATCAGGCGTTTCTGCCGGTACAGAGTTCTGCTATTATAGTCAGACGATAGAAATTATTAAATTTTAAAATGTACACCGGTGATCGATACCATGCATGGCAAGCAGCCTCATGAAGCAGCTTCTCCCAAGTTTTGTTTATAGCGCGGTGTCAAATTTAGACAACACGTTTACACAACAACGCAGTTAATGGAAAAACATTGCCAAGTTTTGCTAGTCTATCTTAAAATCGTGTGAAAGTTTGTATTGTACACGCGAGTATAAAAAAACACCCTGTAAACATCACTGTTATATACATATGTTGCACATGCATGTTGTTCACAGAGAATGATTTCATAATAACCCTTTATGAAGAAAAAATCCCTCTAAAAATATTTTCTCTTAATAAAGTTATACGAAGTTCTGCATGGACGTTGTAGGACTGAGTTGCTTCATTGAATTGCACCGACGAAGCATGCTACGCGTACGCAATGTTATATAAGGCAGGGGCCGGTTATATAAACCTCTTACTACATTTTGCGTAGTTAAATCGTAGTTAACTCAGAAATGAATTACTCTGATTGGTCAATTCTGTCACTAACTAAAGTTAAAAGTTAACCACTTTTTTATACAACTAGTCCCAGACTGATATATTAATTGTGTTAAATGGTTTTTATTCTTTCTACGCGAGGTAGGAGATCTTTACATTAGGTTAACTAATGTGCTTAATGTTCTCTTCTTGTTTCGTTCTTCTCTTCTTTTGGATCTTAGTCGTTTTAGTCGTGTCTCCTTGGTCTGTTCTGTAAGGTTGAGCTTTTTAACGTTTCATATGCTTTTTACTCCGCTAGTCCACTGAGGGTTCTGTTGCTGTGCACATCCTTTTATATGGGTGTGATCCACACTATCCAATCAGCGTTGTAGGTTACAAGTGTGGGTTGGCGTTAGAAGCTCGGTCCAGCTCTCGATTTTGTTTACTTAAGGGCGTTGACGCACCAGTCGAGTTGGTCTTTTGCTTAATCGATCATTAATTGTTAAAACTTGTTCACAACTAGAAATATTTATCATCAACTTAAAGTACAATTATTAAATTATTACTCTGTGAACCACATCTCAAACTTATAAACTATTTTATTAATAATTTTATCGAATCAAGCTTTTCGTGACGTAAGGCTTTAAGTGCTTAACCGAGCAAAATATAACAAAGAAATGATTGACACAAACTAGTATCCGTCTAGAACTTATGTTCTTGAATCCTGACGTACACTTGTACTTTGTACGACAGTACTATTGTTTGGGAGAAGATCCCATGGGCTGTCACCTCATGACAGGAAAAGTAATTTTTGTGATTCCGAAGGGTCATACTAATATTTACATTACACGTCATTTTATGTGACATGTTACCCAAGTAATTTCCTCATCGATATTGACCTTCTATTTTTTGACCGAATGCTAAATTACTATATATATGCGCATTTCGTAATAATTGTCTGAAGTAAAAAGCGCGGCTACTGAATTTTGCTGCGCAAACTGCTAAAGTATTATTATTCGTGCATAATGTTTCTCAGAAATGCATAATGTGCAGTGTCATATTGCGTTAATTCGTCGATGAATTTACTAGAATTTATTTCTCATTTCATTTCATCTTGCACTGAAAAGATCAAAACAATAAAATGAAGCCAGGAGAACGAATGCGAATGAGTGCATTCAAAAAAGACGAGGAACCGGCGGAGGATGATAATGACGGTGGACAAATGAGGTAAAAAAGTTCCTTAAATATTGGCTAAAAATTCCAATTTCACTTTTCAGTATACACTTGACGCGTTGAAAATTTTTTTACGGCAGTACTGTTCGACGTGGCCAGTGCTTTAGAGCAACTTTTCTTCAAGAAACATTAAATAATAATTTGGACATCAGAGAAACTGACGATTATCGACGAAATGCGTTCCACTATGCGGTGTCAAAGCCGGATACTTTGAAAAAGTTGTTGGAAAACGTTAAGGAAGTACGTTTGAAACATTAGTCATTAGAATACTAGATTTCTTAGGGCCAAGCCTAATCACTTGTACGTTATCTGTAATAATGACTTATTGGGTCATTAACGCATACATATAAACTTTAATTCTAAATAAATCCTGGTACAAACGTATATATATAGGGCCAGGTGGTACGAATTTCTACTTATTTTTTGTTCATATAGAAATCCTCAGTGGATGAGGCTTTTCATCAGGCAGATAACATACAAGGAGAAACTCCGATACACCGTGCAGCCGTCATTGCAAATATTGAGGTACCACAGACAATTTTGTCTTCATGTCATCAATAAGGGGCTGTTTACATGATCCTTGTTACCCAAGATTCAACAAAGCGTGAGATGATTTTGAGGTAACAACAATAGCATGTGCTGGTTTGGTGTCATAAAGACTTATTTCAATACCTCAAAGTCCTCTCAAGCTTCGTTGAATCTCGGGTAACCGGGCTCATGCAAACAGCCCCTATAAGTTTCTTTTATTTTATACCTCGTTACAAGTTAAACTTCGTTAAATAATATAACTGTATACTGTTACCTGTGGTGTAACGCACGTTAGGTTGGTCCATGCAAGAGACTCGTATCCCTATGTCTATATATATGCCAGGACAGATAAAGAAACATCATATAACCGCAGTATTTGACCGGGCACCCACACGGGCCTCTATAATACCACATATACCTATAAAAGCTCCACTTTTCATCTGTCAAATTGAACATTTGGAAAGGGTTTACAATTGATCATGTGCTAAAAAAGGAAGCCTGTGTTTGCGAACAGCTTTATAAGCAATTGCAGCAACCTTTGCAGCAGCACTGTTCAAATCTATCTATTATTTACTAACTCGAGTATTTTTTGCAGTCATTAAAAATACTTTATGAATATGACAACTCGTTAATGAAGTTAGAAACGAAAATAGCAAAGAGATCTGTTCTTCATTTGGCTGTGAAAAGTAAATCAATGATCGCTGTTAAGTTTGTCCTCAGTAAAGACACTGACTCTGTGAACAGAGTGGATAATATGTTGCAAACGCCTGTCCACTATGCTGCTGGTATTAGACAATCCAATATTTTGGAATTCTTAATATCCAAAGACGGCGACACGACACTTACGTGAGTTAATTTTCACACAACTGCTGGAATATTAGACTATTGTAATGTGACATGTCAAAGTAGTCCGTCATATTGGCGTAGGTTTTTTAGAAAATTCTTCTTAAATCACAAACGAAATCGTAAACCGAAGTAAACTGTGATATCATACCCATGCAGACGCTTTGAATAACTATAAATATAGGCACACTGACTACAGGCTTGCGAATGTGCTGTGAGATGAATTAGGTTATAGGTGTATGTAAGGTTATAATATGGTTATAGGGAAGGGGTCCCTTTCAATATTTTAAACAGGGCCCCCAGAAGATGTCACGTACGCCTCTGTCAAGAAACGGACTATGACGGCTACAAAAGCTCAATAGCGTTATTCATCTGTCAATTTCCAGGCTACATTCTACCTTATTCGCCATTTAGGTAAGGGAGATGAATTTTGTTACATTTTTTACAGAGACGCAAATAATCAAATGGCACTTCATATAGCTGCAAGTAAAGGATTAAAAAAGAATGTCGCACTGCTTTTACAAGAGAATCCAGATTCTATAAACATCGCAGATAATAGTTCCCGAACATCATTATTATTAGCAGCACAAAACAATTTCCCCAACCTAGTCTCATATCTACTTTCCTTGAATGCTGATTACGAGATTCCGGATAAATTTGGACTTTCCGCTTTTGACTGGGCTATTTCGAGCAACTCGTCTGAAGTTGTTCACGTTTTCCTGAAAGCTGAGGTCTGGAAAAAGGTAAATTGAAATTGTTCAAAATAAAAAAAGAAGATTAAATTAATGAATTAGAACAATACGCCATGCAGAATCAGTAGAGTTCTCGGTTAAAATTTTCGGACATGAAGGCAGAAGGATCGAAGTGGCCATTTCATTACATTCATGGTATCTAATATACATATATATTATACACGATATCATTTATATATTTTAGATAGTGAGTAATTCACACCATGGACCTGAAAGAAGTTTGGCAAGAATGATTAAAAATATGCCTGAAATGGCGATGGTGTTATTAGATAACTGTGTATCTACTGAAGGAAGCAAAGAGAATGATGATTTTAAAGTTATTTATGATTTCTTTTGCTTAGAACAAACAGGTATGCATGTAAATATTAGCTATAAAAACAAGCCCCGTTAACACAATACTCAATTTATCGGCACGGCTAAAATTGGTACCCATGTCCAGTTTTATTAGTGTTCAGGCTACCAAAACAAAGGCCGGGCACGGATGAAATTGGCACTAGTACTCAATTTAGCCGTGCCGTCCGATAAATATAAATTGAGTGTGGTGTAAACGGGGCTATATATATAGTAATAAGTATCGGTAGAAGTATAAGGTATAGGATTGTTTCTATAAAAAAGCATCTTATTTATATCCTTCTTCTGCTTCCCTTGCTCCCTTCGTCACAGTTCAATTCAGTGGATATAACGTAATCCAATTTTTGTCAACGAGCTTTAAGGTCGAAGGCAGGACGCGATGCGGCAACACTACGCGGTTTTTCAGTTTTCAGAAACATATATAAATTCAATTCTGCATGGAGGCAAAATTTGGAATCTATTGATGCCAAAGCAGTGTATAGTATATTATACCAAAATGTATATTATATATATTATATATAATTGTCAAAAAGCTATTGTAAGCCACCATAGGAAGCAAGTTACTTTAAATTGATGATTATAATATTGATATATTTTTCTTGTATGTTAGGAATGAACGGGTGCCTACATCCCCAATTTAAAGCCTTATATATACCATGGTGCAAAATGAAAGCGAGATATGCTTAGCGCATCCATTATCTGTCAAATATGTTAATGTGAAATGGCGAAGAAGAGGATTCAAATACAGTTTGGCGTCAATAATTGTGAATTTGATCTTTCACATCTGTCTTATGGTATACACAATACTAGCTCTTGGAAAAGTAGACACCAGCAAACGTGAGTTGCACTGATACTAATTTGTATAGTTTGTATATAGCTATGTGCCTTGCAGACAGTACATGCAAACGTATAATACCACTGATATATCGTATGATGTCTGCAAACAAGCTGTGCCTGAGTGGCCCCAATGTTAGCAAGTTGTTATCGTACTGTCTATACAGGGTGTATGAAAATTTGCAATTTCTGTTTTCAGTGATAATGAGCATTTCAAAGCATTGTTTGACAAATTTTCATAAGAAAATTGTCCAATTCACATTGGTGGAAGAATGTGATTTTTATCGACTTTTTTGTCGACCCATGCAATACTCGTTCATTTTTTTAACAGAATGACGCGTACATGGATGTCATTTGAAAGGCAAATAAATTAACTTAATAATGATGTAAAAATCAATTAATTTTGTCACATATATTCTGCGTGAATTTTTTTTATACTTTGCACTGATTGTATTACTTTATACTGCTTGAAAACCTTTGCAACACTCCTGTTCTACCAAATATATATGTTAGAGAATCTATGTAACAAGTTATTTTAATAAACAAATGCTATTTTTGTTAACAGTGGCCGACACTGCTTTTTCCAAGTTGACAACTGCTGAAACGACTTGTGAGACCCTATGAACTGAGAAACAAGTTGTCCGTTTTATATCTGTTGTTTTTATATACTATTCTTATAGGTATTAGTGGCCATTATCACCACGGTGTTGCATCAACTTCTTCTGGCATGATGTTGATAAGAGCAATATTACTAATCATAACATTTGCAACTGTGATAAAAAATCTCTTTCAGGTACGATATATCTTTACGGCGGCAGTGTCGGTGGAAGTTGAATCGGCATACATTTCGTTTTGCCTGTCAGTTTTATCTTGTTTCGCTCTGCTTTGTTTTGTCTCGTTTCGTTTCGTTGTTTCGTTCTGTCTTGTATCGTATCGCTGCGTTTCGTGCATGGTAAATGTACTGTTTTATTGTAAGAGCCCACTGTAATTGGTGTACACTGTTGTGGTGTCCCTGCTAACGATTATATTACCGTTGCATTGCATATTTTTGACCTTGCTGTATTTTAGGTGAGAGTGCAAGGCCTCCGTTATTTCAAAATGCCACGTCACTACCTTGAAATTATGTTGCACGTCACTGTTGTCATGTTTCTTTTGCCTGTAACTGAAGAATTATCACTAGTGCAAATTGGTAGTGGATCGTTCGCTGTCTTATTTTCATGGTTTACACTCATTCAGTTTCTCAAAGTTTTACCAGTGATGGGAATATATATCATAGTCGTCCAAAAGATTTTCTGGACTCTTATGAAGGTGTGTGCAAACAAAATAGATTAATTTAAAAAGGCCAGTGCTGCAGGGTACGTTAGAGGTGGAACGACAGTGACACACCAATGTAGTAAGATGGTGTGTCATCTCAGTTTTTCAATGGCTCTTGGTTAAGTCAAAAACGTCTTTAATTTTTCCTCACGCGTGATTCAAATACCAACTTAACTAGTCCATATATATAATTGTGAAATGAATATTGTGAAATCGAAATGAGCATGTGAAGATGTTACTCTGAGTCACCAACCGGGTAAGCTGAAAAATCAGCTCATGACCACAGACCACGGTAATCAACTATTTTTTCAGCTTACCTGGTTGGTGACTCAGAGTAGCATCTTCATAACGTTATTTCATATACACCTGCATGAGTCTTATTCACTATGAGTTTATATTATAATCATAAAAATATGATACGTTGTTTCCTATAGCCATAGGAGTGATAGGATCCTGTGCATTGTAATTGATAAGTAATCGATAAGATGGTTGCTTTTGTTTTTTCATGTTTTTAGATCTTACTCGTGGTTATTGTGTATTTATTCAGTTTTTCAAGCACCTTCTTCGTACTGTTGATAGAATATGATAGTTTTCGCAATGTATACATGTCTGCTGTATCCACTTTCGTCGTCATGACATCTGGATTCGAATACAAGGAACAGTTTGTCAACCGTGGTTTACATCCAGACATTTACGAACTAAAATTGATTATTCTTATTTTGTTTATACTCGTCATGACGATCGTTATAAGCAATGCTCTAATTGGCCTAGCTGTTGGTGATACCGATGAAGTTATGAAATCTGCAAAATTTGATAAATTTAAACGAATGGTACGTAAATTCGAAGATCACTCGATTCAATTGTTCTTTAATTGATTTAGTTTAGTTTTGATATAAAATTTAGTTCAGTTAAAGTGGTTGGCAAATGAAATGGGCGACTATAAGTTCTTTTTCTTCATAGGCTGAATTTGTTGTTCATCTGGAGAAAAGTGTGAATCGCATCCCATGTTTGAGAGTGAAGGAAGATAAATTCCACACGGAGTTCCCCCAAAGGAAAAAGAATATATATAACAAGGTTTTAGATTTGCTGTACTTTGGTAGCCAATTCGACACAATTGAAGATAGAAATGAAACTGAAGAACATGAACATGAAATTGAAACAACCTTAGAAGATCATTTTGAAAAAGCAATTGATAATAAATTGGAAAGTCTTCGCTCAAGCCTAAGAAACGAATTTAAAGAAGTCCAGGATCAAATTAGAAATGAACGTGAATGTGTAGACAGAAGAATGAAAACGATACTAGAAAGAATTGGAGGCGAGTGATATATATATATATACATTGGGTTTAAAAAAAAGGACCACAAGGTTTTTTGAAATTTGAAACCATAGTGAACTGTGTTTATGAGATAGTCTACTTTTAAGGCGGCTATCAACGCGCAAGCCGTATACGTGCAGGTATACGTGCGATTTCGTGTACGTACGTGCAAGTGGAGGCCGGACGGCCTTTAAAGGAATCGCCTTAAGTATTACTATGACTGACACTTGGTCCTGAAAGTACAAAAGAGTTTAATTCCCAAACAGGATTTCAAGCTTCTAATTGTAATAAGGCGCATCACTGTCAGCTCAACTAAAGTTCGATTTTATGCATGAGGAATTATAAGATTTAAAAAATATCAAATGTCAAAATACGCGATTGTCAGAACAGTTTACTTGAACGTGCAATTGCCTAGCAACTTTTTTCCGGTCTCTACATTATATTGGCCAAGGCCAAGCCAGCGTATTGCCAAAACCCGCCACGTACAGAAGTCGAAAGCTTATATCTTCTGGTATGTATATATACTTTAATATACTGGCTGTACATTTAGCACAAAATATGCGCACCATGTTATAATATAAATAACTGTACTTCGTGTGTTGAATTGCATACTCACTATATAATTATGTATATTATATCTTTGTGTTTTATGTATCAATTCAATATAAATCAACAACGTTGATTGCCTATGCGTGACAATTTCAAAGTAAACGTGGGGTTATCAATTGCATGCCGACTTTGTAATTTTTGTATGCCTGCTTGTGCGATACATAATAGTCAGAGATTATATATACCTGAGATGATATAGAGATACGAGATGCTACAGTATAGAGAGATTATATACGCTCATCGTGTATATCAGACACTCCATACCGGGACAATACTGTCATGGGTATGTCATATGACGATCAAAGTTAGGTAGGCCTAAACCAGGGAAAACTACATGCGAATATGTTACTGTTTTCATCATGATTCGCCCTGCAATGCCGTGTATAATTTGTCTCTGTTTATTGTCGGTGCATGATTTGTTTATTGTCGGTTGGTTTGAAGTGGTTTCCATTTAGTCGTTATGATCGCTTCAGTCATTACGATCGCTACAGTGAAAAAAATTCGTTACGAAACGTAACGTAAGGAACATTTTCTATCTCAGCGATCACGACCATTGCGATCGTCGTGGTCGCTGAGATCGCCAGCTAATAGACCAGCTTGCATGCAAACATAGTGATGCAAATTAACTGTTACCCTAACCCTAACGTTAACCACGCCTATCGAAAAAGCGGAAGTGAACTACGATGATAAAAAGGCGCGGCGCTTCTGCCAGCAAAATTGCTGCTGATGTGGATTTCCCAAGACGTCCACTTCAAAGTTCCGCAGTTTAGAAGATTTGAAAAGTTATAAATTTTAAAATGTACGGTTGTACACCAATATGCATGGCGGTCTTATGAGGTATAGTTGAAAACCAATCAATCATTTATTGTTTTTCCCACTTTTTCCATGGACACATTCAAAAAATAATGTTTGTTCCTTTTGAGCGGTGTGAGATTTAGACTACATTTACTCTGGGCCGGAACAAAAAAAATGACGGCAGAATTTACACTGCACGGTCCGTGTGAATTCCGGTGCGGTTTCGTTTATCCGTCAACATTGCTCAACAACAAAGTGCTGGTCGTTTATATCTATGGGCAGGGGTCGTAAACTCGTAATGCCACCGATAGCGAGAAAAATTCTTGTTGGAAAATTGCTCTCCATTTGGAGTTATCTATACCACTGGTATTTATAATGTTAACTGAAATATTAAAGTTACGTTACAGTCGGTTACGTGATATAAACAAACGTTTTTCTCACATTGAGTTTATGCATGTTGAAAGAAATTGGGCAACTTCTAAATCATGGACTCCCCCAATATATATGAGCAGAACCGATGCGCAGAAACCGCTGTAACGCGTGTTTACACAACGCCTTGATGAGGCACATCACTTTGCCATTTAAGATGGTTTGAAAAAAAACAGGCAGGTTTCAAGGTGATAGCTCATAAATTTTTGCAGTCAACAATGGCCGATTGGAATGCAAAAATAAGACAAATTTTCAAATATGAAAATGAAAATGAAAGACAAAATGAAAATAACTAGTTCGCGATAATTACGATTAAATGAAATTCAGGCAGAGGACTAAATTGACGCTAACTGCGTTAGTATTTAGTAGGTGTGCTGTATTTTAACACTAATGATAATTGACAAAATATCTCAATTTGGTCTCCGCAGACTAAGAATGTAACATGAACATAGGGGTGTCCGAATTTCAGAACCTGGCACTATATCTTTTTCCTGTGTGTGAATGAAAGATAGATATAGGGATGTTCGAATTTCGAAAACCCCTACTGCTATACTAATATTAAAATGAATTTACAAGAAATTTATTTCTCACTCTATTTCCATCATTGAAAGATCAAAACAAAAAAATGGAGCCAGGAGAACGAATGCCAATGAATGTATTCAAAGGAGACGAGGAACCGGCGGAGGATGATAATGACGGTGGACTTCGCGAATCTGTAACATCCATTAGCGACATAGGTTTTGGCAACCCGCTTATGAGGTAAAAATGTTCGCTAACATTGGGTGTAAATTTCAATTCAATTTTCAAAGCACAATGCGTTTTTTCTTAATAGTGCTGTCCGACGTGGCCAGTCTCTTAGAGCAAATTATTTTCAAGAAATAAAATTAGATAGTTTGGACATCAAAGAAACTGACAATTATCAACGAAATGTGTTCCACTATGCGGTGTCGAAGCCGGATACTTTGCGAAAGCTGCTGGAAAACGCTAAAGAAGTACGTTTGAAACATTACGAGCTTTGTGACGTAATAGGACCCAGGTCCCAAGGCCTACGCGAGCCATCCTGGTACAGATTAGTGAGCACAAATTATAAACGGGTGAAAATATAGCTCTGTGAAGCTCTACTGCATGGGTTCAACTCATTTTACAATTCCTCCTTACGGGTGACAATTAACACGGCCCCGAGTGTTTTCCCAACTCCTGCCACTTCCACCCCCCTCCCCTGTAGGTCGTTCTCAATAATGGAGTCTTATTGCGTCTTAGTCTCTTAGGACAGATATAGCTCTCTAAAGTAACACAGCGATGCAAAGAACTTCACACATCTTGGCCTGCTGATTCCAAAAGAGACTAGTTCCTGGCACAAAAATATGGGTCCAGGTGATAGAAATTATATTTTCTTATATAGAAATCCTCAGTGGATGAGGCTCTTCATCAGGCAGATAACAAACAAGGAGATACTCCGATACACCGTGCAGTCATCATTGCAAATATTGAGGTACATCAAATAATTTTGTTTTCATGTCAATAATTAGGTATAGGTTCAAACATGAGATTATAAGATGATATACCTCATTTAGCTTCATTATCATCTCATAATCTATTGCTTGAATTGCATTCGACAAGCCCAGACCTTAATGTTTTCATTGGTGTCGTCTACGCCAGGATAGGAACCCTCCATTAAATTGAATATTTGTCATGAGGCTTAAAGACTTTACAATTAAACATTGCTAAAAAAGGCAGCCTGTGTTTGCCTTAAACAACTCAAAGAGTTAATGCAGCAGCACTGATCAAATCTATCTATTATTTTACTAACTCGTAACTCGTAACGTATTTTTTGCAGTCATTAAAAATACTTTATGAATATGACAACTCGTTATTGAAGTTAGAAACGAAAATAGCAAGGAGATCTGCTCTTCATTTGGCTGTGAAAAGTAAATCAATGATCGCTGTTAAGTTTGTCCTCAGCAAAGATCCTGACTCTGTGAACAGAGTGGATAATATGTTGCAAACGCCTGTCCACTATGCTGCTGGTATTAGACAATCCAATGTTTTGGAATTCTTAATATCCAAAGGAGGCGACACGACACTTCCGTGAGTTAACTTTCACACAACTGCTGGAATATTAGGCTATAACATCACGTCCTGCAGGAAATGGACTATGACGTCTCTGCAGGGCTCAATAGCGTTATTCATCTATCAATTTTCAGGCCTCTAACCTTGAGGAATAGTACAGTGTAGAAGTTCTACTTTATTCGCCATTTAAAATAAGTGAAATTAATTTTGTCACATTTTCTACAGAGACGCAAATAATCAAATGGCACTGCATATAGCTGCAAGTAAAGGATTAAAAAAGAATGTTGCACTGCTTTTACAAGAGAATCCAGATTCTATAAACATCGCAGATAATAGTTCCCGAACATCATTATTATTAGCAGCACAAAACAATTTCCCCAACCTGGTCTCATATCTACTTTCCTTGAATGCTGATTACGAGATTCCGGATAAATTTGGACTTTCCGCTTTTGACTGGGCATTTTCGAGCAACTCGTCTGAAGTTGTTCACGTTTTCCTGAAAACTGAGGTCTGGAAAAAGGTAAATTGAGAAATAAATTCGAAAAGGAAAAGGAAAATAACATTAAATTAATTAACAAATTAGATCTATCGATACGCCAGAATTCTAAAGTTCTGGGATAAAACTGCTTGTCCAACATGCATGCATTCATAATACATAATATGGCATATAACAAGATTTGATTCATGTTTTATAGATAGTGAGTAATTCACACCGTGGACCTGAAGGAAGTTTGGCAAGTATGATTGAAAGTATGCCTGAAATGGCGAAGGTGTTATTAGATAAATGTGTATCTACTGAAGGAAGCAAAGAGACTCGTGATTTAAAAGTTATATATGATTTCTTTTGCCTGGAACAAAAAGGTATGTATATATATATATATATATATATATATATATATATATATATATATATATATATATATATATATATATATATATATATATATATATATATATATATATATATATATATACTGATATATTTATAAATGCTAAAGCTATACAGAATGAAAAGCAATTGAAGTAAAGGGTGTATTATCCTATTATAAACATGCAAGCTTTTGTTAAAATTTGAAACCTTATTATATTATTATATTAATGCAAAACTCAAGTGTAAAGCCCAGTAAAACCAGACGCTCAATTTCATTAATCCAGTTCATTTTGATGATTATAATCTATATATAATCATGCGTGCAATGGCGAGAACAATTTGGAACAAACTTTAAGAATGATGTTTGAAAATTTTGCCAAAATTAGCGGACCAGCAGCCTGCGTGGGCGATTCCAATTTGGTAAAATTTTCTGACATTACGAGTGAAAGAGAAGTGCCATTTAAGAATGCTCAGGTTTATTCAACGAAGTTCCAAACCTCGGGCAATTTTGGAGCGACTAATTAATCAATCAGCACAGCTAGGAGATAACAAACTAACCATGCAGCTTCGATCGTCCACGAGCTTTCTGCATGAGGCCCAGGTTATAAAAGCTGGGCCTAATATAGTTAAATAACTATATTGTGAGCCACTAGGAAGCAAGTTGCTGTAAATTAATAAGTATTCTTATATATTTTCCTGTTAGGAATGAACGGTCGCCCGCGTCCTCAGTTCGAAGCCTTAAATGCCATGATCGAAAACGAATGCGAGATATGCTTAGGGCATCCATTATCTGTCAAATATGTTAAAGTGAAATGGCGAAAAAGAGGATTCAAATACAGTTTGGCGTCAATAATTGTGAATTTGATCTTTCACATTTGTCTTATGGTATATGCAGTACTAGTTGTTGGAAAAGTACACCCCAGACAACGTGAGTTGCAGATAACAAGTTGTGCATGCCTTGCTAACAGTAACAACGTAACTACAAGTCTGCATTTCAACCAGAAAAATCCTGTTCTCAGTACCAAGATCTGTAAAAAACAAAGCTGTTCATATTTTTTTACAGGCTTTGAGGTTGAAAATGTCAGAAACGACACCCACCATCGCCACGGTGTTGCACCAACTGCTCCTGGCATAATGTTGATAAGATCAGTATTACTAATCATAATATTTGCGACAGTGACAAAAAATATTTTTCAGGTACGATATAATTTCATTACAATGCCTTAATGCAATTTTTGTTGCTTTGTATAAACCTGGCCTTAAACAGACCCAACTCTCCCTAAAAAATCGTGGGGGTCAGGGGCTTGTTGCACATACGGTATGGTTGCAAACTATAAGATTTAACTATTAGAGAAAAGGTATAAATTGAATGAAAAATTTCATGCATGGCTCTGGAATGATTTTAAAAAATCTGGAACAGTCACACACAGAGTTTGATATTTTGATATATACGCAAAGTATATATATACGTTACCTACGCATATATATACTAATTCTGATCATGCTGTATTTCAGGTAAAAGTGCAAGGCCTCCATTATTTCAAAATGCCACGTCACTATTTTGAAATTATGTTGCATGTCGCTGTTGTCATGTTTCTTTTGCCTGTAACTGAAGAGTTATCACTAGTGCAAATTGGTAGTGGATCGTTCGCTGTCTTATTGTCATGGTTTACACTCATTCAGTTTCTCAAAGTTATACCAGTGATGGGAATATATATCATAGTCGTCCAAAAGATTTTCTGGACTCTTATGAAGGTGTGTGCATGATATCATTGTTGGTTCAGCTGTATAAAATATATATTAGCGGATGCGTCGATCTCGAGTGCCCTCGTAAGCATACAAATGCACGAAGCAAGCAAAATAGATTCATTTAAGAATTAGGCTAATGCGGTGTTGCACTCAGCTGCAGGGTAACGTTAGAGGTGGAACGAGAGTGAGTTATGACACACATCAGTAAATGAAGTGAGATGTTGTGCCTTCTCAGTTTTTTAATTGCACTTGGTGAAGTTAAACTGTCCTTATTTTTTTTCACGCTACTCAAATACCAACTATAGTGCAACGTTGTTTCCCATAGGAATGATGCGACCAATGCAATTCTAATTGATAAGTCGCTACTTTTTCTTTTTTATGTTTTTAGATCTTACTCGTGGTTATTGTGTATTTATTCAGTTTTTCAAGCACCTTCTACGTACTGTTGACAGAATATGATAGTTTTCGCAATGTCTACATATCTGCTGTATCCACTTTCGTCGCCATGACATCTGGATTCGAATACAAGGAACAGTTTGTCAGCCGTGGCTGGCATCCAGACATTTACGAACTAAAATTGATTATTCTTATTTTGTTTATACTCGTCATGACGATCGTTGTAAACAATGCTCTAATTGGCCTAGCTGTTGGTGATACCGATGAAGTTATGAAATCTGCAAAATTTGATAAATTTAAACGAATGGTACGTAAATTCGAAGATCACTCGATTTAACTGTTCTTTAATTGATTTAGTTTAGTTTTGATATAAAATTTAGTTCAGTTAAAGTGGTTGGCAAATGGGCGACTATAAGTTCTCTTCTTAGGCTGAATTTGTTGTTCATCTGGAGAAAAGTGTGAATCGCATCCCATGTTTAAGAGTGAAAGAAGATAAATTCCACACGGAGTTCCCCCAAAGGAAAAAGAATATATATAACAAGGTTTTAGATTCGCTGTACTTTGGTAGCCAATTGGACACAATTGAAGATAGAAGTGAAACTAAAGATCATATAAATGAAGTCGAGATGACCTTAGAAAATCATTTTGAAAAAGCAATTGATAATAAATTGGAAAGTCTTCGCTCAAGCTTAAGAAACGAATTTAAAGAAATCCAGTATCAAATAAAAAATGAACGTGAACGTTTAGACAAAAGGATGGAAACAATACTAGAAAGAATAGGTGGCAAGTGAAGAATAGAAGTAGATAAAATAGGGGGAAGGTAAAAAATAGGAGGATAGTAATATGAATGGGGAAAAGTAAATAATAAGGAAAGAACAGAATGGTTAGGGGAAAGTAAAGTAATTAGTTCTTTAGGCTATATAAGTATGTATAACTGGATGTATTAAAAAAACGCAAGCTTTTTTGTAATCTGTTCCGGCTCAAAACTGAAATTTCCTTCTTCCTTTAGGGGCTGTTTACATGAGCCCGGTTACCAGGTATTGAAATTAGTAAATAATACCATGATATACTAATAGTAGCCGTGTAGTCATCCTAACAATAGCGATGACATCCTATATAAACCTATCGATGTGCTTTCTAGGTTTCAGGACTTATTTCAATGCTTTACAAAAAGTTTAAAAAATAGTATATGGTTGCATAGGATATGGTAGGTGGTAAATAAATACGCGTAATAATAATAATCCGACATGTTTTTTTAAAAAATAACTTGCAGTATGTAAAACTGAATTACATGGTAATATATACATCTAACAATCTAATATTTAACATTAATAAAATTGCTGAATCGTTCATATTTGTTCGTAGTGGGTTTCGTGTTCGTTTTTGAAATCATAATCATGCATGGATGGGAATTAAAGTGCTGATCCGTCTTTCAAATTGCTTCACGAAGAGAGTTTATTGTAACATTATCTTGTTTCAGTTTTCTAATACATAATTTTGCAGTGAACAGAGTTTGGAGTCCAATATAGTTCAGCGTAAGCCAAGGCATATCTGGAGTAGAGTCTTTTCTAAAAAGATTGAATCATCTCTAACTCTAAAAATGGACCAAACTTATCCAATTTATAAAGATAGGCTAAAAATATGAATCAATCTTTGCATGCTTTGAGAACAGTTCATCGCGGCAGAAACAGTGTACCGGGAATTGAACCTGGTAACCGTGTGTACAGTTAGATTCCATTTAGTTCATTTTCTATTCTAAGCGTATTTACGTCAGAAATAAAATGTCTACTGGGTAAATTGCAAAACATTCATCTTTGTATCAAGTATATAATATATATCTTACGTGAAACGAGATTCATCAATTATACGCTTATAAATTGTCAACACGCAATGTTTCGCTTTGCAATTTATTTGTGAAAAGTTCAATTTTCAAATGGAAAACCAACGGCGGTTCCGAACACACGGACACTGTTTTATACGAGGGAAACCAGAGTTCCTGGAGAAAAACCCTCACCGAAAGCCGCGAAATCAAACACAAAGTACACAAGCTAGGTTTCGAGATTTTATTAAAACAATCATGTATTACAACAAAGTGTGTGTGTCTTACGAGTTACAAGGAGTGGTTTTGGCTATATATTGAAATCATGAGACAAGAAACGGATAATTTTTGTCCTATTTTTATTAATACTTCACCGGCATGTATTACAAAGCGTGTGTGTTCTCTTTACATATATATACATCAGTAATATACGAGGACATTAACTATTATATTTAATAAAGATCATATGACACATTTTAATTAGATCAGTGCATGTTATGTTTGACATGTTTTAGTACAAAGTGCATGTATAGGTCTTTTTATAGTGTGCAATTGGTTTCTTAATGGTTAAGACCTGTGTTAAGACTGACAACAAACCATACATGCATGCATGCATGAAAAATGTTAGTAGCTAAGTGATCGTGCATGTGTTTTTTATCTTACATAGACTTAACCCATGCATGCACTAATTCTGGTAGAGTATAATAAGGCTATACCATATAAAGATGTCCTAATCTAGAGATGTCCTAAAGATGTCTAAATATATATAAATATATATACACAAAAACTCAAAAAGGCCCGAGGTTATAGGGCACTTTGATGAAAGCTACGTTCGTCCATGCAATAACTAAAATATTTCTTCTGACAAATCATTGGCAGTGTTCCTAATTGTTTCGTTTTGTTAAACTGTGCAAAAATATTTCAAGGATTGAGTTAAGATATTTCATGAGCCCTTATAGAAACAGCATGAAGTTAATGAATTTCCTTGAAAATTTCACTGCAAATTTTGAGCTGAGGCATATAGCCAGAGCATGCTGTCCTTGAAGAAACATGCAAGATTGTGAAAACATTTTCAAAAGAAATCAACTTTATATTTTTTGAGCCGAGGCATATAGCCAAAGCAATAAGTCAACGAAACCAAGGGCAGCACCGAGTTATTTTCTTTAAAATCACTTAATATTTTTAGAACCAAATAAGGGATATTCCCAAAGCAAGCTGCATGCCCATATAGAAACATGCAGCACCACGAGTACAAATCTTTTTCTTAGAGAAACTGAATAAATACTTTTTGAGCCAAGGCATATAGCCAAAGCAAGCTGCTCTTATAGAAACAGCAATGAAAATAACACTGCAACGTTATTAGATATCCCAAGATACCTGCTAACACTTCGAACCACCTAGCAAAGTCAAACAGTACAGACAAAAAGTGGCGCCTTACTTTTCATAAGCACTGCTCGACGAAGCTAAATGATTGGAAATCTCACAGAGACCTTGGAAAAATAATTACGTTACAATGCTACTGCCAATGTTTTTCTCGTAATTGGTTTCTAACTACAGTAGAAATAGGGCATATATATCGTTTCAAGATAACAGCATGCACCCCCCCCCCCATTCCTCCCATATTTTCTTCAAGAAGTTTAAATTCATTAATTGAGAGCATGCTTTTTTATATATGCACATTGTTATAAACGTGCATTCGTGTGTGTTAACTTTGATTGCATAAATTCATGTATTTTAGAGTAGCAAGACAGTATAAGATATACCGTAAAATCAATGTTTCTGGCTTTAATATTAACTGTAGCCTTAAGTTAATGCAAGAGATAAGAGAGATAAACTTTTGGATTATGTCTGCATGCCATTATTGGCTGGCAATGGTTTGCATCTTGTATTTCAGTATTTGCTCATATGTGCGTCTATTTTATGTGCAACTACAGTATCATGAGGTGTATATATAGTGTTGTTTTCTATGTGATGTTCAACTGTTCATATTTGAAAACAAACCATACATGCATGTATGCATGAAGAATGTTAGTAAGTGATCGTGCATGTGTTTTTATTCAATACGGACTTAATTAACCCATGCATGCACTAATTCTGGTAGAGTATAATAAGGCTATACCATGCATAAAGATGTCCTAATATATATATATACACACAAAAACTCAAAAAGGCCCGAGGTTAGGGCATTTGATGAAAGCTACGTTCGTCCATGCAAGAACTAAAATTTTTCTTCTGACAAATAATTGGCAATGTTCCTAATTGTTTCGTTTTGTTAAACTGTGCACAAATATTTCAAGGATTGAGTTAAGATATTTCATGAGCCCTTATAGAAACCGCATGAAGTTAATGAATTTCCTTGAAAATTTCACTGCAAATTTTGAGCTGAGGCATATAGCCAGAGCATGCTGTCCTTGAAGAAACATGCAAGATTGTGAAAACATTTTCAAAAGAAATCAACTTTATATTTTTTGAGCCGAGGCATATAGCCAAAGCAATAAGACAACGAAACCAAGGGCAGCACCGAGTTATTTTCTTTAAAAAAATCACTTAATATTTTTAGAACCAAATAAGGGATATTCCCAAAGCAAGCTGCATGCCCATATAGAAACATGCAACACCCCGAGTAAAAATCTTTTTCTCAGAGAAACTGAATAAATATACTTTTTGAGCCAAGGCATATAGCCAAAGCAAGCTGCTCTTATAGAAACAGCAATGAAAATAACACTGCAACGTTATTAGATATCCCAAGATACCTGCTAACACTTCAAACCGCCTAGCAAAGTCAAACAGTACAGACAAAAAGTGGCGCCTTACTTTTCATAAGCACTGCTCGACGAAGCTAAATGATTGGAAATCTCACAGAGACCTTGGAAAAATAATTACGTTACAATGCCACTGCCAATGTTTGTCTCGTAATTGGTTTCTAACTATAGTTGAAATAAGGCATATATATTATATATCGTTTTAAGATAACACCATGCACCCCCCCCCCCCCATTCCTCCCCTATTTTCTTCAAATAAATTTAAATTCATTAATTGAGAGCATGCTTTTTTGTATATGCAAATTGTTATAAAAGTGCATGTGTGTGTGTGTTTACTTTGATTGCATAAATTCATGTATTTTAGAGTAGCAAGACAGTATAAGATATACCGTAAAATCAATGTTTCTGGCTTTAATATTAACTGTAGCCTTAAGTTAATGCAAGAGATAAGAGAGATAAACTTTTGGATTATGTCTGCATGCCATTATTGGCAATGGTTTGCATCTTGTATTTCAGTATTTGCTCATATGTGCGTCTATTTTATGTGCAACTACAGTATCATGAGGTGTATATATAGTGTTGTTTTCTTTGTGATGTTTAACTGTTCATATTTGTGATATAAATCGTGTTTTTTCATAAATACATACATACACAAGTTATATGTTCAATTACAAAGTATAGTAAGACAGGATAATCGTATATTTACAATGTTTGCTGAGAAATCAGAAACGTAATTACATACAAATAATTCTACAACCAGACCGAATAGTGACCTATAGTTATCATTTCACAATGTTAATTCCGAAAGCCGCAATTGACCGGATTTCAAGAGCCGAAGATGATTTCAATCAGGACAAGGTCAAGATAGAGATAGAAGAAAGAACCTATGGGATTATGTGTGCCATTTGTGGCTATGGTTTGCATTAGTGTGCATGGCTTTTTAGCCATTTATATGCATGTGAAATATGGGTACAACAGTTGTGATATATGTTTTTAGTTTTAACAGGCAAATTATCAACCTAAACCTTAGCGCAGCCCTAAGCGCAACCGAGCAGTCCTAAGCGCAAAACCGAATTATATATTTAACCGAATTTAAGAAACATTTGCTCACATGTATGCATCATGCATTAGCTATGTTCCTGGTGGCCAGAACTTAGTTAACTGAGTTTAAAACTAAAATTTAACTTAAGTTCGTTAACTAAACTTAGTTAACTTCGTTAAGTTAATCATGCACTAACCCCTGCATGCACATTTTTTGACCACCAGGCTACTCTAACCTGTAACGATGCCCGGGCATCGCTGAACGTTGCTTTTTGGCGTCGATTTGGCGTAGTTTTGGCGTATATTAGGCGTCGAGTTGGCCTACATTAGGCGTAGATTTGCCGTCGAAGTTGCCTACATTAGGCGTAGATTTGCCGTCGAAGGTGCCTACATTAGGCGTAGATTTGCCGTCGAAGTTGCCGTCGAAGTCGCCGTCGATTTGGCTCGTCGGTAATAGCTCAACAGAGGCTTATTTAAAATAACCCATCAACCTGAAATAAGATTACAGAAATAAGCAAACTACATTTTTATCGAGAAACACGCGTAAAATCGGGATTGTAATTGTAAAAACAACATCTATAAAACCCTCTGGGATTTCAAATATTTCCTTTCTTGCCATTATTAATATTCATATTCAATTATCATGCGGCCGTTGTCGTTCTTGACCGGAGTCATAAACTCCCCCGCATCTTTCGGTTTATCTAAAAATGTTCAATTGCTCAATACTCACGTTTTATTATGAACAGGTTTTGTCGTCGTTTTAAATGGCTTGACCCGCTAAATCGCTACCTGAAATGAAACCAAGGTAATGCTTGTTATAGACAGCCATTTCGAGAAGCTACCTTCAGCAAAAGAAGCTTAAATATCGGGGGAAAACTCGCGGTTGTGATTATTCAGTTTGAGAGAGCGCACGATGCCTGATTAGGCGTATCAAGTTTTCCCATCCTATTGTAAATGAAATAGGTCCAAAATTACCTGTTCAATTTCAGCAACCAGTGTTGCAGAGCAGCTTTGGACTTGCTGTCTCTTTGAATGCGAGTCATCTCGGCCAATTTCAACTATGATTTCTTGCGCAGCTCATTTCTATATTCCGTTTGGTCTTAGCTCTCAAACTCCATCTGAAAGAATAAAATATAATATTAGTTCACTGCTTGCAATTAGGTATTTAGAACTCTTTAATTTGCGCACGATTGGAACGAAGGTTAGCGGCTCACGTAAGATTTAGCGCATATTCACCTTTCTCATGTCAGCAATAAGTTTCGAGAAAAAGCCTGGACGTGCTTTCTCTTCAAAGGCGAGTTATCTTGAGCCATTTCAGCCACAATTAAGCCTTCATCAATCTCTTGTTCAGAAATTTCATTAGCTAACTTCGCTTTTAGTCGTCAGAACTCTGCAGGAAATGAATAAAAAAGCAACGTTAGTATTATATAAGTATGTATAAATCCAAAAGCAACACGGACATTACAAGAGAAACACATTACAGGGGGTGAAATTTGGCCACGCGGAAACCTTAAAGTAAAAGGCATATTACCTGCTATTAACACCAACGACAAGAGATACTAAACTTCTCTTCTGCTACAGACGAGATAATTGATAGCAATTTCTGTCGAAATTTTCTGGCGTTGAAGAGACTCATCTTTCTGCTTTGAAGACCAGTGCCCAAGTGATGAATCCAACAGTCAAAGTTAGATATTTCATTTTACCCGCTGCTCGTGTCACAAAATAAAGACATCCTATTGGATGAACCCTCCCACCTGACAGTTCAACATTGCTTCTGATTGGATGATCACAGCAGTTTAAATAATATGATTAATTCTTCTTCCGGGCAGAGAGGATTGAAATGAATCTTTTGAAATTTTTTCCCTGCTCAGAAAAATAATTAATCATATTATTTAAATTGTATGATCATCCAATCAGAAGTATTGGTGAACTGTCAAGCCGGGAGTGTTCATCCAATAGGATGACTTTATTCTGCAACACGCGAAGCGGGTAAAATGAATATTCTAGCTGTGATTTCACGTCTCAAAATCACTTGGGCACTGGTCTTCGAAGCATAAAGATGTGTCTCTTCAACGCCAAAAAAATTCGACAGAAATCGCTATATCAATGATCTCGGCTGTGGCAGAAGAGAAGTTTAATTGTCGTTGGTGTAATAGCAGGTAATATGTCTTTTACTTTACGGGTTTTATCTGCTTATTTTATCGCGAGCTTTGGTCTAAGGTTTCGGCGTGGCCAAATTTCACCCCTTGTAGGCTAATGCCTCGTAATGTTCGTGTTGCGTTGGATTTAAAATACATACTTATAAAACACTAACAGTGCTTTTTATTCATTTCATGCAGGTTTCCGACGACGTAAAGCGTCAAGTTAGACGATAAAATTCGTGAACAAGAGATTGATGATCGATCGAATTGTGGCTGAACGCCTGAAATGGCTCGGATAACTCGCTTTCAAAGAGAAAGCACGTCCAGGCTTTTTCTTGAAACTTATTGATGACACGAGAAAGGTGAATATGTGCTAAATCCTTCGCTCCAATTACGTGCAAATTAACTTGGAATTAAGGTCCAACGACCAAAGCAGTAATCTAATAATTATTGCCTTTATTCCTGCAGGTAGAGTTCGAGAGTTTTAAACCAAACTGAATTAAGTACTAAAGTGGGCAAGAAATTCATAGATGAAATCGCCGAAATTCATAGACGACTCGCATTTGACGGCTGAATTTATGGCTGAAATGGTTCAAGATAACTCGCCTTTTAAGAGAAAGCACGTCTAGGCTTTTTCTGGGGACTTATTGATGACATGAGAAAGGTAATATACGCTAAATCTTGTGTAAGGCGCTAACCTTTGCTCCAATCGCACGCAAATTACCTTTGAATTGAGTTCTAAAAACCAAACCAGTTAACTAACATTGCCTTTTGTTCTTCCAGGTGGAGTTTAAAAGCTAAAACCAAACCGAATATAGAAATGAGCTGGGAAAGAAAACCCATGGCTATAATTTCCCGAGATGACTCGTATTCAAAGAGACAGCAAGTCCAAAGCTGCTCTGCAACACTGGTTGCTGAAATTGAACAGGTAATTTTGGACCTATTTCATTGAGCTATTACCGACGAGCCAAATCGACGGCAACCGTTCGACGGCAAATCTACGCCTAATGTAGGCAACTTCGACGGCAAATCTACGCCTAATGTAGGCCAACTCGACGCCTAATCTACGCAAAAACTACGCCAAATCGACGCCAAAAAGCAACGTTCAGCGATGCCCGGGCATCGTTACAGGTTAGAGTAGCCTGGTGGTCAAAAAATGTGCATGCAGGGGTTAGTGCATGATTAACTTAACGAAGTCAACTAATTTAGTTAACGAACTTAAGTTAAATTTTAGTTTTAAACTCAGTTAACTAAGTTCTGGCCACCAGGAACATAGCTAATGCATGATGCATGTGAGCAAATGTTTCTTAAATTCGGTTAAATATATCATTCGGTTTTGCGCTTAGGACTGCTCGGTTGCGCTTAGGGCTGCGCTAAGGTTTAGGTTGATAATTTGCCTGTTAAAACTAAAAACATATATATCACAACTGTTGTACCCATATTTCACATGCATATAAATGGCTAAAAAGCCATGCACACTAATGCAAACCATATAGCCACAAATGGCACACATAATCCCATAGGTTCTTTCTTCTATCTCCATCTTGACCTTGTCCTGATTGAAATCATCTTCGGCTCTTGAAATCCGGTCAATTGCGGCTTTCGGAATTAACATTGTGAAATGATAACTATAGGTCACTATTCGGTCTGGTTGTAGAATTATTTGTATGTAATTACGTTTCTGATTTCTCAGCAAACATTGTAAATATACAATTATCCTGTCTTACTATACTTTGTAATTGAACATATAACTTGTGTATGTATGTATTTATGAAAAAACACGATTTATATCACAAATATGAACAGTTGAACATCACATAGAAAACAACACTATATATACACCTCATGATACTGTAGTTGCACATAAAATAGACGCACATATGAGCAAATACTGAAATACAAGATGCAAACCATTGCCAGCCAATAATGGCATGCAGACATAATCCAAAAGTTTATCTCTCTTATCTCTTGCATTAACTTAAGGCTACAGTTAATATTAAAGCCAGAAACATTGATTTTACGGTATATCTTATACTGTCTTGCTACTCTAAAATACATGAATTTATGCAAAAGTAAACACACACACACATGCACTTTTATAACAATTTGCATATACAAAAAAGCATGCTCTCAATTAATGAATTTAAATTTATTTGAAGAAAATAGGGGAGGAATGGGGGGGGGGGTGCATGGTGTTATCTTGAAACGATATATAATATATATGCCTTATTTCAATTATAGTTAAAAACCAATTATACGAGACAAACATTGGCAGTGGCATTGTAACGTAATTATTTTTCCAAGGTCTCTGTGAGATTTCCAATCATTTAGCTTCGTCGAGCAGTGCTTATGAAAAGTAAGGCGCCACTTTTTGTCTGTACTGTTTGACTTTGCTAGGCGGTTCGAAGTGTTGGCAGGTATCTTGGGATATCTAATAACGTTGCAGTGTTATTTTCATTGCTGTTTCTATAAGAGCAGCTTGCTTTGGCTACATGCCTTGGCTCAAAAAGTATTTATTCAGTTTCTCTGAGAAAAAGATTTGTACTCGTGGTGCTGCATGTTTCTATATGGGCATGCAGCTTGCTTTGGGAATATCCCTTATTTGGTTCTAAAAATATTGAGTGAATTTTTTAAAAAAATAACTCGGTGCTGCCCTTGGTTTCGTTGTCTTATTGCTTTGGCTATATGCCTCGGCTCAAATAATATAAAGTTGATTTCTTTTAAAAACTTTTTCACAATCTTGCATGTTTCTTCAAGGATAGCATGCTCTGGTTATATGCCTCAGCTCAAAATTTACAATGAAATTTTCAAGGAAATTCATTAACTTCATGCGGTTTCTATAAGGGCTCATGAAATATCTTAACTCAATCCTTGAAATATTTGTGCACAGTTTAACAAAACGAAACAATTACTGAATTAGGAACACTGCCAATTATTTGTCAGAAGAAATATTTTAGTTATTGCATGGACGAACGTAGCTTTCATCAAAGTGCCCTATAACCTCGGGCCTTTTTGAGTTTTTGTGTATATATATTTATATATATTTATATATATTAGGACATCTTTATATGGTATAGCCTTATTATACTCTACCAGAATTAGTGCATGCATGGGTTAAGTCTATGTAAGATAAAAAACACATGCACGATCACTTATTAACATTTTTCATGCATGCATAAATGTATGGTTTGTTGTCAGTCTTAACACAGGTCTTAACCATTAAGAAACCAATAGCACACTATAAAAAGACTTATATATGCACTTTGTACTAAAACATGTCAAACATAACATGCACTGATCTAATTAAAATGTGTCATATGATCTTTATTAAATATAATAGTTAATTAATGTCCTTGTATATTACTGATGCATATATATGTAAAGAGAACACACACGCTTTGTAATACATGCCGGTGAAGTATTAATAAAAATAGGACAAAAATTATCCGTTTCTTGTCTCGTGATTTCAATATATAGCCAAAACCACTCCTTGTAACTCGTAAGACACACACACTTTGTTGTAATACATGACTGTTTTAATAAAATCTCGAAACCTAGCTTGTGTACTTTGTGTTTGATTTCGCGGCTTTCGGTGAGGGTTTTTCTCCAGGAACTCTGGTTTCCCTCGTATAAAACAGTGTCCGTGTGTTCGGAACCGCGTTTACGGTTGGTTTTCCATTCGAAAATTGAACTTTTCACGAATAAATTGCAAAGCGAAACATTGCGTGTTGACAATTAATATCCGTATAATTGATAAATCTCATTTCATGTAAGATATATATTATACTTGATACAAAGATGAATGTTTGGCAACTCGGTAGACTTTTTATTTCTGACGTAAACGTGCTTAGAATAGAAAATAAACTTGATGGAATCTAACTGTACACACGATTACCGGGTTCAATTCCCGGTACACTGTTTCTGTCGCGGTAAACTGTTTTCAAAGCATGCAAAGATTCGTCTTTATAACCTAAATTTCACTTCACGAGTACTTTGATGAACACTTCTGATATTGAAGACGTGATACAGCCACTGGAAATGCAATACAGACATTCCTCATTCTGGTGCTTAAAAAGACGGACCACATTCTCCACCTTTGCAAAGAGAAAAGTATACATTCGTTATAGATGACGCGAGATGCATATATTCTTCCACGCCCTAATTCAGACTGTTCTTAGTTACTGTTAAAGTCGTGGTATCACAAACCTCATTCTCGTTGCATTTGATAAATTCTCCGGATAGAGACGAGATGGTTCAATATTGGTTGGAAAAAAGACGAATGCCTACGGGAAGTGATTTTAGCTATTTGTAATCCTTCAGTGCCATGCATGCGGAGGCTGTATATAGACGTCTTAAAAGCAGTCGCAGCTAAGTTTCTTCTGTGTATCACGTTAAACAATTGTACACTGCCAAATATATCAACGAGCATCACTAAAATCTCAATAGGATATATGCTTAGGGACGTCTTTATTGCTGAGAGTGCGCGATACGAGCTTTCATAAATTTGGGTGGGCCTATTTTGCCTTAGGGTGTGCATGTTTAGCGCTATTTACGCTCTGCATTTACAATGTCACTGAAAGGGGTTTTCCTCTTCTAAAACCAGTACTATACAGATTAAATTAACTTTATTAAAGATTATATATCAGGGGCAACTAGACAGTAATTATTATAGATAAAAAATGTTTTCTTGTTTTCTGATTTCAAGATTGGTGATGTCGTATGTTGATCTTGATTGGGAGAACTGCCAAAAAGCCCAAATTAATTCAAAAGATGATATTTATGAATGTACTGTCATCGTTCCAGCAGCTTGCCCTACGGGGTAAGGGTGTATTTTGGGTCGACATTTACTGTTTTTTTTTGTTAAATAAGCATCTTCAAATAGGTATATACCTTGCAGTGCCTGAATTGTTGTAATAAAAAATAAATAGTTAAACTAAGAATGGACAAATGCTTGATCTTCAAAATGATCGGCAAGAAGGCGGATATTTTACACAACAATGGGGAAAGCGCTTGGTGGTTGATTCATTGGTGAACTATTGTTGTAACCATTCTACAAAAGAGTTTGCTTTGTATTCTTGAATAAACAATTTAATGTTGTTGTTTGGTTGAGTTATGCCCTTAGGGTATGTGTGTTCATGGTGTTAGAAAGATTTAAATACGGCATCCTTTATAACGAACAAAAATATCGTAATAAGACCAAACTGCATAGTTTCTGTTGACAAAGGATTTTGTGGGGAGTATAGCATATATGTATATATATAAACAGGCATTCTAAATACGCCAAATATAGCCAATGGTCACTGTTGTTTGATTTCTATCATCATGTTGATCATGTTGCTGGTTTAGTTGTTTTGGGTAGGGGGTGTTGTTTGGTTGCATCGATCAATGCTTGGTTATTCAATTTGATTTAAAGAACAAAAAAGGGTGTGGCCAGGTGGGTTTTGGCCAACTTTTTCTGACTTACCCTGGACCTCTATTCTCGTATACAAGTTTAACGGTTGAAACTATAAGATCAAATGAAAAATAATCAGAATAGGGATCAGGTGTATCTCGCTGTTTCGATTATCATATCCGTCCAAATACCGCGTTAATCGTTACCACGTTTAGCTTCCTGTAATAACACTGGACGATGATCCCGTAAGACCATCGACAGCTCAAAAACAGTTCTATTTGATAGTAATTTTTGAATAATACGATTATTTCTTCTCCTGACACAGAAAGAAACCTTTTGAGATTTTGAATCCTTGCACATAGGAGGATATTGATAAAAGGTTATGAAAAAAATACCACCATTACTTAAAAAATGTGTGTTTTTTATGGTTTTAAACGTACTTAGCACGATTACCAGTATAATATATTGTGTACAATATATAATACCTCTACATTACCTGAACATTGTCATGCAAGTCGCCAATAAAGTCGCACGTTCTAAGACTACTAAATGGCATGAGTTTCAATTTCATCAAAGACAAAGTGTGCATTTTTGCTTCAAATGAAACCTTTCGTCTCGGGCTGCTAATAAAAAAAAGCAAAAATCGGATCAATATCTCTTCTGAAATCAGCCGATTTACTACCGCAATCACCAACGCCGACTGACTGTTAGGTGCATAAATACGTGTAGTAGAGAACGTATATTGTGTTGACTTGCGAAAAGGGTTTTGGTATGTATCGTTTAGAGGCTTCCTTTACTCTCCCTCTCAGTTTGTAACCCACCCAACACCCATGCACATAGGCGGGAAAGCATCCCACGCCTCGACCATGCATGCATATGTATACATTGCTCACATATGTGACGTCTTTACATCATGTCAGTGCAAGATTTTCGGTAAAATATTTAAAATCCATTAATCCAGCTCGTGGCTACAGTACATATATACTTTTCAACAAGTATAAAAGGCAATCATTTCATAATGTATACGTATTAGCGTGAATCCATTGACATTATTAATATAAGTCTGAAAGAAAAGTGAATGCGCACGACCGCATTATAATTGATATATTTTGAGTTATATTCGCCATTTAAACTTCAACTTATCGTAAAAATTAAGAAGAAAATAAGGCGCAAGACGCAACACCAAGCAGACTGGCTAAAATTTCGCAGGAAAATGGGAATATATGAATATTTACATGTATAGTATTCACTAATAGTGGCTACGAAACAACTATAAAATTATAAGCCTATATCTTGGTTAAAATAAGCAGATTTTTAACTTTGTAGGCAGACTTTATATATCAGTACAGTAGACACTTTCTACAGGCTAATCTGCTAACCTGAATTTTGGATTTTATTGTTTTGAATTTGATATTAATTGGTATTTTTTAATCTTTCAAAAGCTTACTCTTTTTATATTTTTGTTAAATTCATGTTTTCACTTTCCACTTTCACAACATGAATTTCCTTTCTTTGTCTAGCAAGCAGACGTTACGAAAAATATCGCTGTTAAACCTCGTCGCCTAAATATTGGGCAGTACATAAGTTATTTTAAGCTAACCACACTCTTCCCGCTCCTCAAAAAATTATCCCGTTTCCCCAGTCCCCCTCAGATTAACCTCTTTTGCATTTAACCCCAACTACTTCCCACGACGCTCCATCTGTGACTCCCCTTCCGCCCACCTTTCCCATAGGCGTACGGGCGCAACTTCGTTTGGGGGGGGGGGCAAAAAAAAATTGCCCGAATTTTTGAATTATACAATGTGCCCGAATTAGACTTTTACCAGATTTGTAACAATAGATTTGGCAAAGTGGCGGATGTGCTTTTAAGAAAGTGTAACAAAAATAGCGAAATAGAATACAAATATGTTAGATATACAAAATTTGGTTTTAAAAATTTTAGCTATGTGTAATTTAGCTTTCAGTTTGCCCGAAGTTTCGGCTGAACTTTGCCCGAATTTCTTGATTCTCGAAATTTTTGGTGGGGCAACTGTCCCCCCCCTGCCCCCGTCGTACGTCTATGACCTTCCCTTTAACAACCCCCACCGTCCAAGCATTGCAAGACAGATAGAGTACGCACCTCTACTGATGGAAAAGAGTTTCTGGAAACTTTGGAACACACTCGATCATCACGATGGAAGCCGGTACTGTAAATCTAGCATCTTTCGCTGAAACCTGGTACATGGACAAACTTCCCATTTTTAAATTTTTTGACCCAGGAAGTGAAAAAATAATATTGACGACAACTGTGATATTGACGACAACTGCAAAATATTGTTCAATCCTGTTTATATCAATATTGTAACACGTTTATGACTGTTTGATGTTTAGATAAATATTGCAACAAAGTTGGCAGTGGCCCAGGTTTTCTTAGAAAATTAATACTGTATTATTTCTCTATATGTCTGCACTACGGTGTGCACGCAGGCTAAGGTTTGCTAAATGCTAATGTTTGCTAATCATGTATGCGAAATGTTGCGGAACGAGGGCACATATTATGATGTCAGCGGTGTACTTTCCAAAGAGAAGAAATTCTCATGAATTTCTGATTTCAATGGCAAAGAAAAAATAACAGTGTTCATTTTCCTTTAAAAATGGCTTCTTCTGTGAAGGATCAGAATTTCAAGCTTAAGAACAAAAAGTTCAAGGCCAAGAGCCAAAAAGTGAAGCTTTTCCGATCGAACGAGCCGCTGTATAGTGTGTTTATGTGGGGCGTGAATCATGCGGTATGAAGCGATAAACATGTTTCGTGATTTTTTGCTGTTTACAAACGATTTAGGCTTAAAATTGTACTAAATATTTGCAGATTAACGAACTAAGTTTGATCCAAGTCCCTCCGATGTTTTTACCTGAGGATTTCAAAGCTTACTCGAAAATTCGAGTGGACAACCATCTGTTCAACAGGTAGGTGAACGACTCGTTTCAATGTTGTCTAGACTATAAAAGTGTTGTCAAAATTCATTTGTTGAACGCTTACTTTACGAGTGTAGCGTAGCCTGATACATTCGGCGAGACATAGTTCAAAGTGAAAGGGGATTAATTAAATTGTTTCAACCCTGCCTTAGCTTGGTTTATTCGCGGATAACATTTTTCTCGCACGCGCCGCTACACTTGCAAACCAAAGCGTTTGCAAACATCTAAAAGTGATGCCCGACTCAGCCAGGTGTCTACAGTACAGTTGCTCGAAATTTCATGTCCGGATGACATTTTTAGTAGGGTACAACCTATGTTTCTATATTCTTGAAAGTGACAGACTTTTTGTGCTGATATGTGTTTTTTATTTGTTGGCAATGTTGCAAGCGGTTTAATGACGATATGAACCGTTTCATAATACACTCACAAACTTAAACGTAGACAATTTTTCTTAATGTTTTAAAGAATGCCTAATGCTGATGTGTGAAAAACCACAATACAGTGTTTACATAGATTTCTGTGGGTTTTTGATGATGTTTTGAAAGCCACAAAAGGAAGTATACAGTCATCGTACTGTACTTGAAAATTGAAAATTGACATACTGCTCTTAATAATTGATGACATTTGTCGCTATTATTAAACAGAAGAATGTACTCAAGATAGTATATAGCATTTTTACATTTGTATATTTTATGCTAAAAAATACTCTTGCACTCATTTTCTTTTTGTCATTTTCATATTGACACATGTTTTTTCATAAAGTATATACAATCGATTCACATTTGAACTTAAGCCAATATATTTTTTTTTAATTTCCTGGGCTGTTCACATAATGCTATTCTGCCATGCAAGACATTATTATGATCTTATTTTGAAACCTGACAAACTTCGAATGGATTTCCATCACAAGATGTTTTGCACAATGAAAACTTTACAAATTTGTTTTTAAATGTTTCAACAGTAAAATTTAGAAGTTTGTAAATTAAAACCATTCTTTATTATATCAACTATTTATTGTTTTCATTGTCAACAGACAGAGTTCTACAATTTTTGCATTTAGCACTTTACCGCTGTGACCTATAAAATCACTGAAAAACAAAATAGCTGAAGATTTTAATGCTCCATATGTCCCTAGAGGCTAGAGAAGTATACAGTACATAAATAATCTTTGAACAATTCACATCTCTATTGAGTCCATTCACGTTTTCTTTTAGAGAGAAATTTCCTTCTCACTTTAAATTCAAGGAATATTGTCCACTAGTCTTTAGAAAGCTGCGTGAAGGTTTCAACATTGATGATCAGGCTTATGCAGTGAGTACACTCTTTCATTAATGACAAGCCATCATGCCAAGGCAGATGCACCGATATTTGAGATGTAGTTTCATTTAATTAATACTGTTTTATTATTCATTTGTGCTTAAGGATTCGTTCTGTGTCCCACCATTGAGAAGTCTATCATCAGGACGAAGTGGTGCAACCTTTTTAGCCTCAAGAAATAAGAAATTTATTGCCAAAACTCTGTATAAAGAAGAAGTTGAAATGATGCATCAGTTATTGCAAAAGTACTACCAGGTAAATTAACATACTGCATTTCCTCCTCTGATTCTTGTGTTGTAAAAATATTGACTGTCTGCAGAGGGTGTGAGAAAAGATAAGAAAGTGCAGCTTATATACATGTGCTCTGCAGATTCTCCCAAAGCTCCAACCTCAGTTAATTGTGTTTCTCATTTTTTTTATGTATGTATACCTTTGGGTCTTGCCATAGGATCTTATCAACAAAGGTCATTGAAAGGACAAATATTTAGTTGTTCATGCATGCTAATTTTTTTTGGGTTTTTGCAGTTTGTGGTGGAAAGAAACTCAAATACGTTACTACCTCATTATTTGGGAATGTATCGTGTGACAGTTGAAAACAAGGAAACCTATTTTGTTGTTATGGAAAATATATTTGGCAAACTGAAAATCCACAAGAAATATGATCTCAAGGGATCAACAGTTGACAGGCAGGCAAAGACAAAAGATAAAGACAAAGAAAAGGATAAAGAAAAGTCACGTCGGAAGGTAAAACGCATGTGTGGGGCATATTTATTTAGGGCCATTTTACATCCTTGTAAAGTTGGAAAAAAATAATTTACAAATCAACAGTGTTACTAAGTTGCTTTAATTTTAATTCCTGTTAAATTGGCTCTGCAATGGATTTAAGGTTGAAAAATCTCCCACATGGAAAGACCAGGATTTTCTGGCTGATGGTAGAAAAATTTATCTTGGAGAGGAAATGAAGAAAGATTTCATGGAGAAGCTGAGAGAAGATACTGATGTAATGTTTTACCTCCCTTTGATGTTTAGTTAATAATTTTAATAATAACTTTGCTTTGTTAAAATTTGGTTCTGTTGGTTCTTCTCTTTGGGAAGAGCTCTCTCTGCTTTGTTGAAGTTTGCTTTTTTGGTTCTTCTCTTTGGGATTTCAGGAAAGACAAGTTACGCATACTATGTATTAGTGCTCAGCCTCTTGACCACTCAATAAACAGAACTCTCTCTTTTCCTAACCAAATCTGCCTCATGGTGTGACATAGAGGCAACCAAAAGCTATAGTCTCTAAAGCATGCTCTTAATCAACCTGAACTACACCAATCAACCCACTGTTTTCTGTACAATACATAAAATGTAATGGCCAATTGTAGAGGCCTGCATACTGTAGTTACTGAGTAATAGATTTGTAACTTGTTTACTCATGGTGTGGTTTGAATTGCAGTTTTTGTGCAAGCAAAAGATAATGGATTACAGTTTACTGGTTGGTATTCATGATTTTGATCAAGTGGACGAGGAATCAGATGGTGATGATGGCATAGACAGTCAAGATGAGAGTGATTTAGAATCTCCCAATGATTATGATGCTTCAGGAACCAATGAGTCAGCAGGGGATTCCCCTACAAGTACACCTCCGGGTACACCCCCAGCCACCCCACCACCCACTGGCCTCACACCCACTTCAAGACCTCCATTAAAAAGTAGAACTGTAAGTCAAGATAGCAATGAATTACTCGAAGCAGAAGATGTACTAGGAAATGATTTCTTCGCTCTTCCCTGTTCAGAAGGTAAGACTTTACGATGACGCAACAGTTTCCTAGCTGCCGCTTGTAACGTTAAAACTTAGACTTAGTTCACAGAATCTAGCACTTACTACACAGAAAGCGTGGCCGAGTTGTTTCGTCTGATCACATGCACTGTGAAAAGAATCACATTTGTATAATGTATTATTATTCACCCATCCTTTTCGTTATACAGTGTCAGTGTGTCTCGCAAAAGAAATGATTATCCATCCTCAGAACATTATTATTTGTTCTAGGGGCACCCAAAGCAGAAAAATATTATTTAGGAATTGTGGACGTATTAACTTATTACGGTACAAAAAAGCGAACAGCACATGCAGCGAAGACAGTCAAACATGGGGTAAGATATACATACATACATACTGCTGTCCGGACCAACACTAGACACTACTACTACTCTCTTAGCCATGCTTAGAACAAATATAGTCATCATAAGTTGTAATATAAGGTGAATGTGGTATTATAACTGCCAAAAATAAACCAAAATAGCTACATCTCAGCGTTTCCTCCCAAACAAAGGCCGTTACGTCGAAACGTGTTTTCAATCTACGCTAAGCAGTTGTTATAGAACATTTTATACGAAGTTGTTCAAAGACATTACCACGCTGTTCCTTGGTTATATCTAGAGCGAACTATTTAATACCTTCTTTATGATGCATAAATGTTTTCTAAGCACGCCCTGTCTCAGTTTTAAACGAAGATTAAAAATGTAAAAAAATATTTATTATAAATGTTAATATCAACGTTTAATCGTAGAGGTAAAATAACCAAACCTAACTCCAAAACATTAAATTAACCATTCGTAAATTTGCAAACGACGTATTAGCATAAATGAACCAATGACATATGAGCCTACTCTGTACTATTTGCATACTGTACTTTCAAGGTAAAATAATAGTTTAAGTTTAAGTTTAATACGAATATTTATACAGGATAATACAATTCAACTAAAACAAGCTGTTGTGTGCATGTCCTCTTAAAAAAACGAATTGAAATGATAAAGGGTGGATGACTGGTTACCTATGTTATGCACCAGTCAAATATGTTATGCACCAGTCAAATATGTTATGCACCCCCCTCGGAAGTGTTATAAGATCCGGTCTGTGCCCGGAAGGGGGAGTGCAATTAAATAGGGCATGCCATCCGTTGTTCATCGTAGGTACCTTTTTCCAATTCATCCGATATTCTACTTGAATAATTTTCGTTTACGCTGAAAGAGAATAACTGTGTTTCTTCTTCAGGTGTATTCTTCGATGGATGTTTTAATGTCGCGAGGACAAACGCAGTACACGGTCCTTATTAATCTTCTTAAATAATAAATGAAATAATAAAAATAAAATACTTAAATATATAACATCTCTAAGCCTAAGGCGAATTAAACTATATGTTAACATATAACCATAAGTGAACTAAAATTTAAATTTAAAAACAATATAAAACAAGTGATGCCAGTATACTCTGCTCATTTAAAATTAAATAGAGATAAAAGTTCGCAATAATTTCGCTTATCCACTGTAATTGGAATTGAACATCATTTATGGAGTTCTTGTTCATCCCCCCCGCAAATAAAGTATTTCGTGTGATAACCCCCTGACTTTCTTTTTACGAGTGATCATAACTCGTTCTTTTTTTTCTTTTAGCATGGCCAAGAGATTTCGACTGTGAAGCCTGAGGCGTACGCCAAAAGATTTTTAGAATTTATCGAAAAAGCCATCGAGTGATGAATATGGTGCATGGACGCAGAGCAAAATTTCAACAATATGTAGTATAATATAAGATTATTTAGCTAAATAGCCTTTAAAAACCGATGCTATGCATGTGTAACGACGTGTGATGATATACTGTTTAAGATATGTGGCAAGAGATGCTAGCAAAGTCAAGGATAATAGGGAATGCACAGATAGGAATACACCCAGGCCATGCACTACTTCACAAATAACAATAACCCTCAGCATTCGAAATTTTTACAGTGACTTGTAGCACAATATGTTTGAGTGTTTCTTGCATAATCAGGCAAGCGAGATTTTATATATGCCAAGTTGCGATGTGGCAACTGTATTCGGCACGTTTGCAGGTCCATTTCAGAATCGGCATTTCAATATTTAACAATGAAAATAACACGACGAATCGCTCTGGGTGTATACAATGAGACATTGAATTTCATTGAATAACAGTGGTTTAAAAAAAAAACTCTGACAACGAATTTTCATTTGGTCGCTTGCTAATGGCAATGCTTTGCTTATTATTGTACCCTTAAACACTGGGTTTGTCAGTCGATAGCCAGTACCCAAGTTGATCAAATGGAGTTATATATCATTAGGTTGTATGGAAATTTTTGAAATTCTTAAATCATGACGTTTAACGTTTTGACTTGCAATATTTTATTGTAGCTTTGTGCATTACGAATTATCATAATTTTTCTTATTAATTGTAAACATCCTAATCAGGTACATTTGTCAAAATCAACTAAGTTCGATCTTCGAAATTTGCTTTTATCCATCTGGGGCCGGTTGTTCGAAAGGCGTTTAGCTTAAACGGTGGATAAGCCAAAGTTTAAAATTACTCTCATGCATCTTGTGAATGACTAAATCTGCATCTTATGCATTAAATGTGTACTTCCATTGACAATTAAACTATTTACATCGAAATATTTCAGCTCAGTTGTTCAATAAATATACAGTTTTGCTTTCCATTTTGAACTTATCCACCGTTTAAGCTAAACGCCTTTCGAACAACTGTCCCCTGGAGCCGGTTGTATGAAAGCCGCATAGCGCTATGCACCGGATAGTCGTTTTTTAACTGTTCTTTTTTACTGTTCTAAAAAAAGCGATAAAATTTAATCTTTGGAACCCACAATTAATAAAGGGGTCCTCTTTTTAGGAATACTGTAAGATTTAATCAAAGTTATAGCAAACAACGGGCGATTTAAAAGCGATTGGAAAAACCACTATACAGTGGATAGCGCTATCCGGCTTTTATACAACCAGCCCCTGGTATAACGTTCTTTACTATACCTATAGCACTGCCGGGCACCCAAGGTAAAGTTGCACATTTCGCAAGAACTGTTAAACTTGGCAATTTTATACTGAGTTTTGTATGCACTTTACGGAAATTCCCTTTTTGTCGTTCAAATACAAAGTTGGTCAATAATGCAAGTGGTCCATTACACAGGCATTACAACAAGTCAACAATCGATAGTAATTCAGTAAATATAATTTGGCAAAATGGAAAATAATACAATGCAATTGCATGTAATTTAATGTTTGATATTTCAGTACAATAATGTAATATACGAGTTACTTTCACATCATCCAGAAACACTCGAGATCGCACACGCGGTCCAGCCACGTTTTCTCTGAAGTAAAATGGTAATGTGAAAGTCCTTTTAAGCAGAATAATTCTAAACATTTTGAAATCTCTTTATCCCATGCATGGCGTATTGCCAACAACGAGCCTCTCATTCCAAAGTTTTTGTAAAACTACATGTTCGATGGTTCAACGAGAAGACTGCCTCGAGATTTGGAGATTTCATGCATGGCGGTTGTCTCAATTTTTTCCGCTTTTCAAGCAAATACTTCAATATACTAATACATAAACTAAATACATAACTTTGTGCGAGTATTCTCCCTTATTTTGCTAGACTTGTGCATCACAGTCACAGTTCTCTTAAAACACACAATGTATTTGAATGTATTCAAGAGACACGACAGTATTTCAGGATAGTCCAGCAATCCATTTTCGTGACGTGCCCACAATGCGGCGTTTAAAAAAAGTTAATTCTGAGAGACTGAGACATACGTTGCACTATATAATCCAAACTCGGTAAATTCCCGCAAAAATTTTGGTGTGAATGTTTTTAAGATTCTTTCGGTGGACAATTTAAAAAAACAAATGGTGTTTCTGGTGGGATTTCGGTTTTTGACGTCACTGAACATAGAAACATGTTTGCTCATTTCATACACCCGAGTCGTCCGAAGCTATCATTTCAATATTTTCGACCCCTAATTTCTAAAATTTTTGTGCATTGAAGATGACTAAATACTGTACATTTATATAAGATTGTGATTACAGTCACTTTCAGATTAGTTTCCCGTGTAATGTTGGAAGTTCGTTATTTTAAACTCTCGTTCCAAAAGTTCGTCAGTTACCAAGATCACAAACTACCTAATCAAATTGAACTCGTCGGATCGAAGTAGTTTACGAACTTTGAATTTGAGAACCTAAGCTCTGTGACAAAGATTTGAAGTTTAAAAACGAACCTCCTATCATTATGGTAAAACTAACTGAAATTGACTGTAATAATATGAACAAACTATGTGCTATTTACAGGTAATTTACTATGCTAACGTCTCAGTCCGCATGAAGTTTCACTGCTGGTACATACTCAAGCATTGCTAATTGTCTGCCAATTTTACCAACTGTGATTCCACCAGAAAAAAACAAACAAGGAACCCATAACTGATTAACCAATGCCATTTTTTCACTGAAAAATAAACTGAAAAAAAATAAAATAGTTTATAGAGATAGCAACATTGATGTTTGTAAAGGTGCTTGTCTGGGCTTTTTCTTAGGGTTTGTTTTTGCAGAAATGATGGAGTTTTGCTGAAAAGATGGGGATTCAGGGCAGTTCAGTTCCCCAACAACCACATTTTTTTGTAATCATGTTAAAGTGGTAATGTCATTAAAGGACTATTGTCAAGAGTGGAATAACAGCAAATATTCTAGGTCAGTAGCCTTTGCACTGAGGGGGGTTGAAACATGATATGAAATCAGTGCAATAGGAGAATGTAAACAAGGTTATATAACATGGCCTTTTTAATTAAGCAAGAAAACTAAATTTTGAAATTAATGATTTGTTTGGTAGTAACAATGATTCTTGCTTAAAGTACTACATTTACCATTACATATTGTTCCCTAGTTATACTGCCCTTATTTAGAGAACTATAGCATAAAAGAGGTCATTAAATTTGTGTCTATTATTATCAAGAAAAATGTTACTTCAACAAATAATTCCAATCAAATTAGTACCACTTCCTACCTGTGCACACTGTTAGAGCCTAGAAACCACACACCTATTGTTGCAAAAATTGCTACAAAAAGTGCAAGACCGAAACCATTTTTTGATCGGTCGAAATACCACCACAGCAAAACAGAAAAAGCAGCAACAGTGATAAACAAGTGAATGTCACTTTGAAATCGCAATTTCTTTTAAATACATTAAGGACGACAAGAAAGTATTTGTATGTAATTGAAACAAATTCCACTTTTATTCAGATTGAAGTATATCAGGAAAGACTTTTAGCTATCCCATTTCTAAATTACACTAGTGTCACTATAGTAGTTATCACAAGTATGAATACCATTCATTCATGAGACATCACTTTGGAAAACCTAAATATCCTAATAATATCTTCAACGATTTCTTCAACCAGAGGATTGCATCATCCACTTGGTACGTTGGTCAGAAATCACCTTGGTCAGACAAATGGTCCTCACAATAGATGTTTCTCTAACTGAGACCATTTGGTCTTCAAGGTATTAAAATTGTACATCTTTTATTATAAAAAAGGCTAATCATTTAATCCTCACGCAATCAACCAATTTTCTAACACCTAGAAAATTTCTTACATAGAAAGCCAAATAGGAATCAGTCTCTACCATACTTCAAATGACTATAATTCTATACTAGTGTCGTATTGTTTTTAAAAAGGATACAACAACGGCATGGATAATTCCTACGAATACAGCACCGCAACGAACAACACTAGACCATTCAGTTCGAAGATGATGTGGCTTTCCCAAACGTGAGTCAATACATGGGTACAACAATCCAATTAATGTTGATGCAAGGCCACACGACGGCGCAAACCAACACATTGTTGCATAAAGTTTCTCCAAAAGGTCTCTTTCATACACAACTTTACGTCGTAACTCGGGTAAAATCAACATAACATTTAAAACACAAGATATCGATACCCCGACGAGGAATAGACACAATGAACGAATGCAAAAATTTAAAGTTGTTGGTCGACAAACGCGATTTAAAACTAAGGAGAATGAGTTTGCCATTTTCTTAACTGAACTTCTCCCAGAACTGAACGATTTATCCTCCATCTAGTCATCTACATTTCTCAGTTTTTATATAAAAACATGTCCGTCATCTGATTTCACCTTTCGTCACTCGACCAATCAACACGCTTCCTTGGTCGTGTGATAACTTTTTTAGCCAATCGGAGGACAGCTGACATCGTGTGATATCGGGTGATCTTGTGGGTAATGGCAACACCGCGAAAGAACAAGAACTCTGTGCATGCGCTAATACAAGTGGGAACACAAACAATAACAAAGCAGGTCGACTATAGATTAAAATTTATTTAGCAATGCTAAGTTGTTACACTGTTATTATCTGAAATCCATCCACTGTTATCCACTACCGTTTAAGGCCATATTAATATATCGTTTATATATGCCGCGTACAGGTCTGTGGCTTTTATCCTAATTTGCGTGACGTTATCTGACTTATCTCGGTGGTATAATGAGAATTCGGTGGAAGTTTTGGAGAATATAAAATAAAATGTAATGATAAACAATCGCTATTCCTTGCTAGGATGACTGACATGCTTGACGTTTTCTACAACCTACAGATATTTTCTTAATTTCTTTAGTTTAGAAGAGTAGAAGATGCAAACTATAATTCAAACACTTTCCGAGAGATTTTGTACTCTAATTGATGCCTTTAGAAAATTAGCAGTAAATTTGCCGGATCGGAATTTCAAACATGCTATTGCTGAGATGGATACATGGAGTGAGTTATCCCGGCTAGGCGAGGTAAAAAGCGCATCACATCAACCTTAACCTGATTAGTCTTTCATTATATGCAGTTTTCACCTTGCCTAGCCAGGACATCTCGTTCCTTGTAAACAGGCCCTAAGTTTACATAAGAAGCATCGTCGCATCAATTTTATTTCACTGATAAATCACTGACCCATTGCAAAATTGCAGTAGAGAACTGGTAACTAATATCGAGATTAGAAGTGCATCATGGGGCTGTTATTCTACAGTACCACAATGTACTGCTAACGTCACCAATCGGTCCAATCCTCTACAAGTTTTAACTTCCCTACTACAGAGTAAGTCATTGTCGAGGTTTTGAAATAACTCTAGTTCATTCTTTATAAATTCGCTTTATATACCTATAATTTAAATTATAATTGTTTCTAACACCTGCGGTTGTTAGTATGATTTTTAATTTTCTCGAGATACAAACATATTTTTAGAGATATAAAATTAAATCGTCAATTTGTGCAAACACAATGTGAATCTATTACTAATGCAATACAAATTCTACAAATTGATGATTTAAAGATTAAGTTATTAATTCAACATGCAAAATTTTAAGAATATTATATAAAATTATGTATGTATTAAACAATTATTAAACAACTGTATATTCACTCTTGGCCTTGCTTTTAAATCCTTTTATATAGTAACCAAATTGAAAAGATTATCCAGTAATCACTGTTGTATGAACACCAATTCAAAGCACGTCGATTTTCTCATAGTTTTATAGAAATTCCAAGCAGTATTCTCATTACAACTGAACATGATTAGGTATGATCTTATCTATCTTATCTTGGCAACATGTCGTCCATATCAGCTACAACATAAGCAACAACAGCCCACAATGCGGCACAAAGATCTAAATCATCTGCATTCTCTACTGTGATTGTATCACCATTGCTGTGATGAAAATAGAAATATTCTGCATTGTCGTTCGACAAACTACCACCAGGCACGCCGTTCTTTATCCAAAAACTTACATCACCACCGTCAGCTGTGTGGTAGAGGGTTGAGGCATTGATGGGTTTCAAAAGTGTCATGATTTTCTCCATAATGGCAAAGGCTTCATCATTCCCAGTGAACTTTAATCCATTTGGTCTAAACGTTCCGATGTCACTTTCCATAACCAAGTCATATTTTGATATATTTACCTTATGCGTGTTGTAATACTGTTGCGACCCTATCAGACCGACCTCTTCGCCAGTCCATAGAACAGCACGGACTGTTCTCTTCGCACGCAGTTTGAGTTGTCGCATTATTGACAAGACTTGCCAAGATATAAACGCACCACCACCATCGTCCATTGCGCCTTGACCAACATCCCAACTATCAAGGTGACCGCTGACTAAAACAACCTGAAAACATGGCAAATGAAGAAGTCAAGTGGAAATTAATCGTTTTAGTCCATTTCTAAGTCAGAAAATCCAGCCCCAAGAAAAAAAGAAGAACAATTTTAACGATACCTGGTCTGGATATTTTGAACCAACAATTTCAGCAACAGTGTTTCTTGACGTTGCTTTTGGAAGGTTTTGTGCTTCCATATATAAATGGATGACAATCTTTTCTCCTCTGGCTGCCATTCTCGACAACATTTGAGCGTCTTCAATAGTTATACACGCAGTTGGAATTTTAGTTGTGTTCGCTCTGTAATCCTGCCATCCTGTATGCGGGCTGTTGATCGAGAACGGTGCAATGGATCGTATAAGAGAAGCAACGCCTCCAACTTTGCTGGCTTCGTAGGCTCCATAATCTCGGTAAGCAACTGAAACACCATAGCTCACGTAATCTTGGTCGAAAACTATTATCTTTCCTTTTGCCTGGAATTGTCGAAAATAACAGATGTACTGAAATGTTATACAATGATTCTAGTACGGTGTCATTCCTATTCACACATGATAGATTGCTGATTATATAGGCCATAAGGCTGGATGATTGTTAACTGAATAGGCAAACCAGGGGCGTGGCGTGGCGGGGCGGGCAATGCCCGAGGGCTCAACCGTCTAGGGACACGTTAAGCGATGCACAAGGCCGACAAGGGAATAGCGAGGAGCCAAATTTCTGTCTTGCCCGAGGGCCCAAATCATAGCTACAGCCTGCCCTCGAGTTGGATCAAAATGATGGCGGACGGCTCACATCAGTTCTACACTTACTTCTGCAGCTCTTTTATGCAGTTCATCAAAGGAGTGTACAACTAAAACCTCTGCAGTAATTCCTTTTGTTCCCACACTCCCACCAAGACCTAACATCGACATTTCATAATGACGGGGTTCTAATAATGTTGCCGACTCCTTTCCTCTCACCCAATGAGGAATTTTTGACACTGGTTCTCCGTGAACATTTTCTAATCCATCTGCCTTGAACTGGGCTAACATGTAATCGATGACATTCTCCAAGGTCTCTGAGCCGACTAATCTGTTCCCAAATTTATCTGTCATTGCCGCAAGACGGTTGAAAGTTTGATGTTTTCCCTCACCTTTTGTTACAAAATCGATTATTTTCTGCGATATATTTTCATACGAATCGACTTGAAAGTCAATGTCAGTGTCATGCGTGACCAGTTTGTTTGCAGCTATCAAATCTGATGATTGAAACAATGCGAGCAGCAGTAACATCAAACTATGAAGTGGAATGCTGGATCCCCAAAACATCTAAAGTGAAGCATCGTAGAAATAGTAAGTGCGAAGAGCTAAGTACACCGTACACGTGACCCTATAAAGGCGGTTTTCCAGGCACTAGGCGGAACTTTTCGACTTATTAAAGTTTAAATGGTTCTTAATATGCTGAAAAGTGTTAAGGCTGTGTTTATGTACGAGTTGTAGGAGAAAAGTCAAATTGAAATTGTAAAATATTTATAATACTGTGTATACTGGCAAATGGGATAACACTGTCACTGACGTCAACATTGTGGAAATCATCTAGGATTTCCGCGCAAGTTACAGGGAAACTTATCATTCCTAAACTACAACCGCAAATGCTCGTGTCACGTACGCGCAACAAATTCCAATGAGCTTTCCTTTATTTAACCTATATTTTGGCTGTAAGATATTCTAGCCACGTTCTCGAAAGCAATGGGCAATATCAACCTCAGCGGGTGTCCCCCCCAGAGTGAGCACAGAGAAAAGTAGAGAAAAGACCCTGGGTACGAGGTTGTGGGCAATATATCACCCGGGGAGGGGATTACGAACGACAGTGCCGTTAAAATAACCAAACGAGAGAACACTTACAAGGCAGTAGCCTGCAACGCAGACTATATATATACCCCAATATATAGTCTGCGTTGCAGGCTAACAAGGCAGTAAACTGAGTAAAGACAAGTTCGATCTCTCCGTTCTCTCGGATCGATCTTCCAAGATCTCATTATAATTTGAGGGATGGCCTTACCGGCCCGTAGTCCGTATAATCCGTATCTGGGCCAGTATCCCGGATGTTTCATGCAGTTCAGCCCGTTCAATGGTTCAGCCATTTGATAAACAGACTATTGACTCCACTTGTTCGGTCTGTACTGGGAAATATAAGATCGAGGTTTTATGCTAAAGGCATCGGTCTGATATTTCACAGTACAGACCTCACGCAGTCACGCCCGGTCAATAATCAGTTATTATTTCAGTAAATTCAATATATAGCGAATACCTGATATTGTCTTGTGTATAAACTGATCTTTCCCCCCCGGTGTTTCGTAAAATGTTTTTCCTAGCGAATCCCGCTTTTTGAAAATTTTTGTTACTTTTAGCAGAAAAGATTAAACGTGCTGTGTTCAACGAAAGATCATCAACTGTGCCACGATGGCAGAAGTTACACAACGCCTACGCTTTCCCACACACATGAGCACCAGTTTTGTTGCAGGTAACCTGTCACGAATGACAAGTAGACGAGCAGTGGCGTAACACAACCACTAGTGCCCATCCCCCCCTGACTATGGCTCCAGCTCTACGAGATTCGTCATATTAACATGATATTCGAGCTATTTTGTCCTGGGGTCATACTCACTGACTTGTCACTCCTGTTTGATCCAATAATACAATAGGATAAATTTACAACCTACATCTAATGCTATCTCAACTTGTATATGTTGGTATAAAAATAAGGTTTATTCCTCGAAACAAAAAAATAGTTTGTATTTTATAGGCATTAATTTGCCATATGTACGAAGTTCGTTCGGTCTTTGGCCATGAAAATGATGAAATCCCTGCAAAACAATTCTAAAGCATCATAACATTGATAACATTCATCAGTAAGCAAAAGGTGGCTGCTTATTTTTATGTTTTTTGTGGTTTAATTGCTCAATATTTTGTCATTTTTTGTAGGGGGCCTTAAAACTCAGGGGCCATTTGCCACCCCCCAGTTATGCAACTGATGACAAGCTTTATTAGACTTTTTGCCCCAGATATTCTCTTATAAAACAAGGTTATATATCTATATAGCCAATAGGTTAGCTTCTTTAAATACATCTTGGCCAAGCAAGTTATATAAAAAAGTAAATAAGAAAATATTATTAATGACTACCTGATTTTCGCTAGTGTATAAACTGATCTATTTTTTCCTCTACTTCTTAAAATGTTTTCTGTCGAAAATTATTATTAAAAGTATTAGTCTTATTTAGTAAAAAATTAGTTAATTATAATAATTATATTCATAGCCATGTTCCTCAAGAGATGCAAAAGGCATAAAAAAATTAAGATTAGCCAATGGTGAATGGAGGGAAGGAGGCTGGGCGAAAGAAAGAGTATAATTGACTCACCATATATATTTTCTGAAACGGACAATATGTCAATATCTCAAACCAGTAGTGGAAAATGATTACTAGTCTTTAATCTGAATGACAGTGATTAACAATATTTTTTTAAGTAGTTTTAATATCTATAACTTCCTTTAATTGATTTCAAATTTCCTAGCTTCAGGATCCACCCCTGTGAATCAGTTAAATTTGACTTTGATGGGACAATTTTACCTGTTACCTTCACAGAATCAAAACCCATGCCCATTTCAAGATTAAATCAACACTTCGACCTTTTAATAGGCACTGACTACCTATCGAATAACCCAATTCTAGGAACTGGTTACATTGTTTATATTGTCAGCATAAATATATTCATCAATACTGAATAATACTAAATGACCCTTACTCTTACTAAATAACAAACTGGGTCGCATCACTGTAATCCTGCATAGACATAGTGCATATTGATTGTTGTGTGTGGACTTCTTTGGAACTTATATATTGTGCTGAAAAAACCTTGAGTAATAACTTCGAGCAACAAACCTTGAGTAACAACTTTGAATACTTCGATGCAGCAGTTACCAGTTGAGTTAATCTTCCAAAAGTAATTATAGTAAATTAAGTAAAAGCATCAATTTTGCATTTATGTTACGACTTTATTACGAATCCAATGCCCGATCGAGGGTTCGTCCCCGAGTTCCCCTGCGGGTATATCACACGTCATAGATATATCATATTATATAATTATATATAATTATATAATACAATATAATACTCAACGTCGATTATCATTTTTCAAAAATCTTAAACATGTCACTTAAGGAGGCTTGGTATATCCTTTATTTGGACACATGAATGTTTGGAGGTGAAGATTGGTCATGACGTTTCTCGGTGAAAATTCGTGGGGAAATGTCTGTACTCTAAGTTTGTTGAGAAGTTTTGAGTTTGAAATCAGTATTAGTATTCCAGCATTTTCGCAAGTGTTCTTATATTTTAAGTCCATTTCTATGCCCATTGTTGGTCATCTGGTCATGACCTTGTCGGAGAAGAGTCTAGAGACTGAGACTGAGAGAGTCGGCAAAAACATTGGGTGACGTTTCTTAAAATACACATCCACATGACGTTTCTCAATTTCTTATATACAACTCAGTGTGACTCAGTCAATATATATGTGTAAGACTTTCCTGTGACAATTGGTGTTAAATTAAATTCTTGAATATCTTAGATCCCTAATATTCTATCGCGTAAGGTACCAGCAATGGAAATGACGTTTCATGATTCAAGTCAAGATTCAATGATTCATGACCTTCTCTTAAAAATGTACAATGCGTGCGGTATTTTTCGCCCACCTTTTCTTTTCGACAGGATGCGACGGTTTTTTACCGCCCCCGTGTGTCCGCATTTAAAAGTGGAAATCATTCCATTGAAATGGTGGATCGTTGATAAACTCGTAATGTTTATTGATATCAAATAATACTCCTGAAAAGGGAGGGGAAGGTCGCGTGTGGGGGCTTTTGTTCCCGTGCTCTGATCTTAATCTATCCATACAGACGAAATCTAATCATTACGAAAATATCTGTCCATAGATCGTCATTCCTGTATTAAATAAATATCTAGTGTTGGACCATCATTTCCACCGGACGCGATTCACTAACTCTACGCCCTATTTGGATTTTCAGCCATCATTCACCCATCAACGGTAGCTTTATCTTTAATTCGAATTTTTAAGTTTCAAATATTTAGGAGCGCCCTAAACGACGAGCTCGCTATTTTGAGTATTTCCCGTTACCAATCACGTCCGCTGTGAGTAAGGTTTTTGTTACTCATGGTTGACCACCATTTCAAAAGACAGGGAATAAACAGTAAAGCCGGTCACTCCGCTTACAAAAGTGTGACTAATATTTACGCACTTGAGGCACAGAGCCCTGACAGTGATTTTAAAATCATTATCACCAATCACATATTGCCTACCTTCATAATTAACCGACGGTTTTCCAACGTGGAGTGCTCAGGATTTGTTGCAGAATCCAATCCTGGTTTCCAAAAAATGCGACCGGATGGTAGAATCATTATCCGAGAAAATGACTAAAACAGATTTTCAGGAGCAACTCCAAAACACCATGCACTTAAAACAGTATTTTTCAGACTAGAAAGGCTGCCAGCTCCACCCTGAGGCCGACTGACCTTTTCAAATCGTAAATCCAAATTTAGGATTTTTAAATCTTAAAACTTGAAATCCATTTCATTTAAGGTGGTTCTAAATTTAAAACGTTGTGATGTTATAAAAAGGTCTATTACAATCTGGCATGATCGGATGATCCAATATTGACTCAATGATCGCGGAAAATCCGACGGTGGATTGAGACAACCACACAGACTGACACAGTGTGCAACCACAGATGACCACTAGAACGTGAAGCAAAGCGTCAGGGGGGATGAGCTTACCGCTCATTTTTTTCCGTTTGAAGCAATAAAGTGATATTGAAATACGAAAATTGAAATATTTTCTCCACTTTAGAACAGGCTGTGTTCCTGTGAACTCTATCAATATCCACTTGTCCAACCATAGCTTTTAGGCGATCACCGACACTGATGACAAAGAACTTTAAGAGAAAGTGGAAACAAAGCACACATTGAACAAAGCAGAGAATTTTCAGGATGCAACGGTGGAAACAGCCCACTCACCTCTCACTGTGCAATTTAATACAGCATTGAAATGACGATGTTGTTTTGAAAAAAGCAAAGTTGTAAACTCGAGATTTTGACGATATAATGTAGAATATATCGATATTTCACTTTATAGGACTGTTTTATAGAAAGCCAATTATAATCTCCCATCATGTATGCAACGCCAAGGAACGGGGATGCGCTTGTGTCACGATCTGCAGGACTCGTCGGGAACGGTCATGAAACATTACTTGTACAAGCCTTATACCCGTACTCTTATGAAATGCAACCAGGTCGAGAGGTTTCATTTGAAGCTGGCGAGTGTTTTATACTGGTGGAAAAATCTAACGATGATTGGTGGCATGTAAAAAAGGGAGAGCAAGATCTTTATGTGCCAGCGAACTACATGACTGAGTCCTGTATAGATTTCAGTGATAGCGACACGACGGATAGTTTGGGAGAAAATTGTACACTTTCACCTTCATCCGAGGATTCATATCAGGATATTCAAGACGAAACTGCAAATCTAGACGAAGAAGAGAGAACCACGTTTGGTAGGGAAGATTCTGAGAGAATATACATGAACGTTAATGACATTTCAGGTAGAATATACGCGAATATACCTGTGAAATCTAATGGACAGGAGGTATGTACTCAAAACTCGAAGAAAATGTAAACAATTGTGTTTGTATTTGCCCGTGTGAACAACAAGGAAGTTGAAACCATTACCGCGCACTAGAATTAATCATTTGGAAAAGATCATAAAGCCTTGTTTCCACGGTTAATAAGGACAAGAGATTATTAGATTAAAGAAGTTCTCTGTTTAGGCGAATCTCTCCCATACACAAGGAATCGAATCTTGCATATATTTGGTCATTTTAAGCTGTGATTTTCGATTCAAAAGGGCTAACACTTGATGTAATTTTGTTATTGTTCGAAAACCAAAAAATTTCCAAACTTACCTCTAATCAAAATACTACTATTTATTAGACGTATTCAATGATGATGTTTTCAAGTACTTGTTTGTAATTTTACAGTCCATGTAGGCAATGATTGTGTTCAATTTGGATTTCCTTTTGATCCAAAGTTTAGTGTGTTTGCAAAATTTATTTCCCTTTTGTTTCCATATAAATGTTTCAAATTGTTCTCAATTTTTTTGGTAAATATTAGATAAAATATGCAGTATCTATGTGTGTGTAAACGTATTCAAATAGTGCTCTTTACAATTTGTTGTTTCATTACCATAATAATTTAGCATAAAATTTCCCAAGAAAAGATCCCTTTCAAATAATAGAATGAATTAGTGTAATAAGTTGTGATGCAAAAATTATATTCTCTAAAGAAGTCCACTAGAATAATTAGCTTGCAGCAAATTAAAATAAGCTCTTATTCCAGGGGATTTAAAAAAGGTCACTCATATATATCTGTATTTTGAATGTACAATAGTACATTCAAAATTATTATATGTACTAGAATGTACTATTTTGAATTGTTTATATTTCCATCATGTAGCCAAGCATGAGACGTCATTATTCAACTGGAGAAGATTGTAATCAAGCAAATGAAAAGGCAAAGAGTGAACGCTATCGACCAAAATCAGCAACCTTACCTGCAGGCTGGTCAATGGAAGTGGATAATGAGTCTGGGAGGACATTTTATTTTAACAATAAAACAAATGAGAGCACCTGGAGACCTCCATCTACAAGCAGTACTGGCTCTGAATCTCAAAATGATGTATGTCCATTTTGATTGCTATATTATTATCATAGTTGATCATTTCTAATCTGCTTGTAACTATCTACTAGTGATATTATTGGTCTCACACATGTGAAACAGCATCAAACATGAAATGATACATGTTTAACAGATCCACAAGTGATTAAATGAAAATAGATTTTAGCCGAGACCTCAAAATAAAATATGTAGTTTATGGTCATATTTCATTCACATTATCCAATATCATTTCCATACTTATTATTATGAACTTTGATCATGTTGTGAGAGGTTTCAACTTGACAACCTTGTGTTTGCTGTTCTAAAATTTCATGCCAATTTTGTAAAATACATAGGCAGTGGTCATCAAAATTTTACATTTCAATTTAAGACATCAAGAAGTTTACCAAGGGGATGGAGGTTAGAAAGACAGGCTGCAGTTGATGAATATATGTATATTAATGAGTCAAATAATGAAAAGGTATGATAGTTGATATTAAACTATATGTCTCTACTGATATTCCTATAATACCAAAACTGGCCAACATTTCATCTGTGAAGCCATTTTGCACTTTTGATAAGTTAGGAATGTTCTGGGTACTTGTAAATGTCATACATTTAAAATGGACTCTATATTTTGCTACTATATATATATATATATATTTTATATATTTTGCAATGTATCAGCAAAAAATTTTTTTTCAACTTCCAGCAAGACTGTAATTGCCTTTTATTTCTTTAAGAACTGGTAATCATCAAAAGATGAGACTGCCAGTAAAAATTATGTTTTTTTATTAACTCAAAAGAAGAATGTTATTTCCTTTTCTTTCTTAAAAAGTGGCAATCATCAAAAGATGAGGCTGGCAGAACATACTACTATAACACAAATGGAGAGACCGTTTGGGAATTACCCACAAGTGATAGCAATGAATTATTGCAACCTGAACCTGATGAGGTAAGTTATACTATAGTGTTTAGTGTCAATAATGTGCTTCTGCTGTAATCTGAATAAAAAGGCTCTGGTACATGCTTGTGTCAATTCTTGAACTTTGTGGCTATGTACATGCATACTATACTTAAAAAATTGCATAGAAACTGCATAAAGGAGAATCTTGAATTTTGGCCTGGATCATATACTTCCTTTTGATTTTGATGTTGTCGGTCAAAAACAATGTCCAAAAAAGATACTTCGACATATCGGAGGCTTAGTTGAGTAGTTTTTTTCGGGATTACATTGATGTTATTCAAACGCAAAAAGTTCAGAAACCAAAATGGTATGGTTTACACCATATTTTCCACATAAAAGTTTCAACAGATTTTTCATGCATTTGGCTGTAGAACAAATCGTATTCTCTCTTGTTTAGCAAATTATAAATAATTTAATGCCAAGGAATCGGATGCGTTCAGAAGGTTCGGAGAGTGTGCTTAAGTTACGACATAAATCACCACATTCACATCTCCGCAGTTCAAGATCTGCATCAATGACCGGATTAAATTCGCTCCAAATTCCCTCCGCAGAAATGAGCAGCTTTGCGAAGGTATGACAATTTCCTTATTTACTGTCATCCTTGCACTCGCACCTGCCAAATTTAGCTGCACCTAATTAAAGATTAATTGCACTAATTTAACGTACGTTTATTATTGCGTCACAAATATATTAAAATATTTGATTTGCACATAGAGTTTTTTTGCTTTTGGTGAATATTATTACTAATATAACTATATAATGATATTTTTAGTAATTAACTAACAATTTTTAAAGCGATTCTTCTCTAAATATTTCTTGTCTTTTATAATCTGATTTTGTATGTGATATGTAGGAATTCACAGGAAATACACCAATATTCATATTTCCTTATTGTTCGGTATACTAACTAGATTTGACAAACACCAACACCAACGAGTATTTCTTAGCTACTTAGCTGAATATCTATAACGACACGGGCATCTTGCAAACGACAAATTTAATGGGGGGAGGGAGAGAGAAAGTGAAACACGTCCACCTAAGCCAAGAGGTACAACGGTATCAACGATTTAGAAAGTTGATCCTGCTATGGTCGTACCAGTGAGGTGGTCGTATAGAGAGAAATATCATATTCCTATAGAATGTTCACAATAAAAGAGAATGGGTTATTGGATATTAGAGAGTCTTCCGTATTAGAGAGTTTTCCGTATTAAAGAATCTTCCGTATTAGAAAGTCTTCCGTATTAGAGAGTTTTCCGTATTAAAGAATCTTCCGTATTAGATAGTCTTCCGTACTTGAGAGTTTGTCGTATTGGATTCGGGCGTATGAGAGTGTCGGTCGTATGAGTAAGTCTGCCCTATGAAAAAAGTCTGCCGTATTAGAGAGTCGGTCGTAGGAGAGAATTGGTCGTATTAGAGAGTCGGTCGTACAAGTGAATTGGTCGTATTAGAGAATTGGTCGTATTAGAGAGCAAATTAGAGAGTCGGTCGTAGGAGAGAATTGGTCGTATTAGAGAGTTGGTCGTATTAGAGAATTGGTCGTATTAGAGAGTCGATCGTATTAAAGAGTCGGTCGTTTTAGAGAATTCCTCGTACTAGAGAGTCGGCTGTATTAGGGAGTTGGTGGTATCGGAGAGTCGAAACAGAAACAATTATAAAAAAAGCCTCACAAAAGGCTTCATACTGCACACAAGTGTTGACAGTCGCTGCGAAATGTGCTTTAACATAACATTAACATTTTTAATATAGGGACAACGTTCGCCATCCGAGTATCGTTCGTCTTTAATAATTGGAGATGAGTTTCCCCTACCACCTACTCTTCCTGCTTTAGATTATGTAAGTATATGCCCAACAATCTAAATACGTACTGGACCTTACTGTAGCCAGAAAACCCAATATCGTTTCCTTTATCTCAATATAGAGTCCTTGGAATTTTAGTTTCGCAATTCTAACATTGACCTAACTCGAAACAAGGATAACACGAAATACTATTATTCTTTTATCTTTTAGTCTATCAAGAAAGAAGGAACTATCAATCGTAAGAAACTTTGCGAGAAAGGGGGCAAAAAAGTGAAGTAAGTGCTGTGTTGATCTCATTTGTGTTATCATGCATTGTTTGCTATTGAACCTTACAATTAGAAGCACAGTTACCTGTATGTATAGTGTGTACCGACCAGGGGGGCTACTGCCCCCGCCCCCCACACACTTTCCATGAAAATGACTTGTTTAGGTAAATTTATAACCTAAGTCGGGTAAGTCGGGAACGCATTGTTACAGAGAATTTAAAATGAATAAAATATGACATTTGCATTTGTTTAAACTTACAATAAAAGGTAGGGATGATTTCATCCATTCTAAAATTCGCATTATTTTATATGTCTACGGTCAATCCAGAAAGACGTGGAGTCCTTGTTACGTGAAGTTATCGTCAGCAAACATGATTATGTACAAAAATCAAAGTGCCGCACAACCGGTAAGCTTTGTAGCTTCGTACTGTGGTATTGTGAGTACAACCCTTTGGATGGGAATAATCCAAACCGGATATTTCTCATGCCCTCACATCTTCGGGGGCTCATACGCATAAACTTTAGAACTCTAGGTTTGTGTTCATTTTATATGACGGAACAATTTCGTAGAATTTAGAGTGTTCAATTTTATAAGATCAGAAGCCGCGGAAGATCCCTATAATATTAATATTATCTATTCCTGTTAACAGACCGTAAAAACAATTTGAAAAGGAACTTATAATGCTCAACGTGAATATATGAATATTTGCCCCTCCCCCCGCCGCACTTAGGGGGTCTTCCGCTGTCCCTGAAGATGAAAACATTCATGAGAGAGATCGAAAATTTGATATTTTACAGAAACCCGGATTCACGCATGGCCAACCTGACAGCAGTTGTGATCTTAGAGGGGCTGTAATTCAAAAAATGCCCGACGAGAATAAGAGACGAAACATCATGCAGGTTTATATCATAACATTGTTTTACTAAAACATCTGCAGGTTTCAATGCAGATCCGGACAAGACTGGCCGAAATTCGTCCCTTTCCGCCTGGTCACATTTCAACTGTTCACATTTTCGCCCATTTGTCTCAAGTGTTTACACGAGATCGTTCAAATTTTGGCCCTTTTCTTTCCAGTGTTTACACGGAACCGTTCAAATTTTGTGCCATCCCCCCCTCTTGACCCTCTAGAGACAGCAGTTTCTAATATAATTGTCATTTTCAGATTGCCACTGTTGCGAAATTGTGTTTTCTGCTTCAAGTGGATGACGTGCATGAATTCAGCGTGTGGTATCATATGATTGCTGATGTCGTCAAATATCTGGTTAGTTATCTGTCTGGTTATATATAATGATAGCATGCAAACTGACGAACTTTGAGCCCGGAAACGATCGATGTGATTAATGTGTTGCGAAAGATCGATGTAATTAATGTGTTGCGAAAGATCGATGTGATTAATGTGTTACGTGAACTGTGACCATGAGCCGCGATTTTGCATGCTCATAGTTGACAGCGTGATTATGTATGCTTGCTTATTAAATGTGGTATAACAACTGCCTAAAATAGTATGTTAGTTCATACTAATTCTCCTCACGAAGGCTCTCAGGTCGAAACGTCGAGAAGTGTTTTGTCTATTTTAGGCAGTTGTTATACCACATTTGATGCTAAGTTGTTTGAAGACGCTGCCACGCTGCTCCCTAGTCTTACTGTTTAATTATCCATGTCTTTATACATTTTAGGAAGAGAATGAACCAGTTGGTAAGATATTGCCTATGGATTGTTGTGTACTTCTTTTGTTTTAAACAAGATTATTTGTGTCCTTTATTTCGTTCTCCTAACCAACCTTTATTCACGTAAGTCATTTTCTCTTAGATAATGGTATGCAAGCAAGGCTTTATGGTGACATCGTCCAATCACCAAGGCCAGCTCCTCCGCCACCACCATCTGCTGCTTTAAGAGGGTCTCTTAAGAAAGGTATGAATATTCGTGAAATGTACGACATAACAGAACTAGAACGTATTAATGCTGCATTTGTTCTGTATTTCAACTGAATAATCATTCTCACAATGCAAATCACGGTGTTTAGCGCGCTCAGAGGGAGACAAGAAAAACATCAAGGATAGATTAAAGAAACTTATGACGAGAAGACCGACTATTGAAGAACTGCAAAAGAAAGGAATACTTAAAGGTATATATATACGTCTTTGTATACGCATACGTTGGACACTCATTGGTGGAAAGATAACTCAATGTTACGAGGAAAATCGACTTCGTTGTCGTTCAAAATCGTTCTCAGGAAAGCAATTTTTCCCCTTAGATATAACATTTGGTTGCCATATTATGAAATTGTGTGCGAGAGAGCAGACAAAAGTTCCAAAAGTCGTGGTAGGTTGTATAGAGGCCATCGAAAATAAAGGTAAGGCCTGGGTTTGATTTGGGAAAATGTTTTAGCAGCTTAAAATTGCGCCTAAAATAATGCTGCACTCAGTTTTACACCCGTATACAAAATTTCTGAACCTTCATGAAGATTGTTGTTTATTTTAGGTCTAGATTTTGATGGTTTATACCGAATATCTGGCAACGTTTCTTCGATACAACAACTTCGAATAACTGTGGATCAAGGTAATTCTCATGGTACTTACTGCATTGTTCCTTGTAAAATGCTCTCACCCTTATCGCATTCATTGCAATGATAACTGTCCCCGTCAATGAATTGAGACACTCTAAAGAAAAAGAGGAGGGAGAGGGATTGTGTGAGTGTACCACTTCAATCTCTCATGAATGTGATTATTGCTGTCAAAATCTTTGGTTATTATGTTCTTCTACATAGTAACATTTGTTTCAAATATTCAGACATTAATTATATGTCCTTGTATAACCTTGTATGACCAGGTGTGACCATGTATATTACTGCACAAACAATATTTACTGCACAACCAATTTACCATGTCATATAAATTCTTTTCACAATAGAAGAGAATGTGGAGTTCGGCGAGCGTCCATTTGACGATGTTCACGTATTATCCGGCACGTTAAAACTCTACTTCAGAGAGCTTCCCGAACCCTTAATTCCTTTTGACGCCTATGATCAGTTTGTTGACGCGATAAGTGAGTATGTTTTGTGTCTGTTTAAAGATAAGAGGAACAGAGATTCTCAAGGCATAATTTCCGTGAGGCTCGTGTTCACGTGCATAATAAACATTTTTTTCCCTAATTTCAGAGTCACCGACAAAACTAGAGAAAACTAAAGCACTTCAAAACCAAGTTAATAAACTTCCTTCGCCAAATCGCGAGACTTTCCGTTACCTTTACAGACATTTAAAGAGGTAACATTTTGACCTTTTTTCAAGTTTAAAATCCCTGGTTTTCGTTATGCTGCAACTGTACATGCAACAGTAAAGGTAGGATAACAGCTGATCCTCATCAGAAGTTGAGGACAGTTGTGGAACAAATGAGCGTTTTATATATTAGTGACATATTGTATATGTTCACATTATAGCAAGAACATTTTCAAAAAAAATTTTTCATGCTTTATGTATACATTCGTGTAATTTGTGGTGTGATAGTTTTCAACATTGTTTTTTTCCCTTATTCAGGGTGATGGAGAACAGCAGTAAGAACAGAATGCACGCACACAACATTGCTATCGTGTTCGGTCCTACGCTGTTGGCACCGCGAGAGGAGCAGCATGGTAACATAGCTGTGAATACAGTTTACCAAAACCAGATAGTTGAATTTATTCTACTAGAATATGACCAGGTTTTAGGAAAAGACAGTTGATTGTATCTTAGATACGTGTAAATTTACTTGTAAGGTATCATGGATACGTAATTATGTACAAAGTGTAATGCACTCGCTATGAGAATAACCGACAAATCACGTTTTACGAGTAGAAATTACAATGTAATTATATTAATAATTTTCGTAAGATCCTGTTCATTATGAGTCGGGCTGACTGGTTTTTTTTTCTTTCATGGCTTACAAAGGACAAAATTGTACTCATAGCGTTTTACACATTGTCATCGCCACCCGTTTAAAATACATTGCACTATACCAAAGGCAACACTTAAACCGTTTAAGAAGTCGGAAACAGTAAAAAAATAACAAAAAGAAGTACCCAGAAGTAGCTTCGACAATATTCTGCTGTTTTTTTAGCTTTAGACAAGAACCGCGTGGGAAAATCGTGCCTGGACTTCTTGAGCTATAGCCCGCCTCGTGTGGGAACTAAAACTGTTCGCTCTTATGAACCAGCCATAAAATTTCTAACAGCGAATTATCCCAAATTTATCCTTGATTTTTTGCATAAACCTGGACAAGAATATTGATAAGTTGTATTCTTCCATTATAGTAGTCATCGAAAACTGAGAGCTTGACAAGTTTTAATTGCTTTTTGCAATAACAGTAAAGACTAATACGCATAAATAGTTTGGAATAAAATGGCATCAATAATCCACAGAATACACTTGTAAGTCATGCAACTTAAGGTGATGTTGCCTTTATTAAGCTTAAATTATTGGGGATGAAACATCGCTTACTGTATATAAGTATGTATGATGACAAGCAACAAGGAGAATCTCACACTAAACCTTACACAGAAGTCCTCTGACACGCTACGAGTTCTGTAGTTCAGGATCAAAAGTCGAGTGGAGTAGTATAATTCTAAACTTGTCACAGAATCATAGTGCGGAGTTTTATTATTTACAATTTCGTAGCATACACCATTATACCCTATACAAATATTAGCATTGTTCTAAAGCGAGTAAGATAAAATTTAAGTCAAATGAGAGAAATAAACACGTTAAATTACGGGCTGGTATTGTTCCACCCTCTCCAGTAGCTGATCTGAATAACCAGGTGAGTAGTATCTACAAAAGAACAAAAGAATAAACATTGAATTTCTTGAATATAAGTAATACAACGACCACCATAGCGACAATACAAACTCCTGCGAATGTGCCTTGAAAGCCTATACATTGAAGTAACGTTTTTTTCATATTTCAGCACCGGGATTGCTTGATGAGTTAGATGTGCATTGAGTGGTGTATCCTACCTGACAATTTCCTCTGGGTAACAACTGTTGATTGTGGTGATGTGCTCATGAAGTGCGGAAGCAGGATCGGCTTTGATCTCTTGAACCTTCTTCAACCCCCCGGTCGTGACAAACACTCTTCTGGCTTTACTGTCATGAGGTAGGACTTTAGCAAACTGACCAACGACGTGTTTAAGAATGTTAGGAGGGGCATCGTGCAGCAACGGTTCCAAGGCTGGTAGGTGGGTACACTTTTGAAGGATGTTCTTTAACGATCGTTTGGCCTATCATCACAAGAAAGCTTAAATTTAGCCTCAAAAGTTCACAGAATGTATGAATTTTCATGCTTTCGTTGGGAGGCCAGTAGGTTAAATTAATAAATAATCTTTATTAATGCGCCTTGCTGAGCAATTAAACGACCAATGTTACTGAAACTGGACGATCATCACGAAGTATACAAACCTTTGCTTGTAAGTCTTCGGAACTGCCAGTTTTGAGATACAGTTGTAGTAATCTTGGTAAAACATTGGCAACAGCTACCGCTTTGGCATGCTCTGGTGTATGGCGGCCTATCTGACCTAATGCCCAGGCTGTCGCAGCCAAAATGTGGTCTTCTTTCTCCTCACTCAGGGCAATTGCAAGCTGAACGACTCCCTGATGGAAAAACAACGTAAAACAGGACAAATCAAGATCAACAATTTTTTTAAACGCAGTTTTCCAAGACAGAACTCGTTCGTGTGAGTTTTGTGAACATTTTTCAGAGAAACATTTTATTGAAACGTTTACAGAGTTTCCAGAAAATAGAGACTGTTAAATAATGGATGATAAACCAAATGTACCTATAGATTTGAAAATCGTGTGTCGACATTTTTTAAACAATCCGTGCACCTAATATTACCTTGGAGACAATTACTGCCATGGCCAAGTTCTCAGAATGTGCGGCGACATAACCGAGCATCATAATTCCAGGAAGTCGAACGTTATTTTGCGAGTCGCCAACATAATCAATAACAGCTGCTACACCTCCCGAGTTCACAATCAATTGAGAGAGCTAGGTTGATAAATTATAATAGTTGTAGGGTGGTAAATTTAACCGTGGAAGGAGAAAATGTTCGTGACTAAAATGGATTGGCGTTATTTCATTCCATGCTTCGTTCGGTAACCGGTAACCGCTTCGTAATCTCAGCTCGGTAACGGGTACCATATAAACAACTATTAAAGTATGCAAATTGACCAGCATCTAGAAAATGTTACGATAAAACTCGTACCTCTGGTGTGTGCTTGGCAATTTCTCGGATGAGCGTTGCCACATTCTTCCTCACATACTCATCTTGATCTATAAAATTGCATATTGATCCGATGTGAATTCCGATTTACAATCCTAATTCAACTTTTCGTGTACCACATAGATAAAAAATACCTTTCAGGCAAGTGAGTATAGCAGGGAATATTTCTGCTTCGACCACCATTTCTGCTAAATCCACAGAGTGTTTGGCAATTTGGCTGAGGGCTGAAAATACTTGGCGCTAATAAATAATGGCCATAATATTAGCATATGGATCTGATTCATTACTGATCTATTGAACAAATAATACCTTGTAGCGTGTCTTAACTCTCACCTTTAATTTGGAGTCAGGATTAAGTATCATCTGAGCCAAATGTGCAATTGCACCTGCATCAACCACTGTTTGGGCAAGCTAAATAAAAACATTAAAAGGTATTTACAATTTGATCAAATGCAAATCCATGTAAAACATACATAGAATCTGATATGTGATTTGAATCAGAATGGTATTAAATACAGGTCAATTATCTAACCTCTGGTGAGTGTTTACAAATGTCACTAAGACCAGATGCAGCAATTCTCTTCAAAGATAGTTCAGGTTCCTGGATACATAACACCAACAATGGAACAGCACCAGCATCCACAACTGCCTGAGATAATTCTAAAAAACACCCAGCAATAACTGAAGCAGGGGCTTAATTCTTCACAAAAGGAGAGAGGGGCGGGGGGGGGGGGTAGAATTCACAGATCAAGTCAATGAGTTATGCAAATTACCTTTGCAGTTAGAGTGTTTATTAGTATAGACTATTTTTTGTATAAAAAATCAATTTCAACCTATTTTGTAATACAAACACTACAATGTAATACCTACGTACATACCTGCATTATGCCTAGCAATATACCCTAGTGCCCAGGCTGCAGCCTCTTTCACTCCTGGATCAAATTCTTCCAAGCAAATAACCAGTGCATCCAGTGCACCACAGTCTACTACAGCCTAAATCAACAAAAACAATTAATTATCTTTATACTTTGAAGCAGGGATAAATCATCAAGATGACCATGCTATTGTACTGAATTATGTTGTTCACAGTTAATACTTGACTGGATACAAAAATTGATTTCATTATAAGTGAACATATTGTCAAGTAAACACATTGAAAAAGGTCATCACCAAAGATAGATCATAGAACATAATTGTCAATGAATGGGGACAAATCATTACCTGTGCTAATTCTGGTGAATGTTTTGCAACTGCACGGAGAACAAATGCTGCAGCTTTCTTATAAAATCTCTACACAACAAAATTGCACAACAGCGATCTGTGTTTATAGCATTTGTAGCAGATTCATTGTTAAATGACACCAATGAAATATTACACACAATTAGTACATTAGACAATGCAAACTTATATAAAAAGATTGCTGATGTGGTTCATATGATCATGATGGATTTTCCTTACATTCTGCTCAGCAAGGGAATAGACAAGCTGTGGCAATATGTCCCCTTTGACTACGGCTTCTGCAAGGTCATCATTATAATTTGCCAGTCTGCCCAGAGCTAAAGCTGCTGTTTGTTGAATTGTTGGTACTATGTCCAAAAGCAATGGACGCAACAATGACATAACACCTGCGTTGAAAATTGACAAAACATCACTAATGAAAGGTGGACAGACATAACCCATATGTACATAAATATATAATATATTGGCATAGTTTAATATCAATGTAGTCATAGAATTAAAGTCTTTTCATCAAAGTAATGCCAAAGTTTACCTGCATTTTGAAGTGTCTCAATATTTTGAGGACGCGAAGCTAGGTCAGCCACGGTCTGAACAAATGTAGTTCTGGATTTTTGGTACTGTTCAAAGACTAGAAATATTGAAATATGGAGTCTATTATTCCACAAGAATGGGGGCAGTTAAAAAACGCCTTTTGTATGTTTTACAGCGAAAGAATCGTCTTACCTTGTAAAACCTGTCTCGTACTCATGTTATTTCTCCTTTTCGAAAATAAAAATGATCTATTTTACGCGAAAACTTTGTATAGCCTTGTGTAGAGAAAACTGTATAGACTGGTCGTATTTTCCTCAACTGTTGCTAAGCAACAACAAACTAAGCTAGCGTGCGCGTGCGCGTCGTACGCATCTTATGATCTAAAGTAACCGCTGACAACCTCGTACTCAACCTCAGGTCAGAAAATTTTTATAATAAATAAAAAATAATTCAAATAATAATATAAACTTCTGATACATCATATTTCAGAAAACAAGAGAATTGAAGAAAATATATTTTTATTTCTAAAAAAATTATCAGATACATCAAGCTGTTTTGCAAGGTTGACCAATTTCACTACATTGCACAAAGTCAGATTTATGAGTTCCATCACAATATGGTGGAGTATTAGTCTGTTTACAGCCACATAACACTTTTATTTCATGTTCATCCAGCTTAAACCGAAGTGGACTCAGTCCTGTCTTCTTGTGACTACCATCACAAAATGGCTGAAAATAAAAAGGGAAGGTATGAAAGCAGGTACAGAATGGGGCATATATACCCAAATGCCTAGTAGCATGAAATTGGCTTACTCATGCTGCACATTTAAATGGCCTGCTTAATATTACCTGTTTCTTACTTCTGCCACAAGAACACCATGAATATCTTTTACCAACTTCAAGCTCAACTACAAATGGTTCTTTTGCAGCAACAAAAACAGCTTCAGCATAATTTCTAATATTCTGTACTTGTGGAACCTATGGTCATGGCAAATGATACATATTAAATAAATCTTGCACGTCTCAGACTATTTACCTAATTTAATAAAGTTCGTTGAAAAAGGATCATACGCTGGCTTGGCCAGCTAAGTGGGATGGACATATTCATATATTCATGTTCACAGACCGTTAAAACAATGAATTTGAAAAGAAATGAATAATGTCAAACATATGAATAAGTCCCCCCCCCCCACTTATCAAGCTGGAGACGCCACTGGGATCATATGTCAAGGAGGTGAAAATCCATGGCCCACAAGAGTATGTAATTAAAGAATGGTTTGTTGTAATCGTTTTTATATGAAGGTTACATAATACTAATTGCAATTTAATCTGTAAGGCTGGATTTCCACTTACAGAGAAATAGTTCGCTAGCGAAATATTTGCATATTTTCTTCAGAATTTTAGCAGCATGAATAAATTATTTCAACATGACTGCTCTCAATTCAAAAGAAAATATGCAAATATTTCGCTGGCGAACTATTTCTCTGCAAGTGGAAATCCACCCTAACTGTAACCGTATCACTTACAATTATGTACTTTAGTTGTTTTCGCGCAGAAATGCGTCTCATTAGAATTCGTTGCATAATTTCTTATTTTCTTTGATATCACCCAACACAAATCTAAATTCTAAAATTTACTAAATCTAATAATTTTTCCTCAACAAAAATATTTACATGTCTGTTGTACTGCACTGGACAGGTGCAAATATTAATGACAACTTTACATTTAAAAATTAAAATATTTTATATTTTACGTGGAAAAAAAATTATTTCTTTATCGAAATGAGCCGATGGTCAGACCGTACAGCACTCATCATGGATACTTCAAGTAAGCTGTGCATTAATATTCGGCAAATGGTTCTGTTTCCCCATATTGCATATTAAAAATCAAAATATAATATTTTCAAATTTTATTCTAAATCAAATGGATATAAATCATGATGCACAAGAGGGGTTGCATCTATGTGGAGAATCTGTGAGGGTGCCAGAGAAAAGCTTTAGAAGACTTGTAGAAATCACATTTGACATCATTTTGGGAAAAAGGGATGAAGGAAGTTTTGACGGTATCGAGAGTAGACAGTCTTAAAATTGTGCTTATTGTGATTAAGTGAAATTACAGAGTGGGTTTTGTGTAGATAGAGTTTGTTTATGTTGCAAACTTATAAAATTTATCAGTAAAATAAAAATGGTCAAACTTTAAACTATGAAAGGACAGGTTGCTACTTGCTGGAGTGTGGAATCTTAATTGAAAGTCGGGGGGGGGGGGCGGCGTGGTGGTTTACGTTCACGTATTAATGTTCATATATGTGCTATCAAAATATACCAGTCTGTGAAAGTCTAATATATAAATAGGCACTATCAGCTTGTTTTGACATTGACAAGTCTGCCAACTGTAAGCCCCTTAAATACAATCCAATTGAAAGACGTACCATTGAACATCTAAGGTATAGGAACACGTACAATTCAACACAGACTCAAGCATTTTTGCAACTCCCCACTATTTACTAGGAAACATAAAAATTTTTGAAATCATAAACACCTATTCAATTTTCATCTTTTAGCATCCAATACACTTGATTCAGTTAATCCTGGTACACTAAAGGAAAGTTATAGTGGCTTGGTTACACTGATTATAGAGGCTGTGAAAACTGACAGTAGTCTCACTGATATAAGGTTATTATCATGTTTTTATTTGGCCCATTTTATATAGCCAGTGAACTATATTTATTAATAGACATATATTAATATTAATAATGAGCAGTTTCCACAAAACATTTACATTTTTCTCCCATACATTTATATTTGACCCACAAGCTTCATTTTTGAAAAACAGCAACAGCCAGATTGGATTTTTTATGCTTTTAGCACATATTTAGAAGAATGCAAGTGGGATACAGATAGGATTGAGTTTTTCAACAAAATATTTAATGTAAGTAATTTGTTAAGAATTGTTGCTTTTTCGTTACACTACTTATAATCACTACTTATTTCTTGATTTGATTCCAACGAAATTTTTTTAATTTACTTCATCATACAGTACCATAAATTTTTACTGGGCCTGGGAAGTTTTCTGAATATACTTTTTCCATAATATTGTTTAGGAAACAAGACCACATCTTCAAGCACTACTAAGCAGGTACCATTAAAACATTCTCTAATATGAAAAAAAATTATAATAATAAGAAATAAAATTTATTAATAAACATTCTCTAATAAAAAATAAAATAAGAAGCAGAAAAGTCAGTTTTTATCTGCAATGTATGCAAAATATTAAAAACGTAGATATGTTTTAAATGTGGAATTAAAACTGTCTAAAATAGACAATATCTAAATAGACACTCTCAATATTTAAACCTAATTGCTTTGGTTTATAAATATGTGTAATACTGGACTTTGTTTTAAATACTAATGATTGTTTGCTCGGGCCTAAGTTCAGTGCCTTGATAAGATAAGCAAGTTTTATTTCTTCACCTAGCACAAGAACAGTATTTCCACATATTGTTGATGTTGACTGGAGATTGGATTACTATGTTAAGGTGCAATATATTCAATTTTGAGTTGTGGAATGTGTTAAAACCTTATGTTTTAGCAGAGATTGTATGTTATTATGTGTGGTGTTATTTTGTTAGAGGATTAAACTAGTAGCTGTTGTTATATCCCTCGTAATTTTAGAAAAGGTATATTTAATAGAATTGTTTCAATTTATTTGGGCACACAGTAAGTCAGAACTTAATTTAAGAGTCTTTTAAGAGTGGCTACTCTGGGAATAAGGTTGTCTGCTTATCAGCCCCATCCAGGGCCCTTTTGTTAATTTTTTCAGTTCACAGAAATATGATTTTGTTTTGTTTTTTAGAACAAATATTTAGATAAAGTAAATAAACCAACATACTTGATTTCACTAAAAACTGAGGTATGGAAGAATCCAATGTTTTACCACGTTTCCTTACAACATTGTCTGTTGTATTTCTGCAGGGCCCTGCAGGCATGTATATGTCATTGTCATTTACACACAAAAACTGCATGCTGCACCTTCACTTTTACATGTTTAGGAAAGTAACAAAAATGGTTATTCTGATGTGCAGTTTTCGTGCTCGATGGAACAATTACAGGTAACGGTTGGTTTACCCACAGTTATCACACATAATGAGCTGTATTGATTGAGAGTGTATAAAGTTGAGACTGCCTTACAGAAGTGCGCAAAGCTCTAAAACTTCTACCAACCGAAGAGTCAATAGAGTAATTCAACGGTGATGCCGTTGATGGGTTACTTCGATATGTAAAATACAATCGAGTTTTCAGACCTTATATATATATGTCTTGCAACTTTTTCAAGAATTTTTCTATATGTCATTTTCCTAATCAGACATCCTTTCGGCGCATTATTTAGGATCTAGTGGGAAAGCTGAAGGATGCATGTAAAAGCTTGGAGAAGGCCGCTCAAATGTAGATTGAATTTCATAAAGAAAGTTGAGTCATCGTAAGCTTAACATATTAATTCATGATGTCATCTGCTCTTCCCGTTCACATGACACGTTCTGTGACAAAAAATAATAACCAACAGCGATATTACCATCTAAATCAATCGTAATAAAACGGCTACAACCCTACATTATTTTTTGTTCATCCACATTAACGATATGTAAGTCCATATACTAGGTGGACTGAAACGGCCTGATATATTATGAGGGATATGCAATGTACATTTCCAGTAATATATACAAAGCGTTTTGCGTACTCAAATGACTGTGGAAAGTTTCGGCGCATATTTTAAGAGCACAGTGTGAGTTCGTTGCAGAATGTGCTGCGTGGACCCAGAGTAGAAATTAAATACAGAGGTGAAGGTGTGTACCTTAGATAGCTTTATGTCTATAATTTTTTATTACACAATCCAGTGCAATCGTTAGTAATTTTTTAATGTACATAATCTCTACATGAACAAAATAAACATAGTTACGAAACAAACTAATTTAAAAATTTCAATATAGTCATATTATATATACCTACATATGTACAGTCAACAGCATGCCTCAAATCGTTTGGTTTAAGGTGGCTCCCTACACTTTTTTAAAAATTCAAAAGGAGCGAGGTTGCTGCTAAGGATTTTCTGCACTATTCATCAGCAAAGGCCTCGCTCTTGCGATTTACCGCGAATACTACCATCACGTACTACAAATCCAGGTTCTTTAACTTATAAGTTCGCATCAGTCAAAGCATCTGTGGGAAATGAGTCGACATCCATTTTGTTCTCGGAAACTTCATTCTCATTGCTTATGTCAGCTTGGGATGCATCCTGCTTGCTATCTTGTTTTTCGTTGAATGAAGTAGGGATGACTGCAGAAGGAATGCTACCATCGTAGGAGTTCTTTTCCACATCTATTACTTTGTCTTTCGGAATAACATCAAAGTAAAGATCCAACGGAGCAAGCTAAAACGTGGGGCAACAAACAATGGATATTGTATTTTAGTTTTTACTCGGGTATAGAGACAGTTCTAAATGACTGCACAGTTTACCTTTCTTCATTATCACGGGGTTTACAAAAACTAAAGTAACCTCTGAGGAAATATAAAATGGTCTACGGTCACGAACTTACCTTTCCATATCTACCATATATCCTAGCCACCTCTTTTAACGTTAAATGATCAAAAAGCACTTCGTCGCTGCGTGAAATTTCAACCTGAAACGAAACTTAATCGTAAGAGCATGTAGGAAGTGATTCTTTTCATGCTTTTTATATATTCGAAATAAAAGTTCCAGCACATTTTCATATTTTGAAAAAAACCGTACCTCCTGAGAATCCTTGACAAAAAATTTAATTCTTAAAAACTTCTTCAATATCCTCACTGGCATAGAGGAGGGACAGCGAAGGTAACGAATTGGAAACATCTAAATTAAGGAAAATCATTAGCAAAAAAAGAAGTAGAATAACAAACAATAGCCATATAGTCAGAACGAGGAAGGTGGTTAACGATCAGGATGGAACATTTATCACCTTAATTTGTTCATTTTTGTTTTTATTTCTCCTATGGAAGAATAAACAGATATCGTCTCATTAAACAAATGAATTTTGTACAGTTTTCTTCCGAGTATCTATCATTGCTTACTGTCGTTGTTCCAATGTTACATAAATTGGATCCGGGAGATGGGGAACATTAACAACACCATCCGCATCATGTGTTTCTTCTTGTGCTAAAGAGTTTTTACATTTTATTGGATTTGCTGTATAGGTCAGGGTAACATTTTGAACGTAAATTGGCTTATCGTCTTGTGACTTAAGGCACGGTGTGCTTCAGGTAATGATGATAATGATATATACATGCAGATTGAAACTGGACCGGATGCTAACCGCTAGTTAAATTGTCGTTACTGTCTTGACAGATATAATGATAATTAACTCAGTATTCGCATATAAAAAATAATACTATTCCAGATCAGAAAGTTGCTTAGAAAATCTACCTGGCTCCTCCGTTGACATAAGTTTCTTGAATTCTTGCTTCGCTTTATGGTAATCTAAAAAGATTTCTCTCGTTTTACATTTGCTTTTGAAAAACGTCTTCGAATCCTTTGCTTGTAAATTCGATATATTCGTTCTGACGATAGGCATGCAATGATCAAACTTTACTGTTTTAGTTGGTTAGTTACATTGAATCAGTTCTCATAGAGTGCACCCTGTTTGTTCTACACCAAATTGATTATGAAACATAATCTTACCATCATATAAAGATGGTACCAGTTTATACACTAGATCTTGAAGAACAGGATCAGGTCTATAATATAGGAAAGTTAAAAAGTCTCTTAAAGTTCTTGACCATATATATAATTATGCATAAAGGCTATGGTGTCATTGAGTTGGTGTTGTTTAGTTTGAAGGTTGTCTTCGTTACCTAACGTGAAGAAGAGGTCGCGTTTTATGAATTTCTGTTTGACAAACTGGACAGTTGCATGAAGTCTCCAGATACCTCACGATACAACTCTTGCAAACTATAGCGAACAAAAACAAAAATCATGATATGGAAAAATTAGTAAATGACGTGAATGTTTTCCAACTTAATTGACACTTGTATACAAGTTTCATCTATTCAACATCACACGAAGCTGATTTTCAGGAGGGGCGTGATTTAAAACTTTTAAAACAAAATATATATACTAACGTTTGTACATGCATTTTATATTTATAGACTAAACAATTCCCCTTTAGATAATTTGGAAAATTAATTTCATTTCCGTTCAGTTCTTACCAGGCTCGCACAGAAAAAATCGATGGTATATAACATTACACCAACCCATAAGAATCTTTTATCTAGATACGATTGATAACTTACAAGAATGCAGGCATTCCATAATGGTCGTTGCCTCGACAAAATATCCACCGCATATTGAACACGTAATATTCGCGTTGAGAGTGTTAAGATGAACTGTTCGTAACATCATGAAAAGAATATCTGCACAAAAACAAAAGTTTCACTTGTGAACAACAGCTGAGGAGATCATGCAAATGCTCATTTATGAACGTTATATATTTTGTCAGATTTTCTTTACGCTCAGCTAGTCAGCATTAGCTTGGTCAACCCTAAAGTCCCCAATTTTATGAAATGCTCATGTGCAACGTCCTATACTCCTATATGACTATGCAAATAAATCCGGAATTTTTTCGTGAAATCTCCGGTCTATTTTTTCTGTTTCAAGTTCTCACGGAGCTCACAAATGGATATGAAACTATAATCAAAGACCGTTTGCACGTTACATATAGATGGAAGGTTACACTTGCATCGACTTGCATCAACCAAGACAACCATCTTAAATTTTATACAATTCAACGAGAGTTCTTTGAGAGTTCATTCAATACGAGTTGTTGGTATGCGGTTTTTACTTTGCGTGTAAAAGCACACTCAACAAAATCTGGCAGATTCTGCTGAATTAGTTCTGCTGAACTAGTCAATTCTCATCGACTCGCACACGACTTTTGTTCTCGTTTGATCCACGACCATCATATTACTAGAACTATCATACATATGAGTCCATGCAAACTGTGAATTGTTTTCTATAACTCGCACCAACTCACATTCTTATCTGGCCGGAATCTACTTCGTAAAAGATTCTATCATAGCTATAGGCATTCCTAGAATTGTGCGGTTGAAAAACTAAATGGATGAATCAGCTCTTCACATATAGTTCTATATAGGACTGCAAAGTGACATTAAACTTGTCAAAGATGACTCTCATCCTGGGGTATCTGATTGAATGAACAGGCGTAAAAATGTCTGATGTATCAGCACTTATAGGCATCACTCCGCATCCGTACAGGTTTCATTGATAAAATAGCTATATATCGCACAGCGTTGTCCACATCATGCATGGATAAATTTAGAGGCTATTGAATATATGCATTGCTATCAAGGCTTTTTTCAAGCGTCTATATAGCTCGATTTATATACTATACTCCATAGGCATATACTGTATAGGGATAAAGGCTGATTATCCGTCTGGACGAACTTTGGAGAAACCAAAAGAAAAGATAGTTCTATATATATAGTAATCCATATGTGCATGTATTCTGTGGCTGGTGTGTAAACGCGGATCATCCGTCTGTAGCTGGCCCAAATTCGCGTGCAGACAAATGATCTACCTAGTATCTCCAGTCATAGAGAATCAGTTAGTCTCTATACTACAGAGTACAGACTATAAGTATAGACCGACTATAATACTATAGCTTGGTTTCCGTATACAATTACTCGTGATGCGGTATTCAGTCTGTGATATCGTTTCAATTCATTCGTTTCATTTAAGCAAGAAATAGTTAATAGTATTAGATCTAGCATAGCTTACTTTATATCATAACACTATGTCACTTTGGCTTTGCTATATGAATAGTTAACGAGCCGGTTATTTGAACGGCAGCAATACGTACAGATTTATTCTCAAGAGTAATATACGTGAATCATAATCATGTGTAATAAAATTGAAAATGTAAACAGGTAACTATAGGAACACGATTACCTGAGCAAAGCTAAGACGTCGGCCTCGCAGTTTATATTCAGTGAAATTGCCACTCCACGTCTGACATGACATGCTACAAAAGCCATGCAAGATTAATACGTATGCAAATCGTCACGTGGTTTACTCTCAATGCATTCAATCTCTCAAAAAGATTAAACTTATTACTATGCTGTTTGTTTAAAAGATCGGACAACCTACAGAGTTTGGACCATTTACAGCATTTAATAAGCGTGAAACACGTCAACATTTCAGCTTATTCTCGCGTTATTGCGTCTCTCTGGTTTTGTTGTCAACTTAACTCTTAAAGCTTTGGTTGCCGGAAACGGCTTTGATATAGTTATTTTTTGCTTAGCACTGATTTTTATTTATCGAATGGGGGGCATTGTTTATGAAATCGAATGACATCCACATCACCACATAATAACATTCAAATTAATGATTGAGGGATTAATACACCCCTTCATTCGCACCCTAGCTGGGCTTTGTTGAAAGTAACCCTTGCCTTTCAGCCCTTTCTTACATCCGTTTTAAAATATCTTTCAGTCAGTCCGTTTTGTTTTTGTTTTTCATTTTTATTTTGTTTTCATTGACGTAAAATAATCTGTATTTTATCCGGCTTCGTCACGACCGTCGAAGATTTGGTCAGGATGTCTCGGCGTGTCACCATGCATTAGGCTATTAGCCTTCAACAGTAAAGTAATGGCGCCAAGCCACTCCTTTGACAAATTCACCATAATGCGAAATCGTCAGACCTTTAAAATACCTTTTTCAGTAAAACTTCATGCGAAAGGTTTGAGAGCAATTGCAAGACAAGAAATCTTTTATCCCAGTTTTTCTCTCTATTCAGACGATCCAACTTTGTTATTGGTAAAGCAGTACTGCATCGGTTGGCTTTAGTTGATTTGCTGCCGATTTGCAAGTCAACAGACTATATAACATCTAATCATCTATCAAAAGGTAAACTTGGATCCGATAAAACTTGGATCGTGTGAGCAAACCTTTTGTTGTTGTTTTTTTATCATTAAGAAAGAGATAAAACTTATCTGAAATTTCAATCTGATTGTTAGCTTTCAGTAATTTAATTGTTTTGATGGATGCAGAATCGGCAACCAATATTCGTGTCAGTCAATGGCACCAATGCTACAACGTCGAATGATTTCCCGTTCAGAGGAGCATAGGTATAGAAAGTACAGCCGGTTCGTCCGCAGATGCTAATTCGTCCAATCATTGTTTAGAGAACTGTTTTGATGGGCATCTTTTTCGACAAAAACAAGCATTTATAACTACGTACTTCATTCATAATGCGGCGACCACTAGCATGGCTGGATAGTTTAATGTGACTTAAACCCTATTAATTACGATTAGTTGTATGCAATTATCATTTTGACGAATGAAAAAGTGAGCAGACGCCAACAATCTTTCCCATTTTGTTCAGGGCGGAATTTGAACTGTTACGTTTGTATGTGTGTTTACATGTTCACATACGCCGGGGTAAGAATCGTATACGACAAATGGCACAGTGTAAATGGGCCTTTACATGCCAGAAAAGGTGATATAATTTTATCTGTAATAACGCAGCTTTCGAAGAAAATATCATAAACTGACTATGTCTACGAGTATGTGATTATCGATAACGAGAAACATATAGGTCAGCAAGCGCAAGACAAACCATTAATATACATCATCAAACACTTTACATTTTTCTCATTGCACATTAAAACAAGGAAACACAGGGGAGAGTCAGATATATTGGATTGTAGATGCGTCACGTGACCTCCTTTATCACGTCAGCATATCAGCTGTGTCTGCCGAAAGCAGGGCTTCCACTTGCAAGGAAATTTCCCTGCAAAAGGAAATTTGAGCTTTTTCAAGGAAAAAGACAAGGAAATTATACTTACGAGGAAATGGCCAGGAAATTTTAGTCTAAACATGGAATTTGCAAGGAAATTTAAAAATTTTTGTATATTAGAAAGAAAGTTGAATCGAAAATTGAAATATGTAATATATTTGCAAAAATTATTACTTGTAATGCAAATACACTAATGTATATGCAAATACTAAACTTGTTGGCATGAACACGGATGATTATTCTTCCTCAGAAAGTGAGTCTGAATGTGAAACCAGTGAATATCAAGAAACTTCACCGTCAACGTCTTGTCCAAATCCTAAAAAACGAAAGCGACCGAAACAAACGCAATCTTTTGTAGACAGCTGGTTGACAGAACAACAATTTAGCGGCTGGCTAACAAAGCGACTTGGAACTGATCAAAAGCCACAACCATTTTGCAAATCATGCAATAAATTCGTAACTTGCTCGAAAACAGGTTTGAAACGTCACTTAATCAGCAAGTCCCACCAGAATAGACATGCAACGAGTACCGCTAGCTGTAGTACTATTACCAATCTGTTCAATAAGGCCACCAACCGACATGAAACGAGTTCAATTGAAATTTAACTGTGTGCATTCATTGCAGAGCACAACCTGCCACTTTCACTTGCTGAAGACTTAGTGAAACTGCTTCGATCGCTTTTCCCGCTCAACCAGACTTTAAGAAACGTAATGCTTGGTAAAAAAAAGCGACTAACATTGTGCGGCAAGTTATCGGTTTCGACTACTTACATGAAGCAATTTCAGCATTGCAATCCCATAGTTACAGTTTGATCATTGACGAGACAACGGACATGAGCACCGCTAAACAACTTGCTGTATTAACCACTTTCTTTGACATGGAAAGTTTTGAGTACAAGTCATTCTTGCTTGACATGGCAGAAATTGTACAAGGAACAGCAGAAGGGATTTATTCGACTGTGAAGCACGTGTTTGCCGAACTGCACATTCCGATGGAAAGAATGATTGGCTACTCGTCCGACACGACCAATGTTATGTTTGGCGAATTTAACTCCGTCTCTCAGCTTTTAATGTCGGAGTTCCCAAACGTCTTTTCAGTTAAATGTTCATGCCATCTAATCCATTTAGTTTCATCTTATGCTGCACTGAAACTGCCAAAAGGATTAGAAGATTTGGTTCGCGATGTATATAACCACTTTCATCGCTCATCCAAGCGACAAGAAGTCTACCAGCAGTTCCAAAAATTCTATGATGCTGAACCCCGCAAACTGCTCTCGCCGGGCAAACTCGCTGGCTTTCTTTACAATTGTGCGTGGACCGCATTTTAGAACAGTACCTTGCCTTACAACATTACTTTGTCCTTGTTGCAAACGAAGACCCGACTCATTCAAATGATCACATTCTCAAGGCGCTTCACAATAAGTTCACCCTCGCGTACCTCGAATTCCTTAGCCACCAGCTTGAACGTTTTAATTCATTCAATCGGCTCTTTCAAAGTGAAAGGCCCCTTCTACAAAACCTCAGAAAAGAAGTCGAAGGGATGATAAAATCAATAGCAAGCGATTTTATGTCCATTGCATATGTCAAGCAAACTAAGACAAAAGATATTGATCCAACCAGAGTCGGACATCATCTACCACTGCATCAAGTCTATATCGGTGTTGCAGCAACTACTACCATGCATGAGATCAAGGCAGGTGCAAAACAGGAGGATGTACAAAAATTTCTGAGCGACTGCAAGAATTTTCTTATCGAGAGCATCTTGCAAATCAAGAAAAGATTTGATTTAGAAGCCGAAATACACGACATTGTTTCTTGTATTGCACCAGAGAACGCTGCCGCTCGTGTCCCACCGTCTTTGATTCACATTATTCAGAAGTTACCTTATTTAAACGAATTCTTGGATACTGCGAAACTTGATCTGGAATGGAGAGAACATGTTTTCGAAGATGGCCTCAAACCTGATCTTCACTGGGATGAATATTGGAAGATTGTTAAAGATGCTAAAACCCCTACAAGAGAGTCCAAGTACCCAAATCTCACCAAATTTGTTGAGATTCTCGCCTCTTTCCCATTCTCCAATGCACCAGTTGAGAGAGTTTTTAGCATATTGAAGCGAGTCAAGAGCGAGCACCGCACATCTCTCAAGTCCTCATCGTTAGTGGCGTTACTTCAATGTAGAATGGCAATGAAGAATGACAAGTTAACATCTACGAATTTGAAACCAAGCCAAAGAGCTTTGGGTCTTGCAGATAAAATGAAAGCTAATGCAACTGATGAACAAGCCAAAGAGCTTAGAAAGAAATTTCTTGACGAATTATTTGAAGAGAACGCTTGAAATTAAATTGACTAAGATTCGAGCGAGTCACCAGCAAACTGTCTATTCTTGACTATTAAAATACTTCCGGATGTTTTTAAGGAGTTGTTTTGTATATAGAATATAAAATTGATGTTTGAGGTTGTAAATTTGTCACCATGGGAAAAAATTGTTTTTTTTATCAGGGTAATTTGCAAGGAATTTGCAAGGAAATTAGGCAATTTTGGCAAGGAAATTTTTTCATAAAAAAGGATTTTTTGGAGTCTGAACAGGAAATTTGGCAAATCAATTGTGGAAGCCCTGGCCGAAAGTCTGAAACACAAGTCAAACATATATGTTGGTATAAAGAAGGTAATTATTATCACTTTGTATTGAAGTGGATAAGTTTATTTAATGCACAAATTGTAAACCAACTATATCTCTATCTCCCATTGCATTGATGTTGCCTTAAATGCCACTCTTTCGCACGTAATTTGCTATTTAATTCAAGGTATTAATTTTACAAGGGTAAAATCCGGCCATCTTGTAAATCATGCTGTGTCTATATCAGGTTTGCATTTCTGTCAGGCGCGATAAACGAACTGTTTAAAAGTATAAGTTTTGTTTATAGTTTCTAACATTTGAAGAGGAATCATCTTGTTTCATGCAATGTTCGTATTTTATTGAAAATGAATAAATTCTGTTTATTCTTCATTAGACTAAAATAATTTCAACTGTAATTGGAGTATAAAGACTAAAAGCCAATCGAATATCAAGTCATGCAGTGCAAATGCCATTTCAATTCTGTCCAAGAGAAATAATGTTTTGTCCCACAAACCCGCATGCTTTAATATTTGAAAAGCTATAGCTAAATTTTGGAATTTTAACAGGACAAAAATAATTTAAAAATTTAACGACACTTATGGGAAGGCGAAGTAGGAGTTTTAAATTTTAAGTTATTAAGTAAAGAATTTTGAGCAACTTGCCGGCATGGAAATATTTCACATCACTCAATAGATCAACTTCAATCCGTAAAACTATCCGCATTTATCTATATTGATAACTCCGTAGAAATATTCTATCTGAAGGCAAGCAATGTAAACAGGAGTTGAGTATTTGTTTTTGACTGAAGTCTAAAGTTAATCGTTCCGTATTTCAGTGAAAGAGACAAAGATTGAAAGAAGGATAATTTAGAAAACATGCAGCCAAATACCTCTGAAATCTAAATAGGTGATGGATTACTGACAATCTCAATAATTCCAAGAATTAACGTTCTTTCAAGCGGCTGCAGGTATAGTATGGTAATGTTGAGGCACATTCTCAGGCAATGCATCCGACGGCATTGGTAACTAAACAGGCATATACGCGCACTTTGACTGTCATTACAGACATTTCGGGGCATCCAAGTCGCGAAACTCGTATGTAATCAGAGAGTTTCGGCTACGCTCGATTTCTTCCGTTTTGATCACAGCTACTTTTCACACAAAATTTAAACATGGTGTGGGGAGAATTACCGGCCAGCAGGAAGCAGTCGAATTCAAAACGTGTCAAATGCAGAGTATTATATCAACTTAACTCTTATAGTCAAGCCTTGTTGTGAATCTATTTTGCAACTTTCCTGATGGAAGGAAAGAACTGCCACTTCCAACACGGAAATTTGAAATAAGCAATATATTGAACGTGCAGTATTGAAATGGCGGCTGTCAAACGAGACATTTTTCTCATTCAGTTTAATGCTGATTTTACCAATCATATCAATTTTAATGTACCGATATTATTGCTTGATGTTTACCTTCCATCTGCATACTTTATGTAAATTACAGGTATAACTTGAACTGGTGATTTTTAAACAATCTTAATGAAAAGGTTTGGGTGTTTATAGCTCCACGTGACTGTCAAACCTTTCAAAGGTAAAGCCTAGGCCCTAAAGGCAAGCTGAGAAAGAAGGGTGCTTACCATCCATTTACCTTGCGGCACAAGGAATTTCCATAAAAACTTTCCGATGGAAATTCCTTGTACCATTTGCTTTCCCTATTGGAATTTCCGATCTCTCAAGCCAAGGTGACGTTTTGCTCAGACTCCGCTTAAATGCATACAGGCATGCGTATTGTTCTCTGCATATATAGACTACAAGTGGGAACATTCAACATTCTTTGTCGCTAAAATAAAATTTGCTTAATTTTGACAGAACTTTTTAAATTTCTCGAAGATTTCTTTAATATGACAGCCTAAACCCTTTATTGAGTAAAGCAAGGTTATACGGAACAACGGGAAATTTATAAGCGATGGAAGAAACCATGCACTATCCGTTGGTTAGCGCTATCCATCTTTCGTACAACCGCCAACCGGCCCCTGAGCTTGTTTATCTAATCGGCAAGGCCGTGCGACGGCACTTTGCATGGACGGCAAATTCTGAATATGGACGGTTAAATTTACTGGACAGCTATATGCAATATTTCGTGAATATATGCGATTGCAATATTGGTGCATCTTATCTGCCGTTTATTATATACTTTTACTATTTACTTTTTTTGGCTTATTATACTATAATTTTATCATGTTTTTTCGCAAAGAGTTCTCTAAAAACATTAGACCATGTATACATGAAATTATTTAGACGGTGGGGAAACTATAGCTATAGCTAGAGGAAACTATAGCTATAGTTGCACTCATGATAATAACGTCTCTATATATACATTCCAGAAAGAAAATGTGGTGATTCAGTGATGTTACCCACACTAAAATTATCCGAAATGAACGAAAACCTCACATGTCCATTGTGCAAGGGATATCTCATTGATGCTTGCACCATCGTAGAATGTCTTCATTCATGTATGTAAATGATCTTTTTTAAGATTGTCTTTACTGTCTTACCCGCCTCAGTTTACCTTTTCTAAAGTCATCCCCTCCACCGTTGATAAGGCGTTGGTAAGGGACGGAGTTGGATGTTAGAAAAACGTGTAAACGTGTTTGAATGTCGTGCGTATATTTAGAAGTTCTGTTTAGATGCCCATGCAATGTGTTTGCCCTGCATGGTCTTCATATAATCACAGTCTCTATTAGAGAGAGGTGAGGATACCCCGCGGTTCAGGTTAACGGGTACACGTAGCCTTTAGCCTTCTTTTCTTCAATGAATTCCCATCGATGTTTGCGGACTGTTTTGGACTTCAGCTAGACAGTCCTTCTCCAGTAGACTTTGGCCTCTTCAGGCAAGCAAAATTTGAATCATGAAACATGAGAGAAGCAAGACACTCCATTGGACAAAAAAACTCTTACTACCGGTACCCGTAGATCAGTACCGGGGTATCTCAAGCTCTCTCATTGACAACGGACTACTGACTATACGGTAGAATGGTCACATTCCAACTAACATAATTTTGTGGTGGTGATAATACGCTATAATTTGTAGTCTGTAAAAGTTGCATTGTACGTTTCCTGGACACTTCATATAACTGTCCTGTATGTCATACAGAAGTACACAAGACAAAACCCTTGGTCAACGTTAGGTACGTATTCCGACACCATGCACCTATATATATACACTGCATCTGCACTTTCATCGTCACTTCCGCGTCAAAGATTTCTTGCATCTTAGGCATTTTATAATTTTTTTCAGACCAGATCCAACGTTGCAAGATATCGTGTATAAAATGGTTCCTAATCTATACGACAGTAAGTTGACAACGCATAATACAAACCAAGAAAACATTCAAATCCCAAATTTTCTAATCTTTATCTTTAACTAGCTTTAATGATTCCAATACTATAATTTATCAGCCCAATCCGAAGTCTAATGGGTCTAATCTTAACTCGTATTAAGATAATCCTAACTAGACTAATAAAACCTTAATCGTAAGCCTTTCGATAAGGCCATTTCACCATTAAATTAAGTAGCAGTAACGCTTTACTGTTATTAGATGAACGCCTGAATCGAAAATCATTTCAAGCAAGTCTCGCTGAGGGTGAAGAAGGTAGAAGTGAATATAATGTTCATTTACTAGTTTTTAGTATTGGTATATTGGGGAAAAGTTATAGTGCATGGCATGCATGTATCGACCAGCGAAAACCTTGCTGCTCTGATCACTACACTAGCTGCATCTTCGTTTATTCAGGTAGGAATGTAGATGGCGTTGCAAACATAGCGGACAATTCAGACGCGGTATACGTGACCTTAGATCATCATCAGTAAGTAGCCAAATAACCGCACTAATATTCCGAATGCAATGCTCCTTGGATACCCGTATGGTACTTCTTACCTGGTAGCAATTGCATGTATAATTCATCACCAGTTGTTCACGACCTGTCTGAAGATGGCCACAATCTCTTATCTGACACACGTCACACATGCAGGGTTAGAGAGCATGTTAGTCAGCAGTCAACGCGACCGTTGCTAAATCATTGTTCTAAAATTCCCTAATTGATATAGGAATCCATCAGTCTAAATTTTACCGTAAAGGTTCTTTTTTTATATGTTACACCTCGCCAATCAAGCCCTGCAACTTCTGATAGTCAACGGTTTTGACACTTTTTTAGGCGAAACGTGTTAAAAGTGAATCAAAAAAAGGTAACAGAGATTTTAGATGTCAAATGTCAATGGGATTTATATGAACGATAGTGGTCTCTATACTATCTATATAGTAGCTATCTAGTACCATATTTTTGTCAGAATTAAGAAGTTCATAAGTGCATGTGTTCTATTTAATCTAGGTTCTTCCAACTCGTTATTTAAGATGTTCCAAGCATGTTCCCATCAGAGTACTCAAGAAACTTATTCAAATGAAATTTCAAGTGAAGAAAACATACAGTGTAAGTCGATTTAGTATAAAAACGAAGTTAATTACTAGTACTTCACTTTAATACTTCACTTTAATAGTACTTCAAGTCTTGTGCTACGCCAACATATAGTTATATTGTCGCTCAAGGTTGAAATATCGCGTTGTGATGAAGTTTTAAGTGAAAACTTAAGCCTGCAAGAAATCTCGCGCATTTATGGCCTTCATGGAAAGGTATGTCCTGGCTTTAATTTGCGTTAGTCTGGTCATTTTTATTTACTAAAACCTGTGATTGCATGCAGATTGAACATAGCTAGCCTAATACCAATTGTATTCAAAACATGATTTCACCATGATATTTTCTATAGACTGGACCAATCGATTTAAAATTTGACGTTATTTCGCAACAAAATCCAGACGTGCACATATCGGATATTAATACTCAGACAAACACAGAATTACGTCCTGTCATACCAGAATCAATGACAGTTGGGAAATCTAACGGACAAAACTATGCTTCAACTTCACGCATATCTTGAGCTGTTCCATGTCAGGTTTTTTATTGGACTACGACTGTATGCAATGGCCAATAGTATAGGTCATCACATTATGGGGCATGGAAAAATGAGAGGATACGGTCCAATACAAAAATTTATACCAAATTTTTCAGGCCTTTGCACAACCATAACTATGCCAGAAATCTTTGCAAATATGTTAATGACGAGTTTTTAGAAGCATGGTGATTGCAAAGCGTCGTTCGCTCTGGTCATTCTGGTCGCGATAATCTTTTGCCAGAATTTCTACATAAATGTAAATGTTTTTCCCTTTTTGTATATTTGTATCATCAATGGGTTGGTAATCATGATATAAGTGTACATTGAAGTGCCAAAATATACACTTGTTTTGAATACCATTTTCTATTTTATTGCATGTTCTTTTTCTAGCATTGCTGCTTTTTCGATAATTGCATATTTTCTTTTTAACCTGATTAACGCGGTAAACGCAATTTTTAAATATTCGAATAGTAATAATTCAGTAAGAATTCGAACAGTAAGAACGTTCTTGTTCTTGACTTATATATCGAGTAACATACATACCCATGCATTGCCAAATTACAAGTTAACCCTCAAAAGCATGCCTTTTGTTTTGTTACCGGAATCATACCACCAAAAAGCCTTGTATATAAAAAGACGGACCCGTCTTAGAATACAGTAAATAATACTTATTTTAAAGAAACGATAAATAGAAAAAAGCAATAATTTCATATTGTATTAAAACATCAAGATACAATTCTTTAAAGTTAAGCTACTAATGCTAAATAATAATTTATCTCACTTTGGGCTATACCTGTAGGCTATATACCGCACGGCAAAGTTGAAATTACAGTTAGGCTGATAATCATCATACATCTACACGTGACAATATTAATCAAATAAAATTTATCACAATGAACAGTGTAAATATCTTGTAAAGTACTGTCCCAGCATCCTGGGTATAATTAAAAATTGACTGTTGATTGCACTCCCGATTTCCTTGCAAACTGAAGTTATACTTTAGAGTTTAGGTGAACATCGACACTTGAATGAACTACAAAAGAAAATAATAGTTTATATATGATTTACTATTAAGTCGACTATAGGTAACTATGTAACTTAGTGATAGCTATGGTGATAGCAACCTTATCAGTGAACTTACATCGTCATAACCAAATGTTGCCACGCCTTGCTGCGCTGTATCGCGACGACGGAAATGTTCTAAAAAATATCAACACTTAACGGGATGTTTTTGTTTATTTCATGCACAAATGCGGTGAAGAATTTGTTGGTCATATGTTTATGTAGGCCATGAAGGGATATATATTGTCGTATCTTACCGGTTAAACTTCGGAGTCGTACGGCGCAAGCGACAAAATCATCAAAACTTATACGATGGTTGGTCGAATAACGGTTCACGATGATTTGTAAAGCAGTTGGAGAGAGGTTGTAACCTATAAAGATAAAGGATATCAGAACACCCTCGGGAACAGCGTCACGAATTTGGTTGCAACAAGTAAAAATGTAGCAATTTCCGAGAAGTGGTACCACTGACAGTCTGACATACCCCAACTTGTCAACGCTGCTTGAAGCTCGTGAGGTTCTACAGTTCCTGATCTATCTCGGTCATACTGCATGAAAGTTGTCTGAAATAAATGGCCCAAAATATAATTTTAATTGCACACAATTTGTATCGGCATTTGTGCCAAAGTTAATTTTACCTTCCAGTGAGAGAGAACGTTCCATAATTCTTTAAATTCGCTAAATCCCATACGAGCGTCCCGATCTCGCTTTGAACTTAAGGTCAAGGATGGAATACATGTGATACACGTTTTTTGATTTTGTGTATTTATTACGTACAGATCATTGGTGTTCTTTCAGATCAATGACTAACTCTGGACGACCAGGCTTTGCTTTAGTAACTCGTTTTAGTTTAGAAGATCAAAATATATATGTAAAGGTGAGATAAAAGAGTTCTATGACCTTTTTTAATTTTACCAAACTGACAAATGTTTTGTAATGGTTTTAGTGTGGTTGACCAGTCAATACCATAGAGCAAGGAAGATGAGTCATCTTCCAAGATCAAAAAATATTAACCACAAAATCACTGTGGGTGCTATCTTAAGGATAGAGTTAGTGGGACTCAAATACTGTATATGAGCTGTACCATTTAATTACCCCTTGGATTTTGGACTAGTGATGACAATTGAAATTGAAAAGGATACATTGAGCATAGCAATCATAATTCTGCAGGTATCCAAGCTGAATTCTAAAAAATCCAAGAATGTAACATGAAGGTAAACAATCAACTTACAAAATAAGCACTACATTAATACTAAAATTCAGGCTAATGTTATTTATTGATATTTAAATATGTATTTGGTATCAGAGAACATTAACTTACGTTGATAGTTTCCTGAGATCCCCGATGACATCAAGCATCTTTGTAATTCATGTGCATCAATTTGTTGATCCTGTTAATTACAGATTGAACTACACATGAATGATCCTGGCATTATAAGCATAATACCTAACTAAAATCACATGGGGCAGGTGCTGGGGCAATTCTGCTGCTGTTATCTATTGATTTATGGTTAGTGTCTTTGGCTGCATTGCCAGGGTGAAATTATAATGAAAAAATGATATGGTACCTGTCCAGCAACTGCAGCAAAATAGCCAAACAAAGGATCTGGTTGACCACCTGGATACCCTGGAGCCTTGAAATATGTACATAGAGGGATTGTTGGAATATATGGAACTTATGATAAGTACCAGTATATTTAATATATACCTTTTTAACATGTCATACGTGTTTTTTACTTAAATTTCAACCTGAATGAACCAATTGTTAAGCGTAATGCCAAAAGCAACAAAACTGGTTTATCATGAAAGCTTTAGGTAGAAATAATAGTGAGAATTTAATACTTCCTGTTTGAAAATATAATTGACTAGTTGGAGTGATAGGTGGAGAGTATGGAATCATGTGATAAAAAATGAACACACAACTACAGGAAAAAAATTACTTTTTGCCAGTATTGATTACACATACCAGTGTATTTGATATTTTACAAGCTCAATTCGAAAAATATTAAATAGTGCTCACTGTTCCCTTGTTTAAAAAGTAAATAACATGCTTGCGGGAAGTTAATAAACTACTGAGAAAATCAATCAAAACAAATTTGGTCTTTTAATAACATGTACGACAATATTTTAACCTAGCAACGCTGCTGTAAATCTAAAAACGCATTGGAATATACATAATATAATTTACAACATCCGGCACGAACGAATATCAGCATTGCCAGAATCCATCTCTGGGCGAAACAAATACCATTCTATACACGAAAAAGAGGCAGTTTCTATAATACTTACACCATATCCTGGGTAAGCCATTTTATATTACTTGATGAGGAGAAACAAACTATTTACTTGTATATTCAAATTTCAAAAGGCGTGTGATGTTGTCTTCACAGCTCTGACACTGCAACAACTTTCGGAATTCGAAGACGTGTCAGCGGTTTGTTGTCAATCACGGAAGTACTTCAAGTATAAATTATTACAGCACTTTTTTTCGGAAACATTCAGGGTTAGTTTTCTTGGAACTACTCACTTCCATATTATAGAAACTTGTATGTATATAGCACAATCTAGACTTCGTACAACTGGTCTTAGGTACAAACAACTAGGAAAAAATTTTCATAATATACTCTACTCAATTTCGATTCATTCCTGCATGCTAATGTATGATACAGATGAATCGATCCTCTGGTTGGAATCCTGATAAGCTCGTTTTTAAAACTGGCGCAGACGAGCAATTTCCGGAGATAATTTTCCTTGACTGCTGAACATGTTCGGGTGAACGACTTAAAATAACAAGTTTTCCTTGTTAAGAATCCTAGGGCCAGTTGTACAAAGCGCTATCCACCGGACAGGTGTTTTTTTTCAATAGCTCCAAAATTGCCTGTTGTTCGGTATAAAAACCTTAGGGCTTAGTATTCCTAAATCGAGGATTGTCGTTAAAGATTCTTACCTTAAATCTGTTATTTTCCGTTTAAGGCATTTTTACAACATTTAAATGTAAAAAATCACCCTCCGCTGGATAGAGTGAATGAGTGATCCAGCTATCGTACATACAGCCCTAGGTGCTAAATCTAGGAAACTAATAGAAAAACTGTCCGCACGTTCCCACAAGAAAAAGTTGTTTGTCCGCAGTAAATAAAACACAAAAAAATTAAATAAAGAAGAAACTCATCAAATAAACTCGCTTGTATCTGCGCAATTAACTTTTGCGCGTCTTTTATTGTGACGCATAATGTGACGTCATAATGAGGTTTCATCTCACGAATTCGGCTTATCAAAATCAAGAATACACTGACGAAAAAAGTTAAAGACGAAAAAGAAAGAGGGGGAACGATGACAATCTATCTCCAAGAAAAATGCAGATGAGGGAAAAAGTCGTTGTCAATGTGATAAGGTAGGTACGGACCACAATGATGCAAACAAAATCCACTCTTAATTGTATGTGTATGTCGCCGAATGTCTAGTCTGAATGAAAAATGTATAGAATTGCGACTTTACATCAAATGTGATACAACAACTGCCTAGGCAGTTTTCATACGACATACTGAAGGCACATTTGATGTTTCTCTCTTGTGTTTTTAATAGATGTCAGGTCCAAATTTCGAATCAATTGAATTTAAAGATCCAAATTCCGCCATACTTGGAGCCCTTGTAGGGAGCTTGGGTACTCTAGTTATTGTCGTGAGTGCCTTCTATATCTTTAAAAGGTAGGATGCCTGAGTATCAATATTTTAGCCTGGTATCTCAGTGGAAAGAAATACGTACCACAAAGCATGTTTTGTTCTTGGAACACTCATGACTCCCCCCGCACCCCTTACGACCAAAACTGATTTAGACTGGGCTTTTAACTCCCATTAAAAATAATACTCTAATAATAAATAAGTGTGATATGACTGAAATGGGTAGGGTCATCACCTATTGTAAGACCTTGTTGATGCCTTTATTGAGTCTTCTGATTGCTGAAACCACAATCGAATGGAATTCCAAGTGTTTGTGAATGCGTTTTTTTATGCACATTGTACTGTGGGTCCCAAGATAACGCTAGTATGCTGCATGATAAAAGCAATGCGTTTATGCATGATAAAATCAATGCAATTTTGGCTCATATCAAGATACCGCTACATTTTTCAATTTGTAGATGGTTGAAATGGAGAAAAAATTTAACAAGAAGAAGGCAGCATAAACTACGTAAACTATCGACGCCTGTTGAGAAGGTATTATCACCGCAGATGAGTGAAGACAGTTCTGAGCCAATATACGAGGACATCGTCGACGTTGATACGACTGGGAATCCCTCTTATGCCAATCTTCCTCCACCAGCGCCAGGATTGTATTCGAATATGACCTTCTCCACAATATCTCATGACACACAGTCGCTGCCTGAGACTGTGGTGGACGGAGAAAGAGGTGGAGCCTCCACGAACGCAATTCCAGCATATATCTCTCGATATGATAGTCTAGTTACATGGTTAAAAAGTATGTCCGGTGTGCAGGAATAGCATTGTATTATATATCTGTAGATTATTATTGTAGGCAATAAATTGATTTCAACTCATCATGTTGCTTGACTTTATAGACAGCGTAATTACTCCGGCGCCAGCGAGGGAGTTGAAAATTCCCCCGGTTTTGTTTTGTTGTTTTTTTATTCATGTTACAATTCGATCCTAAGCAACCGAGAGCCGATCACTCAACCAGAGATGTGTTGAGTGTGAGCATAGACAATCCAAAAGACATCTTCTGGATTGTCTATGGTGTGAGAGAAGACATTTACTAGAATACTTTATTGAAAAACTTATAACGGCAAATGTATTACCTCATGGAGTGTATATTTTTTTGAGCGGGCAAATATTAATATAGGAAGTGGCCATTTTGCAAAGGGAAGACCGAAGAACACACAGAAAAGTAAGTTGCACTTTATGTTTCTTAGCTCGAGACTGATTTCGAATTATATTGTATAGTCCATATAATGCATTAAATATGTACATTAATATCTGAACAACTCTGTATTCAGTTCTTACAAAGTTATGTACCACTTGTTGTAAAAATCTACGGACAATTAAGCGCTGGACAACCTGTTGGTGTATTGTTTGTAAGGCTCAACAACAGGTGGAATTGACGGAGTCACAAAAGCAAAATTTCAATTTATATGAATCGTTGCATGCATTTTGCTAACTTCTTGTTATTTGACATTTGTACATCGTCGTAGGGTCCACTTGATATTACAAACTAGAAAACTCAAGAGAAAGTCTGAACAGTGAACTGACTTAGCACGTAGTTTCTTAAGTAGAAATGTTTTTTATATAGAGCCTTATATAGACATTTGTCAAGCAGGTAGGCTTTGTTCCGAATCTGCCTTTGGCCATATAAATCAGTTTGGAGACTCCAACCTACAGTGAGAAAGAGAATATTTATCCGGCAAAATGGGTGTCTGGAGTTCAGTTAGGTAAGTAATGGAAAGCATTGATCTTGATGAGGTAATGCTTGTAATAGTTGTATACATATATCTTCATGTGAACTGTTTGTAAATGGGCAACCCGCACAAAATCAGTCCAGCTATAGATCATTAGACTGATCCAACGCCACGAAACCGTTGATGCTGATCAACACTCATTCATTGGTAAAGAAGATTAAACCTAGTCACTATTTAGTGACGCCACGGCAGGATTCGCTTGGAATGTCGGTTACATCTCTAAATTGAATCACCACCATGATTCACGGCCCTAACTTTATAAGGCAGATGAACCGATTTATTTAGCAAAATTTTTCCTTCTCTTACAAAAATCTATAACAGCACTGTCACAAAATTTGAGTTAACGGTTTTTGAATATAGTATATTAAAATGGACATGCATGAGTAGAATGTCTGCTCACACGATCCAATTTTGTTAGATCCAATTCACTTCCGCCGTATTGAATATAGTCTGTTATTGATAAAGTAGTATTGCATTGCAAACATCATAAGACAACCGGCAGACTATAGATCATCCATTAGAAGTGAATTGGATCCAAATTGGATCTGATGGTGTGAACAGACCTTAATACCTATATAATTAAATAAAATAATCCTATATACCATTTCACGCTGATTTTCATAGTTTGTTTTTCTTTTCAGTTTTTGTAATTTTGATAAGCAAAGGATCAGGCATCCCGATTACGATGCCTATAATCCTAGCCGGAGGTATGTTTCTAAGGGACACTTTTTCGTATTTCTGTAGTCATCTAGTCTACACTCTACACGGGCAAAAAAAGTCAAGGGAAAACCTATAGCAAGAGCGATCCCGAGACCCTGCTACTCACGCGAGAAGCTTGAACTCTTATATATATTGATGTAAAGATGCTTCTTAAATACATTTGATAGATGATCAAGAAAAAGTACTCCTAATGTCGTAAATTAACTGGAAGTATTTTACATTTTTGACTTATTGTAGGAATTCCAGTGTGAAGCAGATCTTGAATCTTGATTCGGATAGCTTTACAACGACTGTTCTTCAAGACGTTCAAGAAATTCGAATCCAAGAAACAAATGACTGTTTTGAAACTTCTATCCAGCCAACATTTAACTACACGAAAAACGAGTCATTTGTCCTGCCAGAATATTTTGAATATTCCATGGGAGGAAACATAAGATTTTATAAAGAGCATCTTCAACATGCGTCAGAGCGGGAAAATAGAATATCGCCTTTTAAGAAGTTGGGGCAACGGCTACGAAAATCGTCACATAGTGACAATGACTCTGAGCCAGAATCACAGAGATATGCTAGAAAATCTCAGGAAAAAGTGATTCCCCTTGTCAATACTATTTCAGAGGAACCTGAGCTATCTTTTGATGATTATAGTTCAATTTATCAACCAGAGTTCATATTAAATATCAACTCTGAGAATTTGGTGAAAGAAATTCCAGGAAATATCTCTGGAGAGAACGTAGTAAGACGAAATAAAGAAGAAATTAAAGATAGGAAGAAAAATAACGAAAATAATGGTGCAAGTTGCTCTAAGAATTTGATTGAGGAAAATTCACCTAAAAACGTTGTAGAGAATGTGGACGTTCACGTAAAACAAACTAAATCGGAAATTGTACCTCCCGTGAAAGAAGATGCTTTTTTCACGAACCACGACGTATTCACATTCTATAGCACTTCGGTCGAGGAAAACCCAAAAAGGAAATTCCGAAAGAATCAAGATTTTGCTTTAGAAGAAGATAAAGATAACAAGAACACCCTTAAGAAGGCTGTAAAAATTGGTAAAAGTGAAGTGAGTAGAAAAAACCTCACCACAAGTGTAAAAATACAAAAACCTAGAAAAGTGATCCAAAGCGAGGAAAGTAACGTTATCAAAGCGAAAGACGTTTTACCAAGCGAAAAATTTTCGCATCGAAAGCAAGATAAAGACGTACTTCATTGTTCTACTTCTCCACTTAGGAAAGCGGAGAATAGAATTGAGAAAAAAGATCGAGCTAGGAAACCACAAAAGAAAGAAAAACCAAGGGATTTGTCACAACTAAAGAAATTCGACAGCGAAAAACACCTCTTATCTAGGACTGAAGATAACTCAACGAGTGATAACAAAAAAGGCAGTTTCTTATCTCGACTGAACATAAGCACAACTCCGATTACATTCGACGATTGTGATTTGTTTGAAGAACTAGAAACGATAGAGAAGACGATCAATGACGAACCGAGGAAGAAAGATGAAACATTCTACCCGGAATCTCCTATTTCAGAAGTGCATTTCTTCAAAACACCATGCAGCACCCGGCATAACAGTCTGGAAACCTTTGAACAGTTAGAAAACGAATGCATTGAAGATGATAATAATCAGGTAAGAGCTAATTTAAGATCGTTATTCGATCGAGCTACACCTGCGCAAATTGTGATTTCACAACTCCAGGATAATTGAAAATAAGACTACAAAACTTTGTCAAATTGATCTGCAAAATTTTGTCAAATTGGTCACGAGCGCGGACAATGCGTCAGTTCCTCGTTGCTTTAACTGTTTACTGTATACTTCCTATATTGTATTAACTCTGTAGGAACCGGAAAAGCCACAAAATGAAACGCTGAGGCCGAATGTTTCTCCGAACTATACAAAATTACCAAAAGAATTTCAAGAAATGGCAAGAAGGCTATCGAGAAAAGATTCGCCGAAAAAGTCGACGCCATCTTTAGATCAAGTCAATTCTTCTCTGAATTTTAACTGCTCGTCGAGCACATGTAGCACAACGTCTCCTCGGTCACCAAGCGGCAGGACTTTGTTTAGAACTCCCAGTTATAAAATGCCTAAGACACCAAGTTTGAGTCGACAACATCCGTCAACGTACGTCACACAACATACGTCATCTCGCTCAAGACCTTCGTCTCGGGTGTCCTCACGAGCTACGTCACCCACACGTGAACACATTGAAGCGTTGTTGTAAAATTTAGAATCCTGCAATCATGGTTGAAAACTGTGTAACTCTTTCGTTTAAAGAAATTAAGGGCGCTCCCCTTCCACTCGATCAATGTTGATTTTATGTTGATCTAATTAAAACACATTAGAGTCATGGCACTATAAGGGCAAGAATTGTGAGGGGTAACGAAATGTTAAATAAGAAAAGAGAGTAATTTTATACCATCATGTCATTAATCCAAGGGCGATTTGTTGCCCTATAGTGACTATATACATTGCTTACTAGTAAGGTTCCGCATCTCTAAAGCACTATTGCCGTAGTAACGTACTACAGCGACAGTGCTTTAGAGATGAAAACCGAAGTCGCACGTTTTCACCTGTCAAGTTCATGCAGCTAGGTAACATTCAATTCAGCCGGCGGATGAATCTGAGCACAAATATTAACTATGTCAGTCTGATGTAGTGATTAAGGAAGGGACTAAGTTGGAGGGTTACTGTACAGTCATATATTGTAATTTATTAAAGCTCAAACAAGAGCACTAGTGCTGTAGTAATTCATTTTCTAACTGCAAAATTACTGCATAGCCTGAAGGCTACCACCAATTAAAAATTTGTTATCCAATTGAAACACGGTTACCGCCTTTGCTCAAGTGAACACTAAAACGAAAATTGTTGTCGGCATATTCCAATTCCAGTTTTGAACTGTTGACCATATTAGGAGTTAAACATCTACGACTTTTGTGCTGATGATCTTAAGTCTTGGTCATCAGCCTTAGCTTGGTCGCATATGTATAAAAGCGCGCCGTTGAAATCATACTGCACGCAGCGGGTCGGCTAGGTTACAATAGAAATCGATATTTCATTTTCGGTTTCATTTACTTGGTAAGTCAGCTGTATGTGTGAAAATGTTAGAAAAGTGAACGGCCCTAAATCCCGTCAATTATGTTTTTCCCCTGTGCATTACCCTATGTCTGCGCACGTACCTGGCGCACGTATACCCAGGCAATTTGTGACATCACACAATCACACACATCCTGTGCACAAGTGCAGAAGACCATCGCACTGGCAGGAGCATGCGATGTTGTCAACAACCATCGTCGTCTGATGTCTGGTTATTTCAGAGATCAAAATATGAACCGGTAAGCTCCGCTTTATTATGAGATAAAATATTGTCGCTCATCTTTGAGAAAAGAAAATTAATTTTTCAACTGAAATCTAATGTATAGTGTTTCGACGTTACAACATTAATATTGGATGAATTTCGAGAAGAGTATGATAGCTATGCCCATGGCATATATTGTAGTCACCTCATTACAAAGTTGTTATGCCACCGATCAAATAAGTTTTCTTATAATGCCGCGCCATGCAAATCGGGGAATGTTTTAGGCTACTGCTGCCACCTTACTGCCGGTAGAGCATTGTCATGTATGTAGATTTTGCCAGCGAAAAACTATATAGAATAACGATTAACGAGTACTCGAGTTTTTGCTAGCAGGGTGCATCTTAATATTCAGGTTTTGTAAGAAACCAATAATGCCAATAATGGCCTTTCATTTTCTTTCATCCCCAAAGATGCGTACAAACATGACGGTTCGGTAATTGCTGGCTACGTTGAGTACATTCACACGGGATCGGACCAAAACCGTGCTTGAATTCGTCCGGTTCACTAGTTCAGGTGTTCACACGGTAAAAATAGATAAAATAGCAAAGTCCAAAATTCATCTGGTCCCGTTTGATCGCAGTCAGCTGGACTTCCCTGAAAGTAAAACGGTATACGGAGTAGAATAATTTGACTGTATGCTTTTTATTAAAGGAATGGTCAAAGCCTATCTTCAAATACGTACGACATCGACCATTGCAATATGTTCCCAGTATCAGTGCCAATTCAGTGGACCCACTTTTTAACGTCTTCTACGAAGCAGGTAAAGTTGCAGGAAGTGTACGTATATAGGAACTGATTATTAGAGTGCTTATGTCACAGCAGGGTAACAAGATTAATTAAATTTCAAGGCAATTTGTGTGGGACAAAAAAGAGCCGTATTACCGTATACATAGATTAAAAGACTGCGTAATGCGAGATAACGTTCTATGCACCTGATAGACTTAGTCATAGTTGTCAGTATTACTGTAACTTTTTAAAGCTTTGTTCGTAATCGGAGAAGGGCCCCAAGAATATTGGTATGACCCACGACCAAATTAGGGGATGGACTACATCTGTATTAACCGTGATCTGACTGACTGTAACTCTGTAACTATGACAGATCCAGGCCAGTATGAAAAAAAATGACTGATTACCAAACTATTCTATGTACTGCGTCATCAACATTTTACAAACGAAATGCTATGGAATCTAGTTCAAATGGATGATTCAACCTGCCAAGCAAGCCACGCATTATTTTACATACTGTCTCCCAGGCCTTATAGGAGTTCACAATTTTGTGTCAGGAAAAGCAATGGCCATATATGAAAAGGTGCAATCCCATTGTTACTATAATTTCAATAAATAGCCAACGATATGCGGCAACCGATATGCGGTTCAGATCCACGTTCATGATATCTGAAAAACGCATGGTAAACGTCAGCATTATACGACATGATCAACCACCAACATCCATCATTAACATCAGGCAAAAGCTAAATCGTCCGCTAATTTCACCAGCTTTGAATGAGTTTGAAATCTGATCCGGTTGGCATGGTAATGTCTAATGACTACAGGTTAAACCATAACTACAGTTCATATATTTCAATAAAGGCAATTTAAATAGACTTTTCACTCGATAAATAATATAGAGGCAGCGATCGAAAACTTCCCAGCATCACAGGTAAGCTTATGTTAGAACAAGAGGCTTAAGTATGGCTTAGATCTCTATTTGCTTAACAATTATTACAAATGGTGAGCAAAGCGTCCTTACAAACATTATGTTAACATACATAGATTAACTTGGTCCACACACAAAACTATAGCTGGTAGTTAGCATTAATATATAATGGTGAGCATGTGTGATCTGTGTTTATATTTCTCAATAAGCCGGCCACCGTACTCTTCAGCTAAATGCTTTAAATTTTTAATGGCGGAAATCTTTGTAGTATTTCGTTATAACGTATTGTTATATATAATGCATGAATGCAATTTACGGTATGAAAACCCGGATTTACCGGGCCATTTAAAGCATATACGTAAGCAAATACACTGCAAATCTTGGGAAAGTCGTAATCATTCAATCTTTCAATGATGTTCGCCTCAGAAAGGTTTTGACTAGATAAGTACCGTTGCTTAGTACCAACCCGGCCATGTTTACTAGATGCATGCGAAGGAAGCGTTGCGTTTGTAGAAAGTATAAGAATCAGCGAAGATGAAATCAATCAGAATGGATTTAATACTGAAGCAAGTTCCTCCAACTCCGTCGAATTGCTGTGGCAAAACATATGGAACTTTCAGTATGTGGTTGTTGAACAGTTGAAGTAACAAAATAAATTACATTATATAATTTATTAAAAGGAAGTTTCAGTGCCAGTAGGCAGCCGGTTGAGGGAGTTTTTTCTTGAAACTTTTGGTTATTGGCAGTGATGTATCTGACTTATTTCAACTTATATCAAACATTGATCGAAAACGCGGTATTTTTGTCCCGAAATAGATATCATAATCTTAGTTAGGATTTTCTAAATAACTGTTGTCGTGTAGATATGTCTAGTATGCATAACCGGATTAATTCATACTGTCTTACTGAGTTCGCTCAATCATGAACGAAGTAATCTGTCTGGACTGTTCCGCGTCTTTTGTACGCATTAATTTTGTACAATTCCACATCATAATTGTTAAAATTCCACTATTCCAGTGTCGAATCATAGAAACATTCAGCAAGAATTGAACGCCAAAGAGACTCAATTGCTAATCCTGCCGGTCACTAACCATACTGTTAAAAGTTAACTTTAACTATATGCTTTTCTATGAAATTCGGCTCCAACACTGCTGATGGTAATGGTGTCACGGCGCTCTAGACTGCCAGCCAGTCAGTGAAATTTCGTCTCACTTATTCATTTCTGGTCTGCTAACTGCATAATCGACGGGCCGTTGACCAGCTCCTAGATCACTGATTAACATGCATATACACTGTAAAACAGCCAATGGGTTATTGTATTCAAATTCAGCTGAAATTTTTTTTATCCAGCCTACCCAAGAGACCCACCGAAGAACGACATTGCGGTATATAGATCAGCTGCCATAGACAACCTGTATGGACGACGCCATAATGTCATGAGCCACCATAAGCAGGCATTTGAGACTGTTGCTGTCGGACACGGAGTTGCGCACGAAAATATGAACATGGACCACCGCAAAACACAGCACTTTGTTAGAGGAAAGGTTAGCCACATTACTGAAGTTATGTTGGCACGGCAAAGTCTATATATTTTCACTGAAGTATATTAATTGATCGTTGTTAGACAAGCGGAAAAGAAACGCAGTAGGGATTTTACAGTTCCCAACTTCTGTTTTTCCTTTCTTATTTTCCGGATCATTCAGACAATAGCGTCAACTGCCTTGTCTTGCGACTGCTAGCCCCGCAATGAGAATTAGGCTCTGTTAATATGAGAGGCGGGACGGCACGTTTGCCGGGACGAGACAATGACCGGGATCTCGTCTTGTATATGTTGGTATAATATCTTTCGTGCGGTGTTTATAAGAAAGCAGGATGTTTTTTGTCTTGTCCCACCAGGGCAGGATCCCGCTTTGAGCAAGCGGGTTCCCGTTTGAAGCGGGACGTTATTTGTCATATAAACGCTCGATCTCGCTTGACCGGGACAATATTACGCTGACATTGCATTATTTGATCAATGTCACTGAACAATATGGTATTATATTCCCGGGAGAAATACCCGTCCTGGGTATTCCCGCGAGAAAACATCCTCTTTGAAAAACAATCATGTAAACGCGGATGAAAAAATATCCCGTTCCGCCTCTCATACTGAAACAGGGCCTTAGAAAGGAGGGCGTGTGACCATTCCTACTAATCTTGTGATTGTTTTCCCTTATTTCTATTAATTGTGTGAATAATTGACGTGTTTCTTTCAGATGCCAGGAGGATCAAATGCCAATACTATGATTTATGGAGCAGAATATTCACCGAAAGAGACCACACGGCGTACTAGAAAGAGCGAAGAAGATCATGGATTTTTGTATGGTTCAAGCGCCGTGAGAAGATTTGAAAGTAGAAATCCAGCCAGACGTCTTAATCATGGCTTGCTGCTGGGTAACCTAACGTAAGTCAGTGGTAATCAAGTTATCAGTCTGTGGATGTGTTAAAGTATATGAATTTAAAAGCAAGACGAAAATTAAATGAAATAGGTTGATGATGGGTTATCGTCGGAAATTCTTTATTGCTTAATTTTTTATACCACAGGAAAGTGGTTTTTGACGCAATTGCATAAAGGTGTTGGTTTATGGTATATCAATGTGATTCCCTATTTGACATTTGATAGCTTGACATATTTTCTATAATTCAGAGACGGACAACGCGTACGGCATCGTAAACTTGCTGTTGAAGAAGGTATGTACTGCGATAATATTACTGGCTGTGATTTTGGGGCATTCTGATAGTTACTGTTTTCAACTGGACGGGAATTTGCGCACGAACCGAGCTCTCGTGCAAAACGAATTGGAAAAAGGCCAACGACCAACTACTGTAGCAAGCACGCTGCAAGTATCTTCAATGAAAACGATTCTCTGCTGATTTAAGTCAGATGCAAGCAATCGCAACGAGCTTGCTGATTGCTGGTATAAGTGGGAAAGATAACTTAAGACTAATTTATTCTGTTCAACCATGGTCAAAACTACCAATTTCAAACAGATTGCCCAAAATCTATATCTTCTTGAAATACTGGTTGTCCGATATCCAGTTTAACGACTCCGCTTCTCTCTCCTCAAACATATATTTAAGCATATATTCTTGGTTAGAGAGAAACATAATATATTATACCTCAAAATTTGCTTACTTTAGATAATTATTTAAGCAAGTTCTATGAACGTAAGGCACATCAACAATCTCAAATAGCAGAAGAAAAAAAGAAGGTAATAAATTGATTCATTATAGCCAGACCAAATATATGAAGCCAAAATAAGTAAATAAATGGGCAGAACCGCAGAACAATTTATAGTGCACATATCCTACCACACGCCTGCAATCCGGCACAGTCCGGCAGTCAAGGCATGGTAACTTGGCTAATTTTTCCTATTTGTCCATTATGACTCGTACGTTTACGCGGCGAAGAAATTATACATCCATGCACGGTGTATCAAAAAAGAGATTCTGCGTGGGCTTTTCAACTATCGTTGACTATTGTTAAGCACTTGAACAAACGTGTACGTAAAGTGTCTTAACAAACATTGCCTGGTCATGTTAAACAAACAAATTTGAACCCTTTGAAAGCGAAAAACCAACTCCCTCGACGTTCTAATGGACGCAGTTGGTAAAAAACAGGCAAGGCAGGCCCGGTGGTGACAATGTATCCGCGAGAACATCCTCTCCAGTTGTGCTGACAAATTTCCAATCTTCAGTTGCAACTAAACCGATTATAGATCGAAAATTATTTTAGGTCATTTTCATTTGCCAAAAATATATGAATTGCCTTAGACCTTAGTAACGCCTACGTAAAAGATTTAACGTCTGAGACAGGCATTATACGTCGCATCTTAACTTAATATTAAATTTACAAAACGTTGCCGACGTCCCAACTGACCCAAGAAATAATTTTGATATCGATTATGTACTACACGGCTAAAAACTCTGAGCCTGCTGTTTATCAGCAACAATGTTGTGCTGCCATTATTGTTCACACTTGTCAACAACATTGAACAATATTGTTGAAACTGAATCGGGTGTGACAATATTGTTCGATGTTGATAACAACTCTGAACAATGTGGGCAGCACAACATTGTTCCATGCTGTTCATATCAATATTGCATCAACCTGATCGTTTTTATATAGGCATGTACATGCATGCTCTTATAGTTATACACTTTACAGTATAACAAAATATACCTGACCCAAATGCAAGCAGATGTGACAGCCATAATTCTCGTTGACGTTAGCCGATGCCAAATTTGTTAAGCCGCGATCTTCGGCATCGAATCCGATTCTTCCTCGCTCGGGTGGAGAATTATTTTTAAGCCATCTATGCAGACTTTGGGCAAATGCGGCTCCGGCAAAGACGGTGTAAATTTTGCGATTGTTGCCACTTCTTCTTTTAAGTAACTTTTATAAGGATAGCCACGAACGTTTTGAGGGTTTGAGTCAAGGTTTTTTTTCGCTTCCCATTTCAAGGTTACATATCTTTTATTTAGCCAGTTCGGACTTTTATCTTTTTCTCGCTCAAATACTTGCAAATAGCACTCGTTTAATTGATTGAATTTCTTGTGTTATTCGTTCTGATATAATCCTATAATAATAATATAATTATATAATTCTTTAATTCTATTCGTTCTGATATATTTCACTGCTATTTTGAAAAGGATTTTGAAATGCTCACAAGCTACAATCCTTGGGGAAAACCTGGAGGCGGGGCTCCTAGAGTGAGTACTCCGTATCAATATTCAACGCGTATCTTTATCCAACATAGTCGCTTTATCTAGCTTTATATACTGTACTTTTTAGTCATTTGACCAACAAATAGTTAAAAGAGCTTCCTATATCTATAGGGTTATAAAAACAATGAAGTAGTGGCTAATGTGACGAAACATGTGAATAATTTGAAACACGAAGTGAGTATTTTCCTTTGGGACATTAGTCAATATATATGCTTACATTTCTCTCTATTCCGCATAAGCCTGGAACGTATGGTCGGGAAGTGAAATATACATGCAGGGCCGCCGAGAGGGGGGGGGGATTAATTAACTCCATGTACGACCTTCTTGTGTTGCACAGTATTGACTATTTTAGCACCAGCTTCTGTGCTGTAGTGAATTTCCATTGTTCTTGTAGTATTCTTTTTACTCGTATTTAAACTCGACCATGGTCGTATTTGCCATTTCCCGGCGAACTCGACCATGGTCGTATATTTGCCATTTTCTGGCGAACTCGACCATGGTCGTATTTGCTATTTTCCGGTGAACTCGACCATGGTCGTATTTGCCATTTTCCGGCGAACTCGACCATGGTCGAATTCGCCATTTTCCGGCGAACTCGACCATGGTCGAATTAGCCATTTTCTGACGAATATGACCATGGTCGTATTTGCCATTTTCCGGCGAATATGACCATGGCCGTATTTGCCATTTTCCGGCGAATATGACCATGGTCGTATTTGCCATTTTCCGGCGAATATGACCATGGTCGAATTCGTCATTTTCCGGCCAATTCGACCATCCATGGTCGAATTCGCCATTTTCCGGCCAATTCGACCATGGTCGAATTCGTCATTTTCCGGCCAATTCGACCATGGTCGAATTCGTCATTATCCGGCCAATTCGACTATGGTCGTATTCGTCATTTTCCGGCCAATTCGACCATGGTCGTATTTGCCATTTTCCGGCCAAATCGACCATGGTCGAATTCGTTCTTTTCCGGCCAATTCGACCATGGTCGAATTCGTCATTTTCCGGCCAATTCGACCATGGTCGAATTCGTCATTTTCCGGCCAATTCGACCATGGTCGAATTCGTCATTTTCCGGCCAATTCGACCATGGTCGAATACGCCATTTTTCGGCGGACTCGACTATGATCGAATACGCCGTTTTTCGGCTCGGTGTATTATTCGCACACTATAGTCGAAAGTACGAGTGACAGTCATTGTTATTTTAATTTCTAAGATATGTTGATGTTGTTTGTAAAAGAGTTTGTTTATAAAACTTTTGCACAACGCTTTGAAGTATTTTATGTCTCGTAGATATTGCAAACCATGACGTCATAGGGCCCCAGAAAAAATTTTTGCCTCGGGCCCCACAATTTCTCTCGGCAACTTAGTTGAATCTATGCACCGACTCTCGTCATTTTCAAAATTGTTTTGATGTCTTCATTAAGATTATATATATATAAGCGATACTGCAGTTTTCACTCCAGATTCTACCTCTTCAGTGTGGTATATTTTATCGTTGTCAGTTCCTCGCTCTGGCTCATCCAGGTAGTTTAGTAAACCCCTCTACAATTTTTGAACGACTTTTTATTATCTTTAGGATGGAAAGCCTGGTGGTGGTGGTGGTGGTGGTGGTGGTGGTGGTGGTGGAGGTTCCCCAAATAGAACTACGTCAGGGACTGTTGTGACATCATTAAAAATGAATCCTGAACTACGATTTCAAGCTGCTCAATTCAACGCCGATATTGACCCACGACTGGTATAGTTAAAATTTGGCTGTCAGCCAGTTAGTTGATGCATGAAATATACAAGGAAACTTTATACATTCTTGCTTGTAGTTCTGCATCGGACGGGCATGAGAGCATAATTTTTAAAATGTTCTAAGCAAATAGTGCATAATAATCTTTCTCTATTTCTTTAGCGATACAAGCCGAACTATTCCTATGGTAAAGAATTAGGTACGTTTTACTTATAGTAGCATGCAATATATATATAAGCGTTATCTATTTGCATCATATGCATATACCTATGGTGTAAACGCGAGCCTTTTTTTCAGATGCTCAAGTACACGAGTCACACAACAGACGAATTTTAGAGAAGAAGAAAGAAAAGGAGGAAGAGATCAAAATGGTATTAAAAAACACTTCAAGAGAGTGACCGCTAGAGCGCTAGCAGCACTCTAGCTGATTGCACTAACTATTTCGGTTTTAAAATTCATAAATAGTTTATCATAAAGCAGGGAAACATCAAGAAATTCTATTTTATCCGATTCATTGTCATCACTGGGTATGCTAAGTACTTTAGAGAGGAGAGGGCAACCAAACAAGACCAACACCTGTAGTAAAACACGCTGCAAAACTGGGTGGGAAGAGGCAGCACACTAGCCGCATCCGTCATCTGTACATACAGTATACAATCAGTGCCAGCATTATACATTGTAAGTGTAAATGGCTTCTACAATATTCCTATGAATTATCTTTCGTTACAGATTGAAACTAATCCCTTTGTTAACCCACGAGTCCAGCATTTCCAAAGAACAGGTACACTACCGTAAACCTTTCAGTTGTGATATAACCTAATATATAATTGCTTTACGTTCGCTCGGCATTGTTTCTAAATGGGTTCGCACACAGGAAGAGTTTTCCATGGACGAACTTTTTTGTTGGTAAAATACATGGACCCTGCATGGGTTACCGGATATCTTTTTAAATGCACAGAAAACAAAAGATTTGTGATTAAAACACCGTGACATGTATCAGGACGAGCAATGTAATGTTCGTAAATTAATATCGTTTTTGAAAGAAATGTGTACAGCATTCAACTAAAAATTCTGTTATTTTCTTTGTAGATGCACCACAACCAACTTATGACCCATGGGGTAAGGGATATGGCGGGGTACCTGAACGGAAGGAAAACGGAAAAATTATGAGAAATCGACAACAACTTAATGACAAATTCAGGGTAATTGCAAAAATGAAATAAATGGTGTAGTGACAAACGAATATCAACATGCCAAATTTTCAGCCGAACAGAGGCCGATGTGTGAAATGATGATAAAATTGACCAACAAGAATCGCTTACTTGGGACTTGATTACGATTTAACTATACTCAAAATGTAGTTACAGAGTTTTTTTACAACTGGCCTCAGATTTGTAATATTTGTCTCATAGTAATCAGTATTAGCTTTTCGTCTTTAAACAGAACGAGCATTCATGGGATAGCACTAATGGTGTAAACCAGAAAGAAAATCTCAACCCAAAAAAGAAAATAACTTTGGACAAGAGTACCAGTGGACGTAAGTTAAAGTTGAGGTTTTAAATATTGTTTCAGCAATTGTTAATGACTTTATTTATAATACTCCCAATTAGCCGTTTCCCAATCAAGCAGGGTACTGGGTCTAGTCGCGAACCGCAAAGCATCTATGGATTATTTGGAGGGACAAATGATTACAATGACTACATGTTTTGTCTCTTCAAACAGTCCATAGATGCTTTGTGGTTCGCGACTAGACCCAGTACCCTGCTCGATTGGGAAATGACTAATTCATCTTAAGGTGTATAAGCTTTTGTTTGTGTATACTATATACAAAATCGCACTTATGCAGTACGTTCCTTTCTAGAAAACTGTATTCGTGAAGTTAGTCCCAAAGATGGAGTTTACAATCCCTGGGGAAAACCTGGAGCTGGTGCTCCCTTGAAAGACGAAAAAGGAAAAGTAATGACCAACACAACTGGGAAATTAGCCAGCGATAACATGGTAAGATAACCAGTTCTAACGAAATGTAGCATTCAATTACAAGCGATGATCAATTAACATTCTCTAGGGAGGTTCTGCGCTTGTAAAGAAAGATCCAGCGAGAAGGAAAGAATACCTGAAGAGTTTAGGTATTAAATATATTGTGCATTTTATATGGGTTTAAAGCTTCTTTAACGGTGCGACAATCTATAGCTACTTCGGTAGTGCTTCCGGACAACTCCATTGCAGGACTTCTTCATTGAAGTGATACCGCCTTCTGTTCACCTCTAAACGGTATATCGATAGAATATCCTGAATGTTTTATATTATATAAGCTTCCATCTACACTTTGAGGTGTAAAATGTTGCCCATGCCCATGCATGCGATAAAATGATTCCACATAAAATATTGCAACGATGTTCATTATAGAACAACAGCATCAGGAGTCAGAAGCTTTACGTGAAGAGGAACGAACCAATTATTTAAAATCCGTGAGTCAAAATTTCTAGGGAAGCTTGTTGCTCAGTTGTTTTGTGATGCATCGCTTCTCAAATTCGCCCGTTGTAGTTGATGATGAAAGGTTATTGTCATTTGCGGATAGGACAAAACTGATGTGGTAAATTGGCTACGTCAAGGGAAGGTTGGCCGACCAAACTACGACTCCCAAACAAAGGAAATCAAGGCTAACCCAAAGGCTACATCCGATGTCACTCGTGAGGTAGGTTTAAACTTACACGTTGATATATATGTGCCAAATAAAAAAAACTGAAAGTACTCCAAAAATTGTGGGTATTTCTCATCGTTAGTTGATTATCAAAGTCATTTTGAGTTGTCATATCTTATGGAGCGAGATTTCCAAAATTCCAAAATTTAAGTTTTTATTTAGCATCATTTCCTTACAAACTAAATCGATTCTGTACACAGCGGTATCACAACTTAAAGTGATCATGACTTTGTAATCGTTACTACCATTACGCATTGCCCGGTTGAAAGGTAAAAGGGTATATGTCTAATGGGCTCTCACAGTTGCATACATGTATTGATAGTGTATGTATTCCATTTCACCAGAAACTTCAAATTCGACGATTAATTAACGACAACAGCAAATACTATTACGATGATTTGCAAGAAATGGCGGACGAGAGAAATAGAAGGAGACAAATCGAGAGGGCAAAAGAGCGAGAATTATCATTTGATGTGAGTGGAAATTTTGTTCGTTGCACATGCGCGCACATGAGTAATGATTTCGGCAATGCAAAGGAAATCGTCGAGAAAACAACTTCGCCTTTGAAAGGCTTCATGCAACCTCAGGCTTCATGCAACCTCGCGTGCCCGTTTCCTACCATATTAGGAATATACGCTGTACGGTGACTCAGCCTTTCAATTTGTCCTTGATTTCATGCAACCGGCCTGTTTCTTCCGCAGAGGGGATTTATTTTACCCCAATTTACCTTATTTGTCTTACCTAAAGTAATGTAACCTCTGCGGAGGAATGCCGGGCAATCGACTTGCAAGCGTAATGGCGAACAGATGGAGGACAATGATGCGTTAAAAGATTGCGCGGTTTGGAAGTCAAGAACTTGTGGGTTAACTTGCGGCTTCTACTGCATGCTCTTCATACCTGTACCCAAAGTATTTCTCTTTTTGAATCCTCGATGGCAACGGAAGATACGAGGATACAAAGTAGGGCTTTAAAAAGGCGAAGTGTACTTGGTAAAAATTGCATATCCAAATAGTGTAGTCAAAGTCTTCTTTTATGGCTTATTGCCAATAGCTGTGAGATATCAAAAGTCTGGAATCAGAATGTTTTTGTTGAAGACGGCGTCAAAATAGCGATCATTTTTACAAACACAATAACGTCTGACACTGATGCATAACATTTTGGGGGAAATTGCCTCATTTTTTGAATACTTAATGTATAAATTGACCTTATTACTATACTCGTTCTTAATTTGTGATTTCTTAATTCGCAGCACATCAAAACAATGAATGATGCCTGGGGGAGACCCGGTGGCGGGGCACCCATAATAAAGGACCAGATTATGTCACCAAGAAAACACTCAGGTAAAGGGCCAGGTAATTGGGCAGGCTTGGATCAGCATTTCGTGCTAGTCATGGAACGAACTCGAGTATTTTTTACTAAAGGACTAAAGGGCTGTTTACATGAGCCCTGAGATTCAATGAAGCGTGAGAGGACTTTGAGGTATTGAAATAAGTCTTTATGACACCAAACAAGCACATGCTATTGTTGTGGTGATTATACGACTGCCAGGATCATGTTACCTGATCATTTCAATACCTCAAAATCATCTCACGCTTCGTTAAATCTCGGGTAACCGGGCTCAAGCCCTTAAGGGAGAATAAGGAGAAGTAGGCACTTGGTTATTTACAGAAACTCGTGAATGAATTTGGTATATTTTCTGCTGCAATTTTTCGTAATTCTCATCTATCAATTCGTTCTCATTTATCAAGTGAACAAAATCGCAAATATAATCGCTGTAAGTTGTTGAAGTTGTTGGCCGCATTTTTTGAAACATCGTATGTTTTTTTCTAGCGGAACTCGTACCGACAGGGACATCAGTCTTCAGATGAGAAATAAGCATTCTAGTGAGATTATCAACGAACATGTTTCATTTTTTTACAAAATATAAATACGGACTAGCTGAAACAGCAACATGATCATCAACATCATAATCTTCCGATTTCGACGGATGTTTTTAATTCATCATCGGGAAATAAAGAGGGTAAATTTCGAGTCACACCAGATCACACTCAGCGGTGGTGATCCCTAACACGTGTGCATCGCGGGACCTCGCTCAGCATTCAGTGCATGTAAACCTAATCTAATGCGGAAATAACTAAAGATATCTTCTTCAATTCCCTTAACCTTATGTTTATCCATTTTCTACTTTTGGCATCTCCCTTTATTCACATTTCCCTTTTCCCCATTTTCTCCTTTATTTTCCCGTTTTTTCACATTTTCCATCAAGTTTATTGGACAAAGCAAGTTAGTTGTAGCAAAGTTCAAGCCTTCATGGGGATGAATCAACACACAAACAATATCTTTCTTAAATGTATTTGTTCAGAAAAGTTTTAAATAATCTTACAGAATTTTGTCCAGTTTTGATAATATCAATTTTCCTGGCAAAGCTATAACAAAAAGAAACTGAATTTTATAGAATGGTTTCAATCTGCTGTGATAGCTCATTCAAACTTTGGTTTCTCATCTTTAAGGTTTGAGTAATCAAATGATGCATAGAACTAAAAAAAGAAAAAATAATTGTCAGCAATTAGAGTGAACAAAATAGATCGGAGCTGATAAAAAGGTGGTTAACTTTTAGCTATAGTTAGTGACAGAATTGACCAATCAGGGTAATTTATTTCTGAGTTAAGTACGATTTAACTATGCAAAATGTAGTTAAGAGTTTTATACAATCGGCCGCAGGACTTGTTTTAAAATAGTTTAGTTTATAAGATGTTCTCAATAATGTTGTAGATATAGATATTTATACACTAATATCTGAAGGGTGATAATGATATCCTACAGTGATATTTGTTTCCACAAATAAACGTTTTTGACAAACTTGAATTTTGACATCTAACTACATGTAGGGGAGTTGCCAGGAGGGGCAATACTCTTATACTTATCGGCATGGATACACCAAGTCACCAATACCTTTCAAATTAAATTAGTTACATTTTATGGCACATTTACCCTTTTTTGTTCATTATGTTTAACTCCAAGCCAAGGCAACTGGCTTCTCTTGTTCGCCCAACTAGAAGGAAGACATAACAATAAATATTACAATTATGTACAAGCAATGATGCACTACAGAATAGTAATATGACTAATATCTGATCATTCTGGTGCCTAGAAATTTTGACATCTCGGTTATTTACTTACGCCGCATCAGGATGTTGTACGGCCATTCTAAGTAAATATCCAGCAGCAAGAACACATCCGAAAATAACACATCCTGTCACTGGATACAGCTGAAAAATGACCACAAAGTCACTTCTATATACAAATATATATTTAATACAGTCCGTGTGCCGGTTATGAATATTTTAATGGTCATATGTGCATTATGTAGGATTGTTTTACTTTTAATTATATCCTACCTACCTCTTTGTTTTTTCTTATTATAGACCACATCTTCAAATGAAATAAAAAGTTAAGAAAAGAATCCAATACTCACAACTACGCAAACTAAAATTGATTGGAGTCAAGCCAGCGACAAAATGGCCGATTTTATAAAAGAGGATGAGCCCGTGTTGTGTACGTCCTGCTGCTTCACGTTTGCAATACTTCATTTCTTCATTACTGTAAGGTATTTTATCGCTTTGCATGGTTTTTAGAAGAGCACAATCACACAAGAGAAACCTACATCATATAGGCACTGGCGTAACTAGAACGATAATTGAGGGGGGTGAATATCCATGTATTCAGTTCTGCTTGATGGATTTCTTTTGTAAGTGCAATAGCTTACAATAGGGCATCAAATGTGGTAGAACAACTGCCTAAAGTTAGTTACACTGAGAATGTGTTTTGTCTATTTTAGGCAGTTGTTATACCACATTTGATGCTAAGTAAGTTGTTTGAAGACGCTGCCACGCTGCTCCCTGGTTATATTGGAACGAGCGTACAATAGGTGTCAACTTTGCGAAATATAATGAACATAAGCAATTTAATAAAATGAATTCTCAAAAACTATGTATACATTAAATATATCTCGCTAACTCAAAAAAGTTTACAAGTAAATACAAGTATGTTCGCGCGGCCGGGTATATCGTCCTACGATGTTACCGCAGAGTTTGCCTGCGTGGTTTATCCCATGCGCTTATCCCGAGTTTCGCCCCATTGGGGCAATACAACCTCGTTCCAGGATTTAGCTCTAGTGAAAATTACAATTTACAATTACAATTGAATTGACAATTACAATTTCTACAATTATTCAATTTAACTAGTTCAGCTTCTCTATATTCGTTTACCAAATATTAAACTCTTCACTATAAATTAAAGTTTATCAACCCAAATATATATAAATATATATATATATATATATATATATATATATATATATATATATATATATATATATATATATATATATATATATATATATATTCTATGTAAAATACTAATACTATATGCAAGTCAATTCTGGTAATTACATTTACTTAGCTTCAGCCAAGCTTCGCAAGCCTCAAAATTCAGTCGATATCTGGTCTGTCAGATTTTAACTTGGAAAAATCCATTGTTGGAGAATAAAGCTGGAAAAGTAATAAACACGACGTGTTGAAGTTATCAACAGAGATTTGATTATTCGGTTTACTGAAGCTGGCCATAGAGGTAATAGAATTAACTGAAATCGTTTATGATTCAAACTCACCTTTACTTGCTCATTCGGTTTCACATTTAACCATGGTGTTGGATTATTTTTCTTGTCAAACCTATATAATCATAACAATTGCAAATCACGTAGTTATTTCAGTTTTTTGTATTTTTAATATGCTCTCAGTTCCATTAATATCAGTTCAGTCATATTAGTGAAGCCATCTAGGGTGATATTACACTCCTTTCCGCACAAAGTCTTCACAAAGTGAAAGTTAGAATTATGCTATATTTGTGGTTCACTTGCGATCATACATGCATACCAATGTATGTAATTTAGAATTAATCTATATAGCCATATCGGTGTGAAAAGTAACCGATGATTAATATGCACACGAATTTCTAAAGAATCATTGCTCTAACGAGTCTGTGAAAGACTGTAATTTAATCAACTTTATCATTTTGAATTTAATTTCCTGCTATATGAAGTGTACACGTCTTATGAATAATTATCTATATATTTAAAAAAACAATTTCAAATACGTACACGACATCTGGGTATTTTATAGCGGCTCTTGTTAGCATGAACACTCCAAACGAGCAACCAAATCCAACACACACTAATACTGGGACAATCTATATGGAAAAGAAAACGCCTTGAATGTTTCACAGTCTTATCATTTTAAATTTCTTGTGCTTTTCAGTTATTTTCCAACAGTCTGAGCATTATTTTCGCCTTAGATAATAACGTACAAAACATCCGTTTAAAAGTCAATAAGTTGACCAGACTGATGTTAGTTTTGACTTCTGTCTGAGGGAAATTAGCAGATGCATGGAAGTACAAGTTTATAAGCCGTCGTCGGCTGAAAGTTTTGTAGTAGCTATTAATTAACGCGCTTTTCATGAGATTTCTATAAACACTTCAGTCGTCATTCTTGTCAAAAATTTCAATCAGACTATATCCATGATAAACCTGAGATATGCGCTGAATATTATAACCTATTACCTACGTGTTGCTCAGACCGCTTCCAAAAAACACGGCTTACAACGGGAAATGGGTCAATGCATTATGTAGCATCACCTCAGACCTCAGTCCTCAGTGAATGAGTCCTTGGCGCTTTTTCTTTTCATTTTAAAAACCAATCATGCACTGATTAAAATCAGCTATATAGATTAGATTATGATTAATTAAAGGATGAATGTTGTCAATGCTTAGCGAGTTAACATATCCAGACGGCCTATAGCTACGTGCATTAGGAGATATACCGTGATACTGTGTGGATATTTCTTAATTTTTTTTTTATGCTAAATGTAGCAGGTGGAAACAACCTGATGCCCTTGTGGATATGATTGTCTATATAAAAACTTGTTCTACATCATAAATTACCTTCAATCGACGAGTGAAAGTGAGGATGAAAATGTTTTTGATGTACTTATAATTATGAAGTATATGAATGTAAAATATCTCAATCCGAAAAGACTTCCTCATCGCGATATATGTAGAAACAGCAACAAGCTGGACTAAGTTATAAATGTATTAGATAATTATCTGAACTATATACATTAGCTATATGAATACAATATCGACTATAAATGCAAACTTTATATCAGTTAAATTTTGTTTCAGCAAATAAGGCTTGACATACATGTAACGTAGCGGCGGTAGACACAGTTAGCTATTCCTATGCTGAAATACGAACACTTGGCATAGGTAGTCAGTGGTAGAGGGGTTGTATAAAAAGATAAATAAATACTGCAAAGGTCATAAGGATAACGTTCCCTCAACCAGTTTACTTAAAATGTAACGACACTCTGAAAAGATAAGGTTTAAGGTTCAGCACTTGTCTATTTGCGTCCTATATGCATGAGTGCCATATAAAAGAACATGCATAAAGACAAAAACATGAAGAAAACAGTTTAAAGGAATTCTTTGCGGGGGAGGAGTGCATCTAAGGAATTTAATTCCTCGAATGCGAATGCGAGAGTTGACATATTTGCAAAGGAGTGTGTTTTCCTGCATGTCTCTCTTATTGTATCCGTATTTCGTGAGCCAGTGCACGGTTCATGGTTCGTTTTCGCTGAAACGTACTAATTTTCGTTCTTACACCGTTATACACCTCCAAGAATAATTAAATTGAAAGTTAACTTTAGTTGCTTGTAGCGTCGGTCGACTTCGCTTGGAATAGAAGAATAGTGTGCAAATATAATGTATAGGCGCATTCAATTTTGACATCTTTCATGACATAAGTTCTGAAATATTGCGTTGCATGGCCATCAAATGAGAGGGAGATACGTTTTAGCATCGCTTTATAAACAGGAAATAGATTGACCGTATTCCTAGTACGCATGTATCTATAGGAAAACTTACAACCTGTCAAGAATTCACGTGAGATTAGTAGGGACATCCTATGTAATCTTCTTTGCTTAGTTTTGGCCTGTCAAATTGGCTTTCATCTCTTTCTTCACTTGCGTTTAATAGTGACTGAATAAAAGCGAGGCATTTGTAACCGAGAAGTAGTGAAGGCCTGTATAATACGCCGAATTTTTAGTCAATTAGGTCGGATACAATTCGGGCATAAACGTGCGTAAACGAGGCTTAATGAGGTTTATCAGTCATCTCATTTATTTGTCTTCTTTCCATCCTAGGTAGGCTGAGCACTGTGTGTATCCGAGGCCACCACTAGATCAGCGCTATACTGTTGCTCGGTTCAGATCAATGCTATAGTATGCTCGTCTCAAACATCCTGCTTCAGTGCTGCTTATATGCCAAAATAAATATCATTATAATGTCTAGTCTATTTTTATTATTGCATTCAGCCGTCCACCGTAATAGAACAACGTTCAGCAAATCTAGGATTTCCTATAAATTTTTTGGAAAAACAGCCCGAATATACCTAATATGTAAAATTATTTTACGTAGTAGTGAACATATAGAGAATATTTTGGAATATATGTAAACAGATAAAATATTCCCTACCTCTTTATGTTTTATCATGAATCTTAACGCTGACATTTCTTTTTCTCTCCCAAACTCACTTGTAAATATATCCACTGGCGCTGTCAAAGACAATATACCCTCTGGCTCTACTGGCTAACTTCTCCGGCAATGACAATGTGTTGTCACTTGATCTATATAATCATCGAGCTGACGTATAAGAGCTGATATTTATATCATCCTTCTGGCTTCTGCATATTGATTGACTCCCTACACGTGGGCGCCCCCGCGAGTCAGTTTCTAGTCGTGCGTTTTCTCACGACCAGCGCTATACATAAAGCTCTTTACCTGCCCACCCCTAGTATCTCATTGGTGGCCTCAATAGGCCAACATATCATAGTTCACAAGTGATACATTTCTGGACGTGCGTGTATACATGTTATCCGGAAAACAGTGAAGTCTTTTTGGCCATTTTGGGGAAGATCGGATCGGATAAAAAGGCAGATAAACAAACATTGTAGATTTTTCCCAGAATCCCAGTGATTATTCCTAGTTCTGATCAGTTCTCATTCTTTCTCTCAGATTCAGTTCATGCCATAAACCACAGGTCAGAATAGGTAGAATGTAAAATCAACTGATTTCCGGGAAATTGTTATTGAAATACTCGCCGCTGATTAGGCGAACGCGCCGAACGACAATTCGATTCATTTGCTTAAGCTCTTAAATTTGTTCAAAGACAAAGATATATTCCGGTGCAATGAGGAACATTCAATGCAAAGGGCAGTGATGTTAATTACAAAGCATAGGTTTGTCAAACTGAACAAAGCATAGGTTTGGCGAACTGAATTACTCTGCCACATCAGCCTAGAAATCTGAAATAAATCAGTAAATGAGTGAAATACAAAGAATATAACACTCAATATTTTGATATATACTGACTCAATAACAAAATATTTTGGTTATTTGGAATATCCTTGGAAAATTCGTATTTTCTATAAAATACTTCATACTTATCTCACGTCTCATCTTAGTCTCAACCGTCTCAACCAGCTCAGTCACGTACAGCTGGAAAGAAATTATTTGAGGGTCAAGAGCATTTTCACGTGTGGCAAAGACCACAAAGTATTTGGTAGGGTGTGCATTTATATTTACGATGGCCGATCGGCTTGGGGATCCAGTGAACTCAAAAAATAATCATACCTTAAGCCGGATCAAACGAGGACGCAAATCCATGGCCTCGTCCATCGCAAGTTTACTTGCTGTGACTTGCGTGAGACTGGTCAAACGATAGACAAATCTGAATGCAAGTCTTCGCAAGTCATCACAAGTGGAAGGTCCAACGAGGTACAAGCAAGCACAAGCAAAAACTTGCGATAGACTTGCGTCCTCATTTGATCCCCATGATCCGGCATTGTGATCCGGGCTGTACAGTTCAATGGAGTCAAACGGAGTTAGCCTTTCTCACGATGACGTTTTGGGGTACTTTCAATTTTCTGAAATGGAAGTTAATGAGTTCACGGCAACCAGGTTTCTGAAATGGGTTTAAAAATTATGATTTAAAACCAACAGACCATTTGAAGAATAACTACAGCCTAAAATTAAAGACTGTGGCTGTTATGAGGTCTCACGCTTGTGGTTTTGAAAAAAGTACCAAAATGGCGGCATATTTGTGGTCAGTCATCGTGAGAAATACTAGTTTTCTAGAATACGATTATACGAATTGCGATTGCGTTGCGTCTTGGTGCGAGTCTTTCCGTGAGTGGCCCGAGTATGTTCCGATTGTCTATCTTTAAAAACAATATGGCGAATAATTTTTAGGTGTGTATATTAGGAAATATTGAAGAAAACCAAGCGTAATAAAGGTTTCTCTACGAAATTACACAGTAATAGGAGCCGTACTGTTTTCTACAATGTCGGATAGAAAAGCTGAGCTTGAGAGAAAGCGAAAGAAACTCGAGGAAATACGTCGAAACAGAGAGGGAAGGCAAAAAGTGAGTTTAACATGTTATTGTATTTATAGTCTCGATAAACGCGATCGAATGCATGTTAATAGGCTTTCTTGCAAATTTTTGATGGTGTGTTTTTGAATGAAAGACCAGCCACTGTATCATCAATGGCGTGTCTGAGTCCCAACTTGAACTTGTACATGACATATTTATGAGATCATTCATCATTATTCTACTAATTCCTAAGATATATAAAACATTTCTTCACAGCATAGATGCCAAGTTCGGCGATGGGCCACGCGTGAGATAGACACACCCCCACAATTCTAGAGGGGTCAGGGGGCATGCCCCCCCTGGAAATTTTTGAAATTTGGGTCTCTGAAATGGCATTTCCAGCGTTCTCAGGACATATTTAAAAAAAATTGAGAGAGAAAGCTCAGTCGCTATTGACTAAATATAAGTCACCAACCGGCCATAAAAATCCATATTAACAGGGTGAGATCAAGTGGTGCGGAGGTAAAAAGACCCTGGGTACGAGGTTGATCAAATTTCACCGCTTAGGTCTCAACACCTTGCTGGTATTAAAACACATTCTTGCCCAGTAAAATGCGTCAAACCCTAATCCGTAATTCGATAGCGTTACTGCGATAGGCTGATATAGTATACCAGTTGTTGTAATATTGCAATATCCGGCTTGTTGTGTATAATATAGCTTAAAATTGGAACTATATTACTATAATCTCTAAAAAGTAAACTAAATAAAGCATTTAACTTGTTCAAATCTTTTTAAAAATGACTATGATTTCTCACTATGAACTCCCTATTTATGCGTGAGATATATCATATCATGCGTGTGAGCGTGAGAAATAATGCTGAGGCGTGTGTCACACGCATAATGCGTGAGACTTGGCATGTCTGTCACAGTAAGGTGGTAGAAGTTATATAAATTTAAACTGCCACCGCCTCCACCCTGTAGTCCTTCGAGGTTCGCGTTTGAACCTCAGTCAAGCATGAAGCATTCAGCTCTGCAGCACATTTATCTTGTCTTTTTGTGAGCATTTCATGTCTATCAGTTTTTAAACTTGCAATTAGGGAAATAACTGTATATCATATATTAGAACAAAATCCAACCTGCCATATTCTACCTTTTTTTATTCAGAAAGAAGCTGGGAAAACTTCAAAGCCAAGTGATGAGGGTCCCTCATTATACACCGAGTCAGATTTGGATCGTAAAAGACGTGAAGCTGATGAGATTTTAAAAGATATTGATTTTGGTGGCATTAAGTCTACAGTTACTTGTGAGTTTGTAGATTGTTTTATACCAGTAATTTTAGAGGATTCTGCATACTGATTATTTCTTTTTATTTTGTTTTTTCATGTGTTACATTGCTTTCATTATAAACAAATAATTTAAACATTCCTTGATTTGATATTCCCTTGTCTTCTAACCAGCGCAAAGCCCTCCACAAAAGGCCACCGCTTCTCAACAACAGATATCAACGGATTCTCCAGTAAAGTAAGCTCCTAGTAAATGTTTCCTAGTAAATCAAGAAGTGTAAATAAAATATGTCATTATGTGTGTTCTTTGTACATTGTTCTTTGGTACATTGTCTGTGTTTCAGTGTTTGTATATTATAATTGAGTTTACTTATTACTTAGTGCACATTGTTTATTTTTCTAGATCACCATTAAAACCAGTACAAAAGTTATCCATGTCAACATTAACACAAACTAACATTCCTCCAAAAGAGACAGTAACCTATAATAAGGAGACCCAAACACCAGTATTAGAGAAGACCACAGAGTCAGGTTAGTGTGGTATAATTTGCATACTTTGCATCTTTGCATACTTTTGCTTGATCAAGTCCTGTAAAGCTGCAGTATACAGTACACCTCCACTGAAGGAGGATAGGATGCATCTTCCTTCTTTACAGCTGGAATGAAGGTCTGGCTTAGGGTACCTGTATACCCTCCCTGTTCCTACCATAGTTTTTACCTTTCATGATTTGACATAAATCTCTGTCAGATCTATGCTTACCTCACCCTTGTAACTCCATTTTCCAGATGAAGAACAGAAGAAGGGGGAAAATGATGTAGGTGAAAAAGAAAAAGAGGAAATTAAGGATCCTGTGAAAGATGAAGTGGAAGAACAAAAGGAAAAAGGTGAGGTGTAGTTAGTTTTGCAGTGAGGTCTTGATGAGTGACGTTAACAGGTTTCAAAAAAGGCACAACGTTTTCGAGGATAGATGAATATGATTATGAAATTGCCAAATCTATAAAAGAAAACATCTGAACTACCTATACTATAACTCAACTATAACACAAAGTCACCCTTTTGCTCTGTATTACAGCCCCAGTGATTGTAGAATTATCTGAAGAACAGAAAGAAAAGATTATTTCATCCCAAGCGTTTGCAAATTTTCTTGATCGGACAAGTCGTATTATTGAACGAGCAATTTATGAAAAAGATGTCACATTTGACTATGGTAAAACAGAGGATGGGGACGGGTAAGGCATTTTATTTATTGGTTGTGAATTTAGATGGATAAAAATTACGATAAAATTCTTTATATGTATGACCCAACATTGTTGCATTATTGACTGGTCTTGCAGGGACAGTCAGAGTTTTGCCAACATTGCACTCAATCGAGAATTTTACGATGAAAAATGGACCAGGAATCGCGTCGTCACAAGTTTAGATTGGTCAACCCAGGTATTAATCATGCTCGGGCTCGTATTTTAAAACGATTTTGCACTCGAATCACACGTGCTCTACTGTTCCATTTCAGTATCCGGAGTTATTAGTTACTTCATATTATAAAAATGAAGATGCTCCACGAGAGCCTGACGGTGTCGCCTTAATATGGAATATCAACTACAAGAAGACAACGCCTGAGTACACCTTTCATTGTCAGGTACATGAATATGTCCTGATTATACATAAGTTCTAGGAGTTTGAAAAAGGTATCCGTGCCCTAATAAAGGATATAAGACGAAGGTTTAACTTTAGAGGTATTAAATACAGAGGCATGTGGCGGAAATAATCCCTCAATTTCGTTTCCATATTTCCGTAACTTGAAATCCTTTTTCCAAAAAGGCATGACATTGCGCTTTGTTTTTAGTCTGGTGTGATGACAACAATGTTTGCTCGCTTTCATCCCAATTTGATCGTGGGTGGAACCTACTCTGGCCAGATCGTGCTATGGGACAACCGCAGCAATAAACAAACACCGGTTCAACGCACCCCGTTGTCCGCTAAAGCTCACACGGTAAGCAGTGTTCTTCTGATGAGCCGACATAAGCTACAGTCATCAAACAACCAATATGACTGGTAAGCATCTGTGAATCATAATTGCCCAATCAGCTTATATAAGCAACTCCATTCGCATTTTGTAGCATCCTGTCTACTGTGTAAATGTCGTTGGTACTCAGAATGCACATAATCTAATCAGTGTTTCAACAAATGGCCGAATGTGTTCATGGAGTTTGGAGATGCTCTCTCAACCACAGGTATCGCTGACTACAGTGTATATACAGCTCAGTGGACGTATTTTTTTAACGAGTTCTTAAGGTGTACGCTATCAAAATGCTTAAACTATAATTCAGAATCCATACACTGCACTGTAGGATTTCATCGAACTTCAAGACAAGCAATCAAAGTCAGTTGCAGTCACCAGCATGTCATTTCTGTCTGGAGATGTGAACAACTTTGTGGTTGGAAGTGAAGATGGCATGGTATATACTGCCTGCCGTCACGGAAGGTAGAAAATACTCGAAATGTTTGTCGGTGTAAATCGATCTAATCCATCCTAATTAATAAACAGTTTCCACTTTTCGAATCATGCTGTTTTGAAACGTTTTTGAACTTTCATAAAATTTTCAGAAAATTTTGGTAGTGAATTGCTTTATTGTCCTTTACAAATTAATATATACCGAACACGGCAGCGGTAAAAAACATTGCGTATTTCTAATTACAAACATTAAAGTTTCCTCAGACTTTTATCGTAGTCATGTTTAAGTTGCTCAGTGTTCGTCACAAATATTGACGTTTTTCATACGTGATAGTGGGCAATGTTTTTATCTGACAACATTATTGCAAGCGACTAATAATGAATGTACTTGACGTTATATATTGTTGAGATATCTTGACATAAACATGTTCGTCAACGTAGTATTTGCCGTGATTGGAAGTTTATCCAGGTATGTTTTCTGTTTTTTTGTCTTAGTAAAGCGGGAATAATAGACACGTTTGAAGGAGCTGCGGGACATACCGGAACTCCGGGACATCAAGGACCTATTACTAGTGTTGACACACATTCAGCATATGGACAGGTAATCTCCATACTATTGTGTGTCAATAGTATTTTCCAGAGATCACACTGATCAGGATACGGTAATTGCCACGGTGAAGTCCTGAGACTGATCGGCAATTTCGTATTTTGCAGATTGATTTTTCCCACCTGTTTGTGACGTCATCGTTTGACTGGACGGTAAAGCTGTGGAGTCAAAGGGTGAGTTTAGTTTCTTCTCCATTGCCTACACACGTACAAAAACATACGTAGATTGGAACAATTATAGATGACAGGATCATGTAGTCACGACAAATACTGCCTTCTATAGTTCCTAACCGTGTGTACATGTATCTATTTGTATTACATGTATAATTTTGCTGTATAGCTACATTGTGTTTGTTATAATTTAGAGCAAAGCGCCTCTGTATTCGTTTGAAGATAGCGGTGACTATGTGTATGATGTACAGTGGTCCCCTATTCACCCTGCTGTGTTTGCAACTGTCAATGGATTAGGAAGGCTTGATCTCTGGAATCTTCACAACGATACGGAGGTATATTAATGCACTCGGTATTTTGTATACAACGTTAAGGTTAGGAGTTAAGGTTACAGTGTGAGTTCATGACGTATTTATTTTGTATTGGATCTGATCTGATAGCTGGAGTGCTTAAGCAAGCTATGCTTCAGATCATTTTCTAACGATTTAGCCGGTCGATATAGCGCTATTCAGCTTTCATAGCTTTCGATCCTGTATGTCATTGTTTTCTGGGCATTTGGCTAGAACCAGTGAACTCTATGTAAACTGGAATGATAACTCACTATTTTTGAAGGTATAATTTGAAGGACCAGTGCCAGCCCAGTCTATTGTTCTTGTCTCCACGGTTGAAAGTATCGCCGGCTTCAAAGCTGGCGGCCAAATTACCATCAGTTTTCGTTCCGGTCTAAATAGAATTTAATGACTAGAACTAATGACTTTGGATGAAAGAAATGCGTTATGTTTTGTTACAATACATTGAGGTTGAGACAGACGTGGCAGCATGCTGTTTCCACGTGGAAGGTCACGTCTTTTCCTAGTTCAACCAACAAACTACTATACGTTATACAATTGCGGTTTTAGATCCCCACCGCTAGCACAACGATTGAAACGTCAGGATCTTTAAATCGCTGTCGTTGGACACAGAATGGAAATCATATTGCGGCTGGAGATGATGATGGACATGTTTATTTCTTTAATGTTGGTGAGGTATGTCGAAGATAATATCCCTTCTTATCAACAGATAATTTTGCCTTAAAGTTTTAGGAAAAGCAAGCTTTCTCTAAGTATTTTACTAACTCCTTTGTTATGGCCAATGAAAAAAAAAGGAAAATGGAAGATGAAAATGAAATGTCCCACAACGTATCAAAATTGAATTAAACTGATGGGATATACAGTAAACTTAAGGCTGGTTTTCATATGACATAATTTGTCGTAATTCACATTAATGGACAGATAATAGACAAGTGGTCCAATGATATATGCTCTTAGGACTAGCAAATAAGGAGGAATTTCGTTTTGATTTTGTTTACATTTTTCAGGCAGAGCCAATCAGAATTCCTAAATTTTTAATACTTCATTTTTTTACCGGAAGTAGTCAAGATTTATGCATTCTGATTGGCTTACTGGAAATGTAAACAAATATGCTGATTGGACTTGGATCAGTATTTTATTCCAGAAATAATTTTGCTAATTATACGATTTTGTTGCAGCAATTAGCCACACCTCGTTCGGACGAGTGGTCTCGTTTCCAACGCACTTTATATGACTTGGAAAGCAGCCAGAATAGTAACCAAACAGTGGATATTGCCCCACCGCTTGCAAGACATATGTCTCCTTTGAAAGTCGCTCATTGATCTATGATTTAAAGGCTTGATACTTCATGTAGGTAAATATACGAAGGTGTCTCAGGAACATGACGGAATTGTCTGATCCTTTCAGCACATGGTGGTCAACTGCTTAAGTGGTTTCTGTATGACATAGCGGGAATCTGCTTTCATATAGACTTAGCCACGCAATAGATACATAGACCTAAAATTTTCTGCGAAAAAAAAGTTGAACTCAACACATACGGGTACTACCATTTGTGTTTACATACGAAACATGAACTATTTTAAGTTTAGTTTACGTTTTAAACATTGCGAATTTAAGATTACAGTGTATCCCAAAAAAGCAAAAGAGTGATTTCAATAGAGGGTACTTTTTGGGACACACAAATTTATTCATTTTAACCTTAAACAAAAAGCATGCAAAACCGTATCGAACACAAGCTTGTCCTTCCTTTGTTTTGTAAACACTCGAGTGAAACTGATGACTTTGAAACAAATGAATACGCTAATGCACGTACGACACGTGCAATATCGATCGAAAACAAGCATGAAATGTGCATGTTTCAAGCTTGAAACGTTTGGTTTAGCGTGACTAAATGCTTATTATTCATGGTTAAAGGTAATTAAAACAATTAGTCATGATTCATAATGTTTAAAAGCTGCCAAACCTGCGAAGTGACGCTGCAATTTCTACGATAAAAATAACGTATAATATTCAGCCTTAAAAAGAAACTATGACCAGCCGGCAATTTAAAAAAGTACAGTAAAAAACAAATTCCAAATAAACAAGACATCTTAAGAGTCAAAATATAAATCAAGCAAGACACGGGTTGAAACTGTAAATTTTCGACTTTATTTCAAGTCATAGTCGAAGTCTGAAGATGACTTTGAATTGAAGTCGAAAATTTACAGTTTCAACCTGTGTCTTGCTTGATTCATATTTTGACTCTCAAGATGTCTGGTTTATTCAGCCTTTTTTTCCACTTTCATAACAACTATATACGTGCATGATTGACCGCCATCTGCTGTGTGGAAGCGCTTATTATCAGAGTTAAATTAGTTTTGTATACTAATTTTAACATGAGCAGTGTTCTGAAATTCATCTCTCCCACGGGTTAACGGAATGAAGTTCTCTTCTCTATATGCATGTGCATGTGTGCTAAGTGCAAGAAGATATTTCAAAAAAGTAAGTTATTGAGTTATATTATAGGCTATTAATGGATATGAATATTAATAAAAGGTACATCAACCACGTTGTTTTAATGAAATATTTTAAAAAATAATAACTTCTCATTAAGTTACATCAATCTATAGGTACTTAAAAATTACAGCAAGAGCCCTTCCTGTCGAAGATAGTACAACTAATTGTAGTATATTATGTCAGATGGATAACTTTTCTTTCGCACGGACAAAAAAAAGACTATGATCGTATGCATTGTGGTGCACGGAACATTCCCTTTCTGCTCAGAGATTTTTGCAAGCATACCGTTGCAGAACACATTAATTTTATACGATATGATAGAACTTTATTTTAGTAGGGTAGCAACAACGTGTCTGTATAGTATAAATATAGCTTGAACACGAGCATCCTTATTTTTATTTTATACTATCTGTCGAGGTGTGGAAGTTCGAGCTGGTACGGTTTATCGCATTTGGTTGAAGTTTCAACTCGAGCACAATCGACAATACCTCAAGGGAATTATTAAACTAGGTTTTTGCTGGTGGTTGCAAGGTTAACGACATAATTATGATCTTTATGCTAGGTTATTAGCCATTATTTAACCAGTCAAATTTGGTTGTTTTGTCTCTGGACGATAAGCCAACTGATTGAGTTTAGCGGTCCCAAACATTGCTCGTCTAAAGACCTGAATCACTACCCGCTGTTGACAATGAGGATCTACTCGATGCCCACGATGGCTTCTGTGTGTCATCTGAAGAGTTTTTTAGAAGATTATTTTGTTTCAAGAAAAGTAAAAGTTGTGTCTTATAAATATCCTCTTCATCTTCCTCCTTGTTCGACATGAACTCTGATTCTTGGTATGTATCTTTCTTGAAACTGCTTGAGCTATTCTCGTAAACTACTTCCAGAGGTACGACATTACCTGATTCCTCATTACCTGCGAGATATTCCCGGGAGTGACCGAACGCCGGGTTAAAGAAGACATCGCCCGAAGTACGACCAATTGACATAACACTTTCTCTGAAAAGAGAAAGGTTAGATTATATTAGTTCTATTCTGTTTGTGATACGGATTTTCTCCGCTATAAAATAACGTGCACAGGCTTATATATAATAACACGATACTGTCTATAGGCTGATATAACTCCAGGCTGAACCATAGTTCATAGGAAATATAGTTGGTATGAGAAAATACGCACCTTGTGACATAATATTTGCGACGTCTTCTTAATGCCAGAAATATAAGTAGTATAACAATTAACACAAATAAACCAATGCAGACACCAATAGCGATCCAGTATTCATCAAATTCATCATCATCGTCATCATCGCGCGGCTTTAAGACTAAAACGTATTTCAAAATTGAAAAGTGTGTATTCAAAATATATTGAATATCGTATTTAAATTATTTTATCGTAATTCATATTCGCAAGGCTAGGCTAATTTCATTTTTTGCACTCAGACATGCATCCAAGGCAATGAAGACTAGGTTGGTTGTAGTTGTGTTAATACTGTTCAGAAAACAGTTGCATTGAACTCACCTATCAGTTTTGAACTGCATCTTGGCCCAGTATAATCGGTGTTACAACTAAAATGTCATTAAAATAAGTTTTCATAATTATGTGCTTTTGAAGATACTGCAATTCCTACTTTATGAACCTTATCTCTTCGCAAAACTACTGCACAAATCCTGCAGAAAGAATAATAAGACGTGATGAAAATTTAGGTTATTTACCTGCATTCTAACTGGGTTTTGGAAATTTTCTTGCACGTTCCATGGTTCGAACAATAGCCAGAAGTACAAAGTTCTGAAAATACATGCATTAAGCACTAATATCAGACACCAACAGACGAGTGCTTCTATCTATACAGGTTAAATTTTCGCATACGAAAAAAGTGCCAAAAAATCATATGTTCGTTCACTGGTTCGACATTAAAAGATTTGTTGGTGGGACCACGGTATGAGAGCTTAAAAAGATCAATAATTTTAAGTTTAAAGGAAATGGAAAAGTGGGTCCGTTTTCAGACCATTATTAAACGACCTATACATATAATATGCGTTGGAAAAGGAATGGGGGGAGGGGGGGCGACATGGTATATGGATAGAAATTTGGGAGTCTATCAATTAGCCATGGTGCCAAAAGTAGCCATTACTTATATTTACTTTGTTTAAAAAATGAAAAGTTTTAATATCAAGCGCTTAATTTTTTAAAGATGTATGGTGTCAAGTCGTATAATGTGAACAAACACGCTTTGTTCACATTTTGAACTGCAGTTACGTTTCTTCAAGTACGACACACTGTACACCTGCATAACTTTCGATATTCAAATTTGCGGGGTCGCATTGCAATGAGCAGAACCAATGCGCATGCACGACTGGACATGCATCTTTAATCGCATACCTTCGACATTGATGTCTGTAAATGTTAAGTTCGTTGTATTCGGATTTGCAGTGATTACCATTCCTAATTCTGTTGCTGTGGTATTTGACGATTGTTGCAGGCGTACATAGGAATCTATAATAACACTTCCATTCCTAAATATATAAAGTGAACTATTCAATGGCATGTTGGATCGATTGGAGAGTAAAAATAAAGATTCGTAATTCGAAAGAGTTAGAAGAAGGTAAAATAAATGAGACAAATCATAACTAATTTACATATATAAAAACATGAATAGAAGAACTAATATATTATGGGTATAGTTCTCCTGGCTATTCAATTTTAATGCACGTATATTATATAGTTAATTTTACTTGCCTAAATCCAAGGATCACAACTTCGAGAAATCCAGGAGTATTTCGAAATAAGAACTCGAACTAAATTTTTACAAAAATATATATTTAGGTAACTTTGTGTGACATAACCAAAGAAAATAACGAGCCGAATCTAAGTTCTTCAAACAACTAAAACACAAGTATATATACTGTTCTTTTTAGCTATTGTGGCTTAAATCCATTATAAAAAGGAAGGAGTCACAACCTGAGGGTCTTCTAAACGGAGAGTTGTCCCTGAGGTCAAAATGTCAAGACGTTTCCTTTTATGATTAACTTAGGCAGTTGTGTCGAACCGCATTTCATGACAAGAGTAAAAAATGTTTAATCGTTTTTGTGCTGTAAATTATAACCTTGTTACAAGATATGCAACCTACCGTATCTTTCACTTCCTTCGCCAGTTTAATATACTCCTCTGACGACTTGTTGGCCAGTGGACTCGTATACACCTTATTAACAATTGTCACATTTAATGCCACGATACGCTTCTCGGATGAAGCAATTGGTGGACTCGCTGTACTTGAAGCTAGAACACTGGACACAACTGATGTAGGTTTAATTACTTTAGTTGACGATTCTTTTATAATTTGCAACGTGGTTGAATTGATCGATGTTAGATTTGTTCTTTTGGTCTCCGCTGTACTTGCATTGATTATGAGCGATGAAAACGTCAAGGAGGATGTCGTGGTGCTATTTGTGGAAAAGTTATTTGATGATTGAGTTGTTTGAATTGCACGTTCTGTTGCTCTTACAGTTGTGCTATAGGTTGCGTTGTCAGAATGTGTTGAGGAAAGCGCTGTCGTGCTGATGGAGGATGCTTGCGAGCTTGAATTCGCCATCCCTGTTGGAATTGAGGACGTACTCATAGTATGCAAGGGAACGGTTGGAGTGCTTGAATTTAAGCTTTGTGTTCGACTAAACGATGGAGCTAAAGTTGATTTGCTGGATGATATCGTCTGATTTATATGCAGTTCTGTGTGGGTCGAGAATGCAGCTGTAGTAGTGTTCACTGAAATTGTTGAATACATCAACCTGTCGATAGATGACGAATTTCTTGGAACAAAAACCACGCTACTTTTTGATAAACTAGAGCTGTAAGGAGGTGTCAGTGCTGTGGTCAACAGTTGTGTTATGTTTGCAGAAGTTGAACCCGGAAAGTAAAATGTTGTATTGCGACGAGCTCGAGGAGGTGATTCCAAGATAGCTCGAATTTGCAATCGATGTACTTGCTATTGACGTTAAGGAGAGTAGCGTGTGAACCGAGGTTTTGTTGTTGGAGTGCTGTGTTGTTAGTAGGTAACTGGTGTTATATGGGGAACTTCTCGTTGAGGGATCGACAATGGAGGTCATCGACATATCAGTACTGTTAGTGATGGTGGTGGTAACAGTGCTGATAAATGTTTGGTTTATCATGTTTAATGAAGTTGTAGGTATTATCGTTTTATTATTGCTCGCGATTTCAGGTGTGAATGTGGAGGTCGAAATTTGTGTAAGCGTACTACGATTTTTATATATTGAACCAGATACCGCACTTGATGTTGTGACGATCCTTTTGGAAATAGTTGGTGTGTCATTCATGGTTGATTGTGTCGGAGTATAGGACAGAGTTAGTGACGAATTTTTAAATTCCAGAAATATGCTCGATGATGGAATTAGACTCGAGCTAAAAGGTGACGCTGTTTGGTTCATGATCGATTTCGAAGAAAAATTGGTTACCACTGTTGACGACGGTAGTGGTGGTGTAAGGGAGGGGTTTGTTGACGAATTTTTGATTTCAAGAAACATGCTTGACGTTGCAATTAGACTTGAGCTAAAATACGTCGCTGTTTGTTTAATGGTTGGTTTCGAAGAAAAATTGGTTACCACTGTGGACGACTGTAGTGGTGGTGTAAGGGAGGGGTTTGTTGATGAATTTTTCACTTCCAGAAACATGCTTGATGTTGGAATTAGACTCGAGCTAAGACGTGACGCTGTTTGGTTCATACTTGATTTTGAAGAAAAATTGGTTACCATTGTGGATGACAGGAATGGTGATGTATAGTAGACGTTTGTTGAAGTATTTTTTACTTCAAGAAACATGCTTGATGTTGCAATTAAACTTGAGCTAAAATACGACGCTGTTTGGTTCATGGTTGATTTCGAAGAAAAATTGGTTACCACTGTAGACGATGATAGTGATGGTGTAAGGGAGGGGTTTGTTGATGAATTTTTCACTTCAAGAAACATGCTTGATGTTGCAATTAGACTTGAGCTAAAATACGACGCTGTTTGGTTCATACTTGATTTCGAAGAAAAATTGGTTACCACTGTAGACGACGATAGTGATGGTGTAAGGGAGGGGCTTGTTGATGAATTTTTTACTTCAAGAAACATGCTCGATGTTGCAATTAGACTCGAGCTAAAATACGACGCTGTTTGGTTCATACTTGATTTCGAAGAAAAATTGGTTACCACTGTAGACGACGATAGTGATGGTGTAAGGGAGGGGTTTGTTGATGAATTTTTCACTTCAAGAAACATGCTCGATGTTGCAATTAGACTCGAGCTAAAATACGACGCTGTTTGGTTCATACTTGATTCCGAAGAAAAATTGGTTACCACTGTAGACGACGATAGTGATGGTGTAAGGGAGGGGCTTGTTGATGAATTTTTTACTTCAAGAAACATGCTCGATGTTGCAATTAGACTCGAGCTAAAATACGACGCTGTTTGGTTCATGGTTGATTTCGAAGAAAAATTGGTTACCACTGTAGACGACGGTAGTGGTGGTGTAAGGGAAGGGTTTGTTGAAGAATTTTTTACTTCAAGAAACATACTTGATGTTGCAATTAGACTCGAGCTAAAATACGACGCTGTTTGGTTCATACTTGATTTCGAAGAAAAATTGGTTACCACTGTGGATGACAGGAGTGGTGATGTATAGTAGACGTTTGTTGAAGTATTTTTTACTTCAAGAAACATGCTTGATGTTGCAATTAGACTTGAGCTAAAATACGACGCTGTTTGTTTCATAATTGAATTCGATTTGGTTACCACTGTAGACGACGGAAGTGGTGGTGTATAGGAGGGGTTTGTTGATGTATTTTTCACTTCAAGAAACAGACTTGTTAAAGTGGCTATGCTTGTACTGATAGTGTGTAAAGCTGTTTGGCTCGACGGGTGTTGTAGGGTATAGGATAGGCTTACCGAGGAGTCCTTCACCTCGGCTATGCTTGTTCTGCTGAAGGTTGAAGTTGTTTGGTTCATTTTTTGATTCATGCTTCCTGTAGAAAACGACTTGTGTAGCATTGAACTTGATTGGTTCGTTGGGGAGGGCACGAATGTATTGAATGTGGATGCCTTGATTATTGAACTGTAAAGGGACGTTGTTTGGAATATGGCATTCCTTGTTAGAAAGGAACTTGTAGAATGCAAATAGCTTCTGTTTGAGTTGACAGATGTGCTCTGTGGTGATAACAGGAGCATTGAAGTCGAAGGAATTCCAGTCATAGAACGTAAGACTTCTGTAGAATTTAGTCCCTGGTTTTTTATGGTATCTGCGCTTGATTTAATGTTAGATGACATGCTTGGAGTATATTTACCATATAGGCTAGAAACATTGATGTACATTGAAGAAAAAGTTGTTGATTTGACATTAAGAACTTCTGTTGAGTTTATCTGTTGTCTGTTAATAGTACTAGCACTTGCATAAACACTGGATGGTGTCATATTTTGCGGATGTCCTGCAGGTATACTGGTAACAATTGAACACTGTGAACATGTTACAACAGGCGAGGAAGCATAATACTTTGTTGCCGTAGAATCATCGGGGTCGTGGAGTTGTAGATATGTGTGACTGTAAGGGTGAAATTACACTGTCGGAATAGTTTAAAGAGGGCGTCATTTCAGCTTGTTTCGTATCAGGAGTAGGAGGAGTGGTGATGTTTACGGAAGGTCTGAATGTGCTGGTAAAAACGGCATGAAAAGTGGAGCTTGGTTCAATATTTTCACTAGTTTGTGTCTCTGCCTGAGTATTCAGAAAGGAAGTGTTAAGTGGCGGGTCAGAGGAAATAGTCGTATCTCCTGTAAGGGTTGTTTCGGACATCGACTTGAATTGGTCAAGGACTGTGGTTAGCGATACCGAATTGCCAACCGTTTGCAGAATTGTAGGGAGACTTGTGAGTGAAGGTGTTTTGTATACGGAAGAATATCCAGCAGGCGTGATTGTGGAATGGGGATGGGAGAGGATAGTCAATGAAGAGGATGCTTGGTAAACTGAAGAATGATTGGTAAATATGCTGTTGGAATGTGCAGATAGCGTAGCCGAATTTTGAACGGTCTGTGTCTGCACTGCAACTGAAGAACTATATATAGTTGAATGTGGTTCGTTCTTTGGTGTTTTAGTTTCGCTTGTCTTTTCTATTTGTCGGCTTTCAAAAGTTGTTGATACTTTATCAGAGATCCCAGTGCTTTGTACACCAGCAGTTGAAGCTGGCGAGGTGAAAACTTTGCCGGTTGTTTTTCCTATGCTTGTCAAGAAACCGTTTGTTGAATAGTCTGAGGAAAGTATTGGGCTCGATGAACGACGGATTGGCGAGGTGGTGCTGTGAATGGTAAGGCCATATTCACTAGAAGACTGTGTTGCATTACTTGGACTTACTGCAGCCAAAATTGCAGTTGTTGAAATTTTGAACTTGGTGAATGTCGAGGAGCTTGTCAAATTATGTGAAAGCGGAGTTGTTGATGCGTGTGGTGAATGGAAATGTTTCGATATTTCGCTGCTCTGTGATGCTGTCGAGATAAAGGTTGAAAACTTGATGTAATAGTGGATGCTGTTGAGTTTTCAGAATATGTTGTTGTGGCATTAGCAGATGAAAGCAAAGCGAAATCGACAAATATCATTATGTGAAACATAGTTATGAATTCAGTGCAAAACTTACTTTGCCCGCCAGCCTCCCGTTTCTTTCGCACCCTCTGATGCTCATCTTTGTCAGCAAATTCCAGTCTAAGGTCAGCAATGATACTTCCTTTCCTATTTATAAAAAAAATTTTCAGTCTCATCCTTATAGTTTTACGATTAAAATTAAGAAATTTTCAAAAATAACAGAATGTTCAAGGTTCTATTTCATGTCCCATGCAGTATTGTAATTAACCAGCCAAAAAATCGAATCAGTCAGTCAGTCATTCAGTATAATTATTATATTAGCTCCCTGGCTGAAATATAAAAGTTACGTTACCTGAACTGCATGACTTTGGCAGAAATTAGCGAAGGCAGTGAGAAGTCTCGTCTTACAATCGAATCTATCTGAAAGGGAAAGATATAAAAAATTTAAATGCTTGAACTGATTGATGCACTAATTATACGTGGTAGCAGTTGAGGTCATTAAATTAAACAGTCACAAAACCGTAAAATAACCGCGCTATATATGTTTTGAATACTATATAATTTTTTATATTCTAGTTTAGAAATACTTAATCTCAAGCTGATTTTTATTCTCCTGTATGATGGCATTCCTGATGCCTTAGGAAAATTTGAAGAACGGAATTCCTCTGAACTCTGCCATTCAATCCTACAATGCGGTGCTAATGTATTTCTTATAACATTATTCATTACCTTCTGTTCCAAAGCTCGGGAAAGTTGTTTATATTCGAGAGAAGATGGGTTTCGAAGATGTGAAGTGAACAAATTCTCTTTGGTGATGATTACACTCAGATACACAACTTCATGGCCATCTTAAAAATAAATCATTACAATTCGATAATCTTTTTATCTATCCGTCTATCTTTTCCTATATTGTCTTTATCTACGTTATATAGCTATTAATTATATTCATGCAGTGCCAAATCAAATAGAGATATAGCTTCATTGCCTGTAAAAAGAGAAAAGTAATGGAAATATACAAAGAAATAGAAATTCAAAAAAATAGAAATATATTCAGTATTCAGTGAAGTTCTTCTTCTGTAAAACCTCGTATAAATATACCACAAAAAACTGCACGTCATGCATGATGAAAATTCTAAGCACGTATATAAATAATACAAGCAACAATGAATTCAAATTCAACGAAACTAAATTGGATTGGAAGTAATTGTGGTCATTAGGTAAATTTTAAAGTGTGAATGCTTTGCCCTGCTACCCGCGTCGTGCATGTCTGCGCTCAGAAGCAAATGGACACGTCATCACATCGCATCTTTATATATTAATTATATATATTAGTTGTTCATCTGTGCCGCGTGCATGCATGCATGTGTACTTTATTAGGATGTAATCTCACTATGTAAATCTATTCCTACGAGTGAGGAGAATAATATTTACCGTTTGCAAACTATATATCATTACATGTGTGATGTGTACACATATAAAACCATTTCTATTCGTGAGATACAGAGTCTTCATGCAAATCATGCATCATTTCCGATGCATGCGTGGGCATAAAGTCCGTCTGCATGTACTCGAATATTATATACGCTTTGAAATTTTATTTAAAAACTAATATGATTAGTGAATATATACATTTATGGGAATAGATTCACTATTATATATAATAGTGAAGAACAAATATTAACGGAGAGAATAAAGCTCTTAAACATTTTAAGGATGCATAAAAAGTAAATTTGTTACGGTTCTCTATCAGACTCTACGCATGCATATGTTTATCATGATTTTTTTGCCGACCGCACGAATCAATCAGCGACCGGCTATTCCCTTGAATCAGTAACTATATTCAATCCTCCAAGTTCATATAGTCATTATTCAGTTTTACCTTGGACTAGCTAAGTCAATGTATATACTCGATAAGAATTATGTAAGTAGGGTTAGGCTACTTTTATAGCCAAGTCATTGTTGTTAACCGGCACCGAGGGTTGCATTTATCATTTTAGGCATTTTTATAGGAAAGTCTAAACTGAGAACTAGGCGCACTAGAAAATAAATTGTATGCAAAACTGACCCCCTATTAAAAAACTTTATAGTAAAGTCCATGCACAATGTGAATTAACATGCAACCACTTACTTTGGACAAGGCAAACACTGTTGTTCATATCATTGCATTCGATATATTTTTCGTTTGTACCCAATGACGTTACCAATATTGGCAATAATGTGTCTTTATCTTGAACTAAATCACCAGCTTTAAGGAAGCGCGTCAATTCTTCCAATGTTGCCTCGACTTCTGGCACAATGTTTACGCTCGTATTTGATTTATGCATTTCATTGTCTTGGCTCACGTCTGTTCCTACAACTTAAAGTAAGATATTTTCGATGTCGGAAAACGCACAAGAATGAGTCTGCTAGTTCCGTATATCAGTGCTACTGCATGTGGAGTCAAATGAAGCTCATGCATGCATGAATGAAATGATTCACATTCATACAAATATCCCAAGTGTCAAGATATGTCTCACGCAGTATAAAACAACACACTCCTATATACTATATAGTAGTATATAACGTTTTAATTTCTATATGAAAACTGCATGGATATTCAGGAAGCATTTAATAGTACAGGCAGACAGATATTTTGGGTATAATTATGTACTATTATGTATCTATCTATGCGTATGCTGTCTATAATGCATTCTTCTAGCAAATTACACCAATTCCTACCTGCGGTGTTAATAGCGAGAGAGAGTATTGACAAAAACCCCGTTATCACAGCTATTTCACTCCAAAAACTCGCAAATTTTCCCATCTTTAGATTCTTGTAGATGACATTATATATATATCTACGTGAAGATGTTGATTAAAGCTGGGGATGTTTATATGCACAAGAAGCGGGGGAATTGATGAGGGTGCATTTTATTCTGTTCTTTGATTGGTTGTTCGAGTAACATTGTATTCGTTAGCGTCTTCAAGTATTCAGGTGGCAATTTTCGTTGTTTATGTTGCATCATCGCTTGAATCTGAAATCCTGATTCATTACAAATGTGTTTAGATTTTTTGCACATAACGCTGCATGTCTGCTATTATAATAAATAGATTCATATAATCTATATAAAGACGTGACAGACGTTTTTGTAAATGTAACGTAATTTTGAACATATATCTCCCATTACCGTTATATATTATTATTATTGGTAATTAATTAGTTGCTTTTCTCCGAACGACAGATTACTATAGTTTCCACCGTGTTTCAAATGAGTATACGGTTGCATAGGCGCGAGAACAGCTCGAACAGATAATTCAAGTTTATATAATCAAACCGTCGCGGCGGTTCAAAGCTGATATATCCTTGCACTCAAGACGTTCATCCTCTTGGACAGGAAATTAAGGGTATATTGTCTTTAAGTTCCCAAGCAAAACTAATTGCCGCAAATTTAACGTAAAAGAAACTATCCTGTTCAATCCAGTCCAAAGGATAATTTTACTGTGTGCAAGCAACCAGCCTTTTAGTTTATTTTCGGGTAGAGTGTTTCGGTTATAGGTTAACTGATCTCATATACACGCAAACGTATATAGATGCATGCACGAGGAGATGAAAGTCTTAATGCCAGGTGTTGAGGTTATGTGCTATAGCTACCTGTAAGTCGCGTTTTATTTTTCTATTTTTAGTCGCTCACCCGCCGTAAGCATTTCAATTTTATTCACCGTATATATTTATTGATAACTATAGCTATTATACATGAAAGCCATGATAATATTGACTTATTGACACAAGCGGCGAAACCTATATATGGTTAATTTTTTTATTATTAATATAGAAATTATCTTTCTAGCGTTGCCGCTGTATATATAGCCTGTATTTCATGTCGGCATTTATTAATGTAAAATGTATAATATATAAAATGGAAAGTTGCTTTATTTTCAGTTTACTGTATTCAGAGTCCTGGTCTGCTCTAAGTCGGTACAAGAAAATTTCTTTTATATAATTATGAAGTACGTACATTTATCATGCATGCACTGTTATTTTGAGGGAGTTATTTTAACTCCTAAAATAGGAGTTACGGAAAAAGGTACAGAACAACTCACTTTTTGGAGTTAAAAGTAACTCCAGATTTGGAGTAAAATATTAACTCCGTTTTTGCAGTCAGAATAACTATCATTTAGGGGTTAAAATGTAACTCTTAAAAAGGAGTTAAGCAGTGGTAACTCCACTATCGGAGTTATATTATTTCTACTTTCAGAGTTCTGATGCAAATTGTGTTTGTGTATTGGATTATTAAACTAAAAACATTAAAGCCAAAGGTTCTCGTAGTGTCATATTGGTAAATTTATCTCACAAAATTTCTTATTATCAATTCACATGCATTTGTATAATATTGTGAGTTGTATATTTGAAAAGACAGATCAATACAAAAGCTCTGAATTGCTATATTAATTGTCTGAAAGGATCACCTTTTCATAGCCCACTTTTAAATAATTCTAACATCAGTTGTTGCTTTTAACCTCAATATACTCTTCCTATACCCTAAATTATGAATTACTTCTGAAAGACTTTGATTACTGTAAATTTTAAAGTGATAAAATGACCTATTTAATATTGATTTTTGCATCCGGCCCGCTTGAAATGCATCCGGCCCGGTGTGAAATGTGAATAAAACGGCCAAACCAAAGCAACGTAAGGCTAAAATGTGTAAAAACCTTTCCGGAAAAGGCTAAAAGTATGTTAGAAATAAAAAACATACCCGAAAAACGTCTTAGTTTGGATTTTTTACTCCTTTTTTCGCTGCATTTTACGTTGTTTTTCTAGTCGATTTGCCCGAATTTGCCGTGATTTAGTTGCTATGGTAACAATATCTGCCATTTCATTGGCTGTTTCCCGACTAGGATATCCTTTTAAGGAGTTGTTGACGTATTAAAATTCTGAAATGGCTTGTAGCCTTGTAGATTGCAGAAATTATAGTTTTTATATAGTTATTTGCTAATTTTTTTGCTTTTTTTGTGTTTCATGAAGTCAATAATGTAAAGGTAAAAAAATAAACACGTTTATACCGCAGCTTCAGCCCGGAGGCAAAAATCTGTGCTCTCGGTCTCGAAAACTTCCCTCGGCCTACGGCAAAGGTTAAAAAATAAACACATTATATTTTACCGGCAGCTTCGGCCCGGATACAAAAAACTGTGCCGACGGTCTCGAAAACGGAAATAACGACCTCACAGCCAGAAATAACATATATAATCAATAGATCATCGTCAGCCCTGCTATTTTTCCCTATTTTATGGGGGAATGGCTTTGATATACAGATGAACAGAACAGCCTTATAAACTTGAACTTAAAAGTTAAATGCCGTAGGAAGAAACTTTATACATCGGGATGAAGAAAGCGATATAAGTTAAAATATAGGGTTTAGAAGTCAAATTACATTAGTGGCACAAACATTCGTAATTTTTACAAGCCTTTTCCGCCTTTTTCACTCCAGAGTTAAATCAATTCACGTTTATAAGACTAAAATTTATAATAAACTATTAACCCGCTCCTCTTGTGCACGCCATTTTGAATTTTATTTAACTCCAAAAAGAGAGTTGAATTTTTATCACCCCCAAAAAAGGGTAATAGGTGAGTCAAAATAACTCATAAAAGAGGGTTAGATTGCTTAACTCCCCCAAAAGGAGTTAATTCTGCATAGTTAATAAGGTCTAAAAATTATTAACCCCTCAAAGAGAGTTATTTTTACTCCAAAACTATAGTTAAATTTTTAACTCCACTAAAAAAGGATAATGGGAGAGTTAAAATAACTCCCTGAAAATAACAGTGTGGGTAAGTGCAATATATTTGACGTGCATGCATGTATATATATGCATGCTATTATACATCAAACCCTTTTTAGAGAGTTATACTGCAGCAGTGACGTGTAATATTGCCGTTATGCCTACGATATATAATATTTACAAGCAAACATTGATATTAAGAAGTATATCTTTTCGATTGACTTAAGAATTAACTGACATGCATGTAATTATATGAAAAATACAACAATACAACAATATATATATATATATATATATATATATATATATATATATATATATATATATATATATATATATATATGTATATATTGTTGTATTGTTGTATTTTTCATATAATTACATGCATGTCAGTATTATATTATATATATATATATATATAATATAATATATATATAAATATATATATATATATATATATATATATATATATATATATATATATATATATATAATTTGGTAACAACACAACCCTGATGTTCCTCTCATTTCTTAAGGTACATGCAATAAAATGTTTTACGATAATTTGGAAAACGAATAACGTAAATGAGAGGGTTTATTGCAAAATTGAAGTAGTACAACACACCCATAATATTATATAGAGTTTTAAAAACTGTTTTGCTTTCATTATCGTCACCCATGCCTTTGGTTGTTATGGTAACCTGATGAAGGATAATAGGAGGTACCACACAAACAAAGGTGATAAATGCGATTAATATAATTGTTGTCAAGAATCGCTTCTCTTTCAGTATACGCGTTTCTTGATTTCTAGTTGTTGTCGTGTTCGTGAAATTGTGTAACAAAATATTCCGTGATTGCTTTTTCAAACAAAAATATGTTCCTGCGTAGAACAACACGGCAAGCAGAGCGAACGAAGATGATGCATAATTCTTTATTTCTTCGTCTTTCGCTGACACACCAAACATCAACCATTTGAAAAATAATATAGTACCCAAAAGCCAAATCAGCGCTAACCATCCCGCCATAACTTTTGTGTTCATTAATACGCGATGTTTCAGAGGATAGTTGACTATGATATAACGATCCAAGGATATTGAAAATATTGTTATGACTGAGACACGATAATTTACGCCGCAAATATTTCCTAGATATAGACGTGTTTGACCTGTGGGCGTAAAAATAACGTCGAAAAATCCATACAGACATACAAAAGAATCCGACACGGCTAGATTGACGATAAGATAGGTTCCAGTGTTTCTGAAGCATTTCAGAGGATCTTTAATAAAAGCTGCCAGCAATAATACGTGCGAGATGATGCCAGAGAAACAAATTAAAAGATGTGGAGTATCGATGATTTTAAAATTAAAATACTTTCCGTCGGTCGTTGTATGATTCATCTCGCCTTGTGTCAGTTGTGAGATATTTTATCCTGTGTACGTTACTAATGCTGATAGTGGACTGTAAACTAATTGTACGTTCACATTATATCATAAAATAATGAATGCTTGGCACATGGTGTCATGACTCATGGACATGGACGATAAATGTCGATAATCATTTGTGCAAGCACAAGACCGAAAGTCAATTAACGTTTCAACTGTCGCAATTTCTGAACTTTCCCGAGGTTTGCATAAGTCCGTTCTAAAGCACCGAGAACACATTTTATAATTAAATTGTTCAGTACATCATTTACATCATTGACTTTTTATTCAATAACTATTGACTTGAAAATCCTCCCAACAATCTATTTTCGTTTTATTTGTAATTATCGTGCAAAAAACTCTTCGCAGCATTAAGAATTCGAAAAATAAGGAATTTTGCAAATGGACTAAAGCTTCAAAAATTCTTTAAGTATTTTATTAATTTTTAAAAAAATGACATTTACAATGAACTGATTTATCGCGTTTTTAGTCGACTTAAATTTTTTTTAGTTCAGAGCTCTAGGCTGTTCGTATTCTTGAATACTCTACGTTAAATGACAATGGGCATTGTTTCCTGAACATATATAACGACCTTTGGTTTTGACACACGTGCAGCGGATATAGGGGCGGCGCTAGTGTTCTGTTCTTAGAAGGAAGGGTGGTTGTGAGTAAAATCAGGGCATCTATAACATATCTTATAGACGCCCTAGGAAAATTTTGCCAAGCAATGATGTTTATATATTGTCCAGCTTGGAGGATACCGGGCTCGTTGAAGAGCGCGGGTGTTCGACCCTCCCCCCTTCCTTTCCCCCAACGGCCAACCCCTCTTGTCTAGCGGCCGCTGCATCATTTTAGGACTGTTTCCCATTAAGTTCGCTTTGCCAGCGCAGGCGAGGCCGCCTTTGAAAAGCTGCTAGCTCATGTGCATGGGAGTGGCTAGCTGCCCCTGTGATAGACCCTGCCAAGCCAAACAGACCCCTATCTACTTGGCGGTACCATGATATAATTCAAGTTCATCACGTCTTTACTTTAATTTCTCCACTCAGAAATAAACCATGCATATGCATATTAGTTATAAAAACTATATACCACAAAGATTTCTGGTCGCGCCGACTAAGACAGATAAACGTTATCCTTTTGATTTTATTTTTAGATTCGTCTTTTTTGCATCTCGGTTTCGCATCATCAACTAATGTCGAGCATATTCGGAAACTTTTTATTTTCATTTACCTTTAATGTGGATCTCGATCTCATTTCTTAAGATACATGCAATAAAATGTCCTACGATAATTTGGAAAACGAATAAAGTAAATCAGAGGGTTTATTGCAAAATTTATGCTGTATATTGTAAACCCGAAACGTTGAAAGACATTGAAAGCTGTATCGTGTTTATTATCGTTACTCCCGTCTGCAAGTGATCTGATAACCTCATGAACGACCGAAGTTGGTACCACACAAACAAAGGTGATAGATGCGATTAATAAAATCGTTGTCAAGAATCGTTTTTCCTTCAGGATTCGCATCTTATTATTTCTAGTTGTGATCGTGTTCGTGGAATTTTGCAACAAAATATTCCTTGATTGCTTGTTCAGAGAAAAATATGTTCCTGAGTACAACAACACAGCAAGCAGAATGATGGAAGAAAAGACATAATTCGTTATCGTTATGTCCTGAACGGACGTACCAAATATCAACCATTTGAAAGCGAACATAGTACCCAAAACCCAAGTCAGCACTATCCATCCTGCCATAACTTTTGCACTCATTATTACGCGATGTTTCAGAGGATAGTTGATCATTATAAAACGATCTAAAGATATTGAAAGTATCGTTATAAGCGAAACACAATAAAAAACGCCGGTAATACCCTGTAGATATAGTTGCGTTTGTTCGGCCATGAGCGTAGCATTGATTGGTCCAAGCAGACATACGATAAAATCCGACACGGCTAGATTGACGATGAGACAGATACCAGCGTTTCTGAAGCATTTTAGAGGATCTTTAATAAAAGCTGCCAGCAATAATACGTGCGAGACGATGCCAAAGAAAGAGATCAAAATATCTGGTATAGTGATGATATCAAATTTGTAGTACTTTTCGTTCGTGGGTGTATAATTCATCACACCTTGTGAGAGCTTTTCTTCCATAAACAAATGATAAAGATTTGAAATCGTTTACTGAACCCACACACAGTCACATATATCAAATCACTCCGGATATTAAAGTTTATTAAATGTTATATCAATATTTAATAACCACTGCAGTTTTAATTTAGGAATATTAAAAAAAACCCTGAAGATACCAACAATTCATTAATTCTATTCTTTTCTATATAGTTATATAACACCGGTTAAGCTAACTGAGAGTACGTAGGGCTATATTTAAACTTTCATTTCCTTCTCTGGATGAGGGGCCTGTCCACGAACGTTATAATTATACATCTGCATGGAGCAGTTCCATTTGATACCATGCCATGATATCATTTTAGTGCAATCCTTTAGATTTCAGTGTAGTCGTCACAATGCAGACACTTGCATGCCTTTCAATTAGTGGCCCGATTTATATATATTATACTATAGTCTTATAGAGACGGATTATCGGTCTGGACGAATGATCGTCTGAGTATATATATATATATATATATATATATATATATATATATATATATATATAATATATATATATATATATATATATAATATGTATATGTAATAATATATATATGTAATATATATATATATGTAATTTTTCGTATAGTTCGTCGATCCATGCACACAGAAACTCCGTTTCATGTTACTGAGCTACTTGCATGTCAGTCGAGCATCTGCAAAATTTATAACGACGCACTGAAATCTCTCACTTCTTAAGGTACATGTAATTAAATGTTCTACGATAATTTGGAAAACGAATAAAGTAAATCAGAGGGTTTATTGCAAAATTAATGTAGTATATCGCACTCATGAAGTGATGTACGACTTTGAAAGCTGCATTGTGTCTATAATCGCCACCCCCATCTGCAGTTGAACGGATGGCCTGACTAACGATCATAGAAGGTACCACACAAACAAAGGTGATAGATGCGATTAATATAATCGTCGTCAAGAATCGTTTTTCTTTAAGGATGCGATTTTCTTGATTTCTTGTAGTGATTGTGTTCGTGGAATTTTGCATCGAGATATTCCGTGATTGTTTTTTCAAGGAAAAATATGTTCCTGCGTACAACAAGACAGCAAGCAGAATGACTGACGTTAATGAGCAAACTAATATAGGCTTGTCTTTAGATGTCCTATCAAAATAACCAAATATCAGCCATTTAAAAAAGTACATAGTTCCCAAAACCCAAATCAGCACTATCCAGCCTGCCATAACTTTTGCGCCCATTATTACGCGATGTTTCAGTGGATAGTTGACCATTATATAACGATCTAAGGATATTGAAAATATCGTTATAATCGAAACGCTATAACCTACACTGCCAATGCTATTGTTTACATATAGTCGTGTTTGTTCTGTGGGCGTAAAATTAATTTTCCAAGGTCCATACAGACATACGATAACATCCGACACGGCTAGATTGATGATAAGATAGGTTCCAGTGTTTCTGAAGCATTTCAGAGGATCTTTAATAAAAGCTGCCAGCAATAATACGTGCGAGATGATGCCAAGGAAACAAATCAAGCTCTCTGGAATATTTATGACATCAAATTTGAAATACTTCCCGTCCGTGGCTGTAAAATTCATAACGCGCTTGCACACGCGAGAGTCTTCAGTCTTCTGTATGTGTTTTGCTACTAATCCAGAAAGTGTAATACATATAATCATGCATGAAGCATGATCTCATGCATATGTAATTCATTGTTGATTATTTTGGTTATTAAAGCTCATTTTATTCTACTAATATTTATTAAAAACAGTTTTTAATTTAGAAATATCAAAGAAAAGCGTGTCAAATATTCTTTGAATTCATTCGTATTTGTAAGAGTCGCTTTTCATGCAGGGGCGTTTCCGTGGTTTCCAGAGTTATAGGGTTAGGACTATAAACTGTGGTTATATTACAGTGAGGTTGTATAGGATAGAATACTCCCCATCAAGCTACAGGCATAAAAATGGCTTTCTGCAGCTACAGATATTAAAATAACTTTCTGAAGCTACATATGCATGTATAATATGACACTCTCAAGGTACAGATTTGAAAATGACTCTCCAGGACGGTGGAAGCGAGAACCAAAACGTGTTTGGTTTGAGATATGTTATGAATGAATGTAATTTTAAGAAAAGCACCACAACAAACTATATATATGATGATGATGCACATTGCATGAGCATGCATGGTCCTTTGTGCTTTTTATAATGTTTGTCCGAGATATGGACTATATGTACCGTGGGAGATCGAATGGACCGCGATGGAATAATGGAACAACATTCTTTCTAATATCATAGGAACAATGAGCACTAGTGTTTTTTATTCTTTTAGAATAGCTTTATAATTCTTTTTAGAATCAATATTCTTTATGCGCGCGTGTCACATTTTGTACAGACTATACAGTATAGGAATAACATTCATTGTATATACACTTTCTTAGTTATTTATTTAGAGTTGAGGACCACGAGTTCATTATTTTTAATGCAATGTGCTATTCTTGTAAGGAAACAGGCCTGCTTTGCATCATGCCTAACCTTACCGTATATACCTCAATCCTTATTCATGCATTTTGGACATCTTATGTGCCGATGTAATTAGTAATTAGCTACTTTCCTACTACGGTCGTCGAGCTAGCATCTGCAAAATCGAGTAGATCATATATCCGACAGATCTGTTCAAGTCAAAGTCCAGAGTGTGGACTCAAGTGCCAACACTGCACAAAGTATACCCATGCATGCATTGATGCATTATAAACGTCCCGGAATTATTGATTTGCAAACTACGGTTACAGCTAGATCGAATAGCCCGGAATAGGCATGATATAGTATATAGGACTAAGAATCATCTTATACTTTATTAGTTATTTTCAGTTTAAGACCACGTGAAGGTTCATCAATTTTACTTCAAAGCGTTTATTCGCGTTCATTAAATAGCATTGGCCATTGCCTAATGGCCAATGCTATTAACGGCTTAATTAACCGTTATATCTATTAGAAATCTTCCGCACTAGTTTGGGTATTGTTCAACACGGCAGGGATTTTTTGTTGGGAGGCGCAACTGATAACATTGTTATAGGCGCAACTGATAACATTTCTGTTCGTCATTGGGAAATTGCAGGCAACCACAATTCTCTTTTCAGATTCTTATTTTCATTGTATTTAAAAAATTCTTCAAGTCTTTTTTTGTGTCTCCGTTCGCGTCGTCAGCTACTGTCGAGCATCTGCAAAATTTATTTAACTTCAACTGCAAATCTCTCATTTCTTAAGGTACATGCAATTAAATGTTCTACGATATTTTGGAAAACGAATATAGTAAATCAAAGGGTTAATTGCAAAATTAATGTAGAAAATCGCACTCATGAAACCTTTTAGAACTTGTATTGTGAGAACTCTATTGTGTTTATTATCGTCAACACCGTCTGCGGTGGTTATGGTAACCTGATGAACAAGAACAGAAGGTACTAAACAAATAAAGGTAAGAAGTGCGATTAATAAAATTGTTGTCAAGAATCGTTTCTCTTTCAGGATGCGATTTTCTTGATTTCTAGTTGTGATCGTGTTCGTGGCATTTTGTAACAAGATATTCCTTGATTGTTTTCTCAGAGAAAAATATGTTCCTGAGTACAGCAACACAGCAAGCAGAATGGTTGAAGTTATTGCGAACTTAAATATAGACGTGTCATTAGGTTTCCTACCAAATATCAACCATTTGAAAAAGTACGTAGCACCCAAAACCCAAATCAGCACTATCCAGCCTGCCATAACTTTTGCACTCATTAAAACGCGATGTTGCAGCGCATAGTTAACCATTATAAAACGATCTAAGGATATTGAAAGTATCGTTATAACCGAAATACTATAACCTATGCTAGAAAAACTTTCTAGGTATAATCGTATTTGTTCTGTTGGCGTAAAATTCATTCTCCAAGGTCCATACAGAGTACAGACATACGAAAAAATCCGACACGGCTAGATTGACCATAAGATAGGTTCCAGTGTTTCTGAAGCATTTCAGAGGATCTTTAATAAAAGCTGCAAACAATAATACGTGCGAGATGATGCCGAAGAAACAAATCAAGTTTTGTGGAGTATTGATGACATCAAATTTGAAATACTTTTCATCCGTGGCTGTATAATTCATCACGCCTTGTGAGAGTTATTCTTCTGCACATGTACAATCATGTGTTTTGCCACCGTATAATTCCAAAAATGCAGTACATAATGATGATCACATGAATAATTAATTATTGATCATTTTGGTTATTAAAGCTCATTTTTTCTATCGATATTTATTAAAAACAGTTTTAATTTAGAAATGTCAAAGAAGAGCGTGTCAAGAATTCTTTAAATTCATTCGTATTTAAAAGTGTCGCTTATCAGGGGAGTTCCATATATATGCATCATGCATGGTCCAATATATAGCAATAGGTTTAGCATTATAAACTGCGGTTATATTTATATATAGAGTGATGTTGTAAGATAAAATGATATGGATATTAAAAGGGCTCTTAAAAGGTACATATACAGTATATAATATAAAAATGACTCGATAAAATTTTGAAATTTATAACCTCTTGGAGACGCGATTTACTACTCGCCAGCTCTTCGGCACACTGCGCCGCATGCATTTAATTGTAATTTTTTTATATGTGATATTTATTTAAAGTTTAGGGTGACAAGTTCGTTAGTTTTACTGCCATGTTTTATTTTTTTACAAGAATATAGCCTTCCGATGCTTTGGCTTGTATACCCTACCTTATTGGGGTAACACACCTTTTTACGGCTTGTATACCCCACCTTATTGGGGTAACAGACCTTTTTACTCGCTCTAACGTAGGCCTCGATTTTCCCTTTTGCGTCGCGAGTTTACGAAAATCACGCGTGGGCGGAACGAAGTCTTCGAACGAATCGAAATCGTCCTAGGATCGTTTCTCGCGCGGGTATCACGAACATGTCATAACACCAACAATTAGGCGTTACAAGCTCAAGCGAGATAACTGTAGCCCGAGTGAACGCCTAAGCAGGCGTCTTGTTGTATTTTAGCTTCATTATTGTCAAGTATCTGCAAAATCTTTTTATTTATTAAAACGCACATCACTCATTTCTTAAGGTACATGCAATAAAATGTTTTACGATAATTTGGAAAACGAATAACGTAAATGAGAGGGTTTACTGAATAATTGAAGTAGTACAACACACCCATAATATTATTAAGGGTTTTTGAAACTGTTTTGCTTTCATCATCGTCACCCATGCCTTTAGTTGTTATGGTTATCTGACGAACGATAATAGGAGGTACCACACAAACAAAGGTGATAAATGCGATTAATAAAATCGTCATCAAGAATCGCTTCTCTTTCAGAATCCGTATTTCTTGATTTCTAGTAGTGATCGTGTTCGTGGAATTTTGTAACAAAATATTCCTTGATTGCTTTTTCAGAGAGAAATATGTTCCTAAGTACAACAACACAGCAAGCAGAATGATAGAAGAACATACGTAATTCAGCATAGGTTCGTCTCCAGCTGACACACCAAATATCAACCATTTGAAAAGGTACATAGTACCCAAAACCCAAATCAGCACTATGCATCCCACCATAACTTTTGCACTCATTATTACGCGATGTTTCAGAGGATAGTTGATCATTATAAAACGATCTAAAGATATTGAAAATATCGTTATAACTGAAACACTGTAACAAACGCTACCAAAATATCCAAAATATAATCGCATTTGTTCTGTTGGCGTAAAATTAACTTTCCAAGGTCCAAACAGACATACGATAACATCCGACACGGCTAGATTGACGATAAGATAGGTTGCAGTGTTTCTGAAGCATTTCAGAGGATCTTTGATAAAAGCTGCCAGTAATAATGCGTGCGAGATAATGCCGAAGAAACAAATCAAGTTCTGCGGAATATTTACGACATCAAATTTGAAATAGTTTCCGTCCGTGGCTGTAAAATTCATAACGCATGCACACGTATTAGAGTCTTTCTTCTGTATGTGTTTTGCTACTAGTAATTAATAATGATAAATAACTAGGAAAATGTAAGACATAACACATATATAATGATCAGTCAAGATAAAGTTTATTTCATATTAATATTTTATAACCACAGTTCTAATTTAGGAATATTAAAGAAAAATATGTCAATATGAAGTTTAATACATCTTCGTTGCTTTTCAGGGCATGCAGGCCGGCTGGTGCAGTTTCTATATGTATACAAACTTAGGACTATATATTAACACTGCAGAAATCACTGGTTCACAATTGTGCATTTCTGTATCACTATCAAAAAGAAACTATTGATTAATACGTATTCTGTTATCTTTTGAAGTTTTGACAGCTCATCCATCATACACATCTTACAACGTACAGCTTCGACAAGTGAAGTGAAGTGACACTCTTTCTTTGACAGCCTACACGAAGTATAGCATCTGGATCCGCTGATTGGTTTGTTTACGATACTGTCAGGTTCAGAAACAAAGAAACGTGTACTATGTAAAAATAAAGAAAGATAAATTTTATGTACTTTGGTGTTAAATTTTAGTTCCTTCTATTTCAAGAATCTTTTTAAAATGCAGGTATGATCCGACTCTGAAAGATTATTCCATCAAAACTTACTGGTAAACTCACCTTTATATCGATCGCTTTAGGATGAAGCAGTGAGTGAGCGACAGAGTCTTCCAATTGATATCTATTACAATAAACTTCTTGGTGAGTATTAGGGAAGAATTTGTTATAGGATATAAAATTGAATAATGTGTGCCTACGTAATGACTAGACGGCATAGTTGAAAAAGACGCTGGTCTCAACGAGTCCTTCTGACAGTTCACAAAAGGGTGCAGCCAATCACACAAAAAGACGTACCCCTGGTGTGGTGATAAAGCTACTTTGAGCCTTATTTAAGCTTTAATTCATTCATTAACATTTATTTCAGAATGGTTGATTGACCGTCGACATTGCCAACCAAAATGGCAAGATTCAGCCCTTGTGATAAGAGAAAAGATTAATGAAGCTATTCAAGACATGCCTGCTGTTGATGAAATCATGCAACTTCTGTCTGGCAGTTGTATGTATTCTTCATAATCAGTATTTACTATGGGATACTATGGGATATAGATAATAACTCCAACTGTTGCAGTCAGCAGTTTAATTTTTTTTCCTATAGATATAAATTATTTCCATTGCGTAAGAATTGTAGAATTATTGAAAGTATCAGAATCTGCAACCAAAAATATTTTTGGAAGATATTCATCTAAAAGAATGAAGGTACATGATTTAGTTATTATGTTGAGTTAATAAGTTAATAAATGTTTATTAACTCAATGTTTATTAATTTAAAATAATTCACAACCTCTTATTGTTACAGTGTATAACTTATTGTTACCAGTATACTTATATAACTTTTTCATTTCATGAAGTATACATTGTGACGTACATTACTTATAAATTATAATCATGTTCACAAAAAGATTTGAGGTTGTATATATTGACTGTTGCTAATAAATTTTAATTTTGTGTGCATGGTATACTTTTTTTAGGATTGGTTAGAAATCTTACAACTGTATGAAACTGATAATTTGGGCTTAGGTATAATCTATATATTTATTGCTATAGATAAGTGACAACACAATGCATGAAACTATTCTTATTCACTCTTCACTTTAAAATCCTTTTTGTTAAAAAAGTTCCAGTGAAATAGCCTGCTATTTTTAAACGGTATTTTACTGACACAAGTTTGGTAATTGAATTTTTTAAGCTGAGGCAAGTCATATGCTAATACGAAATGTAAACTATGAAATTCCTTCATTAAAAAGACAAATTGCTAAAGATCAACAAACACAAAGGGTAAGTAATTTTCTGACAAAAATTTTATACAAATGGTTTGTACCATTCAATATGCTTCCCCCTCCCCTCCTTATGCTCCAATGAATTCATATTGAATTAAATGAAAAAGTTTTCAGGAACAAAATCGCTTGAAACAGATACATTCATGATACTGTATTCATCACTTTATAGACTTCCGTTTTTTAGCAGGTCTAAGTTGATTTCATGGGCACATTGAACCTTTCAGCTTATTTTCTTTTGGACTTGAGATTTTCATGTAATAGAGTATGTGCACATCATTCCAGGATTGTACAAGAAAAGAAAGCGAATATGCATTAAATGCAAATAACTTTAAAGAAAAATATCATCATGTTTGCAAACAGATGGGGATCAAGGTAAGATCTTCTGAAATCTGAAACATTGTAATTCATAATAAACAAATAATTATAATAATGATCTAATATATGTATGTATATGTGCAATCTACAGTTAATATCTAATATATTTAGGGTACTGATATAAGAGAGGAACTTCTCTTGTTATTGAATGATTTACCAATGCTCTATGATGATGTGTGTGGTAAAACTACAAGATTAAATGATATTCTACATTTTTATGTGGCTTTTGTGGATTTCATTTCTCCTCGGTAAGCCCTATGAGTTGTCCGAGCAATGGCCCAAAAACAATAAAATATGGGTTGACATGTTTTTAAAAAACAATGCTTGTTTACTCATCGGGTAGTGAACCTTAACCGTTAAAATATGGCTAACAGGGCAGCAAGAATGAACAATTTGGGAGCCATATATCCTAAGATATATATATTGTAATGTTGTATAGGAAGGATGAGAGTGCACGGAAGAACAAGGACTTGTGTCCAGTAATATGCCACATAATGGAACATGGAAATACATCTGTTTACCAATGGAGAACTGGGAATATTCCAACGGTAATTTAGTGTGTAATGGATTTATTGACAAAAGTCCCGCTTTCCTGCTCCTAGTCACTCACATTTCACTGAGCAATAGGGTTATAACAACTTAAGGGACATAACACAGTCATAGAGTGCCCGAGTCCAGCCCGACCTTCATTGGCGTTTCTCGTACTAAAGCTGGCAACATGGAAACGAGGGAGTCCGGTCAAAAGTTGGGTTAACGGGAAAGCCTATTATTCACTATGTAATAAATGCCATTAATTCATAAGCTATCTAATGATTGTATGCATGATTTCTGCCTAGAAATGGCAAGTTGCAACTTTTCTCCCCTTTATTCGTATTTTTATTTTTTTCCTCTATTTGCATATTTGTTGCTGTTTATTATAGCTTATTATCAATCCAGACCAGGAAAACGAAACAACAGACAACACAGAATCATCAGAGGTTAGCTACTCTTCTGACGGCATTTATAGACCTTTATAAAAAGTCTGCTCTGACAAAAATCACTCAGAAGCATGTTTGATTTGTTTGACCAATCAGAAGCACTAATTGCACTCGAGGCAGCTGCCATAGCTATATGGATCTGTAAATTCATTTTAGATAAACTGGGATATTACGGATGATACCTCGAAGGGCGAAGGTACGGTAAAAGCTCGAAAAAGTGAATTTGCGCCTAATGAATCTGCGCTATAGTAATCCAATTAAATGGAGCCATTAAAAAACTGTTTGAAGTTGCATCGATCCAGCCGAACCATTGTCCTAAATGCCTGGTTTCCATTCAGTTGTAACCGTCGTAAAAACACCACTGCAGAAGTTTTTTTATTCATTTTTTATAAGAAAATGGTGCTATTGATTTTGGTGAAAATATCGATTTTGGTGATAATATCGAAAGTATTGATTATGGCGATAATATTGATTTTGGCGATAATATTGATTATGGAAATGGAGATGGACAAGCAATAGACTTTGGAGATTCTATTTCAAATGAAATAAAAATTGAAGGTAAAATAGATTTTTAACTTGCACCAAGTCACATGTACTTCGCAATGCAATTATTGTAACCGAAGTTCAGTATATATATTGAGGTCAGAATCGTTGGCGTTTCTACCGGTATATACATATGATTGAGGTTCCCTCTCCTTAAGATGCACATTTGTGTACAACATCCAATGTAAAATGCTTCTCTTATATATTGTAGACTCTGGTGATGATGGCATAGCTCAAGGTACGGATGCCTTAACCATGCTGGCCTATCCACAAACCAGGAATAGTTATATCGACGAAGTTTTAGAGGTGTGTAGAATCTCGTTGAACTATGCATATACAATCGTTTTCTTGACCCATCAAAAGACGGACGATCGAAGATTGTATACGTCAAAAACATCCTCACCTACAAACCATCAAAATATCGCGTTGTCGCAAAATGATTTTTATTGGCTGTTTGTCAGTTTTCACTAAGATACCGGTACTCAAAAAAATGTAATTTTACAGCTTCAAGCGTTCCTGGATCAAAGATTGAAAGAAATGGAAGATGATACGAATATTTTGTCTTCTAATCAGGTTAATATATTTACATGTAAAGCTGCGCTATGGTAGTCTTCGCATCAAAAATGTTGTCCTCAATTTTTTTTCGGTCTTCTACTATTAGTTTCAGTCTTCTCGCGATATCCTACAAAGACAATCACGTGAGAGTGTCCAAGCGATGAAAGATCAAATCGATGACATTGTAAACGTTTTAACATCAGTCAAAATACAAAACTTGTTTTTAATAAAAGCCTCGCCAAGGTAATGTTGTAGCCCTATGTGTTCATCTAGACGCAGCCTGATTTTAAACCAAAATTTAATTAAATACTGAAATATTTGTATGCATTTGTACTCTTCTGGTCGACCTCTTCGAATTTTTTACTTCAAATACCTTGTCTGACTGCGAGGTTGACATTTCCCTACACAAAAAAGGAAAGGAAACAAGTAGGAAACAGGCTTGTACACTGACTGAATGACGTTGGTTCGCTGTTCAATTTTCAAGTTTCTTTATAGATACGTTGACCGCTTAACGGAATCCCTACAACATAAACTGAAGTTATCCGAAAAGATGCAAGCTTCGTGCAAAGTTTTAGCTGAAAGAAAACGAGAAGCCGCGGCTCATCAAAGTGAACTGGAACCAAAACTTGACGTCATTGTGACGAAGACTAAACAACTACAGCAACAGGTATGTCATATAGGAGTTAGAACAGCCACATAAAACAGCAGTATGTTCTTCTACGACATACTGTACATATTTCACGATGAATACGATTCTAATAAGAGCATGCACGTTTTAGATTTCTGAAGAAATTTCCAAGAAATACGACAACAGGATTGTGAATATTATGGGTGAAGTAAACTCTATATAAAAATTGCATTTCAACAACAATTATACATTCGAAGCAATGTACGTCAACAGATTTCTACTTTGGATCGACTATTAATATTGAAAACATTTAGGGTCAATAGGCATAGTAGACGTATTTATTGACAAAATTCCGTGAATGCTGAGAGCGATAACTATTCTATCGGCGATAACTGACGAAAACTGACGTGCTTTGTTATCGCCGACAGTTGGTGACATGAGAACTTGTCTTATTGGGAGAATATGCTAGCCACTCAGAACACTGCATCTCAAAAACAAGATGGCAGCGATTACTACAAAACAACTGAAATACGTAATCGGCGACGTTTTTCTTACTGCTCATAATAAGTTTCTAAATTGCTATGAAAGAATATTTTAGAACTCAAAACTGCCAACGTAGGTATTTTATTAAACAGGCATTTTAAAATATTAATATACTCTAATGAGAGCTAGCTGTTGTAATTTGTTGTGACAAACGCTGAATTCGTCACTGCGTAGATCGAACAAGGATGGAAAATAAAATTATATAGAATAAGTAAAGATTGTGTGAAAAGCCGAGTTAGCGTTCCAGTTCACATAGAGTTCACTGGCTCTGCTTCACTGAAGCCGAGCGAATACCCTGGGAACGACGTTGCGTTTTGGTTGCGTTATAATAAAAATAGATGACCAGCACTCTCCCCATCCAAATAGATCGATACTTGAAAACGATACGATTACATTATATATATATTGAGTTTTCTTTGATTAAATAATGTGTTATTTATACAGTATAATTCACGTCCTATGAATGCTCGTCATATATTACACGACGTTTCTCTGTCCGCTGTCACAAAAGCTCGTTCTGCCATTTGAGTGAGAGCTTCAGCACTTTGTTGTTCACTACCGGAGATATCAATGACGACTTGATTGCTCAGTTGCTCAAATAATCCAGGATTGGTTTTTTGCTGGTTTATCGATAGCGGACAATCTCGATGAGCCAAGAGCAGTGCTTTCAGTTCCGCAACCTCGTGCTTCAGGAAGGAAATCTCGTTCTAAAGAAAGGTTTAACGAAATAAGGTATCACAGGCAATAAATACATGCATGCTCGTAAGTCGTAAATTCAAGTTAGTTTTTAATCTTGAAGTTAAACTAAGCGCCTGTGACAGAGCATATAGAAATTTTACAGTGAAATTACAACCAGTTCTTCTTCAAATCTGGTAAACTATGCTCGTAAATATTACAGAGTTTTACCGACCTGTAATTGGCTGTTTAATTCTGACATTTCTTCAGCTTTCTTCTCCAATGCATTTATCCACATTTTACGTTTTTCTCTACAGCGAGTTGCTGCCGCTCTAAAATCGTAAGAGGCTTAAAATAAGTCAAGAAACGTTTCGAAAGAAATTTCCCTCGGCGGAAAATACCGGAAATTTATCGCGGAACAATGGCCAATGCAAGATTTACTTTATTTTAACATGAACACCACCAACCTGTTTCTTTCTAGGAATTTTTCGCGTTTTTCATCGGGTGTTAAATCCTCTTGTGATCGACGATTTCGTTTTCTAAGTAAGAATTAAGATCAAAATTGGGACCTTCATATTCAACCTTTGACGGGCTAACAAAATTAATTTTCATGCAATTAATTTGCATGTAAATTGAGTTTGTTACGATCCTCTACTTAACTAGGAATTTTAAGATCTTAACAGGATCTAGGGTACTGTGTTATTTAGGGTACTGTAAGAGCTTTTAGATTTAAGATTTCTACCAGCGTGCGGATGGCAGAAGCTGTATCACACAGAGTTGCCAGATTACTGGATAAGTAAGCCAAACGTTGTTGTAGACGGTGTCTGACAATCCTTACATTGGTTTTGCATCTCTCTCTTTCGACACGTCATCGTTCTCGGAATTCTGGCTCGGCGAAGGCCTTTTCACAACAGAAACCGCTTCGTCCATAGCCTGATTTATAATATTTCCAAGGTTTGTTTTAACATCCTTGCCTTGCGACTGTTGAATACGAATGGTTTCCTTTAATATCTATGAGAAAACAAATTAAAATAAAAATAAATATACAGTGCATGACTGGTATATTTAGTTATTGAACACAGAACAAATTTCCTGACGGGTAAAGGCGTTTAGCTTAAACGGTGCATGAATAATTTCAAAATGGAAAACAAAATCTATTTATTGAACAACTAAGCTGAAATATTTCGATGTAAATAGTTTAATTTTCAATGGAAGTACATATTTAAAACATAAGATGTCGTTTCTGTCATTCACAAAATGTATGAGAGTATTTTTAAACTTCGCTTATCTACCGTTTAAGCTAAACGCCTTTCGAACAACCGGTCCCTGGTATTTATCTACCTGTGTTTAAAATGTAGCTACCTCTGATCGCAGAAAGTTGTGATGAACAAAGATCACGAAACCGGCAGTATGCACCTCGTATGCAAACTAACCATTCAACATGTGGTTTGAAAATGTGGTAAATTTACATACGTATGTACAAAGCAAAGAGGGGGCTGTACTCTGTATACCACATGGTATGGTGTTTTGTGTAGGAAACTTTGAATGTAAATTTAGATAATAAGAGCAACCCGTACGTTAAAGGCTGCACATTAACGTCAAATCAAAGCTGTTGCATAAAAAGAGTAAGTATATTTATACATGTAAACCAAACGCTCAACAAAGGTGATGCAAAGTTCCCGACAGCACAGGCATAAAAATTAAAGCAGCACGTGAGAACAATTGAATAACTCGTGAACGTAGATATTACCATCGCCTGAGATAAAATTACGTTAGTTTAAGCGTACGTTTTCACTTCAAATTTGACCCTTCACAACCAATGTGATAATGTATCCTTGCAAACCTTGTGTTCAACTCTTCCTCAAACGCATCTCATTGTATCTCACCTGTTTTGCACTTTTTACAAAGGAGCCAGACTTCCCAGTTCCAGTTGGCGTTACAACAATAGCTCGGGTTGGAATGGAATGGACATTGGCATTGCTAACTATAGTAAGTGGAGCGGGGGTGGCCTTTGGTACGGCATTACCAGGGTGGGCAATAAATGGCGGGATGACTTTGCGAGTACTGGTATTCCTGTTTCGGGTAACCAAAACCGAGACAGTCGGGGATTTAACTTGAACCTTTGTTTCTAAAATATATTTTGAGAAACCTTTATGGCATATTTACAATAATGACATACCTATCCCTAGCCAGGGTTTTTTGTTTTGTAATAAACATTTTAGGAATCTACACGCTATCCAAGTAAGGCAGACACTGACCCTATAGAACTAAGCTATTTGGTATTTCTAATGAAGAAGAACATTTTATTGTACTGTAGTATTAATACCTTGTCCAGAATGCTCAGAAGCCTGTGCAGTTTGACTTAAAAAGTCAGTGGCATTCGGTATTGCACCATTACGTCCATCAATTACTACAGTATGGGCTGCAGGAGGGGCATTGATCCCAGAGTCACCTGCATCAGTCTGATCAGTAACAATATCAATCACTTTCTTTGGCACAGGCAATTCTGGGACAGGCGTGTTAACTGGGACAGGCGTGTTAACAACTGAATTTTCCACACTCTAAATGCACATTTTGAGTATAAATACAAATTTACACAAATGATACTCTGCACATATCTTTACTAATGATTTTTTCAACAACAAAAAACTCTACCTTCTTTTCATGTGGTTGTTTTGTCGTTGCTGTACTAAATTCCTAAAATCAGGATAAAAGAAGTCATTGATGCTCAATGCAGATGATGTTCTGTGCTATAAATATATTTGCATTCTGGTAATCCTGTAGTGGTAGATACAGAACATACTCTATCAAATGGATTCTCATTGTTTTCACCCAGTTCATCAAACAATCCTTCTTCCTCACAGTTCTTTAAAAATCTTGTTGGTGTTGGAGTTTGATCTAAAGACGTTTATGAATTATATACGCTGTCAATTTGTAAATGAAAATTCCATTTCACAGAATAAGAATAAACCATCTTGGTATATATAAAAGGTCAAATTACAATTTGCACAGTTGTTTAAACAAAATGAATTTTTACTAAAAAAGCTGTTGCCAAGTACACTTAGATGGTAGATGAGTCTGGATGTTGTTGAATTAAACTTTAGATTTTCATTGTATTATTTATTGGGCTATTTATAGGACCGGGTTAAATAGCCAAAATGCATAGTTGTCAGACTAGCAAATGTCCAACTGTGTTAGCCTGTGCACAGATGTTCCAAACCAAAACCTTTTTGACACACCCATCTACTGGTATACTGTATCAGGTCTAATTGAAGTTAGTCTATTAAATCAATAAACCTCTACCATACACCCTCTATCACGTATTTCAATGTGTTCTAACGTATTGTTTCATATAATTTTTTATTGCAAGAAGGCTTTAATATTATATGCAATTTATTTAGTGTTATGTAGTAAATTTATCAATAAAATTTATCTCCTCCCAAATATATTAGACAACGTAGCACAAGCCTGGTCAGAATACCCACTTACAGTAAAAGTAAAACACGAAAATCGAGCGTTTCATATATTATGAGATATGATATGTTCTAAACCTAATCCGAAAATCGAGCAGATGCGCCTTTATATTTTTAAAAATTAAAATAAAGCAACGTCATCTTACCGGGAATACTGTCTTCGCCTTTCTTGCCGCTTATTTTTACTCTCAATGAATGAGTTTGACGATGTATCATTAGACGATCATTGTTCGTGAATGTCTATGAAAATAGGGCAAAAACCTCGACATTACATAAGAGTTTAGTGTTAGACTGACGTCAGTTTATCCCAACGAAATGACCTCATCTTTTCGAAAGCATGCTGCTATATTGTGATAAAATGGTTTCGAGTTCTGTACAAACCTGGCCGCATCCCGGAACTTTACAGGCAAATGGTTTGTCATTGTCACCCATGTTTCTTTTCTCTTCTTGTCCTCGTTCGAAAAAGGCCCTCAGTGCTCCGACACAACCTAGACAATAACGATTAATAATACACGAATCGCTTCGAAGTCGAAGAGGAAGGGAGCTTGTGAAGATATCGAGGAAAAAATACCGTGGGGAGAGTTTAAACACGTTTGATAGCTTCAGGAGAATAAAGTACAAAAATAAAACAAATGTAAGTTATATTCATATTGTATACCTTATAAAATCTTTAAAAGAAATGATTTTATTAATGTTTTAAAATCTCAAATATGGCGTCTCCTTGTCTATTTATAAACAATTGACGTAATGCAAAGTTTGGCAGAGAGCCTCGATTTCATACATGGGACCACTGTTGTGCTACACGTTTTTTTTGCATCAGGCATTTTGTCAATCAAGTACTTAAGAATTCAAAAAATTTATAAAGAGAGTCGTAATCCGTAAGGTCCGTAAGGAAATCAATATAATAAGTAATACAGTGAAGAATGGCCACGTTTTGGTAAAATTCAATCAACTTTTGTACATTCAAATTTGCTCAACTTTGCTTGATTTAAATGTTTCTCGCAACCGTGCCCCCACTACCACTGATATCAGTGCCCACTGCCAGACTGTATGCCTACGTACATAATTTTTTCTATACTATATCTGACCAACAACGTCTGGTCATGCACATGTGAGTTTGCATACAATTTGCTGATAAAATAAGTAGATGAGATGTTTTGTGAAAAAGACTAATATATTCAAATTGCATAGGCTCTACCGGACACGATATATATTAGTGAAAATATTAGTGATAGACATGCATATAACCATAGATTACCAAGTTGTACCAGGAAGGTGTCTATTATCTTGAGCTATAAAAATATGTTCTGGTATTTGCCCTCACTTCTCTATGGGCATGCACCATTAATATAAACTCGCAAACTGAGTGTTTATATGGCATTCCTAAATGCATCATCCCAGGAACTTTCTAGGCAATGTACACTGTTTCCATGTCACACTAAGTCAAGCTGATATTGCTTTTAATAATAAGCATGAACTAATACTAAAATCTTTGCTTGCTCTGTTCCGCCTCAGTATTAACCTTTGTGATTTTAACGAGTAGTCCAGTTACAATCACGGCTCCTCTTTCTTTTGTTGACCATTCTAGTTCTTCATCGCTAAAATTAGCATCAAAAGGTTGGGCTCGTTCCACAGTTGTTTTTCCAACCTGATAGGAACCTGGCCGTATCAACACTTGTAAGGCAACTTGTGCTGCTACTTTTTTACTTGCAACAGGATCAATGAAACTAAGAAAGGGCAAAAATCATGATTATAGTTGCGGGAAAAGTTTATATCATACACTCTTAATTGACCGTACGAAACCTATAGTTACGCGTTTCCTACTTAATGGTCAAAGCACTTTAAATGCAGCGGCCGATCCAGAAACAACGACGTATTATTCCGGCCCGAGGTCGTTAAGAAATTAAGAAAACGAAGGCTTTAATTTCGAAAATATGTACGTACGTGTTTTATATAAAATATATAATATAAAACTGTAAAAACTCCGAAAAAAGTAAACATTTTGAAAAATATAATATATGTTTAGTTTTAACGGAGATTCTATAATTGTTTTATATGTTACCAAAATACTCAGTGGTTCCCGTAATTTGAGGTTTTATCTTCTATATACCTTCGTTACGGCCAAAGTGGGCATGGGCAACTATAATGACATGCATCGTATGTGGTGACTGCACGTGCATAGCTATATAAAATTTGTGCATGAGAGGGTGGCATTATAATACCTTTGTTTCTTTGCATAAACAGCACAGCCAGAATATTTGATACTTGGAGAAACAAAAATTTTCTTCGTGTCAAATCCCCGTGGTTTCCAGTTCGCATTGTAATGTCCTTCACCTTCATGTAACTCGCTTCCTCCATAGGCAACATCCCCTGCAGAGGTACACCACACTTGAGCACGTGCATAAAGCTTGATTCAAAGGCCGTATTTCACATGTGATGAAAACATCAAAGACTGTCTGTATAATAAGCTGAAATGCCCCATCAACCGAAATTCAGCGTATCCGGAAGCGGCATTATAATCGCACGATTATTTAGCTTTGAGATGTAGCTTTTTTTCTGATGCCGCATTAATAGAAGTTGTGACACAAAATTGGGCATCGAATCTCAGAAGAAATTTTAATTGTGTCATACATGTAATAGCCGTGATTTCCGAAATTTAAACTTACAATTTAAACCAAAATTTAGAGATGCGTGGTTTAATGCAAGTAATAGGAAATAGAAATCAACATCAGGACCTTATTTATACCTGCCATGAGCAATTGAGCACCATTGTTAAATATTAGTTGTAGGTATTTTGCCTCGGTTCCATGAAACGCAACGTGCCAATTCTCGAATATCTTCAATACGTTGGCGTGTGGACCAACTCTGCAAATAAGAGCGATAGGACATTAGTTGCATGCATTCGTTTAATTGCAGTGCATTTCTAAATTCCTAACAATAGGTCGGCTTTCTATCCAAACATATGATTTCGTCTATATTTTGAGTGCTGCCGCTTAGCTAGCAAAGTTTAGTTTTTTAACTTAAAAAAAGTTTTTCTTAGATTTTACGTGTTCGTACTTAATAGCAAACCGACTCCAGCCAATGGGTAAGGCGTAAATCTTTGCGGGGTTTCCACGGGAGTAACACTCTCTGTCCCCTCGAGCTTTGTGACAGTCTTCACAGAAACATTTATTGAAAGCTGGAGTATCGTCGAAATATTCATCTAAGAATATAAATCATGTCAGCATGAAAACGTTTAGGGAACCACGAATATTGGCGTGATTACAAGGATTTCATTCCAAAACTTAAACCCTGCAAGGATCTTGAAAAGACATCTTCAGTCAAAAATTGACTGAAATTTTCCATACCTGCAATTTTCAAAGATTTAACATAACGTTCACACATCTCTCGAAATTCACATTTCTGCGTTGCCGCAGTCATCGGCCTGGGAGTGACTGAGGGCCTCGAGGTGACTGGGCTCGCTGAAAAGTTCAGTATATGAAGAGATTACATCCCCTGTGAAAAATGTCTAGCTCGTACACGTCTGCGGAACCAGCAATCCCTGCGAGAATTAAGGTCCATTACCTTTTATTTTGTCTACGCAACCTTTGCATACTCCGCATTTTGTGCACCCAGCGTCACCATAGCCGCATCCACATAATCTTAATTACAATCAATCAATCAATCAATCAACAATTTAATCAAGCGATCCGGCATACATAATTGAAGTGAGTGTTAGTCAGTTGATGTTACTTGTTGTATAGTCAATCTCGTGTGTTCAAATTTGTTCCGTCAAGTTTGTAAATGACGCCAGTTTAATGAGCATCTAGACAAATTCACAGAGAGAGGAAATCTACCGTTGCTGCATGAGCTGTTTACAAAGTTCTATGTTTGAGACCCAAAGTTCCATGTTTGAGACCCTGTCATGCAGGCCCTTATGAATGAATTAGAGGTGCTAGATGCTACCCCAATACTTTCACGCAGTCATGCAGATCCTATTTAGAAACACGTACTCTTTAGGGGTACTGCTGCTCCGTTTGTTGCTCATAACACAATTTTTCCCATAGCCAGTACATCCGCCACAATTCGTGCAGATAACGCATTTACCAGGAGAAAAATTATGCTCTCCTTTGGGGCAATAGTTACTGTTTGAAGTACTGAAGGCAGTCGCTCCGCTTTGACTCTGTTGGCCTGCTCGCGGGCTCTGTTGACTTTGCGGCCGACCTCTTTGAACTAATGAAAATTGTCGGTTGTGGTAGTCTTGCCATCTACGAGAATCCTAGATCTACTTTTGTAAGTATACTGTCAAGAAAATTATGCATGCCGTTTAAGGTTTAATAAGTAATCTAAAAACTAAAGTTGATAAATATATAGTAATCTGTGGTTGTAGTTACCATGATTAACGCAGTGGTAACCCATGCTCACCTGTTAGGGTTGAACTTTTTGTCATCGTGTGATTCTCATTGTGCCTGGAATAATGTTACATATTTAAGATAAGGGTGCAGTGGTATATCTCGCATTTATTTTAATCGTGATTAAAACCATTCTAGGTTTCGGAGACACATGCATCGGTATCGCAATCGCATTCAGTCTTAGGGTAAATATTTTCACCTTTCTCCTTTTTTTTCTTTTTCTAAACCGCTGCTATACTATATACCTCTGTGACTGTAACCTACGCTACGTTTCTATTTCTCCTGTATACTATTTCAATACAGCTTCTATACCCGTGTTTATCAATAACTTTCGAAGATGCTTCTCACTCACTACCTCTATGAGTCTTCTATATACTATTTTCTTTTAACTTCTTTATGTAGACTTCTACTTTGCTTTTTATACAACGACGGTCTATGTCTTCATCGTATCATTGCATGGCTTTTTTAATGCTTCTATACTACTTCATTACTATTTTCACCACTATTTGTTCACTATCATTCTTATATTGTATTTTTTAACACGGTACCCTATGCTACCTTCTGCACGACTGTCATGCACTTTTATATCTTTATACCACTCCACTTCCATTTTCATACAGTTGCTTAAAACGGGTATACTGGCTTATGACCCGTTTATCACAGTCTATACTCACAGTCTATACTACTTTTATCCTATCTCCACACATGCATGGATTCCAATAATAAAGAACACCTACCCTATGGGCCAGTTCTTTGTCTTCTGACAACCATAACAAAGATCAAAGTCTTTGCAAACCATGCATTGGAATCTAGCCCCTGTAATAAACCCACCACAATCTTTGCCTTTACAAAGCCACCTGTAAAAGCGAATCATTTTCCTCTTCTTTTTAAATTCATACACTATTAGTCAACAATTCTGTTTTGTTTTTATATATGACATCGCGGCGGAAGAATTTCGCGTCATTTTCATGGAGCTTTTTTACATTTTTTATATATATAAAAGACACCTACTTCATCTCCGCCAATTTGTGGTCCAATTGATGATCTCTTGGTTCTCTATTAGCTGATGAAAATAAAAAGTTACGCGAAGTTTACAAATTTTAAGTATAGCAACAAATGTTATATTTGCACGTTTCACTAAAGAGCCTTGTTTATTCTACGTGGCTTTTGAGCAGTTTCAACGCTGTGTATTCTGTATAGAGTGCAGTCAAAATATTCACACACGCAATCGCATTTTAACAGATCTTGAGATCTTTAGTTTGTTAGATTCCAATTCTTCGATCTACGTAATTAACCAATCGTAGATCTGGAATTTAATTAAGAATTGAATTAAAGAGTGGATACATGGCTGCATGCATGGATATACACATATTACTTACATGAAAAGCAATTGTCACACAAGTCAAGATTTTGACATTCCATACATAAATAGCGATGTGATTTTATAGGAACCTTTTTTTTACACCCATCACAAGTGGAAGTATCCTGATCTAGACAGTGACCAAATGCGCTGGTAAACAGAAAGAGTTCCTATCATAAAATAACATAGCAAATATTGAATGATATGCATGGAAGAGTTGAAACAAGATGGGATGACCATGCACTCAGATTAATTTTATACCCACTATATAGTTGAAGACGAGCTGAATTTATTATGATAGCGAGGTTCAGATTTGACTGCCACAACGCGACTACAGGCACCCTCAATTTAGGAAAAACAACCGACCGAATGCAATAATTTTGAGGTGACTATTGATTTAGCCGTGCCGTGCTAATAAATCGAGTGTAGTGTAAACGGGGCTACAAAGGCCGGGTACGAGAGTTTTGTCTTTTGATTTAAACAAGCGAATAGTTACGAGAGATAAGATATGTATAAATGCTCGGTTTCAAACATCCGTTCCGTACTTGTTCACATCCATCTTAAGAAGAAAATCGCTTCTATTATATCGCAGCAAAATTCGCAAGTGTATAAACCAGCCTTAGGTTCGGATTAAATAACCACGAGCGCATTGGGACCGCTTGTAGTAGTGGTAGTTGTAGCCAAACCTAAACCTCACTACTGCCTGCTTGATGACAGACGTTTCATTATAAGGTGTTTTCGATTTGTATCCACTTAACCACAATTCACATAACCATAATCCACAATTTTATACATAGCGTACCCTTCTTTCATCATCTGAGGTCGCTGACATTACTTGACTAAATACCCAACGTTGAAATCCCTTGGATTTACATTCCTGCAGCCACTGACGATGTTTTTTATATCTCGTGAGTTCGGGGTCGCTCTGTGTTGTCAGAGAGGGTCCTATAATTCAGTAAAATAATAATATGTACAAAACAATTTCAAATTTAATTTCTACCAATTTCGACGGCTGATGATCATAATCAGGAAATAAATTGTGATACCACTTAATTATTCGAAATAATGGAGAGTTTCTTCAATAAGACTTGCGTGTTACAATGTACAAACCTGTTGAAGATGGGTAACTTCGGTTAGATGAATTACCTCCAGGATAAAAAATGGAAACCTTAGTACACTTTCCATAGATATCCACGACAGCATGAACACCTAGTATAGAAATATATTTTTAGTGATGTTAGGTAAAAGGAAAAGGAAGGCTCTTTAATTCCCTAGCAAGGAACTGTTCTCCATTTGTGATGTGTGTCTCTGTGTGTAGTCACTGCGTGTATTGATCGCTCATCATGCAATTAATTTACAGAAACTCTTACATGGATTCTCATGTAGACCGGAAAAAGTTAACCATAACGGAGCATTCGCTTGTTCATATGAATATAATAAGCTGACATCCGTGAATTTAGTGAGCGAATACGTAGACCGAAAATGCAACATATGCTCATTGCAAGATAAGCCTAAACATAAATTGAATTCCCTCGTATATGTAGTGCATACATACATGGAGGATGCAATATGACATGTGTGATATGAAATAATAGAATGATATGTGAAATCTTTTACCTTGTGGTACATTTTTGGCAGCAACTCCCTGGTGTTCACCATTTATAAAGAAATGAAGATAACCATTTTTTGTTCGAGACACACCAAGACGATCACCTGCTGATAGTGATTTGAGATCGCGACAGTATCTGCGCAAACGAGAATGATGTCATTGTTACCTTTGCATTGTAAAATGTTTCTAGTTTCTGTTCTTAATTGCAAATGAAGGCTGAAAAACAATGAGTATGCAACAATATAGTTATCCTAAAGTGCTCCTCCCTTTGTTGGGAGATAGTCAACTAGTCAAACAGAATCGACATAAATAGCATTAATGTCGCGAGTTGTGCATGTGACCTGCGTTTAATTATCACCCTATTTTTGACCACTGTATCTCCACTTAACATCCAGGTGCCTGCACCACTCATGATGTCAGTCATAGTCTTTGGAAGGTCGATAAACATAGGATCCAAGGCAGTAACACCTGAATTTCAACGAAAAAGAGAAATAATGTAACTCTCAGCGCACTCTATAGTCTATATATGTACTCTAAATTGTCACTCTATTCGCTCTATCCCACTTACCTATATCTAGGGAACGTTCCCACATAGAGAAAGGCATAATTTCGTCAATACGAATTTCAAAAACTTCATCATCGCGCAACTGTTGTTCACTAAACGCTATGCCTCGATCACAGCTAAGCATGGATATCTGACGTTTTGCTGTCTTCCTGTCAGAACTAACCGACACGAGCTCACTGTGTTTTTCATGGAAGACAAAACGATCTGTTCGAGTTACAGCCGTTGTTGAATCAGGATCGTCGTCGTCGTCACTGCTCTCCATTGCTGCTCGCATGGCTAATTGCAAGAAAAATGTCACAAATGAGAATAAGAAGAAATTTCTGAGGCCTGTGATAGAAACTGATTACAACGCCCAGATGGATAATTTCATAATAATCGATTAGCCTAATGCAGACCCATTTTTTCTAGTCAAATCTCGCCAATAATTTTGCTGTAGCTGGAAAAAGCAGCTATGTGCCCCCCTCCCCTCCCCCTCTGTCTCCGCGGTTCATGCTAAGACGCTTTCATCAAATTTTCATTAGATTTTCTCAGAATTTGTCCCGATGATTCTTTGAACTTCTTATGGATGCAGCGATTTAATTCCTAATTAAATACAGCCAGTTGTCTCCAAAAACAGATTATTTACACAACAGTACTTTTTTCAACATAAAATAACAAACAAAAATATCCTGAAAATGAAAGAATTTTATTATTTTAACTTAGAAAGTAAAATATCATAATATTACGTTTTGATATACGTATACTATATCATAAATTATATAGCTATAAACATTTGCTAATCGTGTTCGATATATCAAGACACTAATTTACTATGTATCAAAAGTGCAAAAACCTTCCCCTAAAAGGTTGGTTGTGCTCTTCCTTGCACGAAAAGCTCTTTTTTACTCTGTCTCATGCAGGGTATACGTATGAAACGCAATGTTTTGAATTAGCTTACCAATTTCTGATTGCAGTTCGGCTCATAATCAGAAAAACAACAACTCTATTACAAGGCAAATGGTATTTTATAATCAATAAACTAAACAGCACGTCAAAAACTTTTCGTTTTGCAATTTTACATGTAGCTAGTTTTCACTTTACCAGAAACTAAACGAGGTATATAGTTTCACGGAGTACGATAATTTTGTATGATGCAGTTTCGGTTTCACTTAGCTTTCGGTTAACTTCTGAATTGTGTCGTATTTTAAATGATAAAATGTGGGGACTGCAGGTATATACTGACTGTTGTGTAGAGAGTCTAAGATGTCATATATTCGGCACAGCCCGTAGCAATAGCAAACGCATCAAAGCTTCGGCTTTCTTGGCATGTTTTATTGCTAATATAGAATATCACTGTATTCATTGCTGGTAAAAATGCTCTAACAAAAACCAAAGTAAAAAAAGCAAAAATAACATATTTCTCCCAAGTACTCACCGGCTCTAAGAAGAAACATATCAAAGAGCGATGCCATCTTTATAAAAATTCCGACGTTTTCTTCGGCTTTCTCATGCACCTTTTCTTTGAAGACAAATAACAGCACTTCGCCACTGATTTTAATATATTATTGTATGATTGACATTTGCATATGCAAAATTTTGAAAATGTTATCATGCCATTGTGAACAATAGTTTCCATGCAAACATCTTTTTAATTACCAAACATTCTATGATCATTTGAATTACCACCTGGGGATCAAGTTATATTTAGTGATTTCATGGGAAATACAACTGAACTCCAAAACATTAGAGTATTCGCGTGATATAAGCAGAATCGTTACTATACGTCAAAATTGTTTTAATTTTAATGTTCACACAATTGTACTGTTAAACATGATTTCTTACTATATAAAAATCTAAATACAATCCTTATTTAATCCTGAACCCGAACGAAGGGCTTGAATATGGTGGCGCCTTCTTCAATATAGGCGGCCAATTTACTTGAATGATTATTGATCTTTTGAGTCATTTTCCTTGTCGCTCTGGAATTGCCTTTGCATGGGTTTGTGCTTCTTTCTGATTTTGAATTTGAGTTTCTTTCTGATTATTTTGTTATTCGTATTAGCCATTTCAAAGTTGCTGTAGAAGACTGGTGATGTGCGGGGCTGTTTTTGGGACGAACTTTTGTTTACATCCAAAAACAGTCACTTGATACCTGCAACTTCTCTACTGCATCTTCGAAATGGCCAATTTCGCGAATTTGTATTGTTTCATCCCTTGGTCCTCCGTTTCTGCTTGGGTGTAATTGTAGATTCATTTAACGAAATAGAAAGGATTATCATTGTATTTTCACCAACAGTCCAGTTACAATTACGGCTCCTCTTTCCTTGGTTGACCATTCTAATTCATCATCACTAAAATTAGCATCGAAAGGCTGAGCTCGTTCTACAGTAGTTTTTCCAATATCGTAGGATCCAGGCCGTATCAAGACTTGCATGGCAACTTGTACTGATACAGTCTTTTTTGTAACAGGATCAACAAAACTGTAGGAAGGAAAAATTGTATTAATCTTTCTTTTTCTCTCTTTACCAAAATTGCCCATACATTAGCGCGTGACACCCTTGCTTAATTTATTACTGTGGTTGGAATATAAGGGCTTATCTATTATCTAATATACTGTATCTTTTCATACTGGACGTTTATCATGCAGTTCATTTGCATGAAGATTGTTCGACTTTCTTTTGCCGTCTGCCATGCTTTTCCCCACAGGTCAAACTTACTGAAACGAATAACTATTTGTCGATACAAACACACAGTGAGGAGGTGGCGCATAGGTATGCCGCACAATACTCATGTGAAATGTGGACTGTGGACAGGCATACCTTTGTTTCTTTGCATAAACAGGGCATCCAGAATATTTTATACTTGGAGAGACGAAAATTTTCTTCGTGTCAAATCCTTTTGGTTTCCAGTTTTCATTGTAATGTCCTTCACCTTCATGTAACTCGCTTCCTCCATAGGCAACATCCCCTGCAGAGATAAGTCAGAAATAATACCGTCTTTATAAACTATACTCATATGCATAAGTTATATGGAAAAGTAAACGCTGATCAGTATAACCAAGCTGCGAGTATATATAGTGATAATATATTAATGGCCGCAAGTCTACCTGGAATTTTGGAGGAAATAAATGTTGTCTATCACTATAGAAATATTATCATGTATCCGTCATTCCGAATGTCAATGAAATATATGTAATTTATTAGTTGCGTTTCGTACATTATACTCATTCAGCCCATTCCAATTCGGCTTGAACTTGGAATGAAGATTTATTTCATCTACCTGCCATAAGCAATTGAGCACCATTGTGAAATATCGGCTTAAGATACTTTGATTGTGTTCCATGAAAGGCCACGTGCCATTCCTCGAAGATTTTCAGCACTTTTGCGTGTGGGCCAACTCTGTGAATGATATAGGAAACATACCTAATTAGTTTAATCACTTCTCATCCGAATCCCTGCCATATATCTAGTAATATCCTTGATACCAACTGCACTAAACATAAATTACAATACACATCATATCGTTGGTCGCAATTGCAATCACTGAATCGACGATTTTAATTATTCATTGGCGTGCTAAGCTGCTGTTACTTTATAAGGTATATGTTCATTAAGAAATTCGTGGAAATTAAGATATATTAGTGCACCAATGGTTGCATCACACCCATGTGTGTCAAAACTATTGGTATTCTGCATTTCAAAATGTTGCGGAATTTTCAGCAAATCACAAAATTTTGAAATGGGAAGTCCCCACATAGCTATATGTATATGTGTTTTATTTAATTTTAGTTTACTTGATAGAAAACCGACTCCAGCCAATTGGTAAAGCATAAGTCTGTGCGGGCTTGCCACGAGAATAGCATTCTTTGTCACCACGTGCTTTGTGGCAATCTACACAAAAACATTTGTTGAATGCTGGTGTCTTGTCAAAAAATTCATCTAAAAATATAAATCATATATGAGAATGTTGTAAATTTCATGAATAACACATGCACACACAGGGTGTGTATAATATCCTAATAGAGTGTGTAGTGTTGCAACTGACTGCCTGGGAGCTGTATTTTCATGCAACAAAGAATCTTTATGGCGGTGAAAGCAATTTTTCATTATAGAATTAATAGAAACATGAACGAGAGCTACAACAGCACAGGCGATTGAAACATCACATTTTTAACCAGCTGAATCAGTTTAAGTTTTTGCTGCTGATGAAATCAATCTATAAGGAAATTTTGAAACTGTCTAAATACCTGAAATGTTCAAAGATTTAACAAAGCGTTCACACATCTCGCGATATTCACATTTCTTTCTTGGTGCACTTATCGGCCTAGAAGTGACTGTGGGGCTCGCGATACCTGGACCCGCTGCAGAAAAAATATTTTGGCTAAGTGACATATAAGTGATAAGTGACAAGAGTTCAGTGATGATAAATAGACGATAGGTCGTATATGAGCGTATTCATTAATAGAGCTCCACAATGATATCAACTATAAGTCTAAACAATGGTAAAATTACCCTTTATTTTGTTTTCACATTTTTTGCATATTCCGCATTTGGTACATCCAGCGTCGCCAAGGCCGCATCCACATAATCTTTAAACAGTTTATATATAAATATGATTAATTAAGGTTTTTTATGCCAAAGATTTTATCGGGAGTCGCGTGGTCTGGAAATATACTCTAGTCCAGAGATTCAAAGTGCGCGTTTACGATAAAGAATGTTTTACTTTTGCTGACATCTTACATCCTTGTTAATATCTTTATGTTTCATACCAGACATTAGCATGTCATCCAGCTAAGATAGGATCCGAAACATACCCTTTGGGATCTCTGTTCGTCTGCTTATTATTGATACAGTTTACTCCATAGCCAGTACATTCACCACAATTTGTGCAGATAACGCATGTACCAAGAGAAAACTGATGTTGACCCGGAGGGCAAAATTTACTGCTCCCACCACCAACAGCCGTTGCAGCAGCTCCGCTCTGTTGGTTACCTGTTTGCATTAAATTTTACAATTTTACAAATATACGTTTTCCAACATAGAATTCTCACGCGTAAAAAGTATCGTATAATTTTCATGTGTGCTTATGAGTTAGATACCTTGCATTTTGGTAAAAATGTAGTGAAGAACTTTTTATAGATGGAATCGAAAATATAAGTTAAATGAATAAATGGAATTAGTGTATTATCATGCATGTATCTGCTGCCCTGTGTGATTAACGTCTTAATGAAAGTAACCAGCTAACTGAATTAGCAAGACGAAATGTAAGTGCTTTTCTCCAGAAAAAGGTGGAAGTACATTATGAGTAATCGAACTGTACGCTCACCTATCAGGGTTGAACTTTTCGTCATCGAGTGACTGTCTTTGTGTCTGCATGGGAAAACGTTAAGTATTTTAATTATAAACAATACATGATTACTGTATATTGGCTTTTTATATTCTATATCAATGATGTATATTTCAAGCTCATTGGCTGATTTTGGATTTTTTTAAAGCACCGAGTACTTTTTAACCAGACCTTGGAGGCCAGTTCTTTGTCTTTTGACAACCATAACAAAGATCAAAGTCTTCACAAACCAAGCAATGAAATCTGGCTCCTGTGATATGACCACCACAATCTTTACCATCACAACACCACCTACATACAGAGGAACAAGCCATATTTCAAGATATTTAAATATTAATATATATACATATATATGTTATTTACCATGCAGATTGGAATATTTCCCAAGGTCAAATATTTCCCTATACCGAGGAAAATATTTCCCTATACGGACCGACTAAACTGGTAAATACAGTAATAGATTTACTTTTTCAATTACCCGCCTCCCGTGCGCGCGTGCTTTTAATTCTCGCGCGGTCCGTACGGCCTCATACGGACCGCTCGCGTAGCCATGCAATCAGATTGCAAGAAACGCTAAAATATGAATTCGGACCGCAAGAAGAAAAATAAACATGCATATTTAACTAAAGTGTTCAAACAAAGACCTGGTTCACATCTAACGTTAGTTGACATGCAGGGGGATGTCATTTTACCCCCTCCCCTCAATTTTAGCGTGATAGTTTTACGATTAAATATAGTGGCACAATGCTGCACTTTCATTTTTACCTCATTTCTGCCAATTTGTGACCTGAATGATGGTCCTTCGGGGTTCTTTTCGCTAAGAAATTATAATTTCACTCACATTGGTAAACCAAAATGTTATATATACTGCAAAAACAATTTACTGTAACACCTGCATCGATATCAATGAAGAATTTTCTCTATATAAAGGCCTATAGGTGTATACACACTGGACGCAATTCGCGAACGCGACGGGAATTATTGGTTTTTAGAGGCAAATAAATTCAATTCTGATGATCAAGAATAGCATAACATAATGAAACATAATTGATTTTGAAAACTGAAAAAAACGACAAAATTGCGTTGGGTTGCCGGATCGCGGCCCATGCATGTGTGTCGGCCTTTACTAGTATTATTTCATTTTTTTTGTGGGTATGATAAGCGACTTTTTTACTTGGACGTACACAACAAACAGCTAAGCTCCTTATAAAAAATCCTGCCGCGTACACACTGGCATGAACCTTCTCAATGGTAAAATTGTTGGTTACTCGGCATGCTCTGGTCATTTTGATCTCTTATTTTATATACATACACGAAAAACAATTTACACATAGATCCAGATCTTCACATTCCATGCAGCGATAACGAGTTGATCGTATAGCAATCTTTGTATTACATCCATCACAAGTAGCAGTACTCTGGTTTAGTCGATGACCAAATGAATTGATAAACAGGAAGAGCTCCTAAAATCAGAAATTGTTCGCATAAGAACTTCCAGAAATTAAATCTTACGAAATTAGTGTTCGGTTTACATTTTTGAAAGTAAATAATTTTTCATAAATTTAAGCCTATACAGGTCTTCGTTAGCTTTCCTTTGACAAGATCAAATTAATTTTGTAAAAATGTTTTTAGGCTAATATAGGTGCAAAGGTTTCACTGTCAAAAAATGTTACCCTTTTATCATCATCTGTAGATGATGACATGAGGTGACTCATCAACCAAAGAGAAAATGGTTGCGTTCTACATTCCTGGATCCATCGTCTTTGTTTATAGTATCTCTGAAGTTCAACATCATTAGACGTAGGTGCCGCCACAGGAGGCGCTAAACAATAGACATGCATGATTGGGATGAACAACGTTTTCACGATGTTGTTGTAACAACGTTAACGTGTTCTGCAATATGCATTTACCTGTGAGGGCAGTGTGAGGCCTACTCGGGTTAGATGGAGGACCTCCAGGATAAAAGATGGACACTTTTGTGCACTTTCCGTATATGTCCACAACAGCATGGACACCTATATATTAAAATTTTTTTTATAATCTGAAAATTTTGAGGAGGATTAGTAGAGCGAATGTTTTAAGTAAACGAGACCAAATATTCTCGTCCCAGAAAACCACATTTACAATCATCAGATATGCATGCGACTTTATAAGCATTACGTTTTTATGTGTGTATATATCATATGCTTATTATATTTTTTCGGCGATGGAGCAAAAAATTGTTCACCTTGTGGTATTCCAGATGCAGCAGCACCCTGGTGTTTCCCGTTTATAAAGAAATGAAGAGTGCCATTATCAGCTCGACACACACCAAGACGATCACCGACTGATAACGAATTTAGATTTTGACAATACCTGTTCGAAATTTAGGACTTATTAGTAAAAACGCAGTCGAGTACTACTTACTGCTAACTAACTAACTGATTGGCTACAATACTCGCTTTCTATATTACCTAATAAAAAACGAGTAGCGGAAATACAATATATATTCGTCATTTCGTTCCATTTGCCAGCATGCATTTAGCTAACGAGTTTTTCTCGCATGACTGATCGGTATCATGTTTAACTTTATAGGCTTCGCGTCTCCGGGGAACGGCCAGGGGGATCCAGTGTAAAACTGAATATGTTACCACAGCTCTAACTTGCAATCAGATTAGTGATATTTATAGCCTCAGCTTATACGTTAATCCGCCACTGATCCTAATAGAGACACGCTTTGTTCTGAATATGCTGCAGCTTTTATTGTTTTCTGTGAACTGATTGAAATATATACTAAATGAACTACTTACCCACGTCTAATTATTTTGCCATTGATCACTACCTGATTGCCGCTTAACATCCAGGTACCAGTGGTGAGGTCAGTCATTGTCTTTGGAAGGTTAATGGCCATTGGATTTAGAGAGGTTATGCCTGTTTATAGTTTAAAGTTTGTATTAAAAACTCCAACTGTAAATAGAGAAATCATGCATCCATAGACTAACATTTGTACACAAACTGATACTGATGTCATCACATTCTTCAGGCTCACCTATCTCTACGGAACCTTTCCACATAGGAAAAGGCATCATTTCATCAATACGAATTTCAAAAATTTCGTTATCATTTAATGATTGATCACTGAAGGCAATGCCTTGATCAAAACAAAACATTGGCATCTGACGCGTCGCTGTTCTTCTGTCAGGACTAAGAGCGACGTGCTGACTGTGCTTTTCATTAAAGACGAAACGATTTGTTCGAGTTACAGTTGTTCTTGAACCACCACCACCACCTTGCTCTTCCAAAGCTTCTCGTAGCGCTGGAAATTTAGCAGAAAAAAATAAATTCGGGCTACTAAATCTTAGCACCTTTGCTAGCTATAGATGACCAGTAAAATAGAAATGATTGAGCTCTTGAGAAGAGTTTTTTTATGAATTCTTTGCGGTACATTTAAGAACTATCAAAAAATATTTCATTAGTTATAGTAGCTGTCACAGAATTGCGATGTCAAGAGCATTTTGTTAAACTTGGAATCTCCCCGGAGGGAGGTTGTTTTGCAATTCTATGTTTAGTGGACCAGAGAAGAGTTTCATTTTATACACTACCTGGAACCATTCTCTTGGTTCCTGGTAACATGAACCATTCTTATAGCGCTTATGCTTCTGGTTTTAAAAATAACTTCTTAAATAATCAGTCCGGGTCTTCACCAGTGAAAAATGATGGTGAAAGACGAAGGTCCGGCTAACGCCTTGACGGACCGAAAGTTCTGCATATTACAAATGCACGCGGTGTTTTCTAAAATTTATTATTTAATTACTAATTCACCATGAAAATCTCACGAATATTAATAAAGTGTTTCAAATAGAGTGAAATTATCATTTTGAACATAATGGTCTGAGTCGTCTTTTGTTTCTAATTAAGAAGTTGAATATCTGATTTTACAAGACCTTGATTTCCGGTTTTCAAGTTGTAAAATATTTTCAAGATATTCAAGGTCTGGGGAAATTTTTTTAATAAAACTGTTTTAATATTCTTGAGTTTTGCAAGGTACATTGACTTGCAGGTACCCCACCTAAGTATTTATTACGTACTGCAAAGATTTCGGTGAATGAAGGGCGAAAGCTTTAGTGGTGTACCTACACGCTAATTTACTTATAAAAATGTTTTGATGATTAGTTTTATGACATTTTAGTCGCTGCATGGCTGGCAGTTATATATAGATCAACCTTTTCCTCTGCTTTGAATTTTGAAAACCCCCACAAGGATTTGGGATATACAAAAATATTCATTTACGAAAATTTGACTGAATCGCATAGAACTTTACTCGCTATAGTTTTAAATTTAAACAAGGTTAAATTTGTAAGAAGTATAATATGACATGGTGTGTTTGCGACAACACGCGTGCATTGAATTGCGGGATTGGGTAAAAATTGTGAATATATCATGCAGTTCTACGAATTTGCTGATATATTCTAAATTATGGTAATCTCGGCGGAAGTCATAAGAGCTATTATAAACACTAGAGAGGTTTTAGTTTCGATTTGTAAATTTGAAACGAAATTCATCGCAATATTAATATAAACAAAAATTAGCTGCGTTGAAATAGACTTAATAAACTGCATCCCACAAGATGACAAGTGGCAAAAACGCCGCGACCGGGAAACAACGTTGCCGAGTTTCTGTTTCGGTTCGGCGATAATGTTGCTGCATAAGCCATAAGGAATAGGAATTGTAGCCGGGAAAACGTATGTGTATAAAATAAAACTTTGAATTCGACGCAGAATGTGTAGTTGAAATTCTGTCGTGCTGATTCTTTCCGATAAATTTACCTATAATAACACGGGTCATGCAATGTAATAACAATATACTGAAAAATACTATACAAATAGCAAAATATTAAATATTGCTTTACTGAAAGAAAATAAAAATGGGGTATATACTCACCTCCAAGAAAAAGCGCGTCCAATAACGACATATTTGTCTGTAGCGCGTTTCTTCACTTTATTTTAACCGAATGTTTAACTCTATACTTTAGCTATGCTGAGACATTTCTTACCGTGTACTTTACAGTGATTACTAGGAATTTTTAAATGCCATGACGTATATAAAATATATTCGTTTGGGTATGAGCATTTCCTGTGAATTATATGCGACCACCTGCATGGATCTGCATTAATTGAATGGGCGGTATTTCCTGTCTTCGGAGTTTTCTTTCGTTTTCGGAAAATAACAACGAAGCATTTTTCGCTACTATAGCTGCATGCATACGCGAGCCGTCATATACGAGCTATAAGTAGCTATAATCTATATCGCATTCCTATTATAAAAACAGGCGCTAACATGACGTTATGACCAATATTTATTTCTTATATATATATATATATATATATATATATATATATATATATATATATATATATATATATTCATCTGTCGTTTGGAGATAAAGTTAATCCGAAAATGTGGTCTGAAGTTATTACATTCAGGGGTTTGTTAATATGATTGTAATAATAAAAATGAATGAATGAATGAATGAATAAGAAGAAAATTGAGCTCAACATGCTCACACAGAACAAGGACTGTCCAAACAAAGACCTCTCAAACAACGGCGTTAACTCAATTTAAGCAACCAGAATAATGTTTCCATCGTCACATTTTGCTTACATTCTATACAAGCTTATATTGTACTATATATATATAGGAGATTTAGACCATTAACATTGTATTCTATCCTGCCACGATTTATACCATTATATTCTGTAAAGTTTGGAGCAGTCGATAAACTGATATATAGAGCTTTGCTATAATGAAATTTTTATTCTTGTATTTTCACTAACACGCCAGTCACAATCACTGCTCCCGTGTTGACCATTCCAATTCACTGTCGTTAAAAAAACGTCAAAAGGTTTATCACTTTATCTCGCTTCGCTGTATAACGTTTCCAACATCGTAGGAACCAGGCCGGATGAACACTTGCAATGCAATTGCAACTTAATTGAGCTGATACATTCTTTTTAGAAATAGGATCAAAAAAGCTATATATAATAACAATTATTTTGATTTGAATGGTTCATCGGTCTCTCGCTCGAATACCACATTCAATACGACGCGGCCTCGGTTAAGGTTATACATATATGCGCCAAATGCAATTTAAACGGTAGTTAATGGAATGATAATATAAGGTTTGTTGTCTCATTATTTATTGTTTGAATTGCATTCGACGCGTCCAAAACGCAACGTATAAACGGCCTAAGGCCATTTTCCACTTCAATCGTAGCGTATCTTATTGTTTTAAAGTCATCATAGTTCTTGTCGAATACTCCGGAAAAAAGACCTTAAGTTTTCCACTTCAACCGTATTGTAGCGAATATCTTTGCTTTATTAAAAACAAGGAATCAAAGGGCTGCTTACAGCAATATTATACGTATTAAACAATAATATAGTCTTCATAATTTTCTACGCCGGATCTGACTAGCTTATCTTATTGAAATTCATCTGGCCGTCCAAAAAACATTGTCATGGTCCTCGGTTATACAGAAGCTGGTATAGAACAAGCCTATAAGTGACAGCTTAGAAGCAACTGCATGAACATGCTTATTCAAACTGGCTGATCGAATCAACGATAGCAAGCAAACCGATTAAAGAATGCGAGTCTGATACTCCTTAAATGAGCTATAGAGGTCGAGAGTGTCTATATAATGAATATATATGGAAGCTCGCTCCAGTTCAAAGTGTGAAGCCAAACATGGCGGATCATGAATGCTGCTTGGGTACCGAACCAGACCTCCACGAAGCGTAAGTTTAGATTTCCCAATGTACTAGAGCGAGCCTTCCATATATGTAGAGTTCACTGGCATTTCTCCTTAGATGTATACCGCTATATATATCAATTATCAAGTACTTCGCTGTCTTGACGGAAAAGTGTAAATGTACACGTGGCTTAAAATTTCGCAAGAAACCATTCACCAACACTTTTGGCATAGGGCAACTTGATCTTTGATGTAGTCACGACATGGACAAAGTCTCACGTGCAAGGCAGAGGAAGATACACAACTGTAAAACATTGGTTGTTGTTGGAACTGACAGGTCTTTGTCTTCGCGTCATATGATGGTGCGAATAGTAAGTCACCATGTTCGACAAAATTACACGATATGCCTTCTCTAAAAAATAATTTTTCATTTATAATATATGTTTTAGTACATCAGAAGTGCATGCCAAAACCCAAGTAGAAAAACAAAATGTTTAGCGGCCGTTTAATCGATTCCTACGGGTTCACCAATTTGGCACGACAAAAATCATGCAAGAAGCCATTGCATGTATATACAAAACGACATCTTATCTACACGCATATGCTGCAGCCATTTATAAACCTCAGTTATAGACACTGCATTCACTATATGCAATTGTCCGTCTCCGAGACCCTGACCGATTTTATTTACCAGATTATTTACCATAATTGTTAGGTGTTTTTCAGGCCTTACCTTTTAAACGTACTCAGTTTATTTAAAACGTTCCAGTATGATGGTTCACATAGCATTCCTGTAATAAAAATTATTATATAAACTAATGTACATAGTACTCATTTCACGTTGTGATTGGCATGTTAATAATTATACATTTATAGAATATATTAATTATCACCGTTCTCCCAGCATGCATCTTTACAAGACTGGCCAAATTTTCCTTTGATTGTTTTCATATTCCGTAATGGTGGCCATTGGCTGTCTTCACAGAATTCCTGAAAATATTTTCATTCTAGTAAACATGGGATATTTTAAGTTGTAGCATCCTCTTGTACAGTATATCTGTAATTCTGTATGAAGTAAAGACTGCATGTATAAATTAAATTTGAATTTACAAGACCATGCAGAATGAATATCTTACAAGATGTTCAACTTGTGCACTTATTCTTTCCAACATTCCTTCGTGAGTATATTCATAAGGAAGATATGGTTTTAACTGAAATTCAATGAGGAAATTATATATAAACAGTGAAAACTAAGTTGGATAAATTGCAACGTAACCTTTAGGCATTTTTTAGCATTGCATGTATTGCACTGAAAAGTGCCCTCTGCATCATGAATTCTTTGTTACAAGCTGATAACAAGAGCATAAATCTCTTATTTTTACTTCAACTCAAATACGAACAATAAGAGCTGATAACAGCTTCAAATCGGCTTTGAAAATCATATAATTCATTGTAATTTTCTTATATGTCTTCTTTACACCTATTTTGGAATTGAATTGTTGAACATGAACTGTTAAATGATCTATCGTTTTGCGATTCAGTTTCTAAGAGACTCGATCAGTGCATATCGTTGCGTTAACGAAAGTATGAGAGTCTGATGCAACTGTTTTAATTAAACCTATGCCATGTTTAAATTAATCGGCAGAACGTACGTACCGTGTTTGTCATAATTTTCTTCATAACTCTATCCACTTCAGTGACATTCGATATATTAATGGTATAGACATAAGGTTCTCCTATAAATTGCTCAGCATACGAATTTTGTGATGTAATAAGTCTTCTCGTTGGTTTAGAGGCGAAAAATTTGGAATTGTATCTGTTGAGAGGAACTGCAAACTGCATGAAAACAATTTCATATTTCATGATTGGTATATTTGCCAGCTCAGCGTTTTTCGTTCAAGTATATAACAAAAACACGACAAATAGACACTTCCTGAATTTGTTCTCGGGCAATGAAAACCAGCCCACTATAACAATAGATGACACTGCCCGCCTCGTTTCCAAGCTATTGTTTTGTTTGCACTCAAGCAAATTTTGGGAAGTGTCTGTTAAGACTGACCTTTGGGTTTATGAACGCTGCCCCATTTGCAACAGCTTCTAGAGGCGCCGGTCCTTCGAATGGAAAGCCAAGACCGACAAAAACCTAACAAAAATCCTTATATCTGTAAGCGTATATCCTGGTCTAACCTGTGGTCTAACTGCATGAGATCAATCACCGCAATGATATCTTCTGTTCTATATAAAGTATATAGCTACCTTTGATTGTTGTAATAGTTTCTCTATGGTGGTTCGGTTGACGACCCCGTGGTTGATGACGTCTTTTGGAATGTATTTTGATTTAGCAACTGTTCGCTATATAGAGACATATAAAACAGACGGTAAATATAAAAATATGTAGGCCTGTTTTAGACGTCGAACTTTTCATGTGCCGAACCTAATGTTAATGAGCTAAAGCCTTTGTTTAAGTTCATTTGCATTCGATTCGGCACATGAAAAGTTCGACGTCTGAAACATGCCTAACTCAGTTTATATAAGGCTTATAAAATTTATCGCATATGGAATATATTCACCGTATTTAAATTTTCACCTATATAAATTTAGTTAAAACACGGCTCGCCCCTATAGTTTGGCCATATTAATTCCTGCCGCTAACAAAAACAAGGAGCTATTGTGATGGTATTTAGAAGTCAAACTTAAACTCAAACTTAACATGATTATTATCAAATTATAATAAAATATCACTGCATGGTTATGAAACTATCTGTATAAATATATGGTCAACAATCTTCTTACGTTAAAGGTACCGTGAATCTCCACATATTCATGAATTTTGTCGAGGTATGCCCGGTTATCAACCTGCAGATACGATACAAATAGTTTTATTACATTTACGAATGCTCTCTAATATCTATAGTACAGGATTATAATATAACTACTCACAGAATAATGTATGAGCTATATTCTGCATATACGGTGACTAGCAAACTGAATAAAATGGCCGACATGCAGTTTTGCCCAGGAGTGATGAAGAAGGAATTAAAACACTTTTTGAAAGTACAGTTTCCTTTCCAGAGATTCAAATAACTTATTTAAATAACTTAACTCGAACTTTACCGACCTCAAATTAAATCAATATAGCCAGCAAGTTAATTTTTTATGCATTGTTTATATTTCATATTTTCATTTTTTATGCATTGTTTATTTCATCAGTTTATATATACGACCCGAGCTCGTGGTATAATTGTTAATTATCTTGGAGTGCAATTTACTTTCCAGTAGCTATCCAGTTTTGCATAGACCAAAGCCATATTTCTTTTTGCATAAGTTTTGCTTTTCTTTGATATTCGTTGTGCCGCACCAGAAACGAAACCAAGGAATGAATTGTCTGGACTGTGAGCTACAAAATATATTTCGAGTCGCGGGTAAAAAAATCAGTGAAATATTGAAATTTGTATATTAAAAATATATATATATTAAAATTCTAAGCGCGGGGGTTGTGAAGCAAAATTGATGACATGGAAGTAGATGTTCATCTATTCAAATTTTAAAGAGTCAAGGACCATGCATTGCCAGGAAACGGTAATTTTGGTGTATAGCGTGAAAAATATCCTTACCCCAAAACGATCGTAAATCAAGGATTAATTCACATGGCCAGATATTTACGACGCGCGTGCACGTTAATATTATACTCAATCCATGTTCATTGTGCAGGGCCGTAACAAAAGAAAATGGCGCGGTTTGGGTGCGGGTACTAAATGATCCAATCATCGATCAGGATTTGCATGTATGTATCAGGACATGATAAAATGTTTGAAACGTACGGAACATGGTCATGAACTGTCTCAAATTCAACGACAATTTGCCATAAAAAGACTTGTATTTCTTGTTATCGTTTTCACCGGGTTTTATATAGTTGAATTCAGCTTCGGTACCAAATGAATCCACTATCCTCATCTTGCATCTGTGGATGAGGGTTTAAAGATGTGACGAGTGTTAGAAGCACATCATTCACTACAAACTGGGATCATTTACTACCGTCGATGCCATTAATCGTGATAGGTGATAATTATCTTTTGTAAACAATTAGTTATTAGTAACCAATTAAAAACGCTATTTTTTTGCAATGAAACTACAGAACTGAGATATATATATGGCACTGCAATAAGAGTTCACGTGATTACATAGAGGGATTTTTATCGCTATTAGAGTCTCAAGCCTATTATAGAGAGTTTTTCGACGTTTTGAACGCTCTTGAAAGTTGAAACTGGGTGCTTTAGTATTTTTACTGGTATGGTATTTTTACTGCATTTTTAAGGTGGACTCTTAGCGTTTTTCCGTGCCTGCGCTTAAACACGCAGGAGTTGTTCCCAGGATTAATAAAAACGGGACTAAAAAATGTACGCCGGACCTCACGATCAGGTTACTGCAACTTAATTGTCAGGCCTCAACTTGCTCTATGCATGTCTTCGTCACTGATTCATAATAATTTTATCGATAAATTTTGGAATGTATAAATCCAAATGTTTCGTATTAAATACTTGTGTATAAGTAATTACCTTATCTCAGACCAGTAGGGGCCAGAAAAATACCTCACAAATAAGGCGCCCATGATATCTGTGTAAATCAAGTCATACTCAAATTGCTGCACTGTACTGCTATTGATACAACCATTTTTGTCTGGTCCAGGTGTATATCTGTAATATAAGATTATTACCGCGTGCATATAGAAGTTATTATCGCTTTGTATATTCGCAAAAATTATAAATATGTGTGTTTAATATTGTTCTTGCCGTGAATTTATGCAGACTCTATACGCGCTATTTTCTACAAATGTAATGAGCAATCAATATTATGGCAAATACTACAAATGTTTATGAAGGTCAATGACATGAATTATAAGCAATCATGTAATAACATGAGTGTTGATGAAAAGGCAATGGCCAATAAAATATTAGCCTATAAGGAAACAGGACTATATAAATGTTAAATGATTTTGTTTCCAACATAAAAATTTTATGGAAATGCTAATTTAATGTACCTAGCTATATATAATTGCACATGCAGCAAAAATGCTTTTCCTGGTTTATGAAAACAGGACTATTAAAACACCCTATCTTTATAAAATAGATAACAAAAAGCTATTATCTATATATTATGGATACTCGCGCAACGTATCACCTCTTTGATTCATTTAGGGATTTTAATATAGTGATATCATGTCCAAGGAGATATAAAGATGCGACTACATCACTCCATTGAACCAACTCTCCCAGAGGACCGCCATTAAACGCTTTTGTCAACATCGTAGGTTCGATTGCAAACGCCCCAAAGAATACGAGAATCTGTAGTAGAAGAAATCAATATCGTTTGATTCTTTGTTTCGTTTAACTAATGACCATATTCTTCTAGTCTAATTTATTTGTGTTTGCATGTGATTGGTCAAAGTACCTCGCTAATCCTGACATTATTTCAGCTGCTGACATATTATTGATCGGGTAATTTATGGAGTCTCCTTAATGGAGGGTTTGGTTACCAACTTGATGTCTGAATAAATTTCCCACTGTTGGAGTTGAATACACATGCATAGAATAGTACACATGCACATACATGAATATGCATAAACAAATAATTCAGGAAGTTGTTTCTCATGGATTGGAATACATTTCGAAAGAATTCATGGTCAAGTATTGTTCGTATATATAATTCCTATTAAAAGAACATACTTTCTTTTTTGTACGTTTTGTTAATAAAGGTCTCTTCTTATGAAGAGAAAGAAGAGCTGATACCCAGTCCTTTTTCATCGATGAGATACGGTTTCTCATCCACACGTACTTTTGATCGCTGAACCATTTCGTAAGAAGTTTATCGAGATTTGGGCGAATTTTTAACCGCTGTAAAAGACAACTGAAGTTATGTATACGTTATTCATGACATAAAATTTTCCAGCTCATCAATATTTATGTCAAATGATTTAACATCCAGAAGGATATGTCTTAAAGTGGAATTATCACCCTCATGCAACATTATTAATTTGGGGTCGGGCATCGCCACTTCAAAGAGCACAGAAAAACTAATTCAAAGAGCACAGAAAAACCGAATGCGTGCACGGTTTAAACATATAACAGACCGTCCTGTTAATATCATCAGACTGGGGTGAAGAACTTTTTCTCCATGGTAAGCGTGGACACCATCTCTCAACCTAAAGATATAAGAATTAAAGAATAATTTTGGGAGAACGCAAGCCAGTGGTGCAAAGTAAAATTTTAAGAACGTTTGAACTTTTTAAGTTTGGACAGTGGATCGAGTTGACTATCGGAGATTTGGAATCTGGTTTGTGAAAAGTGAATTGCGAAATGTATTATATATGCAGTTGTTACATAGCTACCTCAAAGTTACATACCTCGCTCAAATAGATAAGCACGGAGCAGTCATCTTCCATACGCACGTTATACATCGCAAAACAAGGTGATTTCCAAAAGGATTTTACAAACTGCAATACAAGCAAACAAAACAGCACATTGACTATGTCAGGAAGATATAAAACGAAAATCTTGGGCTGTTCAGATATCTATACAATACATGCATGGCGTGACAAACCGAGTCCCAGACCTACAGTGTATATATGAATTCAGTTCATTTACGATTATGATGGCCAACGGACCAGCTGTGTCTCGGGATCTACAATGACCGTGCAGTTCATGCACATTTGTTATAGGAATGTCCGGGGTCAGTTAATCTACCATGACTTGCCAGGTTATCTATTTAGACCTTGCTCTGGACTCGATCGTTAATGCAAAAATTGTCAGAGATGGGTCAAATATCTAGATCGGTTCATGATCTACGGTAGGGTCGGGCGTGATTATAGTGGCCACATGCAATTTAAATATATAAAACTAGAAATTAACAATTATTCGATAATTCTTCATATCATGCGAAAACTGAACTCGATGATTGTTTTATCATTTATTTAAAAGAAAGAGTATTACAATTTTGAATTGTTCGCTTGGATTTGCGTCGATTTCACATCTCCTTTTCATCGCTCCTTTGGGGCGTTGATGTCTTCGCCATTGGTGTGACGTCATAACGTGGGATACGACTGTTTATCCTGTTTATCATATATAATGACGTATAACGTGCAAGAAAAAAGTCGTTATGACGTCACACATTAGCCAATCAGAGACTGTGAATTCTTTTAAATAAATAATATTGGTTATAATTACCAAAAATTTGGAACCACAGAATGGATATCTGGTAGTTGGCTTAGGAACGTGACAAAATCTTCGGACATGCTGATCTTCTGCGGAAAAAAAATCGAAGAAGAAGCATGACTCGGGTTCTATATATTAATTTTGTTTAAATTTTACGTACATTGGTCACACTTTTTTATGTGCACATTGGTCACACTTTTTTAGTTAATTAAAGTTCTATATTAAGGTGGTAAACATTGAAAATCATTATTTATCCTGTTTTCGTAATCGATTTTCTCAAAAAATGTATATAAAGAACGCGAGAATTAAGCGAAAAGTTTTGCTAAATTATTAGGGTTTTTCCCTGAGCTGGCAAAAGAGTCCATTGGCTTATTTTATTGTTTCAATGTTCTAAAATGCTCATTTCCCTTTCTTTCGTGCACGATAACTCAAAAAGTAATAAAGTTAACTTGATAAAAAATTTCTTGAACCTAAAAGTGTTGTATTCCGTTCAGTCTAAGTAAGATAGCGACTGTTTATTTTTGATAGATTGCATAATAAGTTGCATAATATTAGTTTGAAGTGTGTTATTGTTTGTTTATCAAAAACGTACTGTCGGTCAACGCTGTACGTACGTGCATCAATATATTGTCAGTTTCGCGCGGAAATTTACCGAAAACTGATATTGGTGGACAAAAGCAAACTTGAAGTGAATATACAGCGAAAACATTCAAGACTGTTTCCCAGTATAGCATTTTTTCCGCAAGTGAAAAATCAGTTTAACCTCCAGATGGTTGCAGCTGAGAGCTCGTTAACAAAAGCATATGAAAATTAATGTTGCTTTGCGCTAAAAATAACACTTGTGAGCGCCACGTTTGCCCCGCGTGACCATTCTTCCATCTTACAACGATTACCTTAGTAATCCCGGTTTTTTTAATTTTGAAAGAGATCATTACTGCCGCTTGTAATCCAGTCTGCATGCATGTATGTACGACATACATGAACGATTTCATCATCCACGTACACAGCACAGCACGCTGTAAGCCTATTTCGAAGATAAAGCGAAAAGTTCCCGCCGTCACGTATGTGCACTTACAAAAAAACATTCAAACACTGGCTTGTCAAATATTGGAACAGGTAGATTACATGCACATAAATTTCCCTTGCAGCAGGTATTTCAAACGCCCATTCAATTTTTCATCATCGGGTCTGAAAATATCTTGCACGATTCCGGAATCCTGGACGTATCAATTTTGATATGCAGGTAGGGATCTGTTCTAACTTCTTATCAAAGTATTGAAAAATATTATCACATTCACCAAATATAGTGGTTATAAGCTCAATTAATTTATTTAATAAAAATGTTAAATGTATTAAAGCCAATTTTTTACATTTAGCCAATTAGGGAGAACTCCTTCGTATCCCCGTATTCGTTTATTATTCAAGGTGATGTGAATAATACGTTTACTGTTGGCAGATGTTAGCATTGTCGATTGTGAAATAATCGGACATGTTCGAAAAAATTAAAGCCAATTTCTATAGCCAGGAAAAGTGCAAATAGAAATGACCGAAAGAAAAACACGATTAACCATCCAATGCTTAATTACTGACCTTTTTTGCCTTCTTGTAGTTCTTGAGTACTCCGCACCACCAAAATGGGATTGTGCATTTCCTGAATTGGGCTTATATTTTCCATAACATCAAATATCGTTGTAAATATGATGACTGTTACTCCAATATGTAATATTAGTATGAGAACAAGTATTCTCGTTAACTTTACTTTCATTATTGTTTTAGAAATGTGGTTTTTGGTGCTTTTACTTTTGACATAAACGTAGTTCTGTGACGTGTGGGCCTTTTTATGACCAATTACAACTATAACCCAATGTGCATTTCGCGCAGTAATTTGCATGCAAAATATCTCCCCAAAACAATCATTGTCTGAATCTTTAAACAAGTTTTGCGAGTGGGCTGAAATTGAACCCTTTGCCATTTTTTTCAAACGAAGAAGTATGGATTTTGGCCCAATCAAACCTTTTAAAAAGCATTCCTACGTTTACAGTGTACTACGGAAGTAATTCCATCCGCAATTAATTCCATCCTCCGCTCTACGGAAGTATTTCCATCCGGAAGTAATTCCATCCTCAACCCTAAACTGAGACTTCAAAACATTGCGATGTCATGAAGTTCAATTTAACAGTGTAATGAAATCTTAGCAATATCTGTGTAATATAAGTTATATTCATTTTGGCGCTTGGCGTGAAAACTGCATTATACTAATACTATATGTGTTTATACCATTGATACAATACTTCCACCTCTAAAACTTTGGAAAAAATCCTGTTAAAAAGTATGAGTAAGGCAAAGTATACCATGACTTCGGTTCAACTGAATCGAAGCGTGTGCATAGTGAAGTTGACCTTGGAGTGGCAAAAGCAATCAGCATCCATCCAAATTTCATACAAGGCAAGGCTGAGAACCTGGAGGCAGAGCGTGACTATCGTAACTCTGGGGGTGTAACACAGAGGTTTTGCCGACTCGTAGCACTTGAAGCACATCCAGAGAAAGCAGATAACCATTTGGTCAGTTTTTTAATTGTGCATAGAATCTTTTTCATTACTGTAAATGTAAATCAGAAACAGACGAGATACCGAGGCCTTCATGGTGCCATTACCGACCAACTTCCACCTTGCAAAAATTGGAGGTGCTGCAACCCCCTTCCGCCACGCCGCTGCTGAGAACGTCTTCTTTGCTAGTGGTCGCGATGCCCGTAGGACCTTGTCTCTAAAGCCTGTTTCCCATTAATCAACGACAGTCGCCGATACATTGTTGTTGATGATCACTTTTACTGGGGAATAAAATGATTTGCTATTTTGAAGAAATTATCTTCCTGACCGGCTCCAAACTTTTTTCCGGTAGAGATCTGAAGGATTGACAGATCTGAAGATCTGTATATGCATATGTAGGGATTTACGTATGGCTTGGCGGTGTCTTTACATGTAAACATGCTATTTGTTGATAATAAATAATGATGTTCTCAGATCATTCATCATTCAAATGTACTAGTTGTTCTAATTTAAGATTGACAGAATCTTCATTCACCAACATTTGTTGCATAACGCAACTTGATCTTTGATGTAGTCACGACATGGACAAAGTCTCACGTGTGAGGCAGAGGAGGATACACAACTGTGTAACAATGGCTGTTGTTGGAGGTGACAGGTCTTTGTCTTATCGTACGACGGTGCAACAAGTAAATTACCATGTTCCACAAGTTCACACGTTATGTTTGCTCTAGAAAATGAATTAGAAATTACATTAATACAAACGGTGAACGGTATGACAGCCTAAATAGGTTCGTGAATCGATATTTCCTTTTCACTGTTGGATATACCGTCGTTAACATCTAAGCGTGTACACGTGATCATAAAACATGTTTTAATTAGATTCAAAGTTGTAACGTTTGCGCTTGAAACAAGTTGTCTTTACCGCCTAAACGTTACAACTTTGAATCTAATTAAAACATATTTTATTTCACGTGTATACGCTTAGATGTTAATGACGGTAAGACATATCAATTGGAATTTAGCTAATTGTCAGCTTATAAATCAAATTTGCCAGGTGCTCACCTTCTAAACGAAATGAGTTGATTTAAAATGTCCCAGTATGATGGTTCACATAGCATTCCTGTAACACGGTTATAGTCCAGTATGGTTACGTAGAAAATGGTTGCATATAATTGAACATTATTTCAGCTTACTACACGCCTAGAAACTCTGAGCCTGCAGTTTATCAGCACGGAGAAATGTTTATTGTTCACACTTGTCAACAACATTAACAATATTATTTTATGTTGATAGCAACTCTGAACAATGTGGACAGCACAGCATTGTTTCATCCTGTTCATATCAATACTGTATCAACCTGATCCTTTTTTAGGCATGTATATAGCCACGTGTATATGCGAATATATTTAAATGATGCATTTAATTTCTTCTAACAATCTCTAACCTTTCTCCCAGCATGCATTTTTGCAGGACTGGCCAAGTTTTCCTTCGATTTTTTTCATATTGTGTAATGGTGGCCATTGGCTGTCTCTACAGAATTCCTGCATGCGTGAAAATGTATTTCAGCAATTAACATTGGGATTTTATTGCGTCTTTACCTAGCACCCCTTCGTAGCTGCTCTTTCTAGTGTTGGATATTCAAACACTCATCGTATTTTAAAAAATAATAAAGTTCAAAATGTTAACAAACCGTTCGTTTACATACGCGGTCATCCACTTTAAATAAACTAGCAGGAAATAGCATGCAACAATATCTTACGAGATGTTCTACTTGTGCACTTATTCTTTCCAACATTCCTTCGTGAGTATATTCGTAAGGAAGATATGGTTTTAACTGAAATTCAATGAAGAAATTATATAAAACAGAGAGTGAATGTACGCAATTCTACTCAAGATCGGGTATAAATTGCGTATATTCACATACTGTACGGTTATACATCCAAAAACACAACACTAGACACTCATAATACAGTCAAAAAAATACACTAACTACTCCTAACCTAAACAGTCCTACTAGCTAACTTAACACTAAAGATACCTTAGTGCAATCCTATATAATCATAATTCGATACTTTAGAGATTGCACTGTAAAAACAGTACCAACTTAATAAAATTGGTTGCCTTAGATGATTGCACCAAATTTTTCATTGGTTGAAATAACTAAATCTTGGTTAAAAAAATTTTTTTGGTTCTTTTTACCAAATAGTATTGATCTAAACGAAACCTTGCGAAAGTACTATAACGATGATACAGAGGTGATCACCCTATGACTAGCCGCGTCTAAATATGTTGCAGGGTAGTATGCTGACCTTTGAATCTTGGCATAAACAGGGCACCCGGAATATTTGATACTTGGAGAAACAAAAATTTGCTTCGTGTCAAACGTCTTTGGTTTCCAATGGTCGTTATATTGTCCTTCTCCCTCGCGCAATTCATTTCCTCCCAAGGCCACATCCCCTGTATGCAGATATAAAATGCATTCAAAAGTAGTTCACACAAAATCTGTCGTGTAAGTCCTGTAAGTGTCCGTTGCAGTATACCTGGCATTAGCAATTGACCGCTGTCCAATATTGGCTTGAGGGTTGCTGCTTGTGTTCCATAAAACCAATTCCCAAAGATATTAAGTACTTTCGCGTTTTGGGCAACTCTATATAACACAACATCAACGTGTCTGTCGACAGAAATAATTGTAGCATTTACGTGCATGAAGGGGTACGACACGGTGGCGGATCCAGGGTAAGGCTGAATAAATTACCACAGCTCTGCCTGCTCTGGCTTACCAAAACTTGCAATCGGATTGAAGGATTTCTATTTAAAAATATTCTTCAGAAATTTAAGACCAATAGCGTTGCTATTGAAGTATTTTGAATTTAAAAATAAGCCTCAGCCTATACCTTAATCCGCCACTGGTGCGACAAGCTTCCAAAAATTCCACGTTTTGCATTTCAGCCAAAAATCATACTACCATTGCACTCCAGAATGCAATTTAGCACGATTTTGTTCATCAAAGAGATGAATGAAATACACGTCATGAAATAAGCGTTCTCGAGAAAATCATTCTTACTTAATGGAAAATCTACTCCAGCCAATAGGTAAAGCGTATCTCTTGGCGGGCTTCCCACGAAAACAGCATTCTTCATCACCACGATCTCTGTGACAATTCTCACAGAAACATTTATTAAAATCTGGAGTTTTGTCAAAGTATTCATCTAAAATTGCAATGAAAATGTTAGTATAAAGTCTCTAAATTGGGCTTTTCGACACTGATACATGCAGCATTTAGTGATTAACACTGATGTACACCGAATATGTGACATGTACTGAAATGACCAAAAACAACTAATAAAAAATACTCTTTTATTGTCAGAAGCCTATTTCGCTCAGTATATATATTATCATATGAATGGCGACTCAAGAAAACGTTCACACATGTCTCGATAACCACATTTCACCTGGAGTGCTGCAATCCCCGAACTCTCTAGGACATGCAGAAATAAGGAAAATTAGAAATTAATTATTTTGAATTTTTACGTGCGTATACGTATGTAGCTACAAAAAACGCGACAGTGGAAAACAGCCCTAAATATGAACAGTAAATACGTTTTAGTCGCATGCATCAAGCTTCGCATTCAGTCAAGCCATTTTTTTATTTTGCCTGTCAACCTTCGACCTAAAATTTCACCAAAAATAACTTTTCACTGCCGCTACAGTCGCTCAAAATTATACGCACTTTTGCTCGACATTACTCCGAGGAAGCAAAATTAGAATTTAAACACACACAAAAAATCGCCATTTCACACAAAAAATCGCCGTTTTCAAATTGCACTCGTGAAAAGTTTCACATGCAGTCAGTATTTATTTTATAGTCATGGATTAAAATATTTAAAAATATTTTCGTGTTAAATAGACAATCAAACCTTGGGGCGTTTCAAGTCTGGGCTCTGGAACAGCACCAGGTTGACTAGATCCTGGAGTAGTTGGTCACATTCAGTGGAAGGAGGATTGCTTGGTGGAGGACTTGGTTTAGGAAGGGTTTTTGGTGGAAGAGTTTTTGGTGGAAGAGTTTTTGGTGGAAGATTGCTTGGTGGAAGAGTTTTTGGTGGAAGATTTGGTGGAAGAGTTTTTCGTGGAAGAGTTTCTAGTGGAGGAGTTTTTTGTGGAAGGGTTTTTGGTCTGCGACCAAACACAGGGGGTTGTTTAGAAAAGATTAGACACAAGACGTGGATGAAGCCATTGAGATCTGATTTAGTCTAAAAATTTAAAAAATGTGCTCACTGATAATGGCGGATGATATTGTTGTTGCTGATGATATGATTGTAATGATGACAAGAAGAACTGATGATGGTTATGATCATAGACACTAATAGTGATCATCATCATTGTAAGAAAGCAATAATAGTGTGAATACGATTTTGATTATGATTTTGGTTAGTTAACTCACCTTATTTTAGAAATAAATATCACCGATTTTACTCGTTTGCATCAATTTTACTAGGAAATTATTTAGGATTGGATAGTGATGTTGCATAACGAATCTGGTAGCGGCAATAATTATGGTAATTATTAATTATTTGTACACACATACATGCTCCCACCATTCCGTTAAAAATGGTAGGTAAACTCTGCCTTGAGCGTCAACATGGCGTCCTGGTTTTATTTCCATCTCCGCTGTGGGCACAACATATGCAAAAGGAGGCGCATTTGGATGTTTCTCTTGAAGCCATAAAACATATTGGAATATTATGGGTGGAACCTTTGGAATGAAAGATAGGTCTTTACTAGTCTAATTTGGATTTAAAGCGTAATACTATATATATGATCGTAGTTTTTTTGTTTAAGTACCTCGATAGTTAACAGGTATTGTTCCTTCAAGACAAACTAGCTCCCTGTTCTGACCATGAGGACCGGCTACAAGGGAAAATAAGAAATACGAGAAGACTCCCTAGGATGGGAATAGATATTTTATTATACATTCTTAGCAAACAATGTCTTAATTATTTCGGCTTCTGCTTACCAAAATGTTTCACGTTTGGCTTCAGCGATGGATACTTTTCTAACGCGTTCGTGGCGTCTTTTAATGCTATGTCCGAGTATTCATACTGCAATAAATTGAACTGGAACTATTTATAGAACTCTATGAAAGACTAGAAGGTTGGTCAATTCATTGGCCTGCTGCATGCTATGTAAATGCTTAAATTAAGCGCTGCTAAGTCCATACACGCCAGGAAAACTGCGTATTTGAAGTGAAGGTGGGCAGAAATTTTTTATTTAAAATGCATGGCATGTCTGTATGTATCGACCTACATACTAGAAAGTTGGAAAAAACGTGAAGTTTGAAGTGGAAACAATATTTCCACCCTCGACTTGATCCTTGACTTCGACACTTGGACAAAGACTATTTATGATATATTTATTTTACAGCTACCTTTATAATTGAAATGAATTACAATAATCCTATGTCAAAATAGACGTCGAGTTTGAAAGAAGCTTATATGATGATCTAACAAAAAATGTTCCTTGCGTTTTTCTTGCAAGACAATCAAACTGCGCATCGACTGCAACGACTGTGTAGGTAGTGTAATTTTATATCCATATGAATATATTTTATATAGTAATACCCCAAGATGCGAGTTCAAATGCTGTGGTAGGTTCCCTCCTGTCTTCATTGGTCTACTGCAGAATATTAAATGCAACCACTGAATAAATAGCGCTATTTGCTTGTTGTTCAAAATCATTAACTTTTCATTTTTGTCGTTCATAATTTCAGGGATTATTTTCCTTTCATATAATGCATGTATTATATTCGTGGCTATGGCGCATGTCGAAATTTGTTGTTGTCGTTGTTTTACGTATAATGTGACATTTACGACTTTACATAGCTATACGACTCGGCGACTTTATATGACCACGACGATTCAGAATATATACGAAGAACGTATGTAGAAAACGTATGTGTATAAAATAAAACTTTGAACTCGACGCAGAATGTGTAGTTGAAATTCTGTCGTGCTGATTCTTGCCGATAAATTTACCTATAATAATACGGGTCATGCAATGTAATAACAATTTACTGAAAAATACTATACAAATAGCAAAATATTAAATACTGCTTTACTGCATGAAAATAAAAATAGGGTATACTCACCTCCAAGAAAAAGCGCGTCCAATAACGACATATTTGTCTGTAGCGCGTTTCTTCACTTTATTTTAACCGAATGTTTAACTCTATATCCTTTATAGCTATGCATCTGAGATATTTCCTACCGTGTACTTTACAGTGATTACTAGGAATTTTTAAATGCTATGACGTATATAAAATATATTCGTTTAGGTATGAGCATTTCCTGTGAATTATATGCGACCACCCGGCATGGATCTGCATTAATTGAATGGGCGGTATTTCCTGTCTTCGGAGGTTTCTTCCGTTTTCGGAAAATAACAACGAAGCATTTTTCGCTACTAGCTGTATTTTAATAAGAATAAAACATGACAGCTTGAAAAACTTTGCAGTCGGCTACAAGAATATGCCACTTTCATATTTAGCCGGTAATAAATCCATAAAAGATGCGATGATACAGAGGTGATCACTCTATAACTAGCTGCATCTTCGCATAAATAAGCACCCAGAATATTTTATACTTGGAGAAACAAAAATTTCTGTCAAATTAACTGCTATGGTTTCCAATCGTCGTTAAGATGTTTTTCACCCTCACGTAGTTTATTTTCTCCTAAGGCCACATCCTCTGCAGATATTAAATGCATTCAAAACTGGTGAAAATCTGTCGGGTAAGTCCTGTAAGACCAGTTGACTTCTTTCATGGCTTTAGGGTTGCTGCTTGTGTTCAATGAAACGCCACATGTCAATTCTCAAAGATATTTAGTACTTTCACGTTTTGGGCAACTGTATAAAACACAACATTAACCTGTCTGTCGATGAGAATATTCCTGAATACAATTCCTGAATTGGGCTTGTATTTTCCCTATTAAACAATAACTAACATCAAATATCGTTGTAAATATAATGACTGTTACTCCGATATTATAATATATGTATGAGTACAAGTATTCTCGTTAACTTTACTTTGGTGAATGGGAATGAGTAATCAGTGAAGGAAAACATTTTTATCACACTTTACAGCGATTTGGACAAACAGAAGGTGCCGAGAGAGTCAAGTGGATGAATATTTATAATGGCAGTCTCGTCCCAGGCGCTTTGATGTGGCACATGGGCAAGGAAGTCGTGGTTGCGTGATGCTCGCGCGGGAATAGCAACAACCTGGTGGGTAGCAACTTCCTACCCATATCTATGCTGCTTCCTATATTTATTCTGTAGCGAAGCTCATTCATAGTTTGTTGTCTCATTTCACAGTTTCGAAAGGACTGGTTTGTTTAAAACATGGCATCCGCCGCAGTTGAGACAATAGTGGAGGAGATTGTTGAACAAATCGTTTTTTCAGCAGTTGAAAATGCTGTCGAATCAGCAGTAGAGAGTGAGGTGGAACAGCTCGTAGAGGAAGTCGCAGAGCAAACAGTCGAAGAAAGCGTGGAGGTAAAATGTCTTAAGTTAACAGTCCATTTCAAACATATTGTACCACGGTCCAGGTTTATTTAAATGGAATTTTCCGGCGTGAGTGTTACATGCTCTCATGTATCTATACAAATGTAGGCTTGATTGGTAAATTTCTCGATTCAACGTCCGCCTATAACCAAGGGGGTAATACTCATTCATAACAACGCACGCAAACAAATAGATCATAGCACACAAGTAGCACAACTAACCAATGTGAAGAACGCACCACATTCAACACGACATTCAACACGATAATCAAAACGATAATCAACACGATAATGTGACGATAATCAACACGATACTCAAAAACACCATATGACTCATTTCCATCATTCAAACGTTTGAAATTCAAATATTGCTTACAACTCCTCGTTTAACCGGTGTGTAACATGAAAGTAGTTTAGCCGTAGAAATATATAAAATTCCGTCCTAAAATGGACTATATTTGCACGCCGTTTCTTATAAATTATAATTACTAATACTTAAAGTATCGCAATTTTCTCAGCCGTTATTTTATAGAATTTCTTAAAAGGTCGTATTTAAGTCAACCAACAGTAAAAAATTGTGGCGAAGTCAACTTAATAAAGGCGGATTTCCACTTACAGCGAAATCATTCGCTGGCGAAATATTTGCATATTTTCTTTTGAAATTGAGAACAGTCAAGTCGCCCTAATTTATTTATGCTGTTAAAATTCAAAAGAAAATATGTAAATATTTCGCTAGCGAACGATTTCGCTGTAAGCGGAAATCCGCCTTAAAGCTGGTCAATATTTTCTCGCGCACGTTTTTTATATAAACTAATTACTATTTCTATGTATATATAGACGCGCACCAATAGACTAACGTCTAAAGAATATCCGCAATTTTCTCCGCTGCTTTTCTGTAACATTTCTTTGAGCGTCCATGGGCGAATATACCATTTTCCGATATACTCTACCATGGTCGAATACACATACATACAAACACACACAGACATGCATACATAAAACTTTATTCCAAAAACAAAAGCTGATTTCCATGGGGGGTGCATGTGCACTAAGATAATTTAACAATCATACAAGTTTACAACTTACAACTATTTGCAAATATGTAATAATATATAATTGCCATTTTTGCATCCCTATAGATATGTTATTCCAAAGAGATGCGCCATCGTATGAAAAGCTCCTTTTCATAAATTCAGTATTTGGCATAGCGGGACATAATAGCGGGAGAAATTTAGCATAGCGGGACAAAATTGTCGGGCTGCATGCCCACGCAACTGGTCTCATACGATAGATCACAGCTCGTCTTATAAGTGAAGCATCACAGTTTCATACTCGATATTTTCGTTCGCTAATGAGGCTATAAGCCCTTCGGTGCATATTAAACACAATTCTCAATACCAGTGCGTGAATCATGCACACGTTTTCAATAGAGACACAATTTAATTTTATAGTTTAATGTTAACAACTTGTTTGCTTATGATGTATGCTTTCTCTTGGGACGAGGAGTGCACAATTGTACCATATTTTTTAGTCTTTAGTTGAAGAAGAAGTGGAAAGTATTGTAGAACAAGAAGTAGAACAACAGGCGGAGCAAACGGTGGAAGAAAGTGTAGAAAATGCGGTCGAGGACGCTCAGGAAGGTTTTTGGAAATCTATGCTGAGAGATAAAGTCCTTCCAGGTATGTGTTGTTAGTTTATTTGTGATGTGTTTGTTTGTTTCTTCGGTTTGTTTGTTTGTCTTTATTTTTTCTTTAACAGTATTTCTTGGTTGCAATTCTTTTCCATTCTTTCTTTGTTTGTGTCCTTGCTTGCTTGCCTAATTATTTATTTATTTTCTTCTTTGCTTGATTCCTTTAACATTCCTTCATAGACCCTTTCTTTCATTTATCGTAGACATTTGAGGCATTTGAGATCAACAGACGGACAAGTTGCAACTGTACAATAAATTTAGCCTTGAAATATTTAAAAACATGCATGTCCAGATAAAGTCTATAGTCTGAGTGAAGGAATTCCATTCATCAATAAAGTAAAATAAAGTAATAGCCTGATAAAAAATGACCATGATTCTGCTGTGGCAGTACCGATTTTGACTGTTTTACATATGTTGAAAATTCCGTTTTATATATAGCCGTCATCGCAGGCATAACCAGTGGCCTGGTAGTTCTAGGAATCAAGGAGGCAATTGATAAGTCACAAAAGGACAGTGGCAGTGGAAATACTAAAGAGACTGATAGTATGTATTCTCCCATAGTCTGCACGAAAAGGTTTTCTAAGATTTTATATTCTTAATAGTTTATGGCAGTGTTAACGTTCATTTGCACATGCATATTGCGTACTTTGGTCCAAAATATCAAATAGATATCAAAGGAAGATCCCCATGCATATATACATGCATTGTTGAATTTGGGGGGGGGGGCATATATTCGTGAAACGCAGGATTAATTTCTTTTCAAATCAATTGTCTTTACAGTCTATTGCCCCCCCCCCAATTATCGATGCTGGCTACGCCACTGAATTTTCGTAGCAAGAATTATCGAAAAACCCTTGAAAGAACTCCAAATTTTTCCTCTTTGTCAATCAATTATTTTTATATTTAGTCCAATTAGTCAGTTTCAAACATGTTGTACAATTTATAAATCTGTTATAAATTTATATCATTTACAGATGATCAACAAGCGGTATCAAAAGTGCTTGAGGTTGTAGATGAAGTCAATAAACGTTGGAAAAACAAGCTGGAAGACTACCAAAAGAAAGGCATAGACCTGGGTACATTCCAGTACAAAAACAAAACACAAGACGCCGGTAAAACCTTTGGAGTATTGGTCACAAATATGAGTATGGTATGAATGTAACAAACACAATTTCCGCACGACTGTACTCACTGTAGGCTGTGTAGCTGGCTGTTTTAAAGGATTGTGTCTGTGAGAAATTTCCCCTATGGGGGTGTTTCCCCTGCCCCGTCTCTAGCGCCACCACTGCCCTTGATTTGCTCCTATCTGATTGGCTCAAAGCGCCTTGTATTGATGTTGCCATACACTCTTTTTTAACTGAGGAACTCAACGCTGCTAAAGACATTGCTGTCAAGAGTACAGCTCACAAGAGCTGGAATAGGAATATCGAGGAATTCAAATGGCGCGTGGCGAATGCATGTGAGGATCTGTTGGCTGTGTTTGAGGTGAAAAACGCTGGGGGAAAGTTGAAGAAATTAGATTTCCCCCTTGATGCGGACAAGGATTCGATCAACTCAGTGCTGGATAAGCAAATGCCTGAATATAAGAATATCATCAAGATTGAGGTATGCAGACCACTTCAACTCCTTTTTAATGTTAGGTACGATGAAATACAAATTAAAATTATATTCTTTGTCGTAAAGATTTCCTTAGATTTATAAGATCAGCTTTAAAATGCTCGCTGTGAAATCAAAAGCGTTGTTATAAAATTGCACTACCGGGCGAGGGTAGTGCAAAGGTGATATGAGGCGAAAATTCAAACAAGTAACACGGGTTAACTTTTCGGGTGGTGCGTACTATTTATGTTTGTAGTGATTTATTGTACTTAGTCATTGCTTTGAAGGTTATTAATGCAGTTTCAATATTCCTATATTCACGGTTCTGCCCGCCCAACGTCCTTGCATGACATAATAGCGGTCAAAAAGAGAATTGTAAATCTGATTTATATTGAAACAAAATCTTCGTTTAACGTCGTGTTCGGTAACTATAAGAGCATTTATAACTCATAAATTCATTGGCATTGCAATGAAGTTCATAAATCAATTGCAATGAACCTCGAACCCTTTTTTTTAAAGCCCACGCGAAGGTAAAATTCCTCGCGCAGGATTGCCCATTCTGCACAGCTGTATTAACCAATCAGATTGCGTGTCTGGTAGTAGTTATTATATAAACTGCTTTATATGGTTTAATATAGTTAAAACGCCATCTCAACTCAGCAGTCAATAGTATTGCTAAAAAAAGTGGTGTCAATGCAGTCAAAAAGTTGATTAGTAACCCACTTCAGACCAAAATTAAAGTTGGCTTTGAAAAAGAGATTATTCCTGAAGTCAAGGCAGAAGCTAAACAAGCAGCAAAGGCAGAAACGACGGTGGTTATTAACAGCTACATGCCTGAAATCAATAAGCATGCAGCTATTCCTGTCTATGGAATCGCAACACTGAAGCATTGGATGGAAAAGTATGTAGCACCCACCGCTAAGAAGGACGCAACTGCGAAAGGTAAAAGATCCTGTGCGTTGCATGTGCGGGGTAACCCATATATATTATTTATTTATTTGTTTATCTATATTAACTTACACATCTATTTATTAAATTATTATCTACTACTGCGTGCTGCTGCTACTATACTATTATGGCAATCAGGCAGTGTAAATGTTAGCAGAATGCTTCCTCAATTTGAATAATGAAAAGTCGGAAAGGTGCATATATCTTGAAAAAGCTTCAAATGTCAATTTCGTCGCGTCTTGTGTATTTACGGTCTATATTTTTTCAACTTGCTTCTCTTTTGTCAGTAACTTGCACGTAATGGCTAGCGCCATTTTGCAAATTTCAGTTTTGTTATATTTAGCTGGAGCCTGGAGGTTATAAACCAGGGCGCTTATATATAGGGCGGGTTTAGGGCGGTGCAACGCCAGTACTTTTGTTGATCGACGTGTGATGCGGGGGATTGGTGCCTAAAAGTACTAGTTTTGCTTGATCAGCGGTGTCACTCTGACTCGCTCATCTATTTTTATCGCTTCGGTCAACGGGTACCGTATACTACAAAAAATACAATGCATACATTAATACCATCGCTACAAAACACCTTGGATATATTTACTAAATTTATCAATCATTTTTAGACTTGAAAACAACTTAAAAATGCTTAAATTTTGCAAATAAAAAGTATGTTTTTATCGAAATTTTGTTAAACAGAGGCGGGATGCAATTTACTCGACAAACGTCATCATCGGAAAAATCGGAAAATGTCTGATTGGCTGTTGTAAGTTCGGAAAATCACGAAGGCCAACTCAATGAAGAGAATATGTCTTCGATTTGAGGAAAATGCTATTTATAATTCATCAGATAAAAAACTTTAACATACCTTTGTTAAAGGTGGCGACGATTTTACAGAAAATATAGTCCAGCTTTCAAATTTGGTATCCATGAAAGTTGTTAAGACAAGGACAAACAATGTGGGATATATCTTCTCTCAATTACGCTTTTTTAACATTCAATGTATATAAAATCCCATTGCCATAGTTATATTTTAGTCATATATCCAGTAAATGCATTTTCACATCGGATAAACAAGACCTGTCAAAATGTCAAATTTTCGCATTTTTCACCAAAAACACGCTCGCCTCAGGCTACTTCCGCATCACACGTCTATCAGCGCGCGGTCTTTCGTTGCACCGCCTTATATATAAGCACCCTGATGTAACTGCTTATAATATGTCAAATTTGACCGAATCAAACCGTAGAATTTGTTCACTAATTCGATTAGAATTTTTGCACAACATTCACTCGCGCAAATTAAAATATTTTATTAATAAATAAGGAATAGACAAATGCGAACCTGTAATTGCATTTTAATGTTTCGTTCATTTTTTCTATCTAGTATATGTCCACTCTGTGTTCATTATTACATAGAAAAATTATTATTCCTCATCGCAGTGTTTTTCTTATTGCGTAGAAATTCAATTATATTTAATAGTAAGTGGTTACCTTAAAACAAGTGAGAAGATTTACATAGCTATATAAAGAGTAATTCAATAAAGTTTCCATAATTAAACGAGATTATTGCAATTTTTTACATGCATATAAATGATATAATGTTTGTATATAAGAAAAATATTTCAGTACAGTTTTCAGTATTTTTATTATGATTTAGCTGTACAAGCTGCAAATGCTGTACTTGAGCTTCCACCAGCGCAGATAAAGTCAACGAAAATATCTGAAGCAGCGAAGAAAGAAGTCATGAAAGAGTACAGTCAGAAAATCAAGCAGGTCGCTAAAGAAGCAGTGGAGAAAGAAATCAAGAAAGCAGTTGAAGATGCAAATAAGCCAAAGGGCAACAAATAGAAGCAGCAACATGCAAGTTGTCGAAAATATACCGTGAACAGAATGTTGAAGGAGATCGTAACGTAATCGAGCAATGAAAGAGAACGTAAATCGAACAATGCAGGGTCATTATTACGTATATCAGTATTAATTATATGATTTGCGTTTATGTTTTCACAAAATTTAATCTAACTACATCACCTAAGTTTTCTATTTTTTTCAGTTTTTCAAATGGAAATGATTATTCTTATTTAACTAAAGAAGGGTTTTCAACGCTGGTCTAGTAATCAATCAAACATGAGAATTGTCTGTTCAGGGTGTTGTCCTATTTACTCTTGTGTTCAGCAAGCGCTTTCTGAATGTAGTCATCAGCCGCCTTGTCAGCAGTTTTCTTGATCTGGTTCTTGTACTGGCGCAACACTTGGTCCTTGGTGGTTGACGTAATGTTCATAATCTTGATCTGTGCAGGAGGAAGCTGCATGATAGCATTTGCAGCAGCCTTAGCTACAATCAAGAAAAAATACAACATCAGTCAGCCAATTACCTCAGGCTCAGTAAAAACTTTTTTGATTGCGGTGCCCGCGCCAAGTTTGGCACCGCATTATATTCTGCCTGTGAGTTTGTTTGTTCGCATCAATACGTTTCCTTAATCGCCTAGTAAAAATTCCTTGCACATGCTTGGAATGCTTGGAATTTTTTCTTAATTATTACTATTAATCTTGTTGTACGTTTGCCAAATTCCTTTTTTAAAGGAACGATCTTTTTTAAATTCCAATCTCAAACTCTGATAATTGCGTGTATCTCTGCTTTTATGCACCCAAGAAGGACAAAAATACCACCATTCGATTCAGCGTAAGAAATTATACTTACAGATCTTAAATATATTACTAAACAAGAGTATTCGCAGCGATTTATGACGTTTGAAAGACAAACAAAATTGAATTGTTGACAAATCGCTCAAAATTACTATGCTATACTTTACTAGTAATAGTAAATTTGGTCTTTGATATCTTTCATATCGTTGGTTTTCTCTTTTAATTTTCGTCCTTAAATAAGTGGATCGGTCTTACATTACGATTTATTTTATAGTACTTTGAGCCAAATATATTCTATTTCGAAGGTTTTAAAGTATGGTTTCAATAAGCGAACTTCATGACAAATCGCTCAAAATTATTAAACAAATTAAAAATGCAGTACGCTTAATCCTTGATAACTTCTGTATCGTTGCTTTTCTAGTTTCCGGCTCTACACCAGTTTATTCGTCTCACGTTTCTCTTCATTTTGATAGTATTTTTAGATAGTATTTTTAGCCTAAATATCTTATTTCTGAAGATTTTAAAACGGCGCAATTTTGACCTTAATGTACCAACCAACCAGGCAGCGGCCGACAGGAGAATGTAAGTTGGTGATGTCGTTAGAAATGAGCGGACGTTTTATTTCTAGGCAAGCATTGCGGGCACCGCATTTTAGTACTGTGTCTGGTTCTTAAATATATTCTCTTAGCCCACAGTGCCGGTAAAGGGCTAGGCAGGGCGGTGTTACTAAATAAACTCTGTTCGGCTGCTTACGCCAGCAATAGCATGAACGCGGGCATGGCAAAGTTAGCCTAGCTCTTGGCTGTATTGTTCTGTAATGCTTCATTCAAAAACCTATATGTATGTACCTTTAACTCGCACCACCCGAAGTCCCGAACAGCAGTAAATATTCAGTATACATTAATGAATTTAGGCCTATTCCCACAACGTGGGACAAACTGCAACGTTCTACCATGGATAATAAAATCACTTTTAACTAAGTCTTTTAGTTATCCATGGTTCTACGTATAGCCTAATGGTGATAGCAATTCCTGCGGAGAACCTTATTTGTTAACATTAGGGCGCAGAAATGGATCACTGCATGGCACGATACTTACTCTTTAAAAACAACTTTCTGAGTTTGGAACGTAGCCATGCAGTTTTGGCTGTGCGACTTTTATACCTAATTTTAGTGTGCAGTGATCAAAGTAGAATGTGCAGTGATAAAATGAGAAATGTGCAGTGATAAATGGTATTTTCTCAACAGACCTCACTCACTGCAGAGGTGGATGCTGGAAATAAGTCATAGGGACTCCCCATCTTTAAATTAACAATTTCCAGTTAGGACCATTTTTATCATGCTTCCCTCTCCACTATACTATTTTGACGATATGTGCTGTGATAAAAAATTCTTAAAATTTGCTATGGCGACTTTTACTCACCTTTCTCCGTGGATTTTTTCACAGCTTCGGGCTTGATGTTTTCCATCATCCAATTCTTAAGCGTAGCAATTCCATAACCTGGTATGGCAGCGTGTAAATTGATCCGCTTATTCCATTCGTTAAAGACCACTTTTGTCTATAAAATTTGGACCATTCGGTTTCAGTAACATACGGTTACTTTCAAATAAAGCCCGTCCTCCAACAGTCAAATTTAAAAACGAGATTCCGGCAATCGAAATCTAGCGTATAACACTAACATAAAAATACTGCCACCGTATACCACCACCATAATACCATACTTCTACCTCCGACACCGAAGCCATCATTGGTTTCATAAAAGAGAGTTTTAGATCTATGACGCGAGAGACATGCAGCGACGCGGTTTCAATTTTGGCCCAAGGATACGCATTAAACATTTTTACAAATACAGAAATGCTTGAGGCTATTTATCTATCATCTATTTATACCTTTGCTAACACCACCACCACCACCTCATTGAATCGTTATTATCGTGAACGTTAACATGTCAAGGTGGTTGATGCGACCAAAAAAAAACCAGCGCTTTTAAAAAAAAGTCGACATCCGCCACCGGCAATATGCACTTGACAGAGAACTTACCTCTGCCTGAGCGGCATTTTTGGCCCCACTCTTTACTCCAGGAACGACTTCGTTTTCGATTCCTGACTTGATTCCGTCAGAAAGAGGTTTTTTGATGAGTGATGTAACTGCTGTTGTTGCCGCTTTTTTAGCCCCGTCCTGAACAGCTTTTGTTAAGTTCTTCTTTGCCTGTAGATGTTAAATAAAGGGAATTTAAATGTCTGGTTCAGCCGTTCAGGCGTTTTGCGCGAAAAGAACCATATTACTCTGTAATGCAATTTTATAGTTCACTGGCTGCCGTTTACAGGCTGGCAATATGTTAATTACTCGAGCTAAACTAAAGCGAAAGTCTTAATTTCGGTCTGTTTTTTCGCGCAAGGCTTAGGGTGGATTTCCACTTACAGAGAAATAGTTAGCTAGCGAAGAATTGGCATATTTTCTTTAGAATTTTAACAGCATAAATAAATTAGTTCAACATGACTGTTCTCGATTCAAGATAAAATATGCAAATATTTCGCTAGCGAACTATTTCTCTCTAAGTGGAAATCCAGCCTTATACGCGGCCTGAGCCGGCCTCCTATATCTAAATTTTGGCCAATCGAAATAAAACGTGGTCGCATGTTCACTTTCCTGTTTCTTCGTGCTAACTTCGGCCTCTGATTCGGCGACTTTCTGCTTCAGTGTGCTTATTAACATCAGCTGTGGTATTTGCATTTGTAAATGTACACTATCTATAAGCGTTTTCGATCAAAACTAAACGACTGTTAATATGTATTTACTTTGCTAAAATGTTGGTGGAGAATCGATTCCCCGACTGCCTATTCCCCTCTTAAAGATGGCGGCGTCGTTGTAAGCTAACCTGCGCTGTTTTTGCAGTGCCTGCCAGTCTTCTGTTTCTAGTTATAAATTTTCTCCAGCTACAAGCACCAGCAAAAACACTCCTTTAGCTCGAGTGAACGCTTAGCGACTGTGTTGTTACGTTTGCAGCCAGTAAAGACTGTTAACACTCTTAGATGCTGAGTATAGTCTGCTGACGCTAATGTTGATAATGAGGATAAAAAGAATAAAGGATAAGAACGATGACGTAATGAAGATGATCTGGACTAAAAAGAATAATCTATTCTATTATTTTACCAATCAGCAGCGGGCGAAATCCTAGCCTTTCCTGCAATCTGATTGGCTGTAGCAGCGGGGGAATTTTACGATATCTGACCACGGTCCAACATCCTATATATTTTATGCTCCAGCGAAAGCGTGTTTATTCGCAAACTTTTGACTTTTTTATTTTAAATATATGGACAAAATGATTATATATCACGATAAATTGAAGTGAATTTTATATATAGTAGCTAAATTAAACGAATGAGGTTTTGATTTTTATGTTTTTGTGGCCACTGCAGAGTCTGACTACACAATTATAAAACGACCGAACGCCGCTTTTTGTAAAAAATAAATACGTTATTTACCGTTTCGTTCGGTCCGGATAGAAAAATATTTCCCCTCTGGTCATTTTCGATACCCCGGAAAGATATTTTTCTATCCGGACCTCCCAGCCGGTAAATAACATATATTTATTATGTGGATGGGGGTATTTCACTGAGAACTATTATAAAAACACTCGTAGAACTCATACGCCACTGCATCCCAGGGACGTAGCCAGACCTTAAAGAGGGGGGGAGCCCTTGAGGCTAGAGTTTCAGCCCGTCTAACTGGACCGAAAATATTTTCTCAATTACATGGAAAGTTTCCGCCCGGTCTGAATTTATGACACGTGGGAATTATTCTATGTAAAGGCCATGTTACATGGTGCAATTTTTCTTGCAGCTTGCAATGCAATTCTACTTTTAATAAAGACAAAAGTTCGGTACTTCGGTAGTTGCCAAATTTACCTCTCTCAAAAGAAGAATTGCATTGCAATTAGTTCAGGGACGCCGGAACAGGGGGGCAGCAGGGGCAACTGCCCCCCTTGCCTTTTACCAGCAGGAGCAAGGGGGGCAAAAATGCCCTTTCATTCTAAAAGATTAATTACATTCTCTATTCCAATTAGACGTGCCAGAAACGAGCATCAAGAATAACACAATCGTTTAGACACAGAAATTATCTTGGAAAGAGAAATCACGACCATACGAAGTTCAACTGACGATGTTTTGCAAACATTCTTTATTAGTGCGCCGCTACAGGAGTGCCCTTTCACCAAAATTTGCCCCCCTTGCCCTCACATCGTTCCGGCGTCCCTGAATTAGTTGCAAGAAAAATTGCACAATGAAACAGGGCCTTAAGACCAGGCTGAAATTTTAGCTCTGTCTGAGGGCCCTGTTACACAGTGCAATTTTTCCTGCAACTTGCAATGCAATTCTTTACTAATTTACATCTTTTATAGAAGTAGAATTTCGCTGCAAGTTGCAAGAAAAATTGCACCGTGTAACATGGTCTTTAGTAAAGGTTGGTAGTAGACCAATTTTCGATTCTTCGACCACTTTAAAAATTAAAAACCTGCAATATCTTGACCTTTAAGGGACTGTGATTGCACATAAAAATGAAACAAACAAATAAAAAAGCGTGTATCAAATACAAATAAAATTTACATTCTGACTTGCCTCCGAGCAAGTACTTTGTTAAGTACCTTTATTTCATAAAGAACAATTTATCAAGCTGACTAGCTAGGTGCGTCATAAACAAGCATACTCGAAAGACTGCATGGCGTGAATAGATTTAATTCTTCTTATACGAAAACACTTAAGTCTTAAAAGACATATTGAGATAAGTAAAATTTATTCTACTTTAATGTTTAGGCTATATATAGCCATAATTTAAAAAATATTCGCTTTTATGATGGTCTTTCGCGGCCTATTTACTTGTCGTCTTTGTGTGCATTTTTGTCACTCTGAATTTAGTCCATATAATAAACAGAACATTATATTTATATACACGGTTCGCTCGAAAATATGGATTTTATGTTCTTGTGGCAAAAACAATATCTCATATCTACTCGCAACCGTGTAATATCTTATATATCTGCATGGTTGCAGGGAACTGATGAATTATGAATAATAATTTAAATATAGGATTATAGCGTGTGGTATTCTGGAAATTCTATAGACTATACTCACATTCAATTTGATCATCATCTTCCAGTCCTCATTGTAGTACTTATTAAACGCATCTGTCATCTTTTGACGATCCGCTTCTGGAGGGAAATTTTTCTGCTTCATCACAGAACCCAAATCTTTGGCAATAAAAATGGCATTCACATTGTAGGCTGCCTGGATTACATCAAGTTCGAATTGGTCAATGTTTGCTTCCCATTCGCAGTTTTCTTTGCACTCGTCAGCAATTCGGGAAGCTTTCTTGAGCTCCTGCAAATATCCAAGAAAAATGAAAACTTGCAAAACATGCTACATAACATGGGACAAAATTGCAAAACTAATTTCATTTGTCATGAATTGTTTACCATAACTATATTTTGATTTGCAGTTACCGATGGATACTGATTTTCTGTTGACAGACAGACATTTTCTATTAGTACCCAACTATGTTAATTAGTTGATTTTTTAACTTTTAAGAGAAACCAGAAAATCGAACGATATACAGGACTTGTATCTTTGAGAATGAGTTGGTTACCGGCATTACATAACTGTGATTACATCGAGACCAAATAAAGCTAGGTTTCCCATGTGTTGTTGAAAGCTAAATGGTCTTCACTATAAAGTCATCACTCGTTATACAATTAATGAGTTATGAAACTCTCTACCACATCATATGCTATTGCTATTCGGAACCAATCCACTTGCGCATCGTTTGGTAGAAATGATGGACAAAAAGCTATATACATTTGGAACCGTTAATCTCTCCGGCCTAAATTAATGCTCGATTAATCACCATGTAGCTGTTGTTTTTCTTCTGCAAGACTTTGAGTTGGAGAAACAACCGTTTCCTATTTTGATTCTCTAATTACTACCAAGCGCGCGCGCCGTTTGTTTTTGAATGATGAAGTTAAAGTATAGCCTACCAAACCATCAATGAACTTAGGTATACATTATAGACGTGATTGGACATAATGTCTCCCGATCGATTATATACTGTATTCAGCACCAAATATTTCAGGATTCGCTTTGACCATGCACCTGCAGAAAAATTTTTAAGACGGGAGCCACAAATTGCCTTTTGTAAGGAATTCGAAATACTCTAGGCGTCCATGTGCAAACATGTCGGAAGATTAATGATGCTTTTAAACACGACAACACGTGCTATGAATTAAAGCGCTGTAAAACGACATTCCCTGCAGCACATTATCTCCGGTGTTTCGTATTATGTGAACGACTGAACGTTGCATTTTTACTAAGGAAATTTGTTACCATCTGAGCATGTATAAGTCTGTTGGAAAAGCATCAGCTAGAGTATTAGGCATTTTCAAAAAGATATGCTCGTATTAGGCATTTTCAAAACAATATGCTCGTGCATATAGTTTAGTTATAAAACGCCTAACATGCCTAACATGCATGGTTCAGAATTCTTAGAAAACTAAGTAAGAGCGCCATAACTCAATAGCTCATTATAACAATTAATGACAGCTATACCGACAACTACATGGACACATCGTAGACTATTTTGAAACACATTCCGGCCCGCATAGTCAATATACTGACTCACCTCTTTCATGTCGTTGAACAGACTGAACACCACGCCAGCAGCATCTGCAGTCTTGCCTTTATAGGTAATCTTTCCGAGAGAGTCTTCCTTATTATATGTTTTCAGTTTTTCTAACCAGGCTTTAACAAGTGCGTTAAGAGCGTCCAGAACACCTTCTGAACGGGTCATCTTAGTATCAGAGAAAAGAAATCACAAACAAATGTGAATGTTTGAAGAAATTGTGTATTGTGTGAATTTCTCTATACTAGGATATCTTGGGCTAAGTACGATTATATATACCATACAATTCTTCTATTGTTTTTATGATCCTAATTCTTACCTTGCTCTTCGTCTTTTCGTCAAGAGGGCATTTTTTCTTACCGACACCAGTGGCAGCTTTTATTAGATCAATGATGGGAGAAATTACGACAACAGCCGCGATGAGACCTGGGCAAAATACACACAAAGTTACGACAAATATATTTTTATAAATATACCACGAAGTAGTTCGATATTGTGGAGAATTAGAACTTCTATATGTAGCAAGACGTTTTTGCTGAACTATTTGTAATCGTAGTTTTAGCCCGCTGTTTTAAAATCAACTAATATTAGGATATTAAACACACCAAATACCCGAATTAGCATGTTAATTCAAACCTGCTGGAGTGTCCAAAAGATAATATGAAAATAGCATTATATATCAATCAACCTATTGTATTTTGGCATTTCGCATGTATAGTTTTAAAAGTGTTATCGCTAAGAACTGTAGGTTTGAAACCCTAACTTTGTTATCGTTATCGTATGTCGTTAATTTCCGTTTTGTTACTTCCTGCGACTACACGCGCAGCTGCACACAGTTTAATGTTTCATTGTATTGTATATCACTGTCAACTAGAGTATGGTCACTCTACTCTACAATTGATTATTTACGTTCATGTTCGAACTCTATCGACGGTATTCAGCAGCAGTTTGGTGTGTGCGCCAACTAAAGTAAGACTCTATCTTTGTGTTATTATAGTTTGTAAACATATGTAGCTACGTTAGTTGATTTATTCGTATTTAGTGCATGCCTGTTATAGTATTTAATTTGCCTAGATTGCATGACTTAGTGCGGTTTAATTCTTGTATTTTTAGTTCGAACGTTACCCACTATATTCTATTCGCGATCACTCTATTCAATATTCCAGTTACCGATTGATCAGTTACCATACACCTTCAACCGCACAGTATTATAAACTTTATCATTAAAGATACATTTTATAACCATTATCCGCGCACGTGTTATCCTATCATCGTGGTTAGCGAATTTAGTGGAGTTCAATTTGTGGCGTTAACGGCACACCAAAGCAGCGTAGCTCTCAGAAGAATTTGGGAGTTACATTAGTTCGAATTTAGTTCGAATTCTACTCGTTTGCATCGTCAGAATCAACGCTCTATTGTGCTTCAACAGTAATAGTATCCCGCTAGCCTTGTGTGCGGCGCGTTGTAAACCATCTGGTTCAAATCTCATCACGGCGCGGCGATAAACGCGACCTCGGCCAATAAACATTGTCTATCGCGAACCTTCAACTCGCAATGGAACAATCTATAGCAATCGACGACCTAAAGAAGGCTCGTAGCAGCGCAAAGGCCAACGTAACGCGCAAAGTGAATCGGATTTCGGAGTCGATGCTTTCAAGCGACAGTGTTGACGTTGTCAAGGAAATGTCAATAGAATTACAACATGCTACAAGCGAATTTAAGGCTGCTCATGAGGCATACAACAAACAATTAACGAATGAAGACGATTTGGATCAGTCTGCCAGCTATTTTCATACCGTGTTAGAACAAGTGCGCGCCATAGAAACACAAATGCAATCGTGGCTCAAACAACAATGCATTGACGTAATCGTACATCCGGAAGACTCAGCTAGCAACGTGGCATCGTATACCTCCTCGCGCGCTAAGTCTAAGACCAGCTCGACAAGAAGCTCAGCAAGCGCGAAAGCAAGAGCGGCAGCCAAGATAGCAGCGCTTGAAGCTAAAGCTGCGTCTATCCAAGAAAGGCAAGAGCTCGAACTCGAAGAGCTTAAACTAAATCAAAGAAAAGCCAAACTCGAACTTAGGACTGAGTTAGCGGTCGCTGAAGCTGAACAAAGAGCCTACGAAGAAAGCGAAATCGAGGAAATACGCAGTCGTAACGGCAAAAGTGTTTTGCATAGTTCGCCACCGGTCCAGCGCAAGTTAAATCTCACCGACCAACGACTCGAGAATGCCCCAAAGGTTTCTTCAAGTCCCGAAGCTAAGCCCGCTGCCGTAGACATGTCTGCACGTCAAACACTCAACCCTGAAGCCCCCGAATGGCGCGCCGTAACGCCGCAGGGCTACGAACGCTCGTACGTCAACGACCTTTCTCAATTGGATAAGTTTCGCGAGGAATCGTTCCAAGCGCTAATGACAACGCAAGAACGTCAGAATGGGGTGCTACAGCAGCTAGTCCAACAGCAACAAGAAAGCGTAATGGCGCTCACCTTACCACGACCCAGTTTACAGACGTTTAACGGCGATCCCCTAGGTTACTGCGACTTTGTGCGTGCGTTTGAACATCTGGTAGAGCGCAAGGCAAACGACCCCAGCGCAAGACTCTACCTTTTAGTGCAGCACACTTCCGGAAGCGTGCAGGAATTGATGCGAAGTTGTCTGTCCATGCAGCCAGAGGAGGGATATAGAGAAGCGCGACGCTTGCTTAAGGAGCGATACGGTCAGAAATACAAGATCGCCGCCGCGCACGTACAGAAACTCATCAACGGGGCCCCCATCAGAACAGAGGACGGCGAGGAGCTGCAGAGATTCTCCATCCAGCTGGTGAGTTGCACCAACACATTGAAGGAAATTGGTTACATAGGGAAACTGGACAATCCAGAAAACCTAAAGAAAATCGTCGATCGCCTGCCGTACCCACTTCGCGCGAAATGGCGAGACGCGGTGGACCGTATTGTGGAAAAAGAAGAAAGAGACGTGACAGTCAAGGACCTAACAGATTTCGTGACGATGAAGGCCAGAGCAGCCAGCCATCCTGTGTTCGGTAAACTTGAAAGAGCGTCAGACAAAATCACCGGCCCAGGAAATCAACGACCACGCCGTAGTGCCAACGGTTTCGCAACGCAAGGGGGCGAGCAAACCTCGACCGAAGCCAGAGAAAAGTGGTGCCCACTGTGTAAGATGGCCCACTGGCTGTCACGCTGCGAAAAGTTCCGGAAGCAATCGTTGGCCGAAAGAAGACAAGTAGTCAGAAACAGCAAACTGTGCTCAACTGTCTACTGCCAGGACATTTTGTTAATGCGTGTCCCAAACCCAGTTACTGCAAGGTGCCAGAATGTGAAACAAAGCACTCGACGTTTCTGCATCCGAGGTCCGAGAAGACGCCCGAAGACGATGCTGATGCAACACCCCCTGTAGACGTAGAAACCAGTCAAGAGAGCGTAGCCAACGGAAACAGTACACCAGCAGACGAAAACCCTACACAAGCCGATAGTTTGTACGTTCGAATGTCGACCAAACCCAACGCGCCAAGATACGATTCTGTGACAGCGCTGGCCATCGTTCCTGTTCGCGTCAAGGCATCTGGCCATGGTGCATCTAAGACGGTGGAAACGTATGCATTCTTGGATTCGGGCTCGAATACATCATTCTGCACCGAAGCCCTGCTCGACCAACTCGACCTTCAAGGCCGCAAGACGAGTCTGTCGCTGACGACAATACAAGGTAAAAACTCGCTCGTGCAGTGCTCCCAGGTGAGTCTTGAAGTGTCTTCACTGGATTCAGCAGCACAGCCCGTTAATATGCCAGTGGTGTATTCACGACCATCTCTACCAATCTCCCGCGACGCCATCAGTAACCAGGAAGATGTAAACCGCTGGCCACATCTTGAAGGATTATCCTTGCCAGAGATCGACGCCGAAATCGGCCTGCTTATCGGAAGCGACGTCCCCGAAGCAATACAACCAATGGAAGTACGACAAAGTGAGAGCGGAGGACCTTTCGCGACTCGGACCATCCTAGGATGGGTACTCAATGGCCCTCTTGGTAGAGGAAAGAACACGTCAGCTACGTCCAACTTTTTGCAGAGCACTGCTCGTCTTGAGCAGCAATTCCAGGACTATTGCAACTTGGAGTTCAACGACTCGTCCTACGATGCCAAACAGTCAATGTCGCAAAATGACAAGAGAGCGCTGGAAATCATGGAGGAAAGCGTCCAATTGAAGGAGGGTCATTACGAAATCGGGCTGCCATGGAAGAGTCATCCGCCGCAACTCAAAAACAACAGACCGGTAGCGGAAAGACGACTAAGTCTTTTGAAGAAGCGTCTTCAACGAGAACCAGAAGTACACGAGAAGTACAAGGGCTTCATGAACGATCTTATCAAGAATGATTACGCCAGCAAAGTCGAGAACCGCGAAGTCGACCAGTCAAGCATTGCGTGGTACCTGCCACATCACCCCGTGTTCCATCCTCAGAAACCCGACAAGGTGAGAGTGGTATTCGACTGCTCAGCCAAGTATCACCAGACGTCTCTCAACGACCAGCTCTTACAGGGGCCGGACCTTACCAACTCGCTTGTTGGCGTCTTGACAAGATTTCGCGAGGAGCGCGTGGCTATGATGTCGGATGTCGAGGCCATGTTCTACCAAGTCCGTGTCCCTTCTGAAGATCGTAAGGCTCTGAAATTCCTGTGGTGGCCGGACGGCGACCTGGATCAACCAGTGCAGGAGTACGAAATGAACGTACACCTATTCGGAGGTGCCTCATCGCCCAGCTGCGCAAACTTTGCCCTGCGGAGAACCGCCCAAGATAACAAGGCCGAATTCGACCCAGAAACAACCGAAACTGTCGAAAGAAATTTCTACGTTGATGACTGCTTGAAGTCCATTCCAACAGATCCGGAAGCGGTGAGATTGGCAAACCAACTGCGGGAATTGTTGGCAAGGGGAGGATTCAGATTAACGAAGTGGACGTCCAACTCTAAAGCCGTGCTGGAGTCACTACCAGAATCAGAAAGATCGGAGCAAGTCAAGGACATGAACTTGGACAAATCTCCTATTCAGAGAGCCCTGGGTGTTCGCTGGAACGTATCATCAGACAAATTCGGTTTCAGTATTGTAGTGAAAGACCGTCCCGCAACCAGACGAGGCATTTTGTCGGTGGTCAGTTCCGTTTTCGATCCGCTGGGATTTGTCGCTCCGTTTGTCCTTAAGGCGAAACAAATCCTGCAGGACTTATGCCGCTTGAAGCTCCGTTGGGACGACCCAATCCCGGACGAACACCTGGCCCGCTGGCAATCGTGGTTGAAGGAACTGCCGAAGCTCGAGGATGTGCAAATAGATCGGTGTCTCAAGCCTACCAATGACGCCAAGATCAGTTCGTTCCAACTGCATCATTTCTCTGATGCGTCGCAAGACGGCTATGGAGCCGCCACCTACCTACGTGTAGAAGATGAAGCCGGCAATATCAAGTGTTCGTTTGTAATGGGGAAGTCCCGTTTAGCGCCAATCAAACAAGTTACGATACCTCGTCTGGAGCTTTCAGCAGCTGTTACAGCCACGAGACTGGAGAAGATCTGTCGGGGAGAACTCACGCTCGAAGTGAACGACACGTTCTTCTGGACCGACAGCACGTGTGTCCTACGCTACCTACAGAACAAAGATAAACGATTTCAGACCTTCGTTTCCAATAGAATTTCTACGATACTTGATGCATCTTCTACTTTCCAGTGGCATTACGTCAACACCCTTGCCAATCCAGCCGACGACGCATCTCGTGGCGTGCCAGCGACACAACTCCAGCGATGGATACAGGGGCCGGATTTCCTGAGCAAGCCAAGGGCCGCTTGGCCACAGCCACCCAGTGATCTGAGCTTGGTCATTGGAGACAACGACCCCGAGGTCAAGCGACAATCCGCCACGTACACGAACAAAATTTCTAATCTACATCCACTTGCAGAGTTAGTCAAGCATTTCTCTTCTTGGAGTCGGCTGAAAAAGGTCCTAGCGCTGGTTTTGCGCTACCAGGCGATCCTGAAACGTCGCGTCATCCAGAAGAAGTTAAATCCTGCTGAAGCGATCGGGTTTTCAACGTCCATCACGCCTATTTCCGTGTCCGAAATGGTCAACGCTGAGAAGGAAATAATTCGACATGTGCAGCAAGAATGTTTCAGCGAAGAACGAGAATGCCTAGAAAGAATAAACCAAAGTAGCGATAAAGATCGCAAGAACGTAACGGTTAAGAAATCGAGCCGCGTGTTCCAGCTGGATCCAGTATTAAAGAATGGGTTGGTACGTGTCGGCGGAAGACTGCGGAGAGCACCAATAAACGACAACGCTAAACACCCTATCATCCTCCCGAAAGACCACCATGTTATTGGACTCCTTGTAAACCATTACCACCACATCGCGGGTCATTCCGGCGTCGAGCACACGCTTTCCCTCATCAGAGAAAGGTATTGGATCGTAGACGGAAGATCAGCCGTGAAGAAGGTCATCGGCAAGTGCCTCAGCTGTAAGAAACGTCAGTCAACAGTATGCAATCAAAAGATGGCCGACCTGCCAGAAGACCGGGTAACGCCCTCGCTGCCACCGTTTACGTATACAGGCGTCGACTGCTTCGGACCGTTCGAAGTAAAACGTGCGAGAAGTCGTGTCAAGCGGTACGGAGTGCTCTTCACTTGTATGACAACACGAGCGATCCATCTAGAAGTGGCCCACACGTTGGACACCGACTCTTTCATTGATGCTCTCCGACGATTCGTGGCAAGGCGAGGTCAACCTATGGAGATCCGCTCGGACAACGGAGGAAACTTCGTCAAGGGTGAACGAGTGCTAAGACAAGCCATTGACGAATGGAATCAAGAACAGATCCACGACTTCCTGCTTCAACGAAATGTCAAGTGGACCTTCAACCCACCCGCTGGATCTCACTTTGGTGGAGTGTGGGAGAGGTGCATAAGAACCGTAAGGAAGGTCATGAAGGCGCTGATGACGGAACAAGTGCTTCACGACGAGAGCCTCAACACGTTGTTCTGCGAGGTAGAGTCCGTGGTGAACAGCAGACCGATCACGAAGCTGTCAGATGATCCACGGGACGAAGAACCACTCACCCCAAACCACTTGCTTCTATTACGTCACCAACCCGCCCTTCCACCCGGTGTTTTTGGAAAGGAAGACAATCAGAACCGAAGGAGATGGCGTCAAGTGCAATATCTGTGCAACCTGTTCTGGAGACGTTGGGTAAGGGAGTATCTCCCCTTACTGCAGAAAAGACAAAAGTGGAACGCTTCGAAGAGGAACGTGGCAGTCAACGACATCGTTATGGTGCTAGACGACAGCAAACCAAGAGGAGTATGGCCCTTAGCTCGGGTGTTGGAAGTGTACCGCAACAAGCGTGACGGACTGGTACGATCCGTGAAACTGAAGACAAGCAGCAACGAGTTGGTGAGGCCTGTAGACAAGATCGTCCTCCTAGAAGAAGCCGCCTGATGTTGGTATGAGATCGTGATAAACATTGTTATTAAAACTAACGCTTTATTCATTTACTTATTTAGTTATTGACATTATTTCGTGTTTCAAACCATTTAAAAAACGGTATTGTAAAGGCTCGTAGTACCGCCTTTAAGGGGCCGGTATGTTGGTTTGAAACCCTAACTTTGTTATTGTTATCGTATGTCGTTAATTTCCGTTTTGTTACTTCCTGCGACTACACGCGCAGCTGCACACAGTTTAATGTTTCATTGTATTGTATATCACTGTCAACTAGAGTATGGTCACTCTACTCTACAATTGGTTATTTACGTTTATGTTCGAACTCTATCGACGGTATTCAGCAGCAGTTTGGTGTGTGCGCCAACTAAAGTAAGACTCTATCTTTGTGTTATTATAGTTTGTAAACATATGTAGCTACGTTAGTTGATTTATTCGTATTTAGTGCATGCCTGTTATAGTATTTAATTTGCCTAGATTGCATGACTTAGTGCGGTTTAATTCTTGTATTTTTAGTTCGAACGTTACCCACTATATTTCTATTCCGCGATCACTCTATTCAATATTCCGTTACCGGATTGATCAGTTACCATACACCTTCAACCGCACAGTATTATAAACTTTATCATTAAAGATACATTTTATAACCATTATCCGCGCACGTGTTATCCTATCATCGTGGTTAGCGAATTTAGTGGAGTTCAATTTGTGGCGTTAACGGCACACCAAAGCAGCGTAGCTCTCAGAAGAATTTGGGAGTTACAAAGAACCACATGGGATAATTATACATATGATAACTACGTATTAATAAACAATGCTAATTTCAGAAAGTATCGTGTTTTTTATTTGGTCACGTTCACGGCGGCACACTGCTGACCATCAAACGGAATATTAATTTTGAAAGTAGGTAATTATGCCATCTTTTACAGATATATAGTCAAACTATGCAAGCCCTTCAAATATCCTTTTTTAGCCCGTCGGTCAAACACCTGGCTGACCCCACCACCCACACATGCACCCCTCGCTAGGCCTGACTATTCGCATAAGGTCAGTCAGTCAGTGAACTATATACATTCTCTCAGTAACCAAACATTTAGTCACCTACCTATCACTTAATGTTAGTGGGGACTATATCGAAAATAGTCATGACATTATTAAAAACTTTAAAAAATCATTGCACAGGAGAGGGTGATCAATCAAGAGCATACAGGCATAGTAATTTGGAAATAACGCACTCGTGCGAATGTGTTATAAGAACAATTAAGATGTACATAGACTTTAAAACTGTGGAGCACACTGTGTAACGTCTGTGTTAAAACAACTACAGAAATCACACTTCAGTCTGATTCTTTAGTTGTTTTAACACTGTGTATACAACCTTCAAAATGCACTAGCTATCTCTAAAAATTCCAAAAACTTTGAAATAGTTTGGGATTTGGTTTCAACGACGTGTAATTATTATACCTACCGACGATGATTTTGACGATCGTTTTCCCTATCGAGGAACTTACTGCTTCTTCTACACTGCCTTCTACTATATCATCCAATGCGTCATCAACCGCATTTTCGACTGCATTTTCAACAGAAGTTTCAACTGTCTAAATATAAGATATTACATAATATATATAAATATATATGCATATTCAGCCGTTGCTAGAAAAGGTATAATTGTCAGTTTTCAAAGGTTCAAAAATTTATTCCGTGAAGTATTCTCTCAAAGCTCTCTTGAAATAATTTTGTAAATAAATGCTGTTAATATAAATGCTTTTAAAACAACTTTCCTGCAAAGGAAAAAGCTAGGATTTGAATAAATTTTAATGCTAGCTGTCACATAGAACTTCAAATTACTTGGGTTTGCTAAAAGTTTTTGCGAATCTCACGCGCATCTTTAGGGTATACTTTTTCAAGGAGTTTACTTTTTTTTAATCATGCAACCTGTATAAGTAATTCTTGCAAAAATGAACCTGATACCATGGATAGTTAAAAGACTGGATAGGAAACTCATGGCGTCAGCATTTTAACCTTGTTGAAAATCCGTGATTTTATTATCCATGCTGATACATACAACCTATCAAAAACTGGTGTAGAAACGTGTATGATGGTGGCTTGTTATCTTTTTAGACATATCCACCTTTCCTCTTCAGTTTTTTTAACAGAAAAAAACGTAGATGGTTGTGAGGCAAGTAATCGAAAAGACAGCAACATGCGAATATACTCGTATAATTTATTCACATTACTAGTACTGGGGAAACTTACAATAATCAATCATGCATTAAAACTAAGTATAATAGTTCTACAGACTATTTACAAAAACAACTTAACTAGACTACTCGCTAATGTTGGAGTTCCATTCCGACAACGTAATGTCATTAGTTGATGTGATGGACGCAGTCCTCCAACTTCGACTGCCACGAACACACACCACGCGAGCTCTAAGCAAAGCAAAAGCGATCTTTCGTCGTAACCAGCTAACCACCATAGATGGAGAATGATTCTTCTTGTCAGCCAGCTTCGCACCCAGGAAGGAGAGAAAATGTTGGGTCTCTCCGCATCTGCCAAAGGCGCTGAAGACGACCGGTGTGAAGGAGCCATGCTCGACCTCAACAATCCGTTGGTTGTAATGTCGCTTCTTTTCCCGTTTGTTGGCTTTTAACGAGCTGCTCAACGTCTGGCGTCGATGTGGAAAGGCGTATGGGTTAAACACCCTTACATCAAAAAATACCTTTTCACATCTCTGCCAGAAACCTCTCGCAGCAATGTCCACTCTGGCGTCATCGGTTGAGTTAGCACTGGATGGAAGAACCTCGCCAGTCAAAGGAGCAAGAGCAGGTTCAATTGAAACATCGTAAGCAACGTCACCGATAGCAGCAGCAAGTAGATCACGGATATCATTATGTCTTCGATGGATAAAACCTCCCTTCAGGCACGACAGGGCATGATCTACCGTGAACGATTTTCCACAAGCGCAGAAAGACGGAAGGCGTTTCAAAGGCCATCGATAACGCATGTAGATTGCATCAAAGAACTCACGCTTATTCAAGATGTAGCCCTCATCAGCAAGTGGCAGAGCAGTTAGCCAAGCTGAGGATCATTTCAACTGGGCGAGGTCACTTGCTTGAATCTGCTCTTCACTCATGCTCGATCTCAAGTTCTGCAGCAGCAACGAGTTCCTTGCTTGACGTTGTTTTGCAATCTCACGGTGAAGATCGTTGATGGAATCTCCATGTTCTGCTGATAGTGTACCATTCTGGTGGATGATTCTACTTGAGAGAAGATGACAGATGGTTGTGGAGTTCAAATGCTCTTCATCACAGATGTCGTTAAAGATCGGAATACCAAGACCTCCCATACGAGCTGGAAGCGAAACCAATTGTCGCTCATGGATGGACAAGCTACGGTTATCGAGGAGTGCAGGAAGGAGCTTCAGGTTGATGGTGTCGTCAACAAGCTGCATCGCGGTCTTGATACCTGGAACGGCACGAATGTGGTAAGTAAATCTGTGCCGAAAACCTGAGACAAACGCCGTGTATGCTGCTTGGGGTTGGAATTTGGCAATTTCACTCAAAACGTGAAGTTGCTGGCACCATTTACTAACTAAAGAACTAATATACTTATCTTTTCCGTCATCCGATCCAAGATATCCTCCAAGGTGCTCATGCCCTTCACTTGAAATTTGTACATTAGTTCCAGCGAAGATCTCAATGGCAGTCTGCTCCAGGTGTGGCTTCACAATCAACCAGGATTTATCAGCTCGCGGGTAGTAACCAAGACTCGGACCATACACGGCAATCCTCTCCCACCAGGCACGCAGTTGCATTAGCTTACCTGCTCCACTAAGGTCATCCGCGTACGCAACATCCCTTACATTACTAGCTTCATCAGATTTAATCATGAGCAGGAGTGGAGTAATGACGACGGCGTATAACGGCATGGCTAACGGATCACCTTGCGTGGTACCTTCAGCTGATGTAATTTCTTTACCACCTTGCACGAACAATCTTGAAGCTGTTACATAACAGGGACAAATGTACTGAATGTTATGTAACATGATCTTGCGGTTGATGGAATTGAACGCATTGGTGGCATCTACCAGTAAGACAGCGTCTGTTTCTTTTTCTCCTGCGCTATCCATGATTTGTGGTTTGATGGCAAAGACAATTGATTTTCCAATTATCCGTCGTAGAACCTCTCCAATCCCAATCGGTCTGACACCAGGGTTCTTGTCCAGAGGTATTAAGCGACACGTTAAAGTTAATGAGTTCACGGCAACCAGGTATGACGTTGATATATGACGTCATTTTGAGAGCATATAAGGAACTGAGTTTCAAAATCAGATCACCCCAGATAAAGACACTAGACCGGAGTGTCGAAACGTTGGGTCGTGAAAGTTAATCTTTGCATATTGAATACGTAGACAAGAAAATGTTTTATCCCATAGAGGTTAGTTACGTGTTATTTATGTTGCGCACTTCATTTGCAAATTAGTCTGAATATATATGTCAGTATAAATAAAATACTTGTATGACGCGGTTGTTCATAAATTTCTGTGGATTTTTTAGATTATTTCGAGGGATAAAAGCAAAAATAAAGTTAAAGTTCACTATGTATGATATCCAGAGACTGACGATGAATAAAGATCATGCGACGAACTGATGGCTGACGGGGCACTTGGGGTTTTTCAGTTTAAGGCAAAATCATGTCACTATGCTGTATAGACAAATTACACAATTATAGGGAAACATATACAATTATCATATGCACAGATTCTCAATGGTTCATCAAGATATACCAAACAAGTTATATATAAATAAACGAATGCAGAATTTGCTGGAAACTGGCAAGTGTTTCGATCATTAGCCTTATTTACAAACTAAATGAGGGTGAATAAATCAAACTTGCGGACTTTATATTTGTTTATTGATGCCTCAAAAAAAGGATCTCCCGATGACTGTTGATGGTTCCCTTTTTCATATCTCTCCTCGTTCACCGGGCATCAACGACAGAAGAATCATAAATAAGAATAACACCACAAGCATCCAATGCCAAATAAAAGGAACATCGCGATCATTGGTACAATAACAATAGTTTCAACCTCGAAATGACACCGCCGGAATTGCGCTAAATTTTATAATTTTCCCACCAAAATGACCACAAAGACCCTGTCTTTTCAAATCTGCGCGTATATTTCAACATTGCGCATGTTAAAACGATGCTACAACGCTTGAAACACGGATAACAATAACTGAATGCAACGTTATATATTTTACTATTAAAGCGCCTGGGTACGAGCTGCATCAATCCTGTGCAAACTGCGACATGTCAACGCGCCCATACACGACCACATCATGTTAAACGGCAAAATAGCAGCGATATCAAAATAGGACCAGAATCTACATGTATTAAATATATTCTTACCCCAATTCAATCTAAACTTAATCAAACAGCATCAAAAGAACGGTTTATTTGTTCCTCTTCGAGGAATGGCCGTACTGATGCGAGCGAAATCGAATCGGGCATCGGAAAATTAGACAAAGCTGTGCACCACAACTTTTGGGAAACAAAACTGTGACGTAGATAAATACGGTCACATACACATTTCAAATACGACTTTTTTATTTCTTCCAAAACTAGTGTTTGCAACACTAGATAGCACAATGACCAATGTCTAAGGTGTAAAAAACCGCGCGTATATTTTATGAATGTAATAATACGTAGAGAGAGTCTCAGAGAGAAACGAGAGGTTTAAGGGGAAAAATGCATGTTTTTGTCGCGCGATTGTATTATGAAATCCCAGCATGACATGACATCCGATGCTTGTTGACCTTTTGTCAGCACATGTTTTGAAGCAGCTCACCCGTTCTGCAAGCAATGACATGTTACAATGTTGTTTTGAATTCACTGGAAAGATTAAAATAGCCATAGGAAGAATATGGTATATTTGTTGTTTGCGCTTTGCTCTTTACGCGTTACGGCTTGTGATGCTTGTTTTTCAATCTGAAATTCAGGTATGGTATATCGAATAATATGATATCAAATTATAGCTTGTAGGTACACCACGATTCCGATCCATCAGATTGCGGAATAGCTCATATACATTGAGTAGCTATATTATAATTCTGATTATAATTAGTTATTTGAAGCGCCTGGGTACGAGGCTGGGTCTTTAATTAGAGTGCGAATTAGATCTCATTATAAAACAAGATGAGCCGATGTTTTTGATCGCCAATATCTTGCGAAGTAAGGAAGATAAACAAATTTTGTAAAAAGCCTTTATAAGAGGTGTAAATTTTCTTTTCAACAAAACAGAAATATTTTTTATTTTCATATCCCTTGAAAATATCATCGTCATTTCTGAATAATTCCTGATTGGAATCCTTCTCAGAAAACCACATTAGTCTCAGAAAACCAAAGTATTAAGTTGCAATAAATAAATGCTTTTTTAGCACTCACAGATTCTACTGTCTCTTCAACAGAATCTTCGACTGCTTCTTCAACGGTATCTTCTACTGTAGTTTCGACCACATCTTCAACGGTATTTTCGACAACTTCTTCGACAATTTCTTCCACCACCTCTTCCACTATAACAGTTGCCATTGCGTGTTGCTTTTGCCTGTGCTTTTTCAGAACGTTCAACGCTTAACTATCTAGGCGAAACTGAAACAATTAGTGTTAGCCGAACTATTCAGTTTGACTATGATCTGACTTGTCGCTGCACACCCATGCAAGCAAAAGCAGATCATATACGCTTATACCGCGTGACCTACTCAGTGCGTCTCTTTTCCTTATATGGGTATCTCTACTTCCGGAATTAGTATGAAATCAATTCGTGGAATCAATTACAGTTGAAAAATGCAAATATTTGATTTCAAAAGGGTTCACAGTTTTTATATACACCGGCTAGTACTTTGTATTGAAATGAAGCTATTGTTGGAATTTGCGTAGTAATTAGGTTGCTGCCTTCTAAATAATGTCTCGCTTTTCTGATATCTCAAATATCTCAAATGGGAATTATACTCAAATAGGAACTATCAACTATATGGGAACTACACTCAAATATTTACGGATATTTACGGGAACTAATTGTGTCCATTAAGTATCACACGAATAGCGCTGTTGCATTTCGGGATAGTTCTCACACCTCTGGTAAAGTTTCCGGTTTCTATGCAGGTGTCGCATAATCCTCAAGATATCGCACGGATTTCTAGACTTCTAAGATTCTGTGATCACCCTGTGGAATTATCATCGCATAATTTTGTCTTGAGTAATTAATTTGTTTCTGTGTAAAGATGGCAGCGGCTGCAGCAGTGACAGTCGCAGAAATGGCGGCGGAGACGATAGCAGAAACAGTTGCAGAGACTGTTGCGGGTAAAGTTTGTATGTAATATAGATAGTGGCGTAGCCAGCCCTTCAATTTAGTATTGCTGTGCTAATATTTTGGTGTTCATTGACTGTGAAAACAATCAATTTCTAAAGAATAATGATAACATAAAATTTGCATAGCATGACTAAATCGTCAGGCTGGCTACGCCACTGAATATAGGGACCGTAATTTAGATTGAGGACATGAACATGACGAGTGACAACCACACAGCTAAAAAAACTGAAACTTTTGGGGAAATTTGCAAGTATTATTAAGAGGTTTCGCTGTTAAACATTAAAGTTTGAGAGTTGAGACCCAAACTGGAATCTAATTAAAATATGTCTTGTGATCACGTGTACAGGCTTATATGTTAACGATTGTATATTTAATCACTGTGATTTGTTCAAATATATACTGGTTGTGTTCGAAACTTTGAATATGTTGCGGTCAGTACATGCGTCAAGTTTAACTTTTTTGAAGTGGATATTCAGGTTTTAAAATTTTAGTGTGGCTTGAGTGTTCTGTTTATGCATGATCGTCATTGATGGTCAGGTGATGGTCAGGTGATGGTCAAATGATCGTGGTTTTCCAGTAGTTTACATTATCAAATGTCAAAGTCGAATTACGTCTGAAAAGCTTACGTTTTTTAATTACTAGGAGTTCTCACTTCTCAGCCTCGTTCCAGGCTCTTTGAAACCTTCCACAAGCACTGGGGAAAAATTTCTGCCGGATATCTTAAACGGCAACTTTAGATCTTCACTTCTGCATGTTTAATTCCAAAATGTCTGATGAATTTCAGGAAGACAAGTCGTTTCTAAAATTTTTTGAGAAAAGGCAGGCAGCAAAAAAGCGATATTGATGAAGAATAAATAGCAATTTGATCTGTGCGACCACTGGTTTCACTTTGGTATCGAGGAAAATGAACAGTGGTTTAAACATTTGTTAACTTTTTATTATTTCTTCAAAACATGTGTTAGAAAAATGTGCTTCTTACTGCCGAAATACACACAGAGCAGAAGTTAGCAATTGCTGCGCATGAAATATACGCCGCCTTTTTTTTCACTTAGATCGCGTATATCTACATACCTACTTAAATATCAATCACGTGACTTTATATATGTATGTCTTACATGTATGCGTTAACTCCTTGAAGAATTTAAGGTTCTCTTTTCTATGGTTAAACGCTAGTGTTTAAGAAAAAAAATGTTTACGGAATGGTCAGCAATTGTCAGCAATAATATATTGTTGCGACATTACCTATTTGTAAAGAGTGTTTCAAATTACCATGGATGTTCGCCGGTTATTATTTGATCAATGTTATGTTTTCACAAAACAGTAACAGTCCGTTACCAAACGAAGAGAAGTTCTTTGAACATGAGTGTAACTGATGATTTCATGACTGCCTGAAACTCTATCTTTCCTAAGCTTGAATATTGTACTTCATCTTCTAACTTCCAGAAACAACTGCGGAGGTTGTCGCAGAGTCAACAGCGGAAGCTGTTGCAGAAGGCACAGCAGAGACTGTGGCAGAAACTGCTGCGGAGGCGGCAGCGGAATCTGCAGCAGAAGCAGGAGCGGAAACAGCTGCAGAAACAGCGGCTGAGACAGCCGCCGAAACGGCTGCAGAGGTAACTGGTTATATAATAATGAATAGAAACAGATATAGACTAAATCTTCAATTCATCGCAATTATCGCTACTCTGGTTTTGACCGATTAATGAAAGTAATCACCACACAAATATTGCATTCACAACCAAACGTTTCGACACTCTGGTTTAGTGTTTTCAATAGACTTAAATTTTTATTCACGTTTTCTTAAAGCTGGCAGCAGATATATCTGTCAACCAGAAGTGACTGAGGTAGCTACAGCATTTCAGAAGGTCTGCGTTTTCCCACAGTGCTTTGGGGAAATTTTTGAACCGATATATAGTGACATTAATAAAATCAAATTTATATAAACAAAAAACAAAGGTAGAGTTTTAATGTCCAAGCCGTGTGCGAACTTTTACAGATGTTGTAAATATCATGAAACAATTCCTGCAATGCGAAAAAAAATTGTTGAAGAAGAAAAAAACCTATTCAAGTTCGGTTTTCTTATGGTTGATCCTGCTTACTATGTCTGCTTCGCTATTTATTGAAGGAAAATGCTTGAGTCGGGGCAACTGCAAAAAAGCAATTCTTTGGGCTGTCATGTAGAGCAAAAGTGATTGGATGCTTATTTTGTCGCCTTAATCTGTGGTTTTGTGTATTGCAAAGACCTGTGGAAAAAGTTTTTAAGCCAAATCACAGCGCGTTTCCTCATTTATTTAGTTTCTGCCGTTTAATAGTGACGCATAACTCCTGGACTAACTTGTATTTCTAGGAGAGCGCGGCTAGTAGTGGGATATTATGGAAAGTGGTGAAGATTGGAGCCATAGTGGCCGTTGGTTTAGGAGTCCCCTCGGTTATTGATGTGATCAAGGCCAATACGGGGGCCGGTATAAAAAAATGCCCTCTTGATCCGGATACCAAGAAAACGCTTCAATTAACTCAAGATGCTCTGGATAAAATGGAAGGTAAATATTTGTAGTAATTGATTTGCGGGTTGAAAGAGGGGGGGGAATGTTGGTTAAAGGGTACTCCTGCGTACGAGGTTTCTCCCGTAGCTGCACATAATAAAGAATGTTTGCAAAACATTGTCTGTTGAACTTCGTATCGTCGTGTTTTCTCTTTCCAAGATGCATGGATTTCTTTTTTGGTGCTAGTTGGTGGCACTTCTACCAGATATAGAATGTAATCCTTTAGAACGAAAGGGCATCTTTGCCCCCCTCGCCTCTGCTGGTAAAAGGAAAATGGGCAGCTGCTCCCCACTGTCCCGGCGTCCCTGGACTGCTTGGAAGGCTCGCATACAACAGTTCGTTTCAGTACACATTTTTCGTAAATCTTGTGCCCGTTGCATGATAACGTGTTTTAATAATCTTTGTTATTTTTATGAGGAAATCGCTGTTGATTTTAATTCCCCTCATAGTTATTTTGTTTCCAGCGTTCTCTCCCTCCTTCTCATATTTCTTTCTTTTCATTACTGGAAGGCACAGCCTCACTGGGTCTAGGACTTCTATGTTGGGCAAATCAATCGCTAGATTGTTAGAAATCGTCGCCACTGCTAGAAGTTTCCTTTGTGCATTTATAGGAAGTTATGAGTCACGATTTTAAGCTTATTTACGAGATGACCAATCAGTGACGTTGCCAGAATATAATGGCTTATATGCAAAACATACACAGGGCATGGACCGGGTCTTATGCTCAAGTGTTAGTGATGATAAACTTTTCTTAACGTTTATAGCAATTATTAGTGAGTGGAACAACGTATTAAAAGGTTTGCCAAAGGATGTTGACTTAGGAAATATTGAAGTAGACGTGGAAGGGAAGAAAGAAAGTGTTCATGTGAGCGCTCTGTTTTGGCAGATCATGCACAACGTAGAGAAGGTACAAATTAGCATGGTCGGAAACTGCTAGAAATATGTCCGTTTGTGAGTTTATGTCCGTTTGTGATTTTCACACACATGTCAACTGTTTGCTTTAAGGACCTTAATTCAGCGTCAAAAATTGCCAAGGACTGCGCAGATGACTGTAAATGGAAGGCTAACATCGACGTTTTTACACTGCACATCGTGAACGCTGTAACAGGAATGGTGGCCTTGTGTGACCTTAGGGAAAAGAGCAGTGCCCTACAACAGCACAAGTATGTCACGTGCATGATATAATTTTTCAGATTTTTCTTTCCTTTTATTTATTGAACTTCTATAGGTTCGGAGATATATCGCCCGAAGTGCATGATGATATTTTCCGTGGGCTTCGCCCTCGGATAATATTTTCCTAAATTTCCCTCGCCCCAGTTCTATAAATGATAAACGAAGCAATTTGATGGACTCAAAACTCAAAAGCAAACGAAGCAATGTGATGGATTAAAAATCGCATTGGTACTTAGCGGACAAGACTGGTTTACATGAGGTTAGATATTTATATGTCTTCTTTTATTAGCATTCCTGCTTCAGGTGACAAGAAAAAAATTCAGGCAGTTTTAGACAAAGATTTTCCTAAATGGAAAGACTACATCATAGCACAAGCAAAGAAGCACCTAAACAAAGCTCTTGTCAAAGAAGCGACTACTAAGGCGACCCAGGCTGTTTTACCAATCGTTAAACAACCTATCAAACAGGTAAGGTAGAATAAATGCAGAACAGACTTGAGACTTGATACAGGTAAGAGAGAAAATGTATAATGGCTGATACATTGGAGTTCAGTTTAAATGAATTCTATGGGGATGTTGCTCTCTCCCTCTCTATTCCCATTCAAAACGTCCTCGATCTTTTTTCAGCATAGCGTCTTACTGACCTAGATAAGTTGCTGGCAAGCATACAGACAATACTATAAAAATAGCGATTTGAGGTTAAAAAAGTGATAAGGATATCACATGTTGACCAAACTATGATCGAGCGATGATAAATCTGACATCAGCATTCAGCATAGACTGGCAGGAAACAGTTTTTGCAGTGATTTTTTACAACAACCATAATATTGGCACAAAGGCGGCACTATCTATATAGTATTATCTAAAGCTTTGTAAGTTGGTCAATTTAGGCTACATCTTTTTGCACATCTTCGCAGTCGTTTTTGTCGTATTTGCTCAAGCTCGTCATTAATAGTTACTGATGAATATCAATACCCAAGCTTTTTTTTTTAAGAATTTACGTCTGTATTCAGGGAGTTCTGGCACAGGCAAAAGCTGATGTCGTCCCAAATATAGTCAATGAAGCCAAATCAAGTGGCAAGAGTGCAGCCAAAAGAGTGTTTGATGATCGTCGGGCTCATATCATTGAAATAGGGCTGATCCCTTTCTATGGGTGGGTCAAATCACAAATGCTTATTGCCCAAGCCAAAAAAGATGCCATAAATGATGCCAGAAACGCTGCAAAATCCACAGTGAACCAACAATTTAACTCTCCTGAAGTCAAGGTAAAGGCAGGTTGCTTCGAATGTCGTGTAGCTAAATTTACACAATGCACTGATAGTCATGTCATCTTGGTGGTCATAATCAAGGTGGTGACGATTACAATCAGACTTTTAACATTCGTGATAATGACCAGATGAAAGTGATGGAGGTAGTTGTAGTAGTGGTGGTGGTCATGTGGTGATATTTGAGATTAAACTTAATGGTAGACTGAATCGGCCAATGACGGCGATGATGGTGTTGATTAAAATTATAGTGACTGATGGCGATTATGGTAACGTTGATGCTAACGTAACGATAGTCATGATTGTGCTATGTAATGGTGTTGATGATGATAACAGTAAGAAAGAAGCGATAAGAAATTGATTGTGATAATAACGGTGATGATGACGATGATGGTGATGACAATGATATTGATCATGGTCGTCATGATGGTATTGGCTAAAAACCGTGTAAAAACAAACAACCTAGCGATGGCGGTGATGCCAAAATCTGTGAAATTGAATAATTTTATCACAGTGAGTGCAATAGTTTACAAAGAAATCCGTCGGGCAGAACTGAATAAATTATATGAATGAATAGTTTGAATAAATTATATGAATAAACACCCCCCTTTAGTTTCAGCCCTAGGTACTTTGTCCTGTATAGAACGAACAGAACGAGTACAATGGCGGGAGGAAACCTAGCTTTAAAGTCTCAAAATAATTCTCTTTTTCAGGAGCAAATGAACCGTATCTCTGCTGAGGTGTCCAAATCTGTTTTTGCTCAACATAAAACACAAATTGACGAGAAAATCAAGCAAATAGTCGATGATACGCTAAATAAACATCAATCCTAAATGAGAATAAATAAAATACTGCTACTCATATGAAAATTATTATGAAGTTTGTTTAAGAATACTTCTAGAATGTTAGAAACAACAATCAAGCTAATTAGTTAATACTATGAATGTTTGCATAGTGGGGTGGTAATAATTAATAAATAAATCATTGTTTAACATCACCGTGGTAGCCGACACTTAACGAAATATTGGGGGATTGAGGGGAGGGAGAAGGGGGAAGTTTTAAAGACCAAGAAGAGGAAGTCGCAATACTATATGAATTATTGTGCAGGACAGAAGGTTTGATAAGTCATCTTCCACTTTTTAGTCTCAAAACTGATTGCTGTAGTTAGAGCTGATAAATTTTCAAACGTGAGCCTGAGGCCTTGAAGATAGCCTACTATTCGAAATTATTTTTTATGTAAACTTTATAAAAATGTTTGTCCAAAAAGTTATCTAGGGAGCTTGCATGTAAGCCCCGTTTACACTACACTCAATTTAATGGCAAGGTGGAGCACAATTAAGGTTTAAACTCCAGTGGCCTTTCCAACCTCATTCCCAGTGCCTTTTACCTTGATTCTGGGTTTGGGTAAAAGGCCCTGGGATCGGCCAGCCGATTTGTATTTGGATTCCTCAAAAAGTTTGGATTCCGGAATCACTGTCTGGATTCTGGACTCCGGCGTATCTAGTTTGGTCCTCGTCATCTGGAAGGACAGAAGTACGCCTCATCTCAGCCAAGGCCAGAGTTGCCCCATTACGCCAAACGACTATTCCACGATTGGAATTGATGGCAAGGCCCGCTTCTTTCCAGAGAAATAGAATCAGCCGATCAAGTCCGCCCAACAGCAACTTGAAAACTGGAAAGAACGCTATCTAGAATTAGCCCCCTTTGAAAAGGACGAAATCATTCGTGTTGGAGGACGACTGAAGCACTCGCCTTTATCGTACGACGAAACCCATCCTATGGTCCTACTAGCGGACCACGTCGTGTCAAAATTAGTTGTCAAAGATTCCCGGCCACAACCGAGTACCGCGGGTCGTGAACGTACCATGTGCGAGACACGGCGGAAATTCTGGATTCTCCGTGGCAGAAACCTGGTAAAGAAGATTGTTAAAGATTGCTTCATTTGTCGTAAATTAAGGCAGTATCCTTACACCACACTCCTGGCTGACTTACCCTCAGAAAGGCTAAAGTTGTTTTCTCCACCCTTCTCGGTCACTGGTGTGGATCTGTTCGGTCCATTCTATCTCAAGTACGGTAGAAATAAGAAAATCAAAGCTTAGGGAGCAGTTTTCATCTGAACGACAGTTCGTGACATACATCTAGAAATTGTCCAAGATTTATCCACTGACGCCTTTCTCCACGCCTTGCGACGTTTTGAAGCCCACCACGGGTGGCCAGCCACTGTAATCTCGGACAATGGGACATCCGATTTGTTGGAGCTGAGAAAGAGCTACGTAAGCTTTTCAAAGAAGGAAGACGACAAATGGAAGATTTTTCTGTGAGCCATAAGTTCAAATGGCTATTCAACACTCCTCTGAGTCATCATCAGGGAGGAGTTTTCGAAAGCATGGTCAAACAGACAAAGACTGCTTTGAAAGTGATAGTTGGTCAGCAGACATTGTCTTGGAACGAGATGTCGACGGTGTTTGAAGTAGAAACGGAAAAAGCGACAATGCAAATGCGGCGATATTGTTTTAGTAGTGGATAACAACCTCGCCAGAGGAAAATGGAACCTAGCCTGAGACCTGAGTAATCGTTACCCAGTGTCGTTACCTCTCAAGGTCTCAAGGGTCTCAAGGTTCATGGTGATTCCGCATTTTTCCATTCCGTGTTTTAAAGATTCCGCATTTTCCCATTACGTGTTTAATAATATACATGAAAATGTTTCTCGACTGTGATTGGTCGATTTCAGTGCAATTAATCCCGAACAGCAGTGCAAAAATCTGTAACAACAGTGCAAAAATCTGTAACAACAGTGCAAAAATCTGTAACAACAGTGCAAAAATTTGTAACAGACCAATCTGATTGGCTGTCATAAATATATCAGCCAATCAAATTTGAGCTACGTTTTGGCGGGAAAAATATAATGCTTGCCCCAAACCACAGAGCATACAGAGGTTTGACTGCCGTTAATTTTGCGTACCCCTGGCTTAGCCAGTGCGCTCAAGAGAGGCCTTCTCCCCCCGGGAAAGCATGCATATGGCGGCGGCTTGAACACATGTATGGAATATAAACAGCCGAGACAGAACTATCTAGAGAAATCGTATTTTTGACAAAAACGTAGCTCAATTTTTTTCTCAAAACCAGATTTTGTTAGTTCTTATCCTTTAGAAGAGTATAGAAGAGTATAGAAGTGGGAGCGATCCATTTATTTATATAGCGATGGCTATTTATAATGTTCGGGGGGGATACGGCCTCTCTTTAGCGCACTGGCTAACAACATGGCCGCCAGGAACGCATAATTAATGCAAAGTCAAACCCACTGGTCAAACCTATGTATGCTCTGTGCCCAAACAAAACAACCAAGATGGCGACGGAAATTTGGATTTTCGCGACTTTTTAACGTTAAAACAATGGTTTCACAACAAAATATTTAAGAAATATAACATCGCTAAAGGAAATATTCAATATAAAGGAAAAATCGACCAAATTGCACTCGAAACCATACTATTACCTATACTTAAAGATTCCGCATTTTCACGTCCCATTCTCCGATTTCCCATTCCGCGTTTTAAAGATATCGGATTCCGGATGACCTCACAAGGCTCACATGCATGGGCCGATTATTGAGTTTCGAATTGTTTCGAAATGAGTTTCGATAGTCCGAGACTCAGGGCTGAGGCGCTGAGCGACGACTGTTTTATAATAATAATACTGGTTTTAATTTTAGAAGCTTTAACCAAACATGCCGCTTCTTTTGGAGCATTGTGGTTTAAACTTGAAATCTGCCACAATTGTGATCGGCTGTTTTTCAATAGTAAGTATTTTTATGTTTATATAGGCTATATATTAAAATCAAATTACATTTGTGATTTAAACGAACGCGATATGTTAGTTACCTAAAGAACTGACTCGATCTCTTTCTTTGTCCAAAAATAATAATAACAGTATAGGTAAGAATGAAATAATCGTCTGAAAAGTTTAATTTTTTAATTTTAAACCTTTATTGATCATTTTTATACACAACACAGTATTGATTTCTTTATAGAATATTAAATACTGAATATAGAGCCGGGGGAACTGACAGATTAACCCTAGACACGGAAGAAATTACATTACTCTGACTCTTCTTGGTGATACTTTGCCAAACTCTCCACTCTTTTACCTATTATATACATTTATACATTATATAACAAAAACACCTGACCATGACTTTGCGAAAAACTTCCTATATAATTCCTATATGGACGTAGCAGACTGAAGTAGATAAATTTTGGTGATCAAAATCATGTGTTTGCTCTATGTGTATGTTATTGAGCACTCTCTGGAACTCCATGGATCTAACCGCAACAAATTTGATGCCATATATACACATAATGAACACCTTGAGCTCTTTTACAATGTTAATAATGTCAGCTAGGCCTTTACACTGCTGGGGAGTACAGAAGTAAGACTAAGCACATGTTTTGTATGGGGTAAAACACATATGATAGGAATGAACTAATAGAAAACAAAAAATTCAAACAAATTGAAATACCATTACATATATAAAGAATTTTGAAAGATAAAAAATCATGACCTAGGAAAGCTCTTTCAGTTAAAGTATTACCATTTCTGTTCAGAATTTTAAATTGGGGATTCTCTTTAATAGTTTGCAATGAATTCCAGAGCTGTAATTTTATTGTTTTTCCAGCATTTTTACATTGGTTGAAGAAATCATCATCTGGTAAATCTCACTGTATATCCAGTCTTCATTCTGGCTCCTGAATAGTATAGAAAATGAAGATGATTCTATCTTATCATGCCTGGTCATTGCTATATGTTATTGATATTTCAATTTCAGTTTTTCTCAATATATCGAATCATCAAAGATGTAACCATGATAACTGCCCTAAAGAGTATAGAAGATGAAGATGGTTCATCAGATTTACCCAGCAATGCTATACCAGGTGAGCAATTGGTTATGTTTTACGGGAAAAGAAATATGTCAAAGCTTGTAAATTAGTTTATATTATTATAAGAGGACAAGGTATTTGTATGTATGTATTTTAACTGCCAAATGCTTCAAACTGCAAACACATCAATCCAAAGGGTAAAAAATTGATTCTACTTTATTTATATATATATATATATATATATATATATATATATATATATATATATATATATATATATAGATTTGATAACTGCCAATAAGGCTCTAAGGCCAACGTTCAAAGATTTGTTGATGATTAACTAAGCTATCTAAAATTCGTCTTTTATAGTCACACAGACAAATTAACATAATTAGCATAAAGAACACTTAATGGGCTATTATATGTTATACACCAGCCCCTTAAGTGTGCAAAACTATGAAACAATTAATTTAACTTAATTTAAACACTATTTATCAACACCATCCGTTTCCAGTAATAATACTAGCTTATCGATTGGTCTTTTCAACATGCTAGTCTTTGTTTTAACTTGCATGAACTTGATGTACTAAACCTTTCTTATCAGCTGTAGCTTTCAAAACCTTAGCTCGTTGTTCCACCTGTTTCTTGTTATTTGGCCTTTCGACAATCTGGATTCTTGAATGGTAATGCGACAACATAATGAGCGTTATTCAAAGTGGCTGTACTTTTCACATTAGCTATGAACTGTGCTTCTTCTTGAGACATTTCAGTTTTGACATCAGAAATTGATTCATTGAAGTCTCTATTTTTTAGCGCCCATCACTACTTGATTCAATTTCACATCCGCATTCACGAGGAAACTTCCGATACCTTGAATTTTTATTCTGACGCATCAAAGGTCCATTGATTGCCCATCCCAACAATGTTTTTGTCGCATACGTACCACCGTTTTCGCTATTTATGATCACTAGCGGGTCTAATGCTTTTGGAATATCACTTGCGATAAGAATGCCAATCTGAGCATCGACGACCGGCAGCTGCACGCCCTGAAGACGTGGCCATTGATCTACGTCTTCTTGAGTTGGAATATCTTTACTTGTCTCTGGAATATCAGATGCAGTGTAGATAAGAGGTAGATCTATCAAAGAGCTCTCATCTAAATCTGAGACTTCCAAGTGCTGGATGATTGAGCTGTTGATAATGCTGTTCTTTTTCTCCATCGTTCTTAACGAAATCGTAGTCTCAACTCCTTTGATACCCAACTGCTCAGCTAGATCCTTGGTACAGAACGACGAGTCACTACCGTTGTCCAGAAATGCGTAAGTAATGACAGTTTTATTCGTTTTCTTGGATACCAAAGCTTAATCCTCCAGGTTTTGGCCTCGTAGACTTTGGTCGATCACCAGGTGACTTGATTGTGGAAATATTACCAAGAACAGGGTGAGTGGCACTTCTAGCTTCCTTTTCCACAAAATCTGCAAGGTCTCGAAACATCACTAATCTTCAATTGATTTCGGTAATTTCGTCTACGCATCTACGCCATCTGCATCTCATGCTAAACGGTAATTTCTGCACGATCTGATGGATTTTCTCTGGGTTATCAAATTTGGTCATAAATTCGTTTCCGTCCATAACATTCTTGCAACATACAGGAAGGATTGAAAATTTGTGCAAATTCACGTTATTTTCAGGCTTCAATTCCAGCCATTTCAATACTTTGTTCATATAAGCAGTAGCGATCTTGTACTCATTTCCATAATTTCTCTTTAATAAAGTTCTAGCTTCTTGCATGATAGCCACATATTGGAGCCATGTGATGACAAGATTTCACCAACTCTCTTGCCTGACCAGTTGTAAACTGCTCCAGATAATACAATCGTTCCGAAGAATTAGTAACTTTGGCTTCTATAATATTTTCAAACGCACGTATAAAATTTTTATGCTCCATAGGATTCCCTTTGAATACTAAACTCATGGATGTGGCAAGTACTCTTTTTCTGCTGTAACGAAAACTCTTTTATAATTTTATTCAATTCCCATCTCCGCAATTTCCATCTCCAACTTAACGCGATTCTCTTCCTGCTGTATTCGTAACTTTTCTTGCTCTAAACGTTGTTAAACCTTCAAAGATTCTACTTGTACCCTAAGCTCAGCCATCATTACAGCCTCGTTAGCTCTTAACTGAGAAGTCACGGATGAACGAGGAGATTGTCTTGATGAAACGTTCGAGATAACTTGACTTACAGAGTCACTAGGCGATATCTCAGGAATAGATTTCAATCGGAGTTGCTTAGTATCAATCCACTGAGTTTTTTACTCACACATTCTCGATATAACGACTCTTAAGCTTCGTATTGCTTCTCAGCTTGATCTATGCGTTCCACATCGGGTAAATCACTTTGATACGCTCAATGAGCATCATAATATTTGTCAAATAATCGCTTTAAACTCTCGTATTTCTCCATGACCAACTTAACATCAACGTCTTCGGCCATCAGAGTACTAATCTCGTTCTTTTTAGCTGTAACTGCCGATAAAGAACCACTTCGACTGTTCTTTAAACGCTTTAAATTTTCTCCCAGTCTTAATTGCCTTAACTGCTCGCTGATATTGTCTTCAACTTTTAATGTACCAGCTTTCGAATCCCGCCGTACCGTATCATCGCTTTGATCTATATTTCTCTCAGAAGACGATAAACTTGTAGGCTTATTAAAATCTTCGTCTGTGTGAAGCAACAACTCGTAATCTTGCTCTGCACTTCCTTGCTCCAAATCGGCCATATAAACTAAGTCTATTCGTCAAATCTTTGAACTATTGTAACTGCCAAATGCTTCAAACTGCAAACACATCAATTCAAAGGGTAAAAAATTGATTCTACTTTATTTATATATAGATTTGATAACTGCCAATAAGGGTCTAAGGTCAACGTTCAAAGATTTGTTGACGATTAAGGCCTGTTTCAAACGTCGCATTTTGCATGCATCGAATATAATTCTAATTAGATTCGACCCTAAAACAATAATCCGACCGTCATTTCAAACGTCGCATTTCGCATGTGCTGAATTCAAATAGTTGCGGGCTCCATTCCTTATGATCAGCGACAGTCCGCTTGGGCGTAAATAAAAAATTTCATATTTCTAGAAATCCTTTTCTTGCTATTATTTTCCTAATACTCTTGCCTAAATATATTGCACTTTATGCAATATCCAACTACTTCCCAGCCGCTTCCAGCAAGCCAGCCTTGGGATTCTTCGTTTTGTTCGTGTACTGCGCAACCATTACAAACAGACGCGGTAGGCAAATGTATTTTGTCAACTTTCATGCACACGTAATACAATACGATTGTGCTGGTTCATTTCTTTTGTCTATACGGCCTCCATATTTCCTTACTTGTGCCTTTCAATATCATAACATGCACGACGTTCTTTGCCTTTCTCTTCAAGCGAATTGAATTCGACACATGCAAAATGCGACCTATGAAACCACGTCGCACCGAGCTCGCATAATGCGACCGGAACAGTCGAATTTAGCATCACGGTCGACCGCAATTAAAAACGGCGAATTCAATTGTTTCATACGTCGCATCTCGCATGCAGATAATTCAAACAATTGTATTCGACACATGCAAAATGCGACGTTTGAAACAGGCCTAACTTGGTTACTCTAAAATTCGTCTTTTATAGTCACACACTATATTATATGTTACATGCAGTATTTTGTATTAAATTATAAGAGGACAGGATATTTTAATGAATAAAAGAAAAAAGACAAAAAAATGTTCGACAAAATTGTCTTTTATCAGCAGTGTAATGCTCACCTGGTAGAATCATTTAGCATAAATTCCCACCTGCATGCACACTCTGAGATTGTGTTTGGGCAATTAGTGTAGGTGAGTGGTTGTTTATCTTGCATATCCACCACATAAGAATATGAAACTTATGCCATCATATGCCACTATAATAATATGTTGAATCTTTAATACACTGTGGAATTTTGATCATTTTAGACTTGCTCAAAATCCTTTATGTTGGTACTGCTTGTGCAAGTATGTTGTTTCTTTTCAGTTGGCTTCTGCTCCTTGGAATATGGAAGGTGAGGCATTGCACTTAAGATATGCCATGAATTCAGATAATCAATAATATGACATGAGATTATTCTATGGTCTATATGTTTATATGGTTAGTTGTAGTAGTGTTAAAGAATAGAAGTTATTGTAAGTGCTGTAGTATACAAATAACAAATGTTTTTTGTTGTATACAATGGTGATAATATTTCCATATAAGGTGGATTAACTGATTAAATATACAGCACCGAGAGTATGTTGCATAGTGAAGTGGCCCAATTGTTTGATGGCTGCCTTGTTATTATAGAATTATATAAGGCACGAGACAAAATTTAAATTAAAGCAACTTCTGTCTTACATATTGCAGTTGCGGAGCTTGATTTAAGACGGGCAGAAACTCAGTACTGTTATGACAATTTAATCAATCTAACCATTGTATTAAAAATATGAAAAAAATAATCAATCTAACCATTATGTTGCAAGTATATATAATAGTTAGTTGCTGACTTTAAGGTAATATAAAAATATGAAAAAAAGATCATAACAGTACTGAGTTTCTACCCGTCTTAAATCAAGCTCCGCAACTGCAATATGTAAGACAAAAGTTGCTTTAATTTCAAATTTTGTCTCGTGCGTTATATAATTCTATAATAACAAGGCAGCCATCTTTGATTGCGAAATCCTGGCATTATGAACTTTTATGGTAATTAATGTCCTGAATTTCTGGTTATGACCAAAAACACTCCTTTTATAGCTCGAATAACGCTTAGCAAGCGTTGCGTTCATTTTAGTTTATTCACACCTCTTGTTTTCAATTGCTATTCAGGAAATTTCTGGTTTCATTTTCCTGTGGTTACCGGCGTCAGCGTTGTATATATTAATGGATCTTGCAGTTGTTATCTATTGTGGAGTCGTGTACACAGACGTAAGTGCCGTTTATTATTATGAATGCAGCTCTGTGTTAGAATTTAATTAGATAAGGGCGCACATCTTTGTCCTTAAGAGTTCTTTGCATTGTTGGGTTCATATACCTATATATTCACGACTGTTTGTTTGAAAGTAATGGAGTAAGGAGTGTAATTCGAGATTAATTTTCAGATTTTCAATCGGAGGAGTTATAAGAGTTATTTATTATTGATGGACTGATTATTAATAATATTGTACAACATCTCCAGCACATCTAGGGGTAATTAAGAATCGTACTCATTCTATCCATTCGTCCGTTCGCTTATTCACTCATTCATTCAATAGTAAAATCATCCAACCACCCGTTTCCTCATTCAGAAACTGTGCTATCCGTTTATAGTTTATTCCTTCCTTTCCTCCAACTTTTTCTTTTTTTTTCTTTCCCTTCTCCAATCCTTTCTGGTTTCTTTCTTTCCTTTTTCTTTCCTTTCGTTATTTTCTTTTTTCCTTTCTTTCCTGTCCTCCTGTATTCTTTCTTTCCGTCCTGCCTACCTTTTTCATTTCTTCTTTCCCTTCCTTTCCTTCCCTTTCTTCCTTTTTTTCTACCTGTTTTCTTGTCTTCTTTCATTCTCTCTCCTTCCTACTTTTCTTTTTAGATTCTTTTTTATTTCTACTACCTCTCTTTTTATCCTTTTTCCTTCCTTACTTCCGGTTCATTTTCATATTTGTTATTTCATTTCTAGGTTAGTGATATTGGTCTTACAATTGGACTGACTTGTTTTGGGTGTGCCCTTGAAGTAAGTAACATCTAACACTCGCTATTAAATCATGGGACTTAATGAGGTCATTATAGACCACACTTTGAGCAGTAGCGAATCCAATCCGACAATATTAAGTTATATTTCAAATCATTAGCATCGAATTGGTTGTTTGTTAACATGACTTGAATATGAATGTTAATTCATTCTTCTGTTCATTTGATTTCCCAAGCTGAAAGGGAACAATGTATAAATGCCTATGCATGGATATCTGTATTTTTTAAAAATGTGCTTAATGGACCATTTCCCTATTTTACTAAATGTCCAAAAATGGTGTCGCTTTTTTGCGCATAATACTAAATTATACAAAATTTGCCAGCTTTGATGTACACTGTAGAGAAAATAATTTTTCGGAAAAAAATAATTTCCTTCATAAGTGATTATCATCCAGGCACATTTGGTATTACAATATAGTTATGCATTACTTTGTTTCGATTTTACTATGACGTGGTAGGCTATCAGATAAAGTAAAACCCCTAACAGTTTCACTAGATATGGGTACTGTATGTTATAAGCGCGCTTATTCTTTTATAAAAAATAAATTCCTACCCAATTTGAATTTTTTTCAGACCTACTTCATAGTGGTCGTTGCATATTATCTGAAGTCACTGACCGGGAGATTTTTGCCTGGGTCGGGATACCAGAACCTTCCATCTGTTAATTCATAGTCATAGTGCACTAAGCAACTAAAGCAGGGTATCAGGCTACAGTATAACACACTTTAGGTGGCAATAGAAGTGAGATATTTTCTGCGCGGAGAGGACGTGTATTGAATTATTTCGCTTAATCAAGTAGAACGGTAAAGTTGCTAGCAAACAATAGTTTTATATACTGAATATATTTCTATATAGTAAAAGCCGTAATATGCATTCACATGTCATGGGAAATGGGCAATGGAAATAAATTATGATGATTTGAAATTTGCTTAGAATGACTAAATACTCGGACTTGCTTTTGGTTTCAATCTTCGCCTCTCCTCGTTTCAAACTCCCTGTCGGTACAATCATATGTGTAATCCTATAAAATGACTTATTTGGCAAAATTTTTCATTGAGTTTGGCTTATCGTAGGATATCAGAATTAATCAGACCGACGTCAGTCATTCAATAGTTCTTAATATTGAACAAGACAATGTCAATGGCTGATAAGCTTAAACAAGTCATTGCAACTTGATGACAACATATAACAATATAGCAACAATACAACATATAACAATAACAATAAGTTCCAAGCATATATTATTGCCTATTGACAAAATCACACGACGCGTTCTCTCTTAAAAAATTGAAAATACAATGAATTTTTTCAAATCTCAGGCAATATCTGCGTAATATAAGTCATATTTATATATGCGCTTGGCGTGGAAATTGTATTATATTAATACTATATGTGTTGATACTATTGATACAATACTTCCAAGTCTAAAGCTTTGAAAAAATCCTGTTAAAAAAGTACGAGTAAGAATCGAAGCGTGTGCATAGTGAGGTTGACCTTGGAGTGGCAAAAGCAATCAGCATCCATCCAAATTTCATACAAGACAAGGCTGAGAACCTGGGGCAGAGCGTGACTATCGTAACTCTGGGGGTGTAACACAGAAGTTTTGCCGACGAACTCGTAGCACTTGAAGCACATCCAGAGAAAGCAGATAGCCATTTGGTCAGTTTTTTAATTGTGCATAGAACCTTTTTATTACTGTAAATGTAAATCAGAAACAGACGAGATATACCGAGGCCTTCATGGTGCCATTACCGACCAACTTCCAACTTGCAAAAACTGGGGGTGCAGCAACCACCTTCCGCCACGCCGCTGCTGAGAACGTCTCTTTGTTAGTGGTCGCGATGCCGTAGGACCTTGTCTCTAGAGCATGTTTCCCATTAATCAATGACAGTCGCCGATGTATTGTTGTTGATGATGACTTTCACTGGAGAATAAAATGATTTGCTATTTTGAAGAAATTATCTTCATGACCGGCTCCAAACTTTTTTTCCGGTAGAGATCTGAAGGATTGATAGATCTGAAGATCTGTATATGCATATGTAGAGATACGCAACTGTGTAACAATGGCTGTTGTTGGAGGTGACTGGTCTTTGTCTCATCGTATGACGGTGTAACAAGTAAATTACCATGTTCCACAAGTTCACACTTCACCCTGGGCTTGTCACCTTGCCGCGGTGGTGAAGCTTGTGTGTTTCAGTGACCCCAAGAGCTATGCCTGTGGGGACCTAGTCCCTGGTGGGTTCAACCGTACCAGATTGGTCGAGCGATAGAGACCAGACAAAGGACAGCCCCTGGCCCTCCAGGTTGGGGGTTGGGCGTCAGGCTAATCACCTGATCCCGTAAAAAATCGCTGATTACAAAAACCTGTCAGGCCCTGTGCGTCTTATTGGCGCAATAGGCCTACAGTATATGATGATGATGATAACAAGTTCACACGTTATGTTTGCTCTAGAAAATGAATTAGGAATTACATTAATACCAACGGTGTACGGTATGCCGTCATAATAAAACATGTTTTAGTTATATTTAAAGGTAAAAACAACTTGTTTCAAGCGCATTCAGTCAATAAATTTGAAAGAAAATACCTATAATTTCTATTTCAAATTTCCTATAATTTCTTCCAAATTTATTGAGTGAATACATTGCGCGTATAGCAATTGAAACTTTTATGTTTGTGCTTGAAACTTGCTTGAAGTTGTCTTTACCGCATTAGCGTTACAATTATGTGTACACGCTTAGTAACGACGGTAAGACACATCAATTGGAATTTAGCTGATAAATTGTCAGCTTATAAATCAAATTTGCCAGGTGCTCACCTTCTAAACGAAATATTTAAAATGTCCCAGTATGATGGTTAACATAGCATTCCTGCAACACGGTTATAGTCTATATAGCCTACTAACGTTACGTCTAAAAGCATTTGCATATAATAAAAACATTATTTCAGCTACTATATAGCCACGTATACATTTATTTTCTTCTAACAATCTTTCTCCCAGCATGCATCTTTGCAAGACTGGCCAAGTTTTCCTTGGATTTTTTTCATATTGTGTAATGGTGGCCATTGGCTGTCTCGACAGAATTACGCATACGTGCAAAAATGTTTTTCAGCAATTGACATTGGGATTTTATTGCGTCTTTACCAAGCACCCCTTCGTACCTGCTCTTTGAATGATGGAATCGAAGCAGAATCGAAAATATAAGTTGAATGAATAAATGGAATTAGTGTATTATCATCCATGTATCTGTGGCCTTGTGTGATTAATTCCTCCTAGCTATTTTTTAACCGAATTAGCAAGACGAAATGCAAATGCTTTTGTCCAGAAAAAGGTGGAAGTATATTATAAGTAATCGAACTGTACGCTCACCTATTAGGGTTGAACTTTTCGTCATGACTGTCTTTGTGTCTGCATGGGAAAACGTTAAGTATTATAATTATAAACAATACATGATTAGTATATTGCCTTTTTATATTCTATATCAATGATGTATATTTCAACCACATTGGCTGGTTTTGGATTTTTTTAAAGCACCGAGTACAACTTCGAGTGCAACTGTACTTTTCAACCAGACCTTGGAGGCCAGTTCTTTGTCTTTTGACAACCATAACATAGATCAGAGTCTTCACAAACCAAGCAATGAAATCTAGCTCCTGTGATATGACCACCACAATCTTTACCATCAAAGGAGCATGAATAGAGCGAATGTTTTAAGTAAACGAGACCAAATATTCTCTTCCCAGAAAACCACACTTACAATCATCTGATATGCATGCGACTTTAAAGCATTGTATTTTCCGTTTTTATGTGTCTATATATCATATGATTATTATATTTTTTCGGCGATGGAGCAAAAAATTGTTTACCTTGTGGTATTCCAGATGCAGCAGCACCCTGGTGTTTCCCGTTTATAAAGATTATCAGCTCGACACGCACCAAGACGATCACCGACTGAATTTAGATTTTGGCAATACCTGTTCGGAATTTAGGACTAATTAGTAAAAACGCTGTCGAGTGCTAAAATATTATCTTTCTGTTACCTTATAAAAAACGAGTAGCGGGAATACTATTCGTCGTTGATCAGTTCGTCGAAGTATATATGAATGAATGAATAGGAAGAAAATTGAGCTCAACATGCTCACACAGAACAAGGACTGTCCAAGCAAAGACCCCTCAAACAACCAGAAGAATGTTTCCATCGTAACATTTTGCTTACATTCTTTAAGCTTATACTGCACTATATAGGAAATTTATACCATTGACATCGTATTCTATCCTATCACGATTTATACCATTATATTCTGTAAAGTTCGGAGCAGTCGATAAAATATAGCTTTGTTAATGAATTTTTATTCTTTTATTTTCACTAACACGCCAGTCACAATTACAGCTCCTCTTTCTTTTGTTGACCATTCAAATTGCTTCGTGTCAAACTTCTTTGGTTTCCAATGGTCGTTATAGTGTCCTTCTCCCTCACGCAGTTTATTTCCTCTTAAGGCCACATCCCCTGCATGCAGATATAAAATGCATTCAAAAGTAGTTCACACAAATCTGTCGTGTAAGTCCTGTAAGTATATTCCGTTGACATTTTTCATGCATTATACCTGGTATTAGCAATTGACCGCTATCCAATATTGGCTTGAGGGTTGCTGCTTGTGTTCCATAAAACCCCACATGCCAATTCTCGAAGATATTTAGTACTTTTGCGTTTTGGGCAACTCTATAAAACACAACATCAACATGTCTGACGACGGGAATATTTGTAGCATTTACGTGCATGAAGGGGTACCACTTAGTGGCGGATCCAGGGTAAGGCTGAATAAATTACCACAGCTCTTGCTTACCAAAACTTGCAATCGGATTGATGGATTTCTATTTAAAAATTTTCTTTAGAAATTCAAGACCAATGCGTTGCTATTGAAGTATTTTGAATTTAAAAATAGCCTCAGCTATACCTTAACCCGCCACTGGTGCGACAGTTTCAAAAATTCCACGTTTTGCATTTCAGCCAAAAATTATACTACCACGAAACCCAAGAATGCAATTTAGCACGATTTTGTTCATTTTAAAGAGATGAATGAAATACACGTCATGAAATAAGCGTTCTCGAGAAAATCATTCTTACTTAATGGAAAATCTACTCCAGCCAATAGGTAAAGCGTATCTCTTGGCGGGCTTCCCACGAAATAGATTCTTCATCACCACGATCTCTGTGACAATTCTCACAGAAACATTTATAAAAACCTAGAGTTTTGTCAAAGTATTCATCTAAAATTGCAATGTAAAATGTTAGTATAAAGTCTCTAAATTGGGCTTTTTCAACACTGATACATGCAGCATTTAGTGATTAACACTGATGTACACCGAATATGTGACATGTACTGAAGTGACCAAAAACAACTAATAAAAAATACTCTTTTATTTTCAGAAGCCTATTTCGCTCAGTATATATATTATCATATGAATGAAATCTTTTCCACGATACCTGGAATATTCTGCGACTCAAGAAAACGTTCACACATGTCTCGATAACCACATTTCACCTGGAGTGCTGCAATCCCCGAACTCTCTAGGACATGCAGAAATAATGAAAATTAAATTATTATTTTGAATTTTTACGTGCGTATACGTATGTAGCTACAAAAAACGCGACAGTGGAAAACAGCCCTAAATATGAACAGTAAATACGTTTTAGTCGCATGCATCAAGCTTCGCATTCAGTCAAGCCATTTTTTTATTTTGCCTGTCAACCTTCGACCTAAAATTTCACTTGGACTTGGTTTAGGAAGGGTTTTTGGTGGAAGATTGCTTGGTGGAGAAGGACTTGGTTTAGGAAGGGTTTTTGATGGAAGATTGCTTGTTGGAGAAGGACTTGGTTTAGGAAGGGTTTTTGGTGGAGGATTGCTTGGTGGAGAAGGACTTGGTTTAGGAAGGGTTTTTAGTGGAAGATTGCTTGGTGGAGAAGGACTTGGTTTAGAAAGGGTTTTTGGTGGAAGATTGCTTGGTGGAGAAGGGCTTGGTTTAGGAGGGGTTTTTGGTCTGCAACAAAAGACAGGGGGTTGTTTAGAAAAGATTAGACACAAGACGTGGATCAAGCCATTGAGATCTGATTTAGGCTGGAAATTTAAAAAATGTGCTCACTGATAATGGCAGATGATATTGCTGTTGATGATGATATGATTCTAATGATGACAAGAAGAACTGATGATGGTTATGATCATAGAAACTAATAGTGATCATCATCATTGTAAGAAAGCAATAATAGTGATTATGATTATGATTTTGGTTACTTAACTCACCTTATTTTAGAAATAAATATCACCGATTTTACTCGTTTGCATCAATTTTACTAGGAAATTATTTAGGATCGGATAGTGATGTTGCATAGTGAATCTGGTACCGGCAATAATTATGGTAATTATTAATTATGTGTACACACATACATGCTTCCGCCATTCTGTTAAAAATAGTAGGTAAACTCTGCCTTGAGCGTCAACATGGCGTCCTGATTTTATTTCCATCTCCGCTGTGGGCACAACATATGCAAAAGGAGGCGCATTTGGATGTTTCTCTTGAAGCCATAAACATATTGGAATATTATAGTCGCAACCTTTAAAACGACAAAGATGTCATACTTTATACGTCCAACACGACATATGTAAAAAAATGAGAGTAATAGTAATTATTATTTATTAAAAATAATTCACAGCCTCTGATTGGGCAATAGCTATGTCCAACCAGCGATGTCGTCGAATGACAATCATCGGTTGATAATCCTCCAAATCATGTACATTGTATCTCATTCGTAAATTCGATGGAAAAGCGGCTCATGGAATTCCATCGAATTTTCTGACAATATAGTGACCTTGGAGCCTTTAACTCTTCGTGAACGTATATCTCTGACGTTTTATCTTTGACATTATACCGATATATACCTTTATAGTTTATAGATATTGTCCCTTCAAGGCAAACTAGCTCCTTTATCAGACCACCAGGATAAGCTATAAGGCAAAACACGCCAAGTATTCAAGATCAGTTAGAAATTTATAATATCATAAGTATTTACGAGTCCTAGCTGTCTATATATACTGCATAGTAATTTGCATTGTCTTTCGTCGTCGATTAGAATTGAACAGTCATTTGCCCTTACAAGAATTTGCTTTTGAAATAGCATTCACACTAGAAATCAATCTCTTCTATCAATGTTCACTAATGATATACCCAAGAATTAAAGCAATGTAAAATAATTATGATGCTTTTTCGCAAAACCATTCCTTTTACAGTCAACAAACAAGCAGACAAAATTTGTTTTTATTTGCTGTCCCATATCACATACGGGGTTAGTGTTTATATTCTATATTCTAAACAAATTAAAAATATACAATATATATATTTTATTTAATATGAATTGTTTTCAACTTACCAAACTGTTTTATGTATGGCTTCAAGTTTCTATGTTGTTCTAAGGCACTCTTTGCATCCCTTAATGCTAGGTCCGCCTCTAGATACTGTAAAAATTATTAGTAAGAATTGTCATACCTACTTTTTTCATGGACTAGGAAGTGTAGGCTAGCTATATACGCATCTGTTATACCTGAGACCTGATAGTGGTTTTTCAATGGCTTCAAAATTGCCCATTGTTCGGTATAGCCTAGCTTAAACCTAGTGTTCCTAAATCGGGAATTACCCAATTGTTAGCTCAAAGTGACAAAATCTGTAATTTTATTTCTTTTCAAGCATTTTTTTACAACGTTGAAAACTGACTTACTGACCGTTGGATAGTGAAATATATTCAATGTTTCATATTGCTTCCTAAGCGTCGTGTAATGAATGCAGCATTGCACCAGAAAACTTTGTGATTGTGTTAATATGCTATAGATAACACTTAGAAATCTGCGGTACAGATTATATCTAAGGAGACATACTTTTAAGACATATCTGTACATTATATCTGCATGCTGCACACTGAACAAGAATACTAATTTCAAAAACCTACCCCTTTTTCAATAAACTTGTCACGCAGGGAAGCTTCGGGTGTGCCATTAGAAAGTTTGTATAGTGAAAAAGAGCACAATACATAGTTTGCAAGAAATTATACTCAAAGTGTATGATGATGATAATTATGATATCACGCACATTCTTATATACGACAACTATAGCTCGACATTTTCATGAAAGGAAAAGTTATTGAATTAATAATTGGTTCCATTGGCAGTTAGTATTTTGTTAATTAGTGAATCGAGACATAAGAATATATATTTTGTGGTTAATATACTATAAGCTTAATATCAAACCTTGGGGTATCGCAGTGCTGGGCGTCTGAACAGGACCAGTAGGACAAATTTCCGAATTAGTTTTCTTGCTTGGATATATTCAGGAGAGGAATTCTTTGTCAAAGGATGACTTGATGGAGAACTTGTTAGTGCAGGAGTGGGTTTGCGACCATAGACGGGAGGTTCTTCAGAAAAGACCTGACGCAAGACTTCTATCAAGCCATAAATATCTGATTGAGGCTGAAAAATTTTTAAAAAATGTTTCCTGAGGATATCAGTAATGATTGTGACGAGGATTTTTGAGGATAATGATGTAATAAGTGGAACTCGGGATGATGTGATCATCATGGTTGTATGTGAAGGCAATGGTGCAATGTTTATAATGTACCCACTTATTAATAATCTATGAAAACTTAACTTTAACCAGTTTAACGGTCGAGTATTGTATCAATTCAAACATATTAGCATACAAGACCATGCATCAATTAACTCTGAAGCACCAAAAATATGAACCGAACGACTTATCACTCATTATAGCCAAAATTGCTACAATTTTGGTAGAATTCGATCCACAAAAATTTGCGTAACTTTCTTACACCGAGTTATGTTTCTGGAAAGCCAGGTTCCCCGCCCCCCCTCCCTCCATATACCTATGATGATGTGGATTGTGACGATATCGAATCTGGTGATAGCAACGGAGATGGCGAAGGCTGCTGAAATGAAACATACATGCTTCCATTCTGTTAAAAATGGTAGGTAAACTCTGCCTTGAGCGTCAACATGGAGTCCTGGTTTTATTTCCATCTCCGCTGTGGGCACAACATATGCAAAAGGAGGCGCATTTGGATGTTTCTCTTGAAGCCATAAACATATTGGAAAATTATAGGTGAAACCTTTAGAATGAAAGATATAGGTCTTTACTTGCATAATTTGGATTTAAAGCGTATATATCATGTCATTTGTTTAAGTACCTCGATAGTAAACAGGTATTGTTCCTTCAAGACAAACTAGCTCCCTGTTCTGACCATGAGTACCGGCTACAATTGCAAGGGAAAATAAAAAATACGAGAAGACTCCCTAGGATTAGGATAGATATTTTATTATATATTCTTAGCAAACAATGTCTTATTTCGGCTTCTGCTTACCAAAATGTTTCACGTTTGGCTTCAGCGTTGGATACTTTTCTAACGCGTTCGTGGCGTCTTTTAATGCTATGTCCGAGTATTCATACTGTAATAAATTGAACAGGAACTATATATAGAACTCTATGAAAGACTAGAAGATTGGTCAATTCATTGGCCTGCTGCATGCTATGTAAATGCTTAAATTAAGCGCTGCTAAGTCCATACACGCCAGGAACACCGCGTATGTGAAGTCAAGGCGGGCAGAAATTTTTGATTTGAAATGCATGGCATGTCTGCATGTATCGACCTATATACTAGAAAGTTGGAAAATACGTTAAGTTTGAAGTGGAAACAATATTTCCACCCTCGACTTGATCCTTGACCTCGACACTTGGACAAAGACTATTTTATGATATTTATTTTACAGCTACCTTATAATTGAAATGAATTACAATAATCCTATGTCAAAATAGACATCGAGTTGGAAAGAAGTTTATATGACGATCTAACAAAAAATGTTCCTTGCGTTTTTCTTTCAAGACTATCAAACTGCGCATCGACTGCAACGACTGTGTAGGTAGTCGGTAATTTTATATCCATATGATTATATAGTAATATACCCCAAGATGCGAGTTCAAATGCTGTGGTAGGTTCCCTCCTGTCTTCATTGGTCTACTGCAGAATATTAAATGCAACCACTGAATAATTAGCGCTATTTGCTTGTTGTTCAAAATCGTTAACTGTTCATTTTTGTCGTTCATAATTTCAGGGATTATTTTCCTTTCATATAATGCATGTATTATATTCGTGGCTATCGCGCATGTCGAAATTTGTTGTAGTCGTTGTTTTACGTATAATGTGACATTTACGATCACTTTACATAGCTATACGACTCGGCGACTTTATATGACCACGACGATTCAGAATATATACGAAGAACACCCTAGGTATTCATTATTCCAATCTTTCATAATGTTACCTTGGTGCAGTATTATAAATTCCGGGTAAATTAACGAGCTTTGATTCAATTCTCATCTTGAAAACCTACCTTTCTTTTGCTAAGTTTGTCACGTAAGTAAGATTTCCAGTGCGCCATAGGGAAGTTTGTGTCGAGGACGCGTAAAAAGTTAGGAAATAGAATTTAAAGAACGCAACATTTTCTTGAGAAATATACTCCATTAAATTGCTTTGTCAGTATAATTTCATAGTTTTGACTTCCCAGTTCTTAGAAAGCATAATTGTTATTACGGGAAACCGAAGGTTGTTAAGGGTTATTTTTGCATGGTATCATGAGGATATTTGGGTAAGAACGGTGTTGATATAATTCGTATATACTCTCGCTCGAATACCACATTCAATACGACGCGGCCTCGGCATAAGGTTATACATATACGCCAAATGCAATTTAAACGGTAGATAATGAGATGATAATATAAGATTTGTTATCTCATTATTTATTGTTTGAATTACATTCGACGCGTCCAAAACACGATGTATAAACGGCCTGATATACAATGACATCAAAGCCAAAGGACTTGCTTACACAATACCTTTTGCAGTGCTTCACCAATTCTATTGTCGTATAACAAGACGCCTGTTCTGGCGTTAACTCCGGCGCACGTGCCAGTCTTCAATATAGAGCTTCTGAACATAAACAATGCAGTTCATATTCGCATTTAGACGCCTTGCGAACCTAAATGTTCCATCGCGAAATTCAGAAGCACATCGTACTTTAAAAAGTATAGAAGTTCAATTGTTCAAAAATGTAAATAAACCGCATGATACATTCGCTTTGTCTTACACTTTGCTTTTGGCATTCGCGCTTATATATATTATATCTTCAATCCTGTGCAAACTACGACGAGTCAAAGCGCCCATACACGACCACATCATCTTGTTAAACGGCGAAATAGCAGCGATATTACTAAAATAGGACCAGAATCTACATGTATTAAATATATTCTTACCCCAATTCAGTCTAAACTTAATCGAAAAGCATGAAAAGAACGGTTTATTTGTTCCTCTTGGAGGAATTGCCGTATCATGCGAGCGAAATCGAATCGCGCATCGGAAAATTAGCCAAAGCTGTGCACCACAACTCTTGGGAGACAAGACTGGGACATAGATAAAGCCAATCACATACACGTTTTAAATACTAGAATGTTTCGCGCCATTACAGACTTGCGACGACGAAAAATAATAAAAAAAAAAATTAAAAAAAAAAAAAAAAAAAAACAAAACAAAACCGAGGCGAATTTTCAACTCCGTCGCTGACGCCGGAGTAATTATTTCAAACTGAATATGTTGAACTACAATAGTCTTAATTATCACTCCCACCAGGGTTGAAATATTTCTGAATAAATAAGCCAAAAACTATTAACAAAATCATTGTTTTCTTTGCTTTATTAAAAACAAGGGCTGCTTATAACAATATTAGCGCTTATTTATTTTATTTAGTAACTTATACCAACCCTGTACAGAAGAAGACATGTCTTCATAATTTTCTACGCTCTGGCAAGCTTATCTTATTGAATTTCATCAGGCCGTGCAAAAAACATTGTCATGGTAGAACAAGCCTAAGTGAGAGCTTAGAAGCAACCGCATGAACATGCGCATTCAAAGTTCAAACTAGCTGATCGAATCAATTAACGATAGCAAGCAAAGCGATTAAGGGATGCGAGTCTGCATGATGACTCCTTAAATAAGCTAGAGGTCGAGAGTGTCTAATGAATATATATAATATGGAGGCTCGCTCCAGTTCAAAGTGTGAAGCCAAACATGGCGGATCATGAAGGCTGCTTGGGTACCGAACCAGACCTCCACGAAACGTAAGTTTAGATTACACAATTAACTTGCGCGAGCCTTCCATTTAATACATATATATAGAGAGGGAGTTCACTGGCATTTCTCCTTAGATGTATAATGCTATACACATCAAGTACATCAACTAACTAACTAACAAAAAGTACTTCGCTGTCTTGACGGAAAAGTGTAAATGTACACGTGGCTCAACAGGGTATCAACATATATTACACTGACTTAAAATTTCGCAAGAAACCATTCACCAACACTTTTGGCATAGGGCAACTTGATCTTTGATGTAGTCACGACATGGACAAAGTCTCACGTGCGAGGCAGAGGAAGATACACAACTGTAAAACATTGGCTGTTGTTGGAACTGACAGGTCTTTGTCTTCGCGTCATATGATGGTGCAAATAGTAAATCACCATTTTCGACAAAATTACACGATATGCCTTCTCTAAAAAATAATTTTTCATTTGTAATATATGTTTTAGTACATCAGAAGTGCATGCCAAAACCCAAGTAGAAAAACAAAATGTTTAGCGGCCGTTTAATTCGATTCCTATACGGGTTCACCGTTTGGCACGACAAAAATCATCCAAGAAGCCATTGCATGTATACAAAACGACATCTTATCTACACGCATATGCTACAGCCTACAGCCATTTATAAACCTCAGTTATAGACACTGCATTCACTATATGCAATTGTCCGTCTCCGAGACCCTAACCGATTTTATCTACCAGATAATTGTTAGGTGTTTTTCATGCAGACCTTACCTTTTAAACGTACTCAGTTGATTTAAAACGTTCCAGTATGATGGTTCACATAGCATTCCTGTAATAAAAATTATATAAACTAATGTACATAGTACTCATTTCACGTTGTGATTGGCATGTTAATAATTATACATTTATAGAATATATTAATTATCACCGTTCTCCCAGCATGCATCTTTACAAGACTGGCCCAATTTTCCTTTGATTGTTTTCATATTCCGTAATGGTGGCCATTGGCTGTCTTCACAGAATTCCTGAAAATATTTTCATTCTGGTAAACATAGGATATTTTAAGTTGTAGCATCCTCTTGTACAGTATATCTGTAATTCTGTATGAAGTAAAGACTGCATGTATAAATTAAATTTGAATTTACAAGACCATGCAGAATGAATATCTTACAAGATGTTCTACTTGTGCACTTATTCTTTCCAACATTCCTTCGTGAGTATATTCATAAGGAAGATATGGTTTTAACTGAAATTCAATGAGGAAATTATATATAAACATTGAAAACTAAGTTGGATAAATTGCAACATAACCATTAGGCATGCATTCATTGCACTGAAAAGTATACCCTCTGCATGATGAATTCTTTGTTACAAGCTGATAACAAGAGCATAAATCTCTGATTTTTACTTCAACTCAAATACGAACTATACTTTAGTTGATAACAGCTTCAAATCGGCTTGAAAATTATATGATTCTTTGTAAATGTCTTCTTTACACCTATTTTGGAATTGAATTGTTGAACATGACTTATGTTCTATCGTTTTGCGATTCAGTTTCTAAGAGACTCGAGCAGTGCATATCGTTGCGTTAACGAAAGTATTGCAACTGTTTTAAACCTATGCGATGTTTTTAAATTAATCGGCAGAACGTACCGTGTTTGTCATAATTTTCTTCATAACTCTATCCACTTCAGTGATATTCGATATATTAATGGTATATACATGAGGTTCCCCTATAAATTGCTCAGCATACGAATTTTGTGATGTAATAAGTCTTCTCGTTGGTTTAGAGGCGAAAAATTTGGAATTGTATCTGTTGAGAGGAACTGCAAACTGCATGAAAACAATTTCATATTTCATGATTATTGGTATATTTGCCAGCTCAGCGTTTTTCGTTCAAGTATAACAAAAACACGACAAATTGACACTTCCCGAATTTGTTCTCGGGCAATGAAAACCAGCCCACTATAATGCCGGTTTTCCACTAGCGATATTTTTCGCGCGAAGCGACTTTATTCCTTTGTATTTGAGCAATTTGTTCCAGATGGTTGCATTTGAGAGCTCTGGAACAAAAGTAAAATGTCGATTCGCGCGAAAAATATCGCTAGTGGAAAACCGGCTTAACAATAGATGACATTGCCCGCCTCGTTTCCAAGCTATTGTTTTGTTTGCACTCAAGCAAATTTTGGGAAGTGTCTGTTAAGACTGACCTTTGGGTTTATGAACGCTGCCCCATTTGCAACAGCTTCTAGAGGCGCCGGTCCTTCGAATGGAAAGCCAAGACCGACAAAAACCTAACAAAAATCCTTATATCTGTAAGCGTATATCCTGGTCTAACCTGTGGTATAACTGCATGAGATCAATCACCGCAATGATATCTTCTGTTCTATATAAAGTATATAGCTACCTTTGATTGTTGTAATAGTTTCTCTATGGTGGTTCGGTTGACGACCCCGTGGTTGATGACGTCTTTTGGAATGTATTTTGATTTAGCAACTGTTCGCTGTATAGAGACATATAAAACAGACGGTAAATATGAAAATATGTAACTCAGTTTATATAAGGCTTATAAAAACTATCGCATGCATATGGAATATATTCACCGTATTTAAATTTTCACCTATCATAAATTTAGTTGAAACACGGCTCGCCCCTATAGTTTGGCCATACTAATTCCTGGCGCTACCAAAACAACGAGCTGTTGTGATGGTATTTAGAAGTCAAACTTAAACTCAAACTTAAAGACATGTACGTTTAACATGATTATTATCAAATCATAATAAAATATCACTGCATGATTATGAAACTATCTGTATAATTATAAGGTCAACAATCTTCTTACTGTAAAGGTGCCGTGAATCTCCACATATTCATGAATTTTGTCGAGGTATGCCCGGTTATCAACCTGCAGATACGATATAAATAGATTTATTACATATATACGAATGCTCTCTAATATCTATAGTATAGGACTATAGTATAACTACTCACAGAATAATGTATGAGCTATATTGATTTCTGCATATACGGTGACTAGCAAATATAAAATGGCCGACAGTTTTGCCCAGGAGTGATGAAGAAGGAATTAAAACACTTTTTGAAAGTACAGTTTCCTTTCCAGAGATTCAAAACGAATAAAAATCATTTAGGGGTAGTTGTAGAACTGACGAAAAGCAGCTTTTTGCTCATGCATGAAAACGGCCTTCTAAATTTGATTAAACATGCATGTAAATATCAGGCGAAAGATTGGCTGGAATTAAATCAATATAGCCAGCAAGTTAATTTTTTATTTCATCAGTTTATATATACGACTCGAGCTCGTGGTATAATTGTTAAGTATCTTGGAGCGCAACTTACTTTCCAGTAGCTATCCAGTTTTGCATACACCAAAGCCATATTTCTTTTTGCATAAGTTTTGCTTTTCTTTGATATTCGTTGTGCCGCACCAGAAACGAAACCAAGGAATGAATTGTCTGGACTGTGAGCTACAAAATATATTTCGAGTCGCGGGTAAAAAAATCAGTGAAATATAGAAATTTGTATATTAAAAAAAATATTAAAATTTTAAGCGCGCTGGGGGTTGTGAAGCAAAATTGATGACATGGAAGTAGATGTTCATCTATTCAAATTTTAAAGAGTCGAGGACCATGCATTGCCAGGAAACGGTAATTTTTGTGTAAAGCGTGAAAAAATATCATTGCCCCAAAACGACCGTAAATCAAGGATTAATTCACATGGCCAGATATTTACGACGCGCGTGCACGTTAATATTATACTTAATCCATGTTCATTGTGCAGGGCCTAAACAAAAGAAAATGGCGCGGTTTAGGTGCGGGTACTAAATGATCCAATCATCGATCAGCATTTGCATGTATGTATCAGGACATGATAAAATGTTTAAAACGTACGGAACATGGTCATGAACTGTCTCAAATTCAACGACAATTTGCCATAAGAAGACTTGTATTTCTTGTTATCGTTGTCAACGAGTTTTATATAGTTGAATTCAGCTTCGGTACCAAATGAATCCAGTATCCTCATCTTGCACCTGTGGATGAGGGTGCAAAGATGTGACGAGTGTTAGAAGCACATCATTGAATACAAACTGGGATAATTTACTACCGTCGATGCAATTAATCGTGATAGTTGATAATTATTTATCTTGTGTAAACAATTAGTAACCAATTAAAAACGCTATTTTTTTTCGCAATGAAACTACAGAACTGAGATATATGGCACTGCAATAAGAGTGATTATAGAGGGATTTTTATCACTATTGGAGTCTCAAGTCTATTATAGAGAGTTTTTCGACGTTTTGAACTCTCTTGAAAGTTGAACCTGAGTGCTTTTGGTTTACACAGTCTTGGTATATTATTCTTACTGCATTTTTAAGGTGGGCTTTTTAGCGTTTTTCCGTGCCTGCGCTTAAACACGCAGGAGTTGTTCCCATGCATGATTAATAAAAACGGGACAAAACAATGTACGCCGGACCACAGCCGGACCTCACGATCAGGTTACAGCAACTTAATTGTCAGGCCTCAACTTGCTCTATGCATGTCTTCGTCACTGATTCATAATAATTTTATTGATAAATTTAGGAATGTATAAATCCAAATGTTTAGTAATAAACTCTCGTATAAAAATAATTACCTTATCTCGGACCAATAGGGGCCAGAAAAATACTTCATATGAAAGGCGCCTATGATATCTGTGTATATCAAGTCATACTCAAATTGCTGCACTGTACTGCTATTGATACAACCATTTTTGTCTGGTCCAGGTGTATATCTGTAATATGAAATTACTACCGTGCATATATAGAAGTCTTATCGCTTTGTATTCGCAAAAATTATAAATATGTGTGTTTAATATTGTTCTTGCCTTGAATTATGCAGACTCTATATGCGCTATTTTCTACAAATGTAATGACCAATCAATGATCAATCAAATACTACAAATGTTTATGAAGGTGCATAAGATAAGGTCAATGACATGAATTATATAAGCAATCATGTAATATAACATGAGTGTTGATGAAAAGGCAATAAAATATTAGCCTATAAGGAGACAGGACTATATAAATGTTAAATGATTTTGTTTCCAACATAAAAATTTATGGAAATGCCAATTTAATGTACCTAATTGCACATGCAGCAAAAATGCTTTTCCCGGTTTATGAAAACAGGACTATTAAAACACCCTATCTTTATAAAATAGATAACAAAAAGCTATTATCTATATATTATGGATACTCGCGCAACGTATCACCTCTCTGATTCATTCAAGGATTTGACTATAGTGATATCATGTCCAAGGAGATATAAAGATGCGACTACATCACTCCATTGAACCAACTCTCCCAGAGGGCCGCCATAAAACGCTTCTATCAACATTATAGGTTCGAGTGCAAACGCCCCGAAGAATACGAGAATCTGTAGAAGAAATCAATATCGTTTGATTCTTTGTTTCGTTTAACTAATTACCATATTATCATCTAGTCTAATTTATTTGTGCCTGCATGTGATTGGTCATAGTACCTCGCTAATCCTGATATTATTTCGGCTGCTGACATATTATTGATCGGGTAATTTATGGAGTCTCCTTAATAGAGGGCTTGGTAACCAACTTGATGAATACACATGCATAGAATAATACACATGCAGATGCATGAATGCACATGAATACATGCACATGCATGAATATGCATAAACAAATAATTCAGGAAGTTGTTTCTCATGGATTGGAATACATTTCGAAAGAATTCATGGTCAAGTATTGCTCGTATATAATTCCTATTAAAAGAACATACTTTCTTTTTTGTACGTTTTGTTAGTAAAGGTCTCTTCTTATGAAGAGAAAGAAGAGCTGATACCCAGTCTTTTTTCATCGATGAGATACGGTTTCTCATCCACCGGTACTTTTGATCGCTGAACCATTGTGAAAGAAGTCTATCGAGATTTGGGCGAATTTTTAACCGCTGTAAAAGACAAGTTATATATGTATATACGTTATTCATGATCTCTAAAATTTCCAGCTCATCAATATTTTATGTCAAATGATTTAACATCCAGAAGAATATGTCTTAAAGTGAAATTATCATCCTCAACATTATTAATTTGAGGTCATGCATCTCGACTTTAGCTTAGGCAAATCAATGCAATCCAAAGAGCTCATAAAAACCGAATGCGTGATATACACATACAGAGTGTATCAAAAAAAGTAGACAATTTTGAAATGTTAAGAAAACTATAAATTTATCAAAATATCTCATAGATTTATGCTAGTATGGGTACTTTGGTATCTTCAGGTCATTCTAACACTAAAAACAAACAGAAAAATTAACCTCGAAAAATGGAAGAGCGGTTTGTGGAAGCGTCATTTTGAATGGCTTTTGCAAACATGAATGAGAAGTTTAAAATCCAATTTGAATTCAAGGGTTGAACGTTTGGGTATTTGTTTACAAAGAATCGAAATTTCAGAAATTTTGATGAAAATTAAGTCAGCCGCGCAACTGCGTAAACGTGGGCTTTTCTCCGTTTAACTCGCAGCTTGAGTAACTTTTTTCACCCATGTTAGCTTAATCACTCGAGCAATCACTCATGCATGAAATCGTTCGGGTGAAAAAAGTTACTCAAGCTGCGAGTTAAACGGAAAAAAGCCCACGTTTACGCAGTTGCGCGGCTGACTTAATTTTCATCAAAATCTCTGAAATTTCGATTCTTTGTAAACAAATACCCAAACGTTCAACCCTTGAATTCAAATTGGATTTTAAACTTCTCATTCATGTTTGCAAAAGCCATTCAAAATGACGCTTCCACAAACCGCTCTTCCATTTTTCGAGGTTACTTTTTCTGTTTGTTTTTAGTGTTAGAATGACCTGAAGATACCAAAGTACCCATACTAGCACAAATCTATGAGATATTTTGATAAATTTATAGTTTTCTAAACATTTCAAAATTGTCTACTTTTTTTTTATACACCCTGTATAACAGACCGTCCTGTCAATATCATCAGACTTGGGTGAAGAACTTTTTCTCCATGGTAAGCGTGGACACCATCTCTCAACCTATTGAAATGAAGAATTAAAGAATAATTATTTTTGGGAGAACGCAAGCCAGTGGTGCAAAGTAAAATTTTAAGAACTTCTAAGTCTGGATAGTGCATCGAGTTGACTATCGGAAATTTGGAATCTGGTTTTGGTGAAAGTGAATTGCGAAATGTATTTATATATGCAGTTGCTATATAGCTACCTCAAAGTTACATACCTCGCTCAAATAGATAAGCACGGAGCAGTCATCTTCCATACGCACGTTATACATCGCAAAACATGGTGATTTCCAATTGTATTTTACAAACTGCAATACAATAAGAAACGAATATCTTGGACTGTTCAAATATCTATACAATATATGGCGTGACAAACCCAGTCCCAGACCAGTAGTGTATGAATTCAGTTCATTTACGATTATGATGGCCAACGGACCAGCTGTGTCTCGGGATCTACAATGACCGTGCAGTTCATGCACATTGGTTATAGCAATGTCCTGGGTCAGTTAATTAATCTACCATGACTTGCCAGGTTATCTGTTTACGGACCTTGCTCTGGACTCGATTGCTAATGCAAAAATTGTCAGAAATATCTAAATCGGTTCATGATTTACGGTAGGGTCGGACGTGATTATAGTGGCCACATGCAATTTGAATATATAAAACTGTTAAATTAACAATTATTGAATGAGGTTGAACATGATATGAAGAATTATCAATGATAATGACAAACTAAGGCGCGATCATTCTTCATATCATGTGAAAACCGAATTCAATGATTGTTTTATTATTTATTTAAAAGAAAGAGCATTACAATTTTGAATTGTTCGCTTGGATTTGCGTCGATCTCACATTTCCGCTCCTTTGGGGCGTTGATGTTTTCGCCATTGGCGTGACGTCATAACGTGGGATACGACTATTTATCATACATTATGACGTAGTAACGTGCAAGAAAAAAGTCGTATAACATGTTATGACGTCACACGTTGGACATGACGATTTCACACAAGGCTATCAGCCAATCAGAGGCTGTGAATTCTTTTAAATAAATAATATTGGTTATAGCTACCAAAAATTTGGAACCACAGAATGGATATCCGGTAGTTGGCTTAGGAACGTGACAAAATCTTCGGACATGCTCATCATCTGCGGAAAAAAATCGAAGAAGAAGCATGACTCGGGTTCTATATATTAATTTTGTTAAAATTACGTGTGAAGACTCTTGAATATAGCATTTTTTTGTTTTTACATTAGTCACACTTTTTATGTGCACATTGGTCACACTTTTTTAGTTGATTAAAGTTCTATATTAAGGTGGTAGACATTGAAAATCACGATTTATCCTGTTTTAAAAATTTCCGGGGATACAAACTTAAATGTTTTCGTAATCGATTTTCTCAAAAAATGTATATAAAGAACGCGAGAATTAAACGAAAAGTTTTACTAAATTACTAGGGTTTTACCCTGAGCTGGCAAAAGAGGTCCATTGGCTTATTCCATTGTTTCAATGTTCTAAGTAAAATTCTCATCTCCCTTACTTTCGTGCACGATAACTCAAAAAGTAATAAAGTTAACTTGATAAAAATTTTCTTGAACCGAAAAGTGTTGTATTCCGTTCACTCTAAGTAAGATAGCGACTGTTTATTTTAGATAGAGTGTAGACGCTTTATATTTATGGTATATATAGCCTGTAAAACGTGTAATACTGGAAAATTTTTATTTATTAAATTTGAGGTTGAGCAGTTCAAATATTTAGAACTAAATAACACTAATTCCGTCGTTCTAGCGTTCTCGTTAACAAAAGCATACAAAATGTTGCTTTGCGCGAAAAATAACACTTGTGAGCGCCACGTTTGTCCCGCGAAAAGTGATGTGACAATTCTTCCATCTTACAACGGTTACCTTAGAAATACCTTTTTATGCATGCTCTCTTTACTTTATGTTGTTTACTTTTTCAAGTTACTTGCACTCGGGATTTTCAATATTCCATTACTTGATGAGGTTAAAAGAATCATAGCACGCAATTAATCCCGGTTTTTTTAATTTTGAAAGAGATCATTACTGCTGCTTGTAATCCAGTCTGCATGCATTCATGTATGTATGGCGTATTTGTCAGAACGATTTCATCATACATGTACACAGCACACTATAAGCCTGTTTCGAAGATAAAGCGAGAAGTTCCCGCCAATCAGTTTTTCTTCAAAATGAGTATGACGACGGTCTGGTTGCCTATGGAGGTTTTATCATGTATACATGCAAACACATGTTTTCAGGATGCGATTTATGTGCAGGTATTATATTCATCAACAGAAATTGGTGACAAAATGTCTGTCGCTTGTGCGCTAATTTGCATTTAATCCATATACATAATGGCCTAGTTTTACTAATCAAGTTTTACTATAAAATACATTGAGTGAAAATGTAAAACGTCGTAACGTCAGAGCCACAGACTTGGAGCACTGTTTGCCGACCTCTAGATGGATAGAGCAGCTGTTTAGAAACGTTTTCGTAACCGAATTTTTTACCTTGGGTATTTCTGCAGGCCGCCAAATTTAAGAACTTATAAAATCGCTCACATTCATACGAACATTTCGATTTGGATTGTTGATGAATTCACGTGTAATATCCCAAGAAATTATGTTAAATATATTGTATTTCGTATTCCTAATATGAATTTTCGATTACGGTCCGGATTTTTCTGCAGTTGCACTTTAAAAGATATTATCAGTCTCATAAGGAAGTTCAACCATACAAAGCGTATATACACATTTGAACACAGTCGGTTGGCGGAACGTAGAAACACCCAAGGTAAGTAATTCGATCGTCAAAACGTTGTAAAATGGCTGTTCTATTGATCCAGAGGTCGGCAAACAGTGGGCAACATCCAGGCCAACGGCAATTTTAGGTGTTGTACTTTTGCTAAACGTATTTAATAGTAAAAGTTAAAGACCATTATTGTTGTTATGCAAATCACCATGTCACAAATTTCTGGAAATGTAAATATCACACGTATGTGCAGTTACAAAAAAATATTCAAACACTGGCTTGTCAAATATTGGAACAGGTAGATTACATGCACATAAATTTCCCTTGCAGCAGGTATTTCAAACGCCCATTCAATTTTTCATCATCGGGTCTGAAAATATCTTGCAGGATCCTGGACGTATCAATTTTGATATGCAGGTAGGGATCTGTTGCAACTTCTTTAGAAAAAATCAAATATAGTGGTTATAAGCTCAATTAATTCATTTAATAAAAATGTTAAATGTATAAATATGGATTATTTATTTTATTGCATATTGGCATATAGGCCTGAAAAACCTATAAGATTCTGGGAGGCAGATGAATTGCAAAATTTAGGTTCTCGGAAACGGGATTTATTGCATTTAGGGAGAACTCCTTCGTATCCCCGTATTCGTTTATTATTCAAGGTGATGTGAATAATACGTTTACTGTTGGCAGATGTTAACATTGTCGATTGTGAAATAATGGGACATGTTCGAAAAAATTAAAGCCAATTTTTAGCCAAGGAAAAGTGCAAATAGAAATGACCGAAAGAAAAACACGATTAACCATCCAATGCTTAATTACTGACCTTTTTTACCTTCTTGTAGTTCTTGAGTACTCCGCACCACCAAAATGGGATTGTGCATTTCCTTAATTGGGCTTATATTTTCCATAACATCAAATATCGTTGTAAATATGATGACTGTTACTCCGATATGTAATATTAGTATGAGAACAAGTATTCTCGTTAACTTTACTTTCATTATTGTTTTAAAAATGTGGTTTTGGTGCTTTTACTTTTGACATAAACGTAGTTCTGTGACGTGTGGGCCTTTTTATGACCAATTACAATTATAACCCAATGTGCATTTCGCGCAGTAATTCGCATGCAAAATATCTCCCAACAATCCCAGAACAATCATTGTCTGAATCTTTAAACAAGTTTTGCGAGTGGGCTGAAATTGAACCCTTTGCCTTTTTTTTCAAACGAAAAAGTATGGATTTTGGCCCAATCAAACCATTCAAAAAGCATTTCTACGTTTACAGTGTACTACGGAAGTAATTCCATCCGGAAGTAATTCCATCCTCTGCCCTACGGAAGTATTTCCATCCTCCACCCTAAACTGCTAAATAAAAGATCAAGAGACTTCAAAACATTGCGATGTCATGAAGTTCAATTTAACAGTGTAATGAAATCTCAGCAGTATCTGTGTGATAAGTTATATTCATTTTGGTGCTTGGCATGAAAACTGTATTATACTAATACTATATGTGTTGATACCATTCATACAATACTTCTAAGTCTAAATCTTTGAAAAAATCCTTTTAAGAAAGTATGAGTAAGGGAAAGTACCATGACTTCACTCTTCAGTTCAACTGAATCGAAGCGTGTGCATAGTGAGGTTGTGGAGTGGCAAAAGCAATCAGCATCCATCTAAATTTTATACAAGGCAAGGCTGAGAACCTGGGGCAGAGCGTGACTATCGTAACTCAGGGAGTGTAACACAGAGGTTTTGCCGACGAACTCGTAGCACTTGAAGCACATCCAGAGAAAGCAGATAACCATTTGGTCAGTTTTTTAATTGTGCATAGAATTACTGTAAATGTAAATCAGAAACAGACGAGATACCGAGGCCTGCATGGTGCCATTACCGACCAACTTCCACCTTGCAAAAATTGGAGGTGCTGCAACCCCCTTCCGCCACGCCGCTGCTGAGAACGTCCCCTTTGCTAATGGTCGCGATGCCCGTAGGACCTTGTCTCTAAAGCCTGTTTCCCATTAATCAACGACATTCGCCGATGCATTGTTGTTGATGATCACTTTCACTGGAGAATAAAACGATTTGCTATTTTGAAGAAATTATCTTCCTGACCGGCTCCAAACTTTTTTCCGGTAGAGATCTGAAGGATTGACAGATCTGAAGATCTGTATATGCATATGTAGAGATTTACGTATGGTTTGGCGGTGTCTTTACATGTAAACATGCATGCTATTTGTTGATAATAAATAATGATGTTCCCAGATCATTCAAATGTACTAGTTGTTCTAATTTAAGATTGACAGAATCTTCATTCACCAACATTTGTTGCATAACGCAACTTGATCTTTGATGTAGTCACGACATGGACAAAGTCTCACGTGTGAGGCAGAGGAGGATACACAACTGTGTAACAATGGCTGTTGTTGGAGGTGACAGGTCTTTGTCTTATCGTACGACGGTGCAACAAGTAAATTACCATGTTCCACAAGTTCACACGTTATGTTTGCTCTAGAAAATGAATTAGAAATTACATTAATACAAACGGTGAACGGTATGACAGCCTAAATAGGTTCGTGAATCGATATTTCCTTTTCACTGTTGGATATACCGTCGTTAACATCTAAGCGTGTACACGTGATCACAAAACATGTATTAAATAGATTCAAAGTTGTAACGTTTGCGCTTGAAACAAGTTGTCTTTACCGCCCAAACGTTACAACTTTGAATCTAATTAAAACATATTTCACGTGTACACGCTTAGATGTTAATGACGGTAAGACATATCAATTGGAATTTAGCTAATTGTCAGCTTATAAATAAAATTTGCCAGGGGCTCACCTTCTAAACGAAATGAGTTGATTTAAAATGTCCCAGTATGATGGTTCACATAGCATTCCTGCAACACGGTTATAGTCCAGTAAGGTTACGTAGAAAATGGTTGCATATAATTGAACATTATTTCAGCTTACTACACGCCTAAAAACTCTGCCGGAGCCTGCGGTTTATCAGCAGGGATCATTATTGTTCACACTTGTCAACAACATTAACAGCTGTGGACAGCACAGCATTGTTCCATCCTGTTCATATCAATACTGTATCAACCTGATCGTTTTTAGGCGTGTATATAGCCACGTGTATATGCGAATATATCTAAATGATGTATTTAATTTCTTCTAACAATCTCTAACCTTTCTCCCAGCATGCATCTTTGCAGGACTGGCCAAGTTTTCCTTCGATTTTTTTCAGATTGTGTAATGGTGGCCATTGGCTGTCTCGACAGAATTCCTGCATGCGTGAAAATGTATTTCAGCAATTAACATTGGGATTTTATTGCGTCTTTACCAAGCACCCCCTCGTAGCTGCTCTTTCTAGTGTTAGATATTCAAACACTCATCGTATTTTAAGAAATAATAAAGTTCAAAATGTTAACAAAACGTTCGTTCACATACGGACATCCACTTTAAATAAACTAGCAGGAAATAGCATGCAACAATATCTTACGAGATGTTCTACTTGTGCACTTATTCTTTCCAACATTCCTTCGTGAGTATATTCGTAAGGAAGATATGGTTTTAACTGAAATTCAATGAAGAAATTATATAAAACAAAGGTTGAATGGACGCAATTCTACTCAAGATCGGGTATAAATTGCGTATATTCACATTCTGTATGGTTATACATCCAACAAAATAAAACCAGACACTCATAACAGGTACAATGTACGACATATAGTCGAAAAGGTACACTTACTACTAACCTAAACAGTCCAGCTAGCTATACTTAACCCTAAAGATACCTTAGTGCAATCCTATATAATCATAATTGATAATTCGATAGTTTAGAAATCGCACTGTAAAAACAGTACCAATTAAAAAAATTGGTTGCCTTAGATAATTGCACCAAATTTTTCATTGGTTGAAATAACTAAATCTTGGTTAAAAAACAATTTTTTCGTTGTTTTTACCAAATAGTATTGATCTAAACGAAATACTGCAGGTTATACATGTCAGACATCTTATGTCGTCCTCGTCTTCTTGCGAAAGTACTAATTGACATTGGGCAATGTTTTAATGTTCAATGCCTGTAATTGTTCAAAACAGAGCAGAACTTACCTTATTTGTCATAATTTTCTTCATAACTCTATCCACTTCAGTGACATTCGATATATCAATAGTATAGACATAAGGTTCTCCTATAAATTGCTCAGCATACGGGTTTTGTGATGTAACAAGTCTTCTCGTTGGTTTGGAGGCAAAAAATCCAGAATTGTTTCTGTTAAGAGGGACTGCAAACTGCATAAAGACAATTTGACATTCTAGTAATCAATACTTTAAATTCTTTTCTATGAAATATTCGCACATGTGTTGAAAATTGAACATACTAAACCGATGTTCAGCTAAAAAAGTGTATGCCAAACTCAAACTCACCTTCGGGTTCAAGAACGCTGCCCCATTTGCAACAGCTTCCAGAGGCGCTGGTCCTTCAAATGGAAATCCAAGACCAACAAAAACCTGGATAAAAAAAAGCCTAATTCAGTGATTATGACAGGATGACTCAAAATTAAAACCGAAAATCTGAATTTTGAGTTCCAGGTCGGACCTATACTATAGATACTGCATGGAAACACTGCTCCTCGGCTAAAGGATAATAATATATTTAATAACTTCACGACGGTCAACACACATAAAATGACCTCCACTTTACGGTAAAGTATACCTTTGATTGTTGTAATAATTTTTCTATGGTGGTACCATTCACGACTCCGTGGTTGATCACGTATTTTGGTATGTAATGCGACCGCAAGTCAACAAGTGTTCGCTAACCAAGGAAGGAAATATAAACATGTCAATTGGTAATCGTACATGATGTCATCTAAAATATCTTGTATGTTCTTTGAAAAAAAACCGCTCATGTGCTTATCGCAAAATAAACCGATCGAGTCGCTCGACCAATCAGTCGCCACAATTTTCGATACTACAGCATGACGAAATGATATGAAATTTTTTTTATCAATTCTAAGTTATCACAAATATGAACTTCCATTATTTTACCCCAAATTACGTCAAAATTAAGTCGCCTTAATTGATTTTGAGGTAAAATGAACAACTGACTTATATCTTTGCATGTCCGGCCATGTTAACGCCGCTTTGAAGTTATAGCTCCGCCGTAACGGCAAAGAAAGTAAAGACATCCATCGTTCGCGCTATTATGGTAACTATATGTCCTATGCATAGTGCGATTTCAAACTTGTCTAATTCTATTTCCACATCAAGAAATTAAGTTATATTATCTTACGTTAAAAGTACCGTGAATCTCCACATATTCATGAATTTTGTCCAGATATGCCCTATTTCCAGCCTACATGGGATACAAATTGATTTTCCATTTTTAACACACCGCGATACTTGATTGTTGCAACTTCCATGATTGTCCTGCATGTAATTGTCCTGCATGTAATATCATGTAAATCATGTTTTTTTCAGAATAGCTTAATCGTTGCATGATGTGAAAATTAACGCAACTTACTTTC